>NC_065578.1:122982102-124182102 GCF_024542745.1 Macaca thibetana thibetana
AGGGGACGGACATTGCAGTGACCTGAGATTGCACCATTGCACTCCAGCCTGGGTGACAGAGTGAGAGTCTGTCTCAAAAAAAAAAAAAAAAAAAGGCCGGGCGCGGTGGCTCAAGCCTGTAATCCCAGCACTTTGGGAGGCCGAGACGGGCGGATCACGAGGTCAGGAGATCGAGACCATCCTGGCTAACACGGTGAAACCCCGTCTCTACTAAAAAATACAAAAAAGTAGCCGGGTGAGGTGGCAGGCGCCTGTAGTCCCAGCTACTCGGGAGGCTGAGGCAGGAGAATGGCGTAAACCTGGGAGGCGGAGCTTGCAGTGAGCTGAGATCCGGCCACTGCACCCCAGCCTGGGCGGCAGAGCAAGACTCCGTCTAAAAAAAAAAAAAAAAAAAAAAGAAAGGAAACCCTCGGCCTGGCGCGGTGGCTCACGCCTGTAATCCCAGCACTTTGGGAGGCCGAGGCGGCTGGATCACCTGAGGTCGGGAGTTTGAGACCAGCCTGACCAATATGGAGAAACCCTGTCTCTGCTAAAAATACAAAATTAGCTGGGTGTGGTGGTGCATGCCTGTAATCCCAGAACTCGGGAGGCTGAGGCAGGATAATAGCTTGAACCCAGGAGGAACAGGCTGCAGTGAGCCAAGATCGCGCCATTACACTCCAGCCTAGGCAATAAGGGCAAAACTTTGTCTCCAAAAAAAAAAAAAGAAAGAGAAAGGGAAACCCTCTAAAGGGCTGGGGGGCGGGGCATTTGGTCAGTCTTGATGAGAAGAGTTTGGGACTGCTCCTTTGGCCACTTTATCATTCTTGCAGAGAATGCTCCTGCCTTTGGTGATGCTGTCTTCTCATTAAATGGAAATCAAAGACCATTTCTACTTTACCTTTGAAATTTAGCTATTTTCACAGTTGAAGAGCATAGGCTTTGATGCCAGATAGATGTGGGTTTGACTCTGCTTCTGCCCCTTACTAGCTGAGTGACCCTGCCTGAGTAATTTAACCTTCTTGGTCTGTTTCCACATCTATAAAATGAGTAAAATAACTACCTTGCTGGGTTATTATGGATTAAATGAATAATGAAAGTAAACAATTAGTTCAGTCCCTTCACATAATTAGTGAAGAAAAGATATTATTATTATTATTATTTTTGAGATGGAGTCTCACTCTGTCGCCCAGGCTGGAGTGCAATGGCATAATCTCGTCTCACTGCAACCTCTGCCTCCCGAGTTCAAGCCATTATCCTGCCTCAGCCTCCTGAGTAGCTGGGATTACAGGCGCCTGACACCACTCCTGGCTAATTTTTTGTATTTTTAATAGAGATGGGGTTTCACTATGTTGGCCAGGCTGGTCTCAAACTCCTGATCCACCCGCCTCAGCCTCCCAAAGTGCTGGGATTACAGACGTGAGCCACTGCACGCAGCGAAGAAAAAATATTATTTCTGAGATACAGTCTCACTCTGTTGCCTAGGCAAGTGGCAGTGGCTTGATCATAGCTTACTGCAGCCTTGAACTCCTTGGCTCAAGTGATCCTCCTGCCTTAACCTCCCAAGTAGCTGGGACTAAAGGCGCACACTACCACACACAGGTAATTAAATTTTTTTTTTTTTTTTTTTGTAGAGACAGAGTCTTGCTATGTTGCGCAGGCTGGTCTTGCACTCCTGGGTTCAAGAGATCTTCCCACATGGACCAGCCGCAGTGGCTCATATCTGTAATCCCAGCACTTTGGGAGGCTGAGGTGGGCGGATCACCTGAGGTCAGGAGTTCGGGATCAGCCTGACCAACATGGAGAAACCCATCTCTACTAAAATACAAAAGTAGCCTGGCGCAGTGGCAGGTGCCTGTAATCCCAGCTACTAGGGAGGCTGAGGCAGCAGAATTGCTTGAACCCAGGAGGCAGAGGTTGTGGTGAACCAAAATCACACCATTGCACTCCAGCCTGGGCAACAAGAGTGAAACTCCGTCTCAAAAAAAAAAAAAAAAAAAAAAAAAAAAAAGAGTTCTTCCCACATCAACCTCCCAAAGTGCTGGGATTATAGGCGTGAGTCACCTCACCCACCCGATTATTATTAGTCCTCCCAACAACTCTTAAGAGAAACATACCATATTCTTATCCCCATTTTTTACAGAAAAAGAAAACTAAATGTAGATTTGGGAATTTATAGCCAGCTTTTAACTGATGGCTAGCATTTGAATTCAAGTCTAATTGTAGAGCCCTTTCTTATCCAGGAAGACTATGTAGCTGGAGAAAGGAGGACCATGTAGAACTCTGAGGAATATCAATGTTTAAGAGGTGGGCAGGAAAAGAGAAAGAAGAACCAGAGATAAATTGTCTAAGTATTAGTTTGTTAGGGCTGCCATAACAAAGTACCAAAGGCTAAGTGGCTTAAACAACAGAAATTTATTTCCTCACACTTCTGGAGGCTAGAAGTCCAAGGTCAAGGTATTGAAAGTTGTTTCTTCTGGGGCCTCTTGTAAATGGCTGCATCTTGTCTGGTGCCCTTTTTTCATTTTTTGAGATGGACTTTCACTCTTGTCACCCAGGCTGGAGTGCAATGGTGCAATCTCAGCTCACTGCATCCTCTGCCTCCTGGGTTCAAGTGATTCTCCTGCCTCAGCCTCCTGAGTAGCTGGGATTATAGGCACATGCCCCCACGCCTGACTAATTTTTGTATTTTTAGTAGACACAGGTTTTCACCATGTTGGCCAGGCTGGTCTCAAACTCCTGACCTCAGGTGATCCACCCATCTCAGCCTCCCAAAGTGCTGGGATTACAGGCATGAGCCACTGCGCCCAGCCAACCTTAGTTACTTCTTTAAAGACCCTTTCTCCAAATGCAATCCCAGACTGAGGTACTGAGGGTTAGAACTTCAACACAGGAATTTTGGGTGGGGAGAAGGGAGGCAAAATTCAGTCCCTAACACTGTATATGTTTTCATGGCACCCTTTGTTTTCCTTCACAGTATATATTATATATACATACACATACACACATATACATAGTATATATGTAATTATTTTATTTCTTAGTTATTTGTTGAATTATTGTATCTACATTTCTAGAAATTGTTCCTTTAAAAATCTTTTTTTTATTTTATTTTTATTTTTAGACAGATTCTTGCTCTGTCACCCGGGCTGGAATGTAATGGTGTGATCTCGGCTCACTCAAACCTCTGCTTCCCAAGTTCAAGCAACTCTCCTGCCTCAGCCTCCCAAGTAGCTGGGATTACAGGCACGTGCCATCACGCCCAGTTGATGTTTGTATTTTTAGTAGAGACGGGGTTTCACCATGTTGGCCAGGCTTGTCTTGAACTCCTGACCACCTGATCCGCCCACCTTGGCCTCCCAAAGTGCTGGGATTACAGGCGTGAGCCACTGCACCTGGCCTGTTTTTTTTTTTTTTTAAACCAAGCAATGGTTATGGAAGTCTTGTCATTTTTAGTTGTTTATTCCCTAGCGATACATAGTTTTTTTCTGAATGGTGCTTGGATCAGGCTTACATATATATTAAACATACTGCTTTTTTGTTTTGCTTTGAGATGGAGTCTTGCTCTGTGACCCGGACTGGAGTGCAGTGGTGTTATCTTGGTTCACTGCAACCTCTGCCTCCCGGGTTCAAGTGATTCTCCTGCCTCAGCCTCCCAGGTAGCCAGGACTACAGGCATGCGCCACCATGCCCAGCTAATTTTTGTTTTTTTTTTTTTTTTAATTAATTTATTATTATTATACTTTAAGTTGTAGGGTACATGTGCATAACGTGCAGGTTTGTTACATATGTATACTTGTGCCTTGTTGGTGTGCTGCACCCATCAACTCGTCATTTACATCAGGTATAACTCCCAATGCAATCCCTCCCCCCTCCCCCCTCCCCATGATAGGCCCCGGTGTGTGATGTTCCCCTTCCTGAGTCCAAGTGATCTCATTGTTCAGTTCCCACCTATGAGTGAGAACATGCGGTGTTTGGTTTTCTGTTCTTGTGATAGTTTGCTAAGAATGATGGTTTCCAGCTGCATCCATGTCCCTACAAAGGACACAAACTCATCCTTTTTTATGGCTGCATAGTATTCCATGGTGTATATGTGCCACATTTTCTTAATCCAATCTGTCACTGATGGACATTTGGGTTGATTCCAAGTCTTTGCTATTGTGAATAGTGCCACAATAAACATACGTGTGCATGTGTCTTTATAGCAGCATAATTTATAATCCTTTGGGTATATACCCAGTAATGGGATGGCTGGGTCATATGGTACATCTAGTTCTAGATCCTTGAGGAATCGCCATACTGTTTTCCATAATGGTTGAACTAGTTTACAATCCCACCAACAGTGTAAAAGTGTTCCTATTTCTCCACATCCTCTCCAGCACCTGTTGTTTCCTGACTTTTTAATGATGGCCATTCTAACTGGTGTGAGATGGTATCTCATTGTGGTTTTGATTTGCATTTCTCTGATGGCCAGTGATGATGAGCATTTTTTCATGTGTCTGTTGGCTGTATGAATGTCTTCTTTTGAGAAATGTCTGTTCATATCCTTTGCCCACTTTTTGATGGGGTTGTTTGTTTTTTTCTTGTAAATTTGTTTGAGTTCTTTGTAGGTTCTGGATATTAGCCTTTTGTCAGATGAGTAGATTGCAAAAATTTTCTCCCATTCTGTAGGTTGCCTGTTAATTTTTGTGTTTTTAGTAGACATGGGGTTTCACCATATTGGCCAGGCTAGTGTTGAACTCCTGACCTCAGGGGATCCACGCACCTCCGGTCTCCCACAGTGCTAGGATTACAGGTATAAACCACTGCGCCTGGCAAACATACTTCTTTATATGCAGCAATATAATTCTAATATCCAAAGTCTCTGTGGACGTAATTCTGCTATTTATGATTGCTGCTCATTCTCATTCATGGTGGCCTACTTCCTGTTGCTTTGTGTTTGTGGGATTTTTATTAGTGAACACATATTCAAAGGAACTTAACACTAGGGATTTTTTTTTTTCCTTATAGTTTATCATCTGAACTTCAGGAATTTTTTTTATGTTTGCCTTGAAGGCAGCTTTTTCCAGAGAGGATTCGTATTTGGTTCTCTGCAATGCCTATCAATTAGGTCACTATTACCCTATAACTACTTCAAAATAAATTCCTGGGCCTGGTCAGGCTTGGTGACTCATGCCTGTAATTCCAGCACTTTGGAAGGCCCAGGTGGGCAGATCACTTGAGGTCATGAGTTCGAGACCAGCCTGGCCAACATGGCAAAACCCCTTCTCAACTAAAAATACAAAAATTAGTCGGGCATTGTGGTGGGTGCCCATAATCCCAGCTACTTGGGAGGCTAAGGCAGGAGAATGGCATGAACCTGGGAGGCAGAGGTTGCAGTGAACCGAGATCACGCCATTGCACTCCAGCCTGGGCAACAGAGGGAGACTCCATCTCAGTAAGTAAGTAAGCAAGCAAGTAAATTAAATAAATAAATAAATAAATAAATAAATAAAATTCCGGGCTTGAAGTGTTTCTGTCTATTCAGGTAGTATAAACTTAGACTATAAACTCATGAAGACTAGCCTGTGAATACCCAGGGGAGGTCTTCACAATCCCCCACTTGCAGCCCTGATTCAGAGCCAAGATTGTGGTAGGGACATTTCCTTGCTGTCTTTTTCAAGATGGGTATTTACTGGTTTACCCTCTGGTTTACCGTCTCTTTTTTTTTTTTTTTTTTTTGAGATGGAGTCTTGCTTTGTCACCCAGGCTGCAGTGCAGTGGCGCGATCTCGGCTCACTGTAAGCTCCGCCTCCTGGGTTCATGCCATTCTCCTGACTCAGCCTCCCAAGTAGCTGGGACTACAGGCACCTGCCACCACACCCGGCTAATTTTTTGTATTTTTAGTAGAGACGGGGTTTCACTATGTTAGCTGCGATGGTCTCGATCTCCTGACCTTGTGATCTGCCCGCCTTGGCCTCCCAAAGTGCTGGGATTACAGGCGTGAGCCACCATGCCCGGCCTGCCTGGTTTTAGGTGTTTTATAGTAGAATAATTATTCAGAGTGTCTAGTCTGTTATATTGCTGGAAATGGAAGTCTCATTCTTTGGTGAATGTTTATACCTCCACTGTTAGTTCTATGAGGACAGAAGCTTGGTTTATCTTGCTCACTGTATGTGTGTATATATATGTGTGTGTGTGTGTGTATGTGTGTGTGTGTATATATATATATATATTTTTTTTTGACACAAAGTCTTGCTCTGTCACCCAGGTTGGAGTACAGTGGCGTGATCTTGGCTCACTGCAACCTCTGACTCCTGGGTTCAAGCGATTCTCCTGCATCAGCCTCCTGAATAGTTGGGATTACAGGCGCCCACCATAATGCCCAGCTAATTTTTGTATTTGTAGTAGAGACAGGGTTTCACCATGTTAGCCAGGCTGGTCTTGAACTCCTGACCTCAAGTGATCTGCCCACCTCAGCCTCCCAAAGTGCTGGGATTACAGGTGTGAGCCACCGCGCCCAGCCTCACTGCTGTTTTTCTGGCACCTGGCCCTGTGACTGGTTTTGTGGAAGACAATATTTCAATGGATCTGTTGGGGGCGGGGATGTGGGAGGTGGAAATGGTACTGGGATGAAACTGTGCCATCAGATCATCAGGCATTAGATTCTCATAAGGAGGATGTAACCCAAATCCCTTGCATGCATAGTTCACGATAGGGTTTGCAATCCTATGAGAAACTAATGTCTGCTAATCTGACAGGAGGCGGAGCTCAGGCTCTGATGCTCACTTGCCAGTCACTCATCTCCTGCTGTGCAGCCCGGTTCTTAACAGGCCATGAACTGGTGCTGGTCTGCAGCCCAGGATTTGGGGACCTCTGTCTCACTGAATAGATGAAATTGGGAAGAAAGTCAGGAGTTCGGAAAAAAATTCAGATAAGGACTGAAAATAGGCTATTGTATTTGGCAATTAGGCATTTTGAGAATAGATGTAATAAAGTAATAAGGACAAAAGCTTAATTTCAGTGGGTTGCCAAATTAAGAGAGCTGAAGAAGGTATAGAAAATAAAACTTCTGGCCGGGCACGGTGGCTCATGCCTGCAATCCCAGCACTTTGGGGGGCGGATGCAGGCAGATCATGAGGTCAGGAGATCGAGACCCTCCTGGCTAACACGGTGAAACTCTGTCTCCACTAAAAAACACAAAAAAATTAGCTGGGGGTGGTGGCGGGCACCTGTATTCCCAGCTACTGGGGAGGCTGAAGCAGGAGAATGGCATGAACCTGGGAGGCGGAGCTTGCAGTGAGCCGAGATCGCACCACGGCAGGCACTCCAGCCTGGGTGACAGAGCGAGACTCTGTCTCAAAAAAAAAAAAAGAAAGAAAATAAAACTTCCAGGCTGGGCACGGTGGCTCACACCTGTAATCCCAGCACTTTGGGAGGCTGAGGTGGGCGGATCACCTGAGGTCAGCAGTTCGAGACCAGCCTGACCAACGTGGAGAAACCCTGTCTCTATTAAAAATACAAAATTAGCATGGTGGTGCATGCCTGTAATCCCAGCTACTCAGGAGGCTGAGGCAGGAGAATCACTTGAGCCCAGGAGAGGGAGGTTGCGGTGAGCCGAGATAGCGCCATTGCACTCCAGTCTAGGCAACAAGAGCAAAACTCTGTCTCAAAAAAAAATAATAAAAAAAAAAAAAAAAAAAGAAAGAAAGAAAAGAAAACTTCTGGCCAGGCACGGTGGCTCACGCCTGTAATCCCAGCACTTTAGGAGGCCGAGGTGGGTGGATCACAAAGTCAAGGGATCAAGACCATCCTGGCCAACATGGTGAAACACCATCTCTACTAAACATACAAAAATTAGCTGGGCGAGGTGGTGCGCACCCGTAATCCCAGCTATTCAGGAGGCTAAGGCAGGAGAATTGCTTGAACCCAGGAGGCGGAGGTTGCAGTGAGCCAACATTGTGCCACTACACTCCAGCCTGATGACAGAGTGAGATTGCATCTCAAAAGAAAATAAAACTTCTTTTTCAAGAAATGTGGGCCGGGCGCGGTGGCTCAAGCCTGTAATCCCAGCACTTTGGGAGGCCGAGACGGGCGGATCACAAGGTCAGGAGATCGAGACCATCCTGGCTAACACGGCGAAACCCCGTCTCTACTAAAAACACAAAAAATTAGCCGGGCGAGGTGGCGGCGCCTGTGGTTCCAGCTACTCGGGAGGCTGAGGCAGGAGAATGGCGAGAACCCGGGAGGCGGAGCTTGCAGTGAGCTGAGATCTGGCCATTGCACTCCAGCCTGGGCGACAGAGCGAGACTCCGTCTCAAAAAAAAAAAAAGAAATGTGAGGGTGGGCCGGGCGCGGTGGCTCAAGCCTGTAATCCCAGCACTTTGGGAGGCCGAGGCGGGCGGATCACAAGGTCAGGAGATCGAGACCACAGTGAAACCCCGTCTCTACTAAAAATAAAAAAAATTAGCCGGGCGCGGTGGCGGGCGCCTGTAGTCCTAGCTACTCAGGAGGCTGAGGCAGGAGAATGGCGTGAACCCAGGAGGCGGAGCTTGCAGTGAGCCGAGAATGTGCCACTGCACTCCAGCCTGGGCAACAGCATGAGACTCTGTCTCAAAAAAAAAAAAAAAAAAAAAAAAAGAAATGTGAGGGTGAAGAGAAAGCAGAAGGGTGGTCGGGTTGAAGAAAGATTATTTAGAATGAGGGAATCAAACATACTTGTAAGTTAAAGAGAATGACCTTGCAGAATAAAATACATTATAAAAGTGAGAAAGGATAAGTGTTAGGGTGCAGTATTTCAGGAGACAGGTGGGAGGGTAAAGGTCTGAGTTATAAGGCCTTTGTAAGGAGATCCTCTTCTTCAACGAGGCAGGAAGATACATACAGATGGGTGCCTTTACAGTGTAGAGGTCAAAAGGAGGAATGTGGCCGGGCACAGTGGCTCATGTGTGTAATCCTAGCACTTTGGGAGGCTGAGATGGGAAGATCCCTCGAGCTCAGGAGACCAGCCTGGGCAACATAGTGAGACCCCGTCTCTAAAAAAACATTAAAAAAAAAAAAAAAAAGCCAAGTGTGGCAGTGTGTACCTGTGGTCCTAGCTCCTCAGAGGCTGAGGTGGGAGGATTTCTGGAGCCTGGGAAGTTGAAGCTGCAGTGAGCTGTGATGGCACCACTATACTCCATCCTGGGCTACAGAGTGAGACCTGGTCTGGGGGGGAAAAAAGAAAGAGAGAGAGAGAGAAAGAAGACAAAGAGAGAAGAGAGGAGAGAGAAGAGAGGAAACAGGAGAGAGAGAGAGAAAGAAGGAAAGAAGAGACAGAGAAAGAGGGTGGATCACCTGAGGTCAGGAGTTGGAGACCAGCCTGGCCAACATGGCAAAACCCTGTCTCTACTAAATACACAAAAATTAGCCGGGCATGGTGGTGGGTGCCTGTAATCCCAGCTACTCAGGAGGCTGAGGCAGGAGAATCGATTGAACCCGGGAGGTGGAGGTTGTAGTGAGCCGAGATCATGCCACTGCACTCCACCTGGGCGACAGAGTGAGGGAAAAAAGGAAAAAGAAATAAGGAAGAGAAAAGAGGAGAAGAGAAGAGAGAAAAGAAAAGTAAAAAGAAAACAAAAGAAAAAGAGAAAAGAGAAGAGGCCAGGTGTGCTGGCTCATGCCTGTAATCCCAGTGCTTTGGGAGGCCAAGGCAGGTAGATCATTTGAAACCCTGTCTCTACTAAAATACAAAAATAATTAGCCAGGCGTGGTGGCGGGCGCCTGTAATCTCAGCTACTGGGGAGGCTGAGGCAGGAGAATCACTTGAACCCGGGAGGCAGAGGTTGCAGGAAGCTGAGATTGTGCCACCGTACTACTCCAGCCTGGGGGAGGGCGGGGTAGGGAGGGCGAAAAGGAAAAGGAAAGGGAAGAACTCTGGGGAATGTGGCACTGGTTTGTCTATTATCCTTTTGAGGCAGACTGTAAGGTGGTCTACAAAAGGCAGAGGCTGGGACTAGAAAGAGGTGCTTAAGGAGAGCAGCTGTGAGAAATTGACAAGGCATTTGGCTCTCCATGAGGACTTCCAAGTTAAGGCTGGAAACCACATATTGGTACCAGTTCCGACTCCTGATTAACTAATGCTCTCCCATAAAACAGAAGCCAACACTCAGAAGGAGAGAAAATACATCTGTGTCCTCAATACCTAGAACAACTGTTAGCATATCAACAGGCACTCAATAAATACTTATTGAATAAGCAAATAAACATAAAGGTTACGTTGATCTAGAACTGGGGAGGGGTGAGGTGGCTGGGCCAAAGAACAAAAGACAAAGGTAACTGAGGGTGTGGTAAAAGTGTCTTGAGATAATAGTCCATGAAGTCCAAGGTGAATAAGGAAACAAGTGAAGCCAGAAAGGATGTGGTAGATTGGAACTGTAGTTGACCCAAACTAGGTGATACAAAATTGAAGAATCAATGACAATTTATCGGTGTTTAGAAAATTTGTGGGTTCTGAAATGAAAGAAGCAGATCTTTAGAGGAAATGACCCAGATGACAGAAGCCCAAGAAATGGGTAGAAGACTTGCTTACTATTCAATTTAAATTTTTCTCCTTTTGGGCTGGGCGCGGTGGCTCACACCTGTAATCCCAGCACTTTGGGAGGCCGAGGTGGGTGGATCACCTGGGGTCAGGAGTTCGAGACCAGCCTGACCAACATGAAGAAACCCAAATACAAAATTAGCCAGGTGTGGTGGCGCATGCCTGTAATCTCAGCTACTAGGGAGGCTGGTCAGGAGAATCACTTGAACCCAGGAGGCAGAGGTTGTGGTAAGCCAAGATCGTGCCATCACACTCCAGCCTGGGCAACAAGAGCAAAACTCCGTTTCAAAGAAAAAAAAAATTTTTTTTTTCTCCTTTTGGCTTGAGACACAGAACTCAGACCTCTCTTCTGTGAAGTCTACAATGGGGCCCTGCAGCTGCACGTTCCAGTTGAACTAGGCTCCCAGTTGCTATTGGCTGAGGAGGCAATGTAAACAATACTCAGAATCCTATTAACTAATAATGGATTAATACCCAGTTACAAGTGTCTAGTGCATACTGTTCCGAGTGCTGTCCTATTCAATGTTTGTACAAATGGTTTAGTTAAGAACATTGATGACAGATTATCACATTTGTAGACATCAATAATCTGGTAGAGATAATATGTTGGATAGCAGAATCAGAATATAAAGAGATCTTGGCAGGCAGGACCAAATCTAATGAGGTGGGTTTTTTTTCTCTTTTGTTTTTTCATTTTTTAGAGACAGGGTCTCTATATGCTGGAGCACAGCTGCTATTCACAGGTGCATTCATAGCACACTACAGCCTTAAATCCTGGCCTCAGATGATCCTCTCATGTTAGCATCTGAAGTAGCTGGGACTATAGGCATACCCCACTGCACCCAGCTAAGATGCAGTTTAAATGGGTCAAATGCAAAGTTCAGTGCAAAGATAAAAAAAAAAAAATAAAGTTGCCAGGTGCGGTGGCTCATGCCTGTAATCCCAGCACTGTGGGAGGCCAAGGCGGGTGGATCACTTGAGGTCGGGAGTTTGAGACCAGCCTGACCAACATGGAGAAACCCTGTCTCTACTAAAAATACAAAATTAGCTGGGCGTGGTGGTGCATGCCTGTAATCCCAGCTACTCAGGAGACTGAGGCAGGAGAATTGCTTGAACCCAGGAGGTGGAGGTTGCAGTGAGCCAAGATCATGCCACTGTACTCCAGCCTGGGCGACAGAGTGAGACTCTGTCTCTTAAAAAAAAAAAAAAAATTAAATGACCACTCATATCTAATATCAAGTATTAGGAAAGTATGAGCAAATGGCTTATGGCAGTCTTACAAGGTTGGTGGGAATCTAAATCAATTTAGGGCAATCTGTAAGTACATATTACAATTTTTTTTTTTAACAGTGTAAAGAGGTTTTCTTTTTTGTTGTTTATTTTGAGATGGATTCTTGCTCTGTCACCAGGCTGGAGTGCAATGCCATGATCTCGGCTCACTGCAACCTCTGCCTCCTGGGTTCAAGTGATTCTCCTGCCTCAGTCTCCCAAGTAGCTGGGACTACAGGCGCCCGCCACCATGCCAGCTAATTTTGTATTTGTAGTGGAGACGGGGTTTCACTATGTTGGCCAGGATGGTTTCGATCTCTTGACCTTCTGATCTGCCCGCCTCAGCCTCCCAAAGTGCTGAGATTACAGACATGAGCCACTGTGCCTGGCCGTAAATAGTTTTTATATTGTGTATATGTAACATTAGACCAAATTATTTAAAGTCAATACATTTTTATTCAAGGAATTCCATGTTGTGATTTCTTCCACTGTCCATCAAGGTCACTTCAGATCCTCTAAAGAGCTGGAGTAAAAAGATTTATCTTCAAGTTAGCCTTTTTAATGAAACTGATCCAGTTGTCCTGTCAGCGCATAATTACTTTGGCTTCCTGTCAGCTCCTTTTAATATGGATATACTGATGAAGACTTCAAAATTCACCAAGAATCTTTGGGATCTAATTTCTTCAACCAATTTACTTTAGGGTCCTTTATAGTGTAGGTGGTGGGGATCTGCCTGGTTCTTAATTTGACACCTTAAGCGATCACACTCAAGAATAGTACAGATGTGTGGAATATGCCAATACCTTTAACTCCAGACATCATGTTCTCAAGATAAAAGCCTTTAAAACAAAAAGCCATGGATAGCCAACAAAGTGCCGTCAACCTGAAATTGGAATGCAAAATTAATACTGCTGAGGATTTCCCTCATATCCCATGCTGTTCATCTATTCCACAGTCCTAGAATCAATCTTTTTTTATTAAGAGACAAGGTCTTTGTTACCCAGGCTGGAGTAGAGTGGTGCCATCAAAGCTCAGTGCAGCCTCCAACTCCTGGGCTCAATCCTTTTGCCTCAGCCTCCCCTTCCTGAGTAGCTACAACTACAGGCACATGCCCCAATACCAGCTAATTTTTATATTTTTGTGGAGATGAGGTGTTTGTTATTTTCTTGCACAGGCTGGTCTTGAACTCCTGGTTTCAAGCAATACTCCCACCTCGGTGTGGGGATTGCAGGCTTGAGCCATTGCACCTGGCCTGGAACCAACCTTTACGGCTATCAATACTCCCATTAGTTAACTGTCTCAGGTATCATAATATCCCTTCTTATATGTATCAAAACTCATACTGGGCCGGGCGCGGTGGCTCAAGCCTGTAATCCCAGCACTTTGGGAGGCCAAGACGGGCGGATCACGAGGTCAGGAGATCGAGACCATCCTGGCTAACACAGTGAAACCCCCCCCGTCTCTACTAAAAATACAAAAACTTAGCCGGGCGAGGTGGCAGGCACCTGTAGTCCCAGCTACTCGGGAGGCTGAGGCAGGAGAATGGCGTGAACCCGGGAGGCGGAGCTTGCAGTGAGCTGAGATCAGGCCACTGCACTGCAGCCTGGGTGACAGAGCGAGACTCCGTCTCAAAAAAAAAAAAAAACAAAAACAAACAAAAAAAAAAAAAAAAAAAAAAAAACCTCATACTGAACAATAAGTTCTAGGTTGCAAAAAGTACATATTAAATTTTTAAATGCTGGGTGCGGTAGCTGACACCTGTAATCCCAGAACTTTGGGAGGCCGAGGGCGGATCACGAGGTCAGGAATTTGAGACAGCCTGGCCAATATGGTGAAACCCTGTCTCCACTAAAAATATAAAAATTAGCTGGGCATGGTGACACGCACCTGTAGACCCAGCTACATGGGAGGCTGAGGCAGAAGAATCGCTTGAATCCAGGAGGTGGAGGTTGCAGTGAGCCGAGATTGTGTCACTGTACTCCAGCCTGGGCAACAGAGCAAGACTCCATCCCTTAAAAAAAAAATTTTTAAACGTGCATACCCTGTGACCCAGCAACTTTCAATATTTACCCTAGAGACTCCAGGTACAGTGGCTCATGCCTGTAATCCCAGCACTCTGGGAGGCCGAGGTGGGTGGATTACCTGAGGTCAGGAGTTTGAGACCAGCCTGGCCAACATGATGAAACCCCATCTCTACAAAAAATTAAAAAATTAGCCAGGTGTGGTGTTGCACGCCTGTAATCCCAGTTACTCGGGAGGCTGAGGCAGGAGAATCGCTTGAACCCAGGAGGTTGAGGTAGCAATGAGCCGAGATCATGCCATTGCACTCCAGCCTGGGCAACAAGAGCAAAACTTTGTCTAAAATAAAATAATATTATATATATATTTTTTATTTTTATTTTACCCTAGAGAAATACTACCATATAGCACTAAGAGGCATAAATAATTTTCATTGAAACATTGTAATAGCAAACAATTGGAAACAATCTATATGTCCAACAACAGAATGGTTAAGTAAGCTGTAATACATTCATACTATAGGATACAATATAGCAGTTCTTATGAATGAGACAGCTTTATATATATGGAGATGCAAGTTCTCTGAAACATGTTAAGTGTAAAAAGAAGATCTGGAATAATACAAACCATGTGATACTTTTTTTTTTTTTTTTTTTTTTTTTTTTGAGACCCGGTCTGGCTCTATTGTCCAGGCTGGAATCCAGTGGCACTATCATGGCTCATTGCAGCCTTGACCTCCAGGGCTCAAGCAATCTTCCCACCTCAGTCTCCCTGTAGCTGGGACTACAACTGTGTGCCACCACACCCGGCTATTTTTTAGTTTTTGTAGACACAAAACTATGTTACCCAGGATGGTGTCAAACTCCTGGCCTCAAGTGATTTTCCTGCCTTAGCCTCCCAAAGTGCTGGGATTACAGGTGTGAGGCACTATGCCCTGTACATTTATGTTTTAAAAGTCTCATATAACTAGCCGGGTATGTTGGCTCATGCCTATAATCTCAGTACTTTGGGAGGCCAAGGCAGGCAGATCACTTGAGTCCAGGAATTCGAGATCAGCCTGGGCAACATGGCAAAACTGTCTCTACAAAAAAAATACGAAAATTATCCAGGCGTGGTGGCATGTGCTGTAGTCCCAGCTACTCTGGAGACCAAGGTGGGAGGATTGCTTGATCGGGAGGCAGAGGGTGCAGTTAGCTGAGATCACACTAGTATACTCCAGCTTGGGCAACAGAGCGGGCCCGTCTCAATAAAAAAAAAAAAGTCCCATATATTTCTACATGTAAATACATAGAAAAAGGGTTGGAAGGATATTTAATCAAAATTAAACCGTGTTTATCTCTGGAAGGAAAGGACCAGGACTTGGAATAACGGCAAGGAAGACTTTGGCCTTGTTTGTAGTTTTTTTTTTTTTTTTTTTTTGTCGTTTTTGAGGAGTCTCACTCTATCGCCCAGGCTGGAGTGCAGTGGTGTCATCTCAGCTCACTGCACCTCCACCTCTCCGCCTCCTGGGTTTAAGCAATTCTCCCCCTCAGCCTCCCGAGTAGCTAGGATTACAGGTGCCTGCCACCATGGCCAGCTAATTTTTTTTTTTTTTTTTTTTTTTTTTTTAGTAGAGACGGCGTTTCACCATGTTAGCCAGGCTGGTCTCAAACTTCTGACCTCAAGTGATCCGCCTGCCTTGGCCTCCCAAAGTGCTGGGATTACAAGCATGAGTCACCACGCCCAGCCTTTTTTTTTTTTTTTGGTTTTTAATCTGTTATATGTTGTATAAAATTAATGCATTATTATGAAATCAAAACAACCCTACCTTACCCCCAACATAACACCGTAGGTGTTTGTTAGTAGTCAGATGGGCATCTTGCTATGTTGCCCAGGCCGGTTTCAGACTCCTGGGGCTCAAGCTATCTTCTGCCTCAGCCTCTCGAGTAGCTAAGACTACAGGTGTGCACCACCATGTCCAGCTTAGGTGTCAGTTTGATGTGAGTCAGTAGCATAAGTAGTGAAGAAAACCTAAGGGGGCCTTGGGCTCTCTTATGGTCCAGGTCTACAAGCAAGCAGATAATGGCTTAGTTCTTTTTGGCTTGGTGAGGCCACATCTGGACCAAAGTTAGGCACATTGGCACATTTGAACTCATCCAGAGAGTAGACAAGGTGATGCCAGGAGTCCACACTATGTCAAGGAGGACTAGCTAAAGGGAGGGAGAATGTTTAGGCTGTTGTAGAAAGAAGTGATTCTTGGCCGGGCACGGTGGCTCAAGCCTGTAATCCCAGCACTTTGGGAGGCCGAGACGGGTGGATCACGAGGTCAGGAGATCGAGACCATCCTGGCTAACACGGTGAAACCCCGTCTCTACTAAAAAAAATAAAATAAAATACAAAAAGCTAGCCGGGTGAGGTGGCGAGCGCCTATAGTCCCAGCTACTCGGGAGGCTGAGGCAGGAGAATGGCGTAAACCCAGGAGGCGGAGCTTGCAGTGAGCTGAGATCCGGCCACTGCACTCCAGCCTGGGCGACAGAGTGAGACTCTGTCTCAAAAAAAAAAAAAAAAAGAAAGAAAGAAGTGGTCCTCAAACTCTTGAAGTTTTCATGAGGGTGAAGATAGTAGATTTCAAGACACTGGAGTTATTCAAGAGACTAAATGTTCACTTTCCAGGGATACTGTGAAAAAGATTCACTGAGGAAGCATTCGTTGGAACTAGATTTTTTTTTTTTTAAGAGACAGGGTTCTGCTATGTTGCCCAGGCTGGTCTCTTAACTCCTAAGGTCAAGAGCTCCGCTTACCTCGGTGTGCCAAAGTGATGGGATTACAGGGTGAGCCACGTGCCAGAGTGATGGGATTACAGGGTGAGCCACGTGCCTGGCCTGGAGCTAGATGATCTTACAGTTAGCTTCCAACTAACTTTATTTCAATGTATTTCAAGTTTCCTTGGCAGCAACCAGATTTATTGAAATTTAAGTCCCTAAAACTGTCTTTTGAGTTGTTTTATTATAGAGAGGATATTAACCAAAAGGTACTTTGGCACACTACAAACTGGAAGGAATAATCTCAATATCATGAGTGCCAATTAAGTGCCTCAGAGAATACAAAGATGACTATAACTGGAATGCTTAACCAGTATCAACTGAAGAAATGTAATGAAAATTAAAGTTTAATTTGTTTTTCCCTGTCTCTGCACAATTTATTTCAGTGAGGTTTTCCTCGGATGTGGATCACCTTTAGGTAACAGTCTTTGCAAACACTTTAAGTAGCAAAACATACTCTCGGTTCAGAAATATATTAACACATGAGCTTTCATCACCGGTAAGAATCTCTCTACCCCACAGCTAGGGTCAACAGAGCCAGCCAGCTCGCCTCTGTGAAAGAGGGGTAGTTGGCTTCTCTCCTTTTGCTACACTGATATTTCTAGGAATGGGGCAGAATGAAGAAGGAGGGTTATTAGCGGCTTCATGCTGTCTAGGCCTGGCTGATGTTAAGAATTATCTCATAAGCATTTGTATGTCTCCATCAGAGGCTTCCCTGGGGGCGCTTTCCAAAGGCAGTGGCAACTTCCTGAAGTGAGGTGATGTATTCCATTTCTATGGCCACCACTCTCTCACTATCCTTTTGTTTTCCAGTGGTCTTTTCCACATGAAGAGCCCCACTATGCATCCAGACAGTTCTCTTGAGTAGGATTTAAACTGGCTCCACACATGGTCCACAGGATTCATGTATATGTGACCCTTTATCAGAAGCCAGTGTGGCGACTTCCAGGATGTGACTCTCTACTTTGTTACCTCAGGCTCTGTCTTTGCCTTGAAATTCCTCTACTGTGAGTCATACACAGTCTAATGATTATCCTTGGATACAAGGACAAATACAAAATGTTTCAGTGGTCTTGAAGCCACTTTAGGATTGAGAAGACAGAATTACTCCTCACCTTTTTTTTTTTTTTTTTTTGGAGACGGCGTTTTGCTCTCGTTGCCCAGGATGGAGTGCAGTGGCACGATCTCAGCTCAGTGCAACCTCCACCTCCCGGGTTCAAGTGTTTCTCCTGCCTCAGTCTCCCAAGTAGCCAGAACTACAGACACCCGTCACCATGCCTGGCTAATTTTTTGTATTTTTAGTAGAGATGGGTTTTCACCATGTTAGCCAGACTAGTCTCAAACTCTTGACCTCAGGTGACCCACCCACCTCGGCTTCCCACAGTGCTGGGATTACAGGTGTCAGCCACCTTGCCTGGCCATTCCCCACCTCTTCTCTTTGGGATTGAATAGGGCTCACAGAATGGTAGTAGCTCTCTCCAAAGAAAGCCATTTTGTAAACCCAATCTCCACTTTTTTGTTGTTTCTTTGAGACAGGGTCTCACTCTGTGGCCCAGGCTGAAGTGCAGTGGGATGATGATGGCTCACGGCAGCCTCAAACTCCTGGCAGCCTCAAACTCATGTGATCCTCCTGCCTCAGTCTCCTGAGTAGTAGCTGGGACTACAGGCATGCACCACCATGCCTGGCTAATTTTTTTTTTTTTAGATGGATTATTCTTGCTCTGTCTCCCAGGCTGGAGTATACTGGTGTGATCTCAGCTCACTGCAACCTCCACCTCCCGAGTTCAAGTGATTCTCCTGCCTCAGCCTCCAG
The DNA here is from genome assembly GCF_024542745.1 of Macaca thibetana thibetana. Classification (NCBI taxonomy): domain Eukaryota; kingdom Metazoa; phylum Chordata; class Mammalia; order Primates; family Cercopithecidae; genus Macaca; species Macaca thibetana. Next base: position 123,000,542 of record NC_065578.1, read on the forward strand.
AGTAGCTGGGATTACAGGGCGCCTGTCACCACACCCTGCTAATTTTGTATTTTTAGTAGAAACAGAGTTTCACCATTTGGCCAGGCTGATCTTGAACTCCTGACCTCAAGTGATTTGCCCGCCTCAGCCTCACAAAGTGCTGGGATTACAGGCATGAGCCTCTGCCCCTGGCTTTTTAATTTTTTAAAACAAATTTTTTTTATTTTTATTTTTATTTTGAGATGGAGTCTCGCTCTGTCACCAGGCTGGAGTACAGTGGCGCGATCTCAGCGCTCACTGCAATCTCTCTACCTCCCAGATTCAAGTGATTTTCCTGCCTCAGCCTCCCAAGTAGCTGGGACTACAGGCACATGCCACCACGCCCAGCTAATTTTTTGTATTTTTAGTAGAGACAGGGTTTCACCATGTTGGCCAGGATGGTCTCAATCTCTTGACCTTGTGATCTGCCCGCCTCGACCTCCCAAAGTGCTGGGATTACAGGCGAGAGCCACCGCACCCAGCGTAATTTTTTTTTTTTTTTTTTTTTTTTTTTTTTTTTTTGAGACGGAGTCTCGCTCTGTCGCCCAGGCTGGAGTGCAGTGGCGCGATCTCGGCTCACTGCAAGCTCCGCCTCCTGGGTTTACGCCATTCTCCTGCCTCAGCCTCCTGAGTAGCTGGGACTACAGGCGCCCGCCACCGCGCCCGGCTAATTTTTTGTATTTTTAGTAGAGACGGGGTTTCACCGTGGTCTCGATCTCCTGACCTTGTGATCCGCCCGCCTCGGCCTCCCAAAGTGCTGGGATTACAGGCGTGAGCCACCGCGCCCGGCCAATTTTTAAATTTTTTTTGTGGAGACAAGGTCTCACCATGTTGCCCAGGTTGGTCTTGAACTGGCCTGAAGTGATCCTCCTGCCTCAGGCTCCCAAAGTGCTAGGATTACAGGGGTGAGCCACTGCATCTGGCCTTCTGTCTTCACTTTTTATACTCTTGAAATGGGTGAGGGGGTTCAAGAGTTGTGCAACTGTTCTTGGTAACTTCCTTTCAAATACTGCATTTCCATCTGCTGTCTCCCTTTGGAGTTTCAAATCTATTAGATCTTGATACCCCAGCTGAAACATCCAGTTTAAGATTTTGTTAAGTGTAAAACATAATCTCCTTTATCAATCCTGCTTTAAATCTTCCCTCATTCCTTATCTGAGGTTATGTGATTTAGTCACACCTCACAAGGCAAGCTCTAGGCCTAGGCCATCAAGTTGGTATGGCATGATCTGGTCACACTCTCCTTTACTGATAAAGAAAACCAAGCTAAGGCCAAGGGCCCACTAGAACAAACCTACTGCCCATGAGAGGGATAAATCAGGAGTCCCTCTTGGCTCCAAACCTAGTTCTCTATAACGATGTACACAGAGCAAAGTGATTTGGTCAAGTAGCCATGGGCTTTGGAGTCTGTCATTTATCAAGTGATCTTAGATGAATGATCTTTTCTGAGTTTCATTACAGTTTTATAAAATAGGGCCAGGTGCCGTGGCTCATGCCTGTGGGAGGCCGAGACGGGCAGATCACTTGAGGTCAGGAGTTTGAGACCAGCCTGGCGAACATGGTGAAACTCTATCTCTACTAAAAATACAAAAATAAGCCAGGTGTGATTGCGGGTGCCCATAATCCCAGCTACTTGGGAGGCAAAGGTAGGAGAATCGTTTGAACCCGGGATGTGGAGGTTGCAGTGGACCAAGATTGCACTACTGCACTGTAGCCTGGGTGATAGAGCGAGACTCTGTCTCAAATTAAAAAAAAAAAAAAAAAATTATAAAATAGCCTTACCTTTTAATTTGAAATTTAATTTTTTTTTTTTTGAGATGGAGTTTCACTTTTGTTACCCAGCCTAACGTGCAATGGCGCGATCTCAGCTCACTGCAACCTCCTGCCTCCTGGGTTCAAGTGATTCTCAGCCTCCCAAGTAGCCGGGATTACAGGCATGCGTCACCATCCAGCTAATTTTTGTATTTTTAGTAGAGACAAGGTTTCGCCATGTTGGCCAGGCTGGTCTCGAACTCCTGACCTCAGGTGATCTACCCGCCTTGGCCTCCCAAAGTGCTGGGATTACAGGTATGAGCCACCATGCCCAGCTTGAAATTTAATTTTTTTTTTTAGTCAGTTTCTGTAGAGACTGTCAAAAATTGCTAATGTCAACTATATTGTAAGTCATCACAGTGGGATATGTGAAAATTCTTTTTTTTTTTTTTTTTTTTTTTTTTGAGACAGGGGCTCACTCTATCACCCAGGCTGGAGTGCAGTGGCAAGATCACAGTTCACGACAACCTCGACTTCACAGGCTCAAGTGATCCTTCCACGCCACGTGCCACCATGTCTGGCTAAAGTTTTGTAAAGACGGGGTCTCTCTATGTTGCCCAAGCTGGTTTCAAAACTCCTAGACTCAAGTGATCTGGCTGCCTTGGCCTCCCAAAGTGCTGGGATAACAGGTGTGAGTCACTGTGCCTGGCCAACAGAAACCTTTTCTTTTCTTTTCTTTTCTTTTTTTTTTTTTGACAGAGTCTCAACTCTGGAGTCTTACTCTGTCGCTAGAGTGCAGTGGTGCAATCTTGACTCACTGCAACCTTCACCTCCCAGGTTCAAGTGATTCTCCTGCCTCAGCCTCCCGACTAGCTGAGATTACAGTAGTGTGCCACCACACCCGGCTACTTTCTGTACTTTTAGTAGATGGGGTTTCTCCATGTTGGCTGTGCTGGTCTCGAAGTCCTGACCTCAGGTGATCCACCCACCTTGGCCTCCCAAAGTATTGGGATTACAGGCATGAACCACCGTGCCTGGTTCGAAACTTTTTTTTTTTTTTTTTTGAGACAGAGTCTCACTCTGTCGCCCAGGCTGGAGTGCAGTGGCGCAATCTTGGCTCACTGCAAGCTCCGCCTCCCGAGTTCACACAATTCTCCTGCCTCATCCTCCTGAGTAGCTGGGACTACAGGAGCCTGCCACCATGCCCAGCTAATTTTTGTATTTTTAGTAGAGATGAAGTTTCACAGTGTTAGCCAGGATGGTCTCCATCTCCTGACCTCGTGATCCACCTGCCTCGGCCTCCCAAAGTGCTGGGATTATAGGCATGAGCCACCACGCCTGGCCCGAAACATTTTCAGTTAGCAATAATTGTACCTTGGACAAATCTCAATGGCTATGATACTGCCACTGCACAAAGCTTAAAATTTAATTTTTAATTAAACAATTAATACATGAATATTTTCCTTGGAAAAAAGGAAAATATAGATGGCACTAAAGTTCCTATGATTACCACTTCCAATCTCATTCCCCTAATTCTCTTCTGGAAGTAACCACAATTCTTTCTTTTTTTTTTTCTCGCTCTGTTGCCAGGCTGGAGTGCAGTGGTGCGATCTCAGCTCCCTGCAACCTCCGCCTCCTGGGTTCAAGCGATTCTCGTGCCTCAGCCTCCCGAGTAGCTGGGATTAAGGCATGCGCCACCACACCCAGATAATTTTTGTATTTTTAGTAAAGACGGAGTTTCACCATGTTGGCCAGAATGGTCTCGATCTCCTGACCTCGTGATCCACCCGCCTCAGCTTCCCAAAGTGTTGGGAATACAGGCGTGAGCTAGTGTGCCTGGTTGTAACAATTCTCAGTTTAGTAGTTATCCATCCAGTTCTTTTTCAATTGATCTGTGTGTTTTTTTTTTTTTTTTTTTTTTGAGACAGAGTCTCGCTTTGTCGCCCAGGCTGGAGTGCAGTGGCACCATCTCGGCTCACTGCAAGCTCCGCCTCCTGGGTTCATGCCATTCTCCTGCCTCAGCCTCCGAGCAGCTAGGACTACAGGCGCCCGCCACCACGCCCGGCTAATTTTTTGTATTTTTAGTAGAGACGGGGTTTCACTGTGTTAGCCAGGATGGTCTCGATCTCCTGACCTCGTGATCCGCCCACCTTGGCCTCCCAAAGTGCTGGGATTACAGACGTGAGCCACCGCGCCCGGCCTGATCTGTGCTTTTTAACCTGTAAAAATAGGATAGTAATATCTGTCTCACAGGAAAAGAACAGAAGTGAAATGCAAAGTGGGTAATGTTTTCCTTTTTCTGGTTCCTCACTAAGAGCTGAGACCTACCGCAGAAACACAGCTGTACAGTACATTCAAGCTGAAAAAAAGAAACTCTTTCTTATTTCCAAGGGTGGAATTATCTGCCCTCTAATACCTTGTATTTTAAATATAAGTTTTTTGTTTTCCAAAAAACTCAACAGACATCACACACAGATTTTATAATAGGAACAAGCTCTAGCCTGGCACAACAACACAGCCAGCCTCTTGGACAGGGGTCTGTCAGAGGAGGGTAATAAAAGCCAAAAGCCCGGAAAGTACTCTGCTTCCTTTATCCTCTTCCATTTTAGCCAGGCAAGGATGATTCTGTGTCTTACATCTTCTGTTCCCTGTGGCGTTCATTTCCAATTGCAGAAAGGAGGTCATATGACCAGATTCTTTCCTTAAACAGCTTTCCAGCTGAGTACAACAAAGACAAAACAAAGCAATCCTGCTCCTCCACAATTCTGCTCTTCCATCAGTCTACATGGCAGGGGAAACTCCCACAATAGCTTTTCCCACTGTCTGAGAGGAAGCATAAACCAGGATTTCCAAAGGTACCCACTGGTTGGTTCCCAGGTGCCCTAGAGTAGGATTTTTATTTTTATTATTATTTTTTTTGAGATGAGGTCTTATTATGTTGCCCAGGCTGGTCTTGAACTCCTGGGCTCAACGAATCCTCCTGCCTCAGCCTCCGAGTAGCTGGGATTATAGGCACTTGCCTCCACACCTGGCTCTAGGATTTTATTTTAGCATAAAACCAAATTCCATTTATTATCTACTTTGCCAGCCATGATAGAAGTTTCTTTTTGAGACAGTCTCATTCTGTTGCCCAGGCTGGAGTGCAGTGGCATGATCTTGGCTCACCACAACCTCTGCCTCCCAGGATCAAGCAATTCTTCTGCCTCAGCCTCCTGAATAGCTGGGATTACAGGTGCCCACCACCACGCTAGGCTGATTTTTGTATTTTTTAGTAGAGACGGGGTTTTACCATGTTGGTCAGCCTGGTCTCGAACTCCTGACCTCAAGTAATCCACTTGCCTCGGCCTCCCAAAGTGCTGGGATTACAGGCGTGAGCCACCCTGCCCAGCCCCTCTTTTTAAATTCTAACAAAAGCATATAAGATTTTTAGTTTCGTTTTTGGGACAGGCTGTTGCCTAGGCTGGAGTGCAGTGGTGTAGACATGGCTCACTGCAACCTTGACCTCCTGGGCTCAAGGGATCCTCCTGCTTCAGCCTCTGGTACAGCTGGGACCACAAGTGTGTGCCACCACACCTGGCTAATTTTTAAGTTTTTTTTTTTTTTTTTTTTTTTGTAGAGATGGGGTCTGTCTTTGTGGCCTAGGCTGGTCTCAAACTTCTGGGCTCAAGTGATCCTCCCATCTTGGCCTCCCAAAATGCTGGGATTGTGATTGTGGGCATGAGGCACCATGCCCAGCCCAGCCCATACAAGGTTTTTTTTTTTAGACAGTCTCGCTCTGTTGCCCAAGCTGGGGTGCAGTGGCACAATCTCAGCTCACTGCAACCTCTGCCTCCCGGGTTCAAGCAATTCTCCTGCCTCAGCCTCTCAAGTAGCTGGGATTACAGGTGTGCACCACCATGTCCAGCTAATTTTTATATTTTTAGTAGAGACAGGTTTTCACTACATTGGTCAAGCTGGTCTTGAACTCCTGAACTCAAGTGATCCACCTGCCTTGGTCTCCCAAAGTGCTGGGATACATGCTTGAGCCACTGCACCTGGCCCCATATAAAGTTTTTAATGTCATTATTCCCATATTACAGATTATTCCCATATTACAGATTAAGGGACTAAGGCTCAAAAGGGTAAATAAGTCTGTTCTTAAACAGTGACTTCCTGAGACACAGGAGATGTTTAAGAACAGTACTGGTAGGTGGGAAGTGGCATTTGGGAGCAGGAGTGAGAAGCATGAAAATGTAGCAAGAATAGAAAAGGCTGGGGAAATAGCAAATTAAGAGGAAGAAAAATGCAGGTCCTAGTAAGAATTGCTACTCACCACTGCCAGAGTCTGGGCCATGTTCTAGGTGTATTTAAACAAATCTCCATAGCAACCATCTGGTTTCTGTTTTTCTATGACAACACCGGCTTGCATTTCTAAATACAGGCACTGGTGAGGACAAGTGTGGGCTGGGGAAGGGAAGTGTGACCGCTGAGTCAAGGGGAAATTGCGCAAAAAAGGCAGATTCTCTTGGTATGCTCTCATCTATCCCCCTCTCCCAGCACACCCTCAAGGAAGGGGTCTTTCCTTGATTTATAGCAGTCATAGTTAAGAGCTGAGCCTTGTACGCACTTTGTCTTTTGTTTTGGAGACAGAGTCTGGCTCTGTCACCCAGGCTGGAGGGCAGTGGTGTGATCTTGGCTTACTGCAGCCTCCTCCTCCCAAGTTCAAGCAATCCTCTTGCCTCAGCCTCCTGAGTAGCTGGGACTACAGGCGCCGGCCACCACTCTCAGTTAATTTTAAAATTTTTTGTAGGCCGGGCGCGGTGGCTCAAGCCTGTAATCCCAGCACTTTGGGAGGCCGAGACGGGCGGATCACGAGGTCAGGATATCGAGACCATCCTGGCTAACATGGTGAAACCCTGTCTCTACTAAAAAATACAAAAAAACTAGCCGGGTGAGGTGGCGGGCGCCTGTAGTCCCAGCTACTCAGGAGGCTGAGGCAGGAGAATGGCGTGAACCCGGAAGGCGGAGCTTGCAGTGAGCTGAGATCCGGCCACAGCACTCCAGCCTGGGTGACAGAGCGAGACTCCGCCTCAAAAAAAAAAAAAAAAAAAAAAAAAAAAAAAAAAAATTTTTGTAGAGACAAGGTCTCACTATATTGCCCAGCCTGGTCTCAAACTCCTGGGCTCAAGAATTCCTCCTGCCTCAGCCTCTCAAAATGCTGGCATTACAGGTGTGAGCCACTGTGGCCAGCCCATGATATCTTATTTTTACCAATTATGTAAATTCCTATCTAATAAGGGACACCCTTGGTGCAAGAGGGGGAAGGGTAGATGCTTTTGCTTCTCATTTTCAACCCAGGTGGCACTTTTGGAGATACTGAGGGTAAAAAGAGGTTGGAGGATCTCATCTGATAAAGGTGTGGTAGCCTCAGAAAGAAAGGTGAGAAAAAGGCAGCTAGGCATGGGGATGCAGGAATAAGTATAGATACTGCCATGAGGACTAAACGGGCCCAAACCCGAGTTACAAGAGCACCCCCACCTTTTATTTATTTATTTTTTGAGACAGAGCCTCTCTCTGTTGCCCAGGCTAGAGTGCAGTGGTGCGATCTCCACTTACTGCAAGCTCCGCCTCCCGGGTTCAGGCCATTCTCCTGCCTCAGCCTCCCGAGTAGCTGGGACTACAGATGCCCGCCACCACACCCAGCTAACTTTTGTATTTTTAGTAGAGACGGGGTTTCACTGTGTTAACCAGGATGGTCTCGATCTCCTGACCTTGTGATCCGCCCACCTCAGCCTCCCAAAGTGCTGGGATTACAACAAGAGCCCCTTTCTTAAGTCAGCACAGTGATTCTCAACCAGGCAACTCCAGGGGGCAACTGGCAATGTCTGGGCCCAGACTTTTCTGATTGTTCTGATTAAGCAACTAATGGGTAAAGGACAAAGATGCTGTTAAACATCCTGAAATGCACAGGACAGTCCCTGCAACAAAGAATTACTTGGCCCAAATGTCAGCAGTTCCAAGACTGAAAAACCTGAGTACAGAGATGCTGGTCCTACAGGAAACGTCTCCTTTGTCCATTGCAGGGGCACCAGTGTGACAGATAAAACCATTTGAGGGGGGCCGAGCCTGGTGGCTCACACCTGTAATCCCAACACTTTGGAGGCCAAGGCGGGTGGATCACCTGAGATCAGGAGTTCAAGAACAGCCTGGCCAACATGATGAAACCCTGTCTCTACTAAAAATACAAAAAATTAGCCGGGTGTGGTGGCTACCCGGGAGACTGAGGCAGGAGAACGGCTTGAATCCAGGAGGCAGAGGTTGCAGTGAGCCAAGATTGCACCACTGCACTCCAGCCTGGGAAACAAGAGCAAAACTCTGTCTAAAACAAACAAAAAACCATTTGAGGGGGATATACCACAGATGCCTGCTTGTTCCCCTGGGGCCTGAGTCCCTCTCAGACTTTCACACCAAATATTTTTAGTTTACTTCTGACAGAAATAAATTCAAGCCAGAATCCAGATTTGCTGTGAAATCAGGTGGTTCTAGAGAATAGGATATTTTCCTATACCCTTCTTGATATAGGCAAAATTGCCCAACAGAGGCTGTGCAATCAGGCCAAGGACATGCTCCTCTTGGCCTTAGTTTCACCATTTGTTTTTTTTGTTTGTTTGTTTTTTTTTTTTGAGACGGAGTCTCGCTCTGTCGCCCAGGCTGGAGTGCAGTGGCCGGATCTCAGCTCACTGCAAGCTCCGCCTCCCGGGTTCATGCCATTCTCCTGCCTCAGACTCCCGAGTAGCTGGGACTACAGGCGCCCGCCACCGCGCCCGGCTAGTTTTTTGTATTTTTTAGTAGAGACGGGGTTTCACTGTGTTCGCCACGATGGTCTCGATCTCCTGACCTCGTGATCCGCCCGTCTCGGCCTCCCAAAGTGCTGGGATTACAGGCTTGAGCCACCGTGCCCGGCCAGTTTCACCATTTGTAAAACGAGTATACTGAACTCAATGATCTCAAATGTCCCTTTAGTTCCAAAACTCTGTACTTTTGGATCTTTTTTTTTTTTTTTTTTTTTTTTTTTTTTTTTTTTTTTTTTTTTTTTTGAGACGGAGTCTCGCTCTGTCGCCCAGGCTGGAGTGCAGTGGCCAGATCTTGGCTCACTGCAAGCTCCGCCTACCGGGTTCACGCCATTCTCCTGCCTCAGCCTCCCGAGTAGCTGGGACTACAGGCGCCCGCCACCTCGCCCGGCTAGTTTTTTGGATTTTTTAGTAGAGACGGGGTTTCACCGTGTTAGCCAGGATGGTCTCGATATCCTGACCTCGTGATCCGCCCGTCTCAGCCTCCCAAAGTGCTGGGATTACAGGCTTGAGCCACCGCGCCCGGCCTGGATATTTCTTTTAAGAAATATCCTGGGCTGTACAGTTTGGGTCTGTAGAAAAGGAAATGACTCAAATGCAATAGAGGAAGCCTAAGGATGACTCAGACTTCCCTAATCGTAAACGACACTTCAGACGTGGACCTTAAGGTCAAACCAGGACTCATGATCACTATATGACTTTTCTTTTGTACATGTGAGCAGGTGGCATTCACCAGGGGTGACTTTATTGACAGTAAGTTGCCTCTGCCAAAAAACACCCTCATATGTCTGATGTTTGAATTTCTCCTATGCAGAGTTTTGTCTTCAGTTAAAAATGTAAATACTATTGTTTCCTGTTGGAGCTCAGAGAAAAAAAAAAGGTAACTACTCTAGGATATGTATCAATTTGATGCTACTTTATTTTATTTATTGAGACAGGGTCTTGCTCTGTTGCCCAGGCTGGAGTGCAATGGTATAATCACAGCTCACTACAGCCTCAACCTCCTGTGCCCAATTGATGCTCCCACCTCAGCCTCCCATTGCTGGAACTACAGGCACACAACACGCCTGGCTAATTTTTTTTTAAATTTTTCATACAGGGTGTCCCTACATTGCCCAGGCTGGTCTCAAACTCCTGTACTCAAGTGATCCTCCCACCTCAGCCTCCCAAAGTGATGGCATTATAGGCGTGAGCCACCTCACCCCGGCAAGTTGATTTTTAACAAAAGATAACAGCAAAACTCCAGATACGTTAGCAAACTACTTTCACAGCTGGATGTGAAGAAACTCCCTTAGTTTTATTTATTTATACACAGAGTCTCACTCTGTTGCCCAGGCTGGAGTGTAGTAGTGCAAACACAGCTCATTTTCAGCCTTCACTTTCTGGACTCAGACTATCCTCCCGCCTCAGCCTCCCATGTAGCTGGGACCACAGGCGCATGCCATCATGCATGGCTAATTTTTTAATTTTTTTGTAGAGATGGGGTCTCATTTTGTTGCCCAGGCTGGTCTCGAACTCCTGGGCACAAGCAATCTTCCCCTCCCAAAGTGCTCGGATTACAGGCATGAGCCACCACTTGGCTCCAATCTAAAATTTTATATTCTTGCTACAATGTGCTGAACTTCCAGGTTAATCATTTCTGCTTCTAAATCATCTGCTCTTTGACTTTATAAAGGGTTCTCTTAAAAATAGATAAATAATAAAGAAAGAAACAAATAATTCTCTTGACCAGAGTTTTTTTTTTTTTTTTTTTTGAGACAGGGTTTTGCTCTTGTTACCCAGGCTGGAGTGCAATGGCGCAATCCTGCCTCACTGCAACCTCCGCCTCCCAGGTTCAAGACATTCTCCTGCCTCAGCCTCCCTGGTAGCTGGGATTACAGGCGAATACCACCACACCCAGATCATTTTTTGTATTTTTAGTAGAGAGAGAGTTTCACTATGTTGGCCAGGCTGGTCTCAAACTCCTGACCTCGTGATCCACCAACCCCAGCCTCCCAAAATGCTGGGATTACAAGTGTGGGCCACTGCGCCTGGCTTGACCAGTTTATCACCCCTTCCTTAGCCTATTTTCTTATCTAGCCATAATCAGAGAGATTCCTTACACAATCTTTCACCAGCACTTTCATCCCCTTGCTTCCTTCTTAGTATACTTTATCCATCTACAAATCACGACCCAGGATCTAAACAATAATGTCTTCCCTGCTCTTGTGCCCAGGGAGCTAGGTGCTTCTAGAGAAAATAGCACAAAGATATGGATTGGCACATGTTTATGATACCAATCTATTAGAACCTCAACATTGCTTGCTTCCTAATTACCCCCTTCCCACCTTTTTAAAGAGATGGGGTTTGGTTATGTTGCCCAGGCTGGAGTGCAATGGCCATTCACAAGCATGGTAATTGTGCACTGCAGTCTTGAACTCCTGGGTCAAGATCTTCCTACCTCACCCTCCCAAGTAGCTGGGACTATAGGCGTGTGCCACCACGCCTGGCTAATTTCATTTTTTGTAGAGATGAGTTCTTACCATGTTGTCCAGGCTGGTCTTGAACTCCTGGACTCAAGCAATCCCCCTGCCTCAGCCACCCAGACTGTCAGGATTACAGGCCTGAGTCATTGGGCCTAGCCCCTCCTCTCTTCTATGTCCTTTTATGTTTATACTTTTTACACTCCCACCTCTCTAACATCCTACTTTACAAGTCTGACTAAAACTGTCAGACAAGGACTCCTATAAATTACCTAGCCCCGGTCAATAACAAACAGCTGGGAGTTTACTGTTGTTATATTTTCACCTTGAGTCTCCAGCAGGATGAGGCATATATAGTCCTACCTGAGACCACTTTCTTCCTCAGTTGGCTTCCCAACTAGGCTAACCCCACACGGCTGGCACATGGTAAGTGCTCAGCAAATGTCTGCAGAAGTAGACCATGTAACTAAACGATATCCACCTGTGCTCATTTCATCTCCTTTCTCTTCAGAACCCTGCTTTTTGGCTATCTTTCTCTAATGAGCTCCAGGTTTTACTTATTCCTTTCACTGTTTCAATAAATATACCTCCATTGCTGCCATCCTAAAACAACCACAAAACCTCTCCACATTACTTAGTTCTACAAGCCAGATTTCGCCTCTACAAATCCACTGAAATTGGTCTCAAAAAGGTTACTAACTGCCAAATCAAATGGATACTCAAGTCCTTTTTCTTTTGTATTTGGTTTTTGGGTTTTTTGTTGAGATGGAGTCTTGCTCTTGTAGCCCAGGCTGGAGTGCAATGGTGCGATCTTGGCTCACTGCAACCTCCGCCCCCTGCGATAAGTGATTCTCCTGTCTCAGCCTCCTGAGTAGTAGCTGGGATTACAGGCACCCGCCACCACGCCCAGCTAATTTTTACTATTTTTAGTAGAGACGGGGTTTCATCATGTTGGCCAGGCTGGTCTTGAATTCCCAACCTCAGGTGATCCCCGCCTACCTCAGTCTCCCAAAGTGCTGGGATTACAGGCATAAGCCACCGTGCCCAGCCCTGTCTACTCTTCTTTATACCCACTGTCATCACTTTCCTTGGTTCCTAACCATCTCTCACCTGAAATATTGTAGCAACATAATAAAGTGTCTTACAATTCAACTAGCCCATGATAATGGTTTACTGAGTGGAGTATGGAATTTCCACTTAGGTGTTACTTCACCTGAGTTACTTCAAACTTCACCATTGATACTTCATTTATTATTATTTTTTGAGACAGAATCTCACTTTGTCGCCCAGGCTGGAATGCAATGGTGCTAACTCGGCCCACTGCAACTTCCGCCTCCCAGATTCAAGCGATTCTCCTGCCTCAGCCTCCTCAGTAACTGGGATTACAGGTACCTGCCACTATGCCCAGCTTGGCCTTGCCCCTTGGATGCTCACTACAGTTACTCTGAATTAGTCCCAGTTTGCAGAATGTAATAACTCTGAATAACTTTACGTAGTTCTTTCCACCCAGAAGACCTCTTTCCCGATCTAACCCCTTTACCTGAATAAATTCTTCCACTTAATCAGATCTCAGCTTAGAAGCTATTTTCTGAGAGGATTTTCCTGTCCTTCCCCACCTTCTCAAATTGAGTAGGTTCCCCCACTCTGTGCTTCTAGAGCATTTTGTGTTTATCCCTGTCTTAGCACCAATCCCTTCCAATTCCTTGTCTATTTGTTTTTATTATATCCCTCTATAGGCTGTAAACTCCTTGAGGGCAGGAACCATGTTTTATTTTTTTTTTGAGACGGAGTTTCGCCTTGTTGCCCAGGCTGGAGTGCAATGGTGCAATCTCGGCTCACTGCAACCTATGCCTCCCAGGTTCAAGCAATTATCGTGCCTCAGCCTCCCAAGTAGCTGGGATTACAGGCACCCACCACTTCTGGCTAATTTTGTATTTTTAGTACAGACAGGGTTTCACCATGTTGGTCAGGCTGGTCTCCAACTCCTGACATCAGGCCATTCACCCACCTTCACGTTCCAAAGTGCTGGGATTACAGATGTGAGCCATCACACCCAGACGGAACCATGTTTTTTTTTTTTTTTTTTTTTTTTTTTTTTTTGAGACGGAGTCTCGCTCTGTCGCCCAGGCTGGAGTGCAGTGGCGGGATCTCAGCTCACTGCAAGCTCCGCCTCCTGGGTTTACGCCATTCTCCTGCCTCAGCCTCCCGAGTAGCTGGGACTACAGGCGCCCGCCACCTCGCCCGGCTAGTTTTTTGGTATTTTTTAGTAGAGACGGGGTTTCACCATGTTAGCCAGGAGGTCTCAATCTCCTGACCTCGTGATCCACCCGTCTCGGCCTCCCAAAGTGCTGGGATTACAGGCTTGAGCCACCGCGCCCGGCCGGAACCATGTTTTACGCACTTCTGTAGTCCCTGAAGTAAGGACTTTACAAGCCTTATCTTGCTTAATCATTACAATCACCCTCATGGTCGGTACCATATCTTTACTATTGTGCAAGTAAGTAAATTGAGGCAGAAAGTTAAAGAAACTTGTCCAGAGTTATTAAAAAAACAAACCGGGATTTAAAAATTTTATTTTTTTCAAGATGGAGTTTCACTCTTACTGCCCAGGCTGGAGTGCTGTGGCTTGATCTCGGCTCACTGCAACCTCCGCCTCCTGGGTTCAAGCGATTCTCCTGCCTTAGCCTGCCGAGTAGCTGGGATTACAGGCACCCGCCACAACGCCTGGATAATTTTTGTATTTTTACTAGAGACGGGGGTTTCACCATGTTGGCCAGGCTGGTCTTGAACTTCTGACCTCAGGTGATCCACCTGCCTCGGCCTCCCAAAGTACTGAAAGTACACGTGTGAGCCACCATGCCCGGCCAAAATCAGGATTTAACACCAGGCAGCCTAACACTAGAACCAGTCCATCACTAAATCCATCCCCCTTTAAATCCTTTTTCCACACAACTTGGCAGCAACCTACCTAAAACACAAATCTGACTATATCCCTTGTTTGTAACCTAGGCCTGCCTGCATATCATATCCTCTGTAACATGACTCCTGTCTACCTTCCTGGCCAGGTCTCCAGACACTCTCCAGGACTCACTTGATACTGCCACTATAGAAACACCGAAGAGTCCATCCCTCTCATCCTTCTCTACTTGTTGGTCCCTCTACCAAAATGCCCCCTTTCACCTTACCATTCTGGAGAAATCCTGCTCATCCTTCAGAACTTTCTCCTGAAACCTTTCCTGACCATTCTTTTCCCTATCCCTCTGCAGGCAGCGGAGTAAATCCTGTCACTGCTCTCAGAAGCTGTGTGACTTAGGGCTTAGGCAAGTTATTTTGTCTTAGTGTTACCATTTGTATAATGGACATACTAAGAGTATATACTTCATAAAATTGTTGTGAGCATTAAATGAGATGTAAATTAAGCACTTAGCATGGGGCTTGACACATAGTAAGTACTCAAAATACTAGGCCTCCATGGCGGCTCACACCTGTAATCCCAGCACTTTGGGAGGTCGAGGCAGGCAGATCACTTGAGGTCAGGAGTTCAAGACCAGCCTGGTCAACATGGCAAAACCCCGTCTCTACTAAAAATACAAAAATTAGCCAGGCATCGTGGTGCGCAGCTGTAGTCCCAGCTACTCGGTAGGCTGAGGCACGAGAATAGCTTAAACATAAAAGGTGGAGGTTGCAGTGAGCTGAGATCATGCCACTGCACTCCAGCTTGGGTAACACAGCAAGACCCTGTCTCAAAACAAAAACAAAAACAAAAAACCACAGCTGGGCGTGGTGGCTCACGCCTGTAATCCTAGCACTTTGGGAGGTTGAGGCAGGCAGATCACCTGAGGTCAGGAGTTCGAGACCAGCCTGGCCAACATGGAGAAACACAGTCTTTACTAAAAGTACAAAAATGAGCCAGGTGCGGTGGCAGTCGCCTGTAGTCCCAGCTACTCAGGAGGCTGAGGCAGGAGAATAGCTTGAACCCAGGAGGCGGAGGTTACAGTGAGTCGAGATCTCACTACTGCACTCTAGCCTGGTCAACAAGAGTGAGACTCTATCTCAAAAAGAAAAAAAAAAAAAAAAAATCAGGCCAGGAGCAGTGGCTCAAGCCTGCAATCCCAGCACTTTGGGAGGCCGAGGTGGGTGGATCACTTGAGGTCAGGCGTTCAAGACTGGCCTGGCCAACATGGTGAAACACCATCTCTACCAAAAATACAAAAATTACCAGGGCATGGTGGCACATGCCTGTAATCCCAGCTACTCAGTAGGCTGAGGCAGAATCACTTGAACCCAGAGGTGGAGGTTCCAGTGAGCCAAGATCACACCACTGCACTCCAGCCTGAATGATCAAGTGAGACTGTCTCAAAAAAAAAAAAAAGCAACTATTATTAATTACTCATCCCTATTCCTCTGTATAGCTAGACCACCACTGCTGCAAGTATAACACTGTAATATGATTTCTTCATGTGTAGTTCCACCATTACAATGTAATCTCCTTGAAAGAGGCAGCCACATATCATTTACCTTGTATTTTAGCACAATGCTGGGCATATTGTGGGCACTTATTAAGTAACTGGACTGTTTAAATACTACCCACCTTTCAAGGCCCAGTTAAATTTCCATTTCCACCACTTATATTTACCTTATGAGTCCAGTCGGATTTTCTCTTCTCAGAATTCTACTACCTGACTAACCATATGCTATCTTGCATTATATGTAGAAGTGTCTCAATTAGGTTACATGTTCCTCTAGAGCAGAAATGACCTCTTACACTGTTTATCTGGCCAAAAACAGCTTATTTTTCCAACTGCAAAGCGAGAATTCAACAGTCACTTGGGGCTTAAAATATTGCAGCCCAAGCATGGGAGGTCCCACCTTCTTTACTAATAAGTCATCTGTCTTTAAAAAAATTCAGCTAACAGCTTATCTCCTGACTCTCCTTCCCTTAGCTTAGCTATTGGAACTCTGCTTAGAACTATAAATCTGCCTACATTTGTGTGCTATTGCCACATCTCAAGTTCCCCAGGGTGGAACAGATCTTTCTTTTTAATCTCCCTCAAGACCCAGTACAGGGCATTATACAGACGAGGGCTGCTTGTGTGGGTGCTGTTGGCTCACTGTGGATATATCCTCAATGGCAACTCTCCAAGTTATTTTTCTTTTGCCTGTCTTTAATATGCCTAGCCCACACCAGCTTAAAATAAAAGCTGTTGGACAGTAATGGTGACTTCATCCCTGCCACCCTGCATATTAGATGGCTCAGCTGAGAGGCTTGTCAGCACAATCATGTCGGAGGAGTGGACGAACCTTTGATTCAACTCTTTGGGATAAAGACTTTAGAATACCTCTAGCTAAAATAATGAGCAGGAATAACTATTTAGAAGCATTGCAGAATCAGTTTGCTTTGTTTGCTTAGCCCTATCGTATGGGAGTGAAGGACATGGATTGGCAAGTTTTAAAATGAAATACATCCTGCCAAGTGTGCAGTGGTGAAGAACTAAAAGGAAAAAAAAAAAAAAGGCTAGGAGTAACACAAAATATAGATAGCCCCAAACATTTTTGGCACCTCAGGCTTCTTTTTTTTGAGATGGAGTCTCGCTCTGTCGCCCAGGCCGGAGTGCAGGGGCGCAATCTCGGCTCACTGCAAGCTCCATCTCCTGGGTTCACACCATTCTCCTGCCTCAGCCTCCTGAACAGCTGGGACTACAGGCGCCTGCCACCATGCCCAGCTAATTTTTTGTATTTTTAGTAGAGACGGGGTTTCACCATGTTAACCAGGATGGTCTCGATCTCCTGACCTCCTGATCCACCCGCCTCGGCCTCCCAAAGTGCTGGGATTACAGGTGTGAGTCACTGTGCCTGGCCACACCCCAGGCTTCTTAAGGCCACAAATTAAAATTGAGGACCAGGGAAGCCAGGAATAGTGGGAAGAAATAATATAAAAGCCTAAGATACTAACTCAAGCTCTTCAGCTAACCAGCTTTTCTACCTTACAAGTAACTTATCTCCATATTTTAACTTCCTCACTTGTATTAAAATGAAATTGCACCAACTGCTGGGTGTAGTGGCTCACACCTGTAATCCCTGCACTTTGGGAGGCTGAGGTGGAAGGACTGCTTGAGGCCAGGAATTCAGGAGCAGCCTATACAACAAAACGAGATCCTGTCTACAAAAGAAAGGAAAAAAAAATATTCTCAGCCAGGCGCAGTGGCTTATGCCTGTAACCCCAGCATTTTGGGAGGCCAAGATGGGAGGAGTACTTAAGCCTGTGTTCTGAGACTCACCTGGGAAACATGGTGAATCGTCGTCGCTACAAAAAATAATTAGCCAGGTGTGGTGGCGTGTGCTTGTAGTCCCAGCTACTTGGGAGGCTGAGATGGGAAGATTACTTGAGCTCAGGAGGTTGAGGCTACAGTGAGTGTTTGCACCCTGCACTCCATTCTGGGCGACTGAGCAAGACACTGCCAAAAAAAAAAAAGAAAAGAGAAAGAAATAGCCTTACAAACCTCACCTCATTCCCCAGCTGGCAAACACAAACCAGGGATGATATACTCAAGAGGAAATCATGGGATGGCTCACTAACCCCACCACAATAAACACCATTAACTTGTGTCTCTAGTTTGAGTTTGTACTTGTTTTATTTTATTCATTTATTTTTTTTAGATGGAGTCTCGCTCTGTCGCCCAGGCTGGCGTGCAGTGGCGTGATCTCGGCTCACTGCAACCTCTGCCTCCTGGGTTCAAGCGATTCTCCTGCCTCAGCCTCCCAAGTAAGTGGGATTATAGGCATGCGCCACCACGGCCAGCTAATTTCTGTATTTTTAGTAGAGACTGGGTTTCACCATGTTGGCTAGGCTGGTCTCAAACTCCTGACTTCAAGTGATCCACCCACCTTGGCCTCCCAAAGTGCTGGGATTACAGGCGTGAGCCACCGTACCTGCCGGAGTTTGTTTCTCCTTTGGTAACCTTTCTTTTGTACATTACATTCACAGGCAGCTTTTAACTTCTTTCAGTAGCAGGTTTCCAGCAATGCAGATTGGGACATCATGAGGAAAGAAATCACTCTGCCTCCTGCTGGCCACCAGCAGAAAGACTTGAGTTTCTTTTGGCTTATTACAAAGAAATAACGTATTTCTTTTGGTTTGTCACATTTCTCCCTCACAAACATGGGAACTTGAAAAGGAATGGAAGACAAAGGGAAAAAGGAGAATGGGTCTCCTTTTTTGCTAAGCCTGGACTAGGCTTAGGTGTCAAGAAACCGTTTAGATCAAATACCTTAAATGCCTCATCTTGTGAGCCACAAACTGAGGTCGATGCATCTTCTACATTAGCTACAGAAACAAAGGGATGGACAAGGTTTATGCCAACATTCCTGCTCCCTTTCCCTAAGCGATGGTATTGGGGAACTCAGCCGCATCTCACATTAACACTGTCTTCAGTATTGTTTTCCTCCCCCTCCCAAACCCCAATAAAACACACCAACTGCTTCAGAGTATTTCTGAGTTGGGTTTTTTCATGGGTTTTTGTTTTGTTTATTTCAAATACTGAGAAAGTCCTTTGGGCTCTGTGGGGTTCCCCATGCTCACGGCTCCTTTCTCCCACACTCACTGCTCTTCTCCCCACAGCAAATCTATTTCAAGGACATTACTTTTTAAAATAATTAACGTTGAGTTCTCAACTAGCTCTGCAGAACCAGAGGAGCTGTTTGCATCTGTCTGTGCGGATGGAGTTTCTTTTATCTGACACCAGGTCTCCAACCACACTGAAACAAGGCATTTATCTACAGAGCTCAACTAGAACCCCTTTTCATTAGTCTACTCCACTTCCTTCCCCTCACATCTATCCCACACCAGCCACGTGGTTAAAAAGGATAGTCAGGAATGTTTTTACCAACTCCAAGCCCTAATTCATATTCCTCCATATCTCCCACCCCACCCTCTCAACCCCACCCCCACCCCCAGAATTTCATTGAGATTTCTCCCAACTGTTATTTGGAAAAAAGGTAAAACAAAAAAGGTTCAAGGTCTTGGTGCTCAGCCCAAGGGGCTCCATGTGCTGGGACACCAACGGGCAAGGGCTTCTGCCTCTCCAGCCCGCACCCGAGCCACCTCCTGACCCCTGGCTGCAAAAGCAGGAAGGGGCAGGAGCCAGCACAGGACCCGGGTGCGGGGAGGGCAGCGTCTCAGGATCTGGCGGAGCCCCGGGCAGCATCATTCAACTTGGCCACTGCGGACGAACACAGAAGAAAAAAAAAAAACACGTCAAGTAATAGGGGAAAAAAACCCTGAACTCCATCCCAGTCTCTACCCCATGATTCCTCCACATTTAACAACCATTAGGCAACCTGGCATATGTCTGAATCCTATCCATAAGGGAGTTGCGAAAAATCAAAAAAGAGAATTTCAGTCTTTTCCTATCCACGAAACAACATTATCTGCCTTTCTGGGATATCCATGGATAACAAACATAGAAAAACAATTCTTTAGATAAGATGAAAATAACTGGAGGTTTCCAGGTGGGTAAGCTGCCTGACTCAGAGCAGGCTCAGTTTCAGAGGCATGGCCACAGCTACTTGCAAAGACTGAAGTAGCACAGTGATGACATGGTGACTGTGTGGAGGCCAGAACCAGACCACACACATGCTGTTCTGAGTGGATTTAATAATCTAGGTTTAATCAAAGCAATTTGCATTTGGATTTTGGAATGACCCCTCCTTGCTAAGGAAGCTATGTACTTCATGCTGTGGAAACTGGCAAATACAGAATGTAGCTTGTTTGTTTTCTTAGCCTTGAAGATGACCAGGTACAGAGAGAGAGTGAGACCAACAGTTTTTCTAATTTCCCTGCTCCTCCTATTCCTTCCTAAAAAGCAGACTCATTGTGACCAGTAGTCTTGAGGACTCAAGCTGAATGATAGAGAAGGCAGCTCAAACAGAAAAGAAAAAAAGTACAGAATTCGAGAAGATCGGAGATGAAGAAAACGTACAAAATTATATATATATTTATATATATAATAACATGACATATCTATGTACAACATGGCTGGGACAGTTGAAGAAACTATACAATGGTGTTCAGCATTTTCCCCTTCCCACATGGACTTTAAGGATGACAGCATGAGGAAATGGAGCAAGAAACACAAAAATTATATACAATTACAAGTGACAGTCAAGGAGTTTGGGGACCAGGGAGTCCAGGGATCCTGCTCTCTCCATTCCTTCCTCACCAACTTTTTCCTATCCAATCTGAATGACAGCCTGAACACTGGCCAGTCAGAAGAAAAGTATGTACACACCTCATCCCCCCACATGCACATCAGCAAGTCTGTCAGTCATTCTCATTGGGCCAAATGTTTGGCATATCAGAATTTGTGATGTGAGAGGGAGGGCAAGAGGATTACAGAATCTTGCTCTCTTGAACATTAGTTCTCACCCTGGCCCTCTCTGTCATAACTAGCAAGTTGCGTTCAATAAGATTCTAGCCAAGCTGGTGATAACTAGATTGAAGATGCGGGTCACCTGCAACCCCTTTCCTCCACCTATTCACGAATGAGCAAGGCTACCTCTCCTCATCATACAAGAGCTGGGTTGCTGAGTTCTGGGAATGCAGAGATTTCTCAGTCTTCCTCCTCTCCCTCCCTAACCACTTTCCCTAGCTTCCTCCAAGGTGAATCATCTTCTAAGAACCTGCTCCTCCAGCCCTGCAGGAGTACTCAGCCCCAGGGGCTAGCTCAGTTTACCCTTCTTCCTCTTTCCCTAACAATGTATCTGGCATCAGATTGCATCTGAAACATGGTCAACATATGTGCATGACTGGGCATGTTTCTCAGGCCTGCAGCTCTGCTGCCAGAGAAGCTTTTTAGCAGCTAAGGCCCAGAGGTAGGCTGGGAAAGTGGGCTGGGTCAGAGGCAAGAAGCTTCCATGGCTAGCTTATTTTTTTTTTTTTGACCCTCAAGACTGTGATATCTATAAAGTTGTCTTGCCTGAATTTATAATCCCCAAACCTCAATTTACTCTGTCCTCATGTATCCCTCAAATGGTTCCCCTCTGTAGTACTTTCCCAATATTACAGAGCAGAGACTCACCACCCACAAGCCTTCCTCACCTTTCGTTTTACAATGAACAGTACGGAGTTTTTCTGCTGGCAGTTATGACTTCAGAATC
The DNA here is from genome assembly GCF_024542745.1 of Macaca thibetana thibetana. Lineage (NCBI taxonomy): Eukaryota > Metazoa > Chordata > Mammalia > Primates > Cercopithecidae > Macaca > Macaca thibetana. The sequence continues at coordinate 123,021,759 of NC_065578.1, forward strand.
AGAATCAATCTTATATACATTTAACTCTATTTTACAGGTGAGGAAATAGAAATCCAGAGAGGATAAATGACTTAACCAAGATTATACATCAGCTCTGCTGGGACTGAGTAGAGCGAGAACTCAGATAGCTTGACTCCTAAACCAGTGCTCTTCCCACTATCCCATGATACTTTCAAAAGCAACATGCTGGAAAAGAGAGAGAAGGTGCCCATTTTCTGTGAATAATGTTCACCAATCTTTATATTATTTGAGAGCCAGAGCAAACTGTAAGAGATACTAAGTAATGGAGGCTAAGGGGGCACTGTAGTTTTAGGCAAGCAAGTCAATTTTTCTTTTTAAGGATTCTCTAAACCTGCCATAATGGAAACATGAAGCAATAGCAGCCTAAGGGACAGAACACTTAGAAGCACAGAAAACATGTCTCATTCAATCTACCTTTCCCAACTATGTTAGGTTAGCCTTGGGATGTTAAACCTGCCAAATTATTCCCAAGGCTCAGTCTAATCAATTTTGGGACATTCTCTCCCAAAAGGAGAAATCACACCTCTCCAGTTTCTCACACAAAAAAACATTTGCAGCATTATCCAATCCTAGCCTTTCCTATTTCTGGGCCCTACCTGGACTACAGAGAGTGTGTGGAAGTCTCAATCTAACCAAAGAAATCAACTTAGAGCCCCTTTTCAACCTACATTACCTTCTCAGCAGCCCCCAGCAAAATCACAGTCATTTCTGGCTAGCAAGCTGAGAAGATCTGACTAGGTGCCCATTTCATCCCTGCCTATAATATATAAAAGTCCAGTGGTTGAGGAAGGGGAGGAGAGGGGGGCTCAGGTTACCCCGCAAGCTTGCTGGTGACGAGCGAGGACTTTCTCTGGGGCAGATCCTGTGGGGTGGGGATGTGGTCACCAGTCACCAGGTTCTTGTCTGGTCCTGCACTTGGCAGCTGCTTATTCTTCATCTTGGCTTTGGCCATGTTGTAGTCTCCTGAGTCAAAGTACTTTTGCTAAGAGATAAGAGGGAGGTTTAGGTGAGTGAGGCACTCTGGCCTTCCTCAAAAACAAGGAGACTCACATCTCACATCCATTATAAACCCTCATGCACACTCAGATCTTTCAAGAAGTCTTCTTTGATTAACCTCATGCACACACAGTTTAACATTAATTACATGTACTTATGTCTTCTCCCCAGTGTGTTCTGACTTTTTCAGGTACGTAAGCAGTTTTCCAGCTAGAGTAAATAGTTTTGGAGTCAAGGGAAAGCCCCTACCATCCTTTGTACCCCACTCAGTATAGGATGGCTCAACCAAAATCACTTATTCATAAAGGGTAACTGAGGACCTTACTGGGTACAGGGCAATAACCTGGAACTGGAGAAATAGATATGAGTAAGATATAGAGAAGGATAAATATGGGGCTATCCTAGCCACCAGGAGATCAACCACAAGCCAACAACCTCAAAATGATTATTCTCCCAGACCAGGAATAGAAACTGGGCCTGTTCATGAGGATAATGTATTCTCCTTCTGACTCTCACAGCTCCCACACATGTTCCATGACTGTGACAGCCTGCCCACGCCTGCCTTGCCTCCAGCAAGGTAAATGCAAATCAGCATCACATTATCATCTGTGACTAAGACTCAATAACTGGGATCCTCCACGGGATGTTTCACCCTCTATTTTATCTACACAGAGAAGCACACTTCAATTTGATGATTTATAATCTTATAGTCATTGCAGAGGAGAGTAAAGGAAATAATTTTTTTTTTTTTTTGAGACGGCGTCTCGCTCTCAAAAGATGGAGTCCCAGGCTGGAGTGCAGTGGCGCGATCTCACCTCATTGCAAGCTCCACTTCTCCAGTTCACACCATTCTCCTACCTCAGCCTCCAAAGTAGCTGGGACTACAGGTGCCCGCCACCATACCCAGCTAATGTTTTGTATTATTAGTAGAGATGGGGTTTCACCATGGTTTAGATCTCCTGACCTCATGATCCGTCCGCCTTGGCCTCCCAAAGTGCTGGGATTACAGGTGTGAGCCACCGCGCCCAAATTTTTTTTTTTTTTAAAGATAATATAATCCCTCAGTCAGCTTTAGGTACCTTTGGGAACTAAAAATCTGATCAGGAGCTACATGACTATGAAAGTAGACTCTCTCTTGGTGAGGAGGACCACTCTGAACAGGAAAAATACGTTTGTTGCAGGAGTATAATTAATGGCTGGTGCTCACTTCAAGGGTATGAAGAAACTGATTCACTTCACGTTGAGGATTTATTTCTGTAGGAGAGATGGTTTGATCTTCTTCTGAAATGATGCATCCCAAAATTTATCTCTAATGCTTAAAAAGTACACAATCCTAAAACTTCCAACATTCAAACAGGCAAATGCCTGGGGGCAGTCGGCATTTCAGTTTCTAACATCTTTCCCTCATTCCCCCACATACCCAAGTGCTCCAATTTAGGCCTTAATTTCCTACACAAAAAGCAGGAGGGAACTGATACCACATTAGGGATTTACATTAATCTGACTTGCTCTTTTCAAATTTCAAATTCCTCTCTACTTCTGTTCAACAACAAAACCTCCAGAAAGGATCCAGTAGAACCTCTACAGACTTCATTCCAAGAACCCCCTTTGGCTCCAAAGAAAGAGGGTAAGAGATTATGCCCCATACCCCTTTCTGGAGTCTCTTCATGAGGAAGTCGGAGCCTCCAGGCTTTTGTCCTAGGCTTGGGTATTTGGCCTTTAGCTTTGCCTCTTCAGCTCTCTCAGGGAGAATACCTTCTTTCTCCTGCGTGTCCTGGAGAAAACAAATGAGCCAAATAAAATTAAAGACTGAGAAACAACTGCTTCTCACATTTGATAACTACTATACTCTCAACTTCTCCTGGAGATCCACCCACTTGTAAATATGCTATCTCCACTCTGCTGTTAAAGCCAGACCTTTGTTAAAATCCCTAAAGCTCAAGATGACTACTGTGAGAAGAAAAAGACAAGCTGCTTCTCACACTCCACCCAAGGAACCACCCAGGGACCTATGTGTATTGGGCTAAAGGTGATACTAAACACAATACTTTAATCACAGAATGGGCCATATCACTCAGCACAAATGCTAAGAAAGACAAAGAGAAAAAAGAGCTAGCAGGGCTTCTGGTGATACAGGATGAGTAGGGGGGTTCCCTAGGCTATCCTACATGTCACATGAGAAATTTAAAAAAAAAATGGTTTGGGGCTGGGCACAGTGACTCATGCCTGTAATCCCAGCACTTTGGGAGGCTGAGGCGGGTGCATCGCTTGAGCTCATGAGTTTGCGACCCACATGCGCTATATGTTGAAACCCCGTCTCTACAACAAGAAGAAACAGTTTGCTAAATGTTCCCTCCTTATTCATTTGTTTCTTTTCTTTCTTTTTAAAAATTGCTACACAACAAAGCAATTCCTTCCTTATTCAGGGTCTAAGCCACCGTTAGGTCTCCCTGTGGAGGAGGCTAGCTATGTGGCCTTCTTCAAAGATCTCCACCTGAGTAATGGCACAGCCTTACTTCAACATTTCCACAAATATTATGGTAGCAAGCTGATAAACAGAGAGGAAAATGATACTGTTTTTAACCTCAGGAAAATAAAGATACAGTAGGCTCACTAGTATTTACCCACCAGCTTTCATTAAAAAAAATCAATACCTACCCTGGTGGTGCAGGGGCTCTCACTACTGTAGTCAATCTCTTTTTGTTTCTTGTGGTCCCTGCTGCCCTTTAGTGACTTTCTGAAAAGATCTGAAGTCAACGTATGGCTCTTTTTAGTGGGATTATATTCCTTTTTCTTGAAAATCACGCATAGATATAACACCAAGTGTATTTAATGAGTGCCTGAACCCAGTGCTAAATTTTAGAAGTCAAATACAAACTCCAATAAGGGGTTTATTTGGCGAGTTTCCATCATGGAATCGCGGGTGCACTAAGTCCCTGCCTTGGAAGTCTCTTGGAAGAGAGTGGTGTCTTTCTCACGACCCTGTCGGCGTCTTTTCCAAGTTTAATCACCATGATTCTGTTTGGAACTCTAGTCCTCTTCGATCTTGTTGGGTCCTCATTGAAGGTGAGCAATAGACCATCCTTAGCTACTAAAATAGGTCTCTTGAGAAAGTTGCCGCCTTAAACTAGCCATAATAATAATTACACTTCTCCCCTCCCCCAATACTCGTCCTTTTTAAACGTCTTTACCTCGACCCCTATCTTTGCGGATTGAGGCTGCGGGCCCCAGCCCGGATGCTGGGTCATTTACCTCTACTAACCCATAACACACATTACACCCAGGACCACCAGCTAGACCCCTTCCATTCACCTTCTTTCCAAACACCCGCCCCGCGTCCATGCTCGGCCAATTACAGCACAGCGTCCAAGGGTTGAGCAGTAGGCCTATTGGCCAATCAGGAAGAGTACACTACTGAGTGACAAAGGACCCAACAAACCAGCGCCAAAGCAGCAGGTCGTGTTGAAGCTCACCCTGCGTGACGCAAAAAGTGGCCAACCCCTGCGGAGCCTGAGACCATGGCGACCAATCCGCACTGGTGGGAGACCGTCTCCCACCCCATCACGGTCTCCCCAGCTCGCCCGCCCGCACCCCCTCCACTTCACCTGCTTCTCCTCGCCGGTCTCCTCCGCAGGGTTCTCTTCTTCTTGTTTCTGGGACATGGCGGGACCGGGACTGTGGAGTGTAGGGGGCCCGGGAAGGCAACCGGAGAAGGGAAGGGGGAGGGGAAACGGGGATAACCTGCGCTGCTGCTTCGGCTCCTGTCACTAGTGTTGCTCAGTCAAAATGGCGGCCCTTGCCCATGACGTTACGACCGCCCCTTCCTATGAGAGCCAGTGGGAGTGAGGTAGATGGGGCAATGACGTAACGATCTACCAATAGTCGCCGTCTAAAGGTGGGCTCTATAGAGGCGACCGGCAAGCTGGAACACCAACCTGGAAAGAGAGTGAGACACAAGGACCAATTGGAAGCCTGTGGGGGATATCGGGGGCGGGGCTGCTGGCTGTGGTATTTTTGCCCCTTTGGTGGGCTCCGGCTTCCTTCACTCCAGCGCCCCGCGCCCGAGAGGCTTAGCGGGGCGTCAAACTAGAGAGCGAAAGGATGGAACCCTTTATTCATATCAGGTGGAGAGGATTAAACTTTGCGCAGTGTTAGCAGAAAATGATCGAGCTCCAGAAAATGATTTGGAGGTCAGATTCGATTTTAAAATAGTACTAACCGGCCGGGCGCGGTGCCTCACGCCTGTAATCCTAGCACTTTGGGAGGCCGAGGTGGGCGGATCACCTGAGGTCAGGAGTTCGAGACCAGCCTAGCCAACATGGCGAAACCCCCTCTCTACTAAAAATACAAAAATTAGCTGGGCGTGGTGGTGGGCGTTTGTAATCCCAATTACTTGGGAGGCTGAGGCAGGAGAATCACTTGAACCCGGCAGGCGGAGGTTGCGGTGAGCCGAAATCGCGCCATTGCACTCCAGCCTGGGCGACAGAACAAGACCTTGTATCGAAAAATAAAAATAAAATAAAACGGTACTGATGGTATTACGATATGTCACTTGGCCTGTGGAAGAGGGAGACTGAGTCTCAACCCGAGTTCTCTTGGAAAACACTAATGGCTTACGTTCTGTATTTTAACTCTTATGTGAAGTTTTTATATTCCATCAGGGTGATCCCTTGGGGACTAAGCTCCTTGAAACAAGGAGGACAGTGTAAATATGTGATAAACATTTAGTAAATACGGTTAATACTAGTTAACCTATCCAGAATCACAGTTTAACATTTCTTGGGCGTCTGTCTGTATGTGGATGGTACTGTGTTAGTTGGAGGGGGCGGGGTACATATATAGTAAGGCAGTCTCTGCCCTTAGAAAGCTTACAGGCCTGGCTGGGCGCGGTGACTCACACCTGCAATCCCAGCAGTCTGGGAGGCCTAGGCGGGTGAATCACTTGAGATCAGGAGTTCGAAACCAACCTGGCCAACATGGTGAAACCCTGTCTCTACTAAAAATACAAAACAAGGCTGGGCGCGGTGGCTCACACCTGTAATCCCAGCACTTTGGGAGGCCAAGGAGGGTGGATCACGAGGTCAGGAGATAGAGACCATCCTGGTCAACATGGAGAAACCCCGTCTCTACTAAAAATACAAAAATTAGCCAGGTGTGGTGGCGTGCGCCTGTAGTCCCAGCTACTCAGGAGCCTGAGGCAGGAGAATCGATTTTACCTGGGAGGCGGAGGTTGCAGTGAACCGAGATGGCGCCACTGCACTCCAGTCTGGGCGACAGAGTGAGACTCCGTCAAAAAAAAAAAAAAAAAAAAAAAAAAAGAGTGGCAGATAAGAATTGCTATTTATGGAGATATTAATTTAGTGGTAATGAATAAAAAGACTCAGAATTCTAAGCAGAAAACTACTAGAGATGAGCACTCTAGCCGAGTCCTCTGCAAACGTTAGGTGGGAGATAATTAGGATTTAACCTAGAAACGTGGTAGTTAAGAATAGAAAATAGTGAACCTAATCAAAAGAGTGTGTGACAATGGAATCCACTAGACTAGCAGCTGACTGAATAGAGAATGAGAAGACTGTGTGCCTCAAGGTGATTATTTATAGAAACAAATTCAAGAAGAGGAGTCAATTTGGGAATGGAACTGAAAAGCAGAGAAAATGAGGCATTCAGTTTTGAAAACATGGACCTTTTTTTTTTTGAGACGGAGTCTTGCTCTGTCACCCAGGCTGTAGTGCAGTGGCCCGATATCGGTTCCCTACAACCTCCACCTCCCGGGTTAAAGTGATTCTCCTGTCTCAGCCTCCTGACTACAGGTGCGTGCCACCACGCCTGGCTAATTTTTGTATTTTTAGTAGAGACAGAGTTTCGCCATGTTGGCCAGGCTGGTCTCAAACTCCTGACCTCAGGTGACCCGCCTGCCTCGGCCTCCCAAAGTGCTGGGATTACAGGCGTGAGCCACCGTGCCTGGCCTGTAAACATGGACTTTATTAAAAGCGAATGAACCATTTGGTGGAGACATCCAGGCAATGAAGACTTAGGATAAATGACCTCTAAGAGCTCCATATCTGAAATTTTAGGGTTCTAGGAAATGTAGGTGTGGGCGTTTGGGAGAAAAGTAGAGGCTAAAGATGTACAAATGTTGGACTTTTTCACATAAATGTAAGTAAAGTTGTGGAAGTTGATGGGCTCACAAAGGAGAACGTAGGAAAAAAAGAGGTTCCAGTCAGGTGCGGTGGCTTACACCTGTAATCCCGACACTTTGGAAGGTCAAGGTGAGAGGATCGCCTGAAGCCAGGAGTTTGAGGTTACAGTGAGCTGTGATCATGCCATTGCACTCCAGCCTAGGCAACAGAGTGAACCCCTGTTTCTTAAAAAAAGAAAAAAATCTCAAGACAGAAATGTGGGGAAAAGTTAGCAAAAGACATAGAGACAAATGATCAGAGTGGTAGGGAGAGAATTAGAAAAGAGCCATGGAAAGCAAATGAAGAAAGGGAGGGCAGGTTGTCAGTGTTAAATGTGATACAGAAATTAAAGATGGAGGTGACAGAGGTCAATCGCAAGACGTTAAGGAGTGAGGAGGTGGTAGCAATATTGAACAGTGATAGCAATATTTAACAGTAAAGCAAGGAAAGGGCAGAGCTGTAGCAGCAGATTTTCTTTTGGGGAACAGGCAAGACTCAAGCATGTTTTTAGAAAAGGCGAATGAGGCCGGATGCGGTGGCTCACACCTGTAACCCCAGCACTTTGGGAGGCTGAGGCGGGCATATCATGAGATCAGGAGTTCGAGACCAGCCTGACCAACATGGAGAAATCCCGTCTCTACTAAAAATACAAAAATTAGCTGGGGTGGTGGCACACACCTGTAATCCCAGCTACTTAGGATGCTGAGGCAGGAGAATCATTTGAACCCAGGGGGCGGAGGTTGCAGTGAGCTGAGATCACACCATTGCACTCTATCTAGCCTGGGAGACACAGTGAGACTCCGTCTCAAAAATAAATAAATAAAATAAAATAAAAAGAAAAGGGGAATGAGCTAATTGAGAGAGAAAAACTAAAAATGTAATTATTTACTTTCAGAGGCAATAATGGCTGGGTGCAGTGGCTCATTCCTATAATCCCAGCACTTTGGGAGGCTGAGGCAGGTGGATCACTTGAGGCCAGGAGTTCAAGACCAGCCTGGCCAACATGGTGTAACCCTGTCTCTACTAAAAATACAAAAATTAGCCAGATATGGTGGTGGCGCCTGTAATCCCACCTACTAGGGAGGCTGAGGCAGAAGAATCGCTTGAACCTGGGAGGCAGAGGTTGCAGTGAGCCAAGATGGGGCCACTGCACTTCAGCCCAGGAAACAGAGCGAGACCCTGTCTCCAAATAAATATAAACAAATAAATAAAGAGGCAATACTGAAAGAATTAAAGTCTCAGAGAAAGTTAGTAGGTCAAGAGGGAGAGAGACAGGTTGACTTTGGCAACTATAAAGGAAGAGTGGGAGATTAAATGTATAGAGATTTCGAGTGGCTAAACATTTAGGAAAGTCACATTGAATGGACTTGTTTTTCTGAGTATGGTCAGTCTTTTGAAAATAAAAAGGATGGGGGTGAGATAGAGGATCTAGGGAAAAATGGAGGTTGGAAATAGTTCTATAGAAAATGGCAATGATTCCAAATAGCAAGAAAGAGCTAAGATTAAATAGTAGATTAGAATTTATAGTAGTCCCAATCAGCATGGTTTTGTGACTTTGGTCAGTAACTCCTGGCTGCCTTGGAATGGAAAAAACAGCTTAGGTCAAAGGACTAGTAGAGAGGGAACAGTGGGAGGAGGGCAATAAGGAAGTCTAGAGATTGGTTTGCCCGTTTGTTGAAACAGCTGACCACAGCATCTAGGTTCTTTACAAAAGATGGAATGAGACAGATGAACTAGGAGAACAGGAAGGTGTTGAAGAACTGTCTCATGCAGAACATGAGACAGATGAAGCTCAGATTTGGTGGGAATGAATGAGAGGGGCTGAAGAGTAGGAGGTTGCAATGAGACTAAAATGTTAGTTTATATCTTAGGTGGAGAAATTACAGGTTATGATAAGCTTTATCCCATAATAACTGTAATTAATGGCAGATATGGCATGGTTATAAAAGTCACTTGAAAGGCCGGGTGCAGTGGCTCATGCCTGTAATCCCAGCACGTTGGGAGGTGGAAGCAGGCGAATCACCCGAGGTCAGGAGTTCGAGACCAGCCTGGCCACATGGAGAAACCCCGTCTCTACTAGAAATACAAAAAAAATTAGCCAGGCATGTTGGTGCATGCCTGTAATCCCTACTCGGGAGGCTGAAGCAGGAGAATCCCTTGAACCTGGGAGGCAGAGGTCACGCCATTGCACTCCAGCCTGGGCAACAAGAGTGAAACTCCCGTCTCAAAAAAAAAAGTCACTTGATGGCCTGGTGTGGTGGCTCACGCCTGTAATCCCAGCACTTTGGGAGGCCGAAGCAGGTGGATCACCTGAGGTCAGGGGTTCAAAACCAGCCTGGCCAACATGGTGAAACCCCGTCTCTACTAAAAATACAAAATTAGCTGGGCACGGTGGATGCCTGTAATCCCAGCTACTCGGGAGGCTGAGGCAGGAGAATTGCTTGAACCCGGGAGGCAGAGGTTGCAGTGAGCCGAGATCGTGCCACTACACTCTAGCCTGGGTAACAACAGCAAAACTCCGTCTCGAAAAAAAAAAAAAAAAAAAAAAAAAAAGTCACTTGATGTAATCAAGTAAGTGGGAAGCCACAAATGTTGAAGTCCTAGAGCATAATAATTGGGAGGAGGTTAGGATAGGGTGACCATGACCCATATTTGGGCATGAGCTGTATATCTCCAACACATACTATGTAGAAACAACTATACGACGCTTATCAAATGATTTGTATGTTCAGTGTTTAAAGGATCATTTCTGGGTAAGGTGGTTACGGAACATTTCAGATGGGATAGAAACTAAGCTGGGATTATGAGGATGAATGGGAAGGTTGGAGACTGGCAAGGGGAGAGAGGAAGGGAAAACAATTTAGAGGACCACCTCATCTTATAAAAGGTCAGACAGAGGGTGACTGACCCCTGACAGAGGACAGTAGGAAAAGAAGAGGGAAATTGTAGCAAGAGTTCCCCTAGAGGGAATGAGGTTCTGCTAGTGCAGCAAGAGACTCCTTTCATCCAACAAACTTTCTGAGCATTTACTATGTGCTAGGTATTTTTCTGGGCACTGTGGATGCAAAGATAAAGGACGGCCTCTTCACGTTGTTCACAGATGAGTGAGGAGATAAAGACAGTTTACACTGGAAAAAGTGTATCAAAGGCAGCTTCCTGGAGGATGTGACATTTGAAGGAAGTATAGGAATTATTCAGATTAAAAAGAAAAGGTGAAGAAACATTTTTCAGGCAGAAGGAGCCACATGTGAAGAGACACAAAACCATAAGAAACCTCCATGTGGATCCCTGGTTCTCAAACTTGTTTGATTAGAAGCTCCCAGGGAACTTTATAAAAATACAGAATCTCTTGGCCCTATGTCACTCCAATTGAGTCAGCATCTCTACACTGGGGCCTGGAAATACATATTTTTGAAAAGCTCCCAGAGGAAAGTTGGGAAAGAAGGCTGATCTGGGAAACTGTGTGAAGTAGCAAGACAGTTTTTCACGTTGCTGGGGTCCTAAGAAGCCTTGACAGTCATGCTAGAGTTTTGGGGTTTTATGAAGACAAAGGGAGCTTCTAATTTCTTTCTCCCTCTCTCTCTCTCTTTTTTTTTTTTTTTTTTTTTTTTTTGAGACAGAGTCTCGTTTTCACTCTGTTGCTCAGGCTGCAGTGCAGTGGCACCATCTCGGCTCACTGCAACTTCCGCCTCCCCGGTTTAAGGGATTCTCATGCCTTGGTCTCCCAAGTAGCTGGGATTAAAAGTGCTGGGAGGCAGAGGTTACAGTGAGCTGAGATCGTGCCACTGCACTCCAGCCTGGGCAACAGAGTGAGACTCTGTCTTAAAAAAAAAATTGTGAGACTATAGAAATGGCTGGGTTTAATTTTTTTTTTTTCTTTTGAGACAGAGTCTTGCTCTGTTGCCCAGGATGGAGTGCAGTGGCCTGATCTCAGCTCACCACAACCTCCACCTCTTGGGCTCAGGTGATCCTCCCACGTCAGCCTCCCAAGTAGATGGGACCACAGGTGTGTGCCACCATGCCCAGTCAATTTTTGTGTTTTTTGTAGAGACAGGGTTTCACCATGTTGCCCAGACTGGTCTTGAACTCCTGGGCTTGAGTGATTCATCCTCCTCTGCCTCCCAAAGTGCTGGGATTACAGGCGTGAGCCACCGCGCCCAGCCAATGGCTGGGTTTAAAACACATACCATTAGCACCCTCTGATGGGCCAAACTGAGAATATCAGGAACACAATCAAGCCCTGTCCTGTCCTTGTCTCCTTTGCAGTCAGGGCTGTCCTTACATGTAGCTTAAGGAAAGTAGCCAAGTAATCAGAATAGTGCAGGGTTAAAGGTAAATTTCAAAAAGATAAAATCATAACTCATAAAAATAAGGGAACTAAGAGGGCCAGGTACGGTGGCTCATGCTTGTAATCCTAGCACTTTGGGAGGCTGAGGAGGGCGGATAACCTGAGGTCAGGAGTTCGAGACCAGCCTGGCCAATGTGGCAGAACCCCATCTCTAATAAAAATTCAAAAATTAGTTGGGCATGATGGAGGGCACTTGTAATCCCAGCTACAGGAGGCTGAGGCAGGAGAATTGCTTGAACCTGGGAGGCGGAGGTTGCGGTGAGCCGAGATCATGCCATTGCACTCCAGCCTGGGGGACAGAGCGAGATTGTATCTCATAAAGCAAACCCCGCCCCCCAACCCCCCTCCCAAAAAAAAACAAAAAAAAGGAAACTAGTAAGATGTGAAACTGGTCTCAAAAAAGAATCAGAAGACTTACATATTTATTCAATTAGGGATGTTGAAATGAATTTGCTAATAGATGTACGATTGGTCAATATCCACAGGACATAAAATGTAATGTTTGGAATAAACTCTTTCACAGGGTGAAAATAAATTGTATCTGACTTGACAAAACTCATTTGTGTCTCTCTGTATAAGAATTCCTTGCACTGCCAAAAGTTTTGTCTATTTACACAGTAATATAGTTCAAAGACAATGACAGGCATAGATTAGATAATTTCAAAGACTCCTCTAGACAGTGCTCAAGAATGTTTTTGTCCATTTCAAAGTCTTTTATGGTTTTTCTCCTGAGAACAGAAAAGCCTCTCTTCTCATAAATATCTCACCCCTACCTACCTTCCATTGTATTAAAGTTCCTGACTAAAATGCTAGTATATACCCAAAAGATACCAGACCAACATTCTCAGCTGCCATTTTACATTTAGATTAAGTAATCAGATCAGCTTTAATTAATAGCTACACTGACATACTGGCCCAGGGAAGGCCCTAGAGAAAATCATAGAAAGAGTAGAGTCTAACTAACATCTATCATGTGTCCGCCACTGTAATAGCAGTTTATTCCTTGTTATTGTATTTAAACAGTGGCTGGGCACGGTGGCTCAAGCCTGTAATCCCAGCACTTTGGGAGGCCGAGGCTGGTGGATCACCTGAGGTCAGGAGTTTGAGATCAGTCTGGCCAAAGTGGTGAAACCCCATTTCTACTGAAAGTAACAAAAATTAGCTGGGCATGGTGGTGCATGCCCGTAATCCCAGCTACTTGGGAGGCTGAGGCAGCAGAATCACTTGAACCCGGGAGGCAGAGGTTGCAGTGAGCCGAGATTGCAACACTGCACTCCAGCCTGGGCAACAGAGCAGACTCTGTCTCAAAAGAAAAAAAAAAAATATTCAGCTAAAGAAGGGCAACTATTAACCTCCCAAAATATATCACTAATGAAATTTAATGTGTCACCTAAAGAGGGAGAGTTGGAGCAGAGGGCTTTCCGCCTTAAAATCATGTTAAATGGGGAGGGATTAGAGGGGCAATGTGGGAGTTGAGGGGGGAGTGAGGTGGAGAAGGCTAGCTTAACAAGAGTGTCACGGTTAGGTTTCTCTGGCAGCCAGTTAGGTAGTATGATTATCTCTCTTCATATTTTTGTTGTTGCTGTTTGTTTTAGAGACAGAGTCTCACTGTGTCACCCAGGCTGGGGTGCAGTGGTGTGATCATGGCTCACTGGAGCCTTGAACTCCCGGGCTCAAGCGGTCCTCTCGCCTCAGCCTCCCAAGCAGCTGGGACTACAGACGTGTGCCAACCCATCTGTCTGATTATTTTTATTTTTAATAGAGACAGGGTTTCACTATGTTGCCCTGACTGGTCTCAAACTCCTGAGTTCAAGCAATCTTTCTGCTTTGGCTTCCCAAAGTGTTGGGAGTACAGGAGTGAGCCACTGCTGCCTCTCTTCAGATTTCTACTTTCTCTCCCTCCCCTCCTCATTCCCTCTCCCTTCCTCCTTTCCTTTTTTTTTCTCCCTTCTTCTCTTCCTTTTACTTCTTTTTAGATTGCCTAGACCTCTCCTTCCCAGTTTCTTTTCCTTTTTCTTTCAAGCTTCTAAGAAGCACTTTTCCTCAAATGTTTCCCAATTTAAGCCTTTTCCATTTGTCTGCAAAAACTCTGTTAAAATAAAATTAGTCAATATTGTTAGAATCCGGAGAGCAGTTACCCTTGAAGGTAGTGATTGGAAGGGAGCCCAAGGAGGGTTTCTGAGGTGCTGGTAAAGTTGTTTCTTCATCCTGGTGCTGGTCATATGGGTGTGTTCAGTGTATGAAAATTGAGCTACACATTTATGTGAACTTTTCTGTATGTATATTTCAATAAAAGACTTAAGTGAAACCAAAACAATACAAAACAAAACATCCCTCTGTTTAAATTTCACCTCCTTCAGGGGAGTGGATAATAAAAGGAGGTATAAAGAATTGTAGAAAACGATCTTTATATATTTGCCTAGAATCACCAACCCCTACTCGTTTTCCAAGGACTGATGACTCTAGTTTTGGTTTATTGGCAAGGAGCAGCAGCAGTGGGAATGGAAGAGCACAGAAGGATGGGGGATATTAAGAAAGACAGACAGCTTTGGGAGGCTGAGGCAGGCAGATCACCTGAGGTCAGGAGTTTGAGACCAGTCTGGCCAACATGGTGAAACCCTGTCTCTACTAAAAATACAAAAAATTAGCTGGGCGTGGTGGCAGGCGCCTGTAGTCCCAGCTACTTGGGAGGCTGAGGCAGGAGAATGGCGTGAACCTATGAGGTGGAGGTTGCAGTGAGCCGAGATCGCGCGCGTATCAAAAAAAAAGAAAAGAAAAGAAAAGATTGACAGAACTAGCTCAGTTGGGTATAAGAAGGGAGTGGCTGGGTGGGTGGCTCATGCCTATAATCCCTGTACTTTGGGAGTCCAAGGCAGGAGAATCATGTGAGCCCAGAAGTTTGAGACCTGCCTGAGCAACACAAGACCCCATCTCTACAATAAAAAATAAAATAATTAGGCAGGCATGGTGGTGCAGGCCTGTGGACCAGCTACTTGGGAGGCTGAGGTGGGAGGATTGCTTGAGCCGGGAGGTGGAGTTGTGATCACACCACTGTACTGTAGCCTGCTTGGAGACAAAGTGAGACGGTGTCTAAAAAAAAAAAAAAAAAAAAAAAAAAAAAAAAAAAATCTGGGCATAATGGCTCCTCATGCCTATAATCCCAGCAGTTTGGGAGGCCAAGACAGGAGGGTTGGTTGAGTCCAGGAGTTTGAAACCAGCCTGGGCAACATGGCAAGACCCCGTCTCTAAAAAAAAAAAAAAAAAAAAAAAGAAAGAAAGAAAATTAGCCAGGTGTGGTGGCACATTTCTGTGGTCCTAACTACTTGGGAGGCAAAGTGGGAGGATGGCTTGAGCCTGAGAGGTCAAGGCTGCAGTGAGCCATGATCACCCATGATCACACCACTGCACTCCAGCCTAGGTAAAGCAAGACCCTGCTTCAAAAAAAAAAAAAAAAAAAGGTTAAGAAAGTGATTAAAAAAAGGCAGGTTATATTTATGGTAGGTGATGTAGAGAAAGAAAATGGATACTATTGGTTGAATGCAGGTTTAGGCAATTATGGTGAAAATACATTATGAATGTGTTTAAGAGATTAGTTGAAATATCTAAAAGAGGAATAATTCTTTTGGGAAGTACTTTCTGATCAAGCTGTTTCTAATTCCAAGCTCTGCTTAAGAATAATGTGTAAAAACTATGATTGCTAAAGGAATGAGTGATTTAAATGATACATTTATCCTTTTTTTTTTTTTTTTTTTTTTTTTTTTTTTTTTTTTTTGAGATGGAGTCTGCTCTGTCGCCCAGGCTGGAGTGCAGTGGCGCGATCTCGGCTCACTGCAAGCTCCGCCCCCCGAGTTCACGCCATTCTCCTGCCTCAGCCTCCCGAGTAGCTGGGACTACAGGCGCCCGCCACCACGCCCCGCTAATTTTTTGTATTTTTTTTTTAGTAGAGACGGGGTTTCACGGTGTTAGCCAGGATGGTCTCGATCTCCTGACCTTGTGATCCGCCCGCCTCGGCCTCCCAAAGTGCTGGGATTACAGGCTTGAGCCACCGCGCCCGGCACATTTATCCTTTTTTTTTGAGACTGAGTTTCATTCTTGTTGCCCAGGCTGGAGTGCAATGATGCCATCTCAGCTCACTGCAACCTCCCCCTCCCAGGTTCAAGTGATTCTCCTGCCTCAGCCTCCCGAGTAGCTGGGATTGCAGGTGCACGCCACCATGCCTGGCTAATTTTTGTCTTTTTAGTAGAGACAGGATTTCACCATATTGGCCAAGTTGGTCTTGAACTCCTGACCTCAGGTGATCCACCCATCTGGGCCTCCCAAAGTTCTGGGATTACACGCATGAGCCACTGTGCCCAGCCCATTTATCCTTGATATAGCTAAATTACTGAGCATTAGGAAGGGTGGAACTTTCAGAGTAAAGCCAATAAAGTATGAGTGAGGTTTCACAAAAACTAGCACAATGTCTGGGGCCCAGATTATTCTATTTGTGACTGGGCAGGAAGAGGTATATGTATATATATATATAAAAAAAAATAAATTTTTGTATTTTTAGTAGAGACGGGGTTTCACCATGTTGGCCAGGCTGGTCTTGAATTCCTGACCTTAAGTGATCCGTCCGCCTCCCAAAGTGCTGGGATTACAGGTGTCAGCCACCACGCTGGGCCATAGATCGGGTGATTGGGGAAGACCTGAGGTATCTGAGCAGAAATCTAGGTGGGGAGTGAGCCAACTAGTTATCTTGAGGGAAACTATTTCAGGCAGAGGGAACAGCAAATTCAAAGTTCCTAAAGCGAAAACATATTTTTGGCGTATTTGAGAAACAGCAAGGTGGTCAATGTGGCTAAGAGCCAGAATAAGAGAAGAGATGCAGGCAGGGATGAGATTGTTCTTGGCTTCTTAGGTCACGGTAAGAAGTTGGATTTTATTTTTTGTGTAATGGGCACCCATCAGATGGTGTTGAACAGGGGAGTGACACAAAATGATTTAGGTATTAAATTGATCCTTCCGCTGCTCCATGGGGACCAAGAGTGGAAGTAGTAGCAGGAAACCGATTAGGATTTTACAACAGTTCAGGTAAGAGATGACAGTGACTTGGACTAGGGTGTAGTAGCTATGGGGATGGTTGAAAATGGCTAGATGTGGGATCTATTTTAAAGGTACCACCAACAGCATTTGCAGACTCAAGGATGATTTCAAAGTTTTTGGTCTGAGCAACTAGGTGAATGATAACATCGTTTACTGAGATGGGGAGGCCTTAAGTAGAAGGTTTAGGAGGGAAAATACAGATTTTGCTATGGACACATTATATTCTATACAGACATAATTTAAAATAGTTACCAGGTCCATCAACTGATGGATAAACTATGGTATATCCATACATTGGAATATTATTTGTTAATAAAAATAAATGGTCAGGCACAGTGCCCTAAGCCTGTAATCCCAGCACTTCAGGAGGCTGAGTTGGGTGGAGTGCAGTGGCGCTATCTCGGCTCACTGCAACCTCTGCCTCTGCCTTAAAGCGATTCTCCTGCCTCAGCCTCCTGAGTAGCCGGGATTACAGGCGCCCACCACCATGCCCAGCTCATTTTTTAATTTTTAGTAGAGATGGGGTTTCACCATCTTGGCCAGGCTGGTCTTGAACTCCTGACCTTAGGCAATTCACCTGCCTCAGCCTCCAAAGTGCTGGGATTACAGGCGTGAGCCACTGTGCCTGACCACTATTTACTTTAAATGGATTTACTGTATGGTATGTGAATTATAATCACAATGAAACTATTCTAAAAATATATAGTTATTGAAAATATGTAATTACGAAAAGCATTATGAAGCTATCCCCCTACACACTAGAAGCTATTTTAATAAAAGATTTTAACCTACTTGAAATAAAAGGAAAATTAAGTAGTCAAGCGTGCTAATCCTTCTCTGTTAACCACAGGAAACCTGGCTATTTAGACTGTGTGTCTGTGCCAACATACCACCACCAACCTGGAACAGTATTTGCTAATAACAAGCAAAGTATTTCTGAGTAATAATAGCTTCTTGATTGTTGGACTCCCATAAAGCAGTCATTCTTAAGCTTTTCTATTTTTTTTTTTTGTTGGGGGGGTGGTGTGTGTAAAGTATTGCATTATGTTTATTTTAGTATATATTGCCACCAGATTTTGCAAATCTGATCTTTGAGAATCTGGTATAAACCATGATTCTTCTGTCCCCCAAATGTACTTAAGCACAAATACATACATGCAATACTATACATATTTTAGGATGTACATAGATCCCCTGAAACCAACCAATGCAGCTCAGTTTCTTTTTTTTTTTTTTTTTTGAGACGGAGTCTTGCTCTGTCACCCAGGCTGGAGTGCAGTGGCCGGATCTCAGCTCACTGCAAGCTCCGCCTCCCGGGTTTACACCATTCTCCTGCCTCAGCCTCCCGAGTGGCTGGGACTACAGGCGCCCGCCACCTTGCCTGGCTAGTTTTTCGTATTTTTTTTAGTAGAGACGGAGTTTCACCGTGTTAGCCAGGATGGTCTCGATTTCCTGACCTCGCGATCCGCCCATCTTGGCCTCCCAAAGTGCTGGGATTACAGGCTTGAGCCACCGTGCCCGGCCGCAGCTCAGTTTCTATAAAATTAAAGCAAGGTCACAGGAATTAACAGTGGCTTTTATTTATCCAGACCTGTGCTCAGCATAATCATATGCTCCTAAATATATGACTTGACATTTCCAAAGACCTGCAGTATGGCTGGTTGGGGTATAAATTGGTACAACATACTTTGGAAAGCTGGTGGCAATATATACTAAAGCTGAACATAATCCAAAACCCATAACCTTGCAATCCCTCTCCTAGGTATATATACCTGATTGAAATGCATTATTTGGGGTGGGGGTAAAGAGGGGATGGTTAATGGGTACACAAAAAGTAGAAAGAAAAGTAAGATCTAGTATTTGCTAGTACAACAGGGTGACTATATTAAAAAATAATTGTTCATTAAAAAATAACTGAAAGAGAGGCCGGGTGCCGTGGCTCATGCCTGTAATCCCAACACTTTGGGAGGCCGAGGCGGGTGGATCGCCTAAGGTCAGGAGTTCGAGACCAGCCTGATCAACACGGAGAAACCCTGCCTCTACTAAAAATACAAAATTAGCCGGGCGTGGTTATGCATGCCTGTAATCCCAGCTACTCTGGAGGCTGAAGCAGGAGAATCACTGGAACCCGAGAGGCAGAGGTTGTGGTGAGCTGAGATCGAGCCATGGCACTCCAGCCTGGGCAATAAGAGCAAAACTCCATCTCAAAAAAAAAAAAAAGAAATGCATTCTTATGTTATACCAAAACACGTGTTCATAGCAGTTCTATTTATAGTTGCCCCAAACTAGGACAGTCAAATCTTCAAAAAGTAAAATAGTTAATTCATGGTCACAAAACATACGTATTTCATAATTTCATTTGTATAAACCTCAAAAGCAAAACCAATCTATGGTATTACAAGTCAAGATTGTGCTTACCTTTAAGGGAGAAAATAGCAACTGGGAAAAGTTATGAGGGGGATTCTAGGGTGCTGGTAATGATCTGTTTCTTGATTTGGGTGCTGGCTATCTATGTTCACTATTCATTTTTTAAAAATAGACACAGGGTCTCACTATGTTGCCCGGGCTGGTCTTAAACTCTTGACCTCAAGCAGTCCTCCCACCTCAGCCTCCCCAAGTGCTTGGATTACAGGAGTGAGCCACGATGCCCAGCTAGCCACCTCACTTAAAATAATATTACTTGGCCGGGCACAGTGGCTCACGCCTGTAATTCCAGCACTTTGGGAGGCCAAGGCAGGTTGGGATCAAGCAGCCTGGCCAACATGGTGAAACCTCATCTCTCCTAAAAATACAAAATTAGGGGCCGGGCACAGTGGCTCACGTCTGTAATCCCAGCACTTTGGGAGGCCGAGGCAGGTGGATCACTAGGTCAGGAGATCGAGACCATACTGACTAACATGGTGAAACCCTATCTCTACTAAAAATACAATTAGCCGGGTGAGGTGGCAGGCGCCTGTAGTCCCAGCTACTCGGGAGGCTGAGGCAGGAGAATGGCGCGAACCTGGAAGGCGGAGCTTGCAGTGAGCCCAGATGGCGCCACTACACTCCAGCCTGGGCAACAGAGCGAGACTCCGTCTCAAAAACAAAACAAAACAAAACAAACAAAAAACCAAAAAAAATTAGGCCAGGCACAGTGGCTCATGCCTGTAATGCCAGCTACTCGGGAGTCTGAGGCAGGAGAATCGCTTGAACTTGGGAGGCAGAGGTTACGGTGACCTGAGATCATGCCGTTGCACTCCTGCCTGGGCAACAAGAGCAAAACTCATCTCAGGAAAAAAAAAAAAAAAAAGCTGGGTGTAGTGGTGTAGGCCTGTAATCCCAGTTACTCAGGAGGCTGAGGCAGGAGAATCACTTGAACCTGGGAGGCGGAGGTTGCAGAGTCAAGATCGTGCCACTGCACTCCAGCCTGGGCGATTGAGTGAGACTCCATCTCAAAAAAAAAAAAAAAAAAAAAAAGAAAAAAGAAAAAAGTATTTTATTACTTTTTGAGCATTTAAAAAGTATTTTTTGGCCAAACACTGTGGTTCACGCCTGTAATCCCAGTATTGTGGGAGGCCCAGGCGGGTGGATCACTTGAAGCCAGGAGTTCGAGAGCCTCCAGCCTGGCCAACATGGTGAAACTCCATCTTTACTAAAAATACAAAAATTAGTTGGACCTTGTGGTGCATTCCTGTAATCCCAGCTATTTGAGAGGCTGAGGCAGGAGCATGACTTGAATCCAGAAGGCAGAGGTTGCAGTGAGCCAAGATGGTGTCACTGCACACCAGCCTGGGTGACAGGAGACTCTGTTTCAAAAAAAAAAGAAGAAAATTTGTTCGGTATTTTCTTCAATCAGCTTTCTCAGATTGAATGTTCAGCCTTTTAAATATTCATAATGTTCCTGAGAATCCATTTGGCTATTCTGTTATCTTCACCCTTCTCCACTCTTCCCCTCCTTAATTAGACCCATTTCTTCCCTACTCCCCAAAAGAAAAAATATCTACTTTGGATTAATATAAATCAGTTTAATCTAACTTATTCAAGAGATTTTTGGCCTCTACTTGGGGGTTCAAGAGAAGGTGAGGTGATAGAACTAGGGGGAAAAGAATTATTATTAAGGCTAACTTACAAATATTTTGAGGTATTTTAAGGGTTTAAATATCCATAAATCTTTGAAGAAGTCTCACTTTCAGATAAGGAGGAAACATTTCAATATCTGAAATACAAGAAAAACTTAGGCTTAAAATTTTTCTCGTTAAATCAGGAAAATGATGTACATTTATTGGACTGACTTTCTTCTTGTGGCAGAAACATGGATTCAGTTAAGAAGCCCTTCTGAAGGAGAAGGCCCTGGATTCCCAGGTAAGCTTCTGAAGTAAATTCAGATAAAATCTACTATCATACGTTGGGAGGTTGAATTAGATTAAGAAAAACAAAGTGGTAGCCAGATTATTTATATTCTGGGGAAAATTTCTACACAAAAAATGTCTGTCTTCAGAGCTCTTAGGGAGTATTTAATTTTTCCCCTCTGGTTGAATTTACTTTTTTACAATTTGGAATTCAAAAGAAAACTAACGCGGTAAGTGAGTTAGCTGAGCTGCTAGAAAATGGAGATTTCTGCCAGGAAGTGACTCTCGCTTTGACTTGCATTCGATAAAATTTTACTGCTTTCTGGGAGAGATGGCTTCCTCAATTATCAATAAACAGTCACTTTTCAGCTGGGGACAATGGCTCACGCCTGTAATCCCAGCACTTTGGGAGGTTGAGACAGGAGGATCCCTTGAGCCCAGGAGTTTGAGACCAGGCTGGGCAACATAGGGAGACCCCCCGTCTCTACAAAAACAACAATAAAAGCATGTTTGGTTTGTCTCTTTCCAAATTACAGACAACTTGGAACTCACTGAGGAGAAAAATCAGACAGACCAAGGCTTTGAGAATTGTGGACACAGAAACAAAGAGTATATACACACACGTAACAGATAATAGAAAAATATCAAAAAAAAAAAAAAAAAAGGCAGTGTTACCTAACATTTCAGCATTAAAGTGATTATTTTTATTCTTTAGGGAGAATAAAATACATTTTTAGAAATCATATGAATATACACTTATGGGCATTTTAGATGTGTGGCAAAAAGGAAGAACAAATTTTATCTGTTAGAATCTAAATTAAATTTCAGTTTTGTTATAATTTAATGTCAGAAAGCATGTGTGCATACATGCAAGACAGTGGAATATATAAAGTGTTGAAAGACAAAAACAACCCACCAACCTATAATTATTTCTGTTGTTCTTGTTGTAGAGCTGGGGCTTTGGCTATGTTGCCCAGGCTGGTCATAAACTCCTGGCCAAGTGATCCTCCTGCCTCGGCCTCCCAAAGTGCTGGGATTACAAAGGTGTGAGCTATTGTACCCAGCCCAACCTAGAATTCTATTTCCAGTTAAATTATCCTTCAAAAATGAAGGATAAATAAAGACCTTCTTAGACAAAAACTGAGGGAATTTATTTCCAGCTGACTTGCTCTGTAAGAAATGTTATTGAGAGAAGGAAAATGATAGGTGGGAAACTCAGTTCTTCCATTTTTGTTTGTTTGTTTGTTTTGTTCTTTCACCCAGGCTGGAATTAAGTGGCACGATCTTGGCTCGCTGCAACCTCTGCCTCCCGGGTTCAAACAATTCTCCTGCCTCAGCCTCCCCAGTAGCTGGGATTATAGGTGACTGCCACTACACCCGTCTAATTTTTGTATTTTTAGTAGAGATGGGGTTTCGCCAGGTTGGCCAGGCTGGTCTCGAACTCCTGACCTCAGGCAATCTGCCTGTTCGGGCTCCCAAAGTACTAGGATTATAGGTGTGAGCCACTGCGCCTGGCTGGAAACTCAGTTCTATACAAAGAAAAGCAACAGGAAAGGAGCAAGTCAAGGTAAACAAACAACAAAAAAAGTTTAGCTTGTCATGGTGCACATGCCTGTAATCCCAGCTACTGGGGAGGCTGAGGCGGGAGGATCCCTTGAGGCCAGGAGTTTGAGGCAGCATTGGGCTATGATAGTGCCTGTGAATAGCCACTGCACTCCAGCCTTGGCAACAAAGTGAGACCCCATCTCTAAAAAAAGAGCTGCCAGTTTCAAAATCCTTTGTTTACTTTACAACTTGAATATATTCTCTTATTTTCTGGGCCGAGCGTGGTGGCTCATGCCTGTAATCCCAGCACTTTGGGAGGCTGAGGCGGGTGGATCACCTGAGGTCAGGAGTTCAAGACCAGTCTGGCCAACATGGTGAAACCCCATCTCTACTAAAAATATAAAAAATTAGCCGGACGTGGTGGTAGGTGCCTGTAATCCCAGCTAGTAAAGAGGCTGGAATCACTTGAACCTGGGAGGCGGAGGTTCAGTGAGCCAAGATCGTGCCATTGCACTCCAGCCTGTGCAACAAGAGTGAAACTCCATCTCAAAAAAAAATTTTTTTTTTCTGGAAATATGTGAAAACTACACACATTCATGAAATTCTAGCACATCACCAATTATTTTGTACATATTGTTTCCTCTTCGTAGGGTAGCCTTGGCTCTTCCCTCTTACCCCAAAAAGATCCTTTGAGACTTTAAAAAATTTTTTAAAAACATAGCGACAAGGTCTTGCTATGGCCCAGGCTGATCTTGAACTCCTGGACTTAAGTGATCCTCCCACCTTGGCCTCCTAAAGTGCTGGGACTACAGGCATAGGCCATCTTGGCCCAGCCGATCCTTTGAGATTTAGTTCAAATGAAGGCAAGAAAGTGTAGTGATTAAAAACGTGTTTGAACTGCAGCTCTGCACTATGTCCTCAGGCAAGCCTCATTACCTGAGTTTTCTTTCTTTTTTGAGACAGTCTTGCTCTGTCACCCAGGCTAGAGTGCAGTGACATGATCTTGGCTCACTACAGCCTCCACCTCCTGGGTTCCAGCGATTCTCCTGCCTCAGCCTCCCGAGTAGCTGGGACTACAGGCATGTGCCGCCATACTGGGCTAATTTTTGTATTTTTAATAGAGATGGGGATTCACCATGTTGGCCAGGGTGGTCTCGAACTCCTGACCTCAGGTGATCCACCCGCTTCAGCCTCCCAAAGTGCTGGGAATGCAGGTGTGAGCCACTGCGCCCGGCCACCTGAGTTTTCTTTAAAAGAGCATTGTAAAGTTTTTTTTCAGTGTTGTAATAAATGAGATAATATACAAAGCAGTTAGCATAGTACCTACCTCACAACAAAAGTGCTCAATATATGATAACCATAATAAAGAAATACAACACCTCAAAGTCTTCCCTAACATTCCCACGGAGAATACTATTTATTTGTGCTTCCAAATATTATGTTTATACTTCTATTTGAGCATTTGTCACAAATTATATTGTTTGCCCACATAAATGTGCATTCTTGGGAGCTAGAATGGTGCCCTATGCAATGTTTTATTGTCAGTGCCTAGCAAGTGCCCATCAATTTGTAAGTACTCAATAGTTTTTGATGAACGTATTATAGACAATAAGATATAGAGTGGCGTTCTCAAATTTTAACATGCAAGCTTTTAGAGAGTTTCTTTTTCTTTGAGGCAGAGTCTTGCTCTATCGCCCAGGTTGGAGTGTACAGGTGCGATCTCGGCTCACTGCAACCTCCGCCTCCCGGATTCAAGTAATTCTCTTGCCTCAGCCTCCCAAGTAGCTGGGATTACAGGAGTGCGCCACCACGTCCGGCTTATTGTGTATTTTTAGTAGAGATGGGGTTTCACTGTGTTGGCCAGGCTGGTCTTGAACTCCTGACTTCAGATGATCCGCCCACCACGGCCTCCCAAAGTGCTGGGATTACAGGCATGAGCCATCATGCCTGGCTGAGAATTTCTTTAAAATGCAGCTTCCTCCTAACTCCAGAGACTGATTTACTAGGATCTGCATTTTAGCAAGGTACCCTCCTATCTCACACATACGTTTCGGTGCAATTGTCTTTGCAATATACTTTGAGAAACATTGTATAAAGCATGACTTATGGAAACAGTACTTTGTCTTAAATAAAAATATTAGAAAAGTATAAACAATCCTAGTAAACAAATGTATTACTGTTCCTTGTGCTATAGATAAAGAAAGGGAGAACAATAAGCCAATTATAAGCACACTTACATTTTTTACATGTTAACTCTGTTATAGTCAGGCATGTCACCGACATTTGGAACTTAAGACTTTCAGCTCCTAAATTCAGGTGTCATTTGCAAGTATTAGTAGGACAGATCGTATTCATTCTCTTCATGGTAATAATGGTATAATTGGTTAATTTATTTTGATTGAGATGGAGACACTATTTAGGCTTTATAGCATTAGCTGGTGTTCATCTGGTCAGCTTTGACGTGTCCTGCCCCTCAGCCTAAGTATGTTACAATTGGTTTTGTATCCTTCATTTTCTACATAGGATAAAACAGGCTGGTATGCTAGTGTAAAGGGGGAGGCAATTATTAGCCTTGTATAGAAAGTCCTTATTTCCAATTAAAACAAATTAAGTTATAAAATTGTGCACAGAGAGACCAGAGAGCTGATAACTGATCTTTATTATACAGAAATGTGAAGGCCATAAGCATTAAATGAGAAGGAGTTTGGCAGTGAACATTATGCAGATTCAAACTAAAGATATCCTCGTCTTGAGATATAATATAAAAATAAACACTAAGAGTTTCAAGAAAGAACTCAATTCAACTTCTATCCCCCACTCAAGCTATAACTTTCCACAGGAAAACCTGGTTTCAATTCATGCCGAATTGTTCAAAGAAAAGAAAAAGCTAAATCAGGTAGAGACAACACATGGACTGGCTTTTGTCCTATTAGAGAGCCAGACTGAAGCTCTATTCAGTTTCACATTTAGAGATTGTTTCCTATTACAATTTATATCTCTGTTTGCCTAAGAGATGCCTAAAGTGAAAAACAAAAAAATGTTAACTGAGCTGGGGAATTTTTGTGGGGCTAAGTATATTTGGCAGAGGAGATAAATTAATAAATCACTCATTTAATTATTTCTAATCAACAGGATTTAATGTCAGGTCTGGGTCATCTGTATTAGCCCTTTGACAGTTTGTTGTTCTATAATGGTCAAGAAGCACTATCCCATTAAAGTATAATAAATGCTTAACATCAGCACAACTCAGTGCCCGTCCTCTTTATATCCTCAAATACTGGACTTTATGTCAGCATGCTTTCAACACCAACTTAGCCCTTTAAATAGGATCTTTCTTAATAAAGCTTCTCATTGCCCTCACTACTGAAGTAAAAAAAGTGTTAAGAGATTTGGCCAGAAAGATGGTTTTACTGAAATAAGACTGATGACTAGGAGTACATCTATGGATTAAATATAGACAAAACTACTCCCAGAACCCTTAAATATAGACGGATTTTATCAATTTATGTAGAAAGCCAAAAATAGGAAATAAAAAGATCTGGAGTTCAGATATACTGATATATTCAGCAACTGAAACTTACAATTCCTTCAATTCAGTCACAGCAGAGACATTTAAAGTAGTCTGGAGGGGTGGGTGCGGTGGCTCACGCCAGTAATCTCAGCACTTTGGGAGGCTGAGGTGGAAGAATTGCTTGAGCCCAGGAATTCAAGACCAGCCTGGGCAACAAAGCGAGACTCTGTCTCTCTAAAAAAAAAAAAAAAAGTCGAGTATGGCGGCATGTGCCTGTAGTCCCACCTAGTTGGGAGACTGAGGCAGGAGGATCCTTGATCCCTGGAGGTCAAGGCTGCAGTCAGCTGTGATTGCACCACTGTATTCCTCCCTGGGCAACAGCAAGACCCTGTCTCAAAAAAAAAAAAAAAAAAAAAAGTGGCCTGGGGTAAACAGGACAGTCGTATACTCCAAGAATGGACATTTTCATGCCACCTCCCTTCCTTCCTTACAAATTCTAATGCTGATTGCATGAATGAGGTGTTGAGAGAGACTTTTCTTTTCTTCATTTAGACTTTTGCCCTAGTGAATGAGGGAGCAAAAGAATGCTAAGAGGGATGAGAGAATGTATTTCTGGCTCTAGGACTTTGAGATCCAGGTAATTGAATCTGGGACATTCTCATTAGGTTAGAAAAGGAAAGATGAGAAAATCACTAGCAGGATATGCAATTCCAGAGACCATCGGCTCCAAAAATTAGTTTTGTTTCTTATTGCTCCTTATTCAGTGACAGTTATTTCAATAAGCTACATTATTTAGCAGAGTCTGAGAGACAAAGGCTGTGAAAACATGTATTTAAGATAGAAAACAAACTTAGAAAAACATAATAGACGGTTCGCTTTTTATCTCATTCACATTCTATAGCTGGAGAACTCAAAATCCCATTTAGATATTTCTGCTTATCCAAAAGCACACTGGGTGAAACTAAACCAAGAAATGGGAGAAAATGTTCATTGGGTACGTGTGGGTTCACCCAGTTTATTTACCTATGGAGTGGAGGTGTAGGGAGAAATAAGGTCTGCTTATAATGGTCAAGGTCTATGGAGAAGCCCTGAAGTTGTTCTCCCCAAATCACAAGTCTGATTCAAGAAAAGGAAACAAAAATGATGAAAACATCTCATCACACAAAACTCAGTGATGGGGTCTCTGACAGTCACCAGCCAGCAGGGGAAAAGGAGAAATCCACCTGCTGGCTTTAAGATTTATTGAAGGCTGCCAGCACAGCCCAGATCATTTCTGTGGCACTAGGCTTTGTCCCTTCCACTTCAGGGTCCAGTTCTACTAAGTCCTTGGCTCGATTCATTGCTACGTCATACTTGTCATCTGTCAGAGAGGAGAAGACATTCTCTAGCACATCAGAGGAGTGAGCTAGCACCAGGAGTGCTAGTGTTCGCTTGTCCATACGCTGAGGGTCATTTACCCACCGCTCTAGTACACTATCTTGAAGTTTTTTCACTAGGCGCTGTTTCTCTGTTGTATTGGTCACTGGATGAGTAGTCATGTCAAATAGCAGGAAATTCTGCTTCTCAGTGGTTAGAATACCCTTCTCTACTAGGTTCTTTGCAATGCGCTCTCGTACATTTCTCAGCTGGTACTGTAATTTGAAGGGGTTCCAGGTCTCACCTATGAGAAAAAAGAAATAGGACATAATGAACAGAAAGAGAAAAGCAAAATGAAACATGTAGTTATCTGGAACCTTGAATGGCTAAAATGATTAAAAGCATAATCTTCATTCCTCAATTCATTTAATCCTTAGTCCTTTATAATCTGGCTTTGACTCTAACCATATTTCACATTAAACCAGCTTCAAAAAATGTCACCAAGGACTTCCATATTGCTAGAGCTTATGGACTTTATTTCTGTTCTTATGTGACCTCTCTGTGACACTGTAATTATTTATGTATTTTTGAAATTCTCTTTAGGACACCAGTCTCTCCCAAATGATTTCTACTCTGTATTGCAGAACTTCTATTTGCTGGTGAAGCTGAGAGGACTGAGGTTCCCTACCCTATTTGTAGATCAGAAGCTCTATCCCAGGCCTGGTAGGCTGACAATATTGAGACTTCAATTGCTCCCATTCCAGTTTGTTCATAGATTAGAGATTCTGCAACAGAAAAGGCAAGCCAAGAAGACCAGGGGCTAACACCTCTTTCTCCCAGCACCTACTCATAGAACAGGCGGGTATCACTATAGGAGAAGTGGGCCCTTGTGCAGAAGTTCTGCCCAGGAGGGAAGGAAGGCCTGAAGAATGAAGAGCTCCAAAGCTCTGCCTGAGAGGACTGACTTTATTTGGAACACAGGGTGGAGAATCTATGCCTAAGGGTGTTGAAAACCATAGAGATCTTGGTGGAAAGCAATTATAAGGGTGCTGCTAGCTCTATGGCACTGGTATGACAAACCCAAATGGCAAAGCCTCCAGAAGTTTAACAGGCAGAACCAGAGAAACAGCCAAGAAAAGCCCTTCTGGAATCATGACCAACACTGGGGGTTGGGAAGAATGTGTGCTTGCACCAGGCTGCACCCACTCAGAAGCAATCAGAGCAGGACGTGGGGCTTGACTTGAGAGTATTCCCCAGGCCACACATAGATCTATCAAAAAGGGTGGATGCTTCACTGGCACCAAGGGCTAAAGCACAACCACTGACCAAACACTGGCTGAACAATAAGCTACACTAACTCAGAGGCAACTCCTAGGAAGCTAAACTTAAAAATAATAATAATAACCAGGCGTAGTGGTGCATGCCTCTAGTCCCAGCTACTTGGGAGGCTGAGGCAGGAGAATTGTTTGAACCCAGGAGGCAGAGGTTTCAGTCAACTGAGATTGCGCCACTGCACTCCAGCCTGAGTAACAGAGCGAGACTTGATTTCAAGAAATGAAAAATCAAAAATAAAAATAAAGAAATCACATGCACCCCTGGTGTATATCCAAGGATGTACTCTCTCTCAGAAGAAATCAGAGAGGGAACTTCTAAGTTGCTAGTTCCTTGCTGAATGTGGGGCAAAATGTAAACTCCCTGATTTGTGATGGCTGTGTCAAAATCACACACACATATCCAACAGTAAAGGATAAAAAAATTTAATTGGCTAAAAGGTCTTAAGCACAACCTTTGACTAATAAGTGGCTTCTACTGACCCACTGGCAACACATAGGGAGTTAGGCCAAAAGATAAAAACAAGAAAATATGAGCAGTGACATCAGAGGCTGCACAGTACAAGAGAAACAGACTTCAGAGAGCTACTGCAGGCAAGTCACTAATGAAACAAATTACCAAGCAAACAACACAATCAACCTCTAGTGGAAGGAGAAACCAGTACAGCAGGTGTCTCCAACCCCTGGATCATGGACTGGTACTGGTCCGTAGCCTGTTAGGAACCCGGCTGCACAGCAGGAGGTGAACCATGGGTGGGTAAAGCTGAGCTCCACCTCCCGTCAGCTCAGCAGTGGCATTAGGTTCCCACAGGAGTGTGAACCCTATTGTGAACTGCACATGGCAGGGATCTAGGTTCCATGTTCCTTGTGAGACTCTAATAAATGCAAAGCACTTGAATCATACTGAAACCATCCCCTCGTCCCCCACCCCAGTGGAAAAATTATCTTCCATGAAACCTGTCCTGGTGCCAAAAAGGTTGGGGACAGCTACAGTATACTATCCAGAGGTGCACGATTATCTAAAATGTCCAGTTTTTGACAAAAAGGTATGAAGTATACAAAGAATAAATTGTGACCCACTAACCCATTGAGAAGAAAAAAAGCAGGCAATGGAAACTGCCTTTGAGAATGCTAAAATGTTGGACTTTACAAAGACTACAAAGCAGCTTTTATAAATATGTTCAAAGACCTAGGAGAAACCATCACTCATCACACAGAGAATATCAATAAAGACAGAAATTATAAAAAAGAACCATTTAGGCTGGGTGCGGTGGCTCATGCCTGTAATCCCAACACTTTGGGAGGCTGAGGTGGGCGGATCATTTGAGGCCAGGAGTTCAAGACCAGCCTGGCCAACATGGCGAAACCCCATCTCTACTAAAAATACAAAAATTAGCCAGGTGTGGTGGGAACCTGTAATCCCAGCTGCTCAGGAGGCTGAGGCAGAGAATCGCTTGAACCTGGGAGGTGGAGGCTGCAATAAGCCGAAATAGCACCACTGCACTCCAGCCTGGGCAACAAAGCAAGACTCCATCTCAAAAAAAAACAAAAACAAAAAAACCATTTAGAAATCCAAGAGTTTAAAAGTACAACAAACAGACTGGGCATGGTGGCTCACGTCTGTAATCCCAGCACTTTGGGAGGCTGAGGCAGGCAGATTACTGGAAGTCAGGAGTTTGAGACTAGCCTGGCCAATACGGTGAAACCCTGTCTCTACTAAAAATACAAAATTAGCTGGGTATGGTGCTGTGTGCCTGTAGTTCCAGCTACTCAGGAGGCTGAGGCAGGAGAATCACTTGAACCCAGGAGGCGGAGGTTGCAGTGAGCCAAGATCGCACCATTACACTCCAGCCTGGGTGACAGAGCAAGACTCAAAAAAAAAAACCAATACAACAAACAAAATGAAAAATTCACTCAAGGGACCCAACAAGAGATCTGAGCTGGCAAAATAAAGAATCAGCAAACTTAGAGATCAAAGTTATTATGTAATATGAAGAAGGAGAAAAGAACGAAGAAAAATGAACAGACTCAGAGAAATGCGAAATATCATCAACTTGACAAACGTACATAAAATGGAAGCCCCAGAAGGAGAGAAAGAGGCAGAAAAAATACTCAAGGAAGTAATGGCTAAAATCCTGCCAAATATGATGAAAAACAGTCAACCACACATTTGAGAAACTCAACAAACTCCAAGTAGGATGAACACAAAGAGACCCATATCCAACATCATAGTAAAAATGCTGAAAACCAAAAATAAGTGGAAAATCATGAAAGCAGAAGAGAAAAATGACTGATCACATCACAGTGGAAGTTTGATAAGCTTAACAGCTGGCTTCCCATTAGAAAAAATGCAGGCCAGAAGAATGAGTAGACTTATTCAAAGTGAGGGTAGAAACTATTAGCCAAGAATCTTATAACTGGCAACTATCTTTCAAAAATAAAAGCAAAGCAGGTGTGGTGGCATGCACCTGTAGTCCCAGCTACTCAGGAGGCTGAGGCAGGAGAATCACTTGAACCCAGGAGGTGGAGGTTGCAGTGAGCTGAGATCACGCCACTGCACTCCAGACTAGGTGACAGAGTGAGACACTGTCTCAAGAAAAAAAAAAAAAAAAAAAACTCAAAACCAAAACAAAAAAAAATGAAGGCAAAGAAAAATTTCTAAAAAGGAGAAAAAATAAATACATTCCTAGATTAAAAATATCTGAAAGAGTTCACTGCTAGCAGACCTGCCTTATAAGAAATCTTAATACTAAACTAAAGGAAAGTTGTTAAGGCTGAGAGCAGGACACACTAGACAGTAATTTGAATCCACATGAACAAACAGTAAAAGTAATTATGTAAGTAATAAAAAGGAGGGTATAATTGAATACTTCATCTCAACTGATTTATAAAGCAATTGCACAAAACAATATTTATATAATTGTTATTGTTGAGTTATAATTTTTAACTTTTTAAACTTTTGCACAAGGTTATAACATATAGAAATGTAATAATAGCACAAAGAAAGAGGGTGGGAAAAAAGTTGCACTGGAGTAAGCAAAATTACAACAGATGGTAATTTGAATCCGCCAGAAGAAATGAAGAAAACCAGAAATGGTAAATAAGGAGGTTAATATAACAAACTCTGTAAGTACATATTTGTGCTTTCTTCTCTTCTTTAATAATTACAACAATGAATTGTTGAATTTGTAACACATATAGATGTAACACATGTAACAATATTGGCATGGTGGGCCCATGCCTGTAATCCCAGAACTTTGGGATGCCGAGGTAGGCAGATTGCTTGAGCCCAGCAGTTTAAGACCAGCCTGGGTAGCATAGTGAAACTTTGTCTAAAAAAAAAAAAGAAACAAAAACCCCAAAGCCAAAAAAACCCAAAAAGAAAAGAAACATATAGCAATATTAACACAAAAAGAGGGAGAGGGAATAGAGTAATACAGAAGTAAATTTTCCTTGGAATTAAACTTGGTATAAATCTTTTTTTTTTTTGAGACAGAGTCTTGCTCTGTTGTCTAAGCTGGGGTGCAGTGGCGCGATCTCGGCTCACTGAAACCTCCGCCTCCCAGGTTCAAGCTATTCTCCTGCCTCAGCCCCCCGAGTAGCTGGGATTACAGGCAGACGCTACCACGCCCAGCTAATTTTTTTGTATTTTTAGTAGGGATAGGGTTTCACCATGTTGGTCAGGCTGGTCTGGAACTCCTGACTTCGTGATCCGCCTGCCTCAGCCTCCCAAAGTGCTGGGATTACAGACGTAAGCCACCGGGCCCGGGCTTTTTTTTTTTTTTTTTTTTTTGAGACAGAGTCTCGTACTGTCGCCTGGGCTAGAGTGCAATGGTACGATCTCAGCTCACTGCAACCTCTGCCTCCCGGGTTCAAGCGATTCTCCTGCCTCAGCCTCCTATGTTGGATTTACTGGAGAAAAACTTGACAGCAACCTTTTTTTTTTTTTTTTTGAGACAGGGTCTTGCTTTGTTGCCAGGCTGGAGTGGAGTGGTGTGATCTTGACTCACTGCAGCCACCACCTCCCCAGCCCAAGTGATCCTCACGTCTCAGCCTCCTGAGTAGCTGGGACTATAGGCGTGTACCACCATGTTCAGCTAATTTTGTGTCTTGTAGAGACGAGGTCTCACTGTTGACCAGGCTAATCTCAAATTCCTGGACTCAAGTGATCTTCCCATCTGGGCCTCCCAAAGTACTGGGATTACAGGTGTGAGCCACCACACCCACTACAACTATCTTTTATTTTATTTTATTTTATTTTTTGAGACGGAGTTTCACTCTTGTTGCCCAGGTTGGAGTGCAGTGGCACAATCTTGGCCCACTGCAACCTCCCAGGTTCAAGTGATTCTCCTGCCTCAGCCTCCCAAGTAGCTGGTATTACAGGTGCCCGCCACCATGCCCAGCTAATTTTTGTATTTTTAGTACAGATGGGGTTTCACCATGTTGGCCAGGCTGGTCTTGAACTCCTGACCTCAAGTGATCCACCCGCCTTGGCCTTCCAAAGTGCTGGGATTACAGGTGTGAGCCACCGTGCCTGGCCACAACTGTCTTAAAGATGCTCAAAAAAAAAAAAGGATAAAGACAGGAGAACAATGTATAAACAAAATAATATCAATAAAGATACAGAGAAAGGGACCAAAAGGAAATTCTGCAGCTAAAACTTATAATAACTGAAATAAAAAAATATTTCTCCTGCCTCAGCCTCCTATGTTGGATTTACTTGGGGGGCCAGGCGTGGTGGCTCATGCCTGTAATCCCAGCACTTTGGGAGGCCAAGGTGGATGGGGTCACTTGAGGTCAGGAGTTCAAGACCAGCGTGGCCAACATAGCGAAAACCTATCTCTACTAAAAATACAAAAATTAGCCAGTGTGGTGGTGGGAGCCTGTAATCCCTGCTACTCAGGAGGCTGAGGCAGGGAGAATTGCTTGAACCTAGGAGGCAGAGGTTGCAGTGAACCAAGATTGTGCCACTGCACTCTAGTCTGGGCAACAAAGCAAGACATTCTGTTTAAAAAAAAAAAAAACAAAAAACCCAAAAACAAACAAATTTGAAGAAGCAGAAGAAATAATCAGCAAGCAGTTCCTTGTTACGATACAGCCCCCAGATCAATAGGGCAATATTATAGCTACATTTGAGCCTTTTCCTTTTAAATTTGGGAAATGCCATGAGGTGCCCGTCTCAGGCCCGTTCCTAACCAGGGCATTTCTGGCTCAGGCCATTCCCTCACCCCTGTACAATGTCTGTCCCCCGCCACAGCCAGTAGTACTGCAGTAGATTTATGCTGCACAAAAGCTGTGAGCCTTCTGCCTGGGGAACACCTGCAAAAGGTCCCAACAGGAGTCTGTGGACCCTTGCCAGCGAGGATGATAGAATTACTTCTAGGAAGGTCTAGTTTAAGTTTAAAAGGAGTACAAATACATACAAGAGTCATTGATTCAGATTACAATGGGGAAATTCAAATTGTTATATCTACTTCTGTTCCCTGGAAAGCAGAGCCAGGAGAGCATATAGCACAGCTCCTGATTGTGCCTTATGTGGGAATGGGGAAAAGTGAAATTAAATGAACAGGAGGATTTGGAAGCAAAAATAAACAAGGCAAAGCTGCTTATTGGATGAATCAAATTACTGATAAATGTCCTACCTGTGAAATAACTATTCAGAGAAAGAAACTTAAACGTTTGGTAGATAGAGGAGCAGACATTTCAATCATTTCTCTATAGCACTGGCCGTCTGTGTGGCCAATTAAACCTACTCCATTTAACATAGTTGGAGTTGGTAAAGCCCTTGACGTATATCAAAGTAGTTATACTTTGCATTGTGAAGGGCCCAATGGATAACCTGGGACTATTCAACCAATTATAACTTCTGTACCTATAAATTTATGGGGAAGAGATTTATTACAATGGGGAGCACAAGTTCTAATTCCTGAGCAATTACATAGCCCTCAAAGTCAACATATGATGCATGAAATGGGGCATGCCCCTGTTATGGGACTAGGAAAAAATTTGCAAAGTTTGAAGGAACCACTTCAAGGGGAAAGACAAAGTTCCTGCCAAGGTTTAGGATATCATTTTTGATGGCAGCCATTGTTAAGCCTCCAGAACCTATATCTTTAAAATGGTTAACAGATAAGCCAATTTGGATAGAACAATGGCTGCTAAGTAAAGGGAAACTAGAGGCGTTAAAGGACTTCGTTAATAAACAATTAGGAAACGGACACATAGCTCCAACATGTTTCCCTTGGAATTCTCCAGTTTTGGTAATTAAGAAAAAATCAGATAAATGGAGAATGTTAACAGATCTTAGAGCCACCAATTCAGTTATGCAACCTATGAGGGCATTACAGCCAGGACTGCCTTCTCCTGCTATAATTCCGAAAAATTGGCCTTTAATAGTCATAGATTTTTTTTTTTTTTTGAGACGGAGTCTTGCTCTGTCGCCCAGGCTGGAGTGCAGTGGCGCGATCTCGGCTCACTGCAAGCTCCGCCTCCCAGGTTCACGCCATTCTCCTGCCTCAGCCTCCCGAGTAGCTGGGACTACAGGCGCCCACAACCGCGCCCGGCTAATTTTTGTGTATTTTTAGTAGAGACGGGGTTTCACCGTGGTCTCGATCTCCTGACCTTGTGATCCGCCCGCCTCGGCCTCCCAAAGTGCTGGGATTACAGGCGTGAGCCACCGCGCCCGGCCAGTCATAGATTTAAAAGACTGTTTCTTTACTATTCCCTTAGCTGAGCAAGACTGTGAATGGTTTGCATTTACAGTTCCTGCGGTAAACAACCTGCAGCCTGCTAAGCATTTTCACTGGAAAGTGTTGCCACAAGGCATGTTAAACAGTCTAACAATTTGCCAGATGTATATAGGGCAAGCAATTGAACCTACTCATAAAAAATTTTCACAGTGTTACATTATTCATTATATGGATGATATACTTTGTGCTGCCCCCACTCGAGAAATATTACTCCAATGTTATGATTACTTGCAAAATTTGATTTCTCACACTGGTTTAATTATAGCTCCTGACAAAATTCAGACTACTATTCTTTACTCCTACTTGGGGACCTTAGTAAATGACACTACCATTGTGCCACAGGAAGTAGCCATACGTAGGGATCAATTGAAAACATTAAATGACTTTCAAAAATTACTAGGGGACATTAATTGGTTACAACCTGCTCTAGGCATCCTACCTATGCCATGAGTAATCTATTTTCTATCCTTAGAGGAGATTCTAGCCTCATTAGCCCTTGGCAATTAACAAAAGAAGTTGAGGCAGAGCTGCAGCAAATCGAAAAGCAAGTCCATAAAGCTCAAATAAATAGAATAGATCCAGAGAAGACTCTAGATTTGTTAATTTTTCCAACTCAGCATTCACCTACTGGTGTCATTGTCTAAGAGCAGAACTTAGTAGAATGGCTTTTTCTTCCACATACTAATTCACAGACTCGAATTCCTTATCGCTACTATGATAGAAAATGGGAGAACTCGGATTGTTAAATTACATGGATATGATCCTGGAAAAATTGTTGTCCCTCTCACAAAGGCACAAATACAGCAAGCTTTTATAAATAATCTTACTTGGCAAACCCATTTAGCTGACTTTGTGGATATTCTTGATAATCCCTTTCCTAAAATGAAACTGTTTCAATTTTTGAAACTGACTAATTGGATTCCCCCTAGAATAACTAAATTTAAACCAATTGAAGGTGTTGAGAATGTTTTTACAGATGGGTCTGATAATGGTAAAGTTTCTTATTTTGGCTCTAAAGGTAAAGTTTTACAGATGCCCTATACTTCAGCTCAAAAAGCAGAGCTTGTAGCTGTAATTGAGGTATTGACTGCTTTTAATATGCCTATTAATGTGATTTCTGATTCTTCATATGTGGTTCATTCCACACAGTTAATTGAAAATGCTCAGTTATAATTTCATACAGATGAACAACTGATGACTTTATTTACCCAACTGCAAACAGCAGTTAGGAGTAGAATGCACCCTTTTTACATCACTCACATTAGGGCTCATAAACCTCTTCCAGGACCTTTAACTGAAGGGAATCAAATGGCTGATTGCCCAGTTGCTAATGCAGTATCTAATGCCAAACACTTTCACAATTTAACCCATGTTAATGCTTCTGGTCTCAAATGCAGATATAGCATTACCTGGAAAGAAGCTAAAGTTATTATCCAGCAAGCCCAACTTGCCAAATGGTACATTCCTCATCTTTTACAGGAGGAGTTAATCCTCGAAGATTGGAACCTAATTCTCTTTGGCAAATGGATGTCACACATGTTCCCTCATTTGGGAGACTAGATTATGTGCACGTATGTGTGGACACCTTTTCTCACTTTGTCTGGGCTACATGCCAATCAGGAGAGTCTTCTGCCTGTGTTAAACATCACCTTTTGCAGTGTTTTGTGGTGATGGGCATTCCAGCTTCTATTAAAACAGATAATGTCCCAGGCTATACTAGCCAAGCTCTAGCTACATTTTTCTCCATATGGAATATTAAACACATTACTGATATCCCATATAATTCTCAAGGACAAGCCATAGTGGAAAGAATGAACCTCTCCCTGAAACAGCAGTTGCAAAAACAAAACGGGGGGAAATAGGGATTACATGACACCCAATATACAACTGAATCTAGCATTATTAACTTCAAATTTTTCGAGACTGCCTAAAGGCCAGATGTTATCAGCAGCTGAACAGCATCTACAGAAACCAGCTGCAATGACAGAAGCAAAACAACTGGTTTGGTGGAGAGATCTGATAAGAAAAAGTTGGGAAATAGGTAAAACAATAACTTGGGGTAGAGGTTATGCTTGTGTTTCTCCAGGACCGAATCAACACTGATTTGGATGCCATCAAGACACCTAAAACCTTATCATGAGACAGATGCTGAGGAAGAGATTCTGGGAGGATCCCGAGGACCCCCCGGTTGCAGCCATGTTGAGACTGATGCTGAGGAGGACCTCAACTGTCTTGAGTAACACCTGTTGAACACAGCCACCCACCTGGGGAAAGATCAAGAAGCTGTCACAGATGGCGGAAGAAAACCTGAGGAAAGCGGGACAACCAGTCACAATGAGTAATTTAACAATAGCTATGATAGCGGTTACCACCACTGCCATGAGTATTCCTTCAACAAGGGCTGGCACAGAGAACAATTATACTTATTGGGCATATTTATCAATCTTGGCTGGCAATAATGCCTGGATGTAATCACTCTATGACAGTTACACATGCTTTCTGATCTCAGTATTTGCCATAATAATTCTGCTCCTATAATTGAGGCATACCGCCCTCAAAATTACAATTTTGTAAACAAAATTGAACCTGACCAGAAAAAAATGAACATACTTGTTTAGGAAGATTGCACTGTAGAACACGAAGAGGTGCTGCGCAACGATTCCTATGGAATCATTATTGATTGGTCCCCTAAGGGGATGTTTAGCTTGAATTGCACCTCTCAGTCTGCATGCCACGGCCACACTATGTTCAGCTGGTCTGAACAAAATGATCAGATGGTAGAAATGGTAAGAAGTACGGCAAGAGTTCCTATTATCTGGAAACGTGGC
This sequence comes from Macaca thibetana thibetana, assembly GCF_024542745.1. NCBI lineage: Eukaryota > Metazoa > Chordata > Mammalia > Primates > Cercopithecidae > Macaca > Macaca thibetana. Next base: position 123,060,036 of record NC_065578.1, read on the forward strand.
AATAGAGTGGCACCTCAACCTCAAATGATATGGCCCGCTGTAGGGGCTAAATGTAAGGATTTGTGGAAACTATTAATAGCACTTAATGAGATCAAAATTTGGGAAAGAATAAAAAAGCATCTAGAAGGACACTCTACAAACTTGTCTTTGGATATTGCAGAATTAAAAGAACAAATATTTAAGGCATCCCAGGCACGCCTGACCTTAATGCCAGGAACTGGAGTGCATGAAGGAGCTGCAGACGGATTAACAGCTAGTAACCCATTAAAATGGATAAAAACACTTGGAAGTTCTGTGATTTCAATGATGATTGTGTTATTAATCTGTGTTGTTTGTCTTTGTATAGACTGAAGATGCGGATCCTGACCCCTGTGAGAAGTAGCTCACCTTGACAAAGCTGCCTTTGCTTTTATTGCTTTGCAAAACAAAGAAGGGGGACATGTTGGGAATAGGCCCCAAAAATCTGGCCATAAACTGGCCCCAAAACTGGCCATAAACAAAATCTCTGCAGCACTGTGACATGCTTGTGATGGCCTTGACACCCACACTGGAAAACTGTGGGTTTACCAGAATGAGGGCAAGGAACACCTGGCCCACCCATGGTGGAAAACTGCTTAAAGTATTCTTAAACCACGAACAATAGCATGAGCGATCTGTGCCTTAAGGACATGTTCATGCTGCAGATAACTAGCCAGGGCCCATCCCTTTATTTCGGCCCATCCCTTTATTTCGGCCCATCCCTTTATTTCCCACTAGGAATACTTTTAGTAAACCTCATGACTGGCTTGCTGTCAATAAATATGTAGGTAAATCTCTGTTCAAGGCTCTCAGCTCTGAAGGCTGTGAGACCCCTAATTTCCCACTCCACACTCTATATTTCTGTGTATGTGTGTCTTTAATTCCTCTAGCGCCTCTGGGTTAGGGTCACCATGACTGAGCTGTTCTTGGTAAGATTAATATCCAGAAATATATACAAAGAACTTCTGGCCAGGCACGGTGGTTCACACCTGAAATCCCAGCACTTTGGGAGACCAAGATGGGTAGACTGTCTGAGCTTAGGAGTTCAGAGACCAACCTGGGCGACATAGCAAAACCCTGTCTCCACCAAAACTACAAAAAATTAGCCAGGTGTGATGGTGCATGCCCATAGTCCCAGTTACTCGGGAGGCTGAGGTGGGAGGACCCTTGAGCCCAGGAGGTAGAGATTGCAGTGAGCTGAGATCGCACCACTGCACTCCTGGGTGACAGAGTGATACCCCATCTCATAAATAAATACAAAACAAACCCTCAACAACAAAACAATCAAACTTAAAAATGGAAAAAGTATTTTATATTTCTCCACAGAGGATATATAAATGGTCAGTAAGCACATAAAAATATGCTCAATATTTTTAGTCAATAGGAATGACATGAAAACTATTTTCATTTGAAAATAAAAATCAAAACCACAATGAGATAACATTTCAGACCTACTCGAATGCCTATAATTAAAAAAAGAAAAGAAAGAGAAGAACAAGTGGTTATCAGGATGTGGATAAATTGGAACCCTGGTGCACTACTGGTGGGAATATAAAATGGTGCAGTCTCTGTGGAAATGTCTGGTGATTTCTCAAAGGTTAAACTGCCATATGACCCAGCAATTCTATTCCTAGGTATATATCCAAAAGAATTAAAAGCAGGAACTTGAACAGATATTTGTATATCAATGTTAACAGCAGCATTGTTCATAATAGCCAAAAGGTGGAATCCATCAACAGATGAATAGTTAAACAAAAATGTTATATACATACAATGGAATATCACTCAACCATAAAAAGGAATGAAATTTTGATATATGCTGTGACATGAATGGACCTTGAAAACATTATGCTTAGTGAATAAGCTAGGCAAAGTAATGACAGATATTGTATAATTCTACTTATATGAGGTACCTAGAGTAAGCAAATTCATACAGACAAAAAGTAGAATAGAGGTTGCCAGGGACTAGGGGGAGAGAGAAAGAGGAAGTTATCATTTAATAGGTACAGAGTTTTAGGGGGTAATGATGAGGAAGCTTTCGGTATAGTATAGATAGAGGTGATGGTTACAAAATACTGCAAATATATTTAATTTCACAGAATTGTACACTTAAGCCATTAAGAATGGCTAAAATAATAATAAATGTTGGCTGGGTGTGGTGGCTCACGCCTATAATCCCAGCACTTTGGGAGGCCGAGGTGGGCAGATCTTGAAGTCAAGAGTTCAAGACCAGCCTGGCCAACATGGTGAAACCCTGTCTACTAAGAATACAAAAAGTAGCTGGGTGTGGTGGTACGTGCCTGTAATCCTAGCTACTTGGGAGGCTGAAGCAGGAGAATCACTTGAACCTGGAAGGCAGAGGTTGCAGTGAGCTGAGATCGCGTCACTGTACTCCAGCCTGGGAGACAGAGCAAGACTCCATCTCGGAAAATAAATAAATAAATAAATAAATAAATAAATAAATAAATAAATGTTATATTTTACCACAATAAAAATGTTACTCGATTTACCATATGACCCAGTTATCTACTCCTAGCTACACACCCACAATAAATGAAAACATGTTCAAATAAAAACTTGTCCATGCATGTTCACAGCAGTATTATTCACAACAGCCAAAATGTGGAAATAACCCAAATATTCATCAACTGATGACTGGATAAACAAATGTGGAATGGCCATGCAATAAAATATTACCTGGCAAATTAAAACTGGGAAATTCTAATAAGAATAATGGATTGCATCAATGCCAATATTCTCATTGTCCTCTCTATAAAGATGTTTTAAAAGTTTCTTGTGAAGAATACTGTTAAAGAGCTTTTGGGGTGGGGTGGCAGAAGATAAGGTGAAGCTTTGGAAAACTTTAGGTATCAATTAGCCATGCTTTTTCTGTCCCTCATTAGAATTAAATAGTGAACCACATCTATCTCATCCAGCATGATGAATTTCGGTACTTCTTTTACTAAATTTCAGGGTAGGATAAAGATAACGAAGTGTGAAATTCATATATTATTTTAAGTCATCTTACCAGTGAGTAGCTCTATCCATGTTTGGACAGTTTCTGTGGGTTCAGTTGCTTTGATGTGTTTGAGAGTTTCATCCAGTAAAACATCACCTGTTGGACTGTCTGACTTTAGCAGTACCTTTGAGAAAAGGAGAAAGAAGGAACCCTGATTCCTTCACTTCATTCAAGTTAAAATCTTTCAATATATCATATATATGTTACTGGTTAAGTGTTGCAAGAAATGTAAGGAAGCATAATATACTGTCCCTGTCCTCAAGAAGTTTAAAATATAGTATGGAGTGATAATGTGAAGACAAAAATAACATTGGAAGTGGGCCCTAGTGACAAACTGAATATGAATGATAATGGAGAAAAGTTTCAATAACAACTCATTTTGAGTCTGGAAACCAACTTTTGAAACCATTAATAAAGGTAGGAAACATCTGGGCTCAGTTTTGAAACCATTAATAAAGGTAGGAAACATTTGTAGGAAACATGCCAGTAATCCTAGCACTTTGGGAGGTTGAGGCGGGTGGATCACCTGAGCTCAGGAGTTTGAGACCAGCCCGGGCAACATGGCAATATCTTGTCTCTATTAAAAAAATTAAAATTTAAATAAATAAATAAATAAAGGTAGGAAAGCCAGAAAAGGAAGTCAGTTTTGGGGAAAGGTTGATAATTTGATTTTCTTTGTTTTTTGTTAAGTTTAGTTTTAAATGATATGGGATAGCCAAGTTGAAATTTCTAGCCAATAGTTAAATATGTTTCTGGAGGTGGAAAAACAAAACCTGCCTAGAAATTTGAAAATTAATCTCATGAAGGTGACAGATGAAGCTATAAAGGTAAATGATATCTCTGAAAGGATAGAAAATCACTCAAGGGATACAAACTGAGACTTGGATGTTAAGGAATGGAGAAGTAAGGAAACAGTGTACAGTCAGAGAAGCAAGAGAAAAAGATAATAACAAAGGCCAAGAATGAAGAAAGTTTCGAAGTGATAAAAATTGTCAAATGCCACATATAGGTGAAAAGAGAAAAATAAATCAAAGACTGAAAAGAAGCTGGTGATACCTAAGAATATAGTTTAAGTTCAGTGCTTAGGATGATAAAGAAGTTGTGAGTGGAAAAATTCAGTAAGAAAATGGATACAGGAGTATGGTTGGAAAGGACTTGCAGTAAATGGAAGGAAAGAGAATAGTTATTGGAGAATAACCAGGGTTAATCAATGACTGATCTGACCCATATGAGTCCCTCCCCCTACATCATACTCTATTTCGTAATTTTTTTTTTTTGAGATGGAGTCTTGCACTGTCGTCCAGGATGGAGTGTGGTGGCCTGATCTTGGCTCACTGCAAGCTGCGCCTTCTAGGTTAACGCCATTCTCCTGCCTCAGCCTCCCGAGTAGCTGGGACTACAGGCGCCTGCCACAATGCCCAGCTAATTTTTTTTAAAAATATTTTTTTGTAGAGACGGGGTTTCACCGTGTTAGCCAGGATGGTCTTGATCTCCTGACCTCGTGATCCACCTGCCTTGGCCTCCCAAAGTGCTGGGATTACAAGCATGAGCCACCGCGCCTGGTTATTTCATAATGTTATAGTTAAAGATATAGGAGGAGTTTAATCAACAGCATCCTAAGTGTGATTTTTCTGCATAAAAAAGGAAGACAAAACCAGGAGCTTCCTATAACTCTTTGGACTATGGATACTTTGATTTCTCCCTCTTGCTATAGGATAATTAACCTGTTTAGCCAATGGAACTGTTGAGTCAGTGATATTTATTTTATCTTACTACTCAAATCTTTCTGTTCTTCCCAAATGTACTGTTGGTATTTGCCTTTCCATAAGCCATGGACGTTCACAGAGGATTCAGTACCTTTCTGTCTAGTAGTCGCTTCTTACGCATGGTCGGGGGTTCCAGATAGATTCGACCCCGCATGGCCAGCTCTATCAGGATGCCCCCTCGCAGGCCAGATGATATGCAGTCATTCCAGAAAGATGTGTAACCCTAGGAAAGGAGAAAAGAGAAGAGAAAGAATGTTCTGAGAGGAATACTGACTTCCAGCAGGCACCCTAAGAACAGGCCACTTTGTTGTGATTCGTTTCACATCATACTACATGAACTCAAAGCAAAGTACAGAGTAAGAGAAGATGATGTTTCTTTAATCCTCTTAAACACCCCCAAATAAGATTTTCTGTCTGATTTCAAGATCTTTAGTGAATTCCCATGGTTTGCTGCCAGTCAATAAATGACGTGCAATTTTTTTTTTTTTTTTTTTTTTGAGACAGGGTCTCGCTTTTTCCCGCAGGTTGAAATGCAGTGGCATGATCATGGCTCATTGTAGCCTTGACCTCCTGGGCTCAAGCAATCCTTCCACCTCAGCCTCCCGAGTAGCTGGGACTACAGGTATGTGCCACCATGCCTGGCTATTTTTAAAAAAATATTTTTTTGTAGAGACAAGGTCTTGCTATGTTGCCCATGCTGGTCTCCAACTCCTGGCCTCAAGCTATCCTCCCACCTTGGCCTCCCAAAGTGTTGGCATTACAGACATGAGTGACTGCACCTGGCTTGACATGCAAAATTTTAATTTTTGAGGAGAATTTTGGCTTTTCTTGAAATCTGTTTCCATGACACTAAATTTCAGAGTGGGGTAAAATAAGTCAGAAAAAAGTAAAAACCATTTGCGCTTTTAATCCTCCTAGATATGTATTAATTTGAAGTTTGGAGACAGAGACTTGCTCTGTCTCCTAGACTGGAGTGCAGTGGCATGGTCTCAGTTCACTGCAACCTCCACCTCCTGGGTTCAAGTGATTCTCCTGCCTCAGCCTCCTGAGTAGCTGGGATTACAGGTGTCAGCTAATTTTTATATTTTTAGTAGAGATGGGGTTTCACTATGTTAGTCAGGCTGGTCTCAAACTCCTGACCTTGTCATCTGCCAGCCTCAGTCTCCTAAAGTGCTGGGAATACAGGAGTGAGCCACCGTGCCCGGCCAATTTGAAGTTCTTTTAATGGAAGGTATAATAGAAACCCACTGTCATTAAGCTCCTTGGGTATGTTACTTAACCTTTCTGAAGTACATTGTCCTCATCTATAAAATGCAGACACTAATATATATTTCCACAAGATTGTTGTGAGGGTTACATGAGATGCAATATATAAGAAAGCATTTAGTATAGTGTCTGGCATATAGCAGGCACTTAAAATGTTAGTTCCCCTTCCCTTTGTATAGGGAATATACATATAAGAGAGCTACTGGTATTGTCTAACAGCAGTAACTAACATCTAATTACTAATGTCGATTGAATACTTGTTATATACTAGATATGTGCTAATACTTATTATGTACTAGATTTGTGCTAAGCTTTTTACCTGCACTATCTGATTATATCTTCACAACAACCCTATAAAGGAAGTACTACTACTATCCACACGTTAAAGATGAGAAAACTAAGGTTTACAGAGGTTATGCAGCATAACAGAGGTCACAAAGCTAAATAAAGAAATTTTTAAGTGGTTGTTTTTTGGTGCTGTTTTACTGATAGATCACAGTTGTGCATATTTTGGGGTTACTTTTTTTTTTTTAAGAGATGGGGTGGGGTCTTGCTCTGTTACCCAGGCTGAAGTGCAGTGGGGCCATTATAACTCATTGTAGACTTGAACACCTGGGCTCAAACAATTGTCCTGCCTCAGCCTCCTAAGTAGCTCAGACTACAGACATGAGCCACTGCACCTAGCTAAAATAACTTTTTATTTAAAAAAATTTTAAATTCAATTTTCCTCTTTACTGGCTTGGAAGTTATGTACTTTTAGAAGTTATCCTTGAAATTTTAACATGCATGATATATTAATTTAAAATGAACATAAAACCTAAATTTTAAATATTAATATTTTAACCACTTTCTTATTGTCCAGTACTGTCTTTTTTTAGCCTCAGAAATTATATATCATCATCATCATCATCATTTTATACAGGTAGCACTTGTTTAGATTTACACAGGTTCTTATGAATTTCTTTGCTCACCATTCCTTCTTGTATCTCAGACTTCCTTTCTGGTACCATTTTCCTTCTTCCTAAAGTAGAATTTCCTTAAGTGAAAGTCTGTTGGACGCAGTTTCTATTTTGCTTATCTGAAATGTCTTTGTATTTCACCATCATCCTTGAAAGACAGTTTCTCTGGAGATAAAATTCCAGGTTGATCATTTTCTCTTATCACATTGAAGATAGTATGCCTTACTCTTCCAGCTTCTAATACAGCAGTGAGACATCTATCTTTCTTACTGATTGTGGTTTCTTTGTAGGTGGTGTATCTTTTCTTTGGTCCTTTAAGATCTTCTCTCTTGGTGTTTTGCAGTTTGACTACAACATGACTGTGCATGAATTTATTTATTCTGTTTGGTATATGTTGTGCTTCCTATAACCGTGGTTTCATTTCTTAGCTTCAAAAATTCTCAGCTCTTAGGTCTCTATTTTCTTTATTCTTTCCTTCTAGGACTTCAGTATTTCTTACTTTAACCCCCTGTCTTTTAACCTCTCTTTTGTATTTTCCATTTGCTTGTTCTCTGTATTGCTTTCTGGAGTTTTTGTTTGTTTGTTTGTTTTTGAGACGGAGTCTTGTTCTGTCGCCCAGGCTGGAGTGCAATGGCACAATCTTGGCTCACCACAACCTCCATCTCCCGGGTTCAAGCAATTCTCCTGCCTCAGCCTCCCAAGTAGATAGGATTACAGGCACACAACACCACGCCCGGCTAATTTTTGTATTTTTGTGGAGACGGAGTTTTACCATGTTGGCCAGGCTGGTCTTGAACTCCTGACCTCAGGTGATCCACCTGCCTTGGCCTCCCAAAGTGCTGGAATTACAAGCATAAGCTGCCACGTCCAGCCTCTGGAGAGTTTTTAAAAAATATCTGGCTTCCTATTTACTAATTCAAAGTAACCCTGAGATTTTGATTTCAATAATTTTTCATTAGTAAAAGTTTTATTTAGTTATTTTTTACATTTGCCTGGTGATTTGTGATTTTTTGCTATTCATTTTGTGATTATTTTATTTCTTTAAAAATGTCATATTTTTAGTTTATTTTAATATGTGACTATATATGGAGTCTTTGATATCTGACAATATCTGAGGACTTTGTCACTTCTTCCTTGTTTGTATGTTTGATGATCTTTAAGAGGTTCACAATTTAACATTTTGTGAATTTATGAGATTTTGGAGGCCTAAATTGAGGACCTCTTCCTCCAGAGGGAAAGATCTGCATTAGTTTCTGCCAAGAGCCAAGTACAGAGGGAATATGGGAGTGCTACACAACTGGGAGCACATTTAAGCCTAGTTTTCCCACTTTACCTCCACCATCAAGTTTATTCCTGACCAACCAACTCCTGAATCTCAAGACTGATTTGGTAGTTTACCCCAGGGTAATTTGATCCTCATGTTATCTTTATTGCTCACCTCTTGGATTTTAATTTTGGTGTTTGGGGGCCCCTTGAAGATTATTTCTACTTTCCAAGACTCAATAATACATTAAACATTAAGCTTATCAAGACTTAATATCTGACCACCATACTGCCAGGCCTAGAGGATCTCTAATTCTATTTTTCCTGCTATAGCCAGGACAATCTTTAACATCAAGTGTAATAATATAACTCCCTGCCCTCATGCTTAAAAATCTTTCAAACATCCTCTCAGCCTTAAGGATGGAATCCAAATGGCTTTGTATAGCATTTAAACTAAGTGGCTGGTGGGGCACAGTGGCTCCCACCTGTAATCCCAGCTACTCCAGAGGCTAATGCAGGAGGATTGCTTGAGGCCAAGAGTTGGCTGGCCTTTGGGAACATGGTGAGACCTTGTGAAAAAACAAAACAAAACAAAACAAATCAAAAGTGGTTAGCCTTTTCTTTCTTTTCTTTTTTTTTTTTGGACGGAGTCTCGCTCTGTCACCCAGGTTGGAGTGCAGTGGCACGATCTCAGCTCACTGTAAGCTCTGCCTCCTGGGTTCACGCCATTCTCCTGCCTCAGCCTCCCGAGTAGCTGGGACTACAGGTGCCCGCCACCACACCCGGCTAATTTTTTTTTGTATTTTTAGTAGAAATGGGGTTTCACTATGTTAGCCAGGATGGTCTCAATCTCCTGATCTTGTGATCTGCCCACCTCGGCCTCCCAAAGTGCTGGGATTACAGGCGTGAGCCACCGCATCCAGCCCACTAGTCTTTTCTTTGGTCTCTTTCCCCTCCTGGCCTTTGCACACACTGCTGTGTCAAGAAGAACCAATGTTCTTCCTTCCACAACTCCTCCTTGTAGTTAAGGATTAAGTACAGGGGTCACATTTCCACATAACCTTCTCTAACATTGTTTACTTCCCCACTCCACCCTCTAGATTAGGTTCTGCACCTGGGTGTGCCCATACAAACTTCTCTCATAACATCTATTACATCATATTGCAATCAACTATTTCTCCTAACCAGACTACAAATTCCTTAAGGAGAGAATATCCCTTATGCCTCAAAAATATTTTTGAAAGCATAAATTTATGCTTAAAACTAAATGTTAACCTAGCAAAAGCTCAGATTGAGCCATAAAATATTCCTTAGACGTCTCTAAATTTCCTGAGGGCCTGATCTTTTACTCAAGGTTGGGATTAGTTCCCTCCCCTGCCTGCCTCATGGCTTCTCCAAGTCATATCTGTTTTTTTGGTTTTGTTTTTGTTTTGAGACAGGGTATTGCTCTGTCACCCAGGCTGGGGTGCAGTGGCATGATCTCATCTCACTGCAACCTCCACCTCCCCAGTTCAAGCAATCCTCTCACCTCAGCCTCCCAAGGAGTTGGGACTACAGGCGCGTGCCACCACACCCAGCTAATTTTTGTATTTTTAGTAGAGATAGGGTTTTGCCAAGTTGCCTAGGCTGGTCTTGAACTCCTGGGCTCAAGTGATATGCCCACCTGGGCCTCCTGAAGTGCTAAAATTACAGGTGTGAGCCACTGCGCCTGGCCCCAACTCATATTTGTGACTCCTCTTTAAGGAAGGGGTAGGCTTTTTTTTTTTTTAGGTTAACACTTTTTTTTTTTAATAGTTTAGCTACCTAATTAAAGTTAAACTATAACTTACTTCAGAACACATAATTATGTAGGCATAATTTATTCTGGTAATAAATCTTAACAGGTGTGTAAACATTTTAGCCAATATTAAAGCAACTGGAAGAAAGTTTTCCTTTATTGTCTCATTTCCTCCTGACCATATAACTTCTGTTTCAGTGACAGTGACATCAGATTGTCAACAAAACTATAGTGGCCAGGCGCAGTGGCGGAGGTTGCAGTGAGCTGAGATCACACCATTGCACTCCAGCCTGGGCGACAAGATTGAAACTCCATATCTAAAAAAAAAAAAAATTGTAAAAAGAAAGACAAATCCCATTATAGAAATGTATACTTTAGAAAGTGAAAGTGTTCTAGAATCTTAACACCATTAACAGTTTAATGGGTACTTTTCTAGATTTTCATATACATATTCTATGTTTACACTTATTAACATTATTTATAGAAATAGCATTACACTGAGTGGTAACTTTTTTCATTAACCCATTATTTTGGATATCATTCCACATCAGTAAATATATTTCTTCATCCCTTGTAATGGCTGCATAGTATTGCATTTTAGATGCACTATAATTTTATCTATTCAAGTCCCTACTGATGTGCATTTAGGTTGCTTACAGTATTTTGCTATTATTAAAAAATGCTGGCTGGCTGTGGTGGCTCAAGCCTGTAATCCCAGCACTTTGGGAGGCCACGGTGGGTGGATCACCTGAGGTCAGGAGTTTGAGACCAGCCTGGCCAACTTGGTGAAACCCAGTCTCTACCAAAAATACAAAAAAATTAGCTGGGCATGGTGGTGCGTGCCTATAATCCCAGCTACTCGGGAGGGTGAGGCAGGATAATCCCATGAATCCAGGAGGCAGAGGCTGCAGTGAGGTGAGTTAGTGCCACTGCACTCCAGCCTGGGTGGCAGAGTAAGACTCCATCTCAAAAAAAAAAAAAGTAAAGAAGTATTCATTTGTGTGTTTATGTCTGTTGAATATTTAGAAGAAAATTCTAGGTCGAATATTACACATATTTAAACTTTAAACATTGCACAATGGGAATTCAATAAATTCAGACAGTCAACACTTCATGCTGCATTTCCACTGAGTCAAGTATTCAAAGTGCCCTTCCTTATTCAAACTTCCTTGAAGACACACCTTTCAGAACAACTCTGAAGGTTAAAGATCTTAAAAGTTGGCCGGGCGCGGTGGCTCACGCCTGTAATCCCTGCACTTTGGGAGGCCGAGGCGGGCGGATCACGAGGTCAGGAGATCGAGACCATCCTGGCTAACCCGGTGAAACCCTGTCTCTACTAAAATACAAAAAATTAGCCGGGCGCGGTGGCGGGCGCCTGTAGTCCCAGCTACTCCGGAGGCTGAGGCAGGAGAATGGCGCGAACCCGGGAGGCGGAGCTTGCAGTGAGCCGAGATGGTGCCACTGCACTCCAGCCTGGGCGACAGAGTGAAGACTCCGCCTCATAAAAAAAAAAAAAAAAAAAAAAAAAAAAAAAAAAAGATCTTAAAAGTTGCCTGCTTGGCAAAAAAAAGAGGAAAGAAAACAAAACAACTTAAAGCATCCTGAAAAACTATGCTCATAAGGAGTTTTTAAAATAACATTAGAAAATACTTGTGATAAAGTTAAATGAAAAATAGCCAGATATATAATTGAGTATCCAGGATTATTACAATGATATAAAATAATGTCTACATTAAAACATGGCTTTTAGCCGGGCACGGTGGCTCAAGCCTGTAATCCCAGCACTTTGGGAGGCCGAGACGGGCGGATCACGAGGTCAGGAGATCGAGACCATCCTGGCTAACACGGTGAAACCCTGTCTCTACTAAAAAATACAAAAAACTAGCCGGGCGAGGTGGCGGGCGCCTGTAGTCCCAGCTACTCGGGAGGCTGAGGCAGGAGAATGGCGTAAACCCGGGGGGCGGAGCTTGCAGTGAGCTGAGATCCGGCCACTGCGCTCCAGCCTGGGCGACACAGCGAGACTCCGTCTCAAAAAAAAATAAAATAAAAATAAAACATGGCTTTTAAACCTTTCCAAATTATCTACAGTGAGAAAATATCACTTTTTTAAGAAAAATTTTCAGAAAAAAAGAACCTCTCCATCTCCCCAAGTCTGAAGATTTAACATTAAAATTGCTTCACCTTCCATGAGAGAAGGAATGTTATCATGTCACTTTGAACCCTTTTTCATCTGCCCAATTCCAAAGTCCAACGAAAGTATAATGATCTTCAGGGGTTATCAAAAATTCTACAAGCAAAACTAATTTTATTATTTTTTTCCTCCTAAAAAATTATTCTAAGAAAATTTAGTGTACTGTTTGTCCTTGAATCACTCTAGTAAAAAGTGGTATTCAGGATTTGATGTAAATTCCTCTTTTAAAAATTAATGTGATTCATCGAAACTCCAATTCCTATTTCTACATCTCCACACAGCTCATAAAGACATTTTATGTATGTATGCATGTATGTATGTATTTGAGATGGAGTCTCAATCTATCGCCCAGGCTGCAGTACAGTGGCGCAATCACGGCTCACTGCAACCTCTGCCTCCTGGGTTCGAGCGATTCTCCTGCCTCAACCTCCCGAGTAGCTGGGATTACAGGGGCCTGCCACCACGTCTGGCAAATTTTTGTATTTTTAGTAGAGATGGGGTTTCATCATGTTGGCCAGGCTGGTCTTGAACTCCTGACCTCAGGTGATCCATCCACCTCAGCCTCCCAAAGTGCTGGGATTACAGACGTGAGCCACTGTGCCTGGCCAAGACATTTTATAAAATAGATCAAGCATTAGAAGCCCACTCTGTTTCATCCTATTGGAGAATGAAGAATTGTGACCTGACATTGTTCTGGTTTAATAGATAATTTCAGCCTGATCGTGAGGAATGGATTATAAATACAGGCAAATGGACAGGATTTCTCAATGAATGAAATGAAGATTATATCCCTTCATGTTCATTTTAAAAGACAGGTAGAAAGATGCAAAGTCAGTTACAATGATCAGTTTATTAATTTTTGCAGGGCTTCTATTTTATTTTTTTTCTTATCAAAAGTTTAGCAAATAAAAACAACATGCTAATGCATTGTCAGTGAAAGGGAAATGCAAAATAAAGGAAAGCAGCTGGTCATCTCTGAATTCCTATATAAGCTTTAAATCTCATTCTGGTCAGTAAAAATATCATTAATTGTTTTACCCTAAAAATTTTTATTTTGTTTTCTTTTTTCTTTTTTTTGAGACATAGTCTCCCTCTGTCACCCAGGCTGGAGTGACCTGGCCGGAAAAAGGAATTTTAATTGCTACACATTGTCCAAAGAAAACAGAAGAAAGGCCGGGCGCAGTGGCTCACACCTGTAATCCCAGCAATTTGGGAGGCCAAGGCAGGCGGATCAAGATGTTAGGAGTTCGAGACCAGTCTGGCCAACATAGGAAACCCTGTCTCTACTAAAAATACAAAAAATTAGCTGGGCGTGGTGGCAGGTGCCTGTAATTCCAGCTACTTGGGAGGCTGAGGCAGGAGAATCGTGTGAACCAGGAGGCGGAGGCTGCAGTGAGCCGAGATCTCACCATTGCACTCCAGCCCGGGTGACAGTGCAAGACTCCATCTCAAAAAAACAAAACAAAAAACAAAATAAAACAGAAGAAAAGAGAAAGTTGAGAAGGGGGAGGAAAAATTTGAAAGCAGGCCAGGCTCGGTGGCTCATGCCAGTAATCCTAGCACTTTAGGAGGCCAAGGTGGGAGGACTGCCTGAGCTCAGGAGTTCAGGACCAGCCTGGGCAACACAATGAAACCCCGTCTCTACTAAAAATACAAAAAAAAACCGGTCGGGTGCGCCTGCGGTCCCAACCACTTGGGAGGCTGAGGCAGGAGAATTGCTTGAACCTGGGAGGTGGAGGTTGCAGTGAGCCAAGATTGTACCACTGTACTCCAACCTGGGTGACAAAGTGAGACTCCCATCTCCAAAAAAAAAAAAAAGAAAAAAAATTGAAAACATGTCCAGGCTCTAAGTCTATCTCCCCACAACTCAACGTTGTTTTTTTAAACAATAAAATATTTATCAATTTATTCATCTACTTATATTTAGTTTGACTCTGAATGACTTATGGAAATTTCAGAAATTAAAATCCATCCCCCAAACACATTTTTCCTTATATAAGGATTCTCAAAGCAATATATCTATAAATGGTAGTCCAAATATTTCCAAGCATATTTTGATCAGTTATAGTATCACTACAATAAGTATTTAGCCATCTTAAGGGACAACTTCAAAAGAGGCAGTACTCTTTTGAATATAGAAGTTTTCATATGTTTGTTAAAAGAGTTTCTGCACAGTAAAATAAACTATCATTAGAGTGAACAGGTAACCCACAAAGTGGGAGAATTTTTTTTTTTTTTTTTTGAGATGGAGTCTTTCTCTGTCACCCAGGCTGGGGTGCAGTGGTGTGATCTCAGCTCATTGCAATCTCCACCTCCTGGGTTCAAGCGATTCTCCTGCCTCAGCCTCCTGAGTAGCTGGGATTATAGGCGTATGTCGTTATGCCTAGCTATTTCTTTTTTTTCTTTTTTCTTTCTTTTTTTTTTTTTTTTGAGACGGAGTCTCGCTTAGTCGCCCAGGCTGGAGTGCAATGGCGCGATCTCGGCTCACTGCAAGCTCCGCCTCCCGGGTTCACGCCAGTCTCCTGCCTCAGCCTCCCGAGTAGCTGGGACTACAGGCGCCCGCCACCTCGCCCGGCTAATTTTTTGCATTTTTAGTAGAGACGGGGTTTCACCGTGTTAGCCAGGATGGTCTCGATCTCCTGACCTCGTGATCCGCCCGCCTCGGCCTCCCAAAGTGCTGGGATTACAGGCGTGAGCCACCGCGCCCGGCCTCTTTTTTTTTTGGTATTTTGAGTAGAGACAGGGTTTCACCATGTTGGCCAGGGTAGTTTCAAACTTCTGACCTCAGGTGATCTGCCTGCCTTGGCCTCCCAAAGTGCTGGTATTATAGGCGTAAGCCTCTGCACTGGCCTTTTTTTTTTTTTTTTTTTTTTTTTTTTAAAGAGAAGAGGTCTTGGCCTGGTATGGTGGCTCCTACCTATAATCCCAGCACTTTGCCAAGCTGAGGCAGGAGGAGGGATAGCTGAGGCAGGAGGATCACTTGAGCCCAAAGTTCGTAACCAGCCTAGGCAACATACTGAGACCCCATCTATATAAAAAAATTAATAAATTAGCCAGGCGCGGTGGTGCATGCCTGTAGTCCCACTTAGGAGGCTGAGGTGCCCAGGAGGTCAAGGTGGCAGTGAGCCGTGATCATGCCACTGCACTCCAGCCTGGGCAAGAGAGTGAGACCCTGTCTCAAAAGAAAAAAAGAGAGAAACAGGGTTTCACTCTGTCATACAGGCTGGAGTACAGTGGCACAATCATGACTCACTGCAGCCTCAAACTCCTGGGCTTGAACTATCCTCCCTTATGGTTAGGACTACAGGTGTGCACCACCACGTCTGGCTAATTTAAAAAAATTTGTAGTGATAGAGTGTGGCTATGTTGCCCAGGCTGATGTTGAAGACCTGGCCTCGAATGATCCTCCCACCTCAGCCTCCCAAGTAGCTAGGATTACAGATGTGAGCCACCTGGCCTGGCTTCCAACGATTTAAAATTGACTTAAAAACACAAGCAATTGTAATCCCAGCACTTTGGGAGGCCGAGACGGGCGGATCACAAGGTCAGGAGATCGAGACCATCCTGGATAACACGGCGAAACCCCGTCTCTACTAAAAACACAAAAAATTAGCCGGGCGAGGTGGCGGCGCCTGTGGTCCCAGCTACTCGGGAGGCTGAGGCAGGAGAATGGCGTGAACCCGGGAGGCGGAGCTTGCAGTGAGCTGAGATCTGGCCACTGCACTCCAGCCTGGGCGACAGAGCGAGACTCCGTCTCAAAAAAAAAAAAAAAAAAAAAAAAAAAAAACACAAGCAATTATGTTATGTTCAAACCTTAGAAGAGCAAAACTAAGTAAGTGTAGATTTTTTTTGTTTTCAAATAGCTTTTCTCTCCTTGATTACTAGGATATACACATTGTAGAACATTTGAAGACAAAAAAATTCATAAAAATCACCCATAAATTCCATCACCCTGTGATCATATGGGTATATGTATAACCAAACTTTTCTGTATACATAAAATACACGTATCTTCTACCCATCAACCAATTTTCCCATCTCCTTCTCTCCCAACCCCATTTCTGGGGCGTTCCTTCATATCAAATGTTTGTGTGAATTATGGAACAACAGTATGATATATATGTTATAAACCTCAATGAAATATTACCAGCCTGGACAGCATGTTGAAACCCCGTCTCTACTAAAAATACAAAATATTAGCCAGGTGTGGTGGCATGTGCCTGTAGTTCCAGCTACTTGGGAGGCTGAGGCAGGAGAATTGCTTGAATCTGGGAGGTGGAGGTTGCAGTGAGCCAAGATCGCACCACTACACTCCAGCCTGGGTGACAGAGTAAGAGAGACTCTGTCTCCAGAGGAAAAAAAGAAAAAAAGTATTGAGGAGTAGAGATAGAAGAAACTGAGAGAGTACTGATTTCAGCAGCTTTCACTACAGGGAGTCAGTAGGATACTGTCTAAAACTGAATAATGTGGTAAGAAAACACAATCCCAATTTTTTTTAACACTTTTGATTTAACTCCTCCCTCCCTCCCTCCCTTCCTTCCTTCCTTTTTTTGTGTCTCCCTTTGTCACTCAACCAGGCTGCAGTACAGGTGCAGTGGTGTGAACATGGCTCACTGTAGCCCCAACCTCCTAGGCTCAAGCAATCCTCTGGCCTCAGCCTCCTGAGTAGCTGGAACTACTGGTGCATGCCACCATGCCTGGCTAATTTTTGTATTTTTTACAGAGACAAGGTTTCACGATGTTGCCCAAGCTAGTCTCCAACTCCTGAGCTCAGGTGACACTCCCGCCTTGGTCTCTCAAAGTGCTAGATTACAGGCTGAGCCACCATGCCCAGCCAACAGTTTCAAACATACACAAAGTAGAGAGATTATGTAGCTCTATGTAGCCATCACCTACTTTCAACAGTTATCAATATAATCTTTCATCTTTACCACCCATCCCACCCCAAACCCAGATTATTTCTGTACAAATTCCAGCTACTATATCATTTCATCCAAAAAATACTGCATATTCTCCCCAAGAGATTAGGATTTTTTTTTTTTAAAAAGAACTGTAATACCAATATCATACCTAAAACAATCCAATAAGAACTCCTTAATATTATCAAATACTCAGTAAGCCTTCATATTCCATCAATTGTTTAGTAAATTTTTTCTACAGTTGCTTTGTTTGAATCTGGAGCCAAAGTCCACACTTAATCTTCTGTATTTCATACATTCTATTTTTCTTTTTTTTTTTGAGATGGAGTTTCGCTCTGTCACCCAGGCTAGCAGGCTGGAATGCAATGGCTCAATCTTGGCTCACTGCAACCTCCACCTCCTGGGTTCAAGCAATTATCCTGCCTCAGACTCCCGAGTAGTTGGGATTACAGCCACCTGCCACCAAGCCTGGCTAATTTTTGTATTTTTAGTAGAGACTGGGTTTCACCATATTGGCCAGGGTGGTCTTGAACTCCTGACCTCAGGTGATCTGCCCACCTCAGACTCCCAAAGTGCTGGGATTACAGGTGTGAGCCACCGTGCCAGGCTACATGTGTAATTTTATTTTATTATTTAATTAATTTATTTTTGAGATGGAGTCTCGCTCTGTCACCCAGGCTGGAGTGCAATGGTGCGATCTTGGCTCACTGCAACCTCCGCCTCCCGGGTTCAAGCAATTCTCCTGCTTCAGCCTCCTGAGTAGCTGGGATTACAAGCGTGATCCACCATGCCTGGCCTATTTATTCATTTATTTTTTGAGACAGAGTCTCGCTCCATTGCCCGGGCTGGAGTGCAGTGGCATGATCTTGGCTTACCACAACCTCTGCCTCCTGGGTTCAAGCAATTCTCCTGCCTCAACCTCCCGAGTAGCTGGGATTACTGGCATATGTCACTGTGCCTGGCTAATTTTTTGTATTTTTAGTAGAGATGGGGTTTCATCATGTTGGCCAGGCTGGTCTTGAACTCCTGACCTCAGGTGATCCACTTGCCTCAGCCTCCGAAAAATGCTGGGATTACAGGCATGAGCCACTGCGCCCAGCCTACATGTGTAATTTTAAAAGTAAAATGAAATATAATTTTACTTAACAGAAAAAAAAATGGAAGTGAAACAATTACTAAACTTCAAACATTTCTTTCCTTTTTTTTAAAAATTTGAGACAGGGTCTCACTCTGTCACCCACGCTGGAGTGCATAACAGTAGCTCACTGCACCCTCTACCTCTCCAGCTCAAGCAATCCTACCACCTCAGCCTCCTAAGTGGATGGAACTACGGGCACATGTCACCATGCCCACCTAATTTTTAAATTCTTTTAGAGATGGGGATCTCGCTGTATTGCCCAGGCTGGTCTCAAACTCATAGACTCAAGTGATCCTCCCATCTCGGCCTCCCAAAGTGCTGGGATTACAGGCATGAGCCACCATACCTGGCCTCAAACAGTTCTTTATTATAAGAGATATGTTATGATGTTGGCTATGGGTTATCAAGTAAAAAGGAAAAAAAAATTTTTTTTAAAGAGAAATGTGGCTGGGCACAGTGGCTCATGCCTGTAATCCCAGCACTTTGGGAGGCTGATATGGGCGGATCACCTGAGGTCAGGAATTCGAGATCAGCCTTACCAACATGGAGAAACCCCGTCTCTATTAAAAATACAAAATTAGCTGGGCGTGGTGGCACATGCCTGTAATCCCAGCTACTCGGGAGGCTGAGGCAGGAGAATCACTTGAACCTGGGAGGCGAAGGTTTCAGTAAGCCAAGATCGCCCCATTACACTCCAGCCTGGGCAACAAGATCTAAACTCCATCTCAAAAACAAAACAAACAAACAAACAAACAAAAAAAGTCCTATAAATTCCTTTTTAAGATTTAAAAAAGAGATTATTAAGAGATTGGGGTCATTTTTAAAACCTAGATGTTTCAATTTTAGATAATGTCTAAGTTACTCCTTATTATGAAAGATACAAGTTAATATCTTTCCCGTATTTTATTACCTTACTTCCCAATTTTAAAATTATAACTTTTATTCTGTGGAGACTCATAATATGTATATTCTATTCTATAACTATAATTCACCAGATCTGTTCTACTTTATCTGAATGTATGCATAGAGAGCTGATGCTGGTTACATGTGATTTTATTATATTGTTTTTTACACATTTTTGTATGCCTGAATTATTTGTAATTTTGAAAAAAACGAATGTTTTAAACTAAAAAATGTTGTTTGGCTGGGTGCAGTGGCTCATGCCAAATGAGCCATGCCAATGATCTGAGGCAGGCAGATCATAAGGTCAAAAGATCAAGACGACCATCTTGGCCAACATGGTGAAACCCCATCTCTAGTGAAAACAAAAAATTAGCTGGCGTGGTGGTACACTCCTGTAGTCCCAGCTACTTGGGAGGCTTAGGCAGGAGAATTGCTTGAACCTGGGAGGCAGAGGTTGCAGTGAGCCGAGAGCCAAAATCCAGCCTGGAGAGGAAGCAAGGCTCTGTCTCAAAAACAAACAAACAAACAAACAAAAGTTTAACAATATTTACAATATTTCTGGGAAGTAAGACGTCTTCTTTTTTTTTGTGTTGTTAATTATACTTCCCTCTATTCCTTAAACTCTTTATCAAGAGCCTAAAACAAACAGGAAAAATAAGTTTGTGTGAACCTTTACAATTTTAAGACCTGTATTATTCCTTTAAATCTCTCTTATGAGTGAAAACGTTAAAAGGGTGATAGTGCTGAGAAAGATTTGTCACATAAGCATAAATAGTACAATTAGATGCGTACATAGAATGGGCAGTGGTAGTATGTGTGCAGTAGTCTACTTGACCAACCCAAAGCACTACCCCAAATAACAATGTACAGAAGCTCAGAAATCACAGCACAGTTTTCTCACTATTGTACTAGGCAGAAATTCTATATTAAACTTGAAAATGAAACCTAGAATTTAGTCTTCTGGCAGACATTTAAGTTCCTCACCTATTACCAAAATGAGAGACCCCCAAAAACTTAATTGCATGCAGCCACAAATTTTTTTTTTTCTCGCTCTGTCGCCCAGGCTGGGGTGCAATGGCCGGATCTCGGCTCACTGCAAGCTCCGCCTCCTGCGTTTATGCCATTCTCCTGCCTCAGCCTCCCGAGTAGCTGGGACTACAGGCGCCCGCCACCTCGCCTGGCTAGTTTTTTGGATTTTTTAGTAGAAACGGGGTTTCACCGTGTTAGCCAGGATGGTCTTGATCTCCTAACCTCGTGATCCACCCGTCTCAGCCTCCCAAAGTGCAGCCACAAATCTTATCTCAAAAGTTAATTAGCCAAAATTTAAAGCTGGTTAGAAATAACAAAATGGGCTGGGCGCAGTGGCTCGCGCCTGCAATCCTAGCACTTTGGGAGACCAAAGGAGGAGGGCTGCTTGAGGTCACGAATTAGAGACCAACCTGGACAACAAAGTGAAACTCCTTGTCTCTACAAGAAAATAAAAAAATTAGCCAGGCATGGTGGCATACGCCTGCAGTCTCAGCTATTTGGGAGGCTGAGGTCAGAGTATCCCTTGAGCCCAAGAGTGGGAGGCTGCAGTGAGGCATCTTTGTGCCACTGCACTCCAGCCTGGGCAACAGAGTGGAGATTGTTACCAAAAAAACTAAAAAATAAAAAGGCCAAGTGTGGTGGCTCATGCCTGTAATCCCCACACTTCGGGAGGCTGAGGCAGGCAGATCACTTGAGCCTGGGAGTTTCAGACCAGCCTGGCTAACACAGTGAAACTCTGTCTTTATTTAAAAAAAAAAGAATAAAATGATTATTGCTAAATTTTTATCAAATCCTAATTCAGATTAATTTAAGAGCTCCACAGAAATGATTCCTTATTTAGCAGAGGGAACAAAATCCAGAGAAGTAGCGAGTTTCAATAGGATGCTTCTGCAACAGTTTAGATTGGAGGTAATAAGATAAGCAAAAATGGGAATGGAAAGGAGGTATCAATGGCAAAGAGTGCAAATCTAAGACTGCAACAATTCTTTTATGTATTTCCAACTCTGGAACTATCATGAGTACCCAGAGAGAGGTATATGAAAACAAAATAAACTGTTATCCTTCCTCTACACCTCAATAATTCATCCAAAATCCCTAGAAGCCACACAGAACTAATTCAGATATCAAGTGGGTTTTCTATCCCCCAGATTATATCCCCAAGTAAATTAATAGTTATTTTTTAAAGGATGGTACATTATCTAAGTAAGAAAATAGTGAACAATTGTATTTACTTTTTTTTCATCCTATGTGTGAGGCCACTGAAACAAAAGTCAAAGATTACTAAGAATACTAGGTTAGGCTCTCTTCCAGGAAACATTTTTCAGTGCCCTCTTGTTCCAACAACTAAGGTCAGGCCATTGGTTGCTCAGTTTGTAAGAGCTGATTCAACTGATTATTTTCAAGTCTAAAAATAAGAAACTACTGCTTTGAAAGTTTAAGGCTATCCTACAGATATTTACTTTAAAGCATGTAAGTGGCTATTTATGCTCAGCATTCAACTAAAGTCTCTTTGGCCATAAGAAAATGACCATTTAATTAAGAGCCAAGACTAATGGTTTAAACAACAACAAAAACATAATAATAACGGTTATTATTTATTGAGCATTTACATGTGTCACGCTCTGAGTTAAAATTTTTATATAATCAGGCTGGGCACAGTGGCTCACGCCTGTAATCCCAGCACTTTGGGAGGCCGAGGCAGGTGGATCACCTGAGGTCAGGAGTTCAAGACCAGATTGGGCAACATGGTGAAACCCCGTCTCTATTGAAAATACAAAAACTAGCCAGCATGGTGGATGCCTGGAATCCCAGCTACTCGGGAGGCTGAGGCAGGAGAACCACTTGAACCTAGGAGGCGAATGTAGTGAGCTGAGATCACACTACTGCACTCCAGCCTGGGTAACAAGGGCGAAACTCCGCTTCAAAAACTTTTTTAAAAAAAAAATAATTAGTTAATCTAATTCTACAATAGCACTATTAAGTCAATATTATCTCTATTAAATAAGAATGAAGGAAAAAAATGTGAAAATGGAGCCCAAGTCATATAGCTGATAAGTGGTAGACCCAGGATTTGAATGTAGATGTGTCTGATTCCAAAGCCTGTGCTTTTATCCACTGCTGATAAAAAGATCAGAAAATAAAAGATGGTAACTAAGCACACTGAGAGGTATGATAAATGCAAGGGAATTCAGAGAATGTAAAGTTCAGTGCTGGATTTGTGATGGGCTTTAAAACAAAATATGGGAAGGAAACATGGCAGGAATATGTAAAATGGACAAACGGGACTAGAGTGGTAAGTAGACTGAGCAGTGAGAAATAAGGTTAGTCAGTTAAAGTGGGGCTTAGAAAGCCAGGAAAACACAGTCCTGCCCTCAGGAAGGTTGCAGACTAACCTTAAAGTTAACAATAATATACATTTATTCAATGGAATCCTATGAAACCATTAGAAATAATGGGGTATGTTTATATTTATTGGCATAAAATATGTCCACATTATAATACATGGAAAAAGAAGGCTACAAAATAACATGTCTGATTATAATCAATATTTTGGTAATTACACATCTGTGGCTGGGTATGGTGGCTCACATCTGTAATCCTAGCACTCTGGGAGGCCAAGGCAGGTGGATCACTTGAGGCCATGAGTTCGAGACCAGCCTGGCCAACATGGCAAAGCCCCGTCTCTACTGAAAATATAAAAATTAGACGGGCATGGTGGCAGGCGCCTGTAATCCCATCTACTCTGGTGACTGAGGCACGAGAATTGCTTGAACCTGGGAGGTGGAGCTTTCAGTGAGCTGCAGGCACCATTGCACTCCAGCCTGAGTGACAGAGCAAGACTCTGTCTCAAAGAAAAAAAAAAAATTATGCATCTGTGTATACATATATATGCACTGAAAACAGTCTATAAGGATATATATTACAATTTTACCAGTAATTATCTTTGGGAAGCAAGATTACAGGTGGTTTTTACTTTCTTCTTTACACCTTTTAAAAAAACAGGTATAATTTACACAGAGTGAAATGCATAGATGTTAAGTTCAATGAGTTTTGACAAAAGCATATATTCATTTTATCTGACACCCCAAGCAAGATCTGGAACACTTGTATCATCCCAGTAAGTGTCCTCATGGAGGGCCAGGAGCGGTGGCTCACACCTTTAATCCCAGCACTTTGGGAGGCCGAGGCAGGTAGATCACTTGAGTCTAGGAGTTTGAAACCAGCCTGGGCAACATGGCAAAATCCCATCTCTATAAAAATTACAAAGAATTAGCTGGGCATGGTGGCCTGCAGCTGTAGTTCCAGCTACTTGGGAAGCTGAGGCAGGGGAATCACCTGCTCCTGGGGAAGGCGAGGCTTCAGTGAGCCCTGATAGTGCCACTGCACTCCAGCCTTGGTGACAGACTCTCTCAAAAACGAAAAACAAAAAACAAAAAACAAAAACAAAAACAAAAAAACATGTTCTTATGTAGATCTCAGTCTGAATTTCTTAGGGTAAATGTATTTCACTTTTAAAATATTAAAAAGTAATAAAATTACTTTTATATCTTAGACAAATTTTAAAAAATAAGTAAAAAAAACAAAAAAAAAAAAAGAGAGAATACAGTAACCTCAAACCCTTTGATTCAGTATTTTTTTCTATTTGCCATTCCTACCTTAAACCTCTTGGACAACTATGAATAGGTAAGGGCAAACAGAGAAACTAACGAGTAACTGGCACGGACTTTCTTCCTCTTCCATGTTCCTACAGCACTTTTTTGGTACCTTTCTCCTAGTACTTACATACTGTGTCTAGCTATATGGTTATTGTATACATATCTTTTCTCCTCTATCAAATCCCTACGCTTCTGTAGGAAGATAAGTGCATCTTACTTTTATATTTTCCTTACTTTTCTCAGTGCCTTGCATCAAGGAAGTACTCAAGACTGGGTGCAGTGGCTCATGCCTGTAGTCCCAGCACTTTGGGAGGCCGAGGCATGCAAATTACATGAGGCCAGGAGTTCACAACCTGCCTGGGCAACATGGCGAAACCCCATCTCTACTAAAAATACAAAAATTGGGTGTGGTGGTTCACGCCTGAAATCCCAGCACTTTGGGAGATTGAGGCGGGCGGATCACGAGGTCAGAAGATCGAGACCATCCTGGCTAACACGGTAAAACCCCGTCTCTACTAAAAATACAAAAAATTAGCCAGGCGTGATGGTGGGCGCCTGTAGTCCCAGCTACTCGGGAGGCTGAGGCAGGAGAATGGCGTGAACCCGGGAGGCGGAGCTTGCAGTGAGCTGAGATCGCGCCACTGCACTCCAGCCTGGGCGACAGAGCGAGACTCTGTCTCAAAAAAAAAAAAAAAAAAAAAAGTTAGCTGGGCTTGGTGGTGGGGGCCTGTAATCCCAGCTACTCGGGAGGCTAAGGTACGAGAATTGCTTGAACCCAGGAGGTGGACGCGTGAGCCAAGATCACGCTGCTGCACTCCAGCTTGGGCGAGAGCGCGAGACTCTGTCTCAAAAAAAAAAAAAAAAAAAAAAGGGTACTCAATAAATGTTGGCTGACTTGAACTGAAGAAAAGAAAATCACATCATTACACAATTTAATGATACTTCCTGAGAGTGAGCTGCCCTTTGGGCAGATGTACATAAATAACTAAGATTATCTTCATAACCTATTTATCTAAAATCTTTCTAAATCATTGTTATGAGCTGAATTGTGTCCCCTCAAGTTTCATATGTTGAAGTTATAGCCCCCAGTACCTCAGACTACATCTGTCTTTGGAGATAGGGCTTTTAGAAGAGGTGATTAAGTTAAAAATGAGGGTGTTATGGTGGGCCCTGAAGCAATCTGACTGGTGTTCTTTTGAGAGGAGGAAATTTGGACACACAGAGACACCAGGAAGGCATTTGCATAGAGGACACAGCAAGAAGTCTGCAGGGCAAGGTGAGAAATCTCAGAAGAAACCAAACCCATCAATCTTGATCTTGGACTTCTAATCCCCAGAAAATTAATTTCTGTCATTTAAGCCACCAAGTCTGTGGTATTTTAGCATGGCATCTTTAGCAAACGAATACAATCCTACTCTCACAGAAAAATCTAGAAGAGGCCTGTCTATTCATTTAGTCTTAAGCTTTTTAAATTTTTCATTTATTTTTAGAGACAGGGTCTCACTATGTTGCCTAGGCTGGTTTCAAACTCCTGGGCTCAAGCAATCCTCCTGCCTCAGCCTCCCAAAGTGCTGAGATTACAGGTGTGAGCCACGATGCCCACCCTTGGTTTTAAGCTTTAAGATGCAAGAACAAATCACTATTTGACTTACTCATATTTATCTCTTTTTAGTATAATAGTCTCTTCCTCCTTCCATAAGGAAGATATGTGACATGGGTTCTAATCTATAGCTGAAGAGTGAACTGACAAGAAAAATAATGACTATTTGTACACCAGACCTTCTGATGTGAATTATTTTTATTTTAATTTTTTTTTGGAGACAGAGTTTCACTCTTGTTGCCCAGGCTGTAGTGCAACGGCGTGATCTCAGCTCACTACCAATTCCGCCTCATGGGTTCAAGCAATTCTCCTGCCTCAGCCTCCTAAGTAGCTGGGATTACAAGCGTGCACCACCACGCCCAGCTAATTTTTGTATTATTAATAGATATGGAGTTTCACCATGTTGGCCAGGCTGGTCTCGAATTCCTGACCTCAGGTGATCCACCTGCCTCGGCCTCCCAAAGTGCTGGGATTACATTCAGCTCATAACAATGATTTAGAAAGATTTTAGATAAATAGTGAGTCACTGTGCTTGGCAATAATATGATAATTATAATTAAATATTATTTACTTCTTCTTTAAACATATCTTCCTTTTGCCAGTTGGGTTATTCAAACTTCTTACTTGGACTTGTTGCCCTTTATGACTAGAATATCTTGTTTGAAAAAGAAGAAGAGAAAAATAATGTATAGAATTTTCCTATTTCCTCCTTAATATTTGAAGCAATGGAATGGAAAATTTGAAGTAAAAATAAAACTAATAAAATCATTCAGAATTCCTCACAGTAGTATCTTCCCTTTTTCTGACATTATTGATGTCTAGTTAATATTTTTTATAGGATCCCAAAATCTTTTTCCAAGAGTGAGCTTTGCTGGGGTATTAAACATCTGAACAAGAAAGGTATGGATAAAACTTGAAAAATAACTCATATGCCAAATATTATTGTGAAACAATAATCTTTTATCTTAATAGGAGGCATAAATTAAAATCTATATGAATCTGGCCAGGTGCAGTGGCTTACACCTGTAATCCCAGCACTTTGGGACGCCAAAGCAGGTGGATCACTTAAGGTCAGGAGTTTGAGACTAACCTGGCCAACATGGTGAAACCCTGTCTCTACTAAAAATAAAAAATCAGCCAGGCGTGGTGGCGAGCACCTTACAGTCCCAGCTACTCGGGAGGCTGAGGCAGGAGAATTGCTTGAACCTGGGAAGTGGAGGTTGCAGTGGGTTGAAATCGCACCAGTGCACTCTAGCCTGGGCAACAGAACGAGACTCCATCTCAATAAATAAATAAATAAATAAGATAAAATCCATATGAATCTACCCAAGGAGGTGAAATTATTTGGGTCACACTAAACAGTTAATGATCCTGAACAATTCTCTTTATTTCAGGAAGAAATATAGAGAATCATGTGAAACTTGCTTTGTAAGCATGTCTTTTTTTTTTTTTTTTTTTTTTTTGAGACGGCATCTTGCTCTGTTGCCCAGGCTAGAGTGCAGTGGTGCAGCCTCGGCTCACTGCAACTTCTGCCTCCCTGGTTCAAGCAATTCTCCTGCCTCAGCCTCCCGAGTAGCTGAGATTACAGGCACGCACCACTACGCCCGGCTAATTTTTGTATTTTTAGTAGAGATGGGGTTTCACCATATTGGCCAGGCTGGTCTTGAACTCCTGATCTTGTGATCTGCCCACCTCGGCCTCCCAAAGTGCTAGGATTACAGGTGTGAGCTACCGCACCCAGCCAGCATGTCCTTTTTAAACTGCAAAGTCAGATATTTATTTTTGTTTTGTTTTTTTTTTCCTGTTTTGCAACAGGGTCTTGCTCTGTGGCCCAGGCTGGAGCACAGTGGTGTGATCATAGCTCACTGCAACTTCGAACTCCAGGGCTTAAGTGATCCTCTTACCTAAACCTCCTGAGTAGCTGGGACTATAGGTTCACGCAGGGCTAAGTTTTCACTTTTTTGTAGAGACTGAGTCTCACTTTGTTGTCCTGGCTTGTCTTGAACTCCTGGCCTCAAGTAATCCTCCCACTTTGGCCTCCCAAACCACTGGGAATACAGACAGTGAAACACCACGCCCAGTTGCAGAGTCAGTTTGAATGTAAATTCCACAATTTATTGCCCAAATGATCATTTAACTTTGACTCCTATAAACAGAATGATATCTGCCTTGCAGGATTAAACAATGGAAAGTACAAAATGTTTTGAAAATTATACAAACATAAAATATGGAGGCAAAAGTGATGAAATGGCTGACAGCAAGTTTATAGGCACAGTGGTTACAGCCAAAATCCCAAACTCAAGTGGGCAGCTTTGTCTCAATATCAATACTAGATATTTTATATTTTGGAAGAGTACTGTGTGCATTTGGGGGTTGGGAGAATTAGGGAGAAGATCTTAATGAAATAGCTTACGCTATGTTTTCCTACTATTAAAACAGGTCTTTGGTCTTCCAGTTTATTTCCTTTTATAACAATAGTAAATAGTTATTTGGGGTTAATATGCCTGGATATAATAAAAAACAAAAGTTTAAAAAAATTTTTTAACAGCTTATGTTTAAATAAAAAAAACCTGACAAACAAGCCCTTCTGATACAGTCGCCCTATTCACAATTGCAGTAACTAATGGGAGACTTATTGTTCATTTTGCACAATCGGGAAACTAAAAGGTAAGACCAGGTAGTAACTTAAATTAGACTTTTTTTTTTTTTTTTTTAAGACAAGGTCTTGGCCGGGCGCGGTGGCTCACGCCTGTAATCCCAGCACTTTGGGAGGCCGAGGCGGGCGGATCACAAGGTCAGGAGATCGAGACCACGGTGAAACCCCGTCTCTACTAAAAATACAAAAAATTAGCCAGGCGCGGTTGTGGGCGCCTGTAGTCCCAGCTACTCGGGAGGCTGAGGCAGGAGAATGGCGTGAACCTGGGAGGCGGAGCTTGCAGTGAGCCGAGATCGCACCACTGCACTCCAGCCTGGGCGACAGAGCGAGACTCCGTCTCAAAAAAAAAAAAAAAAAAAAAAAGACAAGGTCTTGCTCTTTGCTCGGCCTGCTATTAATATTTTAATTATAATAAAATGTTTTAGGATTGAATCACTTTTTAACGAGAGCAATTTTCTTCATTCATAGCCAATAATGGATAAGTTGGACACTGACTGACTGACTGATTTTAAAAACTTTTTTTGGCCGGGTGCGGTGGCTCACACCTGTAATCCCAGCACTTTGGGAGGCTGAGGCGGGTGGATCACCTGAGGTCAGGAGTTCAACACCAGCCTGGCTAACATGTGAAATCCCATTTCTACTAAAAATACAAAAAATTAGCCGGGCGTGGTGGTGCATGTCTGCAATCCCAGCTGCTCAGGAGGCTGATACAGGAGAATCACTTGAATGCCGGAGGTAGAAGTTGCAGTTGAGCCAAGATAGTGCCACTGCACTCCAGCTTGGGCAACAAGTGCAAAATTCTGTCTCAAAAAAAAAAAAAAAAACTTTTTGATTAGTGTAGTGAATTTTTTTTACCAGCTTTAAAAAAGTTTTACTTCTAATCTCCTATTGCTAATAAAGATGAACTATACCTGATGGAGGATCATCAGCAGCTTGAAAAAGCATAGCATTAACATACTTTATAATTAAAAATACACATGAATTTCATACGTATAATTCCCATATGTATAGTGGATAATAGTGGATTGTTTGAAAAAAGATAACTGACAAGTACCAGGAGAATCTTAGCAGCACTGTTCATAATGAACTCTTGAATGTGCATTAACTCATAGAATGAATAGTGGTATATTCACATAATGAAATATTAATCACGATGAACTGTATTAAATTAAATTATATGCAACAACGTGGATAAATCTCACAAACATTGTACTGATAAAAGAATACACTAAAATATTAACCCAATAAAACAGAGTTTAAAAACAGGTAAAACTAAAATATATTGTTTAGGGATATACATACATGTCAAAACTACAGGGAGGTGGGCAGCATGTGATTAGGGGCAGGCATAAGAGAAGCCTTCCAGGATGCTGATATTGTTCTATTGGTGATTACCACACCCGGCTAATGCTTTTTTTTTTTAATTTGGTAGAGATGGGGTTTTGCCATGTTGGCCAGGCTGGTCTCAAACTCCTGGCCTCAAGTGATCTGCCCACCTCAAACCTCCCAAAGTGCTGGGATTATAGATGTGTGCCACTGCATCTGGCCAGATGCTTAATATTTTAAAACCAGCCTGTGGTAGTTACCCCTCAGAATAATTTTTTTTCCTTTAAGACAGGGTCTCACTCTGTCATCCAGGTAGGAGTACAGTGGCACAATCATAGGCGCACTCCAGCCTTTTTTTTTTTTTTTTTTTTTTTTGAGACGGAGTCTCGCTCTGTCGCCCAGGCTGGATTGCAGTGGCCAGATCTCAGCTCACTGCAAGCTCCGCCTCCCAGGTTTACACCATTCTCCTGCCTCAGCCTCCGAGTAGTAGCTGGGATTACAGGTGCCCGCCACCTCGCCCGGCTAGTTTTTTGTATTTTTTAGTAGAGACGGGGTTTCACTGTGTTAGCCAGGATGGTCTCGATCTCCTGACCTTGTGATCCACCCGTCTCGGCCTCCCAAAGTGCTGGGATTACAGGCTTGAGCCACCGCGCCCGGCACTCCAGCCTTTAACTCCTGGGCTTAAGCAATCCTCTCGCCTCAGCCTCCCAAGTGGCTGAAACTACAGGTGTATGACACCATGCCAGGCTAATTTTTATATTTTTTGTAGAGATGAGGTCTCACTATGTTGCTCAGGTTGGTCTGGAATTCCTGGCCTCAGGCAATCCTTCTGTCTCCCAAAGTGCTGGGATTACAGACAGAAGCCACTGTGCCTGCTTGAAAGAGACATAGTTTCTAAAAAAAAATGGTAATATTGGGTTCTAAACAGAGGATCTTAGGCAACTGTCCAGTAAAAGTTTGGGAGTTTGGGACACAAAATTTAACATTTAGGATTTTTTCTTTTTTTTGACTTGTCATAAACCTCAAACCATGTAAAAACAAGCAATTAAATACACATTAAAACATATACTCACAAAGAATATAAAAATGTCATTAAGTCCTAATTTGGACACAAAAATTAAATGGGCTTTACTGTTTTCATTAGGCTGATTCTCTTTTCCCTAAAGGAAAGAGTCTAAAAGTCTCTGCCTGGTAACAAAATCTATAATCTGGTCCAAATCAAATTTACTGATTTTGAATCCCATTGTTCTCCACCTACTTCAGTCACACTGGCCTACTCAGTTATCTCCCAAACTCATCAAGCTCATGATACCTTTGCTCACTCAGGTTCCCTCATCCAGAACATGTTTCCTTTTCTCCATTCATGTTAATCCTCCCATTTTTAAAGGCGTGGCTTGTTTTACTGCCTTTTTCTATTCTTCACCGGATTACTCTGTCCCATGATGGTTTCTCCTCTCTCTAACTCCCTTGGCTCATTCTAACATGCAAAAACTTGCTTTTTATTGTTGTTTACTTAAAAAAAAATCTTTTGCATTGTGAAATATAATGCACACACAGAAGAATAAACAAAACAAAAGTAAAAAGCTTAATTATTCCAAAGTGAAGATCTATGGCCCAGGTGCAGTGGCTCATGCTTATAATCCTAGTACTTTGGGAGGCCAAGGCGGGTGGATCACTTGGGATCAGGAGTTCGAGACTAGCCTGGCTAACACGGTGAAAACCTGTCCCTACTAAGAATATAAAAATTAGCCAGGAGGGACAGAGCAAGACTCCGTATCAAAAATAACTAACTAACTAACTAACTAATAAATAAATAAAAAAGGCTGGGAACAGTGGCTTACGCCTGTAAACCCAGCACTTTGGGAGGCCACACCTATAATTCCAGCCCTTTGGGAGGCCAAGGTGGATGGGTCACCTGAGAGGTCAGGAGTTCAAGACAGCCTGACCAACATGGTGAAACCCCATCTCTACTAAAAATACAAAAATGAGCGAGGCATATTGGTGGGCGCCTGTAATCCCAGCTACTCAGGAAATTGAGACAGGAGAATTGCTTGAACCTGGAAGGCGGAGGTTGCAGTGAGCTGAGATCGTGCTGCTGCACTCCAACCTGGGCGGCAGAGTGAGACTGTCTCAAAAACAAAAACAAAAACAAAACTAATAAACTTCCTCTAGGTCCAGAAACAGAAAATTGTTACTATCTAGAAATCCTCTTCATTTTCCTCCCTAATTACTAACACCCTTTTCCTTCCCCTATCCCTTACAAAAAGATAACCACTATTCTAAAAACTATAGTAATTCCTGGCTTGATTTTCTTTATAATTATACCACCTAAATATGCAATCTCAAATACAATAGTTTTTTGAATTTCATATAAATGGAATCATACAGTATGTATATTTTTGTGTTTGGCTTTCTTTATTGAACATGAGAAATGTACATGTTGTATAACAATGTTCATTTTCATTCTGTATAGAAAACATATTTATACTCATTTAAACAAATGGATGATTCATTTTTTTTTTGATGATTCATTTTTATCCATTCTGCTGTTGATGGACCTTTGGGTTACTTAACTTTTAAAAAGTATGTATCTTTTTGTCTCTTCAGCTAGAATGCAAGTTTCTCGAAGGCAGGCACCATATACTATACTATTTTATATTTACCTTAGCATTAATATTTAGCATAATGTTAAGCACATAATGGGTGTCCTCAATCACAGTAAATATTGATTAAATGAATCTATTGATAGTTTGCGAGATAAGAAAAAAATAAGTACAGTTGGAGATCAATTTAATATTTTTAGAGATAGTTATATAACTGGCCTTTTATAACTACTATTACTTAGATAAAATGTTTGATCTCTTCTATTCATTTACACCTAAGGATTTATTGTCTTTTATTCTTCCTGAGCCAAATGAAAGCTAAATATTTGTTAACTATCCTCAAAAATAAAATTAGAGCAATTCAAAAGGTGGTTAATATTTATTTATTTTTTTTTTTTGAGGCCTCGCTCTGTTGTTCAGGCTGGAGTGCAGTGGCACAATTTCGATTCACTGAAGCCTCGACTTCCCAGGCTCAAGCAATCCTCTTGACTCAGCCTCCTGGGTAGCTATGACTTCAGGCATGTGCCACCATGCCCAGCTAATTTTTTTGTTTTAAATATTTTGTAGTGATAGGGTCTCACCATGTTGCCCAGGCTGGTCTTGAACTCCTGCGCCTAAGCATTCCTCTCACCTTGGCCTCCCCAGTGTTGGGATTACAGGCATTAGCCACTGCATCCAGCCATCTACTCATTTTGTACAGTATCTCACCAATATATCAAGTACGGTCCATGGCCATAGCTCTCAATGAGCTGCTTTACTTTTTATTCTATTTCCTAAAATTTATATTAACCATTATAAACATATGAAGACAAGCTCAAAAGCAAAAATTCCAGTGCATAAGGTCAGCAGGAAATTAATCATTCCTATTCAAAGCTAAAACAAACCAAATAGCTTTTAGTTCTATATCCTCTTTTTCTACAATCAGTGACTGTTTCCTAGGTAATGTGTAAACGTCTCAAAAGAGTATTTATACCACCTAATCTTCAGTCCTATTCTGACATTCTCTTGGAGAGCTGGTTTTGCCTTTTCGCTTATATTTGCCTTTTATAAAACTGAAGCCTCATAAACTTCTCAGCAAACAGGAAAACATATTTCTGGGCAAGAATTTCTGATATACCTACATCTTGGCCAGGTACACAATAAGCATGTCTCTAATATTAGTTTTAACAATACACAGACTATAACTGGTCTTGTAAATTTTGTTCCAGTTGTTAATTTAACAAGAAAAAAAGTAAAAAGGAAAATAGTAAATAAATGAAAGGCAAAATCTAAACAACAATGGTATTCCCAAGTCGAAGAATTGATGTAGAAAAGAAGAGCTGTTACTACTTGTATGCAGCCAATTTACTTCTAGCTAAGGATAATTATCAAAGCCAAATATAGTATTTTTAAAATCTAAAATAACATTCTAATTTTATATGTTTTCAAAACTGAGGCCAGTAATAAATACACCTCTTTTTATGTGTATGTGTAGGGGTGTTATTTACTAAGGCTTTCCTGGAAAGAAAGCAGATTGTTTAAAATGTTACCTTCGTAACTTCTTCATGAGGGACTAGTGTGATGAGCAAACACAGTAAAAAGTTACAAATGAAGGATGATGATGTATACTAGTAGTAGACAAGCCAGGAAAACTGTTGGTTATATCACAAGACTCAGGATCTCAAGACTAACTATAGTATAAAATAAATGTTCCATTAAATAAGGAGACATTTAGGGAAAAAAGGCAAAAGCTAAAATTATTTTTAAAAATTTTTAAAAATTAAAATAATCCTCTATTGTTTATGT
This sequence comes from Macaca thibetana thibetana, assembly GCF_024542745.1. NCBI lineage: Eukaryota > Metazoa > Chordata > Mammalia > Primates > Cercopithecidae > Macaca > Macaca thibetana. The sequence goes on from NC_065578.1 coordinate 123,093,910, forward strand.
ATGTGTATGTATGTGTGTGTATATATATATATATAACTACACACACACACACACACACACATATATATATATATATATATATTTTTTTTTTTTTTTTTTTGAGACAGGGTCATTCTGTTGTCCAGGCTGGAATGCAGTGGTACAATCTTGGTTCATTGCAACCTCTGCCTTCCAGGTTCAAGCGATTCTCCTGCCTCAGCCTCCCGAGTAGCTGGGATTATAGGCACAAGCCGCCACACACAGCTAATTTTTATATTTTTGGGTAGAGACGGGGTTTTACCATGTTGGCCAGGCTAGTCTTGAACTCCTGGCCCCAAGTGATTCACTCACTTCGGCTCCCCAAAGTGCTGGGATTACAGGCGTGAGCCACCGTGCCCGATCCAATTGTTGATATTTGACTTATAAAGATGCACGAGGAAAAAAAAAATTATTTCTGCTATAAGAAACCTACCAATTGTTTATTTCTGTAAGGCAGCTAATCACACATGTTCCTTGTCTTTTCATTTAAAAGACTATTTCTCCTCAAAGCTGAAGAAGACTTCGATGTGTTGGGCCCTCTTTCTTACTTTAATAAGGGGTTGTTATTTTGCCTTTAATCTGACTTGGGAAACTACAAGTACAAAACTTTATACTATATCCTCCTCTCTTATATCTTCTAAAATTTTGGAATAATTTTATTTGAATTAAATACACTTCACGTAATTATACTTCTGGATTTTTACCCTCCAATTAACAGTCACTGTCCCAACTCCTCCATCTTTCAGATGGCTGGAGCACAATTCTAAGACCAATTTAGTATTAAATATATTCCATTAGATTACTTCCTAAAACATTCCAATATTTAATAGTCTTTGAGATAGCCTAGCAAACCTAATTGCATTACCTCTTTATCTTTTAGTCCTAGAAGCAATACTTCTTCCATAAGAGTAAGGCGGATATCCTTAGAGTCTCCAGAATCTTCATTGTCTGGACTTTTCTCCCAATTACTGTCTTCCTCACTTTCCATCTTCTTTTCAGAGTTCTTGCTTACTTCAGTGCGACGGGCCCGATGAGTTAAAGTGGTCATTCTCACCTGTTTCTGGAGGGAGTAGTGAAAAAAAATACATATGTATGCTTATGTAAATAAATCATATATTCATACATGCATACTAAACATGTATAAAATAGGAAATATTTACAGATTTAAATATAGAAAGTAATGACTAGAAAAAGTGGGTGGGTAATACAGTATCTTTTCCAAAGTACAATAGCTTGGACTTCACAGATGGCACTGACAAAAGATCAAATGAGTAATTCTAAAGTCCAGTATAAATGATCATCTTTCAAGCCTGGTGACTTCTTCTTTTCTTTTTCTTCTTCTTATTTTTCTCGGGAGGGAGTCTCGCTCTGTTGCCCAGGTTCGAGTGCAGTGGTGCGACGTTGGCTCACTGCAACCTCTGCCTCCCAGGTTCAAGGGATTCTTGTGCCTCAGCCTCCTGAGTAGTGGGATTACAGGTGTGTGCCACCACACTTGTCTAATTTTTGTATTTTTAGTAGAGACAGGGTTTCACCATGTTGGCCAGGCTGGTCTCAAACTCCTGACCTCAAGTGATCTGCCTGCCTGGGCCTCCCAAAGTGCTAGGATTACAGGCATGAGCCACTGAGCCCGGCCAAGTCTGCTGATTTTTTCTGCATAATCTATAAAGAAGGAGTGAATGTCCACCATTGTCACTCCTCTTTCACAAAATGGATCCCAAGTTAAGTAAGATGGAACAACAAAAAATTGTGAGCATCCAGCCCCAAAATGCATACAATAATTTGTATCTAATTTCTATAAACATTCAATGGTACTACATCATAAAACATACACAAAAAAATAGAAAGTAAAAAAGAATATGAAAAACTAAATAGAAATACATGTTCTAGATTTCCTTCCCATACCTTAATAACTCATTTCATATACTCACTTTGGAGATCACAAGTCTAGACAATAACATTCAGAAAATCATGTGTAGTAATTCCACAGTCAGTAAACTTAGCAGCTCTAGTCCTGGCTAGCCACATCTTGCAAATACACAAGGAGCTGCAAACAAAAATTACTGGCAAGAGAGTGTTGAAAGATTAACAAATTCTTTCTCAATTTTTTTTAAAAAAATCAAAGAACATGTCTTTTATTCTATGTACTACAGTCAAAAGAAACTGCACTAAATCATTTGTGATAAAGTTTATAGTTAGCATACTTTATTTTATATAAACCTAGATAAATCAGTTTTTAAGATAATATACAACAAGTATTTAAAATCAGCAATTATATAAAGGAGTATCTTTCTCAAGATCAAAATAATGGTATTTAATAGTTGCTATGACTAGACTCGTTTCTACTCCTCTAGCAATATTTCCCATTACTCCCCATAAGTACTGTTGCCAAACTTTTTCTCAAAAACGTCTCATGCTTTCTTTCTGCTTCTGCTCCTCTGTACTTGCTGGGGTCCTCACCCTTTTCTCTTCCTCTCTACCTTCTACCCATTCTTTAAAGGCCTTGTGAAGGCCTTTAAGTGACTTCCTCTTTTCTATTACCTACATGTCTCATGGCCACTCCCTCAGCTGTACTTTCACAGAGCTTTATTTATACCCACTTCCTTTAAAGTATTTATTATAGTCTTTCTCTTGGTATAGCTGTCTCTCAACTGTAAACTTCTTGAGAACAGGGATATTGTCTTCTTGGGTTTTTATACTCTCCATAGCAACTAGCAGTGTCTTTAACGTTGTAATTGCTCGATAAATGTATATTGATTAACATGAATACTCAGAAGTGCATGTGAACATTTAAAATAGAAATACAAATGAAGTGAGCTACAAAAGGTTTTTTGTACAAGGGTATATTTCAAATATTATTTGTTATGGGAGGTGGGAAGAAGAGCGAAGGAGGAAGAGAACCATGAAATAAATGCTTAAGGGCACTAAGCCTATCTGGCACTGTGAATAGGGACTATTTCCTAAATCAATCCAAGAAACTTTAAACCTTCGCGGGGCGGGGGTGGGGGTGAGGGGGTGGGGCGGTTTCTTTGAGAAATTAGTTTCACCTGGACATTTACTAGTTAAAAATCCTACTTGAAAGAAAACAAATGGCCCAAATGAATAAAAACCTTTTCCTCCCCATAAAATAATAATTTTAAAAATTAGAGGTTTTTTTGGGGGGTGGGGAAGGGACGTTAGGAAATGTAATTTTCTCGTTGCTTACCTGATGTTACTCCTGGGTTATGGCTGGACGCAGGCTGTAGCTTGTGCTGTATTTTAGGGGGCCACCTGTTCCCCCCACCCCACCCCCGTCCTAGTAGGTGAAAAACTTCCACGCAGAGAGCACAAACTTCCTGATCCTTCGTTGCAGAAAAGGAATAACACATCAGCTTCCTCAGGATCACTAGGCAACCTACCTTGGTGTTTCTTCATTGGGCCAATCAGAAATCACCAAGGTTGAGTCCCGCCAATCGGAGCTCATGGTGGGAGGCTCTCCCCCAGCTATTCTGTTGCGATCCAGACAAACACCACCAAAAGGAGGCAGGTTTGCGTTCAACCTGACAGCTGGTCAATCCAATGAAGGAACCTTGGTGGAAGAGAGGAAAGAGGGCTGCGCTCCCCACCCCCATTAAACCAGCCAATCCAGGCGCTGAGTGAGCTAACACGGACTGCCAATCTCCAAAGGTTTCTGTTGGTCAATTTCAGTGTAGCAGGTGTGTTGCTGTAGTAGCATACACTGGGACAATTAAGTGACATGTGTTGGGATCCAAGCACTACAGCTAAGAATAAATAAATATTTTTACATTGGTTGTTTCTGGCAGTCAGTTTATCCTTGACTTGACTGTTCCAGAAAAACATGATCTGGGTCAGTTTGTGTACGTTTATATGGTTAACCTTAAACAGGATGAATACATTTCTACCATCGCATACCTACCAGCATTCCCTATAGCGCTTATTAATGACAAACCCATGGATAGTGTATGTTTTTGGAATATGGCTGCTGAAACTACAAGAGGCAAAGAGACCAAGTTTTAAGTCTTCCTTTTTCTAAAGCAAAGAAAGCAGGCAAGGCTGGAACTAGCTCCCAGGTTTCTCATGAAAAGCACAGCATTTTTCATACTACCACTCAAAAATTCTAGAAAGTGTGCTCAACTCTTCTTGCAAAAGTAATAGCTACCAAAATCATCTAAAAATTAGTATTCCCTATGCCCCCATCCTTCTACCAGCCTTTCAAATGAATGGAGCCATATTTCCTGCTACTTAAATAAAAATTAGAAGCGATGAAACGGCCTACGTACTGAACAATATTTTATTTATGCTGCAAAAAATGCCATACTTTAAAAATCAGTCTTTTTGTCCTGTAAAAAAAGTATAGTAAAGGTAAAGCACCAATTTTTAAATTGTACATTATATATTAAAATATTAATACATTATATCAAAATATTGAAGAACATTGTTTTAATAACAGCACAACGACAAAAGAGCCAGTTAAATGGTATAATTTTAACATAAGTAAAAAGTGAATCCATACCAAATTTTAATACCAAAGCAAACATTACTGTTTAGAAAAATGACATTAGAGGGCCTTAACAGTATGTATTTAATGGAAATATCAAGTAGATAATGAACAAAATAAATTTTCAAATTTTACTTATTACAGAATCAATTATGACATTTGTACTTTTGCTTTTATTCGAAAGTTCTGTTGGATTTATCTCAAGATTAAGGACCACAATATGACGGCCAGCCAAGAACTTAATTTTAGTGTACAAACTGCTTTAAACTACATACACATCTTCAGAGTTAGGGAAATATAATACAGGGTCCTTCAGTTTAAATGTTGAGAAGAACTCCACAAACCTGCAGAAGAAAAATAATTTTTATATATGTTCCTTTGGTTCACTAAACTTTCTCCTTTTTGGCACTGACTCTTGACTAGAAGAATCAAAGTGATGGAGGACCTGTCAAAAGAAAACAACTACTAAGAATAGATACTTTCCTGTTTAAATGTCTTTAATTGTAAATTTTTTCATGTATCTGAGATTTCTCTCCTTTTTAAAAAAAGTATGCCTAGCATACCTAGCATAACTATATCTGGGTTTCTTAAAAGTAGAGTAAAATTTATTATTAACATCTTCCAATGGCTGCTGAAAGTATGCACTTGCAAAATGTATAATCTTCAGTAGGGTTGCTGTAGTAGTGAGAAGATAGATTTAACATTGTGTCCTCAAAATAGCCAAATATTTCAGAGGAATAAGAAGGGAAAAAGATTTAAAAATGAACTACAAATAGAAAAACATTCTACCTTGGAATCATGTAAGATTTAAATCATGTCTTGCTTTTGTACTCTTGGGATGTTAACATTTGAGCTTTAAAAGTAGTCTTAAGTTTTCAGTTGTCTAATTCTAACTTACTAATAATACTAAAATATCTGGTTGGAAAAATATGCATAATTATCTCAGAAATGGCAAATACATTATCTGATTTGGTAAAATAAGGTTCTAAACATGAAACAACTATAGGGTTTAAGTCAGGAAAAGATTTTTTTCTCCAGAGGTACTAGGATGAGACCCTATATTTTTAGGGAACACATGTATTTAGTAACTTGTCTTCCTTCTACTTCAGTTTTGGTCTCTAGAAAGCTCAGATCAAATTTGTGGCCCAATTTCTTGCCTTAATATTCTTGTATTGTCACTTTCTCATTCTACTTATATTTTTCCTGGCACTGATTTTTTTTTTTTTTTTAAGACGGAGTCTTGGTCTGTCACCAGGCTGGAGTGCAGTGGCGCGATCTCGGCTCACTGCAACCTCCACCTCCCAGGTTCAAGCGATTCTCCTGCCTCAACCTCCCAAGTAGCTGGGACTACAGGCATGGCCACCACGCCCAGCTAATTTTTTTTTTTTGTATTTTTAGTAGAGATGGGATTTCACCATGTTGGCCGGGATGGTCTTGATCTCTTGGCCTCGTGATCCACCTACCTCAGCCTCCCAAAGTGCTGGGATTACAGGCGTGAGCCACTGCGCCCAGCCGATTTTGATTTTATATTATAAATTCCTCCGATTACTTAAAATCATTCATGGAATGAGACAGGAGATGTTTACATGGAAAAAACTAATAAACCAACATAGGGCATCTTATTTCAAAATCACCTCGATTTTTAAAACAAAATATACTTAAACAAAATTTGAATATCAGAGCTCTCAGGTACATTGAGAGATATCAAATTCATCATTTTAAATTTAATCTGTAGTAATGATATTCTGATACTTGCCACTGTATTCAAACTATACATTATCATAAGACTTACTCTTCTCCCAGATTCATGTTGACTTCTCTTCCGATTTTCTTTGGAAGATTTTACTGGTTGATTTCCATTTGCCTCCACAAAGATAGAATAATTACTAATTGGTTATTTCTCAAAGAACAGCCAACACTTGATTTTTCAATCTTATGCAACAATATGCAATATTTATGTATTTATTTATTTAGTTTTTAGGGACAGGGTATCCCTCTGTCACCCAGGCTGGAATGCAGTGGCACCATCATGGCTCACTGCAGCCTGAAACTTCTGGCCTCAAGCGATCCTCCTGCCTCAGCTTGCCAAAGTGCTGGGATTACAGGAATGAGCCACAGTGCCCAACTGGATATACAATTTTTTTAAAAAAACAGCTTTATTGAGATATAATTTAGATACTATATGATTCACCCATTTATAAGTGTATGATTCAATGATTTTCAGTACATTCAGAGTTGTACAATCATCACCACAATCAATTTTAGATCACTTTCATCACCCTAAAGACAAACTACATATCCCTTAGCTATCGCTCTCTTATTCTGCCATCCTCCCACCAGCCTTAAGACTGTCTCAATAGCTTTCCTTGTTCTGACTTTCAAATGAAAGGAATAATATGTGGACTTTTGTGAGTAACTTCCTTTAATTAGCATGTTTTCAAGGTTCATCTAAGTTGTAGCATGTATTGGCACTTCATTTTTTTTTATGGCTGATAGTCAATTGTATGAATATACCACATTTTTTTATCCATTCATCTGTTGATGTATATTTAGGTTTTTCCCATCTTTTGGCTATTGTGAATAATGCTGTATATATAGTTATTAAAATGAATATTGGAAAATGACTAATGATTAGGTGTCATATAACTATTCTCTAAAAGGACAGACTTCTTTTCTGATGCTTGAAATGACCTTTCCAGTGATAATTCCTTAGTATATATAATAATGAATATTTTCATTTCTTGCCCTTTTCTAACCACAATTCAGTAATAATTCTCAAAATCAGGAGTACACTGGCTCAGAGTTCATATCCAAAAACATGTGCAATTTCAGAAATAAATTTATGTCCCCAAAGCATCTTAATGTTACGTTACAAGGAGATCTTGCTTAATAATTTTTAAAACGCTAGTCTCTATCCCTATATCCTAGTAAAGGTTATTCATCCCACATATAAACTGGATAGGATGAACATTTTGCTTCTAGAAGTAGTAAATCTTGACATTCCTTTATCTCTTGCTTTCATGAGCATACTCATTTGAATGCTGCCTTCTGCCAGTTCTAACTTCCCATTGAGAATAGGGGTGGAGGAAGACACTTAAAAATGGCACTATAATGAGTAGTGTTCTGATAAATGTTTAATAACCAGCTCTAGGAGAGAAACAAACCCTGAGGCATTTGCTGATTTCTGTGCTGTGAATACTACCAACATGTCCAATTTAAGCTACCAACATGATATCTCTGAGTGAGGAGTTGGGAAGAAATGTTCTAGTACACCACTAAACAGTGAGCTATTTATTTCCTAAACTTTGGATATTTTATGTGTTTTACAAAATGCTTTTTCTTCACCCCAATGAACCTTTGAGAGTAATTTAAAGGTCTAAAATCAAATATGAATTTTGATTTAGTATAATTCATACCAAAAGCTAAAATAAAGTAGTGATTTTTTTCCCTTAAGAATATGAGATTCATTTTATGCAAGTTATATACAAAATATTGTTTTGTAATGTCTTATTAACAAGAGACTCAATTTATAAGATTGAGCATGGTGCTCACTTCAGCAACACATATACTAAAATTAGAACGATATAGAGAAGATTAGCCTGTCCCTTGCACAAGGATGACATGCAAATTCATGAAGCATTCCATATTTTTCAGAGTGAACAGAGAACCTACAGAATGGGAGAAAATTTCCACAATCTATCCATCTGACAAAGGCCTAATATCCAGAATCTACAAGGAACTTAAACAAATTTACAAGAAAAAAACAAACAGCCCCATTAAAAAGTGGGTAAAGGGCATGAACAGACATTTCTCAAAAGAAGACATTTATGTGGCCAATAAACATATGAAAAACACTCAACATCACTGATCATTAGAGAAATACAAATCAAAACCACAATGAGATACCATCTTATGCCAGTCAGAATGGTGATTATTAAAAAGTTAAGAAACAACATCTGCTGGCGAGGCTACAGAGAAATAGGAACACTTTTACTCTGTTGGTTGGAATGTAAATTAGTTCAACCATTGTGGAAGACAGTGTGGTGGATTCTTCAAAGACCTGGAACCAGAAATACCATTTGACCCAGTAATCCCTTTACTAGGTATATACCCAGAGGAATACAAATCATTCTATTACAAAGATACATGCACCTGTATGTTCATTGCACCACTATACACAATAGCAAAAACAGACTCAACCCACATGCCCATCAGTGATAGACTGGATAAAGAAAATATGCAGCTATAACAAGAAATGAAATCACGTCCTTTGCAGGGACATGGATGGAGCTGGAAGTCATTATTCTCAGCAAACTAACACAAGAACAGAAAACCAAACACCACATGTTCTCGCTTATAAGTGGTAGCTAAACCATGAGAACACATAGACACAAAGAGGGGAACAATACACACTGGGGTCTGTCAGGTGGTTGGAGGGAGGGAGAGCATTAGAATAAATAGCTAATGCATGTGGGGCTTAATACCTAGGTAATAGATTGATAGGTGCAGCAAACCACTATGGCACACGTTTACCTATGTAACAAACCTGCATGTCCTGCACATGTATCTTGGAACTTAAATTAAATGAAATTTAAAAAGAAAAAAGAAAGATCAAGCATGGGAACATTCTGGCATTCTAGGAAATTTCTCTGGGAGTCTGGATGATAGTATCATTTCTTCCCAAAACCTTTCCTGGGTCCCTCTCTTTAATATACCTTCAGTAAAATTAACCATTCCTTTCTTTGTGCCTATGTAGCCTATTCAGACTTCTATAACGGCTCTATATCATTGCTTGTTTATTTCCAGTTACTAAACTTTAGCTAAGACCAAGAAGTATGTGTTATTCAGGTTAGATCCTAAGCACCTAGTAAAATACCTGACACATAATAGGTACTTAGTAAATATTGGTCTAATAAATGAATATTAAAATAAACTCACATATGGGGGAGAATTACAAGGTTAGAATGGAAAACAAACCTAAAGAGATATTTACCATTTTATTCTGAAAGACTTTTCCACTTCTTGTTTTGCTTTCAGACATATCAAGTTCAGATGTTTTGTTGACTAACTGCTCAACCTAAAAAAGAAAAGAATTACAAAAAATATAACTTAGTATAACAAAACCTTTTCATAACACAATAAATGGAGTCCAAAAATTTAACCACATAAAATTTAGGGTCTTGTTAAGTTAAAACCAATAATTTTGAGTTGGTTCATACTGTACAAAAAGCACAAAAGTAAAGATAGTGAAACTGACACTTTACATAATTGGCCAACCACTGAACAGAGAAAGTACCAAATAATCACCAGGCATCACCCTTCCAGAAGACCAGAAATTTAGTCTACTCATTTGAGAAATGGGCTTGGCAGAGGAAGGTAGACAATCAATCATCAATCATGTTATTTCTAAGTTCATATTACCTACATCTCTTATTTCAGGATTTTACTATATTTGAAAAGGAAAATAAAACATGTATGCTCCAAGGCAACACAAATGTATTATATATTCCATTTATAAATATGAAGCAGGGCGGAATAAATAACTGCATAAGATTCTATCTAGCTCTGAAATTCTCAGATTCTACCAATAGTATTTAGGTTTATTACTAAACAAATTCACCAGTAATATACCCAAAATTCATCAACATATAATTGCCAGATTTAGTTGTTAGTTAATAATAAGCATTCTAAATATTGAATTTTATTCTAAAAGACCTGGAATAAGAAAATCTGAAAAATAAAAAAAATAGCATATAAGCAACTGTCCTTTGAACAAAACAAAAGTGAGATGGAACTATCAAGTTTATACCTGAGAATGAGAAATGGAAAGATCTGGACTTTCTTTAGACCTCATAATTTCATCTTCCTCACAAACTAAACTTGGTTCTGTAAAAAAAAAAAAAAAAAATTAAACAGGTATAAAATTGAGTTGGAAGTGAGTTAATGTACATTTTCATTAACTTCTTACCTCCAAGTTCAGAAGATGCAGGGTTTTTTTCCTGTTCTTCCATTTTAGTTTCCATGTCCAAATCATCCTATATAATTATGTGAAGAAAAAAATGGACACATTTCAAAAAGGAATTAAAACAAGTGAGCAGAAAGCATTTATGAACGAATTTGTTTCATGTGAAGGCTAAATACAATATAAAACTACTGGCTGGGCATGGTGGCTCATGCTTGTATTCCTAGCACTTTGGAAGGCCATGGAGGGAGGATTGCTTGAGACTAGTAGTTCCAGATTAGCCTGGGCAATATGATGAGACCTTGTCTCTATGAAAAAATTTAAAAAATTAGCCAGGTGTGGTGGCATGTTTCTGTGGTCCCAGCTACACAGGAGGCTGAGGTGAGAGGATCACTTGAGCCCAGAAGTTTGAGACTGCAGTAGCTGTGATCATCCCACTGCACTCCAGCCTGGGAGACAGAATGAGACCCTGTCTCAAAAACAAACCAACCAACCAACCCAGGCTGGGCACAATGGCTCACACCTGTAATCCCAGCACTTTGGAAGGCTGAGGTGGGCAGATCACTTGAGGTCAGGAGTTGGAGACCAGTCTGGCTAACATGGTGAAATCCCGTCTCTACTAAAAATACAAAAATTAGCCAGGCATGGTGGCACACGCTTGTAATCCCAGCTACTCAGGAGGCTAAGGCAGGAGAATACCTTGAACCCAGGAGGCTAGCGGTTGCAGTGAGCCAAGATCTGCCACTGCACTCCAGTCTGGGCAACAGAGCAAGACTCTGTCTCAAAAAACAAAACAAAACAAAACAAACAAACCAAAAAACCCCAAAAACCTACAACTACCTTATACTTGCTAGAAATAAAAGTGTTCCTAGAATTACTATCAAAAGGCAATTTATTAATCCAAATAAAGCATAAAATACTATTTTTCTTTATTTTGCAGGGTTGCTTTAAGGACAAATCATAAAAATATACAACTTTTGGTCAGGCGTGGTGGCTCATGCCTGTAATCTCAGCATTTTGAGAGGCAGAGGTGGGCGGATCACCTGAAGTTGGGAATTCGAGACCAGCCTGACCAACATGGAGAAACCCTGTCTCTACTAAAAATACAAAATTAGCCAGGCATGGTGGTGCATGTCTGTAATCCCAGCTACTCAGGAGGCTGAGGAACAAGAATCACTTGAACCAGGGAGGCGGAGGTTGCGGTGAGCTGAGATCATACCATTGCACTCCAGCCTGGGCAATAAGAGCGAAACTCTGTCTCAAAAAAAAAAAAAAAATATATATATATATATATATGCAATAAAGACTCTTCAGCTCAGCCATGTTATGGTAAAAATAGCAACAGGTTTAATGTCTACATTACAATTATTGTTCCCTTTGTGATACATGTGAAAGAGATTTAAATATTTTCAAGAATGCTACAAACACCTCAGCCATATTTGTTATAACGCAAGACTGGGATTTAGGTCTTAGAAAAAAGTTTTTTTTCTTTGACTGAATTGGTTGAAAATTGATTGAATTTTCCATGTGTAAAGATGTGGTCAGAGAGCCTAATCAGAATAGTGAATCTCTGTACATAAGTATTGTAGTCATAACTTAGAATAAATTGAGACAGAGAAAACAAGAGAAGTGAGATTAAAGGATATAATGTTAATGCCTGAAAGATTAAAGCAATAATGACTTTCACATTTGCTGGAAGTAAGGCAACTAAAAAACTCTTTTATACTTCTATTCATCCATTCACTCGACTAATACTTAGGATGCACTAACTACAAATTCAAGTGCTAGGCACAGGATGATTAAAAAGTTGAATAAGATACTTCCTGACTTCCAGGAACTTCCAGGCTGCTTCAGAACAGTTACTTTCCAGGCCCCAGAGAAATTCAAGCACAGGCTACCTGAACACTTAATAGGGATGTCGTAGAAAAGATTCCATCATTAGCCAGGGGTTGGACTAGTGCAATGCTTTTCAAATTATGCCCTAGAGTCCGAGGGGTTTCCTCAGAGTCCACTATGAAGGTAAGTGACATATGGAGTGGCAGAGCCTTCAGGAACATTCCCTGCTTCAACCAGAATAGTCGTGCTTTTAAGTTCTAGTATAATGTTTGGACTAAATAAAAAGTTTTAAAACCATAGGCCTAGACTTTAAGGACCCTTCCAACCTTGAGTTCACGATTATAATAGAGAATTTACACAAATGTTAATGGGAGCTACAAAAAATCTTCAGAATTGAGTAAAGCATTTGTTATTATTGTTCTTTATAACTCTCGAAATACACTTACACTTGTATAATGCTCCTGTTCATCTTCTACATCTTTGTCCCTCAGGATTTTTTGAAATGGTGTTTTTATTTGTTTTGGTGATAGTATAGTTGAATCAATATTTTCCATTCGTTCTCTCTCAGTGGTCACTTTTACTTTGAAGATGTGAAAAGGTGTTGAGACTTCTCCCACATTTAAATACATAGGCTCCCCTTCAAATATAACTCCTTCACAATCACCATCCTTAAAACCAGGAGGCTGGTAATCTGGGGGTGTAACTGCAAAAAAGTAAGTGTAAACCGTGCTGTTCATGAAATTAAAGAAAATATTATTATTATTATAAAAACACATGCAGATTGCAGGTATTTCAAATAGTATATAAGGGCATAATGCAAAACATAAGAATCACTCTCCTACTATGTCCAAGTCCCCATTTTAATCCCTGAAGGTAAGCTTTGTTTTCTTCACTTGACTGTCTGTGACCTTCGGTAAATTTTTTTCATCCCTGATTTGATTTTCTCATCTGTCAAATAGTGAAAATAATAGTACCTACTTCACAGGGTCATTGTGGGAATAAAATAAAGTGTTGTAAAATGTTGAGAACAGAACTGGCACATAGTAAATACTCAATAAATGTTAGTTGTTATTTTTGTTGCTTTATGTTCTTCTAGAAGACATGCATATAATAAAAGATATTTCATATTTACATAGGTTTTAGGAATTACATATATAAAATTCCTTTAAAAACACAAATGAGATCATACCGTTCCATATCTAGCTGGTTTTAACTTAATAATATATCTTGGATAATGTAATTTATCAGCACCTTCTTTTTAACAGCTTGTGTAGTATTCTATTATGCAGATGGACCATAATTTATTTACTCAGTCCCCAATGAAGGATACTCAAGTTGTTTCCAGTTTGTTCCTATTTTAACCAATGCTATAATCAAAATCCTTATATATTTGCATATTTGCACAATTATATTTTCAATATATTTTTCTCACTATAGAATTTCTAGATTAAAGATTTAAAATTTTGATACTGCCAAATTGTCCTCTAAAAATGTAGAACCTGTATACAGTCCCTCAAGTGTATAAAAGTGCCGGCTTGGCCGGGTGCGGTGGTTTGTGCCTGTTATCCCAGTTCTTTGGGAGGTCAAGGTGGGTGAATCACTTGAGATCAGGAGTTCAAGACTAGCCTGGCCAACACGGTAAAACCCCATCTCTACTAAAAATACAAAAATTAGCCAGACATGGTGGCGAATGCCTGTAGTCCCAGCTACTCAGGAAGTTGAGGCAGGAGAATCACTTGAAGCCAGGAGGTGGAGGCTGCAGTGAGCTGAGATTGTGCCACTGCATTCCAGCCTGGGCGACAGAGCAAGACTCAGTCTCCATAAAAGAAAAAAGTTCCTGTTTCCCCACATCCTTATCAATAATGGATTAACACATTTTACCAATCTGATAAGTGAAAACTGTTAACTCATTGTTAAATTTATTTAATTGAGTGAGGTTATACTTCACATGGATTTATTCCTATCACTAGAGAAGCATCTATTTTAAAGCTTAATTTTGCAAATCTTTCTTTTTGAATAGTGATATTAAATGTAAATTTTATAATTTCAAAAAATTTAGGTGCTAAAAATATTTGGAATGGAAACCAATTGCTTCAATAATAATAAAACATAGGTACCAACTGAAACAGGATGTATTGCAAATAGTACCTTCATCGTAGTAAAAAAGTTTCATGGTCAAACAAACATCATTAGGTAAAGGCCCCAGATTTTGCATTAGGATATAAATCTTGCGAATGAGGAGAATGCTTGCTTTCTTGGTGTCGGTAGATGACATGCTAGATTCATTGCTTTGGTTTTTACTAGAAGAGAATCACATATTAATTTCTTTTATAAAACCTGTGGCTTCTAGTATCATAACTTTACATTTTAACTATTTGAGATTCTTATTTCTATTATAGCATTAAGCTGTTAACTTGAAAGTTACCATGTGTTTTAATGTCACTATTATAAAATTTTAATATTAATATAATTGCTAGAAATCAATAACTTAATTTTACTTAAATGCATTTTACATAAAGTGTTTAAAGAAAGCAAATAATGTTTTAAAATTGTATTTCTATATTTCTAATCACCTAAGTTCTCTTTCCACAATTAAAATTGCTTATAATTAACCACAGAATCTGGCTTGAAGCTACTCCAAGTCACCACTCCATTTTGCATAGCCACATCTTGATGGTTAATTGGGCATGACCCTGCAGTTTCAGAATGAATCCTGAAGTTTAGCTATATAGCATTAATATGAATAAGTGGTAATCTGTAATACAAAAAGAAAACTATAGAACAATACCTTATGAAGTCCATGAGTGGTCCATTATTGGTGTATTTGAATTTGAATTGGTAACATTCTGAAATTGTCTTAAATAGAAAATATTGCAGTTATGTTTCTGATATTCAGTACTAGCTGCTAAATAGCTATATTCTGTTTTGTATGACTCAACATTTAGTCAATACTTTTTTTCTGCCATATTAATCCCTATTGGTCCATTGAAGCTTTTGATTCCTCGTGTTCAGTTTTCATGGTTTGGGTATGGGGCTTCAGTCTTGGAGAGACATCTATTTCCCAACTCATTTTAATGTATGTTATTTATACCACATGGAAGGAACTCCTTAGCAGGCAGATATGGGAGGCAACATACCTCAGCAGAGTGGCTAACACAGGGCTTAAATCTTTGCTATACTGTAACCACAGGCATGCCACTTAAGCCTTAGTTTAAGTTTTAGTTTCCCCAGCTAAAAAAGGGATTAAAGACAGTATATATCTCATTGGTAGTTGTGAATAAATATTCACAAATGGGATAATACAGGGTACTTTATAAAGTACCTGACATATAGTAAACATTCAATAAATGTTGTTATTGTATCAACAAGGTTGCTAATTTACTGATTGAAAAAATGCACAATTATAAAACATATGAAAATAAATGAACATTTTCTGAACAATCAATTAGTTTTCTGAACAATCTATTAATTCACAGCCTTTACCCAAATGATCTGCTTTGTCAGCATGGACACATATTAAGCATTAATTGCAGGCGTGAGTATCAAAGAAAAGACACATTCTCAGCCCTCCTGAAGCATGAAAACTTTTATTGCTTTCTTTATATTTCATTGCTTACATAGTGATGTTTTTAAACATCTATTATTAACACCAGTTTAAATCTACCTCTCCTTGACTGAATGAAACATTATAACAACTATAGCCTAATGGGTAAACACCCAAATCTTGAACTGGCCTTCCTAGGTTCAAAACCTGGTTCTGCCTCTTCTGCCACTATGACCTTAGGCAAGAAATCCCTTGTACCTAGATTTCCTAATCTGTAGAGTGGAGATGCTAATAGTGGTCACCTCATGAAAGCTGGGATGAATAAATGAGATAATGCACATAAAGCCCCAAAGAACAGAGCCTAATATAGAGTAAGCACTCAGTAGATCTTTCCCCCTTGTTTCTTATCTTCTGGTTTTCCCTTTCATGTTCTCCCTTCTCTCCTTTAATTGTAAGATAAATAGTTAGCCATGACTGAATTGGGATGAATATTCTAAGTTTAAAGATGACTCTCTTACTTTCCTAAAACTCAAGCCCTTTCATAATTCTAAAATATAGTATAACAAATACTGTAAAGAATTAGACGTCAGGAGATTTAAGTTATTTCTGACAGTTTGTAAGCTTTGAGGCCTAAGATCAGTCACATAATCTCTGTCATGTTAATCTGTTTAAAGGTAACAATCCAAGCCCTGCCTTACCTCAGAAGAGTTTTATGAAGTTCAAATGTGAAAATATACATGAAAGTATATTGATTAAAGCATAATTAAAAGCATAAGATATTCTTATATTATGTTTTATATTCTTTTTAGATATTAGAGGCATTATGTTTCATTAGTAACTCAAGCACACTTACCTGAGGATCTTCTGGGTTTGTGTATACCTATTTAAAAACAATTTACAATTGAGTTATCTAAGGCTAAGTATTCAAGAGCTAAATTAAGATGTTTAGACTAAACTTCATGGGAACTCAGCAAAACAAACAAATAAAAATGACCACCCAAAATATTACTTTTTCATTCCATTGAATAGATCAGTTATTCGAATAATGTGACATAATCAATTGACAGTTTTAGTGTTATTTAATTAAGTAAGGCCAAAGTTGGCAGCATTTTAAAAAGAACACACAATTTAAAAATACTTACAGCTAGAACAACCATCCTTAGCTGAAATACAACAAAGAACAAAAATCTTACTTGTAGTCTACAAAATATTTTTTCATTATGAATCATAAGAATTCTTTGTCCTATTTCAACATGTATTCCTAATAACAAATAATCATTGCAGATCTTGACTGCATAAGATCAATGCCTATAATGCAGGACCTTACATATGCTTCCCTATCCCCTGAAATCTGTTGCTAGTAAAATCACTGATGACTGAAATTCATGTCAGCACTTTATTTCATTGATGTAAGCAAAAAGGACATTACTGCCAGTTATAAGGAAAAAAATATATATTGTGAAATAACACAATATATGTGTTATACCGAAAACAATGAGAACTGATTTTGAAAAAAGAAACAGCCGAGAGTTCAGGGCCCCAGGGAGGAAGTTTTGGAGACCATAGGAAAAGAAAATCGTAGAAAGTAATTTAATCAAATGATCTGCCAAAAATCTAAGAGTCATCCTTGATTCTGATCTTTTCCTTATATTACACAGCCAGTCCATCAACAAATCAATCAGTTCTACTGCCAAATCCATTCTGAATCTCCTCTCTCTGCTATCATGGTCTAAGCAACCATTATTTCTCACCAGTACTACAGTAATGGCCTAGGTGCTATTCTCCTTACTCCCAATCTTATTCTCCTTCTACAGCAGATTCTCTAAGTTGTGGGCAAAGTGATTTAAAACATTTTTTTTTTTTTTTTTTAAGACAGAGTATCACTCTGTCCCTCAGGCTGGAGTACAGTGGCATGATCTCAGCTTACTGCAACTTCCACCTCCCAGGTTCAAGTGATTCTCCTGCCTCAGCCTCCTGAATAGCTGGGATTACAGGCATGCCACCACGCCTAGCTCATTTTTGTACTTTTAGTAGAGACAAGTTTTCAACATGTTGGCCAGGCTGGTCTCAAACTCCTGACCTTAGGTGATCCACCTGCCTTAGCTTCCCAAGGTGCTGGGAGTACAGACGTGAGCCACCGTGCCTGGTCTAAAACAATTTTTAAATGTAAATCAAATATTACGTTTCTACATATAACCTTAGAATGGCTTTTCTTTGCACCTAAAATAAAATCCACTGAGTGCTCTGGCCATGCTTATCTGCCCAGGCTCATCTCATGTTATTCTCCCCCACTGCACAATTGCCCTCAGTCATATTGGCCTTCTTTTTGTTCCTGGAACTCTCTAAACTTCCTTCTAATTCTTTGCATTAGCTGCTCTGCTGGGAATATTCTCTCCTAAAATCAGTGCCTAGCTGGTTTCTTCTCATTCAGATCTCTTAAATGTCACTTCCTCAGAGAAGCTCCTATGACCATCCCATCTAAAGTTACCTTACCTTTCCATTTACCACATACTTTTGCTAAAAATTTTAATGGCATTTAACATTATTGAAAAGTATATGATTTGTTTTATTAACTACTTGTTTTCCTACTATACAAGGGACTCTTTTTGTTTTGTTGATCACTGTTAGCTTAACCAGTTCCTACCTAGAAGAAATGCCTAGCACATAACAGGCGCTCAATATTTACTACACCTTAATGGGGAAGGTTAGGAACCATAAATAAAAATTCATCTTCTTCACAATTAGCCTAGTGCTGGACTTCATTATACATGTTGATACTATATTATACTAAGTATGCAAAAAGGCTTACAATCCATCTTAAAACCTTCTTAATTTTGCTAATTCAGAATTTGTGACTATTTAACCTAGATTATGTGGAAATTTATTTTTGAACCCTAATAAGGAAATAATTTATTAAATTATTACTATAAACAAGTTTGTAGAGGGCATGTGAAACTAATGAATAAATTATTTGAAAAGACTCTTTAATTCATTAATTTTTTTATAAGTTAACATGTTATTAATACAAATAAGTGTTTAAAAAACTAGCTTGGAAAAGTTTGTTTAGTATTAATTCCATTAGCTTTAAATGACTTGATGATTAGTCTTTAAAATATTCAAATGTTTAGGCTGAAATCAGTAACTCAGACTGACTTACACTCAAGTTAGTTCAAATGAATGTTTTACTACATGATGATACCAGTTAGATTTGTAGATCACCAACTATAGAAAAAAAAGGATAGAGAGATTGCAAGACTTACATATTTTTTCTGTAAAGCATCATAACATCCTAGCATCCTAAAAAAAAAAAAATCAAGGATTCATTTTTAGACTGAATGCATTTCCAGAAAAGAGTTATTTTCATAAATTTCCATATTATCTCATTACTAAATAATACAAAAATGTCTTATTAAAGCTCCCTTCTTATTAACTAGCTTTAAACAAGACAAAACATAAAAAAACAATGTTGCAGAAATGTAAAATGATGGACAGGGATGGAAGGGAAAATACAAAATGTCTGACAGCTATTTGTGGGGAACAATAATAAAATAAATAAAGCCTGCTTGCATGGGGCATAAAATAAAGGAACATTTATTTTTAGAATTTATTTTTCTAAATACCCAGACTTCAAGGAGAGGAAAACGTCAGTGGAAAACTTAATGACCTACAAAAATGCTATCTAGTATTAAAGGGTGATTCACTAAAATTTGGTTAAACACCAAAAGGTATCCAAGGTACAAAAAAAAGTAATATAAGCAAAAATAATTTTCTCTCTTTAGGTATTCTGTTACTTGCCATTTCACTAACTGTGTGGATCCTGGGCAATTTTTATCTTCTCTCAGTATTTTGACACAAAGATCTAAACACAAAAAGATGAAATATAGAGTTACTTAAGAAAAGTAAACAACTAGAAATTTTAAATGAAGTTTATTTTCTTCAGCTGTGTATTACAGGTAAATTATAATTATAATAATTATTATTTTGAGACAGGGTCTCACTCCATCACCTAGGATGGAGTGCAGTGGCATGATCTCGGCTCACTGGAACTTCTGCCTCCCAAGTCAAGCCTTTCTCCCACCTCAGCCTCCCCAATAGCTGGGACTTCAGGTGTGCCACCATGACCGGCTAATTTTTGTATTTTTCGGTAGAGACAGGATTTTCTCATGTTGGCCAGGCTAGTCTCGAACTTCTGACCTCAGGTGACCCACCTGCCTTGACCTCCAAAAGTGCTGGGATTACAGGCGTAAGCCACCGTGCCCAGCACAGGTAAATTATTAATAGCAATAATTAATACCCAGATGATTAATATTATCAATGTAATTGAAGAAAGATTATATGAAAGTAGTCTTTTAATATTTATTATAAAATGCCAGCATCATAATTAGGATGCAAGTTGATGGGTACAAAAACATTTCATAAAAAAATTATGGAATCCATAAAATTAGATATGTTGCTTCCATGCCATGATATGTTGTTATACAAGGATCTTAGAATCTTATCCCAGTAAAATACTTGTAAAGGCCAAGAAGTTAACTGGCTATCAAAAACAAAGAGGCCTGCAAAGAAGCAACATGTAACACAGTGGAAAAGACTAAGAGTATCTCATATTCTCAAGTTCCTTATTTGAAAAACAGGTATTTGTAGGACTGTTACATGAATTAGCAAGATATCGTACATAACATAGTGCTTACCATATTGCCCAGCACATAACTGGTGTACAATATTATGCATGTATAATGTACTGAGAAATAAGTTATTATTGTAGTATAAACTGGCTGTATTATTATTATTATTATTATTTTAATTAAAAAAATAGAGATGGAGTCTCCTTATGTTGACCAGGCTGGTCTTGAACTCCTGGCCTCAAGTGATCCTCCTGCCTCAGCCTCCCAAAGTGCTGGGATTACAGACATGAGCTTCCACGCCTGGCGCTGGCTGTATTTTTACTTCCTTAAAATAGCACAAGAACATACACTACTGCTATACAAAGTTATAAATAACAGAATGTTTTCTATCGATTTCTTTCATCATTATAAGCATAATTTCAGGTAAAATTATACTTGAGAAACTGAGGAAAAATTTTATGATTAAGTGCTTCTAAAGGTGTTGAATATATATATTTTAAAACCATTTAGGTATCCAAACAAAAACATGTACATCAATGTGGCATTATTCATAATAGCCAAAAAGAGAACCCAAATGTTCATCAACTGGTAAAGGGATAAGTAAAATGTGGTACAGCCATACAATAGAACATTATTCAGCAACAAAAAGGGATGAAGCACTTATCCATGTTACAATATGGAGGAACCCTGAAAACATGCTAGTTGAAAGCCAGTCACAAAGGACCACTTTTTTTTTTTTTTTTTTTTTTTGAGACGGAGTCTCGCTCTGTGGCCAGGCTGGAGTGCAGTGGCTCAATCTCAGCTCACTGCAACCTCCACCTCCTGGGTTCAAGCAGTTCTCCTGCTCAGCCTCTCAAGTAGCTGGGACTACAGGCATGCACCACCATGCCTGGCTAATTTTTGTATTTTTAGTAGACACGGGTTTCACCATGTTGGCCAGGATGGTCTCTATCTCTTGACTTTGTGATCCGCCCTCCTCAGCCTCCCAAAGTGCTGGGATTACAGGCGTGAGTCACTGCGCCTGGACAGGACCACATTTTATATTATTTCATTTATATGAAATGTCCAGAATAAGTAAATCTGTACAGACAGAAAGTAGATTGGTGATTGCCTAGGACTGGGAAGGTTGAGGAGAAGTGCATAGTGGCTTAATGGGTATGGAGTTTCTTTTTGGGATGAAGAAATGTTCTAAAATTGACTGTGGTGATCCTTGTACAACTCTGGGAATTTATTGAAAATCATTGAAATGTACACTTTTAAACAATGAACTGTCAGGTATGTGAATTGTATTAATAAAGCTTCTGTTAAAATAAAATTTCTAAGTCAAAAATTATAGTTTTAGAGCAAACAAAAATAAAAATATCATTTTAAAATAAAGCTTTAAAATAAATATTATATTACCATCTAGATATCTTGTTCCATAAGCGCATTCTGGGAATATTCCTCTCAAATACGTGATACAGGATACTGAAACTGCTAGGAGCCTCTTCACTAACACCAAAGACTGGTGTTCAGTTGATATCTTATTGGGAAATACCAGTGCACTCTAAAATTCAAGGGAAAATAGAATACTTTATTTAAATTTATTAAAAATAAAGTAGTTTCTCTTAACATAGATCTAATTTTGTATAAGCATAGTACTCGCCCCAAGAATTCCTCCCTATATTGATTAGTAATCCCCCAAAAGTCACAGCGGGATGTAAAATGTGAGGGTGTTTCTAGGGTAATAGCCTAAAGGACACAAACAAAAAGTACCTAAAAATCTTTTTAATTTTTTAAATTTTTTAAAAAATTGAGACAGGGTCTCACTCTATTGCCCAGGCTGGAGTGCAGTGGCACGATCATAGCTGCCTACAACCTCAATTGGATGCAAGTTGATGGACACAAAGTATTTCATTAAAAAAGTATAGGCCAGGTGCAGTGGCTCACACCTGTAATCCCAGCACTTTGGGAGGCTGAGGCGGGAGGATCACTAGGTCAGGAGTTCAAGACCAGACTGGCCAAATGGTGAAACCCTGTCTCTACTAAAAATACAAAAAATAGCTGGGTATGGTGGCGGGCGCTTGTAAACCCAGCTACTCCTGTAATCCCAGCTACTCGGGAGGCTGAGGCAGGGAATTGCTTGAGCCCAGGAGGCAGAGGTTGCAGTGAGCCAAGATTGTGCCACTGCACTCCAGCCTGAGTGACAAAGTGAGACTCCATCTCAAAAAAAAAAAGTATAGAATAATTATATGATTCTTCAGATTATATTCAAATATATCAAATACTAGTATTTTGAGAATGAATAAAACAAATATTAATAGTGGCTGGTATTTTAAAAACACCTTTTTGGGACACCCATATAAACTGTTTTTCAGTTTAATGGTTTTTAGTTTATTCACAGAGGTGTGTGTGCAACAATCACCACCATCAATTTCATAACATTTTCTTCACCCCAAAAAGGAAACCCATACCAATTAGCAATCACTCCCTGTCCCTTATCCCATCCCATGTCCCACCCACTAGGCTTTCTGTCCCTATAAATTTGCGTATTGTAGACATTTCATATATGACATTTCATATATCCTCGCACAACCTCTAAAGTAGCTGAGACTACAGGCATGCACCACCATGCCTGGCTAAAGTTTTTTTTTTTTTTTTTTTTTTTTTTTTTTTCTGTAGAGATGAGGTCTCACTATGTTACCCAGGCTGATCTCAAACTCTTGGGCTCAAGCGATACTCTCACCTCAGCCTCAGCTCAAAAAGTACCTAAAAATCCTAAGAATCCCCTTGCAGATTAACTGCCTGTAAATGCATAATACATGGATAGATAACATTGATTTTTCTCTTTGGTCACTGAGTAGGTTTAACAGAGATTAAGTGTAATGCAAAATCCTATACAAAGATAACAAACGCATATTTGTCTCTGGGTTACAAACATTAATTTTCTTTTTGAGACAGAGTCTCACTGTTACCCAGGCTGGAGTGCAGTGGTGCTATCTCGGCTCACTGCAACCTCCCCTTTCTGAGTTCAAGTGATTCTCCTGCCTCAGTCACCCTCATAGCTGGGATTACAGGCGTGAGCCACCGCGCCCAGCCGGCCTCATTTTCTTATTTATTTATTTTTATTCTGCTTATATATTGAACATTCATATTCTGGAGGTGGACCACTATGACCAATAATTTCATCAAAGCAACAAAGCAGTATTCATTAATATCTAATGTAAATTAAATGTGAATGAGCAATTTAATTCAATGCAGCAAACATCCAATAGAACTTTCAATTAATTCAAAATACTTTAGCAAATATCTTCATTTCTTAAAACATGCAGTTTCCTGGTATTATAAAACCCTCAAATAGTTGAGCCCTAACTTCCAAATGTAACAACAGAGTAGCTGAGACTTCAAGAAACAATAAAAGCGGCTACATTAAGACATATCAAAATACAAGAAATCATACCATGGGAGTCCTCTGCAGCTGGGCAGTGGCCATCTTCTTCTGATAAAGTATTTTCTTTAATTCAACCTTGTGACACAAATACAAGCTTTAACTTAGAGCTCATTTTTTTTCTCTAACATTTCAGTTTACCACATATAAAATTCAACAGAATTTTATGTGAATAAATTTGAATTTCTTTAATTAAAATAACATCTTCAAAAACATAGAGGTCGATATTGCAGTAGAACTATTTTGAGTAGGGTCCTGATTTGAAGCCATTTGACTAGCAAGTCTCAAACAAAAGGATTATTAAGAAACTGTTATGGGTGCAGCACACCAACATGGCACAAGTATACATATGTAACAAACCTGCACGTTATGCACATGTACCCTACAACTTAAAGTATAATAATAATAAATAAATTAAAAAAAAAAAAAAAAGAAACTGTTTAAGAGAACTTTTTAAAAAGGCACAATCGGCCGGGTGTGTTGGCTCACGCCTGTAATCCCAGCACTTTGGGAGGCCAAGGCGGGCAGATCACGAGGTCAGGAGATCGAGACCATCCTGGCAAACACGGTGAAATCCGTCTCTACTAAAAATACAAAAAAAAAAAATTAGCCAGGCGTGGTGGCGGGCGCCTGTCATCACAGCTTCTCGGGAGGCTGAGGCAGGAGAAAGGTGTGAACCTGGGAGGCGGCGGAGCTTGCAGTGAGCCAAGATCACACCACTGCACTCCAGCCTGGGCAACAGAGCGAGACTCCGTCTCAAAAAAAAAAAAGGCACAATCTTCCTATTTTTATTCCCTATACACATTCAAACACGGACAACATTGTACACGTAGGTATTCAGTAATAAAAAAACTGCCTGGCAAACCCTCTAAATTTTTTTAGTTTTATTTCTTTTTATTTTTCATTTTTTCGAGATGCAGTCTCGCTCTGTCTCCAGGCTGGAGTGCAGTAGCGTGATCTCAGCTCACTGCAACCTCCGCCTCCCGTGTTCAAATGATTCTCCCGCCTCAGCCTCCCGAGTAGCTGGGACCACAGGTGCCCACCACCACATCCGGCATATATATATATATATATATATATATATATATATATATATATATAATTTTTTTTTTTTTTTCCTCCAAGACGGAGTCTCGCTCTGCCGCCCAGGCTGGAGTGTAATGGCGCGATCTCGGCTCACCGCAACGTCCGCCTCCGGGTTCAAGTGAGTCTCCTGCCTCAGCTGGGACTCCAGCCGCGCCACCACATTCAGCTAATTTTTGTATTTTTAGTAGACACGGGATTTCACCATCTTGGCCATGCTGGTCTTGAACTCCTGACCTCGTGAACCGCCCGCCTCGGCCCCCCAAAGTGCTGGGGTTATAGGCATGAAGCACTGTGCCCGGCCGCTATTTTTTTTCTATTTTTAGTAGAGACGGGGTTTCGCCATGTTGGTCAGGCTGGTCTCAAAGGATCCTCCGGCCTCAGCCGCTCAACTTGGAGGGATTACAGGCGTGAACCACCGTGTCCGGCCCCAATTTCACTTTTCTTAATCAGACAATTCAGCTTGAAGAGTTTACTGAAGAGGCAAACTTCATGGAGGAACCTATTTACGTTAAACGTTTAAATTTATTCTGACAAATCCTGAATTCGCCGTCCGTACTCACCCGATCTCAAGAACCTCTGTTGACAAGTAAGTGGGTATACATTTTTCTCGCAAATGTTTTACCACTAAGACCTTAAGAAACTTAAAAGTAGGGGAAAGGTGACAGAAAAAGAGATTAAAAAGTAAAATATACGCGCGCACACACATATATACACACTAATATATATTACATTACGTCTGAGGGGCGGGCACCGGAGACCAGAAGAGCTGCACGCGGCTGCACGCGCTCTGCCCGATGCGCATGCGCTTTCTTTCAACGGTCACCCGCTGGGGCGCGACAGTGACTTTTTGACCCCCAGTTGAGGTCACCTTTCCCGCCAAAGCGCAGCGCAAGGCGCACTGGGAGCCTCAGACACGGGAAGGCTCAGCGCCACGTCTCAGGCAGGGAAAAGTCACACAGAAGGGGGAAGGTTAAAGTAACTGCATGTGCAGTTACTGAATTTGATTGTTTTCTGACTTCTGATTTTCTTTCTTTTCTTTCTTTCTTTCTGTTTCTCTCTCTCTCTCTTTCTCTCTGTCTCTCTCTCTCTCGACGGAGGTTTGCTCTTGTAGCCCAGGCTGGAGTACAGTGGCATGATCTTGGCTCACTGCAACCTCTGCCTCCAGGGTTCAGGCGATTCTCCTGCCTCAGCCTCCCAAGTAGCTAGGATTACAGGTGCCCATCACCACGCCCAGCTAATTTTTGTATTTTTAGTAGAGAGGGGGTTTTGCCATGTTAACCAAGCTGGTCTCAAACTCCTGACGTCAGGTGACCTGCCTCCCTCGGCCTCCCAAAGTGCTGGGATTACAGGCGTGAGCCACCACACCCGGCTGACTTTTTATTTTCTTATTGGAACTACTACAAATTGCACTCCCACCTTCCAGTCTCCTGTGTCTTCAGGAAACCAGTTGCTTTAGCAGTCTTCTACTTAGCTATTTCCACTGCGTTATGTCATTGGGGACAATGGATAGCTTTGAATGTAATTTGTCTCTTTGAGAAATAAAATAAGATCAGATTGGGTAGGTATTAATAGTTGGAGATTATTCAGTAGTACAAGCTTCTTAGTTTACAGGTTATTATATATCCAAATACATTTCTTACCAGTGTAAACATTCAATTACAGGCATACCTTGGAGATATTGCAAGTTCAGTTCCAGACCATCCAATAAAGCAAATAACACAATAAAGCAAATTACACAAATTTGTTAGTTTTCCATGTGTATAAAAGTTATGTTGGCTGGATGCGGTGGCTCATGCCTCTAATCCCAGCACTTTGGGAGGCTGAGGCGGGATGATTGCTTGAGACCAGAAATTGGGGATCAGCTTGGGCAACAAAGTGAGACCCTGCCTCTACAAAAAAAAAAAAAATTAGGCGGAGGTAGTGGCACACACCTGTAGTCACAGCTACTCAGGAGACTTAGGCAGGAGGATCCCTTGAGCCCAGGAGTTAGCAGTTGCAGTGAGCCCTGTTTGAGCCACTGCACTCCCGCCTGGGCGACAGAGTGAGACTCTTGTTTCAAAAAAAAAAAAAAAAAAAAAAATTATGGTTACACTCTTAATATCTTAATGTATTTATTGTACATATCTTATGCTTACTGTAGTCTGTTGAGTGTGCAGGAGCATAATGTCTAGAAACACAATGCACATACTTTAATTTAAAAATACTTTATTGCTAAAAAGTGCTAATGATCATCTGAATAATCATCTTTTTGCGGGTGGAGGGTCTTGCCTTGATGTCAATGGCTGCTGACTGATCAGGGAGTTGTTTGCTGCATGTTGGGGTGTTTGTGGCAATTTCTTAAATTAGGACAACAATAACATTCACCACATCGATTGACTCTTCCTTTTACAGATTTCTCTGTAGCATGTGATGCTATTTGACAGCATTTTACCCACAGTAGAAATTCCTTCAGAATTGGAGTCAATCCTCTCAAACCCTGCTGCTACTTTGTCAACAAAGTTTATGTAACATTCTAAATCCTTTGTTACCATTTCAATCTTGTTCACAGCATCTTCACCAGGAATAGATTCCATCTCAATAAATCACTTTCCTCAATCATCCATAAGAAGCAATTCAGCCGGCAGTGGTGGCTCATGCCTGTAGTCCCAGAACTTTGGGAGGCTGAGGCGGGCAGATCACAAAGTCAGGAGTTTGAGACTAGCCTGGCCAATATGGTGAAACCCCATCTCTACTAAAAATACAAAAATTCGCCAGGCATGATAGCACGCCTGTAATCCCAGCTACTAGGGAGGCTGAGGTGGGAGAATCGCTTGAATCCAGGAGGCTGAGGTTTCAGTGAACTGAATCATGCCACTGCACTCCAGCCTGGGCAACAGAGCAAGACACCATCTAAAAAAAAAAAAAAAAGAAGCAATTCCTCAGCAGTTCAAATTTTGTCATGAGATTGTAGCAGTTCAGTCCCATCTTCTCATCTTCAGGTTCTACTTCCAATTCTGGTACTCTTGCTATTTCCACATCTGCAGTTACTTCCTCCACGGCAGTCTTGAACTTCTCAAAGTCATCCATGAGGATTGGAAAAACTTCTTCTAAAATTAATTATAATTCAGAATAATTATTAGACCAAGATTTCTTCTGTTCATATTGATATTTTGACCCCCTCCTATGAATCACAAATATTCTTAATGCCATCAAGAATAGTGACTCCTTTCCAGAAGGTTTTCAATTTTCTTTGCCTACATCCATCAGAGGAATCACTATGGCAGCTACAGCCCTTACAAAATGTATTTCTTAACTTATAAGGCTTGAAAGTCAAAATTACTCCTTGATCCATGGGCTGCAGAATGGTCTTTTTGTTAGTAGGCATGAAAACAACATTAATCTCCATGTTCATCTCCATTAGAGCTCTTGAGTGACCAAGTGCATTGACAATGAGCAGTAATATGTTGAAAGGAATCTTTTTTTATAAGCAGCAGTAGGTCCCAACCATGGGCTTAAAATATCCAGAAAACTATGTTTTAAGCAGATGTGGTGTCATCCAGGCTTTGTTGTTCCATTTATAGATCACAGGCAGAGTAGATTTAGTATAATTCTTAATGGCCCTAGAATTTGCAGAATGTTAAGGGAGCACTGGCTTCAAATGTAAGTCACCAGCTGCATTATCCTCTTGTGAGAAATTCATCCTGTCCGCTAAAGCTTTGAAGGCATTCATTTCTCTTCTCTAGCTATGAAGGTCTTCAGTGGAATCGTCTTCCACAAAGCTGTTTCACCTACGTGGAAAATGTGCTGTTTAGGATAACCACCTGCATCAGTTATCTTAGTTAGATCTTCTGGATAACTTGCAGCTTCCACATCAGCACTTGCTGCTCCACCTTGCACTTTTTTTTTTTTGAGATGGAATCTTGCTCTGTCACCCAGGCTGGAGTGTGGTGGCGCGATCTCAGCACTTTTGTGTTATGGAGAATGGCTTCATCCCTGAAACCTCATGAACCAACATCTGCTAGCTTCAGACTTTTCTTCTGCAGCTTCTGCATCTCTGTCAGCCTTTCTGGAATTGAGGAGTTAGGGCCTTGCTCTGGATTAGACTTTGGTTTAAAAGCATGTAGTGGCTGGCTCAATCTTCTATCCAGACCACTCAAACTTTCTCCATATCACCAATAAAGTTGTTTCACTTTCTTATCATTCATGTGTTCACTGGAGTAGCACTTGCAATTTCCTCCAAGAACTTTCCCTTTACATTCACAACTATTTGGCACAAGAGGCCTTTCAGCCTATCTTGGCTTTTGGCATGCCTTCTTCACTAAGCTTAATCATTTCTAGCTTTTAAGTGAGAGGCATGCAACTCTTTCTTTCACTTGAACACACAGACAACATTGTAGGGTTATGAATTGACCTAATTTAAATGTTGTTGTGTCTTAGAAAATAGGGAGATCCAAGGAGAGGAAGAGAGATGGGGACACAGCCAGTAAATGGAGCAGTTAGAGAACACACAACATTTATTGATTATATTCACCATTTTACATGGGTGAGGTTTTTGGCATCCTATGACAATTATCATAGTAACATCAAAGATCACTGATCACAGATCACCATAGCAGATAATAATAATAATGAAAAAGTTTAAAATATTGCAAGAATGACCAAAATGTGACACAAAGACATGAAGTAAGCATATGCTGTTGGGAAAACAGCACTGACAGACTTATTTGATGCTGGGTTGCCACAAACCTGCAATTTGTAAAAAAATAAAAATAAAAAATAAAAAAATGCAATATCTGCAAAGCACAGTAAAGCAAAGTACAATAAAACAAGATAAGCCTGTATTCATAAACTTTGACATATCTTCATTACAAAGGAGAAAACAGCCACCCTAGATATGAAAAGATTTGCCCAAAGTCATTCAACTAGGAGAGAAATGAAGACTAGAACCTTGTGAACAGGATTAAAAATAGTGAAAATCTTGGTCTAATAATTATTCTGAATTATAATTAAGTCACTGTTTTGTGTGTGTGTGGTTTTTTTGTTGTTTTGTTTTGTTTTTTTGAGACGGAGTCTCACTCTTTTGCCCAGGTTGGAGTGCAGTGGCATAATCTTGGCTCACTGCAACCTCTGCCTCCTGGGTTCAAGGAATTCTCCTGCCTCAGCCTCCCCAGTAGCTGGGATTATAGGCATACACCACTACATCCAACTAATTTTTGTATTTTTAGTAAAGATGGGATTTCACCATGTTGGCCAGACTGGTCTCGAACTCCTGACTTCAGGTGATTTGCCCACCTTGGACTCCCAAAATGCTGGGATTATAGGCGTGAGCCACTGTGCCCAGCCACTTTTTTTTCTTTAGAGGCAGGATCTCTTTCAGTCTCACAGGCTGGAGTGTAGTGGTGCAATCATACTTTACTGTGGCCTCAAACTCCTGGGCTTAAGCAATCCTCCAGCCTCAGCCTCTGTAACAACTAGGACTGCAGGTGTGTGCCACAACACTCGGCTACTTTTTAATTTTTTTGTAGAGTCAGGGTCTTGCTATGTTGAGCAGACTGATGTTGAACTACTGGCCTCAAGTGATATTCCTGCCTTAGCCTCCCAAAGTGTTTCAAGCATGAACTACTATGCCAGGCCTATTTTCACTTTTTTTCATTTTCTTTTGAGACAGAGTCTTGCTCTGTCGCCCAGACTGGAGTGCAGTGGTGTGATCTCAGCTCACTGCAACCTCCCCTTCCTGGGTTCAAGCAATTCTCCTGCCTCAGCCTCCAGAGTAACTGGGATTACAGGCATCCACCACCACGCCAGGCTAATTTTTGTATTTTTAGTAGAGGCGGCATTTTGTCATGTTGGCCAGGCTAGCCTCGAACTTCTGACCTCAGGTGATCTGCCCGCCTTGGCCTCCCAAAATGCTGGGATTACGGGCGTGAGCCACCATGCCCGGCCCCCTTTATTACATGTTCTGATTTATAGTTTTTCTGGTAACTTAGAGTATGCATACTTGAAGCATCATCAAGATTCTCATCTAGAAGAGAAGAGTCAGAAAAGCATAATTTGATTCAAAGAAATAGTAAGTCTTATGCCTGTAATCCCAGTACTTTGGGAGACCAAAGTGGGAGGATCACTTGAGGCCAGGAGTTGGAGAGCAGCCTGGGCAACATATTGAGACTCCCATCTTTACACACACACACACAAATAAGCCAGAAATGGTGGCTTGCACCTCTAGTCCCAGCTACTGGAGGGGTGGGGAAGGTGTGTGAGGTGAGAAAATAGCTTAAGCCCAGGAGTTCAAGGCTGCAGTGAGCAGTGATGGCACCACTGCACTCCAGCCTGGGTGACAGAGTAAGACTCTGTCTCAAAAAAAAAAAAAAAAAAAAAAAAAAGAAAGGAAAAAAAAGAGAAAAGAAATACTAAGTATCTGTCATATTTATGTTACATGTTTTAATGGCATTGTCTCATGGACACCTAGTTCTGGACTATTTAAATGTTCTTGTTTCTTTTTTTAAATATAATTTTTCAATTCTTTTTGGCTAATTTTCTCTGTATCATTCAAATTTTAGTGTATGTGCTGCCAAAGTGAGCACCATTTCCTTACTTTTATTATACAGTTTAAAATTCTGTCAACTTTTACTCTGTGATGGCTCCCAGATTTATTTTTTATTTTTTTGCTGTTTTCAGAAAATGATATATTTAGGTAGTTTAGGGTTTTATCACCACACATATAGACTACTAGAATATCTTTTAGATTGTCTCTTTTTTTTCTTCAGACGGACTTTCATTCTTGTTGCCCAGGCTGGAGTGCAATGGCATGATCTTGGCTCACTGCAACCTCCGCCTCCTGGGTTCAAGCAATTCTCCTGTCTCAGCCTCCCAAGTAGCTGGGATTACAGGCGGCCACCATCATGCCCCGCTAAATTTTGTATTTTTAGTAGAGACTGTGTTGGCCAGGCTGGTCTCCAACTCCTGACCTCAAGTGATCTGCCCGCCTCGGCCTCCCAAAGTGCTAGGATTACAGGCATAAGCCACCACGCTTGGCCTAGGTTGTCTTATTTTAAAATTTTATTTATTTTATTATTTGCCAATTTATTTATTTTGAAACAAGATCACCCAGGCTGGAGTGCAGTGGCACTATCATGGCTCCCTGCAGCCTCAGTCTCCCGGGTTCAAGTGATCCTGCCACCTCAGCCTTTCCTGTAGTAGCTGGGACTACAGGCACGCATCACCACATCTGGCTAATTTTTTTATTTTTTGTAGAGATGGAGATCTTTTTATGTGCTCATAACAAGAGGCAGGAGGATCACTTGAGCCCAGGAGTTCAAGACCAGCCTCTCGAAATTCTGACTCAAGTGATCCTCCCACCTCAGCCTCCCAAAGTGCTGGGATTACAGGTGTGAGCCACTGTACCTGGCTTTTAAAACTTTTTCTTCAAATCATCTTGCATACTGCTGTCTAAAAATTGTTTCAGAGTTTTTTCCATCATTCTGTAAATCCTAAATGTTTTTGTTTTAAATTTATATTTTTAGATAATTTTTTATCTCTATAAGTTTGAAATGACTTATTTTTAACAATTTCCCTTTATATTGGGCATACAGTGAAGATTTTTTTAAAAATTTCATTATTCTACTTGTTTAGTTCAGGAATTCTTTACTTGAGAACCACAACTCTCAAAGGCTTCTTGGATAGAATTCAGGGAATTTGTGAATTTGTATGGGTAAAAAATTCCATTTTTATTTTTACTAATGTAGGGGAGAACATATCTTTCCTTCTATCCATCCTAGGTTTAGGGCTGAGATCCCTATAACAAAAGAGATATTAGCAAGAAAAAAGCATGCACATTTATTTAACATAAGTTTTGCATGACATGAGAGCCTCCATAAGGAAATAAAGGCCCAAAGAAACAGTTGAACTTGAATGTTTTTTATAGTAGGTTTGATGAAGAGCAGCCAGTGATGGAGAAATGTCATAGGGCAAAGTGTGAACAAGCTAAATGTAATACACTGGGGGAAACTGAGCAGGCCTGGTTGTTTAGATTCCTCTTTGTGTCCCTGTGCTTTTGGAGGTAAGGATGCTCCTTTTCTCTGGGTGCCGTGAGAGCACCTCTTACATGAGGGTCTTATGATGTGCTTCAGGGGAAGATCAGAAAATCATTCCCAGGTTTAATGGCTGCTTCCAGGGAGAAGGGCAGGCAGAAGGTCAGAGTCACCTTCCTGCTTCTGCAATTTCCTCAAATGCCTTCAGCTTAAAATATTCAATATGTTGCCAGGCGCGGTGGCTCACGCCTGTAATCCCAGCACTTTGGGAGGCCGAGGCGGGCGGATCACAAGGTCAGGAGATCGAGACGACGGTGAAACCCCGTCTCTACTAAAAATACAAAAAATTAGCCGGGCGCGGTTGTGGGCGCTTGTAGTCCCAGCTACTCGGGAGGCTGAGGCAGGAGAATGGCGTGAACCCGGGAGGCGGAGCTTGCAGTGAGCCGAGATCGCGCCACTGCACTCCAGCCTGGGAGACAGAGCGAGACTCCGTCTCAAAAAAAAAAAAAATATTCAATATGTCAAGCTGCTATATTTTGTGTAGGGTGTCCTGAACCCCATCACTAACCTCAAACTGAAAGGATTTTCTTCAATTCTGAACATAATTCAAAAACCACAGTAATATTAGCCATACTTCATCATCAAAAGAAAACCCAGATATTTTCATATCACATTACTTTTTTGCATCTGTTTTCATTATGCTCATCACTACTTCAAATTTAGGATAGATATTAACTCTTATTTAATGCATTTATAAAGATGCGTGCATATTAGTATATAACAAACTTATCTATTAACATTTTAATAACTTTATTTTGATATAATTAGATTCCTTTGTAATCCTATATATTTTATGCATTTAAAAACATGATTCTGAGAAGGCATTCATAAGATTTATCAGATTGCTAAAGACTAAGAACCCATGTTTTTGTTCTACTTTCAATACCTGAAAAGTTGCAGATAAAACAAAAATTATGTTAAAACTGAAAAGTAGGCTGGGTTCAGTGGCTCACACCTGTAATCCTAGCACTTTGGGAGGCTGAGATGGGTGGATCACCTGAGGTCAGGAGTTTGAGACCAGCCTGACCAATGTGGCAAAACCCTGTCTCTACTAAAAATACAAAAATTAGCTGGGCATGATGGCACACGCCTATAATCCCAGCTACTCGGGAGGCTGAGGCAGAAGAATTGCTTGAACTCAGGAGGCAGAGGTTGCAGTGAGCTGAGATGGCGCCACTGCACTCCAGCCTGGGCAACACAGTGAGACTCCATCTCAAAAAAAAAAACAAAAAAACTGAAAAGTAATCAACTAAATACTTTTTAACTATAATATTCTATACACGTTTGATGATAGCCATGTATTATGGTATTATTTATGTTTTTATATTTAACAATTCTTGTTCCTTAAAATGTGCTTTATGGAGAAGGAGCCAGAGTTGGTGAAATTAGTTTAGGTCAATTTAGGATATATTAATGACATTATCCCACATATTGTTCATGTCATAGGCATGAACTTAAAAAATTTAAAGTTCCTGCTGCCTGCTTAGATGCATCTACTAATCTAGAGCAGTTGTGAGGAAGATCCATCTGAACTAGATAAAAATATGAGCAGTGGAGTATTGGTTATTTTATTCTGGTTGGCTCAGTTATTTTCCAAAAAAAGGCCCTGGTCAAATTGTTGATCACTAGGTAAAAATAATTTGGACTAATACATTAAATTGTTGATCATTAAAATAATTCTTTCAAAGTGCTTGTCTTTTATGCATTTGTTTACTTTAACATGATTTAATTTAAAAATATGTGTTGAATCCTCTTTTTTTTAAGACAGGGTCTTGCTCTGTCACCCAGGCTGGAGTGCAGTTACAGTTCACTGCATTCCCACCCTCCTGGGCTCATGTGATCCTCCTATCTTAGACATCTGCATAGCAGGGACCACAGGCACACACGCCATCCAGATATATCCTTCTTCACCAAAGCTGTGGCCCCAGCTTTAGAAAAAGGAAACTCCTGGATAGTTTCCTTTTTTTTTTTTTTTGTGGACACAAGGTCTCACTATGTTGCCCAGGCTGGTCTTGAAATCCTGGGCTCAAGGCTATCCTCCTACCTCAGCTTCCCAAAATGTTGGGATTACAGGCATTAGCCGCTACACATGGCGTTTTGAATCCTTTTATGTGCAAAGATACAATCTGAACCCTTAGGACATTTATAGCCTAATATTTTCTTCCATCAAAGTTGCTAAAGCCCATCACCAGAATACCACAATTAATATTCTCAGGATAGATTATTAATAGTTGCCTAGGAATAAGAATGGTGTGTGGCAATGACAGAAATTTGAAATGGCAGATTTATTAAGTACTTTTAAGCCATCAAGTTACAAAAGGCTATCAGGGGTCTTAAAAAGACAAAGAGTATAAAATAAAACAATGAACAATGACAGATTGTTTTAGGTTGAACAATTTTTATACAGTTATATCTATAGTACACTACTAATTTACTTAGCAAACTTTTTCCTGAGGTTTGCAAATTTTAGAAAACGAAGAATCAAACTATATTATCTTTTCTGTTTTTTTGAAACAGAGTCTCCACTCTGTTGTCCAGGCTGGAGTACAGTGGTGTGGTCTCAGCTCACCACAGCCTCAACCTCTTGGGTTCAAGGAATCTTGTGCTTCAGCATCCCAAGTAGCTGGGATTACAGGCATGCACCATTACGCTCCGCTAATGTTTTGTATTTTTAGTAGAGACGGGGTTTCACCATGTTAGCCAGGCCTGTCTTTAACTCCTGGCCTCAAGTTGATATGCCTGCCTTGGCCTCCCAAAGTACTGGGATTACAGGCGTGAGCCACCGTGCCCGGCCTCAAACTATATTTTTTAATTAGTACAGTAAATACACATTAATCGTGACACAATTATTTCTTCTGGATACAGCAGGAAAAATTAAGTTAAGAGAAAGTGCTTCATATTTCTTGATTTGTTATAAAAAGAAGAGATCCTCTCTAGATTTCTGGGTAAGAGGGGAAACTAGCAATCCCACAATGATTTCCTTTATTTCTTGCCATCCGAATATATCCTTCTTCACCAAAGTTGCGGCCCCAGCTTTAAAAAAAAGAAATAACACAAAATTACAAATGCATGCAATCAAATCATGTTATCAACTTTTTATCTCATTGTTTTTCTCCTGTAAGTGATTATATATGAAAGACTGTAAAACAAAATTAGAATGAAATAATATAATAGCTTCTCCAGGGATTTTAGGCAATTCAAAATAATGGTTTGGAAAGCTTTAGTGCTATATTGATGAATAGACTTAATACCTAAGGAAAACTATAGTAAGATCCATCCCAGTCCTTTAATCCTCCTACTTTGCAAATATGACTTCTCTAAGGAAAGAGTATTAGTATCCTTTATAAGGCTCTATCTCTAAATTTTTTTATAACAGTATCGTGGGTAATGATTTTCCATCAAACTTAAATTCCTCTAGAGAATGCCAATTAAGAAATATTTTTGAGTTACTACTGTGAAAAAGCTATAGGGGAGGGAATTCTAAAGCCAACAACAAAAATGCAGCTCTGAAAGAGTTTTTGATCTAGAAGTGGAGCTGCGATAAGACTTTCTTATAATTAAAGCTATTGAAAAATGAGCCAGGCATGGTGGCTCACACTTGTAATCCAAGTGCTTTGAGAGGCTAAAGTGGGATTGTTTGAGGTCAGAGTTTGAGACCAGCCTGGGCAAAATAGCAAGTCCCTGATTCTACAATTTTTTTTTTTTTTTTAATTAGCCAGGCATGGTGGCGTGTACCTGTATTCCTTAGCTACTCTGCAGGCTGAAGTGGGAAGATCATTTGAGCCCAGGGGTTTGAGAGTACAGTGAGCTATGATTACACCGCTGCATTCCTGACACTCCAGCCTGACCCTGTCTCAAAACAAAACAAAGCAAAACAAAACAAAAAAAAGGAATATTCTACCTGGCACTGGAAGTGTTCAAGCAAGCGGAGGCTAATTGTTAGCGATGTTGCAGAGAGAAATCATGGGTCGGATTAGGGTTCGAGTAGATCAGTGTTTTACTTTTTGATTTCATGGACTTAGAGGAGTTCAAAAGGTTTTTACAGATCGATATACAGTTATCAATTTCTAAATTAGCATGTATGGACACCTTTTTTTTTTTTCTTGCAGATGAAGTTTCGCTCTTAGTTGCCCAGACTGGAGTGCCATGGTGCAATCTCAGCTCACTGCAGCCTCGGCCTCCCGGGTTCAAGTGATTCTCCTGCCTCAGCCTCCCGAGTAGCTAGGACTACTACTCCTGGCATGTGCCACCACGATGGCTAATTTTGTATTTTTAGTAGAGACGGGGTTTCTTCATGTTGGTCAGGCTGGTCTCCAACTCCTGACCTCAAGTGACCCACCCACCTTGGTCTCCCAAAGAGCCGGGATTACAGGTGTGAGCCACCACGCCCGGCTTTATGGACATCCTTTTTAAAAAGTATACTATTGGCCGGGCACGGTGGTTCATGCCTGTAATCCCAGCACTTTGGGAGGCAGAGACGGGCAGATAATTTGAAGTCAGGAGTTCGAGACCAGTCTGGCCAACATGGTGAAACCCCGTCTCTACTGAAAATACAAAAATTAGCTGGGCATGGTAGCATGAGCCTGTAGTCCCAGCTACTGGAGAGGCTGAGGTATGAGAATCGCTTGAACCTGGGAGGCAAGGCGGAGGTTGCAGGAAGCCAAGATTGCACCTGTGCACTCCAGCCTGGGCAACAGAGTGAGACTGTCTCAAAAAAAGAAAATAAATAAAAACCATACTACTTACTGTCACCATTATGTTGTAAAAGAAAATACATTTTAACACCAAAAGCAAAAATTCCAAAGACATAATCTCTATTTTAAGGATAGTCTTTTGAGTAAATAAATTTAGATTAATGAAAAAGTCACCAAAATATTCTTATTTTTCTTATTTTACCAAGACTGATGAAAAAACTTAGAAAATCCTTGTAAGAGGAATGATTTCTGAAGCTCTTTATCATTCTGAGATTTTGTAGTGGTAAGTATATAAATATCATACAAGGCAAAATTCATTAAGTGCTCTAGGATACAAATAAAAGTGTGAAATAGAGAAAATGCCTAGTGTGTCTGGAGAGCAGTAAGAAATTTAGTTGAAAGGAAAACTGGATATCTTTAGTAGAATAGCAGAAAAAGAGGATAGAAAGCTGGTTTGGGGTCATGTTGTGAACAGCTTAGAACAGCCCGTGGAGGAACACGTACTTCAATTACAAAGGCAAAGGGAAGCTGTTACAAATTTTGGCTCAGGGACTCAAAGGTTGTGTTTTTGCATGCAGTGGAGAACCTAAGAAATGCTGGTTTGTTGTTGGAAGACAAATGACACCATTTAAAAGGACTGTGCTTTAAGAGGCCTTAAATATTCTATGTATCAGCCCTCACTGGACCTTTTGCAGGTCCTATTTTTTTCTCTCTGTACCATTTAACACAGTTGTCTACTCCCACCTTACTGGTCTCTTGGCTTTAAGACACTACTATGTTCTGATTTTCTTATCTCTCTCTGGTCAGTCCTTCTCAAACATTTTCATGAGCGCCTTTCTTTGCTTCCTTTCACTTAATTGCCACTCCACTGCTTAGAAATTTTTGATGGCTCTCCATGCCTTTACAAGAAAATTCAAACTTCATCATCACCTCTAATCAACCAATGGCTGTAGTGGGTTCTTTTGTTTGTTTTTGACACAGTCTCACCATGTTGCTCTGTTGGAGTGTGGTGGTGCAATCACAGCTCACTGTAACTTCAACCTCCTGTGCTCAAGCAATCCTTCTGCCTCAGCCTTCCCAGTAGCTAGGACCACAGGTGCATACCACCATGCTCGGCCAATTTTTTGTTTTTAGTAGAGAAGAGGGCTCACTATGTTGCCCAAGCTGCAGCAATACTCTTTTAATATCTAGTTTAATAAGCAAAAGCAATAACAATAATCTGGCCAGGCTATTATTGATATTAATAGACACCACTTATTTAGCACTTACTCTGTGCCAAACAGATTAACATAAATTATCTAATTTAATCATCATCATGTGAGGTGAGTATTATCTTCTTTTACTAAAGAAAAAAACAGAAGGGAAGAGTGGTAAAGTGGCTTGCCAAAAGTCACATAGATAGTAAATTGTGAAGCCAGAGTTCAAATATAGGATTATTTTATTCCAAAGCCCACTCTAACTTTTATACTATGCCTATCCCTACAGTTATCTCTGTGAGTGAAATCATACGGGGAATGAAATTGAGACCAGTACATCTAGAATCTCATGTAATTTATATCTTACTATGGTCACTACCTTAAATAATAGGTAAAATAAATAATTTTAGATGAACTGAGTTTGGACCTGAGATCTAGTATGAAAATTGAATTGAAGGTCTAGTTACTAGCAGTATTAATTCAGTCCGTGAGACCAAGGAATCCCAGACCCCATTCAACATCTAGATAATTTGCTTTTCTTAGTTTTACCAACCAAGATCAATTGCCCCCAATTTTTCAAAAGATCCCAGACTTCTTTTTGACTAAGTCCTGCTAACTTCCCTTAAACAATGAAACTGATTTAAAAAAAAAAAATCTTAAGCTAAATAAAGTATCTGAGGACAAAGTCTTGCCTTCAGAATTATACAAAGTCTGCTCCAAATGTTCATTTCAGTACTTATCAAGTTGTATATTTTTTTATTAATTCTATAGCTCTTTCACTCAAACTGTTCAACTTTAGGTAAGTTTGTTAACTAAATGCCTATCTCATAAGAGTACTTTAAAAATTAAATTAGAAAATGTATTTAAAGTACTCACACAATATTTGGTATATAGCCAATGCTTACTAAGTGAAGGTAGCTATTTTTATTATTATCCAGGTATGAGTACATCTGATTGGACTCAAGTAGAGTACATCTACTTTTTTTTTTGAGACGGTTTTGCTCTTGTTGCCCAGGCTGGAGTGCAATGGCACAGCCTTGACTCACCGCAACCTCCACCTCCCAGGTTCAAGTGATTCTCCTGCCTCAGCCTCCTGAGTAGCTGGGATTACAGGCATGCGCCACCATGCCTGGATAATTTTGTATTTTTAGTAGAGATGGAGTTTCTCCATGTTGGCCAGGCTGGTCTCGAACTCCCAACCTCAGGTGATCCTCCCACCTCGGCCTCCCAAAGTGCTGGGATTACAGGCATGAGCCACCTAGCCAGGCTGAGTCCATCTACTTAAAAATATATATGTATATATATAGCCTCCTTCTAGGGTGATCACCAGTCCCAGTTTGCCTGGGACTGTCCTGTTTTTAAAAAGGAAGTCCTATGTCTCAGAAAGCCTCGTAGCCCTTAGCAAAGTGGGAAAATTGATCAATGCCAGTTTCCTTTGTAATAGACTGAAGTCCTGGGCTTCTTAGGCTGTGCCAAACACTCTTCTAGGCATTAGGATTACAGAGACAAAGTCTTTCTA
The DNA here is from genome assembly GCF_024542745.1 of Macaca thibetana thibetana. Lineage (NCBI taxonomy): Eukaryota > Metazoa > Chordata > Mammalia > Primates > Cercopithecidae > Macaca > Macaca thibetana. The sequence goes on from NC_065578.1 coordinate 123,134,378, forward strand.
AAGCCTAGGTTCTAGAGGAGAAACAGTAAACAAAGAAATACTTGATGATATAATATGATAAGTACAAGAAAGAAAAATAAAGCAGGATAAGGGATACAGAGTGTTAGGAGACAGGGCTCAATTTGAGGCGGAATGGTCGGGAAAAGCTTCGCTGAGTGGATGTTTGAGCAAAGATGCAAGTGAGGCAAAGACCTGGATAAAGAGCTAGAAATAAGCATGGTGTGTCAAGAAATAGCAAAAAGGCTAATGTGCCAGGAGCTGAATGAGAGAGGGGAGAGTAGTTGGAGAGGTGGTTGGAGAGGCAGGCTAAGGCCAGATAATGTCATGCTTTACAGGTCATGGGTTTTATTCTGAATGGGAAGGAAAGCCATTAGAGGGTTTGGGTAGAAGGGTAACATAATCTACTTTATGCTTGAAAAAGATAACTCTGGTTAATGTATAGAGGATTGATTGCAAGCAAACAAGAGGGAAGCAGCTACCATTACAAGATTATTGCAATAGACCAGGAGATAGATGGTGGCTCGAACTCTAATGGTAACAGTAGAGGTATTGAGAAGTGCAGGCATATCTTGTTTTATTGTGCTTCGCTTTATTGTGCATTGCAAATTTTGCATTTTTTACAAATTGAAGATTTGTGGTAACCCTGCATGGAGCAAGTCTATTGGCACAATGTTTCCAACAGCCTGTGCTCACTTCGTGTCCCTGTGTCATATTTTGGCATTTCTCATAATATTTCAACGGTTTTCATTATTAGCAAATCTGTTATGGTGAACTGTGATCAGTGATTTTTTTTTTTAATTTTTGAGACAGGGTCTCACTCTGTCATCCAGGCTGGAGTGCAGTGGCACAATCACAGCTCACTGCAGCCTCAACCTCCGGGGCTCAGGCTCCTGCCTCAGCCTTCCGCCTCAGCCTACCAAGTAGCTGGGACCACAGATATGCACCACCATGCCCGGGTAATTAAAAAAAAAAATCTCTGTAGAGACAGAGTCTTGCTATGTTGCCCAGGCTGGGACCAGTGAACTTTAATGTTACTATTGTAATTGTCTTGGGGTGCCATGAGCCACACGCATATAAGATGGTGAACTTAATTGATAAGTGTGTGTTCTGACTGCTCCACTAACTGACACTTCCCCCATCTCTCTTCTTTGGCCTCCCTCTTCCCTGAGACACAATGATATTGAAATTAGGCCAATTAATAACCTTACAATGGGCTGGGCACGGTGGCTCATGCTTGTAATCCCAGCACTTTGGGAGACTGGGGCGGGTGGATCACCTGAGGACAAGAGTTCGAGACCAGCCTGGCCAACATGACGAAACCCCGTCTGTACTAAAAATACAAAATTAGCCAGGTGTGGTGGTGCGCGCCTGTAATCCCAGCTACTCCAGAGGCTGAGGCAGGAGAATTGCTTAGAACCTGGGAGGCAGAGGTTTCAGTGAGCCGAGATTGCGCAACTGTACTCCAGCCTGGGCAACAGAGGGAGACTCTGTCTCAAAAAACAAAAACAAACAAACAAAAAACAACCTTTCAGTGGCTTCTAAGTGTTCAAGTGAAAGGAAGAGTTCTACATCTCTCATTTTACATCAAAGCTAGAAATGATTATGCTTTGTGAAAGCCAAGGTAGGCTGAAAGCTAGACCTCTTGAACCAGTTAGCCATGTTGTGAATGCAAAAGGAAAGTTCTTGGAGGAAATTAAAATGCTACTCCAGTGAACACATGAATGATAAGAAAGCAACACAATGGGCCAGGTGCAGTGGCTCATGCCTGTAATCCCAGCACTTTGGGAAGTTGAGGCGGGTAGATAACTTGAGCTCAGGAGATCAAGACCAGCCTGGGCAACATGCTAAAAATACAGAGATTACCTGTGCCTGGCGGCACGTGCTTGTAGTCCCAGCTACTTGGAGGGCTGAAGTGGGAGGACTGCTTGAGCCTGGGAGGCAGAGGTTGCAGTGAGCTGAGATTGTGCCACTGCACTCCAGCCTGGGTGACAGAGTGAGACTCTCAATAACAACAAACAAACAACAACAACAAAAAAAAAACAAAAAAAAAGAAAGAAAGAAAAAGAAAGAAAGAAGAAAAAGAAAAGAAAAGGAAGAAAAAAAAGAAAGGGAAGAAAGTGAACTGGCCTTATCGCTGATATGATTTGAGTGGTCCAGATAAAAGAGCAAAGCAGCCACAGCATTCCCTTAAGCCAAAACCTGATCCAGAGCAAGGCCCTAACTCTCTTCCATTATAAGAAGGGTGATGAAACTAAAAGTTAAAGAAGTTAAATCACCTGCCAAAGTTCTTCTATGCCTCCAGTGCAACCTATGCCACCTCTATTTTAGCATTTATCACATTGAGTTGAAACGGACTATACATGCACCTGCCTGTTTCCTTTACTCCGTTAGACTAGGAGTACCTTGAGGGATGGTAGAAAAGCTGCATTTTTCATTTCCAATTGCTAGTTCCTAGCTTGGCACATGGTAGGTACTCAATATATGTTTGTTGAATCAGTGTCTGAATGAAGATGCAAAAATGAACAAGAGACTATCCTACCTTGAAGAAGTTTACATTTTAGTGAATAGAGCATGGTTTGCACAAATAGCTATAACACAAAGGATATGTGTAAAATACTATAATAGAATTCATAAAGCATTGCCAAAGCTTAGGAAATAGAGAAACAATTCTAAGTGAATGGGGTATGAAAGAGATAGTATTTGAGGCAGGATTTAAAAATGAATAGGATTTGTAATGACTTTTTTTTTTTCATTTTAAAATTAATATCTTTATTTTTTTCTTCTTTTTTTTTTTTTTTTTTTTTTTTTTTTGAGACGGAGTCTCGCTCTGTCACCCAGGCTGGAGTGTGGAGCGCAGTGGCGCGATCTTGGCTCACTGCAAGCTCCGCCTCCCAGGTTCATGCCATTCTCCTGTCTCAGCCTCCCGAGTAGCTGGGACTACAGGCATGTGCCACCATGCCCGGCTAATTTTTTTTTTTTGTATTTTTAGTAGATACAGGGTTTCACCGTGTTAGCCAGGATGGTCTCGATCTCCTGACCTCGTGATCCGCCTGCCTCGGCCTCCCAAAGTGCTGGGATTATAGGCTTGAGCCACCGCACCCGGTCTCCCTCCTTTTTTTTTGAGATAGGATCTCATTCTGTCAATGAAGCTGGAGTTGAGTGATGTGATCATGGCTCACTCACAGCAACCTCAACTTCATGGGCTCAAGTGATCTTCCCACCTCAGTCTCCCAAGTAGCTGGGACTACAGGTGTGTGTCACCATGCCTGGCTTATTTTTGTACAGAGATGGGGTCTATGTTCCCCAGGCTGGTCTTGAACCCCTGGGCTCAAGAGATCCTCCCAGTTCAGCCTCCCAAAGTGCTGGGATTACAAGCATGAGCCAGTAAGCCTGGTTGGACATACTATGTTTAACTTAATTTTTTTTTTTTTTTTTTGAGATAGGGTCCTGCTCTGTCACCTAGGCTAGAGGGTGGTGGTGTGATCATGGCTCACTGTAGCCCTAAACTCCTGGGCTCAAAAAATCCTCCTACCTCAGCCTCTCGAGTAGTTGATATTACAGGCACATGCCACCATGCCCAGCTAATTTTTAAAATTTGTTTGTAGAGACTGGGTCTCCCTATGTTGCTCAAGCTGGCCTTAAACTCCTGGCCTCAAGTGATCCTCCTGCCTTGGCCTCCCGAAGCTCTCGAGTTATAAGCATGAGCTTACCACATTCAGCTAATATTTATACTACATATAAATTTTATATTTATGTGTATCTTTTTTCATTTAAATATATATCTCAAGTATTTTATTAGGTTATTAATTATAGTCTGAATATTTCTAATGCATGGAGTTGATTATGTCATAATTTATTTAATCATATACCTATTGTTAGGCATTTTTGGCTACTTACTAAAGAATAATGCTACAATTCACCTAAGTTGGGTATGAAAGTTTTCCCATATTTAGGATTATTTTCTTCATATAGATTCCAAGAAAAAAAAGTAATGGGGCACTGGCTGGGCGCAGTGGCTTGCACCTGTAATCCTAGCACTTTGGGAGGCCAAGGCAGGCAGATCACCCAAGATCAGGAGTTGGAGACCAGCCTGACCAACATAGTGAAACCCTATCTCTACTAAAAATACAAAAATTAGCCAGGCGTGTTGGTGGGTGCCTGTAATCCCAGCTATGCGGGAGACTGAGGTAGGAGAATCGCTTGAACCCGGGAGGCGGAGGTTGCAGTGAGCCGAGATCGTGCCACTGCACTCCAGCCTGGGTGACAGAGCGAGACTCTGTCTCAAAACAAAAAACAAAAAACAAAAACGGGGGGGGGTAAAGAATATGAACATTTAGAAAGTTCTTTATCATATCGTCAAATTGCTTTCAAGAAAGAGAATAGGCAGGGTGCGGTGGCTCACGCCTATAATCCCAGCACTTTGGGAGACCGAGGTGGGAAGATCATGAGGTCAAGAGATCGAGACCATCCTAGCCAACATGGTGAAACTCCATCAAACATGGTGAAACCCCATCCAACATGGTGAAACCCCATCTCTACTAAAAATACAAAAATTAGCTGGGTGTGGTGGCACGTGCCTGTAGTCCCAGCTACTCAGGAGACTGAGGCAGAAGAATCACTTGAATTTGAAAGGCGGAGTGAGCTGAGATCATGCCACTGCACTCCAGCCTGGTGGCAGAGTGACTCCGTCCCCCCTCCCCCGCAAAAAAAAAGAATAAATACAGCTTACTTTCCCGTCAAACTGTATAAGAATGCCCATTTCACCAAGACGGGTGGTATTTTTGTAGACAGCATTGGGCTTCGCAGGCATTTCAGAAAGATGAAGCAGCATATATAAAGAAACAGAGGTAGGGATGTATCTGTAAACTTAGGGAATGATGAATAAGTAGTTCACTATGGCCAGAGTATGACTGTGGGTATATGAAAATATAGTGGAAGAAATGTCTAAGATTATGTTAAAAACTAGATAGTGGAGTACCTGGAATGCCTGGCCAGGAGTTTGGACTTCATTTTTAGACAATGGTGAACTATTTAGAATTTTTGAGCAGGAGTTGACATGATCTATATTTTAAGAAGATACCTCTATAGATGGGTGGAATAGAATCTGAATTACAGCAGAGCCATTGGGAATGGCAAAGAGAAAATTCATATAAAATATGATTCAGAGGCCAAATGGATAGGGCTGTGTGGGTTGAGGGGGAAAAAGGAGAAGGCCAAAATGATGCTTAGGCTTTAATAATCTGAAGATGGTAATATATTACCCAAAACAGGGAATAGTTTTCCCTTGAGCTTGTTCTAAAATCCTTTTCAGGGATGAGCGATGAAAGGAAGAGAAGAACATTGTAAACTTATTGAGTATGAGCGTGTGTATATGTTGGTAGTAGGGTGATGTAGGTGGGGAGTTTGGATTTTTCAAGTAGAGCTGCCAAATTGGAAGTTGGACAAGAAAGTCTGTCACTTAGTTAGGAGGTCATTTTCAGAGATTATGAACTGGGGATCATCTACATAATGGCAATAGTTGAAACTGAAGGAGCAGATGAGTTTGCTTTGATATAGCAAACTCATGTAACAGACAGGTGGATAAAATAATGTAAGATATGAGGCTAAAGTTGATGTAACAAGATGAATCAAGATAGTGAGAAATGTGCCATTGCATATGTTTCCTGGGTCGTTGAGCAACTTTCCAACCTCTAATGCACTTTCTTCCTCCAATACATGAATAATTCCATACATCTGAAAACTTGACGCAAATAGTGTCTTCTCTGTGGAAGTTTAGACTGTTAGGCATTTCCTCCTCCCATAGCCATTTAGACATGTATCATTATACCACGATGTGTTTGTTGTATCGTTTAAAAATCTATCTAGGCTGGGCGCGGTGGCTCACACCTGTAATCCCAGCACTTTGGGAGGCCGAGGTGGGTGTATCACCTTAGGTCGGGAGTTTAAGACCAGCCTGGCCAACATGGTGAAACCCTATCTCTACTAAAAATACAAAAATTAGCCAGCGTGGTGGTGAGCGCCTGTAATCCCAGCTACCAAGGAGGCTAAGGCAGGAGAATCACTGGAACCTGGGAGGTGGAGGCTACAGTGAGCCGAGATTGCACCATTGCACTCCAGCCTGGGCAACAGAGTGAGACTCTGTCTCAAAAAAAGAAAAAAACCTATATATATATATGCATGAATTTCTGTCTCTCTTCATAATTTTATTTTTTTTCCCCTTTTTGAGACAGGCTGGAGTGCAGTGGGGTGATCAATGTTCACTGCAGCCTCTCTCTCTCTCTATAGATAGAGAGATTTATATGTATGTATACATAATATATATTATATAATGTATATATACATTATATATTATATAATATGTACATATACATAATATATTACATATGTATGTAATATACAATGTATGTATATGTAATATATTATATATTATGTATGTATGTATGTATAATATATAATATGTATGTATATATTATATATTATATATGTATGTATATGTATGTATTATGTCTACATCAACCCTAGACATAATTGCCATAATCAAATATAATATATATTATATATGTATTATATATGCATTATAGAAGTATGTATATATAATACAAATTGTATATAATGTATATTATATATTATATATTATGTATGTATATATAAAATATATATATTTTTTTCATGTTAGATTGTGAGTGCCTTTAGGACAGGATGGTTTCTTACTATTTTTTGTATCTCCAGGGCCTAGATAATGCCAATCACATTGTAGATGCCTAGTAAGTGCTTGTTGAATGAATGAGTGAAGAGAAGCAGCTTTGAATTTCAACACTAAAAGATGAGATGATCTTCAAGAGCAGCTTCAGTAGAGGAGAGAATTTAGAACACCTGCTGTAGGGAGTTCCTTAGAGAGTCAATAAGATATGAGGGAAATGGTTTCATTTTAAAAAACTATCACTGGTCTACACCCAAGCTGACCAGTGCCGTGAATAGGTTATCAGTGAGCCAAGATATTGATCCTCTCAGCTACTTTCCCAGTTGGCCATACAAATATCATCATCTTCTATGTGTGCCACAATGGGAAAAGGTAGGAAAGCACCTTTTGTTTGATTTGTAGACTATGTACTTCAAGTAAAGATTTGAGGGGTGTTATGGGTTGCATTGTGTCCCCGCAAAATTCATGTTGGAATCCTAACCTCCAGTACCTCAGAATGTGAACTTATTGAGAGATGGGGTTGATGTAGACATAATTAATTAAATTAAGATGAGGTCATTAGGGTGGGTCCTAATCCAACATGAATGATGCTCATGAAAAGGGAAAATTGGCTAGGCACGGTGGCTCACACCTATAATCCCAGTGCTCTGGGAGCCCAAAGCAGGAAGATCACTTGAACCCAGGAGTTTGAGACCAGTCTGGGAAACAGAGAGAGATCCTGTCTCTACAAATAGAAATTAAAATTTGCCTGGTGCGGTGATGCATACCTGTAGTGCCAGGTACTTTGGTGGATGATGTGGGAGGATTGCTTGAGCCCAGGAGTTTGAGGCTGCAGTGAACATTGATCACCCCACTGCACTCCAGCCTGGGTGACAGAGTGAGACCCTGTCTCAAGAAGGGGAAGAAAGTAAAATTATGAATAGATACAGAAATGCATATAGGCAGAATGTCATGTGAAAATGAAGGCAGAGGTCAGGGGGATGGTTCTAAAGGCCGAGGAAAGTCCAAGATCACCAGCAAACTTTCAGAAGCTAGGGGAGAGGCATCAAACATTTTTTTTTTAAATTAAAAGAACATATTTAATTGACACAGATTGTATAAACTCAAGGTGTACAGTGTGATAACTTGATGTATGTGCACATTGTGCAATGATTGCCATAATCAAATGAAATAATGCATCCATCTCCACCCGGGCTGTACCTTTGATTCCCAGAACCTGTTCATCTTATACCTGAAAGTTTACACTCTTTGATCAACATCTCCTCATTTACCCAGCCTCCAGTCCCTGGCAGCCATCATTCTACTGTCTGTTTCTGTAAGTTTGACTTTTTCAGATCCCACATATAAGTAAGATCATACAGTAATTTTTTTTTTCCTGTGTCCATGAATATTTCTTCCTCACAGCGTGAGAAGCTAGTAACACCTTGATCTTAGACTTCCAGCCTCCAGAACTGGGAGATACAAATTTCTGTTATTTAAGCTGCTCAGTTCGTGGCACTTTGTCATGGCAGCCATAGCAAACTAACACAAAGAGAAACTCCAGGTGTGCCCCAAAGTCTCAACTCTTCATATATCCTCCCTTTTTTCCCTCTAGAAGTTATGTTCCTTTTGTTTATGAGTGATATAGATGTCAGTTCAACATATATATTGAGGGGCCTTTCGGTGCCACCCACTTAGTCTGTGCTGCGGATACGAAGACAAGACATAATCTCTCCCCAAAGGCACGTACAGAACATTGGAGTGACAGACAGGTAAAAATGCAATTTAAATATAATGCCTAAAATGCTGTGATCCAGTATGTATAGGACATTTTGGCAGCATAGAAAAAAGACATTTTGCTCATCCCAAGGATTCAGGAAAGACTTTCTGGAATAGATTGTGCCTGAGCTGCTTCTGAAGAAAAGGAGAAGTAAACCAAAAGAGAAGACAGGATATTCTAGGCAGAGGGAACACAAACCGAGATAGAAAGGAAGGTATTACAGATAAAGTGGAATGTATGGGAACTACAACTGTGGATAGCGCAATATAACCAGAGTGAAAATAGGAGGCAACGAATGCCAGGAGGTGAGGCTGGCAAGGCAGGGAGCATGGCCTACAGGACTTGTCTTCTGTCAGGGAACATTAATTTTACACTGCATGAAACTCAGTAGAAGAGTTATAAGCCCAGACTCGTTCATATTTTAGACAAATAAGTTTGGCAGCAGTATGAAAGATGGATTTGAGGGTAAAGGGGAAGAAAAGAGAGAGTAAAGGAGACCAGTTAGAAGGGGACAGCAATAGTCCACACCAGAGATGCCTGAACTAGAGCCGTAATAGAAGAAACAGAGAAGGGACAGAATCAAGGACATAGATGAAGTAAAATTGCTTTGACTAATTGGTTGCTTGCTCAGACTTGGGGAGGTCTCAGATGAATCCATCATATCTTACTGGGTGACTGTGTTGTGTGGCTCTTTACTGATGTGGGAAATTCTGAAGGAGGAACAGCATGGGGGAGAGAGTACTGAATTATTTGGATGTATTGAGTTTGGAGAGACTAAGATATGTGCAAGTGGGTGTGTCCAGATAAGTCTAAAGTTCTGGGAAGAATTCGGAACTAGAGCTAGAGATTCAAAAGCTATTGGCATATAAAGGTTATAGCTAGAGTCCTAAGAGTGGAATTATGGCACCCAAGAAAAAATAAAATAAGAGGAGGAATGGGCAGAGGATAGGGCCTTGGGAAATACCAACATTTTTGGGCTAAACAGAGGAATAGGTTTGTAAGAGAGGCTGAGAAGGAATGATCAGAGAAGTAGTACAGAAGACAAACCATGAAAACAAACTGATGAAGAAGGAATAGTAAGTGAAGAGATGGGGGCACTGAGAAATTTAGAATGTCACTTTGTAAGAAGCTATAAAGTTCATCATTGTCAATATCATGATCATAATCATCATCATCAAAATCATAAGAGAGTATTTGCTGAAACTCCCTCAAATTCCTGATTCCAATTAAATATAAAGTGTAAATATATTACCTGTTTTTCACAAGCCAGTATTCTTTCCCGTTAAGAACACCATAGCCAACCACAAGTACACCATGATTCACATTCTGAGTACAGGATGGTTCATAGTAGACACCTGAGAATCAATTGGGTAGGAAAAAAGAGTGAATACTATAGGATAATAAAGGGCATTTAAAAACTGTATTACTTTTTATTAGCCTGCTTTGACTACATAGCAAGATTAATTTAAAAAGTTAAGGACATGGCCGGGCGTGGTGGCTCAAGCCTGTAATCCCAGCAGTTTGGGAGGCCGAGGCAGGCGGATCATGAGGTCAAGAGATCAAGACCATCCTGGCCAACATGGTGAAACCCCCGTCTCTACTAAAAATACAAAAATTAGCCGGGCGTGGTGGCACGCTCCTGTAGTCCCAGCTACTGAGGAGGCTGAGGCAGGAGAATTGCTTGAACCCGGGAGGTGAAGGTTACAGTGAGCTGAGATTGTGCCACCTCACTCCAGTCTGGCAACAGAGTGAGACTCCATCTCAAAAAAAAGAAAAAAGAAAAAAAAGTTAAGGACATATACTCTCATGCATAAACTAGGGCTCATAATTATTTGCCACCAATGCTGTATTTGTCAGTGTTCTTGCCAAGCTTAGCATCACCCCAGTCATGGCTCCCCCAGAAACCTTGTTTGATAAGCACACCACCTTTTTCTAAGTTTTTTTCTTTTCTTTTTTGTTTTTTTTCTAAGTATTTTTAAACTTGCACACAATCAGTTATTGTAATTCTCTGTGTATACAGACATATCTCATTTTATTGTGCTTTGCTTTATTGTGCTTTGCAGATATTACCTTTTTTTTTTTTTTTTTTTTTTTTTTTTTTTTTTAAGGAACAGAGTTTTGCTCTGTTGTCTAGGCTGTAATACAGTGGTATGATCATAGCTAACTGTAACCTCAATCTCCTAGGCTCCAGTCATCCTCCTGCCTTGGCCTCCCAAAGCACTGGGATTATAGGCATGAGCCACTGCACCCAGCTAGATATTGCATTTTTTACAAATTGAAGGTTTGTAGCAACTCTACATTCAGCAAGTCTATTGGTACCATTTTCCCAAAAGCATGTGCTCACATTGTGTCCTTGTACCACATTTTGGTAATTCTCACAATATTTCAAACTTTCTCATCACTATTATATCTGTTATGCTCATCTGTGATCAATGATCTTTGATGTTACTTTATAATTTTGGGGGTGAGCTACAAACCACACCTATATAAGATAGCAGACTTAACCCACAAATGTTGTGTGTGTTCTGACTGATCCACAGACTGGCCATACCGCTGTCTCTCTCTTCAGGCCTCCCTATCCCCTGAGACACAATGATATTGAAATTATGCCACATAATAACCCTATAATAGCTCCTAAGTGTTCAAGTAAAAAGAAAAGTTGCATATCTCTCACTTTAAGTCAAAAGCTAGATGTGATTAAGCTTAGTGGGAAAGGCATGTTGAAAGCCAAGACAGGCCAGAACCTAGCCTAGGCCTCTTGTACCGAACAGTCAGCCATGCTGTGAATGTAAAGGAAAAGTGCTTGAAGGAAATTAAAAATGCTACTCTGCTGAACACACAAATGACAAGAAAGTGAAACAGCCTTATTGCTGATACAGAGAAAATCTGATTGGTCTAGATAAAAGAGTAAGCCAGCCAAGCATGCCCTTACGCCAAAACCTAATCCAGAACAAGACCTTAACTCTCTTCTATTGTAAGAAGGTTGAGAGAGGCGAGGAAGCTGCAGAAGAAAAGTTTGAAGGCAGCAGATGTTGGTTCATGAGGTTTAAAGTCGCCTCACCCCACCCCGCCCCGCCTTGCCCTGCCCTGCCCTGCCCTGCCCGGCCCTTCCCCTCTTTCTTTCTTCTTTCTTTCTTTCTTCCTTGTTTTTTAGAGACAGGTTTTCACTCTGTTGCCCAGGTTGGAATGCGGTGGTATGATCATAGCTCACTGTAACCTCAGATTCCTGGGTTCAAGGAATCCTTCCGCCTCACCCTCCCAAGTAGCTGAGACTACAAGTGAGTGCCACCATACCTGGCTAATTTTTATTTTTATTTTTATTTTTTGTAGAGATAGGGGTCTTGCAATGTTGCTCAGGATGGTGTCAAACTCCCAGGCTCAAGCAATCCTCCCACCTCAGCCTCCAAAGCTGGAATTACAGGCATGAACCACCGTGCTCAGCCAATATCCTTTGTTTCTTTCTTTAAATTCTAATTATTTTTTATTTATTTATCTTTTTACCACTTCTGTAGAGGAAGAAAGAAGGATGACTCGCATCCACACCAACAGACACTGGGCCTTTATTGGCCACAACTTCTTTCAGGACATCTTCTCTGCCATAAGGAAGTTCAGTATACTTTGAACATGTGGCAGCACGATATTTTGAGTCATATTGACACTTCTGATCCTGCAAAAAGAAGTATAAAGCAGATAAAGAAGTATACTTCAACTCCTTTATAAATCACCAGTATCCTAAGCCTAGATTTTAAATATGTCTTCTTTCCTTTCTTTAACTTTTTCATGTGTCTAATGTTCCTTCCTTTGCAAATCTTCCAAATCCTAACAGTCTCGGGTTTCAGCAATAATGGAGGAAATACAGAACTATTCTATTCTTTCAAATTATGAACATCCTCATACAGGCAAAACTTGCCAGGGCAATGTCCCCTCGACTCTGAGGTGGACTGTAGGGAAATATTACATAGAGATAAAAAACTCTAGGTGAGAGCTTTAAAATCTTTTTGATGCCTGCAAGATGATCTGCAGTTAAAATGATGGTATATAAAGACCATATAATATGGGAAACACAAGTGTATTTCAAGTGGGAAAAGGAAAGTTACAAATTCATGTTTGTTGTATATACAACTATGTTTTGTATTTATTTATATTATTTATTTTTTGAGACAGGCTCTCCCTCCATTGTCGAGGCTGGAGTGCAGTGGCACAATCATGGCTCACTGCAGACTCCATCTCCTGGGCCAAGTGATTCTCCCATCTCAGCTTCCTACGTAGCTGGAACTGCTACTCAGGTGTGCACCACCATGCCTGGCTATTTTTTTGATTTTTAGTAGAGGTGAGGTCTCACTATGTTGCACAGGCTGGTCTCAAACTCTTGAGCTCAAGCAATCCTCCCACGTCGACCTCCCAAAGTGCTGAGATTACAGATGTGAGCCACCACACCGGGCCAACTATGTTTTTTAAGTGCTTAACAGGAAAATAACTTGAAAGAAATAAACCAAAATAATAGTGGTTAAGGTAGAAGGTTTTTGAGTGATATTTTTATATTTTTAAAATCTTCTGTAACATGGACACAATCCTTAGGCTATCGTTATATCAAAATGTATAATGAATTTGCGAGGAAGAGGAGAGTATTATTTAGCTTCTCAGTGGGTGGAAGAATGATGTGGTTAATGATCTGAGAATAAGGTTGAGCATGGGAGGCTGCAGAAGAAAAAGTTTACAGTGAAGTAATTTTAAGGATAGTTTGCTTAAAATCTGTTTTGTTTAATTTTGAGACAGAGTCTTGCTCCGTTGCCAAGGCTGGAGTACAGTGATGTGATCTCGGCTCACTGCACCTCCGCCTCCTGAGTTCAAGTGATTCTCCTGCCTCAGCCTCCCAAGAAGCTGGGACCACAGGCATGCGCCACCATGCCTGGCTAATTTTTCTATTTTTGGTAGAGACAGTGTTTTACCATGTTGGCCAGGTTGGTCTCAAACTCCTGACCTCAGGTGATCCACCCACCTTGGCCTCCCAAAGTGCTGAGACTACAAGCGTGAGCCACTACACCCAGTCATTAAAATCGGTTTTTAAGCATGAGTGCTACTTGCTTATTTGTACTACTGATATATTAAGAAGAGTACTTCATCAGAAAGAGAACTCTTGAGAATTTAAGAATTCCTGTACAGGGTTCTCTCTCATACACAATACTGCTTCTCAAGCAATTGGCGTGGTGGCAAGCCCAGTGCAGTCAGTCAGTGGATAACATGAGATCATGGGGCAGCACAAAAAGTTTGCTTGTGACACACCGTGGCTTTGTAGGGATAGGAAGCGTCTGAGTCGATGCCGTTGTTATCAATGATGTACTGGAAAGCCGTTGTCATGAAGCCACCATTGCAGCCTTTGTTTCCATATTTTTCAGTTGAGCAATCCACCAGGTTCTGGGCACTGAGAGACACAAGCTTTCCTGTTTTCAGCTTCAGCTGTGCTTCCAGGGCCCCCACAGCACTGAAAGCCCAGCAAGCACCACAAGAACCCTAAAACAGATACAAGGTCACAAACGCAAATCACAGAAAATCATTCGGAATGACTTCCATAACCCAAACTGGACAACGCTCAACTACATCAGCTCTGTCCCGAGTTCCCAGGAAGAGCTCCGCCACTACAGTTTCCTTCTGTCTTTAACAATGGGAATGCAGACTAAATACTTCATGGTTATCTAGGCAAGGTCCAACCTTGATAGAGATTTGCGGTTGACCAAGCTCAGAGCATAATGACCATATTCAAATATACTAAGAAACAATACTCACTAAGCATGTACCAAATTGCACCTATTTTCATCCGTAAGTAAGGGAGATAGTTGCTTACAGTAATGAGATTTTAAGAGAAGCTAGGATGATTTCCTTGACCTAAAATACCCTTTCTCCTGTCAAATGATGCCTGAAACATAAGAAATTTAATCCTAGGTTGGCATTTTGCAAACCTTTGTCATGTTCAGACATTTTTTGATCAAAAAATATTTTACAAGGAGGCATAAACAAACAAAAAAAGGCAAAGCTGATTTAGTTTTAAAAGGGGCAGAGTGTCCAGAGCCCCATCATAATTGTTCTCTTTCTCTCTCCTCCCCTCCTCCCACTTTGCTCTCCACCCAAAGGAAGGAAATTGACATTGCTTTTGATTGAAGCAAAATTGTTCACTAAAATGCAAGCACCCAGAGAAAGGAGTTCATTAACTTACTCAGAGTTAGCATCTAAATATGTGGTTTATTGGGTCTTCTAAAGCTGTTATTTTAGAGAACCTCGGGTAAGAAATCCAAAACTAGTTGAAAGAAAAATATGTACGTGGAAAAGAATAAGAGATTAGCAGTACCATTTACCTTTTTTTGGTTTGAGGCAGGGTTTCCCTCTGTCACTCAGACTGAAGTGCAGTGGTGCGATCATGGCTCACTGTAGCCTCAACCTCCCAGGCTCAAGCAGTCCTCCCATCTCAGCCCCTCAAGTAGCTGGGACTACAGGAGCGCACCATGCCTGGCTAATTTTTATTTTTATTTTTTGTAGAGACAGGGCCTCACTATATTGCCTAGGCTGGTTTCTAACTCCTGGACTCAAGCGATCCTCCTCCCTCTGCCTTCCAAAGCACTGGAATCACAGACATGAGCCACTGTGCCTGGCCACCATTTACTTCCTAATACATTTTTACTTTCTTCATTGATCACAAGCTGGGGTAGCTGCTCAGAATGCTTTGATTCCTCTCACTTACCCTGACCTCTATGGTGATACCTCTAACTAATTTAGGATTTTTGCAATTTTTTAAAATAAGCAAACTAAAGGAAAATACAACAGCATAGGAACAATAATTTTACAAGGCACATATTTCATATTCTAACGATGCAAGACTAACCATGAATGAACTTGAGTGGCACAATTTATAGATCACTCTAGCTCTAGTTCTTTCTTCTCCTTCAACTTTGAAATTCACAAGTGAAATGGAGAAACTTCCTGATCACCAGGGCTCTCTCACGCAACACTGCTTCTCAAGCAATTGGCTTATTGGAGAGTCCAGTGCAGTCAATGAGTAGCATGAGCAATGAAAGTCTGTGTTAAACACCTATTTGCTTAGTTCAGTGTTTGTCTAAGTAGGTGGTTCTATGATCACTTAGAAAAGCACTGTGGAGGCTGACCGCGAGGGCTCATGACTATAATCCCAGCACTTTGGGAGATGGAAGTGGGAGGATCACTTGAGCTCAGAAGCTTGAGACCAGCTTGGGCTACATGGCAAAACCCATCTCTACTAAAAATACAAAAAAAAAAAAAAAAAAAAAAGCGGAGTGTGGTGGTGTGTGCCTGTAGTCACTATATAGGCTGAGGTGGGAGGATCACTTGAGCCCAAGAGGCAGAGGTTGCAGTGAGCCTAGATTGCACCACTGCAGTCCAGCCTGGGCAAAACAGAGGGAGACTCTGTCTCAAAAACAAAAAAACAAACAACAACAACAACAAAAACACTGTGGAGAATCCAGTTGTCCCTCAGTATCCACAAGGGATTGGTTCCAGGACCCCTGAGCATACCAAAAGTCAAGAATTTTCAAGTTCCTTATATAAATGACTGAGTATTTGCATATAATCTACACATCCTCCTATATGTGCTTTTTTTTTTTTTTTAAAAGACAGGATCTCACTCTATGGCCCAGGCTGGAGTGCAGTGGCAAGATCTCAGCTTAATGCAACCTCTGCCTCCCAGGTTCAAGTGATTCTCCTGTCTCACCCTCCTGAGTAGCTGGGATTACAGGAGCCTGCCACCATGCTAGGCTAATTTTTGTATTTTCAGTAGAGACAGGACTTCACCATGTTGGCCAAGCTGGTCTCGAACTCCTGACCTCAAGTGATCTTCCTCCCTTGACCTGGAAAAGTGCGGGATTGCAGGCATAAGCCACTATGCCTGGTCTTCCCACATACTTTACTAACTTTTTTTTTTTTTTTGAGATGAAGTCTCGCTTTGTAGCTCAGGCTGGAGTGCAGTGGTGCGATCTCAGCTCACTGCAACCTCTGCCTCCCAGGTTCAAGTGATTCTCCTGCCTCACCCTCCTGAGTAACTGGGATTACAGGCATGTGCCACCGGGCCCAGTTAATTTTTGTATTTTTAGTGGAGACGAGGTTTCATCATGTTGGCCAGGCTGGTCTCGAACTCCTGGCCTCAGGTGATCTGCCCACCTCAGCCTCCCAAAGTAATGGTATTATGGGCGTGAGCACCTGGCCTATTTTTTTATCTTCACCTTTTTCTGGATATTTTTGATCCACGGTTGGTGGAATCTGCAGATATGGAACCTGTGGATATGGAGGGCCAACTGTATAAATAAAATATAATATGTGATCCTTGCCCTTAAGGAACTTATAATTTAGTTGGGAAGACAAGAATAACGAAAATAATGAGAAAGTAACACGTGGGACTGTAAGATTCACTATCAAATTCTGTAGCTAGACTAAGCATTTAAAGAGCTCTACCTAGGGTTCAGAGGCTTGGGATTGTAATACTCACTTGATATTTCACTTCAGTAACACACCCTTTCTCTCTCCAGTCCACAGAATCCGGCAATATCTGATTAGCGTTTGACTTATATGTGATATTTCTCTGCCACTGGCTGGGAACTCTCAGGGAACTCATCAAAGACATCACTTCTTCACTGGTCTACAAAGCAAATATACAGTCAGGCATCGTTTAATGACTGGAATATGTTCTGAGAAATGCGTTGTTAGGTGATTTTGTCATTGTGCAAACACCATAGTGTCTACTCACACAAACCTAGAGCGTATCGGCTCCTACACACCTAGGCTGTATGGAAGGGCCCGTTGCTCCTAGACTACAAACCTGCACAGCATGGTACTGTACTGAAGGTTGTAGGCAATTGTAGAACAATATGAAGTACTTGTGTATCTAAATATATCTAAACATAGAAAAGGTATAGTGAAAATACAGTATAAAGAGTAAAAATGGGGGCTGGGCACAGTGGCTCACACCTGCTATCCCAGCACTTTGGGAGGCCGAGCCGGGCAGATCACCTGAGGTCAGGAGTTCGAGACCAGCCTGGCCAACGTGGTAAAACCCCATCTATACCAAAAATATAAAAATTAGCTGGGCATGGTGATGCATGCCTGTAATCCCAGCTATTCAGGAGGCTGAGGCAGGAGAATCACTTGAGCCTGGGAGGCAGAGGTCACAGTGAGCCAAGATCGTGCCACTGCACTCCAGCCTGGGCAACGGGTGAGACTCCATCTCAAAAAAAAAAAAAAAAAGTAAAAATGGTACTTCTGTATAGCTCATTTACTATGAAAGGCCTGGAGTTGCTCTGGGTGAGTCAGTGAGTGAGTGGAGAGTGAATGTGAAGGCCCAGGATATTACTGTAGACTTTATAAACACAGTGCACTTAGGCTACACTAAATTTGTTAAACATTTTTTCTTTCTTCAGTAATAAATTAACCTTAGTTTAATGCAACTTTTTTACTTAATAAACTTTTAATTTTTTAAATGTTTGTCTTTTATAGTAACACCTTAAAATACAAACACATTGTATAGCTGTATGAAAATATTTTCTTCTTTATCGCCTTCTTCTATAAGCTTTTTCTATTTTTAATTTTTTAAAAGTTTTTACTTTTAAAGTAAGTTGAATCCCTGAATAGACCAATAGCAGGCTCTGAAATTGAGGCAATAATTAATAGCCTACCAACCAAAAAAAGTCCAGGACCAGACGGATTCACAGCCAAATTCTACCAGAGGTACAAGGAGGAGCTGGTACCATTCCTTCTGAAACTATTCCAATCAATAGAGAAAGAGGGAATCCTCCCTAACTCATTTTACAAGGCCAACATCATCCTGATACCAAAGCCTGGCAGAGATACAACAAAAAAAGAGAATTTTAGACAAATATCCCTGATGAACATCAATGCAAAAATCCTCAATAAAATACTGGCAAGCCGAATCCAGCAGCACATCAAAAAGCTTATCCACCATGATCAAGTGGGCTTCATCCCTGGGATGCAAGGCTGATTCAACATATGCAAATCAATAAATGTAATCCAGCATATAAACAGAACCAAAGACAAAAACCACATGATTATCTCAATAGATGCAGAAAAGGCCTTTGACAAAATTCAACAGCCCTTCATGCTAAAAACTCTCAATAAATTCGGTATTGATGGAACGTATCTCAAAATAATAAGAGCTATTTATGACAAACCCACAGCCAATATCATACTGAATGGGCAAAAACTGGAAGCATTCCCTTTGAAAACTGGCACAAGACAGGGATGCCCTCTCTCACCACTCCTATTCAACGTAGTGTTGGAAGTTCTGGCTAGGGCAATCAGGCAAGAGAAAGAAATAAAGGGTATTCAGTTAGGAAAAGAGGAAGTCAAATTGTCCCTGTTTGCAGATGACATGATTGTATATTTAGAAAACCCCATTGTCTCAGCCCAAAATCTTAAGCTGATAAGCAACTTCAGCAAAGTCTCAGGATACAAAATCAATGTGCAAAAATCACAAGCATTCTTATACACCAGTAACAGACAAACAGAGAACCAAATCATGAATGAACTCCCATTCACAGTTGCTTCAAAGAGAATAAAATACCTAGGAATCCAACTTACAAGGGATGTAAAGGACCTCTTCAAGAAGAACTACAAACCACTGCTCAGTGAAATAAAAGAGGACACAAACAAATGGAAGAACATACCATGCTCATGGATAGGAAAAATCAATATTGTGAAAATGGCCATACTGCCCAAGGTAATTTATAGATTCAATGCCATCCCCATTAAGCTACCAATGACTTTCTTCACAGAATTGGAAAAAACTGCTTTAAAGTTCATAGGGAACCAAAAAACACCCCGCATTGCCAAGACAATCCTAAGCCAAAAGAACAAAGCTGGAGGCATCATGCTACCTGACTTCAAACTATACTACAAGGCTACAGTAACCAAAACAGCATGGTACTGGTGCCAAAACAGAGATATAGACCAATGGAACAGAAAGAGCCCTCAGAAATAATACCACACATCTACAGTCATCTGATCTTTGACAAACCTGACAAAAACAAGAAATGGGGAAAGGATTCCCTATTTAATAAATGGTGCTGGAAAAATTGGCTAGCCATAAGTAGAAAGCTGAAACTGGATCCTTTCCTTACTCCTTATATGAAAATTAATTCAAGATGGATTAGAGACTTAAATGTTAGACCTAATACCATAAAAACCCTAGAAGAAAACCTAGGTAATACCATTCAGGACATAGGCATGGGCAAGGACTTCATGCCTAAAACACCAAAAGCAATGGCAACAAAAGCCAAAATTGACAAATAGGATCTAATTAAACTAAAGAGATTCTGCACAGCAAAAGAAACTACCATCAGAGTGAACAGGCAACCTACAGAATGGGAGAAAATTTTTGCAAACTACTCAACTGACGAAGGGCTAATATCCAGAGCCTATAAAGAACTCAATCAAATTTACAAGAAAAAAACAAACAACCCCATCAAAAAGTGGGCAAAGGATATGAACAGACACTTCTCAAAAGAAGACATTCATACAGCCAACAGACACATGAAAAAATGCTCATCATCACTCACCATCAGAGAAATGCAAATCAAAACCACAATGAGATACCATCTCACACCAGTTAGAATGGCAATCATTAAAAAATCAGGAAACAACAGGTGCTAGAGAGGATGTGGAGAAATAGGAACACTTTTACACTGTTGGTGGGACTGTAAACTAGTTCAACCATTGTGGAAAACAGTGTGGCGATTCCTCAAGGATCTAGAACTAGAAATACCATTTGACCCAGCCATCCCGTTACTGGGGATATACCCAAAGGATTATAAGTCATGCTGCTATAAAGACACATGCACACGTATGTTTATTGCGGCACTATTCACAATAGCAAAGACTTGGAATCAACCCAAATGTCCATCAGTGACAGACTGGATTAAGAAAACATGGCATATATACACCATGGAATACTATGCAGCCATAAAAAAGGATGAGTTCGTGTCCTTTGTAGGGACATGGATGCAGCTGGAAACCATCAATCTCAGCAAACTATCACAAGAACAGAAAGCCAAATACCGCATGTTTTCACTCATAGGTGGGAATTGAACAATGAGATCACTTGGACACAGGAAGGGGAACATCACACACTGGGTCCTATTGTGGGGAGGGGGGAGCGGGGAGGGATAGCATTAGGAGATATACCTAATGTAAATGACGAGTTAATGGGTGCAGCACACCAACATGGCACATGTATACATATGTAACAAACCTGCACGTTGTGCACATGTACCCTAGAACTTAAAGTATAATAAAAAATTTTTTTAAAGTTTTTACACTTTTTTGTTAAAAACTAATATACAAACACACACACACACACATATTAGCCTAGGCCTATACAAGGTCAGGATCATCAGTATCACTGCATTCTGTCTCCACCTGTTGTCCCACTGGAAGGTCTTCAGGGGCAATAACACTTATGGAGCTGTCATCTCTGATAACAATGTTTTCTACTGGATACCTCCTGAAGGACCTGCCTGAGGCTGTTTAACAGTTAACTTTTTAAAAGTATAAGTAGGAGTACACTTTAAAATAACAATTAAAAGTATAGTATAGTAAATACATAAACCAGTAACATAGTCATTTATTATTATGAAACATTTTGTACTGTGCAAAATTTTATGTGCTATACTTTTACACCACTGGCAGAGCAGTAGGTCTGTTTACAGCAGCATCACCACAGACAAGTGAGTAGTGTATTGTGCTACATTGCTATGGTGGCTACAACATCACTAGCTAGGCAAGAGGAACTTTTCCGCTCCATTATAATCTTGAAGGACCACTGAGGTATATGTGGTCCATCAGTGGCCAAAATGTATATGACACATGACTATATATATATCTCTTTCACTTATATCCTTTCTTTTCTTCCTTTTTTTTTTTTTTTTTTTTTGAGACGGAGTTTCACTCTTGTTGCCCAGGCTGGAGTGCAATGGCGTGACCTCGGCTCACTGCAACCTCTGCCTCCCAGGTTCAAGTGATTCTCCTGCCTCAGCCTCCCAAGTAGCTGAGATTACAGGCATGTGCCACCACATCCAGCTAATTTTGTATTTTTAGTAGAGATGGGGTTTCTCTATGTTGGTTAGACTGGTCTCAAACTCCCGACCTCAGGTCATCTGCCCATCTTAGCCTCACAAAGTGCTGGGATTACAGTCATGAGCCACCGCACCCAGTTAATTTTGTATTTTTAGTAGAGACAGGGTTTCTCCATGTTGGTCAGGGTGGTCTTGAACTCCTGACCTCGTGATCTGCCCACCTCGGCCTCCCAAAGTGCTAGGATTACAGGCGTGAGTCACTGCGCCCAGACTATCCTTCTTTCTAATATCCTAATAACTGTAACTGTGAATATATTTTAAAACTGACATGGAATAAAAAAACTGAGAAAAACCAGTAATAGTTGTGACCAAGAGAGGTTCCATTAGGATCTGGTGGGGTGAATTATCTGGATTTGTTTAGTTTCACACTTCGCACTAGCATCCCAGTTAGGCACCCTCATGGGGAAGGAGGAAAAGAGAATGGTAAAAACTAGAAGTTACAGGGAGGCAGATTTTTGTTTCAAAGCAAGGCAGAATTTTATAAAAGCGCTGTCTAAAAAGTGGACTAAACTGGTTTCCCATGTGAGAAAGAATTACAAATGAGATTCCTGCATTTAAGAAGGAGTTTAGTCTACCTAGGGCGTTCCCTTCTTCACTTTGGCAACAGCGGTACAGTTTTGTAGGACAGAACAGAATCTGAAAACCAATAGAAGATTATTTGTGAGATTAAATACCCACATGCTCCCATTAAGAAAGCAGATGGATCATACTAAATTGTCAATCTAGACTTAAATAAGTATGGCAACTTTCTATAAAAGCCTGTCGATAGTCTTTAGGTAATACTTTCTAGAATTTATTTTAAAAAAACAATGGTAGTCTGTGAGTTTAAAATTTCCTTTAAAGAAGTGATTTGTTAAAGAAAGAAAGCAGTCAAAGTAGAACTAAGTAAGGAATTTCTGCACAAGTTCTTATGTCCTTAAATTCTACTGTTTTCCAACTTTGTACTATACGTTCCTTTGTTATTGTTGTTTACCTTCAAATTGCTTTTGGGGAGACAGAAAGGAAATGATGTTTACCCAGACACGAAAGTGGGATTCCTTGTAATGTACCTACCATGTCTCCCAGGTGGTTCATGCCCAGATCATATGAGTGCATTCCCATTGAATGCTCCAGGTTATGAAGCATCACAAACTTTAGATTCTTTTCCCAGATGAGACGTCGTACTGCTTCTTCATTCTAAAACATAATGAAGAAGAACATAGTCATACTGCATCCTGGACAAGTAAGTGTTTGATAATGAAAATGGCTTTTTTTTTAGATGGAGTTTCACTCTGTCACCCAAACTGGAGTCCAGTGGCATGATCTCAGCTCACTTAAACCTCCGATTCCTAGGTTCAAGTGATTCTCTGCCTCAGCCTCCCGAGTATCTGGGATTACAGGCATATGCCACCACACCAGCTAATTTTTGTATTTTTAGTAGAGACGGGGTTTCGTCATGTTGGCCAGGCTGGTCTCAAACTCCTGACCTCAGGGGATCTGCCTGCCTCGGCCTCCCAAAGTACTGGGATTACAGGTGTGAACCACTGCACCACCCGAAAATAGCATTTTTGAAGCATTCTACCAAATGTGGATCTGAGAGCATGCAAATGCATAAATATATCCAATATAACTGCTAACTTCACATATTAATCTTAATTCTTGCTCTTAACTGCTTTGATGGTGATTAATATTATTTTATGATAAACATGAATTTCCTTCTCTTTTTAAAATTTACTATTATTGTTATTATTATTATTTTTGATAGTCTTGCTCTGTCACTCAGGCTGGATGGAGTGCAGCACTATAGCCTTGACCTCCTGGGATCCAGCAATCTTCACACCTCAGCCTCCTGCATAACTGGGATCACTGGTGTGTACCACTGCAGCCAGTTTTTTTTTTTGTTTTTTTTTTGTTTTTTTTTTTAAAGACAGGGTCTTGCTCTGTTGCCCAGGCTGGAGTGCAGTGGTATGATCACAGCTCACTGCAGCTTCAAATTCTTGGGCTCAAACTATCCTCCCATCTCAGCTGCCCAGGTAGCTAGGACTGTAAGCATGCACCACCACAACCAGCTTATTTTTATTTTATTTTATTTTATTTTGTTTTATTTTATTGTAGAGACAGGCTGGTCTCAAACTCCTGGCCTTAAAGGATCGTCCCCCCCTTGGCCTCCCAAAGTGCTGGGATTACAGGTGTGAACCATGCACCCAGCCATGATTTTCTCTTTCTTTTTCATGTTTTACAAGTTCATTACATGTGTCTGGGTGTAGGTTTCTTTATTTACCTTCAGCTGTGTACTTTTGATTGGATGACTCAGGACCTTGTCTCATATCTGGAATATTCTCAATCAGTGTCTCCACATATATTGCTTCTCCACCATTCCATCTAATTCTCTTTTTCAGAAACTCCTATCCAAAGTATTTTGGAGCCTCAAACTCTCTTTCATCTTCTTACTTGCGTTTTCTTATATTTTTCTTTTTATTTCTAGGTGCTGCATTCAGGGTGAATCCCTCAGTAGTATCTTTCAGATACTATCCAACTCTTTACAGTCTGGAAATCCTTTTGATTTTTATTGCAGTGACAATATTTTTTATTTCTAAGATTTCTAATTTTTTTCTTGTCTATTAGTGTACATATTATTCCTTTATATATAGTCTTTTGAAAAGTTATTTTTGGTTCTATTATTTTAATTTTATTCACAGTGAATTTACAAGCTGACTGTCAATTTTCTTGTCCTTCAGGAGATTCATTCACATAGAATACAATGATGTAGAAGGCAAGGTGGATGGTGCCTCCTAGAATAGCTGAAGCCAGACTTGCTGGGTAGCAAGTCTGGATGCAGGTTTCTGTCCCTTGGAGCAAGGTTTTACTGTTACCCCAATAATTGACATAATGGGCATGCATGATGGGCTTACTTCCAAACTGCAAGATGAGAAGCAATGGTATAAAGACAAACAAATCTAAGTACAAGAAAGGAAAAAAAAAATAAAAAGAAGTGCACTTTGAGATCAATTATAAAGGTAGGATACTAATCAAAAGTCAGGTTCATTCCTCCTGAGGGATTGGAATTATTAAACAGAGGGATAGCATTCATTTAACCAGATAATGGTGCTAATTGCACATCTAACTCCAGTCAACCTTGAAATGAGGAACCTCTTCATAAAGGGTGTGGGTGAGGGTGAAATTCATCAGCACCAAGGAAACCATATGATCATTTCAATAGATGCAGGAAAAGCATTTGACAGAATTCAACATCCTTTCATGACAAACATTCTCAACAAATTACATGTAGAAGGAATGTTCCTCAACACAAATAGGCCATATATGGCAAGACTACAGCTAACACCATACTCAACTGGGTGAAAATTTAAAGGCAATTCTGCTAAGATCAGAAAAAGACAAGGGTACCCACTTTCACCATTTCTAGTCAATATAGTGCTGAAAATCCTAGCCAGAGCAATTAGGCAAGAAAAATAAATACAAGGCCTCCAAATAAGAGAAGGAAGAAGTAAAATTGCCTTTGTTTGTTGATGACATGATCATATAGAAAGTCTTGGCCAGGTGTGGTGGCTCATGCCTATACTTTGGGAGGTTGAGATGGGAGGATTGTATGAATCCAGGAGTTTAACACCAGCCTGGACAACATGGCAAGACCCCATCTCTACAAAAACCAAAAATAGAAATTAACCAGGTGTGGTGCCATGTGCTTATAGTCCCAGTTACTTGGAAGGCTGAGGCAAGAGAATCACTTGAGCTGGGAGTTTGAGGCTGCAGTAAGCTATGATCATACCACTTTACTCCAACCTGGGTGACAAAGCAAGATCTCATCTCAAAAAAAAAAAAAAAAGGTTTGGGCACGGTGGTTCATGCCTGTAATCCCAGCACTTTGGGAGGCCAAGGTGAGTGGATCATGAGGTCAGGAGTTCGAGACCAGCATGACCAACATGGTGAAACCCTGTCTCTACTAAAAACACAAAAAGTATCTGGGTGTGGTGGCATGTGCCAGTAATCCCAGCTACTCAGGAGGCTGAGGCAGGAGAATCGCTTGAACCCAGGAGGCGGAGCTTGCAGTGAGCCGAGACTGCACCACTGCACTCCAGCCTGGGCGACAGAGCAAGAATCCGTCTCAAAAAAAAAAAAAAAGAAAAAGAAAAAGAGAGAGAGAGAAAGGAAAGACTCCATCAAAAAACTATTAGAACTGATATGTGAATTCAGTAAAGTTGTAGGACACAAAGTCAACATACAAAAGTCAGTAGTGTTTTTATACACTAACAACTATTTGAAAAAGAAATTAAGAAAACAATTCTATTTACAATAGCATTTAAAACATACTTAGGAGTAAATTTAACCAAGGAGTTGAAATGTTATATGCTGAAAACTATAAAACATTGATGGAAGAAACTGAAGACAAAATAGGCCAGGCGCAGTGGCTCACGCCTGTAATCCGAGCACTTTGGGAGGCTGAGGTCAGGATCACCTAACGTCGGGAGTTTGAGACCAGCCTGAACGACTTGGAAAAACCCTGACTCTACTAAAAACACAAAATTAGCTGGGCGTGGTGGTGCATGCCTGTAATCCCAGCTACTCGGGAGGCTGAGGCAGGAGAATTGCTTGAACCTGGGAGGCGGAGGTTGCGGAGAGCCGAGATCATGTCATTGCACTCCAGCCCGGGCAACAAGAGCAAAATTCTGTCTCAAAAAAAAAAAAAAAAAAAGAAAAGAAAAAGAAAGAAAGAAAGAAATTTAAGATAAAATAAATAAATGGGAAGATATTCCATGCTCAAGGATTGGAAGAATTAATATTGCTAAAATGTTCATACTACCCAAAGCAAACTAGAAATTCAGTGCAATTTCTATCAAAATTCTAATGTTATTCTTAACAGAAATAGAAAAAACAATCCTCAAATTAATGTGGAACTAAAAAAGTCCTTGAATAGTCAAAGCAATCTTTAGCAAGAGGAACAAAGCTGAAGGCATTACAAAATGCCTGGTTTCAAAATATATTACAAAACTATAGTAATTTAAACAGCATAGTACTGGCATAGAAACAGACACATTTACCAATGGAATAGGATATAGAGCCCAGAAATAACCTGCAATTTTATGGTCAATCGACTTTCAGCAAAGGTGCTAAGAACACACAATGGGGAAAGGATAGTCTGTTTAATAAATAGCATTGGGAAAGCTGGCTATCCAAATGCAGAAAAATGAAACTGAACCCTTATGTCACCCCATATACAGTAATCAACTCAAAATGAATTAAAGCATAAACATAAGGCCTGAAACTACACAATTACTATAAGAAAATATAGGGGAAAACTCCACAACATTGGTCCAGGCAATGGTTTTTTGAATATGACCCCTAAAGAACAGGCAACAATAGCAAAAATAGACAAACAGGACTCCATCAAACTAAAAAGCTTTTGTAAAATAAAGGAAACAATTAACAGAGTGAAAGGATAACTCATAGATTGGGAGAAAATATTTACAAATCATACATTTCATAAGGGGCTAATATCCCAAATATAGAAGGAACTCAAAGTAACCATCAAGAAAATAACCCTGTTTAAAAATGGGCAGAAGACTTGAATAGACATTTCTCAAAACAAGACACATACAAATGGCCAACAGATATATGAAAAAATGCTCAACATCACCAATCATCAGGGAAATGTAAAGTAAAACCACAATGAGATATCACCTCACATCTGTTAGAATGGCTATTATCAAAACAATGAAAGATACGTGTTGGTGAGGATGTGGGGAAAAGGGAACCCTCATACACTGTTAGTGGGAATGTAAATTAGTACAGTCATTTTGGAAAACAGTATGGAGATTCCTCAAAAAACTAAAAACATAATTACCATATCATCCAGCAATCTCACTTCTGGGTATATGTCCCAAGGAAGCACAAACAGTATGTCAACAAGGTAGCTGCACTTCCAGGTTCATTGTAGCATTATTCACAATAGTCACGATATGGAATCAACCTTATAAAGTGTCCATTAAAAGATGAATGGATAAAAAAGTGTGGTACTTATTGTATTCCATGTATAATGGAATACCAATTAGCCTTAAAAAAAAAAAAAAAAAGGAAATTCTGTCATTTTCAACAACATGGATGGGTCTAGAGAACGTTATGCTAAGTGAAATAAGCCAGGCACAGAAAGACAAATACTGCATAATCTCATTTACATGTGGACTCTAAAACAGTTGAACTCATAAAAATAGAGAGTAGAATGGTGGTTAGCAGAGGCTGGGAGGAGGGTAGACAGGGAAAGGGGAGATGTTAGGCAAAGAGTACAGAGTTTCATTTAGACAAGAAGAATACGTTCTCGCAATCTATTGCATAGCATGGTGGCTACCGATAATAGTAATAATGTATTTTATATGTCGAAATTACTGAAAGGGTGGATTTTAAATGTTCTCATCACAAAGAAAGGATAAGTATGTGAGGTGCTGAATATGTTAATTAGCCTAATTTAATCATTCTGCAATGTATATTTGTATCATAACATCACATTGTACTCCATAAATATACACAATTATTATTTAATTATAAATAAATAAAAATAAAACTTAGAGTATATGACCTACTAAGAGTGTCATTTTTATACAAAATAATATGTCAAATAAAGAAATATATGATGCTAGCTTACAAACAGAAATATTACATAGTTACAGGACTTAGTTATTTAAAGCAGTAGGGTTAAGGTCTTAACATCAGCAAGCGTGCTTTAAAATAAAAACAGAAGTACAAAATGGGAAGTGATAGTCAAGAAACAATATCTGGCCGCACTATGTGGGCCAGATAAGGCCTTTTCGCTCCTCAGCCATCCCAAATGTGGCTCTTCTTCAGGAGCTTGTGCTCATTTGCCCTTGGCCTGATAGCAAGCAAGTATTTTGCTTGCTCCCTGGCTTCCATCAATTCTCTGCTCAAATGGCACCCCTATCCGTGAGGCCTTTCCTAACCCTCCTGTCATATAGATAGACTTCTTACCACCACTACCGCCACCCAGCGCCCTTCCTCCTCTCCATGCCTTCCGTTACTTTTAACTACAACACTTATCACCATCTAGCATACTACATGTCTGCTTGTTTATTTTCTTATTTCCTGTCTCTCTCACTATAATAAAAGCTCCATAATAGGAATTTTGTTTTGACTCCTGCTGTATGGTACCAAGAATAGTATCTGGCAAGAAACAAGTACATAATATTTATTTATTTATTTTTGAGATGGAGTCTCAGTCTGTCGCCCAGGCTGGAGTGCAATGGCGCAATCCTGGCTCACTGCAACCTCCGCCTCCCCAGGTCAAGCGATTCTCTTGCCTCAGCCTCTTGAGTAGCTGGGATTACAGGCGCCTACCACCACATCCAGCTAATTTTTGTATTTTTAGTAGAGACGGGGTTTTGCCACGTTGGCTAGGCTGGTCTCGAACTCTTGACCTCAGGTGATCCGCTCACCTTGGCCTCCCAAAGGGCTGGGATTACAGGCGCAAGCCACCACGCCCAGCCTAAATATTT
This sequence comes from Macaca thibetana thibetana, assembly GCF_024542745.1. Classification (NCBI taxonomy): domain Eukaryota; kingdom Metazoa; phylum Chordata; class Mammalia; order Primates; family Cercopithecidae; genus Macaca; species Macaca thibetana. The sequence continues at coordinate 123,163,499 of NC_065578.1, forward strand.
ACTGAAAACACTGCCTGTAAGAACGCAATTTTGAGAGGTAGAAAACAGTACTCCTTTAAAAGCATATCGCTCGAGTGGCAATCCAGTCTACCTTTTCCTTGTATTGTTTGCCATAGGTTTTCTTCCAGAGATGCCAGTGATGATCCAGGGTAGGATCTTTATGCAACTGCGCCACTGCAGAGGAGCACACCAGGAGCACACAAACCAGCTGTTTCATTCTGTGTAAGGAAAGGTAACATAGGAAGTGTTGCTGTTAGCTGCATATATTGTGACCATATTTTTTCATAAGAGAAAATAACAATGCAAAGTCTATCAAAGGGACAGACTTTTTTTTATTATTATTATACTTTAAGTTCTAGGGTACATGTGCACAACGTGCAGGTTTGTTACATATGTATACTTGTGTCATGTTGGTGTGCTGCACCTATCAACTCATCAGCACCCATCAACTCGTCATTTACATCAGGTATAACTCCCAATGCCATCCTTCCCCACTCCCCCCTCCCTACAATAGGCCCCGGTGTGTGATGTTCCCCTTCCCGTGTCCAAGTGACCTCATTGTTCAATAGGGACAGAGTATTATAAAGAGAATTATACAGGAAAATTCCTGGGATATATAGTCACAGGGAATAGCTGCAGATTTATGTCTGAAATACTACTTCCAATGCTTAGTAGCACTTTAAAAAGTGATTTTCAGGAATTTCCCAGTATCTGGTAAACCAAACACATCTAGGGGGTTAGAAAACAGGGACTTTCCAGGATTTGCCAACAAATCTAATCAAAGGAAATCTCTTTCTCTCTCTCTCTCTCAAAAAAAAAAAAAATCATCCTTAAGAGAGGCAAACCTCTGAAAAATCAGTTTATCTCCTGAATTTTTGAATACATGAGCTCTTCTTAACTGACTTATTTAAATATCCACAGTCTTTACAGATAGTTAAAAGACAACTCTCATTCACATCTTTAGGTAGGTTATTTTCCTTTTTATCTTTTTTTTCCAATGATCAGACATCTGTTTCAAATGAAGCAATTAACTACTCTTTAAAATGCCACTTCTGTATTTAATTCAAGAGACTTCAACAGAAATTTAGCGACTAGCTCCTTCAAACTGGATTCTACTTTCTTTTCCGTTTCTTTTCAATTGAAAACATCTGGAATTTTAAACATGTAAACCTTTTAATTATATTCCAAAGAAAGCCACGTTTCAGCCTCAACTTAGATGCTTAGATGCTCAAGCAGACATTAACTTTTTAAAAATAGAGAAGAAGCAAATTGAACGACATGACTTTTTAGTTTACTTCCTGAAACCAAAGATTGAAAACCTAGCAGGCAGAACAAGTTACAAACACAAACAGAGTGTTTGAAGACCAAATGGGAGAAAAAGAACAAACAGTACATACGTGATAGAACCAGCAGGTGCTCCTACAGTAAGAATCCTTGAATTGATGGGCTCTCTTCTAAGATTTCAAAGCAGCAGGGAGATTTCAGTTCAACTGACTTTAAAAGAAATTGGAACTTGTCACATGAGGTATCCATAATGAGGAAGTGAACTTTCATTTCAGTTTCGTTTAAAATCTAGCTAGTACAGTCACCTCTAGTCGTCTCCCTATGGTCTTGGGGACAAAGTGGATACAGTAAGCCATCAAGAAGAGCCCTTGTCTGAGCCCAGTGGCTCACGCCTATAATCCCAGCACTTTGGGAGGCTGAGGCGGGAGGATCACTTGAGGCCAGGAATTCAAGACCAACCTGGGCAATATAGCAAGATCCTGTTTCTGCAAAAAAAATTTTTTAATTAGCTGGACATGGTGGTGCATGCTTGTAGTCCCAGCTGAGAGGGAGGGTGAGTTGGAAGAATTGCTTCAGTCTAGGAGGACAAGGCTGCAGTGAGCTATGATTATACCACTGTGTTTCAGCCTGGATGACAGATCAAGACCCTATCTCAAAAAAAAAAATTAAATTAAATTTTAAAAACACCAACTTTTACATGGAAAACACTTAGTTATAAAGAGATTAAGATAAAGCTCCCAAAATCCCAGCTCCTTTTATGATTTCCTAGGAAAACCTGTCTTACTGCTTTTAACACAATTCATTCATGATCTGATATTGTCTGATTCTCACTCACCCATTCCTTCGTTCATCAACTCAAAATGTCTTTATTAATATATACTATATGTATAGTTTAGTAATATGCATGTGTGTGTGTGTGTGTATGTGTTAGTATATTCATGGAAAAAAGAATACACTCAAATATATCCAATTGAGAATGGTTATCTGGGTGGAGTGGGAGCAAGATGAACTATCATCTTTTAAATTTGCATTTTCCTAATTACTAATGAGGTTGAGGATCTTTTCACACATTTATTGACCGTTTGAATTTTCTGTGAATTTCCCGTTCATCTTTTTTGCTCATTTTTCTATTGTATTGTTGCTTTTTCTTAGGGATTTGTGGGAGGGGTGTGTGTGTGTGTGTGTGTGTGTGTGTTTTCCAAGATGGAGCTGTGCTTTATCTCCCATGCTGGAGTGCATTGGCGTGATCTTGGCTCACTGCAACCTCCGCCTTCCAGGTTCAACGATTCTCTGCCTCAGCCTCCCAAGTAGTTAGGATCACAGGCGCCTGCCAGCACGTCCAGCTAATTTTTGTATTTTTAGTAGAGACGGGGTTTCACCATCTTGGCCAGACTGGTCTTGAACTCTTGACCTCGTGATCCACCCACCCCGGCCTCCTAAAGTGCTGGGATTACAGGTGTGAGCCACCATGCCTGGCCAAGGTGTATGTGTTTTAAAAATATATCCTGGCTTCTAATCTTTGACAGTTATATACCCTTAAAAACATCTTCCCTTAGTCTTCCATTTGTCTTTTATTTTGTTTTTTCTTCCTTTGAATAAGCCTATGAAATTCCACTTGTCTTTTAGTCTTGTTTATAGTGAGTTTTTCTATATGAAATTTTTTTGTGTGTTGAGGTAGAACATTTTATTCAGCTTTTCTGTGTAATCTATACTGTTTGTGTTTCATATAAGAAAGTTTTCCTCATCCAAATGTAATAAAGATACACTCATTTTTATACTTTTAGAAAGCGTTTTATTTATCTTTTCTATGGCTACTGCTTTTAGGTGTTTAATTCACCTGGAATTTAGTTTTGTGTATGGTATGAGGTAGGGAACTTATTTTCTTTGTTTTCCCATTTTGATTCTACCTCTATCATACACCAAATTCTCATACATAGATAGGTCAGTTTCTGAGCTCATGAAGTTGTTCTTTTTATCAATTGCTACTTCAGTATCACACAGTTTTAATTAAAACAGCTTTGTAGGCCGGGCGCAGTGGCTCATGCCTGTAATCCCAGCACTTTGGGAGGCTGAGGCGGGTGGATCACGAGGTCAGGAGATCAAGATCATCCTGGCTAACACGGTGAAACCCCGTCTCTACTAAAAATACAAAAAATTAGCCAGGCGTTGTGGTGGGCGCCTGTAGTCCCAGCTATTCGGGAGGCTGAGACAGGAGAATGGCGTGAACCCAGGAGGCGGAGTTTGCAGTGAGCCGAGATGGTGCCACTGCACTCCAGCCTGGGCGACACAGCAAGACTCCATCTCAAAAAACAAAAAAAAAACCAGCTTTGTAATATGTCTTGATGTCTGGTGATGCAAGTCATCTAGGTCACCCCATCATTGTTCTTCTTTTTAAACATTGTCTTTGCATTTTGTCTTCTTTATATGAACTTTTCAAATCAGTTTATCAAGTTCCCTGAAAAACTCTGTTAGAGTTTTTTGCTTTTTTCTTTTGGAGACAGGGTTTCGTTCTGTTACCCAGGCTGAAGTGCAGTGATGCAATCATGGCTCACTGCAGCCTTGACCTCCTGGGCTCAAGTGATCCTCCCGCCTCAGCCTCCGGAGTGGCTGGGACTACAGGCGCACACCACCATGCCCGGCTAATTTTGTTTTTTATTTTTTGTAGATAAGGGGTTTCACCATGTTGCCCAGGCTGGCCTCAAACTCCTGGGCTCAAGCAATCTGCCCGCATTGGCCTCCTAAAGTGCTGGGAATACAGGCATGAGCCCCCAAGTCTGGCTATTAGAGTTTTTATTTGAATATATGCATACATTTGGGGAGAAGTAGCATCATTATGTTGATTCATCTCAGCTATAGTAGACATGTTTGTGTTTGTAACCATACAGATTTTTTTTAAAAAGATACTTCTTATGGAAAATTTAAAACACATGTAAAAGTAAAGATAGTAGTAAAATGAGCTGCCATGAAACCATTGTCTTGTTTCAACAAGGATCAGTACATGGCCAATCTTATTCATCTTCCCACTCCTACTACCTGAATTATATTAAATAAATTCCAGACATTCTATCATTTCATATGTAAATGTCCCTGTGTGTGTCTTTAAAAGACAGAGACTATTAAACAAATACAATACCACAATACTATTATCACATCTAAAATAAAAGAACAATAATTTTTTTTTTTTTTTTTTTTTGAGACAGAGTCTCACTCACTTGCCCAGGCTGGAGTGCGCTGGTGTGATCCCAGCTCACTGCAACCTCTGCCTCCCAAGTTCAAGCGATTCTCCTGCCTCAGCCTCCCAAGTAGCTGGGATTACAGGCGTGTGCCACCACACCACCTAATTTTTGTATTTTTAGTAGAGATGGGGTTTCACCATGTTGGCTAGGCTGGTCTCGAACTCCTGACCTTAGGTGATCCACTCACCTCAGCCTCCCAAAGTACTGGGATTACAGGCGTGAGCCACTTTATTGTCATAAGAAATTATGACAATAATTTCTTAATGTCATCAGACATCCTATCAATGTTCACATTTCCCTGTCTTATACATTTTTTACTTGTTTGAATTGAGATTTAAATAAACGCCATATATTGTGAAACCATTGAGTTATGTTTATATCATTATGAATTCATGGATTTAAACATATTTGATGTGTTTCAATCCATTCCAGTTTTCTCCTTATTGATACTCATATTGTCTCATTTTTGGTCAGTAGGAATTTATTCAGATTGGCTCTTTATTGCAGACAGAGTTTGTATGTTTGGCATAATATTAGCACTCTTTAAAAGCTTCCTTTCTTTCTAATAATGACAGACTATTGCAGGTTTGTCTTGAACAATTCCTGCCCCAGACCTCGAATCAGCCATTTCTCCAAGGAGGTCTGGTTCCTTTTAGTGGAAACAATGTTTAAATACCATAATCTAGGAACTAGCAGTGTTTGGGATAGCAGATTGACCATTGTTGCTAAGCCTTTTCAGTAGATGGAACTAGGAAATATCTTTTTTTAAAAAAATTAAATAGATAACAAGCTGACACTGATACTTCAAATTCAAATTCAAGACTATAGGGTTTACTCACCCCATCAATCTTGTATCTACACTTCTTTTCAAACATGCTTAAAACATCTGGGTTCTCTAAAGTATCAACTCAAGTACTTGTTTGATTTATCCTGTAAAATTGCAGAATAACAACAAGCCTATGACCAATAAGATTATTAATGAAAACAAATTAGAGATTTTAAAGTAGAGGGGGACAGGTTTTTCTCCATTAAGCCATATTCTGCTAAGGATGTAAGTCAATTACTGTGTTTTGAAGTCACCTGGAATAGCTCCCGGTATGGTTATGCTCCACCTACATACACAGGTTTATTTATTTATTTATTTATTTATTTTTTTGAGACGGAGTCTCACGCTGTTGCCCAGGCTGGAGTGCAGTGGCGCGATCTCGGCTCACTGCAAGCTCCGTCTCCTGGGTTCACGCCATTCTCCTGCCTCAGCCTCCTGAGTAGCTAGGACTACAGGCGCCCGCCACCGCGCCCGGCTAATTTTTTGTATTTTTAGTAGAGACGGGGTTTCACTGTGGTCTCGATCTCCTGACCTTGTGATCCGCCCGCCTCGGCCTCCCAAAGTGCTGGGATTACAGGCTTGAGCCACCGCGCCCGGCCATACACAGGTTTATTTGTTTCATTTTACTTCTTCCTTTTAGGGATTGCTTTTTACACTTATGTAATTTCATTTTATAATTATGTAAAACATTTATGTGGATCCAAAGTGAAATCAACGCAATGAGGTATATTCAAAGAACTCTAGCCTTTCTCCTTTTGTTTTACACTATTTCCTTTTTTCCTTAATTGGTAATCATTTAAACAATTTATGGTTTATCTTCCCATTTTTAAAACTATGCAAATATGCCTATATATTAATATTCTTTCATCTTAAGTGAACACTAACATATTATACATACTTTATCTTGTTTTCTCACTTAGCATTTCTTTTTATTTCAGTCAATCACTTAACATTTTATTAAGAAAAATTATTCAGGCAAAAGAGATTATCAGGTGTCCTTTCAGTGATGTGCTGGGTATTATTTAGTGGACCTTTATAGGATTTGTTTGATTCTTTTTAAAGTTAAGTTGTAAAAAACTGATAACTATGCAAATGATACCTATACATGGCAATGCAAATAAATTTTGTATTGTAGATTTTACTGAATAGAGAAATATAGAGAATGTAGATCTCTGTCAGTCAAATTCTTTTTTTTTTTTTTTTTTTTTTAAAGACACAGCCTCACTCCGTCGCCCACACTGGAGTGCAGTGGTGTGATCTCGGATCTCGGCTCACTGCAACCTCCGCCTCCCAGGTTTAAGTGATTCTCCTGCCTCAGCCTCCCCAGTAGCTGATATTACAGGCATGCACCGCAATGCCCAACTAATTTTTGCGTTTTCAGTAGATACAGGGTTTCATCATGTTGGCAAGGCTGGTCCTAAACTCCTGACCTCAGGCGATCTACCCGCCTCGGCTTCCCAGAGTGCCAGGATTACAGGCATGAGCCCCTGCACCTGGCCTCAAATTCTTATTTGAACTGACTTTAATCTTACTGATCCCTTATTAATTAATGAGGTAAAGAAAATCTTTGATGCGTTAGTTGTATATTTGTTCTCAACTTTTTAGAAACTATACTTTAGCAATTAAATCCTGATAACTCCACAGTAGTATACAGTGTTCATTTATTTTTATGGCCACCTCGCATCTTTTGAACAATATTCCCATGTCTGGAGAATTTCCCACGTTCTAAATTTTGCTTCTCCAAATTGAAGCCAAAACTCCATCTTCAAGGCTCCAATGCAGTTAAGGCACAGACATGAGACCTAGCCTTTGCCAGTCAGACACACCTGTATAGAACACCATTTTGCAAGTGGGTAAGTGATGAACCAGAAGTATGTAAAATCCTCCTTTTGGTGAGAATGGCAGTAGCGATGTCTCCCAGCAGCAGCAGCAGCAGCAGCAGCAGATATTCTAACATCTGGTCCCCAGTGTCACCGGTTCAAGCTGTAGTGTTTATGTCAAATATTGTGTGTGCTCAGTGGCATCATAGCTTGAGCAGTCCTCTCTGTGTGGTTTTGGTGATGTTTGTGGTTATACAATAAACAAACCTCACCGACTTTCTGGCCTTTCATAGATTCTTTGAGTTTTCTGCACTTCTTTTTTTTTTTTTTTTTTTGAGACGGAGTTTCACTCTTGTTGTCCAGGCTGGAGTGCAATGGCACGATCTCGGCTCACTGCAACCTCCGCCTCCCAGGTTCAAGTGATTCTCCTGCCTCAGCCTCCCAAGTAGTTGTGATTACAGGCATGCGCCACCACGCCCGGCTAATTTTGTATTTTTAGTAGAGATGGGGTTTCGCCACATTGGCCAGGCTGGTTTGGAACTCCTGACCTCAGGTGATCTGCCCACCTCGGCGTCCCAAAGTGCTGGGATTACAGGCACAAGCCACCGCGCCCGGCCACTTCCTGCACATTTTAAATAAACTGTAGTACCCAGCTAGATGAACCCGGTAATGACATCCACAGCTGTGTTGAGTTTGGAAAAACAAGGGTGGAGTGTCAGAAGCTAGAATGGGGAAGGTGCTTTTCTCAGGCTGCAAACAGGAAAGTCAAGAAGAGAGCTATTGTGGAGCTCTCAATAATTTCAGATTGCCTTCGCTATTCTTCTTTACATGTCTCATCTCATATCTGATGTTTTTTGCTTTTAGCCTTGATTCCTTTATATGTATTTCTAACCACAGAAATATATAGTTCAATTTCCTTAATGAGGAAATTAGCAGAGGAACAAATTTCTTTCCATCAAGATTAAAATGGTAGACAACTGCTTTTACAAGGGATCATGTATTTTTCCAGTCATTATTTCTCTGTCTGACGAGGTCTGTAAATCTACACTTAGTACAGAGCATAAATGTGGTGATTAGACAACGGCACACCTTCTGCCTCCATTCCTGGGTATTGCCTACATGGAATTGTGTATGAAATTATGTCTCTAGCTGTTTCCGGTAATCCTCTACCAAGTGGGAAAAAAATTCGAGGTTAATTGTGTTTTCTAGTGGTACTCTAAACCGGATTCAGGACGGCAATGGCCATCTAAATGTCTTCCCTTGTTTATTTTTTTTTTTTTTTTTTTTTTTTTTTTTTTTTGAGACGGAGTCTCGCTCTGTCACCCAGGCTGGAGTGCGGTGGCCGGATCTCAGCTCACTGCAAGCTCCGCCTCCCGGGTTCCCGCCATTCTCCTGCCTCAGCCTCCCGAGTAGCTGGGACCACAGGCGCCGCCACCTCGCCCGGCTAATTTTTTGTGTTTTTAGTAGAGACGGGGTTTCGCCGTGTTAGCCAGGATGGTCTCAATCTCCTGACCTAGTGATCCGCCCGTCTCGGCCTCCCAAAGTGCTGGGATTACAGGCTTGAGCCACCGCGCCCGGCCTTCCCTTGTTTATCTCTAAATCCATAAATTAATTCTAAATTTACCAAGAAACTAAGTTGAGTTGGTCCCCAAATTGAACAGGGCTCTCAGGGACATACCCACTTCTTCCCAGCCTGCCTTCAGACTCAATAAGTAAGCAGAGACTGTTGATACACATGACCCCTGGTTAATATGTAGGTTGTAGAAGAAACAAAAATTTTACTTATGGAAGGCAGGGAGAATAGAGATGAATTACCTTTTGTGAGAAAAAGAACAAGTGACATATTAACTGCTATTGTATTTTCTATTGTCAGGACGTGGGCTGAGTAAAAAGCCTAAAAGCTTTTGCATATGTCTTGGTTCTACCATCTATTGGTTATAAGGCCTGGAACAAGTAAGTTAACATGCCCGTGGCTCACTTTCCCTAGGCATAAGTAAGAGAATGCTGACTTAATGGCAACTAAACAGTAGAAGACACCAGCATTAGAATGTAATTATAATATTGCTCCCTGTAAAATGTAAGATTTTACAGTTCCAACTAATTATTCCTAAGTCCGTTCCTTTTGCAGAACAAGTTTCTAATAAAGTACTCAGTATTAAGATAGATGGTTATGAGCAAGTGCTACCATTTAGGATATTCATTTGAAATACTAATGCTACTGGCCTTTTTTTTTTTTTTTTTTTTTTTTTTTTTTTGAGACAGAGCCTTGCTCTGTCGCCTAGGCTGGAGTGCAGTGGCGCGATCTCGGCTCACAGCAACCTCTGCCTCCCGGGTTCAAATGATTCACCTGCCTCAGCCTCCTGAGTAGCTGGGATTATGGGCGTGCCACCACGCCTGGCTAGTTTTGTATTTTTAGGAGAGACATGTTGGCCATGTTGGCCAGGCTGGTCTTGAAATCCTGACCTCAGGTGATCCACTCGCCTCAGCCTCCCAAAGTGTTGGGATTACAGGCGTGAGCCACTGCACCTGGCCAAGAAAAACATCTTTAATACAAAAACACAGAAAGGTTGACCATAATAGGAAGCTAAAAGCTAGATCACACAAACGCAAGCAATAGCAAAATGCGGGTATAATTATTCAAATATCAGTCAGAGTAGACTTTAAAGCAAGAAGCATTATGAGGCTAAAGAGGGAACTTTCATAATGATAAAGAAATAAATGATAAAGAGATCCACCAGGAAGAGATTAAAATCTTAAATCTGTATGCTCCTCAAAACACGGCCTCAGAGTTCCATAAAGCAAAGATTGCCAGAGCTAAAAGGAAAAATGGACAAAATTTACAATCATAGTGGGAGGCTTTGAGATACCTCTTTCAATAGCTTGTAGAATAAGCAAATGGAATAAATTAATAACGATATAGAAGATCTGAATAACACAATTAACAAACTTGTCCTAATTAAGACTTATACAGCCTGTTCTCAACAACAGAATCCTTTTTTTTTTTTTTTTTTCACCCAGGCAGGAGAGCAGAGGCAGGATCATGGCTCACTGCAGCTTTGAACTGCTGGGCCCATGTGATTCTCCCATCTCAGCCTCCCAAGTAGCTGGGACCCCAGACCCAAGCCACTGCACTGGGCTCAGAAAATTTCTTTTGAAGGGCACACAGAATATTTGACAAAATTGACTCTGTATGTGCTGGGCCATAAAATATTCAGATTATTTAGAGTATGTTCTCTGACCACGGTGATATTAAGCTAGGCCCAATAACAAAAAGGTAATTAGAAAACCTCCCATTTAAAGTGATATACTTCTTAATAACTATGGTTATTAAGAAGAAGAAATCATAATGGCAATTAGAAAATATTTTGAACCGAGCAATAATTTTTTAAAATGACATATAAAAATGTGTGAGATCCAGCTAAACCAGTGCTTAGAAAGAAATTTATAACTTTTTAATGCATATATTAGAAAAGAAAAATGGCCAAAAATCAGTGGTCTAAGCTGCCACCTTGAGAAGCAAAAGGAAGAACATCAGAGGAGATGTTTTGATGTTCTATATTTCCCCCCTCCCTTTTTTTTTTTTTTTTTTTTCTGAGATGAAGTCTTGCTCTGTTGCCCAGGCTGGAGTGCGGTGGTGCAATCTTGGCTCACTGCAACCTCCATCTCCTGGATTCAAGTGATTCTTCTGCCTTAGCCTCCCAAGTAGCTGGGACTACAGGTGTTCACCACCACACCCAGTTAATTTTGTATTTTAAGTGGAGATGGGGGGGGGTTCTCCATGTTGGTCAGGCTGGTCTTGAACTCCTGACCTCAGTTGATACACTCGCCTTGGCCTCCCAAAATGCTGGGATTATAGGCGTGAGCCACTGCGCTTGGCCATCTTTTGGACTAAATAAAGACTGTTGAGCTACTCTGGCAGTACTCTTTTTAGAAAAGCACTTGTAGCAAAATTGTGCTTTCAATAAATGATATTAGGTTGTGCATTTTATCTTTGAACTCTCAAACTGTTTTTTTTGTTTGTTTGTTTTCAAAATAAGAAGTTTCTAGCAAATATGGAAAAGAGGAAATACCCAAATTGACATGTTTTAATGAGTTAAATATTATGCATCTTCTGTGCCAGGCATCGTACAGGGCACTGAAGCTCTTTCCCGCCCATTATTTTATTTGATCCTCCCAACAACCTGTGAGGTGGTAGTGGTAGCAATAGTATCCCTATTCTATAGATTAGGAAACTGGGACTTAGAAAGGCTTGTCTAAAACCATTGTGGAAATAAGTGGTGGAACTGGAACTTGAAGTCCACACCATTTTCAACATTCTTGCTGCCTGGGCTAGATATTGTATTTCTTACCAGGCTGGAGCAGTGGTGTCTTGGAGCTGGCTTGTATTGACACTCGTTCACGAAAACTACTTATACCCACTTCATCCTCACTCCATCTTTAGTAGCATTGCATTGGTAGTTTAAAATAAGCAAACTTCACAAATCAGGTTTATTTTATTTTATTGCATTGTATTGTATTGTATTGTATTGTATTGTATTGTATTGTATTGTATTGTATTGTATTGTATTGTATTGTATTTTTTTGAGACAGTCTCACTCTGTCACCCAGGCTGGAGTGCAGTGGCATGATCTTAGCTCACTGCAGCCTCCATCTCCCAGGTTCAAGTGATTATCCTGCTTCAACCGCCCACCACCATGCCCGGCTAATTTTTTTCATTTTTATTTTTATTTTTGAGACAGAGTCTTACTCTGTCGCCTAAGCTGGAGTGCAGTGGCGTGATCTCGGCTCACGGCAACGTCTGTCCCCAGGGTTCAATCAATTCTCCTGCCTCAGCCTCCTGAGTAGCTGCGATTACAGACATGCACCACCACACCCGGCTAATTTTTTGTATTGTTTTGTAAAGATGGGGTTTCACCACATTTGCCTGGCTGGTCTCCACCTTCCTGAGTTCAAGTGATCTGCCTGCCTCGGCCTCCCAAAGTGCTAGGTTTACAGATGTGAGCCACTGCGCCTGGCCTATTTATTGTTTTAATCTGGAGAGCCAGTTGTTAAACACTTACCAGCATGCAACTGGGCTGGACTCAGAAGGCACAGCATCCGCTTAAGTTCGTCTTCTTTGCATCTTTCTTATTTTGTTCAAGACTTGGCATTGTAAGAAGTGGCAATACTGGCTTGAATTACTATAGTTTCTCAGTTTCAGATTTTACGGAATAGCAAAACTTGAAGAAAATATTAGAGGGCCAACTTAAGGCTTTTTTTTTTTTTTTTAGTTTATCAAATAAGGATATTTAAAATGTATTATCTTCACTCATCATCATTTCAAAATTGAAGGAGCATTTTACCACGAAAAAAGGATAGAAAGGAAATAATCTCAGAATTTAGAAGTCGATTATATTTGGTTTTGTTAAAAACTCACTCCAGCTGGGCGTGGTGGCTCACGCCTATAATCCCAGCACTTTGGGAGGTCGAGGCAGGCAGATCACTTCAGACCAGGAGTTCAAGACCAGTCTGGGTAAGATGGCGAAACCTCGTCTGCACTAAAAATACAAAAACTTTAGCTGGGCATGGTAGTGTGTGCCTGTAATCCCAGCTACTCAGGATGCTGAGGTGGGAGGATCACCTGAGCACTGGAGGTCAAGGCTGCAGTGAACCATGATGGCACCACTGCACTTCAGCCTGGGTGACAGTGAGAGACAGATCCTGGCTCAAAACAACAAAACAAAACAAAACAAAAAAGTCTCACTCTATTGTCTATATTTTAATCATTTAACTGAAGACTAATGAAAATATTATCAAGGACAAATATCCCACAAAACAGGGATTTTTGTTTGTTCAGATGTATCTCAAGCACCTATAACACAGTATCTAGCACTCAGTAAATATTTGATGAAAGAATGAAAGATTTGCAGGAATCTGGTGACCAAAGTTTGGCCACGAGTGGTGTAAGCTACCCAACTTGGCATCTTGGCTAGTCAGTCAGCTAACATATTTGAATTATTTAAGAAATATGAAAGAAAAAAAATGCACAAATCCTATCTTAGGTTGCGAAAATCTAGTTGGGAGTTATAGAAGATGGATGCCTAAACATGGCTTAATCTCAAGGACAACTATTATCAAAATAGTTGCTCTACTTTTAAGAGAACTATGTCGTGCCTTTATTCAAGATATTAGAAATGCCTTTGCTAGAAATTGGGAGAGTCTTTTCATGGTTCACTAATTTTCCCTAGGAATCTGCAGAACCAATGAGAATGAAAGCTTTTGAACGTACGATGATGAGGCAGAATTCTGAAGCTTCTATTTAACTGTATTGTCAGGGACATTGCAAACATCAATTATAACTGTACCAATGAGATGGTGTTGGTAGCAACGGTGTCCCTCTTCTATAGATGAGGAAACCGGAACTTAGAGAGGCTTAAGCAAGATCATTGTGGAAGGAAGTGGTGGAAGTGTGGGCATAGTGCCACAAACATTAAAAACAGGAAACATGAGCACAGAACAACTTTCCTTCAAATCATTTCTCTTTCTTACATCTACCTGGTAAGTCAGCCCAGCCCTTTGGTACAGGCACCTGTTACCAATGGCAGCAATAACAGAAGAGGCAGAGGAAGTGAAGATACCTAAGGTGGTGCTAAGGCTGAAGATGAATTATGGTTGCTTCGTTTTATTTGTAAAGTGCAAGTGCAGGCCAGTAATAGCCTTCTTTAACCAGTGTATTTTAAGTCCTATACATACAAGCAGTTTCCAACTTGTAAAAGGGTTGTGTTCTAAAACACATGTAAAGAGGCTGTTTAAAACCAAAAATAGAGGCTGGGAGCAGTGGCTCACGCCTGTAATCCCAGCACTTTGGGAGGCTGAGGCAAGCGGATCACCTGAGGTCAGGAGTTCAAGACCAGTCTGGCCAACATGGTGAAACTGAAAATACAAATATCAGCCGGGTGTGGTGGCACATGCGTGTAATCCCAGTTACTCAGGAGGCTGAGGCAAGAGAATCTCTTGCACCTGGGAGGCAGAGGTTGCAATGAGCCAAGATGGCGCCATTGCACTCCGGCCTGGGCGACAGAGACTCCATCTCAAAAACAAAAAACCAAAAATATACTCTCCTAAGAAAGAAGTATTATAAAGTGGTTATTTGTTTCTTAAACATGTCAATAAAATTAGTATGATTTAGTCTATAATGTAGCTGAAAAAGTATGTGTATGCAATAGAAAACTGTACTAGAAATATTGCTGTAAACATAATAGACTTGACCCAACTGGACTTGTTCCAGCAGCTCCTGAGACTGGGCTTCTATTGAATGAGCCTGAATTTCATTCCCTCTGATTAAACAGTGGTAGCCAACTCTCATGTAGCAGACACTGACTCTGGCCAGGCACTGTCCTAAGCACTTTACATATATTGACTCATGTCATCACCACAAAAATCCTGCGAGGTAGGCATTATTTTTCTCTATTTTACAAAAGCCCTAACCCTAGCCCAAGATCACCCTGCTATTAAATGGAAGAGGCAGGATCAGGATCCAGGCTGCCTGGCACCAGAGTTCATGCTCTTAACCACTATGTTACGTTGCCTTTCACTAAAATATAATTGACTTCTTTGATATCAACCTTTAATTCAATAGAGAGGAAAGGGAAAGTAATTCCTGAGGGTATTGGTATGGTAGGCAATAATGCAATTCTATAGAGCAGATACTCAGAAATTTTTCTTTTATTGAATATAAGTAATAAACTATTATTGCTTTGAGTGATGGGGGTCTTACAAATTCATTTTTGTACTTTTATGATAGCTAGAGTAAAAAGGTATTCAGTAGAAAGATGCAAGGTATCCAGAAGCAGGTATGAAAAAAATAAAATAAAGATGCAGATGGAATTTTCTACTGAGGCTAGGAAGATGCTAGCCTTTCCCTGGTTGTTTAAATATTCCATCTTTACACTTACAAGCTGCAATACCATGTAAGGTTTCAATCTGTCCCAGTAAGTCCTTGCTACTTTGTTAAGTCTCTGAGGCCTTCAAGCAGATACTTTTGATGTATTTTCCAGCTTTTCTATTTGTCCTCAGTGGGAAGGCTGGTCTGAATTATGTAGTTCACTATGCTGGAAGGTCAAGTCCCTGAGTCCTTGATTGACGATTTTACCATCCTCCATAACCTCTGAAACAGCGCCATCCAACAGAAATGCAGTGTAAGGCACACAGTAAATCTAAGTTCTCTAGTGGCTGTATTTAAAAAGTAAAACACGGGCCGGGCGCGGTGGCTCACGCCTGTAATACCAGTACTTTGAGAGGCCAAGGCTGGTGGATCACCTGAGGTCAGGAGTTCGAGACCAGCCTGGCCAAAATTGTGAAACCCTGTCTCTATTAAAAATACAAAAATTAGCCAGGCATGGTGGTGGGCACCTGTAATCGCAGCTACTCAGGAGGGTGAGGCATGAGAATCATTTGAACCCAGTAGGCAGAGGTTACAGTGAGTCGAGATCACGCCACTGCACTCTAGCCTGGGCAACAGAGCAAGATTCCATCTGAAAAAAAAAATGTAAAACAAAACATGCACTTTGGGAGGCCGAGGTGGGTGGATCACGAGGTCAGGAGATTGAGACCATCCTGGCTAACACGGTGAAACCCTGTCTCTACTGAAAAATACAAAAAATTAGCCAGGCGTGGTGGCGGGCGCCTGTAGTCCCAGCTACTCGGGAGGCTGAGGCAGGAGAATGGTGTGAACCCGGGAGGCAGAGCTTGCAGTGAGCCGAGATCGCGCCACTGCACTCCAGCCTGGGTAACAGCGAGACTCAATCTCAAAACAAAATAAAACAAAACAAAAAAGCGAGGTAACATTGATTTTAAACCACATTTTAGGCCGGGCGCAGTGGCTCACGCCTGTAATCCCAGCACTTTGGGAGGCTGAGGTAGGCAGATCACGAGGTCCGGAGTTTGAGACCAGCCTGGCCAATATGGTGAAACCCCGTCTCCACTAAAAAAAAATATATACACACACACACACACACACACACACACACACACACACACAGACATATATATACACACACACATATATACACATATATATATATTTCCACACTTGATTAATAAGTTGTGTTTTTTTGAAGATCTCTCTGCAAGAGCAAATGCAGGTAAGGAAGAAAATCTGAAGCTAAAATCAGAAAACCAATTTGTTGGACAACATAGAAAATCTCGTATCAGCTTCTAGTGTTTTTCAAACAACTGACACAGAAAGCAAAAGAAAATAAGGAATTGACACACTTCTGTTTTATAGAATCGCTGCTGATAATTTTTTTCTTTAAAACTTGGACAGATTCCAAAAAGTTACAGCACCTTTGTTTGTGGCTTCATTGAATATTTATGAAGAAAATGTCAGGTGTAGCCAAAATCAACAGCATTAACAGGAGACTTCCCTAAGTTTGTATATTATATTAGTCTATGAAAACATGCAAATGAATTGTAGAGACTTTATCATTACAGTTGCACATATTGGCCAGGTGCAGTGGCACATGCCTGTAATCCCAGCACTTTGGGAGGCGGAGGCAGGCGGGTTGCCTGAGGTCAGGAGTTCGAGACCAACCTGGCCAACATGGTGAAACCCTGTTTCTACTAAAAGTACAAAAAAATTAGCCGGGCGTGGTGGCTCATGCTTGTAATCCCAGCTATTCGGCAGGCCGGGGCAGGGGAATTGCTTGAACCTGGGAGGCAGAGGTTCCAGTGAGACAAGTTCGCTCCATTGCACTCTAGTCTTGGCGATGGAGTGAGACTGCATTAAAAAAAAAAAAAGAATTGCATATATTTATGAAACTTAAAGATGAATGTTTGATCAAATTTGCCTTGATTTGTAGATTTAGCACTGTCTTTTATTATAGGGTTACTAAAATATACAAGAAAAATAACCACATGTTGTGAAAAGGTAACCGGAATCACACACTGAATGCGCAGCCTCATGTACCCTGTCCACCGTCTTACACCTCTTCTCCACTTGCCTCTTCCTCTTTCCCTTCCTCGAAGGAAAAAATTGGCTTCACATTTGTAAAAGTCATTTTAATAGTTAATCATCTCAGAGAGTAACCTGTGCTTTAATTGTTGAAACTTAACCAAAATAAGATACAGAAAATATCTGTATCTGAGAAACAGCTAGGGCTTGTCATATTTGATATTTAGTATTAAGACAGGAATGCTGGTCTTTCTTTAATCCATTTAAAACAGAGGGAAGCTATAAAGGTTTTTCTTTGAAGCTGAATTGTCAACTTAGGAAGATTTGTTGTTAAAAATTTGTTTTTGCACAAAGTAACTCACTTCCTCTTATCTGGAAAGATAAGTTGGTCATGTGTATGTTTAAAATAGAAAATTTGGAGGAAAAATAGAAACAGGGTGAAAAAGTACTTGGTAAACAGTAGCAACGAACTGGAAATATTTTCACTCCAGATTTTGTTATCTCTGGCACAGAGCAGATCTTTTAGGAAATATATGTGAAAGTGGATTAAGTTTGACTACCTTATGTAAGCCACATCTAGAAGAAAACAGTTACAAAGACTTTGGTCTCTAGATTTATTTGTACCCAGCAGATCAACTTTTGCAAAATTCCTTTGCAGTGCAGTATTATTAGAATTATGGGCCGGGCGCGGTGGCTCAAGCCTGTAATCCCAGCACTTTGGGAGGCCGAGACGGGCGGATCACGAGGTCAGGAGATCGAGACCATCCTGGCTAACACGGTGAAACCCCATCTCTACTAAAAAATACAAAAAACTAGCCGGGCGAAGTGGCGGGCGCCTGTGGTCCCAGCTACTCAGGAGGCTGAGGCAGGAGAATGGCGTAAACCCGGGAGGCGGAGCTTGCAGTGAGCTGAGATCCCGCCACTGCACTCCAGCCTGGGCGACAGAGCCAGACTCAGTCTCAAAAAAAAAAAAAAAAAAAAAAAAAAGAATTATGAATGAAATAGGAGCCTTTCACATATATGCTTATTGACAATCTTGCTCAGTATTTTATATTACTTGTTCTCTCAGAACTTTCTGTAAACTCAACTACTTAATTTGTAGTCATCCTTTGTTGTTATCCTTTAACAAATTTTATTTTATTTATTTTTTGAGACAGGGTCTTCCTCTGTCATCAGGCTGGAGTGCAGTGGCACAATCTCGGCTCACTGCAACTTCTGCCTCCCAGGCTCAAGCAATTCTCCCACCTTACCTTCCCTAGTAGCTGGGACTAAAGGCACGTGCCACCACACCTGGCTAATTTTTTTATTTTCTGTAGAGATGGGGTTTCATTATGTGGCCCAGACTAGTCTCAAACTCCTAGCCTCAAGCGATCTGCCCATTGTGGCCTCCCAAAGTGCTGGGATTACAGGCATGAGTCACCACGCCCAGCCTGGCCTCAAATTTTAAAAATTTGTAGGTTCCATTTGGTAAAGAAATCAGTGTCAGAAGTAATGCTAAAATCTTATAATAGGAAAAGAGATCCACTAATATAGCCTATGGTTATTAGATTTGGGCTACTTTTAATCATGGAATAATCTTATGTATTGGTGTAAGAGTTGATGAATGACTTTACCTGTATGAATTATAATATTCAAACTGCAAACATTTTGCATCCCTTTTGTGACCTCATTTACAGGCATTTAAATTGTGCTGCAATTCTGCTTTGCCATTTAATAAAAACCTGTTTCAGGAAAAAAAAAAAATCCAGTTTTGTATTTTATACTTATAGCGCATCTCAATTTGAACTTTTCAGTGTCACATCTCAAGTGCTCAATAGCTTCTTGCAGTTAATGGCTACTGTATTAGACTACTCAGGTCTAAGCCCTCATCGCTTCTCCAAAAGCAGAGTTCTGATCAAAAGATTTCCTGTTTTGGCCAGGTGCAGTGGCTCGTGCCTGTAATCCCAGCACTTTGGGAGGCTGAGGCAGGAGGATTGCTTAAGCCCAGGAGTTCATGACCAGCCTGGGTGACATGGTGAGGTCCCATCTCTACAAAACATACAAAATTTAGTTGGGTGTGGTGGCATGTGCCTGTGGTCCCAGGTACTAAGGAGGCTGAGGTAGGAGGATTGTTTGAGCCCAGGAAGTCAAGGCTGCAGTGAGTCGTGATCATGTCACTCACTGCATTCCAGCCTGGGTGACAGAATGAGACTCCATCTCAAAAGATATAGAGGTAGATACAGAGAGAGAGACAGAGAGAGAGAGAGAGAGAGATGGAATAATATATTTAAAATATATTATAATACAATTATCTATTTCCGGTTTCGGCACTGTGGCTCACAACCTGTAATCCCAGCACTTCGGGAGGCCAAGGGAGGGAGGATCCCTTGAAGCCAGGAGTTTTCAAGACCAGCCTGGGCAACATAGTGAGACCCTGTCTCTACAAAAAATAAAAGCCAGACACAGTGGTATACCCCTGTAGTCCCAGCTACTTGAGAAGCTGAGGCAGGAGGATCCCTTGAGCTCAGGAGGTTGCCACTGCACTCCAGCCTGGGTGACAGACTAAGACCTTCTCTCTAAAAGAATAAAAACAAACAAAAATATTTTCTGTGTCAAAACTCTCCAATAATTCCATATTGCCTACTAATTTGAACCAAAGTCCTTATTCCAGTATTTCAGATGCTGTACAAAAGCATTGCCGTATCTTTACAGTTTCATCTTTGCTATCCTCACACAAGAACCTTATACTCCAAGCAACTAGTTTTCTTCATATTTCCAGATCATCTATGCTTGTCACCCTCTGCACTGTTGACTCACTTAATGATCATAATAATCCTAGCTAACATTAGTTGGATGCCAATTATATGCCAATGAGTGTGCTAGACTCTTTGTGCATTATTATTTAATCTTCACAACTCTATGAGGTAGATATTATTATCTTCATTTTACAGGGGAGAAGTTAAAGTTCTGAGAGGCTAAGTTGTTTAAGAGGACGGAACTGTCCACTGACCTAGAAGAGAACCAACCTTGTTTTTAAAGTAGTGCATTTCTAAAATTATCATGTTGCCTCCCTCTTTCTGGAACTTCCTTTTCTCATTTCTGCCTCTTGAAATTCTGCTTCTCCTTCATGGACCATTTCTGAAAATAGCTCTTACAAAAAGCCTTTCTTCGTCAGGCATGGTGGCTCACACCTGTAATTCCAGCACTTTGGGAGGCTGACACAGGTGGATCACCTGAGGTCAGGAGTTCAAGACCAGCCTGACCAACATGGTGAAACTCCGTCTCTACTAAAAATACAAAATTAGCCGGGTGTGGTGGCGCACGCCTGTAATCCCACCTACTCCGGAGGCTGAGGTGGGAGAATTGCTTGAACCCAGGAGGCAGAGGTTGCAGTGAGCCGAGATCACGCATTGCACTCCAGCCTAGGCAACAAGAGTGAAACTCCATCTCAAAAACAAACAAAAAGACTTTCTTTATCCCCAACTTGATGTCACTTTTTGAGCTTCTACCAAGCTTTGAGGCTTTGAGGCTCCTTGTGGCAGACACATAGACTGAGTGCAGAAAAACCATCCTCTTAATTTTCTGCCTATTATGATAACTATTTGTATTTTTGCATTATGTAACTACCTGTTAGCCCATAAAGTACAGGGTCCCTGTAGGCCCTACTCTTCTTCGTATCCTCCACAGTATATGATGCGATGGTAAGCAGACACTAAATAAGTATTTTCTGATGATTTAAATTATTTCAGCACCTTCAATCCAGTCTGTTGTGTAATCTCATCCTGCACATCACTGCCAAACTGTGCTCCTAAAACACATTTTTATCATGCCGTTTTCTAGAAATGTTCTCTGTTGCCTGCTGCATGAAGTCCTGGACCCTGCCTTCCAAGGCTGTTTCCCCATGCTCTGGCCCCCTTTCCTGAGCATTTTACTCAATTTGTTTTTGTTTTTGTTTTAAAGAGGGAGTCTCGCTCTGTTGCCCACGCTGGAGTGCAGTGGTGCGATCTCAGCTCACTGCAAACTCCACCTCCTGGGTTCAAGCAATTCTTCTGCCTCAGCCTCCCGAGTAGCTGGGATTACAGGCACACGTGTCCATGCCAATTTTTGGTAGTTTAGTGGAGACAGGGTTTCACCGTGTTGCCCAGGCTGGTGTTGAATTCCTGAGCTCAGGCAATCTGATGGCTCATGCCTGTAACCCCAGCACTTTGGGAGGCCGATGCTGGTGGATCACTTGAGGCCAGGAGTTTTAGACAAGTCTGGCCAACATGGTGAAACCACGTTTCTACTAAAAATACAAAAATTCATGCCTCATCTGTAGTCCCAGCTACTTGGGAGGCTGAGGCACGAGAATCGCTTGAATCCAGCAGGCGGAGATTACAGTGAGCCGAGATCGCACCACTGCACTACAGCCTGGGTGACAGAGCGAGACTAGTCTCAAAAAACAACAACAACAAAAACAAACAAACAAACAAAACCCCAGATTTTGAAAACTCAGCCTCTGCTGTAGCCAGGCTGGTCCCATGGACCTCCCCAGTTGCCCAATCATTCTTGTCTCCTTTCTAGAATGGCTCTCTCCATTCCTTGGCCTCTTTGTTCTGCAAGATCCACTTGAGTACTGCTCCTCACAGAGCCTTCTCTAACTACCCCAACTCCTCTTCCCTCCAGCTACGCTTTCATGACACAAATTGTACCACGAAATTCTGATTCTGTATTTGTAGCACATAAGATAGTTTTATCTCACTAGCTAACTTGAAAACACAGGATCTTGTCTTACTTATCTTTGTATTGCACTGTGGCTTAACACATATTTAGATAATAACCAATAAACATTTATTGAATTAACTTTTCCTAATTATAATATTCTATATGGTTTGTCTTCATTTCTGGTTCATCATGATTTGGCAGTGGCTTCTGAGGCTTTAAGCCTTATGTTTCTCTTTGAATCTCCTCCTGGTATGTAAAAGTCTGTAAACACATACAGTGTTTGAATACATTAGGGGAACATGTCATTAGATAATCTATTCTTGTATCACTTAAGGTATTTTATAAACTTAAACATCATCCTGTGACATTCCAAAGCTGCAAATTGGATTTTTGCACAGTAAATTGCCCTGAAATGGGGCACACTTGTTGCAAATTTATTTTGGTAGCAATTAAAAACAAAAAAACAAGGCAAATGTTTTGCACAAGAGTTGCACAACAACTAAGTCTTATCCAGAATGCTGTGCAACACTAAGTCTTATTGGGAATGCTGACTCCCTTTTATCACAAACAAGGAAACATCTCCTGAATAATGTGGAAAAGGAGAAATGAAAGCAAAATAAGGAAGCTTTGTCCCCACCTGTTACAGTTGTGCCTTCTCCAGCTTTTGAAGTCACCATCTCTTAGTTTCATGCCCCCTGAAAATCAGCTGCTTAAAGTTTCTCTATCTTATTTAGTCTTTGCGTGTGTGTGAGACAGTCTCTCTCTGTTGCCCAGGCTGGAGTGCAGTGGCACAATCTTGGCTCACTGCAACCTCCACCTCCACATTCGAGCAATTCTCCTGCCTCAGTCCCCCCAGTAGCTGGGATTACAGGCACGCCATCATGCCTGGCTAATTTTTGTATTTTTTTTTTTTAAGTAGAGACGGGGTTTTGCTATTTTGGCCAGGCTGGTCTTGAACTCCTGACATCAGGTGATCTACCTGCTTCAGCCTCCCAAAGTGCTAGGATTACAGGCGTGAGCCACTGTGCCCTATCCTTATTTAGTCTTAAAGAAGAGGATTTTGAATTTTAGGATGATACCGATGCTAGCTCTAGTCTCTGTTAATTTACCCAAGTGTGCTAGGAATTTAATAACAGACATTATTTTCGTAATAAAATAGCTCACTTCTTACTGACCCCACTGTCCAAGAAAAGGACGGAGGTGAGGTGAGGAATACCCTTCATGGACTGTAGGAGAATACGGGACTAGAAAAGATAATTTTACCATAATGTTGAGTTTCCTCCTCAATTAACTTTATGTTAATATTATGCAATAACTATTTCTGAAGAAAGAAAACAGAATTATTGAGTCATTAGGGAAAATAGGAATGTTCTGAATTGAAATATATATTATTTCTGATATTCTGTATAGCTTATCTGCTTGGTGCATTATTTGATCCTAGTAGACATCCCCCATTATCCTACAAGTACTCCCTGTCACCTAGCAATGTGTGCTCAAAGGAACTTAATTTTACCAAGAGAACAAAATAAGACATGATTAGTGAGTACTCTAGAAGCCAATGATAAGCTCCCTCCCCTAACAAATGAATAACAACAATTGGTGTGACATATTTGATGTGTTACATTAATTACAAGGTAAGTCACGAGAAATTTGTTACTAATAAAAAAGTACCAACATTTGAAAGTGATATGTTTAACAATTAGAGCCGATTCAGCAGATGATCCCTATAATAATATTATGTTGATGTATGTGCATTCCAGCATGCTTTCTGGGAGAGAGAAGGAGAGAATTATGGGTAGCTACCAGAGACTGACATTATTTTGTGAGCGTGTCCATGGAAATGTGAACAAAATCTGTCCTCTCTATAGTAATATGGGAAAGTTGAGAATAGCTAAGCTAAAAGATGTTGGAAGTATATATTTTTTTTCTCCAGCTTCCATTCCTCCTCCTCGTAGTAACAGCACTCTGATTTTAAAATGGGGAAACCCCGACACTCCTGGACTTAAGATAGAACCAATCTTACCCCTAGCTTCAAGAGTGGGCATAGGTCCCAAGGTCAGCCTGTCAAAACTTTGTATCCCTCTGGCTACAATGACTGGTTGGGGAATGAGCATGTGACACAATCACAGCCTGCAAGACCTGTATCACGAGGTTCTTTGTTGCAAAGAAGAGTAGTCAATTTTGGCTGACTCAAAATTTGGTACAAGTTACAAACTCTAAAATGTGGAATTGGCTGAATGGAGGGCGTGGGGATAGGGCAATGAGGACTCTAGTCCAAACTGGAAATTATGAATTCCTGAAATATCTGTTGCCTATTGTTTTGGGGTAAGACCACAGGCCCACTGGAGTGTGGTATGAGAAGAAATGATAGTGCCCGGCGCAGTGGCTCTCCCCTGTAATCCCAGCACTTTGGGAGACAGGCGGATTGCTTGAACCTGGGATTTAGAGACCAGCCTGAGCAACATGGCAAAACCCTTCTCTACAAAATACTTGCTGGGTGTGGGACACACGCCTATAGTCCCAGCTAGTCGGGAGGCTGAGATGGGAGGATCACTTGAGTGCAGGAGGTCAAGGCTGCAATGAGCCAGGACTGTGCCACTGCACTCAAACCTGGGCAACAGAATGAGGCCCTGTCTCAAAAAAAAAAAAAAAAAAAAAAAAAAAAAAAAGAAGAAGAAGAAAAAGAAATGATAGGAAAAATTCAGCATATTGGCATATGTTGGCTTCTTTTGTAGGCTTTAGAAAGTGGCCGGGCACAGTGGCTCACACCTGTAATACCAGCACTTTGGGAGGCCAAGGCATGTGGATCACCTGAGGTCAGGTGTTCGAGACCAGCCTGGACAACATGATGAAACCCTGTCTCTACTAAAAATACAAAAATCAGCCAGGTGTGGTGGCGGGCGCCTGTAATCCCAGCTACTCAGGAGGCTGAGGCAGGAGAATTGCTTGAACCCGGGAGGCAGAGGTTGCAGTGTGCCAAGATCACACCACTGCACTCCAGCCTGGGCGACAGAGCAAGACTTAGTCTCAAAAAAAAAAAAAAAAAAAAAAGAAAGAAAGAAAAAAGAAAGGATACAAGAAAGTTACTTAGTAACTTAATCTGAAAGTGTTCTATCTAAAAGCATAGAAAGAATAATATATCACTTTGCTAAGTGAAGTTCTCTCTGCCTATAGCCTGTAATATCAAATCCCATCGTTTAGAGCCCTATAGGGTAGAAAAAGCACCAAACTGGCCAGGCATGGTGGCTCACACCTGTAATCTCAGCACTTTGGGAAGCTGAGGTGGGCAGATCACTTGAGATCAGGAGTTTGAGACCAGCCTGGCCAATATGGCAAAACCCCATCTCTACTAAAAATACAAAAATTAGCCGGGTGTGGTGGTGGGAGTCTATAATCCCAGCTACTCTGAGGCAGGAGAACTGCTTGAACCCAGGAGGCAGAGGCTGCAGTGAGCCAAGATTGTACCACTGTACTCCAGCCTGGGCAACAGAGAAAGACTCCATCTCAAAAAAGTACAAAATAAAAAGCACCAAACTAAACTTAATGCAGAGGCAAGGAGGCAAAAGATTCAGCAAGAAATAAGACCAGAGTTCCAGGGTTTTGTCATGCACCTCCAGCTAAGCATTTTCCCAGAAAAGAGGGCATAG
Source organism: Macaca thibetana thibetana (assembly GCF_024542745.1). Lineage (NCBI taxonomy): Eukaryota > Metazoa > Chordata > Mammalia > Primates > Cercopithecidae > Macaca > Macaca thibetana. The sequence continues at coordinate 123,188,926 of NC_065578.1, forward strand.
CTCAGATTATGGGTATACGTCTGCTCTTACGGCTTTTATTTTGAGCTTCTTAGGACAAGTACCATTAAATGGAGGTTAGGGGGATGGCACCGCATTGAGGTTGATTCCTAGGAGTTTGAAATTCTCAGATTTAAACATTTTATCTAGAAAAACACTTTTTGGGTGTGACAACTCAGACCAAAAGCTACTGAACTTTTATGGGAACGTATTGCCAAAGAAACCCCAGGCCCAGCAATCTATTGTACTTTCTAGGTTTCCAATTTGTACCACAGCTAAAGTTGAATAGGGCATGCCCAGAAAGGGCATTTCCATGTGCCCATCTCTGGCATAGCCATGAAGAATAAGAGACAAGTAAGATCCTCTAGCAGGAAGAAGCAGGAGCCATGCTAGACCATAAAGAAGATCCTCATAGAAAGCGAGCCTCGAGTTTCCCAGTTACCTCGCCAAGGAACTCATTCTACTGCCAGGCAGGAAGTCTTCCATATTCCTGCCTAGCAGGACATAATTTATGCTACAGATCAACGATAACTGTGTGCTATTTTTCATCCATTCTCCTCTTTCCAGAATTAGAGTTTTCATTATAATTACTCGGTTCCTCTCCATTTTTTTTTTTAAGATATATTGGCTAAGATAGTTTAAGTTTTACCCAGTATAAGCGAATCTGACCACTTCTCTCTCCCTCTACCATGACCACACAGTTTAAGTTCCCACTAGATTTACGTAACAGCCCTCTAACTTCCCTACTTCCATGCTACACTCTGCCCTACAGTCTATTCTTCCCTGTACCCCAGGTCACATCACTCCCCTGTACAAAACTCTCCCATTACTCTTTCATTTATTTAACAAATATTAAGCATCTGCTTGCCAGGCCTCAAGGAGCCATATCCAAATTTGAGAAAGAAATCAGAAAGAAATCATCAGCCAGAAATCCTGGTCTTAGAGTTGAACACAGTAACCAAATGAGGCCCTGGGTTGTCTCTCACTGAGGAAGAGGTGTTGATAAGCACTCTTTTATACAGGCAGGAACATTTTCTGAACAACTCCTTATTTCTAACAGCATTCTAATTTTGTTTAGGGAACCACTTTCCATAACACCACAGGCTGAAATGAAGTCAGACAGGTGGCCTGGGCCAGGCACGGTGGTTAATCCTAGCACTTTGGGAGGCTGAAGCAGGTGGATTACTGGAGTCCAGGAATTCGAGACTAGCCTGGGCAACATGGCAAAACTTCATCTTTACAAAAAATACAAAAATTAGTTGGGCGTGGTGACATGTGCCTACAGTCCCAGTTACTCAGGAGGCTGAGGTGGGAGAATCGCTTGAGCCCAGGAGGTCGATGCTGCAGTGAGATGTAATTGCTCCACTGCACTCCAATCTAGGTGACAGAATGAGACCCTATCCTAAAAAAACAAAAAACAAAAAACAGCTGGGCCTGGTGGCTCACGCCTATAATCCCAGCACTTTGGGAGGCCGAGATGGGTGATCACTTGAGGCCAGGAGTTGGAGACCAGCCTGACCAACATGGAGAAACCCTGTCTCTACTAAAAATACCAAAAATTAGCCGGGCGTGGTGGTGGGCACCTGTAATCCCACTTACTCAGGAGGCTGAGGCAGGAGAATCGCTTGAACCCGGGAGGCGGACGTTGCAGTGAGCTGAGATCACACCATTGCATTCCAAACCTGGACAACAAGAGCAAAACTCCATCCCCCCCGACCAAAAAAAAAGCCTGGGACCAGATCATTCTGCTTGTAGGCCACTTAAGACTTTTGTATTATATTCTAAGTTCACTAAAATATAAACCCAATGAGGTTATGAATTTTTGTCACTGTTGAATTACCAGAACAGTGCCTGCCTCATAGTAGAGACTTAACATTTGTTAAATAAATGAAAAAGTAACGGAGAGTTTTGTACAGGGAGAAATAGACTGTAGGGCAGAGTGTAGTGTGGAAGTAGGGAAGTTATAGGACTATTACATAAGACTAGGGGGCAACGAAGGGAGCTTAAACCGTGTGGTCATGGTAGAGGGAGAGAGAAATGTCCAGATTCATATTATATTTTGAAGAGGCAGGGACAGAATTTGCTAATATGGACCATAAGAGAAGTAGAGAAGAGTAACAACAAAATGATTAATATTTAATTTGGAATCACAAGGCTAAGTAATAAAGTGGTTTTTTTTGTTTGTTTGTTTTTGAGATGTAGTCTCACTCTGTCGCCCAGGCTGGAGTGCAGTGGTGCGATTGCAGCTCACCACAACCTCTGCCTCCCAGGTTTAAGCGATTCTTGTGCCTCAGCCTCCCAAGTAGCTGGGATTACAGGCATGAGCCACTGCACCCAACTAATTTTTGTATTTTTAGTAGAGACAGGGTTTCATCATGCTGGCCAGGCTGGTCTCGAACACCTGGCCTCAAGTGATCCGCCCGCCTCGGCCTCCCAAAATGCTGGGATTACAGGCATGAGACACCATGCCCGGCCTCTTTCTTTCTTCTTTCTCTTTTACCTGAGATGGGGTTTCACCATGTTGCCCAGGCTGGATTCAAATTTCTGGGCTCAAGCGATCCTCCCACTTCAGCCTCCCTAGTAGCTGGGACTATGCAGGCATGCCACGGTCCCAGCCAGGATTTTCTTTTTATGGCTGAATAATATTCCATTGTGTAAAATATTATCACATTAAGCTATTTATTCATCTGTTAATGGACACTGGGTTGTTGCTACCTTTTGGCTTTTGTGAATAATGCTGCTAAGAACATTGGTGTATGAGTATCTGAATCCCTGCATTCAATTATTTTGGATCTATACCTAGGAGTGGAATTGCTGGATTATATGGTAATTCTATGTTTAAGTTTTTGTGGAACCAACACACTGTTTTCCACTGCAAGTGCACCCTTTTACATTCCCACTAACAATGTACAAGAGTTCCAGTTTCTCCACATCCTCATCAACACTTGTTACATTCTGGATTTTTGTGGTTGTCGTAACAGCCATTCTAATGGGTATGAAGTGTATCTCATTGTGGTTTTGGTTTACATTTCCTTATAGGCTAATGATGTTGAGCATATTTTCATGCGCTTATTTACCATTTGTATATCTGTTTTGGTGAAATATGTATTCAAGTCCTTTGCCCATTTTTTATTCTTTATTTTTATTGTGGAGTTGTGGGAGTTCTTTGCATATTTTGGATATTAATTATTTCATCAGATATATAACTTGTGGATATCTTTTCCCATTCTGTATTGTCTTTATCCTCTCTTAATAGTGTCCGTTGGTGCACAAAAAATTCTAATTTTGATGAAGTCCAATCATCTAACTTTTTTAAGCACCCTAATTTTTTTTTATTAAGCACCCTAATTTTTCTTTTTTTTTTATTAAGCACTCGCTCTGTCACCCAGGCTGGAGTGCAGTGGTGTGATCTCAGCTCCCTGCAACCTCTGCCTCACAGGGTCAAGTGATTCTCCTGCCTCAGCCTCCCAAGTAGCTGGGATTACAGGGGCCCACCACCATGCCTGGCTAATTTTTGTATTTTAGTGGAGACAGGGTTTCACCATGTTGGCCAGGCTGGTCTCAAACTCCTGACCTCAGGTGATCTGCCCACCTCAGACTTTCAGAGTGCTGGGATTACAGGCATGAGCCACGGCGCCCAGCCCTAATTTTCTGTTGTTGTTGCTTGTGCTGTGGTGTCATAACCACTGCCTAATTCAAGGTCAGGATGATTTACCCCTGTGTTTTCTAAGAGTTTTAGCTTTTACCTTTAGGTTTTTAGCCATTTTGAATTAATGTTTTATATGAGATGGAGTAGTGTTCCAACTTCATTCCTCTCCATGTTGTTATTTGGTTGTCCAGCATGATTTTTTGAAAAGACTATTCTTTCCCACCTTGAATTGTCTTGGCACCCCATGTCAGTTGAATGTGGTTTATTTCTACACCCTTAATTCTATTCCATTGATCTATATGCCTATCCTATGCCACATTGTCTTGACTACTATTGGTATGAAGTTAAGTTTTGAAACTGAGAAGTGCAAGTCCTCCAACTTTGTTCTTTTTCAAGGTTGTTTTGGCTATTTCTGAAGCCCTTGAATGTCCATATGAATCTTAGAGTCAGCTTGCCAATTTCTGCAAGGAAGCCAGCTGGGATTTTAATACAAATTGTGTTGATTCTGTAGATCAATTTGGGGATTATAGCCATATTAACAACAGTGTCATGTTGGATGCAGTGGCCCACACCTATAATTCCAGCACTTCGGGAGGCCGAGGCGGCCAACATAGGGAGACAAGCTGGTCTCAAACTGCTGGGCTCAGGTGATCCTCTCACCTCAGTCTCCCAAAAAATAATTTTTTAAAAATCAGCTAAGCATGGCGGTGTTCACAGTAGTCCAAGCTACTTAGGAGGCTGAGGTGGGAAGAACTCTTGAGCCCAGGAGATCAAGGCTGCAGTGAGCTATGAGTGCCACTGACTCCAGCCTGGGCAACAGAGGGAGACCCTGACGACAGAGAGAGAAAGAGGCAGAGCGAGAGAGACAGAAAAGAAAAACTAACCTTACAATGTTTTTCAAGACTCAAGTTTCCATGTCACGCCTCATGTCTCCCCTCAGGCAGAATTAAACATTGAGATTTCCTTATATCCACTTAATCCCAGAAATGTAGTACAGTTCTTGGTACAGAGTAAGCACTCAATATATATTGGCTGAAGGAATGAACAAATAAATGAATTGGGATGAATTGTTTATGTGACAGTCTCTACAACCAGACCGTGAGTGCAACAAGTACAGAGAAAACGTTCTATTCATCTTTTTTCTTCCAGCACCTAGCACAGTATCCAACACAAAATGAATGTGTACTAGATGCTATTTATTAAACTGTAGACAAGAGATAAATACTTTATTTCAAAAATGCAAAGAAGGGAAGATAAATCACATTTCTTTTTATCATGTAAACTTGTACCAAAGATTTATGAATAGATTTATGAACTGGAGTGGAAAACACAGACATTTCTACCTTGAGGATATAGAAGGGAACTTAGGAAGTGAGAAGTCAGGTCACCCTAGTCCTCTAGGGTGCTTAAAGCTAACTAGTCCTGTGAATGAGGATCTAACCTATGTGAAAATCTCCAGCCTCTACCTGTACAGCATCAGCCCTGGGACAACACAGTCAGGGGCAGGCTGTAGTCATATCTCTTAGCCTAAGAGTACACACCTGTCAGGGAAAGTCCTGATGGCCACAGTGAAAAAAGTCATGGGTGGAGAGAAGCAAAGTAGGAAGGATCATTTGAAGCACAAACAAATGGGGAAACTGAACAGACAATCTCAGCATCACCACATCTGCTTCAAAAATCGCACACCAACTCCCTTCCAAAGTGCATCGTTACACTGCACCATTGCGGAAGAAATGGAAAAGCAGGATGGTTTGGCTGGCTGGAGTCACATCTTGGGGAAGCTGGCCAGGTTGGCAATGCCACAGGCGTTGTTCTTATTTCGAGCCATGAGGATATATCCTTTGTTTCCCCAGTTTTCTCCCCAGCTGTAAGACCAATCAAGAAAAGTACTTAGTACTCTTAGTTTATTTATTCATTAAAATATTTACTGAGTATTGTGTGAGATACTGATGGTACACAAAAATGAATATGATGGTTTTTACCTTTAAAGAGTTTAAAGTCAAGAAATAGGAAGAAGGCATAATACTACAGGTATCAAAGGAGGGAAGATTCCTTCTGATCAAGAGAATCTCAGAGGCTTGATGTAAGAGATGGCATTTAAGCTGAGCCAAAAGGCTGAGTAGAATTTCGACCTGTGGGAAGGGGATGCCAGTGGAAGGGTGTGAAATGAACAATAGAGGCAGGAAAGTGTGGGGCACTGTTAGGATCATGTAGCTGAAAAACAGTGTGCCTAACAGGGTGTAGTGGGAGAGATGTCTGGAAAGGCGGATTGAGACCAGGTTGAATTACCTTTACTGCAAGGTTAAACAGCTTCACCTTTACTCTGTGACCCATCATAGTGGAGGAGCCAGTAAGGGATTTTGAGTGGGAGAGTGATGTGATCAGAGCTGTATTTGGGGAAGATTAATCTTGAAAATGTAAGTTTAGAGCATAAGAAAGAGGCTGAAGCTGGTGATCTTGATTGGGGAGTAAACCCTATAGAAGAGATGGATGAAACTATGAGAGTAGATGAGATTATTAAGGAAATGAGTGGCGAGACTAGAAGACATGAGAGATGACGTGAGACACAGGAGAGAGAAAGAGGAGAGAGGAGAGACTGTCTGTATATCTTCTTGAATTGTTTTCAGTCCTCTTTCCCCAAGCAGCAACTTCTCTAATTACCCAATACATTTTATTTAAAACCTGTACTCTATCCCCACTCTCCCCTTCTCTAGGGGCCCTCAGTGTTCCTGATCCTGCCCGGGTGTGTCCTTTCTTCCTCCCAGCTCTCTTGGAAGTATCTCCACACATGGCACCTGATCATGAAAGAACAGGGTAAGTGCTTAGAGCTGGGAGTCAAGAGAAGGGACAACACAGGACAGAAGCTGTGGGAGACTTGGGAAGATGCTCAGGTTCATCTTGAGTTGGAACTGTGATATAAAAAGTTGCTTCAGGTTTGAACAACACCACTGCGTGAGTCTGTGAGCTCCCCAGAGTCTAGGGCTCCTGTTCCTTGGAGGGCACTAAGGACAGCAGATTTAGCCAGTGCTGCTGCCAGGTTAATGGTGATCAGCCAGGAAAGGAAAACTATAATTCTTATCAATCTGCCCCTCCCCAAAAGTCACCAGGTGCTAAAGAGAAATGGAAAACAAGGTACCCTGGAGTTTTCTTTGTTCCCCAACACAGGAAAGTAAACACCAACTTTTTTTGTTTATATCTTATTTCTAAAAAATGTTTCTCTTCACAATCTTTGGCAAGTTCTTATATACGTGTATCCTAAGTGTATCTTGAAGGGAAAAAACTGTTCAAAGGAGTATTAAACCTTTACGCTGTTGCCCTGTTGTTAAAGACAGACTGCTAATGGAAACCACCCTAAGAAACTGATCATATTAGCGACAAAAGAAAGTAAAAATATGTAATTTCAAAGCTCCTGCTGATTCTCTGTACTGCTTTATCTCGTGGTTAGTTACGTCTATCTTACTGGGCTCTGAGCTCACTGAAGGTGTCACCTGCTCATTGGTTTGTGTATGTCACTAAGCATCTTGCACACAGGGAGTATCTGCCCAGCACATAATTGAGCACTATTGTCTGGCGGATATGGTTTAGATGTGTGTCCCCTCCCAGTTTCATGCTGAAATGTGATCCCCAATGTAGGAGGTGGGGTGTAGTGGGAGGTGTCTGGGTTATGGGAGTGGATTCCTCATGAATGGCTTGGTGCTATCGCCTTGGTGATAAGTGAGTTCTCACTCTATTAGTTCATGCAAGAGCTGGTTCTTTAAAGAGTTGGCACCTCCCTCTCTCTCTTGCTCCCTCTCTCACTATGTGACATGCTTGCTCCCCCTTTTGCCTTCTGCCATGAGAAAAAGCTCCAAGGCCTCATCAGAAGCTGAGCGGATACTAGTGCCATGCTTCGTATAGCTAAACAAACCTCGTTTCTTTATAAATTACCCAGTCTCGGGTATTCTTTTGTAGTAATGCAAAATGGACTAACACACTGGCCATTAAGTGTTGGACTCAGAATTAAGAGCCTCTGACTGAGAAGATAGAAGTGAGAAGCCTGAGATAATTTTTTCTTGATTTGGGACAGAGAAAGGAATATCGGGAAGCTGGAGGTGAGGTTGAGTGTTAAAAGGGTGATTGAATAACAAAAGTAGTGTTCCCATCATTACCTGTTTTTAATTATCCAGTGCTTGTTTCCCTTCTGGATTCCATATCCCACTGCCAAAACCGCATGGTTCAGATTATCGCTATTGCAGCTTTCATCATAATACACACCTAGAATACAAACTATCAGTGTGAGGCTCTATGCAATCCAAGGGTCACCCTGTGGGATCTCCCAGTCCAGGAGACTCTCTAGAATTCCATCCCTGTCAGGAGGGTTTACCACAGAGATGCTGCTCCGTACTGCAGCAGTTGTTAATTTCTCTCTGGCTGCCTCTATCTGAATACAAAAACTAGTACTGAAAATACCCAAGGTCCTTCGAGAAGCCATCAAGCTTGTATCATAAAAGACAGTGATCTATAGGATCAGCAGCTTCTTACCTTTGCTGTAAAACTGGAAGGAGGTCAGGCTTGCATCAATGGCCACAGAGACAGGTCCCACTCGGGCCACTGCCCTCTTCAGGGCTTTCTCATTCCCCTCGGGGATCTCTCTGTACCCTCTGCATTTAGCTGCCTTGCCTGTTGGGTTGTACATACAGCTCTCCTCCTGGAAGAAACAAGATTGTAATAGAAGTAGGACAAAGCAATAGGCAATGAGTCAGTGAGTGAGAAACTCAACCAATATTTTGAGTGATGCCAGTGAACTAACAGAGGCAGCAGTCTAGGGTTTCCAGAGAGGGTCTGTTCTTCCTCACAAAAAAGAATATGAAAAGAGGATTCCCGCCTTCCACCACACATAAAAATCAACTACAGGCCGGGCGCGGTGGCTCACGCCTGTAATCCCAGCACCTTGGGAGGTCGAGGCGGGTGGATCACGAGGTCAGGAGATCGAGACCATCCTGGCTAACACGGTGAAATCCCGTCTCTACTAAAAAAAATACAAAAAAACTAGCCAGGCACGGTAGTGGGTGCCTGTAATCCCAGCTACTCGGGAGGCTGAGGCAGGAAAATGGCGTGAACCTGGGAGGCAGAGCTTGCAGTGAGCCAAGATCGTGCCACTGCACTCCAGCCTGGGTGAGAGCGAGACTCCAGCTCAAAAAAAAAAAAAAAAAAAAAATCAACTACAGGTGTTTTAAGACATAAATGTGGGAGGAAAACCTGTAAAACAGTAGGGAAAGATTTCTGAAATAAGATTTTTTTTAAAAGCATAAACCATCTTCTGGCCACATAGTATGTATTAGCCTCAGGGGGCAGGAAGGCACCAGCTTCTGTGTGGACAGGAGGCCAAGGTCAAGGTTTAGCTAGAGGGAAGACCTGGGCCCTCTGCACCTATATCAGGGGAACTGGTGTGATCCTTGTGCTCTCATCAAAGACGAAATATGAAAGTACATAACATGACGCTAAAATAGATTAAAGAACTTAGCAATTTAGCCTATGACTTCCAACACTATATTTTACAGGTAGTTAGCAATATTTCGTTGGGAAGCCACAATTATGGAATCGAATAATAGCCCATGTCAAGGTGGTGTATTCTTTTCAGCAATTCATTTTCCTACAGACTACCCCTTCAGAACCCTAAGGTTGCATCCACAAGAATATACTATCTACTACTCAGGAGGCTGAGGCAGGAGGATTGTTTGTGCTCAGGAGTTTGAGGCTTTAGTGTACTATGATCCTGCTGTGAATAGCCACTCCACTCCAGCCTGTGTAAGATAGTGAAATATCCTCTAAAAAAATACGTTATCTAACATTATCTAAATATTAACAGCAATAGCAGCATTTGCTGTGCTATTTTAAGATTACAGTGGTCTACTGCCTTGATATTTTTCAATATGCCTTTGTTTCTGCCATGTGCTCCAAATCCCTGATGCCTCCTGGTGCCAAAAACTACACAGAATTACAAGTGAAACAGAATATCTTGGAAACTGACTCAAAAAGATGTTATGTGATGATACTTTAAAGTCAGAATAACCTGCATTATAGCTGGAACAAACTTATAATACCATCCCTTTAAAATGTTATCTGGCTGCTGCCCTATCAGATCTCTTCTTTTTTATCTTTTTATTTTTTGAGACAGAGTCTCTGTCATCCAGGCTGGCGTGCAATGGCATGATCTTGGCTCACTGCAACCTCTGCCTCCTGGGTTTGAGCAATTCTCCTGCCTTAGCCTGCCGAGTAGCTGGGATTACAGGTGTATGCCATCACACCTGGCTAATTTTTGTATTTTTAGTAGAGCTGGGGTTTCACCATGCTATCCCTGCTGGTCTCAAACTCCTGACCTCAAGTGCTCTGCCTGCCTCAGTCTCCCAAAGTACTGGGATTATAGGTGTGAGCCACCATACCTGGCCAGATCTCTTCTTTTTTAAATTTTGTTTTTTCTTACCTTTCTCCATTCATAAATGAATAAAACACATTGCAAAAATTGCAAAGGAAAATTAATCATTTTACTATATTAAAATTAACTTTTCTAGATTGAAAGACATAAAGAGAATGAAAAGACAAACCTCAACTTTTAAGTACATAGTACTGGTATCCAAATAGTCTTTTTAAACTTTTAAGAATTGCTAAGAAAGAGAAAAAACAACCCAATTAAAAATGGGTAAGAGGTGGGGTACGGTGGCTCACACCTGTAATCCCAGCACTTTGGGAGGCCGAGGCGGGTGGATCACCTGAGGTCAGGAGTTCAAGACCAGCCTGGTCAACATGGTGAAACCCTGTCTCTACTAAAAATACAAAAACTAGCTCGGCATGGTAGTGGGTGCCTATAATCCCAGCTACTCAGGAGGCTGAAGCAGGAGAATCGCTTGAACCCAGGAGATGGAGGTTGCAGGGAGCCAAGATCGCATCACTGCACTCAAACCTAGGCAACAAAAGCAAAACTCCATTTCAAAAAAAAAAAAAAAGAGGTAGGCCAGGCATGGTGGCTCACATATGTAATACCAGCACTTTGGGAGGTGGGAGGATTGCTTGAGCCTAGGAGTTTGAGACCAGCCTTGACAACGTAGTGAGACAATGTCTCTATCAAAAAAAATTTTTATTGTTTTTCGGGACAGGGTCTCACTCTGTCACCCAGGCTAGAGAGCAGTGACATGATCATAGCTCACAGCAGCCTTGAACTCCCAGGCTCAAGTTGTCCTCCCAACCAGCCTCCTGAGTAGCTAGGACTACAGGTGCACGCCATCATACCTGGCTACTTTTTTTTTTTTTTTTTTTTTTTTTTTGAGACGGAGTCTCGCTCTGTCACCCAGGCTGGAGTGCAGTGGCCGGATCTCAGCTCACTGCAAGCTCCGCCTCCCGGGTTCACGCCATTCTCCTGCCTCAGCCTCCCGAGTAGCTGGGACTACAGGCGCCTGCCACCTCGCCCGGCTAGTTTTTTGTATTTTTTAGTAGAGACGAGGTTTCACCGTGTTAGCCAGGATGGTCTCCATCTCCTGACCTTGTGATCCGCCCATCTCGGCCTCCCAAAGTGCTGGGATTACAGGCTTGAGCCACCGCGCCCGGCCCATACCTGGCTACTTTTAAAAAGATTTTCTGTAGAGATGAAGTCTTGCTATGTTGTACCAGGCTGATCTGGAACGCCTGGGCTTAAGTGATCCTCCCGCCTCAGCCTCCCAAAGTGCTGGGATTACAGGCATGAGCCACCATGCCTAGCCTCAACAACAAAAAAAAATTCAACGATTTTTGAAATTGGTGGGCATGACGGCATACACCTATATCCTAGCTATTTGGGAGATCGAGGTGACAGGATTGCTTGAGCCCAGGAAGTGGAGGCTGCAGTGAACTATGACTGTACCACCACACTCCAGCCTGGGCAACACAGTAAGACCCTGTTTCAAATAAATAAAAAGAAAAACAAATGAGCAAAAGATAAAAATAGTTAATTCATTGAAGAAGAAATGCAAATGGCCAGATAAACACACTGATAAAAAGGTGATTCAATGGGATTTCTTATACATTGCAGGTATAAATTTTTCCAAATATTTTGGCAAACAATTTGACATTATGTAGTAAAGTTGAAAATAGATATACCCTAAGACCCAGATAATTCAGTTCCAAGTCATTATATCCTAGTAAGAAATTCTTGCACATGTGTATGGGAGACATACCTAGGAATGTTTGCTAAAGATAAACATCCCTAGTAGATACATCTTACCTTTGCTACATACTACTGGTATGAATTACAGTGTCTTATCTCCTTAAGTGTCCATTTCCTCACATATACATTGAAGATAAGTCTACCTTACAGAGTTGTTATGAGATTAAATGAAAAAAAGAAAAAGAAAAAATGCACTAAGGACATGGCTTAGAACACAGTAGCCATCATTTTTATTCTCAAACTTGCTATGCCTATTTCAGAGGTTTCTGTTGTGAAGGCCCCACATTATATTATCTATCAGTCCCAGCCCTATGTGTATAAAAAGACCCTCAGGTTGCCTCCCTTTCAGATACGATTTCCTTCCTATGACTAGAGGATCATGCAGGAGGAACTGAATTAATCCCTTATCTCTAATATGAAGCAACTTGTTTTTTCTCTCATTTTTTACATGTTAGCATGTAAACTTACATAACTTCCTTAAATGTTCTGAAAACTCACACTGAGATCATATAAAATAAAGCCACACAATGGCATGGTGGGTTTGTGGGTTTGTTGTGGGAGTGAGGAATTGAGCAAAGGGTTATAGAACCCTGCTCAGAAGTCTATGGGGTAGGTGGCCTAGCCTCTATTTTCTCTCCATGGCAGAGAGGCAAATAGGAACTATAGTAGCTTAAGCTCCCTAAGTTCCCCCAGATTGTGGAAATCTTCTTAGTCTTCTGTGGGAAATTATTCCATCAAGAAAGCAGGGTAGGGTAACAGAAAACAGTATTTCTGGAATTGTTTCTAGTACAAAATATCATGCTGGGGAAGGAGGAGCCGACAGAGCTGTATAATTGTGTGGAGCAATCTCACCTGTCCCACATATGGGTAGGCATCTTCAGAGTCAATACCCCGGTTCTTCTGCACATATTGGAAGGCATTGGTCATGTAGCCCCCTCCGCAGCCATCATTCTCAGACACACAATCCACTAGGTTCTGGGGACTCAGATTTAAGAGTTTGCCAGTTTTCTTCTTGAGTTGGCCCTCCAGGGCACCCACAGAGCTAAAAGCCCAACAGGAACCACACTGACCCTGAGAGGCATACAGAGAAACTATCAATCTTTGCTGTTTATATTTTCTATATCTTCTCTCTACCTGCCTGAAGAAATTCCATGTGTTCTAAAAATTTCAGCACAAATGTTGTCTTTGTTGTGAGTCTTTCTCTTCCCCTTAACATCTGATGCATTGTTCTACTGCTATTGATGTTTGCTACCATTTTTACTATTAGCTACAGTAAAGCAGAGCACAGTACCAGCTTTGGAGGCAGTTGTCCTGGGTTCTAACCCTGACTTTGCCACCCAGTCGCTATGTGACCCTGGGTAAGTTACTAAACTTGCCTGTGTCTCAGTTTCTCTATGTATAAAATATTGTTATGAAGATTAAAATATTTAAGTCATGTAAAGAGCTAAGAAGTTCCTGACACACAATAAAATCTCAGGAAGTATTAGCTATTATTGTTCATGCAGCTAGATTGTAGGTTTTTCTTTCTTTCCTATTCTATTTTTTTAGATTGAGATTTCCTGAGGACACAGGTTGTGTCTTAGTCATCTTGAATCTCTGCTGCCTAACACTGCACCTGGTTGGTTCTGGGGGTCAAAAAGTGTTTGTTATATGAATGTTAAATCAATTGTTTATCTTGCTGATACAATCCTGTGTTGTTTGGGCTGTGAAAAAACTGACATTCTCATGCTAGTAAGAATGTAAGATTGCAAAAACTTTTTGGGGCTGGGTATTGTGGCTCATGTCTGTAATCCTAGCACTTTGGGAGGCCGAGGCAGGCAGATTGCTTGAGCCCAGGAATTTGAAACCAGCCTAGGCAGCATGGCAAAACCCTGTCTCTACAAAAAATTTTTTAAAAATTAGCTGGGTGTGGTGACATGTGCCTGTAGTCCCAGTTACTAGAGAGGCTGAGGTTGGAGAATCACTTGAACCTGAGAGGTTGAGGCTGCAGTGAGCCATGATTGTGCCACTGGACTCCAGCCTGGGTGACAGAGACTCTGTCTCAAAAAAAAAAATAACAATAATAATAATTTTTTGCGGGGGGAAAGGACTGTGACCCAGCAATTCCAATTTTAGGACTTGTTTTGCATAAATATTTGTACATGTGCACAAAAATATATGCACAAGGGTGCTTATTGCAACACTATTTGTAATAAAGAAAAACCAGGCCGCGGTGGCTCACGACTGTAATCCCAGCACTTTGGGAGGCCAAGGCAGGTGGATCACCTGAGGTCAGGAGTTCAAGACCAGCCTGGCCAACAAGGTGAAATCCCATCTCTATAAAAATAGAAAAATTAGCCAGGCGTAGTGGTGCGTGCTGTAACCTCAGCTACTCGGGAGGCTGAGGCAGGAGAATCGCTTGAAACCGGGAGGTGTAGGTTGCAGTGAGCCAAGATTGCACCACTGCATTCCACCCTGGGCGACAGAGTGACACTCTATCTCAAAAAAAAAAAAAAAAGGAAAGGAAAAAGAAAAACCAGAAACAACCCAAATGTACAGAAACAAATGAGGTTAAATAACGGAATGGGGAGATGTACCTTAATCCCTTGCCCTCTCTTCCTGGTGCCCTTTCACCTCAAGAACAAAGCAGCAGAAAAAGGAAAAGGTCATGCCAGATTACATATGCACACCCAGAAGAAAGGAGAGTACCTGATTTTTGACAGGAGTAACATATCCTTTCTTTCGATAGTCGACAGAGTCTGGGGCTCTACCTTCCCAGTCTGGGATATAAAGGGTGTCATTACTGCGGGAATGAGAGGCGGGTACTTTGAGTCCAGTCATCTTCTGAACCACCTCTTCATTGGTCTGAGACAAAGAAGAAAGAGGCCAGGCATCAGCAGGGAACTAAAGCAAACGGTGCAGGTGGGACAGGAGCTGAGGCTGTACTTACCATGTCCCCCAAGTGGTTCATAGCCAGTTCATATGTATGGACACCAAGAGAAGCCTCAAGGTTATGGATGGAAATATACTTCAGGTTTTTTTCCCAAATTAAACGCCGAGAGATTTCATCCACCTAAACAAAGCATAGTCAGTACTTGTATAGACCGTGTACAGTTACATATGTCATATTGTGAAGGGTTTTAGGAGAATAAAGGAAACTCACAATCATAAAACTTTACAGTTTAGTTGGGGAACTAACCATGGAATTATTAAGGCCTGCAAGAAGAGATAATACGTAAAGAAATACAACACAAAGCTCTGGAGAGACAGAAAAAATGCTTATAGATGAATAGCATTAATCTTAGAAATCTTCCCAAAAGAGAAATGTAACACACTTATAAAGCAAAGGAAGGATACAATTTGACAGAGGATGATTTGAAGCATAGGAATGAAAACCGTATGTTAACGTGAGTTAGGAAAGAGGGACTGATTTGCTAGGAATAAAGCATTTGGATTGAAGAAGGGAGTCTGCAGCTAAGATGGGAGAGCTCAAGTCTCAGCCCTCCTGCCATGCCCCCTTCAGGACCCCAGGCACCTTGCTGTTGTATTGCTTCCTGTGGGTCTTCTTCCATAACTCCCAGTGGGTGTCCAGTATCTCCTCAGGGTACAGAGCAAAGCTCATCACAGGTAGCAGCAGAACCTTGAGCCCCCACATCCTGCAGAAGAATGTAATTAGGGAAAACTCTTCCATTTGGCAGGGAAACCAAGGAAAACTAGGCTTTATGAGGAAGAGGAAGGTAGACAGAGAAAGGGTGATAAATCAATGATAGTCAGGAGGGACCTGTGTTTAGATAGGGTGCTGGTACATCTGGTTCCAAGTTTTGATCTAGGCAGATGTAGCCATTTCTCTCTCTCTCGGGAGATTTAACCAACACACACACACTCTCTGTCTCTCTCTCTCTCTCACACAAACACACACACTTACACAACCAGAAATAGGATAGAAACTGGACAATCAGAATGGGCTCAGTGCCTGTTTCCTCCAGGGTCCTCAGCAGGCTTGGAGACAGATAAAGAGCAAGGTGGTAGTGGGGTTCAGAATACACAAAGGAGAGATTTCCATCTAAGTTTTGCTTCCTGATCATTTCTTCGAGGCATTTTTCTCTTTCTTGCCTAAATTCTGGTACTTTCCCAGATCTTGTCAGAAGAGGACAAGGGAAAATATGACAATGTTTCCTGTTTTCTGAGACATTTTCTTTTTTTTTTTTTTTTGAGACGGACTCTCGCTCTGTCGCCCAGGCTGGAGTGCAGTGGCACGATCTCGGCTCACTGCAAGCTCCGCCTCCCGGGTTCACGCCATTCTCCTGCCTCAGCCTCCCGAGTAGCTGGGACTACAGGCGCCCACAACCGCGCCCGGCTAATTTTTTGTATTTTTAGTAGAGACGGAGTTTCACCGTGGTCTCGATCTCCTGACCTTGTGATCCGCCCGCCTCGGCCTCCCAAAGCGCTGGGATTACAGGCGTGAGCCACCGCACCCAGCCCTGAGACATTTTCTATCTCCTCATTCTCCTTATGCATTTCTTCCTCCTTTTGCTCTCCCCTCCCTCCTTAGGCAGGAAACTGCCCTAATCTTAACCAGATGCTGCAGGCAAGGTTTTTTATTTTTCCCCTAACAACAAAAAACCACTGTGGCTGCCGCACAGGACAAGGAGCCTCAGATCCAAGGTTTGTTAGAAGAATGTTCAGACTGAAAAGCAATGTTCTATGATTATTAAATTCACAGCTTTTCATAAGTTTAGCTAGCTTCACTCATTTCTTGCATTGGCTTGCTTAATTACAACTCCTCCATTTTAAGAACAATTTGCAGCTTGCAGCATGTCATATGGCTTACACAATTGCTTATAGTCCATTTACATGTAATTTTTTCAAACTGGCAAAATGTCCAGTAGGACACTTAAAAGTTAGAGTGTTAAGGGCTTTGAGATGTTTCAGCAAACAGGAAGCACTGAGCTACCACCTCCCCATACCACTCTCCTCCTCCTCCTCACTAGGGAGTTAACCCTTTTGATCCTTGTTGGCCAAAGTAGAAAACACTGCAGAAAGGCCACCCTTGAAGGATAGGCAAATGATTCCCTATATACTTTGCTTTTACTTACAACCATGTATATATATATATATATAAATCATACAAGGAATTCTACAGACTTCCAGGCAGATTTTATTTAGCCAGGGAATGATCTAAGAAGTGCATCTCAGTTTTCATCTGCAAAGGCTAAAAGTTCATTGTGATTCTCAAGTCACTACATCCCTAATACTCTTAGAGAATTGACAGGAATGAAAAGCTAAAAGATCTAGGAAGTTGCAAATGTTACCTGCTGATGGAACTGTTGTCAGGCTTCGTTTCGGCAGCGAAGTGTGGGCAGACCATCAGGGGTGCCAGATTTATTCCATCAGGATTGCGGAAGTCAGCTCCAGTGGTCGGCTGGAAAATTTGGGTAAGAGGAGGAGGCGGGGATAGAAATGCTGAGAGAAGGAAGGGTAGGGAGGAGGGAAGGAGTCAGTGGATTTGTAGTGTTTGTGTGTGTGTGCAGCATGTGTGCCAGGGTAGGGAGTTGCTAGGTATTTAATCTCACAAGACTGTCTTTGGTGGCAAATAACAAGACCTCAGTATCTATTGACTCAAATAGGAGCTTACCTTCTCTTTTGGTGAGTAAAAGGAAGGACACAGCCCTAGTCTCTCCCATCCTTCTTCTTCAATATCTTTATTATAACACTGGGGGATTACATCTTTTCCTACCCCTTTCCTGTTATGATTTACCTCTCCAACATTGAAACCTATTTTCAAATTTGTGTCTGACCCTCACCTCTGGGATGCGGGAATGAACATAAAAGGCTATAAAAGAATAATATAATGGAAGCCATACGCTCCAGAATTCTTTGTATTTTTGTAAGCTTGTTGGTTGCAAGTTGTCATTACTTCCAGGAAGGAGAATAGCTTTCCCAGCCTAATGTGGTTTTGCTGAAGGATATACCCAGAAAGTCCAGATGAAACTGTCTTTAAAAGTAACCAAAAACAGCAGTCCTGGTTATCTATGACAGCACTTGAATCAGTGCCATAAGTTCTGATGGACTCCCATGTGACTCTGTTGCTAAAACCCTCAGGTGGTGGGATGCCCGATAAACATCATCTGTCTCAATTAAAATCCCCAATCTAGGACAAGTCACATGAGCTTCTCCAAATGCTTCCCCAACATCCAGGCATGTGACAGATCATAAGAATCTCGCTGAGTCCTCAAACCACACCCCAAACTTCATTTTCTTCCATAAACAGATGTGGGGAAGGAGGAAAAAAGGCTTCTTGGAATAGAAAGGATAATAAATGGGATCTGTAATAGACTCAGTTTCTAGCTGGATTCAATGCATAAACCCTCAAGAGTACAGGCTTATGCCTCTGGATTTTAAGAGCTGCTAATGGGCTAGGTGCGGTGGTTCACGCCTGTAATCCCAGGCCTTTGAGAGGCCAAAGCAGGTGGATCACCTGAGGTCAGGAGTTCGAGACTAGCCTGGCCAACATATAGTGAAACCCCATCTCTACTAAAAATAATACAAAAATTAGCTGGGCATGGTGGCACACATCTGCAGTCCCAGCTACTTGGGAAGCTGAGGCAGAATAATTGCTTGAACCCAAAGGGCAGAGGTTGCAGTGAGCCAAGATAATGCCACTGTACTCCAGCCTGGGTGACAGAGTGAGATTCTCTCTCTCATTAAAAAAAAAAAAAAAAAACATATATATATATATATATATATATATATATGTTGCTAATGAACCAACATAGTCTCCTGGAGGGAAACCAGGTCCAGACTTAAACAGTTTAAATTTCACTCATTTTAATCCAGAAGAGGACACACTGGGGGAAGGCATCCAGATGTGCCCTGGTGGTTTTCAAGTCCCAACTCTTTCCCTCTCTCCCAAGAACCCAGGCAGTGCCCACCCCAAAATCCCCACCTTATGATCAGAGCATTCCTGCTGATGTTACTCAGAATGTGTCAGGATCAGGAGGACAAGTGAGGGGGAGGCGTGCAGTGTGATCAGAACCCTATGATTTCTGATTCCTGAAATTAAAGACACAATGTGCCTTATGTTTGTATGTCTGGAGCTTAAACTATAGATTCCTCTAGTTGTGGGTGCCTGTTGTTTATGAACTGGAAAGGAATGATAAAGCCGCAATCAAGATCACACAACACAATAAATTTTACAAAAGGAAAAAAATATTTTGTTTCAAAATCTTTGCTACATGTCATTATTTTTGCCACTGTAAGGCTTAGCACAGATGCCAGCAATACAGAAATGGCCAACAAGAAAACAAAACAATCAAAAATAAAACCCTGAAGGAAAAGCAAAAACAAAACCCCCAGAGCATCTTCTCGCTATCCTCCCCTTCCCCAAAAGCCCTATAATAACTGTACAACATTATAGTCCTGATCACATTTAAAAACAGTCGATTATTAAAAAACAAGGGTTCCATTGGAAACTCAACTTTTTGGTTTCATAAATTGTGATATAAATATATATGTATACTGTAAGTGTGCACATAGAATAAAAAAATAAACTGTCTCCTTTTTTACTCCACTACCTGGCACCGGACTGGAGACAAAAGGAAGGGAAACCCAGCAAATGGACATTACTTTGGCCTCTTCAAGGCCATCCTTGCTCCTCAGTCCCCTATGACTACATTTAATATATCTTCTCATTAATTCAGTCTTGCACTTTAGCTACTGGCCAAAGCCAATTTAAAAAAAAAAAAGCTGGTATCTTCGACTATTACCTGAGGAAGGTAAAGGGTGAGGGTAGTAACCTGTATCCGCATTTATATGGCTATTGTTAATTACCAAGTGACCCTGTTGAGATGGGTGTCCAGGCCCCATCTATCATACGGAATTATTATACTTGCACTAAAGCAAAACCCAATCTCAAGATTGGAGGGAGCAAAGATGAAAAACCTCTTAGGGCCCGAAAGACTTAAATCTCAGTTTCTTGCTAAACTGGGTATTTTGAGTACGGGATGAAAGAGGCTACTTTGCAAGAGGGCTTCGTATTTGGTTTACACTCCAACAGTGAGGATTTTCACTGGGACGGCTAATCCAAGAAGTTGAGTTTCCATGCAGAAATAACCTCTACAGAACACACATCATATGTGATTCTGACAGAAAAATGCAGCATTATCTTTATGGCCAAGTCTTGGGTTTCAGAAAGTGTTTATCTTGCCAGTCTATTTAGGTAATGTTTGCAGATCTTCCAGATAAGGTGAGAGCACCAAAAGCAGGAGTAACCCAGCTTTATCACTGAATGTGTTCGATAACAGACAACCGTATCAACAGCTGACTTTCTATATTTGCTTTACAGTTGTATATTGGCTGGGCATGGATGTGAGCGCAGCAAAGACATTTATTTAAATATTCTTTGGCTGCAATACTAAGTGGAAAATACCTGGAAGATTTAACTCCTTAGGACTCTTTGAAAAGTACACAGAAAGACAAAGATAAAATCTGGGACAAATTTTGCATAACTCCCTAATAGGGAGAAAGAGTGAAATACAGAAGCACGTGCGCACACACACATACACATACACACACATACACACTCTCTCACTTACGTTTCTTTCCAGAGGGATTGCTCACAGGCAGCAAAAAAAGCCTATGCTCACTTGCTAAAGCCCCATATATACCTACCACGTTTCATGGTCCTCAAATATGAGGACATTTCTCCTCTCCTCCACTCTCTTCAGAATTTCTTTCCAAAAACAAGCCATACTATCCAAGGCAAACAGTGGATGTCAGGTTCTTCTAACCTGCCCCTTGATCTTAGCACAAATCAACACTATACAATTTCAGGTCAGGAGACATAAGGAAAGGTGTTTTAACTTCACCCAGCCTCAAATTTTCAGAGAGTCCTAAAAGCCTTGGAGATTCATTCCATTTCTTCTATAAATGTTACCTTAGAGAGGCATCAGAGCAGGGGAACAGCCAGAAGGGAAAGGGGGTACATGTCGGGGGTGAGGGAAGGGAAGGGAGAGGAACTTTTATTCTGT
Source organism: Macaca thibetana thibetana (assembly GCF_024542745.1). Classification (NCBI taxonomy): domain Eukaryota; kingdom Metazoa; phylum Chordata; class Mammalia; order Primates; family Cercopithecidae; genus Macaca; species Macaca thibetana. The sequence goes on from NC_065578.1 coordinate 123,209,756, forward strand.
TTACAGAAAGATTTGCTTTTTAAAAACAAACAGTGATTTTTTTCTCCCCCACCCCTTATCCTCACCCCAATAGTTCTATTCTGAAAAGGGGGGAAACATAGTTAGATCAGGGAATTCTTCATTGTTGTAGCTGTTGCTCTGATCTCCCAGCATGGACAGCATCTCCTGATAAAAGAAAAAGATTAAGTTTGGGTCACACACCCTGATCTCTTAAACTTACCAAGTTCTACTCCACCATTCCCCTGCACTACCATCCCTGACCCCGAGTCTTTGCTGTGCTCTCTTAGCCTTCCTTACTTCCAACAACTTTGACTCCTTTAGATCGCAGCCTTTTTTCCTAATCCCTTCTGTCTTCCTCCTAGAGTTCCACCTTTTTCCTTTTCCTAGTTCCCAATATTTTCAAAGGGAGAAAAATCTGCTTGCTGTATTTCATATAACCCCCTATAGACATATATGGAGTCTCTTATCTTATTTGTTTTCCACCAAGACCTGTTTTGCTTTCTTTCAATCTTTGCTTTAAACCAGCTCTTCCTTTGTCCTGCCTAAGATTACTCCATTCACTCTTGCAGTCCCTCAGGAATTGTGTGAATAGACCATTATGGCTATAATCAGTATGTTCTATTTCATTTACTTTTTATAATTTTTTAAAGGGAACACTTCATGAATTTGTGTGTCATCCTTGCACAGAGGCCGTGCTAATCTTCTCTATATTCATTCCAATTTTAGTATATATGCTGCTGAAGTGAGCACTACTTTTTATTTTTAATCATTCTGTCTCTTTTAAACCCAAAGCTACTATGACTTGGGTATGTGGAGCTATTTGAATGAGCTAAAGTAACTTTCTTTGGCATCTTCCTATAGTGCTAAATTTGTCTGTTCTGGTTAAATGGTATGCATTACACTCAATTCATACTCTTTGTTTGTTTGACAGGGACAGGATCAGGCTAGTTGCTCAGCCTGGCTTTGAACTCATGGCCTCAAGTGATCCCCTGCTTCAGCCTTCTAAGGGGCTGACATTATAGACACAAGCACTACTGCCTCTAGCTTCCGCAATATATTCAATAACTGACAGTGATCCCTTCATTTATCCCTCTCTGTCTTCTCACATATACTTCCAACCAAACACCTAAATCCAGGCATGCTTCCTTCACTGTCTCTCCTCCTCCCTGACCCTTTCTCTCCCAGCTTCTAATTTTCGAAAGTCTTTTTTTTTTGTTGCTGTTGAGACGGAGTCTCACTCTGTTGCCCAGGCTGGAGTGCAGTGGCCGGATCTCAGCTCACTGCAAGCTCCGCCTCCCGGATTCACGCCATTCTCCTGCCTCAGCCTCCCAAGTAGCTGGGACTACAGGTGCCTGCCACCTCGCCCGGCTAGTTTTTTGTATTTTTTTTTTTTAGTAGAGACGGGGTTTCACCGTGTTAGCCAGGATGATCTCGATCTCCTGACCTCGTGATCCGCCCGTCGCGGCCTCCCAAAGTGCTGGGATTACAGGCTTGAGCCACCGCGCCCGGCTCGAAAGTCTTTTTACTCTCTTACCTGGAAGACCTCAGGCTGGCCAGGTTGCTGTGCTGACGGTTGTTGAACATGTTGCTCACTAGAACTTGAACGATGATGAGGCTGCTGGCCCTGCCACTGTGGCCAGACACCCACACCCTCTGCTGTCCGTGTCTGGAATTGTCCTGCAGTCTGTCCAGTCTCAGGAGCTAGAAATACAGCAAGGAAGAATAAACAACGCCAATCTACACAATTCCACTGTGTACTAATGCCACAAGTAAACAACTATAGGTAAGCCATTAATTTACCTAGGATAACTCTGTTCTTCTCTCCACCAATCAATGCCTTTTCTATCTCAAAACTCAGCCCTAAATTAATTATTCTTCTCCAGGCAGCCTTTCCATAGAGTCTTTTACTCATTTAGGTTAAATGTGTACACTATTAAATGTATAAAAATGTACATGATTTTTGTTATGATTTTTGTTATATGTGCTAAAGTATTTTTCATGTGGGTAGATTTTTTTTTTTTTTTTGAGACGGAGTTTCACTCTTGTTGCCCAGGCTGGAGTGCAACGTCGCGATCTCAGCTCAATGCAACCTCCACCTCCCAGGTTCAAGCGATTATCCTGCCTCAGCCTCCCGAGTAGCTGGGATTACAGGCATGTGCCACCATGCCTGGTAGAGACAGGGTTTCTCCATGTTGGTCAGGCTGGTCTTGAACTCCCGACCTCAGGTGATCCACCTGCCTCAGCCTCCCAAAGTGCTGGTATTACCGGCATGAGTCACCATGCCCAGCTGGTAGGTTGCAAATTCTAAATAGACTGGCCGGGTGCGGTGGCTCAAGCCTGTAATCCCAGCACTTTGGGAGGCTGAGACGGGCGGATCATGAGGTCAGGAGATCGAGACCATCCTGGCTAACCCGGTGAAACCCCGTCTCTACTAAAAAATACAAAAAACTAGCCGGGCGAGGTGGCGGGCGCCTGTAGTCCCAGCTACTCAGGAGGCTAAGGCAGGAGAATGGCATGAACCCAGGAGGCGGAGCTTGCAGTGAGCTGGGATCTGGCCACTGCACTCCAGCCTGGGTGATAGAGCGAGACTCCGTCTCAAAAAAAAAAAAAAAAAAAGAAAAAATTCTAAATAGACTGTCACGTTGCATTTCCCTACAATTAGGTCAGTGTGCCCAGAACACAGGCAAACAACTTTAACTACCAAATCCTTTCTCTTTAGCAGTGCGATTTTCAAACTGTTACTCTCCTTGTGGTCTGGACTCACCAAAGTTAGATCCACGATTGGTGAGACTAGGGTAGGCAGCAGCACCAGGTGATGCAGTTGGAGCACCAGGGAGGGAGATGGAGCTGAAGGAGGGTGGAGTCTGAAAGTTGCCCACACCAAATTGGGAAGTACGAGTCTTAGCAGTAGCCTGGGTAACCACCTGCTAAAAAGAGATGGAGAGGGGATACAGAACAAATACAGCATTAACATCATTGCACATACCATGCCTATGAGAGTCAACACTGTCAATCACTGCATCCTTCTGAACCAAGCTCATCACTTATTTCCTATTGTATATTTCTTCCAATTAACTCTCAATCTCTCTTGACACTATTTTTTAGGCAGCTGAGATAAAGGTACAAAAAGCAATGAACTATGGGATTAATAAAAGTTGTAAGAATTAAATGAGGCCGGGCGCGGTGGCTCAAGCCTGTAATCCCAGCACTTTGGGAGGCCGAGGTGGGTGGATCACGAGGTCAGGAGATCGAGACTATCCTGGCTAACATGGTGAAACCCCGTCTCTACTAAAAATACAAAAAACTAGCCGGGCGTGGTGGCGGGTGCCTGTAGTCTCAGCTACTTGGGAGGCTGAGGCGGGAGAATGGCATGAACCCGGGAGGCGGAGCTTGCAGTGAGCCGAGATCACACCACTGCACTCCAGCCTGGGAGACACAGTGAGACTCCGTCTCAAAAAAAAAAAAAAAAAGAATTAAATGAAAGCATCTTATAAACTGTGAAGTTATACAAAACTAGAGGCATTCGTAACAGTAAAGTATTATATGCAGGCCAGGCGGGGTGGCTCATGCCTGTAATCCCAGCACTTTGGGAGGCCGAGGCAGGCAGATTACCTGAGGTGAGGAGTTCGAGACCAGCCAGGCCAACATGGTGAAACCCTGTCTCTACTAAAAATACAAAAATTAGCTGGGCATGATGGCATGTGCCTGTAATCCCAGCTACCCAGGAGGCTGAGGCAGGAGAATCATTTGAACCTGGAAGACAGAGGTTGCAGTGAGCCAAGACTGCACCCCTGCACTCTAGCCTGGGCAACAGAGTGAGACTCTGTCTCAAAATAACAACAACAAAAAAAGTACTATATGCAGAGAAAAAATATTCTGCACCATTATTCAGTCTGTTCTGCATTCATTTGTTCCTAATGATGTATTTTTTATAAAAACTATTTTCTCACAAGAGTTGTGTATATGCATTATAGACTATTTGGAAAGTGAAGGAAAATATAAAGAAAATAAGAATCATTCGTAATTCCATGGTAAACATGTTTGGATAATTTCTTCCAGTTTCTATTTTCTCGTGCATTTTGTACACAATTGAGATCAGATTGCATATAACATTCTGCAGCCTGCTTTTGGTTTTCACTTTTTAAAACTATTACTTGTATAACATAAATATATAGTAATATTAAATAATATTTCTTTAGACAATGTATTTATTGTGCATTATATTACATATATGAATATTATATAAGAATTTTTCGGCCAGCTGCAGTGGCTCACGCCTGTAATCCCAGCACTTTGGGAGGCCGAGGCGGGCAGATCACGAGGTCAAGAGATTGAGACCATCCTGGCTAACACAGTGAAACCCCGTCTCTATCAAAAATACAAAAAATTAGCCGGGCATGGTGGCGGGCGCCTGTTGTCCCAGCTACTCGGGAGGCTGAGGCAGGAGAATGGCATGAACCCGGGAAGCAGAGCTTGCAGTGAGCCGAGATCGCGCCACTGCACTCTAGAGCCTGGGCAACACAGCGAGACTCCATCTCAAAAAAAAAAAAAAAAAAGAATGTTTGAACTTTTTTGTAAACAGACATCACTGTAAGTTAGTCATTAATTTTCTCCTTTTTTCCTGCCTTATGGAGTCCTAAACAAAGAGGAAACATCTTAGAATTTACTCCAAAACAAATCTGAAAATCGGACGCGCTCAAAATGTTCCAAGTGAGCAATTATGATTTAAGGTGAATATTTAAGATAAAAACCACAGACTCTACTGAGATTTTTTTATTATCTGTGATTTTTAATTAGCTACTCTCAACAAAGATGGAAACTGGAAACTGGAGAACAGGGGTTGTGGAGAAGGTATTTAAAATAAAAAACACTGATTTTACATATGGGAAAAAAGCCCAAACAAACAAAAAATAATACACAGGGAACAAACAGATGATAGGTTTTACCTGGGCAGAAAAGCCTGAGCGGGTAGTAGGGGTCCAAGTTGGGGTTGCTCCTTGGGTGGGGTTGGAGTGGCGGGAAATCTGGGCCAAGATCTGTCCTGCAGAAGCTGATGGCTGGACAATGGTTACAGGAGGGGCTAGGCCACTATTCCTAGGAGTGAATAAATGAGGTAAAGGATTAAAGGGATAGATTTATCACAGAAGCCAGGAATCAAAGGACAATCTAGTGCTATCCCTAGATCCCTCTGACTTCTTGCAGGTTAGGGAAAATTTGATAACAATTTGGAAAAGACAAGAAAGACTGACAGTCACACACTGACCAGGACACACAGAGATGGAGCCTAGAACATGGCAATAGGACAGGTGCAAAGAAATAGAAGGAGGAAAAGCAGCTTGTTTGCCTTACGCTAGGCCCTGCAAGCTTCACTGCTTTTTCTGAAATAACCAGAGAAAGCAAGGGAAGAATAAAATTTGGATTCAGCAGCTGAATCCCTTAGGGCCCTGTAAAGCAGCACATATATACGGGGCTCACCTGAAATTCTCTGCCGGCCGGGGGGTAGGAGGGAATGTGTTGCCCTGGGAGAATAGCTGTTGGGTGGCAGGGACAGTGCTGGAGGAGATGCCTTTACTCTGATCTGTGGACCAAAAGGAGTTGGGGGAGGGCCAGTCAAGGGGCTGTAGTATATTAGTTCAGCAAGTTCCTATTTACTCAGGTGGTATTACAATTAAGTGGAAAAACACTGGAAGATTACTGATTGGGCAGTGGTATGCCCATCAGTAAGTGATCTAAATGAGAATTTAAAAGGATAATGAGAAAGAAACATACCTGCATTGATGTTGTGATAGATTTCTGAAAATCTTGGATCTCTATCCTGGGCAAATAAACCATCTGACTTCTCAAGGGGCTTGCTGTGTTCTGGTCCTGTGGTTGTCACAGGCTGAACAACCTGTGGAATACAATGATAAAAATAACCATTAAAGATTTAACATGATGATTCAATAACCCTAAAATTCATATAAAACATATGTACATTCTAACTAGTACTGGAGAACACTTCCTAAGTAAATACTCCCTATCCTCTTCAGCGAAGAGGACACAACTTACCTGGGAATGATTGTAGCTGGCCAGTCCATCTCTTCCTGGTACCATGTCCAATTCTGTTTGCTGTTGCTGCTGCCTATATGTCAAAGGCCAGTTGAGAATAGAAAAAAAAAATTTTTTTTTTTAAAGAACCTGGAGAAAGAACCTTAAAACAAATCAAACAGGCCAGGCATGGTGGCTTACGCCTGTAATCCCAACACTTTGGGAGGCTGAGGCAGGTGGATCACCTGAGGTCAGGAGTTCGAGACCAGCCTGGCCAAAATGGCGAAACCCTGTCTCTACTAAAAATACAAAAAATAAGCCGGGGATGGTGGCAGGCACCTGTAATCCCAGCTATTGAGGAGGCTGAGGCAGGTGAATCACTTGAACCCAGGAGGCAGAGGTTGCAGTGAGCCTAGATCATGCCATTGCACTCCAGTCTGGGCAATGAGAGCAAAACTCCTTCTCAAAAAAAAATAAAATAAAATACTAACCAACCAACCAAACAAAAAATATATGGGATTGCAAATGACCACCCCCTGGGTGACTGCTCAACAGATGATTATTTGACCATTTCTTACCTGGGTGCCAGCTGTCCTGAGCCCATCTCCAGGGGTAAATTAGCTGTGGGACCTAGCTGTGGCCTCTGGATTGTGTTAGAGAGTGTAGGCCGTGGTTCTTGGCTAGAGTTCCTAGGAAAACAGAGTAGACAGTAAAGCGGGGGTGGAGGAGGAGGAAGGGGGAAGAGAGAGAGAAAGAGAAGAATCAGATTTTGTATGTAAAGCTCTATAGATTAATCTGTAGGTGGAACAATCAATAAATCCTTCATTAAAGTCCAATCCTACAGTTAATCTAGGGTGTCAGTTTCAGCAAATAGAAACTATGTTCTATGACACAGGGGTCATCTTGTTGGGTTCTAACTCCTTCTAGGTATTCAAAACCTGGTTGTTGTGGATGTGTGTACATATTCATATAAGGTATTTTTTAAAAGCATAGGTAAAAAACTGAAAGTACGTACACTGTACATTAACAAAGACTATCTGGAGTGTGAAAATTTTATTCCTTCTCTCTGTATTTTTCCATACTTTCCACATTTTCTATAAAGAATATTTATTTAAAAATAAAATACTAGACAGGCACGGTGGCTCACACCTGTAATCCTGGCACTGTGGGAGGCTGAGGCAGGGTGGACTGCTTGAGCTCAGGAGTCTGAGACTGGCCTGGGCAACATGGTGAAGCCCCCGTCTCTACAAAAAACACAAAAATTAGCAGGCATGGCGGTGGGCTCCTGTAGTCCCAGCTACTCAGGAGACAGGTGGGAGGATCGCTTGAGCCTGGGAGGCGGAGGTTGCAGTGGGCTGAGAGCGCGCCACCACACTCCAGTCTGGGTGACAGAGTGAGACACTGTCTCAATGAAACAAACAAACAAACAAATCCCTAAAAGCTAATTAAAATTAATCATGGCAGGGAAAATGATACATAAACATGGAGAAAGCAATTATTTCCAGAAACTCAAGTCCTTAAAACGGCTTAAATTTTTAAAAACTTAAACAAAATGGAAACACAAAAATGATGGTTGTTGTGTAATATAAAGATGCAAAAAGACAAAAATAAAGAGCTACAATGACCATGACCATCCACTTGAGTCCTAAGTTAATAAAAATTTCTAACTCAATCCACTCTGTTATACAAAGTTAGCAAAGAATTAAACTTTACAAGTTCTAAAGACTGAATTGGACAATACTGTTGTCACCAGGTATTATTCATACTTGCTACGTAGTCATAATCTAAAGAGCTGGATTCAAGGCCAATTCTACAGAAAAAGGATTAAATGGCAAGGTGGTAACCTGACAATTGATACCTACTAGATGGCTATAATAAACAAAAAGACAGTAACAAGTGTTAACAAGGATGTGGAGAAATCAGAGCCCTTGTACACTGCTCCTGGGAATGCAGAATGATGGGGCAGCTTTGGAAAACAGTTTGGCAATTCCTCAAAAGGTAAAACAGAGTTACTATGTGGCCAGCAATTCCACTCCTGGGTGGAATTCAAGAGAATAAAAACATATCCACACAAAAACTAGTACACAAATATTCATGAAAGCATTTTTTCAGCTCCTTATCCCTATTTTACAGATGGAAGCATTTTTGATAACCAAAAAGTAGAAACAACCAAATGTCCATTAATGAACACACAGACAGTATGTGGTATATCCATACAATGAAATCTTATTTGGCAATAAAAAGAAATGAAGTAGGCTGGGCGCGGTGGCTCACGCCTATAATCCCAGCACTTTGGGAGGCCGAGGTGGGTGGATCACGAGGTCAGGAGATCGAGACCATCCTGGCTAACACGGTGAAACCCCGTCTCTACTAAAAATACAAAAAACTAGCCGGGCGAGGTGGCGGGTGCCTGTAGTCCCAGCTACTCAGGAGGCTGAGGCAGGAGAATGGCGTGAACCCAGGAGGCAGAGCTTGCAGTGAGCTGAGACCACGCCACTGTACTCCAGCCTGAGTGACAGAGAGAGACTCCATCAAAAAAAAAAAAAAAAAAGAAATGAAGTACTGATACATGCTACAACATGGATAACCTTTGTAAACATTATACTAAGTGAAAGAGGCCAGTTACAAAGGAACTACATAGTCTGTGATTCCATTTATACAAAATGTCTAGAATAGACAAATTTATAAAGACAACAGATTCATAGTTATATAGAACTTCAGAGCGGGGGTAAAGAACAGGGAATGACTGTTAACTGATCTAGAATTTGTTTTGGGGGAATGAAAATATTCTGAAATTAGACTGCAGTAAGAGTTACATAACTATGTGATATACTAAAAAACACTGTATACTTTAAATGGGTGAGGTGTATGGTATGTGAAATATATCTCATAAAACTTTTTTAAAAAGCAGCTGCGAAAGAAAGGTCAAATAGAAAAGTGCAAAAGAGAGGAACAGTAACTAATGAAAGAGGAGGACGTAGCTATGCTCTAAAGAAAACTGACCAAATCAGGCCCACTGCCTGTTTTTCTAAATAAAGATTTACTGGAACACAGCCACATTCTTTCATTTGTCTATGGCTGCTTTCATGCTACAGCAGAATTGAGTAGGTGGAATAAAGACCACATGGCCCACAAAGCCTAAAATATTTACTATCTAGCCCCCCTTACAGAAAGAGCTTGCCTACCCCTGCTCCAGAAGAAAATCCTGTCAGACTAGAGCAATAAACTGGTGTACAAAACATAATCTTTTCCAGAAAGAGTTGATACATAGAATTGAAACATAAACCCTTCCATCTCAGGACCTAGTCTCTAAATTATTGTTTGTAAAATCTTATTCTGGCGAGGTGCAGTGGCTTATGCCTGTGATCCCAGCACTTTGGGAGGAGGACGGACTGCCTGTGCCCAGGAATTTAAGACCAGACTCTGCAACATGGAAAAATCCCATCTCTACAAAAAATACAAAAATTAGCCAGGCATCTTGGTGGATGTCTGTAGTCGCAGCTACTGGGGGACTGAGGTGGGAGGATCGCTTGCGCCTGGGAGGTTGAGGCTGCAGTGAGCCATGATCACACCATTGCATTCCAGCCTAGGTTCCAGAGCCAGACCCTTTCTGAAAACAAAACAAAACAGAACAAAAACAAAAACAAAAAAACCTCACTCTACTCTGATCAGCTATCCCAAATCCTGTAAGTTGGAAAATGAGGAATTTCAAACTAATGGTGTTTAATACTAGAAAAGTGAGGAGAAGGGAATAGCTTGATAAGACTAAGAAGAGCTGGTACATTAGAAATCCCAACATTGGAAAATGCCTGTGTGATATTATGAAATACAACTGATTGCTGAACATGGAGGCTAGGGGCACCCACCTCTGTGCCGTCGAAAATTCGACTGTAACTTCTGACTCTCCCAAAACTTTACTACTAATAGCCTACTGTTGGCCAGAAGCCTTACCAATAACATAAACAGTTGATTAACACGTTCTGTATGTTGTATGTATTATGTACTGTATTCTTACAATAAAGTTAAAGAGAAAATATTAAGAAAATCTTAAGGAAGAGAAAATACATTTACAGCACTGTACTGTATTTACCTTTATCATAAGCTTATATCATCTTACAAGATGACTTACAAGATGAGTCATCTATATGAAGTGTCAAGCAACCACAGCTGCAGACTTCATTCTACAGTACATATCAAGCAATTCACCTTTTTCTTATAATGTCATGACTTTTCCCTGCTTCTTGGGAAGACTTCCAGCATCACTAGTGGCACTTCATACTGTTCCCAAATGTTATTCAAGGTTTCAGTATTGCACTAAACATGATGAAAAATATGCAAGAACCATGAGATTTCACTTTTTACTGCAATATGCAATTTATGGGAGTGAATTGCTCATGAAGAGATGATTAGCATCACACAGAATTTTTTTTTTTTTTTTTGAGACGGAGTCTCGCTCTGTCGCCCAGGCTGGAGTGCAATGGCGCGATCTCCGCTCACTGCAAGCTCCGCCTCCCGGGATCCCGCCATTCTCCTGCCTCAGCCTCCTGAGTAGCTGGGACTACAGGCGCCCGCCATCGCGCCCGGCTAATTTTTTTGTATTTTTAGTAGAGACGGGGTTTCACTGTGTTAGCCAGGATGGTCTCGATCTCCTGACCTTGTGATCCGCCCGCCTCGGCCTCCCAAAGTGCTGGGATTACAGGCGTGAGCCACCGCGCCCGGCATCACACAGAATTTTAAGCAAACTGGCAACAATTGAGCAATAGGAGGTGGCTACAAAATTATTACAATAGTATAGTATATACTACCGTTAACTTTACACAGTTATGATTTAAAACTGCATCTTTACATTTGTTTACATTTCTCTCAACTACAAATGGTTCCATTGTACAAATGGTGTGTATGTATACGTTGTGATGCATTTTTACTTTTTTTTTTTTTGGAGATGGAGTCTCACTGTCACCCAGGCTGGAGTGCACTGGCACGATCTCAGCTCACTGCAACCTGCACCTCCCAGGTTCAAGTGATTCTCATACCTTAACCTCCCAAGTAGCTGGGACTATAGGCACGTGCCACCATGCCCAGCTAATTTCTGTATTTTCTTTTTTTTTTTTCTAGTAGAGACAGGGTTTCACCACGTTGGCCAGGTTGGTCTCAAACTCCTGACCTCAAGTGATCTGCTCAACTCGGTCTCCCAAAGTGATAAAGTGATGGGATTACAGGTGTGAGCCACTGCACCTGGCCAGCATTTTTACTTTTTATAATAGATTTGTATATGTTGTATGGTAGTAAATGATAAAACAGACTAGAATTTATATGTATTTAATATATTCATGCATGACATGCCTAACTTTTTCTAATTTTTTCAATACATCTAAGCTATGTAGCTTATTTTCAGGTTTTTCAAATTGTCACAAATATCAAAAGAATTTTCCAAAATATTTACTGAAAAAAATCCATGTATAAGTGGACCTGGATTTTTACCAATTAAAATCTTTGGAATCTTCAGTGTGATAAGTGTCTTTCTGTCGCTAATGAGTTGACTGAGGGCCGGCAACCCCTAGGTAGCTTCAAGATGGGGGCTCGTCCATGGAAAGATCAAGGCAAAATTAGAGGGTTGGGACTTATAGCCCTAACCTGCAACCTCATGGAGGGGAGTGGGACCTAAGGTTAAGTTGATCACCAATGGCCAATGATTTAATCACTCATGCCTACATAATGAAATTTCCATTAAAACCCAAAAGGACTGGGTTTGAGGAGCTTCTTAATAGGTAAACACATGGAAATCCCTGGAGGGTAGTCCACCCAGAAAGAGTTTGAAAGCTCTGTGCTCCTTCCTCCTTACCTTGCCCTATCTATCTCTTCATCTGATGTTCACTAGTATCCTTTGTAATATCTTTTATAATAAGCTGGTAAACATAGGTAAATGTTCCCCGAGCCATTCAAGCAAATTGACTGAACCCAAGTAGGGGGTCATGGGAGACAGCTGGTCAGTCAGATGCACAGGTAAAACAACCTGGGGCTTGCAACTGGCATCGGAAGTGGGAGCAGTCTTGTGGTACTGCATCCACAAATTGGGGGATCTGATGCTATCTCCGAGTAGATAGTGAACTGAATTGAATGGAAGGACACCCAGTTGGTGTCCACTGCAGAACTGATCGCTTGATTTTTTTTTTTCTTTTTTATCTTTTTTTGAAACGGAATCTCACTCTGTAGCCCAGGCTGGAGTGCAGTGGGGTGATCCCAGCTCACTATAACCTCCACCTCTCAGGTTCAAGTGATTCTACTGTCTCAGCCTCCCGAGTAGCTGGGACTACAGGTACATGCCACCATGCCTGGCTAATTTTTGTGTTATTGCTTGATTGTTTACCCCTCACATAGGGCATCAGAAGTATTTTGTGTTGGGAGAGTAGAGGAAAAACAGTTTTTTCACACTCCTGTATAACACATACTTCACATTGGTGTTGGTACAGATGATGTACTCAATTTCATCTGAGTAAGGGTTCTGGAAAGTAAAGGAGCTGGTTCTCATCCAGAGCCATTCTTGGTTCTTAGACCGGAACCGGAACATGACAGACAGCACTTGGCCTTTTAATTTCACCACCTGAAAAAGTTTTCATGCCATCAGTGGAACTCATAGAAAATTTTCATTACAAAAATAAATAAAAATTTTCCCATTTCTACAACCCTAAAACTCTTGTCATTGTCCTTGAGGCACCAGTATTTTTCAATATTAAAACAAAACGAGAGTAAAAACTAAGTGATTCAATATGGAAGCATATTTCTCATGCTTCCTTTCATCTAGAGTGCAGTGGTGCGATCTCTACTCACTGCAACCACCACCTCTCAGGTTCAAGCGATTCTCCTGCCTCAGTTTCCCAAGTGGCAGGGACTACAGGCACGTGCCACCACGCTCGGCTAATTTTTTGTATTTTTAGTAGAGACGGTGTATTCACCATGTTAGCCAGGATGGTCTTGATCTCCTGACCTCGTGATCCACCCGCCTCGGCTTCCCAAAGTGCTGGGATTACAGGCGTGAGCCACTGTGCCCAGCCTTTTTTTTTTTGAGACGGAGCCTCGCTCTGTCACCAGGCTGGAGTGCAGTGGCGCAATCTCAGCTCACTACAACCTCCGACTCACTGGTTCAAGCAATTCTCCTGCCTCAGCCTCTCGAGTAGCTGAGATTACAGGCACGTGCCACCATGCGCAGTTAATTTTTGTATTTTCAGTAGAGACAGGGTTTCACCATGTTGGCCAGGATGGTCTCAATTTCCTGACTTCGTGATCCGCCTGCCTTGGCCTCCCAAAGTGCTGGGATTATAGGCTTGAGCCACTGAGCCCGGCCAGAGACTCAAGCTTTCTTATTAGGTTGGTGCAAAAGTCATTGCATTTTTGCCATTAAAAAAAAAATGGCAAAAACCACAATTTCTTTTGCACCAACCTATTACTATTCTAGTCAAAAAGGAATAATACTTATTTCCAGGAAGGAAAAGACTGTTTCCCTACTTCCCTTGGGAAATCCATTAAAAATACTCTGAGCTACCTTTACAAGTCTATACCAGAAATTTGGTAAGTTTAATGACACTGAATATAGCTTACATGTTGCTCTTCAGTCCTATTTTTTCCCCTGAAATCTGAGAACATCTGTTTTCATTTTTTTTCTTTTTTTTCTTTTTTTCTTTGAGATGGAGTCTCACTCTACTGCCCAGGCTGGAGTGCAGTGCTGCAATCTTGGCTCACTGCAACCTCCGCCTCCCGGGTTCAAGTGATTCTCCTGCCTTAGCCTCCTGAGTAGCTGGGGACTACAGGTGTGCCCCACCACACCCAGCTAATTTTTGTATTTTTAGTAGAGATGGGTTTTCACCATGTTGGCCAGGCTGGTCTCAAACTCCTGACCTCAAATGATCTGCCTGCCTTGGCCTCCCAAAGTGCTGGGATTATAGGCATGAGCCACAGCGCCCAGACAACATCTGTTTTCACAGTATCTACAGAGGCTTCCATAAATAAAATTAAGTTGGCTTTAGTCTTGTTTTGCTTTTTAAAAGTAATTTAAGTTATTCTATTTTTTATTTTATTTTATTTTTAGACAGTCTTGCTTTATCACCCAGGCTGAAGTGTAGTGGGGCAATCTTGGGTCACTGCAAGCTCTGCCTCCTGGGTTCAAGCAATTCTCGTGCCTCAGCCTCCCAAGTAGTTGTGACTACAGGCATGAGCCACCATACCTGGCTAATTTTTGTATTTTTAATAGAGACAGGGTTTCAAGATGTTGGCCAGGCTGGTTCAAACTCCTGGCTTCAAGTGATCACCTGCCTCAGCCTCCCAAAGTGCTGGGATTACAGGTGTGAGTGACCATGCCCAGCCAATTTTAGGTTATTTTACACACTAGTCTCATGGAATAGAAAATAATCTTTTAACTCTATATTCCTAAAAATTAAAAAATAAAAAATAAAAAACCAGTATTAGAAGCCAACCACCTATTTTGTAATACTATGTATCAAATACTGGGTGATGTGTTTTATATTCATTACCTTATTTAATCTTCCCAACAACCATCTGAATTAAGGTACTATTAATATATTCATTGTATCAGTAAGGACACTACTGAGACTTAAAGAGGTTAATTAACTTGTCTAATACAAAGTAAAAACCGTTATCGAAAGCCGTCTATAAAATTCACCAGATATTTTCAGAAGCTGAAGCCTGAGAATGACAATTAACAGTCAGCTTATATAATTCATTACAACTCTCACTGATCCATAAAAGAACCGTCTAGGCTGGGCGCAATGGCTCACGCCTGTAATCCCAGCACTTTGGGAGGCTGAGGCGGGTGGATCACAAGGTCAGGAGATTGAGACCATCCTGGCCAACATGTTGAAACCCTGTCTCTACTAAAAATACAAAAATTAGCTGGGCATGGCAGCGCATGCCTGTAATTCCAGCTACTTGGGAGGCTGAGACAGGAGAATCGCTTGAACTCGGGAGGCAGAGGTTACAATGAGCCGAGATCACACACTACACTCCACCCTGGCGACAGAGCTAGACTCCTAAAAAAAAAATTAACTGTATAAAATGAATTTTTCTACTACAAGCTTAGTGAAGTATACCGTTTTTTTTTTTTTTTCTTTTTTTTTTTTTTGAGACAGAGTCTAGCTCTGCCATCCAGGCTGGAGTACAGTGGTATGATCTCAGCTCACTGCAACTTCTGCCTCCCCGGTTCAAGTGATTCTTGTGCCTCAGCCTCCCGAGTACCTGGGATTACAGGCATGCACCACCATACCAGGCTAATTTTTTGTATTTTTAGTAGAGATGGGGTTTCACTGTGTTGGCCGGGCTGGTCTTGAACTCCTGGCCTCAAGTGATCCACCTGCCTCAGCCTCCCAGAGAGCTGGGATTATAGGTGTGAGCCACGGCGCCCAGATGAGAACATCTATTTTCACAGCATCTACAGAGATTGGGTGCATGAGCCACCATGCTTGGCCCAATAGTTTAAATACCTTAAAGACAGCTCCTTGGATACAGTTAATTGAATACAAGACAGTAAATAGCCAAAGCCAAACAGAAATACCTTGGGGATTATCCATAATTTCAAAGTATTAATCCTTTTCTATTTCTTAAAAATGCAGATTAAGTACTAAAGAACATAAAACTGTAGTGCTTGCCACAGTGTTCAGTTAATCAGTAGTCAATATTTATGGAGTGAATATGATACATATTTATTCAGAACCAAACCAGGAAAAAAGTTACCTGTTGGAAGCTGTCTCTTAGAAGCTGCTGGTCTTCAGGATGACAGAATTCCACAATATTCTTTCCTAAGAGTTCCTAGAAGAGAGAAAGAAAAGTATGATATATACTTTTTTTTTAAGATGGAGTTTTGCTCTTGTTGCCCAGGCTGGAGTACAATGGCGCGATCTTGGCTCACTATAACCTCCGCCTCCTGGGTTCAAGCAATTCTCCTGCCTCAACCTCCCAAGTAAATGGGATTACAGACATGTGCTATCACACCTGGCTAATTTTGTATTTTTGTTTAGTAGAGACAGGGTTTCACCATGTTGGTCAGGCTGGTCTCGAACTCCTGACCTCAAGTGATCCACCTGCCTCGGCCTCCCAAAGTGCTGGGATTACAGGTGTGAGCCACCATACCCAGCCAAGATATATACTTTTATGGTCATCTAACTGGCCTGGCCCATCAGCTGGGGACCTGGGTTTTATTTCTTCTGTTTTGATCCTAAGATTATAGTTAAGCGTGGAGGGAAAAATAAGACAATAAACAAAAGATGAAATATGCTAAAAGAAGACAGAATCTGTTAAGGAGCTGGCTTCTAAAACATTTTTCTTTTTCAGAATATTATATATTTATTTTAATGAGATTATAAATTTTAGGTATAATTTATATTCATAATTCAGCCTTTCTAAGTGTATGATTTGATGACTTCTACTAAATTTATACAATTGTGCAATGATTACCACAATCCAGTTTTAGAACACGTTCACTGCCTCAAAAAGTTCCCTTGGACTATCTGCAGTCACTCTCTGTTCCCACTCCCCTCCCCAGCCAACCACAAATCTGCTTTCTGCCTCTCTAGTTCTGCTATTTCTACAAATTTCATATAAATAAAACAAAACAGTATGTGGTCTTTTGGGTCTAGCTTCTTTCACTGAGCATGGTATTTTTGAAGTTCATCTACATGGTTGCATTATCAGTAGTTTATTCCTTTTTATGCTGAGTAGTATTCTAACATGGATACAACACAGTTGTGTATTCATTTACAAAATGTTAATGGACGTTTAAATAGTTTCCATTTTTTGGCTATTATGAATAATACAGATACGAACTGTGTACAACTATGTACAAATCTATGTGTGAACATGTTTTCATTTCTCTTAGGTAGATACTTAGGAATGAAATTGCTAGGTTATAGGATAAGAGTATGTTTAACTTTGTAGGAAATTGCCAAAATGCTTTTGCAAAGTAGCTATACCATTTTACAAGTCTATCAGCAATGTATGAGGGTTCCTTCCAGCTTCTACACATTTTCAACAATACTTTTTGATTATAGCCATTCTAGTGGGTATCTCATTGTGATTTTAATTTGCAGTTTCCTAAGGGTAAAAAGATGTTGAGCATCTTTTCATGTGCATAAATGCATATTTATTCTTTGGTCAAATGTCAAGTCTTGTGCCCTTTTTTACCAGCTGTTTGTCTTAATGAGTTATTTATATATTCCTGGTACAAAGCCTCTTTCAGATATATGATTTGTAACTATTTTCTCTCCATTTATGTCTGGTTTTTTTCATTTTCTTAATAATATCCTTTAAAGACGGCAAACTTTAATTACAATTAAATCCAATTTATCATTTTTTTTCTTCTGTGAATCATGCTTTTAGTGTCATGTAAGAAATCTGTTCCTTAACTCAAAATCACAGAGATTTTCTCCTAGGAGTTTATTTGTAACTTTAGCTCTTACACATTTAGGCCTTTGAGCTGATTTTGTAAATTGTATAAGATAAGATCTATGTGTTTTTATTTTTGGGTGTGGTTTATTTTTTTTGCATACAGATATCGAATTGTTCCATTTGTTAGAAATATTTATTTTATCCATTGAATTGTCTTGGCACCTTTGCTGAAAATTAGTTGACAAGTATAAGAATAGACCTTATTCTGATCTATTGATCTATGTATCTATCCTTACACCAACACCACACTGTCTTGGTAATAGCTTTATAGTTAGTGTTGAATCAGGTAGTGTACATTCTCTTTGTTCTTTGTTTTCAAGACCTCTTTTTCACCAACCTCTTTCACATAGCCACAGCCAGAAGTCTTTCCTTCCCACAACCCTTTTAAAAGTTTATATGATGAGTCAATTCAGAGATGGCTAACTGGTCTGTTGCACGAGTAAATTATAATAACTGGTGCTAAATCTGCATGTTTTATGGGCCATTATTCATTTAGGTAATTACGTGAATTATCTAAATGTGGCTATACTGGTGTAACTAATTAATATGAGTACCTTTGAATCATTATCTGTATTAATATGAATAACAAAAAATAAATACATATTTGTACCTGCTGCTCCCACCTGGTTTGACAAGCCGTATTTCTCTACATGAGATGACAGTCCTAATAGGAAGCTGAAAATAATGTTAGGTACTAACAGAATATGATGATCTCTTTTTCTCAACTGAGGTTGGTATGTTTTGGCTATCTTAGGAACTACATGATTACATAATCTCCAAACAGCCATAGGAAAATGGAGGCCTAGGTATTAGTGATGTAATAGCTCCAGCTCCTCACCTGCGGTTGGTAGCCAACAGTAGCCACACAGCGGTGATCCACAAAAGTGAAGATTCCCTCAATGTTGTGTCGGGAGATGAACTCTGTTGGTTGACAAACATTACTCATGTCTGTACAATTGGGAGAACTAGTTACCTGAGAGTGAAGAGATAAAAATGAGGTAAAATGACACCAGTCTTTACAGATGTATTTCCTATCTCCTCATGGTCTTTTGCATACACATAAGATTCCATTTTAGGACTTTCTAAACGTTCACATTTTATCCAAAAAGGAAAAAAAATGACAATCACAATCAGACAAGGCATAAGGTCTAGCTCTACTCCCAAACATTTACACTTTACCAAGTTAGTAAAGTAAGAATAAAGTTTATTCAACCCAAAATCCACATACTTTCATCTAGCTAGGCTGAGCTCATTACTCAGGCTGATATGGTACAAGTAACCAAGAAACTTATCTATACTTATGAAAAAAAATCAAAATAATTCCACTTTTCTAATGTTAGTCAGGTAATGATAAAATGAAAAGGATCTTTCTTCTTTTGTACAGGGGGAAAGGAGATTAACTGGCAATTGAAAATTAAGCATAGTAAAGCTAAAATTAAGACAAGGGGAAAAAGATCTCCCTCCTCTCATGCTTTTCAACTTCTACTTAAGTCCAAGAATAGCAATGGTCACTATAAATGCCATATTCCTTCAAATTTTTACAGTTTTGTGGAATTCTTCATTTGTATTCAGAAAGTAAAAGAAAATTAACAGGAATGAGTCCTGAAGATTTTTTCTAATTGAAAGGGGATATACATGTGGAAAATTCATACTTGCCTGCAATCTGCCAATGGCCACTAGGCAAAACTTGCTTCCCTGGCCAGCCTCTGGGTCATCATCTGGGAGGGAAACACCTTCAGAAAGGTGAGGTTAAAAGGTTTAACAGGGACCTCCAACTCAAATGCCTTCAAAACTCAGACAAGTAAAGATTCAAAATAGACCTATTTATGGGCCAGGTACCGTGGCTCACGCCTGTAATCCCAACAATTTGGGAAGCCGAGGTGGGCAGATCACTTGAGGACAGGAGCTTGAGGCCAGCCTGACCAACACGGTGAAACCCCATCTCTACTAAAAATACAAAAATTAGCCAGGCGTGGTGGCATGCGCCTGTAATCTCAGCTACTTGGGAGGCTGAGGAGAGAGAATCACTTGAACCCAGGAGGTAGAGGCTTCAGAGAACCGAGATCGCACCACTGCACTCCAGTCTGGGTGACAGACAGAGTGAGACTCCCTCTCAAAAAAAAAAAAAACAAAAAGCAAAACAAAACAAAATACATCCAGTTATGAAGAGGCTAAGCATAAAGCAATAGAGAATGATAAGTAAGAATAAAAATAAACAATTACATAAAATTTACCATATATGCCAGTCATTGTTTTAAGTATTTACATATATATGGATTCCTACCTTTTACCCATGTTAATTATAGTAAACTGGAAATACAAGTCCTACCCAGAGTATTCTAAAAAACTATGCTGGCCAAATAAGGCATATATGAAGACATCCATTCTATGACCGTGTTATAGGCAGAAAATGTATGCTTTGCCTAATCTGTGACTTTTAAAGTTAGCAAGCAACCCAAAATGAAGTTATACCAACCATCAATAGTTATTCATGTCCCTTGGAAAAGAGAGAAACCAATGTTTTATAGAGAAAAGGAAGAAGACTGCATTTCTCCCCTATTGTTTGCACAGTTATATTCTTTTTATCCAGAAAAATAGTACTCCTTGATGCTACACAGAGGTATGAAAGATAACATACTTTAAATGTATGGATTATGTAGTATATAGACTAAGTAATTCAAATGTCATTACTACTTCAGTGAAATTTTTTTTAATTACATTAACTACTTTTATTGGGTACCTGCCACATGCCAGGCACTGGGCTGGATGCTTTCCTTAAATTAAATCTAATCCTCACAAAACCCCTATACAGGATGTACTAACTCCAAATTACAGATGAGAAAACTGAGCTTTATAAAGGTCAAGCAACTTACCCTAGGCAATGCCACTAATAAATAACAATGACAGGAATCATACCCAGGTTTTTCCACGTCCAAAGTTTAACCTCTTTCTGAAACACATCACCTTGCTTCTCTTTTCTCTTAGTTTCTGTCTCCCCCAAATCCCTACTTTCCAATAATATCCATGCGGCAGGGAAGTAATAAAGTTGCTAAGATTTGGAAACTCTGACAAGCCAACTTAAAACGTTGATCCCTGCAACCCAATCACCTTTCTCACATTCCGTGTTTGACCTCAAGTTCTAGTAAAGCCAATCTGCTCAAAGCTTGATTTAAAGCCTTTGCAGAGAATATCCTCAATAAGTTATTACAATAAAGGCATTTCCCCCTTTTCCCTCAAAGTCTTGTTCCTAGTTTAGAAAGCTTTCTCAAATTAACTGCATTCAATGTCTATGCTTCTTTGCAAGAAGTGCTTAGAACACATATGTTCAGTATAAATTTGTGCATTAAAGACCACATTCTGTGACATAGCCAACACTGAATCATTTTCCAGCCTGAATTATCTATCTCCTCAACTGGAATAAAAGCTCAATAACGGAAGGGAAAGATTGTGTATTTTACTTTCCTATTTTCTTTCATATTATACAAAAGTACATTTCATATACCAGGTATATAATAAATATTAGTTTTCATGGACTCTGTGAGAAACCAACGGTTCTAAGGGGAAATATCTACTGTTTCACTTTCTTACCTGCTGGGGGCCAGGCCTTGATGTAGCCTGTGCAGTGGACCACCACGAAGTGAGGTTCCCCATCCTTTACAGAGCCAAGTCCATTCCTAGAAGAGTTACAGGAATTAGAAAAAAAAAAATCTACCCAGTAAAACTCAAAGGGCAATGCTGGCTTAGTACCTTTAAGTTTAGGCTCTTAGGAGTTTACAAAACAGGATAATCAGCTTTCCCACCCAAAAATGACCACCACATTTTTACCCTTGCCAAAGTAAAGTAACCAAAAGGTATGCAGTAGGAGGAAAGCAGGTAAAATAGCATAGCAACTTCCTTAAACAGGATTTTCAAGAGAAGTTTTAGAAGTTTAGGAAAATATTGCCAGAAAAAAAAGTAACTGGGAGGTAAGGGATGAAAGTGAGGGCTGCTGAAGGAACAACTACAGTAAGATAGGTAAAAATGTGATGATCTCTACTGGTATTTGGCCATCCCTTTGGTTTTCACCACTTAGGATCTCACCTGCATCTGTTCCTCACAAAGCTCAGCCTATTCACAGCAACTGGGTCCACAGAGCTACTGCCACACCTGTTTCAAAGAACAAAGAGATTAAAAGCAATCAGGCTGCACTATCAAAGAACTTTCCACAGTAATAGCAGAATAACAGGCTCTGGATACAATTAGACATAGAAAATTGGTAATGCTTCTAATAATGAAGGATAAAGGTAAGTCAGGTTTAGTATTTCTAGAACTTTTAGAATTTGAAGTCAAAATGTTCCATATATTCTTCAAATGCAAATATTCTCAACAACAAGAGTTGGTAAGCTTTTTCTGTAAAGTACCAGATAGTAAGTATTTTCAGCTTCATGGGCCAGAAGGTCTGTTGCAACTAGTCAACTCTAGCATTATAGCATGAAAGTAGCCATAGATAATATGTAAAAATATGGGCATGGCTATGTTCCAATAAAACTTTATTTACAAACAAAGGGCTGTGGTTTGCTTACTCCTGCTCTACATTAACCACAACTTAATGTAATTGCTATAGTTCATTATTATCTCACTCTTGCCTATGTCTTTGCATTAGCCATGTCCACATATTGGGATACTCCTGCCAATGCTACTTTCCCTCTCCCCATTCTATAAAATAAAAATAAAACTTACATAGGGTTAATACATGTCATGCTCTGTTCTAAATATCTTTACATATATTAATTCATCTAATCTTCATAACAACTTTATAAAGTCAGTATTAACATTATCGCCATTGAGATGATTAAATCAAAGCACAATATAGTCATGTAATCATCCAAGGTTTCAGAAGATAGCATCAAAGCTAGAATTCAAATCCACAGAATATGGATTAAAACAAAATCCAGCAGTCTGAGTCTAGAAGCTACTCTAAGTTACAAGCTGGGCACAGTGGTTCAGGCCTGTAATCTCAGCACTTTGGGAGGCCGAGACAGGCGAATCACTTGAGGTCAAGAGTTTGAGGCCGGCTGGCCAACATGGTGAAACACTGTTTCTACTAAAATACAAAAATTAGCCAGCTGTGGTGGCATGCGCCTGCAATCCAGCTACTCAGGAAACTGAGGCATGAGAATCGCTTGAACCTAGGAGGTAGAGGTTGTAGTGAGCCAAGATCATGCCACTGCACTCCAACCTGGGCAAAAGAGCAAGACTCTGTCTCAAAAAAATAAATAAATAAAAATAAAAATAAATCACTAAACCACATAATGTTCAATTTTGTGCCTCTCCAAGCAAACCTTTAATATCCTACCCATAATTTCTAGCAACCATCCTTTTCGTACAATGTAGTCAATTTCCATTATATAACCTGAATTTTGTGACCCCAAGATGTCTTTTGTACCTGTTTAGAAAGGACCACCATCTTTTCTACAGAATCCTAAAATATACAGTATATCATTTATAAACACTAAACACTAACTGAAAGACATAGGAAGTCTCAAATTTCTAACCAAAAACAAAAAGAAGAAATGGTCTGAGTAAATGGATATTGCCTTGTGTTTTAATGGGGAAAAAGTACAGGTTTTGTAGTCAGACAACTATGAATTAAAACAAAATCCTGTATCAAACACTATGTAATAGTGGGAAATTCATTTCTTTTTCTCTTTTTTTTTTTTGAGACAGTTTTACTCTTTTTGCCTAGGCTGGAGTGCAATGGCACAATCTCGGCTCACTGCAACCTCTGCCTCCTGGGTTCAAGCAATTGTCCTGCCTCAGCCTCCGAGTGGCTGGGATTACAGGTGCACACCACCACACCCGTCGAATTTTGTATTTTTTTTTAGTAGGGATGGGGTATCACCATGGTGGCCAGGCTGGTCTCGAACTCCTGACCTTAGGTGATCCACCCTCCCCAGCCTACCAAAGTGCTGGGATTAGAGGCTTCAGCCACTGTACCCAGCCAAGTTCATTTCTTTATATATGTTTTTCCATCTGCAAAACGGTAACCATCAATCTTACACTACAGGGCAATTGTGAGGATGAAATAAGATGACAGAAAGCACCTATCATAGTGTCTGGGAAGTTCAGAAACATTAGTTCCTTTACCAAATACTTTATTCTGTGTTACAATCCATCCGGGTAGGGAGAGTTAAATTTAATCCACTGGAGCTAATCCAACTTAACTCCAACAGAAATAAAACTCTCAGCTCTTGATCCTTCCTATACCAAATCACAATCCTCAGCTTGACACTCACCTCATTCGGCAAATAAATGATCTCCTTGAGCCCATACACATTCTCATGGAAGACTGTTGACCTTCCTTTTTCACTGTTCCAGTCTTTAGATCCAGGATACGCCCTGAAGGAGGATGTGAAGAGCAGTCTGGAGTGCATTTTTGTGTGTGGGGAAGAGGGGGAGAGACACTGAAGGCAAAGATAAGTAAGCATCCTATTCATGCCCTTAATCTCCTTGCTTAGAACTGACCAAGCAGGAGATGATTTTTTTTTTTTAAGTCTAAAATACTTCAATTATCATCAATGAATCTCACTCTTAAGTTCAAAGGCAGCACTGAAAATAACATTGTGCAAGGAAAAGTAGGAGTGGAAAGTAGTATTAGAAAACAAGAGGCAAGGCTATATTCTCATGCCTGATTATTTGTATACACATACAGACATACATACAGAGTAAACGTCAGTGGTTGAAAAACAAGTAATTTTCTGTAGTCTCAGCTAATCAGGAGGCTGAGGCAGGAGGACTGCTTGAGCGCAGGAGTTTGAGGCTATAGTGTGCTATGACTGTGCCTGTGAAGAGTCACTGTACTCCAGCCTCAGCAATAAAGCAAGACCTTGTCTCAAAACAAAACAAAAATAAAAAATTTTACAAATAAAAAAACCAAGTAATTTTATATGTTATAGAAACATATATATCTGTTTGTCTTCTTTATTATATAGAAACGAAGAACAACTTTTGGGGAAAAGGAAGAACTAGAAAAATGAAATCATAAAAACATACAGGAGGGGAAAACTGGTCAAGTGCAGTGGCCCATGCCGGTAATCCCAGCACTTTGAGAAGCCAAGGTGGGAGGAATGCTGAAGACCAGGAGTTTGAGACCAGTCTGGGCAACAGACAGAACCTGTCTCTACAAAAAATTTAAAAATTGGCCAAGTGTGGTGACATGAACTACTCCTAGCTACTCAAGAAGCTGTAAGAAGGCAGATCACTTCAGCCCAGAAGAGTTCAAGATTACAGTAACCTATGATGCACCACTGCACTCCAGCCTAGGCAAGAGAGTGAGACCCTGTTTCTTTTTGGGGGGGAAAAAAAGGAGAAAAACTAAAGATCAACAACACTAATATGAGTATATTGAAATTTCTTGCATTTTAACTACCAGTTTTTATCTGCTTCCACTTTAAATTTTTTTCTAGAGTTGCTCAAGAATAGATATGACTTGTTTCCTCTAGCCAAACTCTGGCCAAAAGACTGAACATAATAAAATAGGGGAGAAAAAAAGAACAACAGTACAGATACAAACAACAACATAAAACACCTTGTACACCGACCAATGACCATATCTATAGAATAAAAAGCTGTTATCATTGAACCTAGCACAAAGCCAAGCACTAGGAGGTAGAAAAAATACCAGATAATTATCCATACAAATGAGATAAAAGCATGGGTAATTCCCTTAGAATGGAAAAAAAAAAAAAAAAGTACTGTAAGTTTGGCTTTTACTGTTCTATTTACACTAATATTAAGATAAATGTAAAATATTATCATTAATGAAATATTTTCTAAGGATGAGCCACAAAGTAGATAATCTCATATGGATAAAAAGAACTCCTTTATATTCATTAAAGGAGAAAATTCTTGAAGTCTTGCCAGAGTCAACAAACCAATTTAAAGGCTAAAACATCTCTTAAGCCTCAGGAAAAAAAGAAGAAAGGGCTTCTCATTCATTTCCCATACACATAACTCTCACCTGTCAGGGCATTTTCCGAAGTGGAAAGCTGCTCACGAAGTTTATCCACATCATCTGGGTGCACCTGATCATAGAGTGTGCTGCCAAACCATTCAGACTGTGGCTGGTTCAAAACAGGAGTCACGGAGTCAGAGACATACACCACCCTGCCTGTCTCACATGAGACAATAAACAGAAAGCCATCTGCTGCCTCCAAGATCAAATGTTTCAGTTCCTGCCCAAGAAAAAGAAATAGAAGTTAATATTGAACTCTGAAAAAACAAGTATTTCTATTCACAGGAAGAAGTAAGACACTTCAGGCCATATGCATCTCTCCATAAGCAACTGCTGGCTCACACCTGATCCATAGTCACAGGTTTCCACCCTAAACGTAGTTACCTTCAAAAATAAGAAAGTTTTTTCTAATACATATTTCTTCACTTTCTCTGTCACTATCCACCTCTTCCTCTCTATCTCAGGATTCAAGAAGAATAATAAGGCTTGGGCTAGGCACAGCGGCTCATGCCTGTAATCCCAGCACTTTGGGAGGTCAAAGTGGGAGGGTCACTCGAATCCAGGAGTTCAAGACCAGCCTGGACAACAGGGCGAAACTCCGTCTTTACAAACAAACAAAACAAAACACACAAAAAAAACTAGCCAGGTGTGGTGGCACATGACTGTAGTCCCAGCTACTCGGGAGGCTGAGGTGGGAGGATCACTTGAGCCTGGGAAGCAGAGGTTGCAATGAGCTGAGATCACACCACCGCACTCCAGCCTGAGTGACAGAGCAAGAGACCCTGTCTCAAAAAAAAGGCTTACCATGAACAATAATTGACTTCTTAATTCCATACTGTCTGGTCTCTTTTTAGGATCTTGCTTGACAAATATTCCAACTTTCTCTCTTTCCCCTGAGGCCTATAAAAATGATCAGGTTTTCTCAATTCTATGTAAATCTTCCCTCACTTTGACCCATCTCATCTCTCTTTTTCAGCAGGAAGCTTATACTAAGAATAATGTTATATTCACTGGCTTTATCCTCTTACCTTTCAATTATTTCTCAATCCCACGTCAATCTGCACTCTAAACTACTGTTTTCCTGTTCGGTTTGGTTTTTGTTCTGCCAGGAACAGCATACATATATTTTTAAGGAGGTTACTAATGTCCTCCTAAATACCAATTCAAGTCCCTTCTCCTGGGTCTTCATCACTTTATTCAACCTCTCTGCAGAATCTGACAATCTTGTCCATCTTATCCTTTACATTTTATTTTTTCCTACCTCCTTCTATGAGGCTGTATTCCAATTTTTGCTTCCTCTTCTGTTTCAGACTTCCTTTCCTTTGTTCAAGTCTTAAATGTAGACATTTCCAAAGTTCATCTTAAGTTCTCTTTATTAACACCATACTTTCTTCCTGGGAAATCATATTCACTCTTCCCCACTACGAAATAATACCCAAGTCTATATCCCTAGACCTGACTAATTTTTTTTTCCTGAGCTTTCAGCAGACTTGACTTTCAAGTATCTGCAAAACATTTATAAATATTCTACTAGCAACTCAACATCAACATTCCAAAACCTGAATCATTATTTCCCTCTTAAAAAAACAACCTGCCACGCTCTTCCAATATTCTTTCTTAACAGCACCCTCCCAAGCTGGAAGCCTCAAAATCTAACTATTCTCTCACATTCCAGTGATAACTCAGTTTTATCAATTCTACTTTCCAATGCTTTGTCACTGTCCTAGTCATCTTTTGCCAAAACTAATTAAGTAATTGCCCTGCTTTCAATCCATCCTTAAAATGCTACCAGATCTGCTAATACATTTTTGATGTCTCCCCACTGCATAAAAATTAAAATCTAAATTCTTTAACACCTAAACATTCCATCATTAGATCCCAGCCTGCCTTCCTATTACCTCCCAAAAACATGCTAAAACACTTGACTTTCTTTGCACAACCCAATTATTCCACACTTCTAAGTTTTTGCTCAAGTGATTCCCAAAATCCTCAACACTACTCCCCAACTCATTTTCCGTATCTGCATTTCTACAGGATTCATTACTGCACTTCCGTTATAGAACTAGTTCTATGTTTAATTTATTTATTTACATGTCTGTTTCCACCAGAAGACCATTTCTCTTACCATTCTTTCTATTTCTCACAGCACAACACACCTGGTTTGCCCACAAAAGGTGCGTAACTGGAGTTTGTTGAATACCTGCACATGTACTGTTAAAGCATATTAACTATTTCAATGTATGTAACTATAAAGCATGTACTTTTAAGTAGACCATCCTATTTGGAAAAATTCTTATTCCATTTTCTCAAACTATATTCTCTCCTCCTTTCTAATCATTTGATTAAATTGGTGACATTAAGGGCATACTTGATTGATACTGAAGTAAATTTTTTTCTTTCTTATACCTCCTACATTTTCCAAATTTTTCTGTAATGATCATGTTATTTTAATAACCAAAATAGAACATGGCTTCCTTACCCTCAGAAGTCTTCCCTAACCATCCTCACTCAAGTCTAGCCATTCTATTCACTTTAGCCATCCCTTTGGTATATGTCTATCTAGTCCCACATAAAATTACTAATTAAAAAATACAATTCCTCTCTTTATGCATTTTCCTGTCATTTTCTGTTGTATCCTGCCACTCACGTACTTATATTCAGATGAAGCTCCTAAAAGGCAGAAAATCTTTATGCCTTCTGTTTTGCATAGTGCATCAAATGTAACAGAGCACATCCCAAGCAACAATTAGACTCTCAGTTATTGTATCACCAAAAGAGGGACAGATTCATTCTATTACTAAAACTAGAAGCTGCTTCAGGGATAAGAAATAGATTTCTTCCATCTTCTATAACCCTAAAGGCAAGGAAGAAAACTGGTTCCATGGACATAGTCATTCCCTCTGTGAGTCCACTGTTCTTCTTCCATCCTATATGCTATATTCATGAGTCAAGTTCTCAAATATTAATACTTATTAGTTTGTTAAATGGTTTTCACAACTCTTCTCTACTTCTAATTGTCCCAATGCTAATTAATGTTATAACTAAGAACTGAAATTCATTTTCCCATTGTCTGACTTTTTCCTGAAAAGCTGAATTCTTGTCCAAAAAACGAAAACTTTCAAGAGATTCACCCAGATTATAGACTTTCTCAGAACTGTAAGTCCCAGAGACCTGATCAGTGAGGAAAGACGGCTTATAGGAGCCATCAGTGGATGTGTTGCCAGTTCCCCGCAAGGACTTCATGTGAGAAACTGCCATGCGTAAGATGGTTAACTTGTCTGGTTTTCGAGCCAGGGCACTACAGGTGGGTACCATATCTGACAGTTCTGTGATGTAGGCTGTCATCTTGTTCCGTCGCCGCCGTTCAATTTCACTGTGATTTTCCCTGCATGGAAAGAGAGAGAAGCCCCATCCAGGTGGTCACATCTGGTCATTTGGTAGCAGGGAGAGTGATATGGACACCAAGTGTGCTGCTGAAGAATGTGGTATTCAGATTTAGTGATGCTTAAGTCTCAGCAGTTAAAATAAGGTTTGCCAACCTTCTCATGCAAAGCAAGCATGAAACAGAACTAATAAGGCAGACAGAGAACAAGCAGATAATACAATTCCCTTCCCCCTATTTCCTGGAAACTTCACATCATTTGCAAATTACCACTCCCTCAGAAAAAAAGCTGTTTTAAGAAATGACAGGCCAGGCATAGTGGCTCACGCCTGTAATCCCAGCACTTTGGGAGACTGAGGAAGGTGGATTACTTGAGGCCAGGAGTTCAAGACCAGCCTGGCCAACATGGTGAAACCCTGTCTCTACTGAAAATACAAAAATTAGCAGGGCACAGTGGCATGCCCCTGTAATCCCAGCTACTTAGGAGGCTGAGACAGGAGAATCACTTGAATCCAGGAGGTGGAGGCTGCAGTGAGCCAAGATTGCACCACTGCACTCCAGCCTGGGTGACAGAGCAAGACTCCATCTCAAAAAGAAAAAAGAAAGAAAGAAAGAAATGACAATATTTCTAAATGCTGATTTTACTCACTTAAGTTCCATTGGAACATATAACCTCAGCTTGGTTAACTCCCATGTTGACTAATTCAACTATTTAAAGGCCAGAAAATAAAAGGATCAATTTTTGCCAACTCAAGTATGTAGCTCCACAGCTGATACAAGAATTGATGGTATAGATTTCCTTGGTCTATAAAATATGGTAAGTCTCTCTCTTATTTGCAACATTAAAAGGCAGAATTTGAAGATTTTGAAGTTTTATTTGGCCCATTAATGCACAAAGTCCTACCTTCTTTATCTGGGTGTGCTGCCAGTGCACTCAACTTCTTACAAGACTTAAGATACACCATCTACTAAAAGTCCTATATGGGTCCCCCGTCTGGGACGAAGTTAACTGGAGAGCAGGAGTAGAGTGGAGAGGAGGATGATTAAAGGTCTGGCAAGAGACAATTTGAATCTCACCCAGGTAAACAGACCACAGCTCCAACACTGACTTCCTCAAAATTAAGACAGAAAGATATCACTGTTAACAGGAATAATCCAGTAGTTTTCCAACAGGAATTTTTTAAAGCCCATTAAATTTCTCAGTGTCCTCCATCAGGATGCCTCAAGGAGATAACCAAGCAACATGCTGCATTTCTGCTTCTACTCAAATATTTGCTAGAAATATTTTCTCTCTCTCTCTTTTTTTTTTTTTTTTTTTTGAGACGGAATCTCGCTCTGTCGCCCAGGCTGGAGTGCAGTGGCGCGATCTCGGCTCACTGCAAGCTCCGCCTCCCGGGTTCACGCCATTCTCCTGCCTCAGCCTCCTGAGTAGCTGGGACTACAGGCGCCCACAACCGCGCCCGGCTAATTTTTTGTATTTTTAGTAGAGACGGGGTTTCACCGTGGTCTCGATCTCCTGACCTTGTGATCCGCCCGCCTCGGCCTCCTAAAGTGCTGGGATTACAGGCGTGAGCCACCGCGCCCGGCCGCTCTCTCTTTTTTTTGAGATGGAATCTCGCTCTGTCACCCAGGTTGAAGTACAGTGGCGGGATCTCGGCTCACTGCAACCTCCACCTCCTGAGTTCAAGCAATTCTCCTATCTCAGCCTCCAGAGTAGCTGCAACTAAAGGTGCACGCCACCACGCCCAGCTATTTTTTTTTTTTTTAATTTTTAGTAGAGATGGAGTCTCCCCAAGTTGGCCAGGATGGTCTCGATCTCTTGACCTCGTGATCTGCCCGCCTCAGCCTCCCAAAGTGCTAGGGTTACAAGCATGAGCCACTGTGCCCGGCTTGCTTTATCTCTTTTATTTATTTCTGTTACCACCTAAGAATTCTACTTGAACAAAAATTATTTGTCAAAAAAAAAAAAGAAAAAATTAAAAATCTAACATAAATCTCTTTTTTCTGAGAAGAACAAAGGGAGGTCAAGTACGTAAGTGACTTGCCCTAGGCTACTCTCTTCCCAATACGATGTTTTCTCCACCACATCATGCCAAATCCATTTTCTGAATAGTGAAAGGGTTAGTAAGAAGCTCGAGTTAAACTGGCAGCAAAATGAGTTTGTGGCCCAGATTAAAGAGGAAATAGTAGAAAAAAGGGGGAAAATAGTAAAAATAGGTATCAGCATCAATGATCTATTTCCTAAGTCGCCCCCAAATCACGGATACTAGAAAACAGAAAAGTCTATGCATATTTCTTCTGCAGTATTTCTGCATTACAAACAACAGTCTCCAAAGAGAATTCCAGAGTCTCCTTTCTAAATGGCAAAAAGGGTCTCAACACATAGGCCCATATTTAGTTACACTTTGCCTAAGACATAAAATTCTACTCTCAAACATAAAGCACTCATCTTCCTAGTATCTGACAGATTTCTGACACGTAAGTACAGAAACCTGGTCTTTTAAATAGCCACATCAAGGAAACTAAAACTTTTCTAGAAAACTACCACAAGAAAGGATTAGATCACCAAAGCAACACTAGTTCTGTTGTGAGAATAATCTAGGCTGTGAGTCTTCATAAGAAAATAGGTGTGAGTTTCCTAGAGGTGTGGAGTAAATGCTGAGGCCTAAATACTGGGAGCTAATCACAAATACAGATATATTTGTGGTTTTCTGATAAAAAGAGTATTTCCCTGTTAAAGCACCAACTGGCACAGCTGCATTACTTCTAAGAGCTTTTTGTTCCGTGAAACTTAGTACTGACATAAAGAAAAAAAGAAAAAAACTTAATAGCAATTTCTTAAATCCCTAAGCAAAGTTCCCTCAACTCACCCACTTTCTGATGGGGAAAGCCAAAGTTCCTGTTACACTCAAACTTCTAAAAAATATTGTCCTCTCTTGCCACAGATAAGGAAAAATACAAAGAGAAAGGGGAAGAAAAGATAGAGTAAGAAAAAGGATAGAAAAAGCAGCAGCATCTGCTTCATCATGCTAAAAGACACTGTTCTCCTACCTGGCAAGTCTCTCTTTATCCGCAGAGCTCTGCTCATCATCCGACCTAAAAATAGAATTAATGAACTAAGCTAAAATTAAAATAAAAAAGAAGGAAGGAAGGGGGGAGGGAAGAAGGGAAAAAAGGAAGGAGGAAGGGAAAGGAAATGGAGGGAGGATAAAAAAAGAAAAGGAGAAAGAAGAGAGAAAAGTATATAGAACTAAACAGATGCAGAGAAGAGAGGAGGGAAATGAATTATAGGCAGGAACCTTGCCTGTAACTCTACAAAGTCATCTGTTAGGATAAAGAAAAAGTAACTTACAAGATAAAGGTCAACATAAAAGCAAAGCCAATATATATTGTAAATTAACATGATCTAAACACAGGAAGCATTTTGCCAATCGATCTCTGTAGGAACCAAAGATATACAGAGTCTGAACAAGAACAAACAAAGGGAATTCAGGAATACCATTTTCATACACTGCTCCCAATCTGGAAAGAAAATGATAGCCACATGTGCTATTCTATAAAGACAAAATTAAAGACAGAGTAAATTAAAGATGATAGTATCAAACAAGTGATCACAAATACAATCTCTCTGTCTCTCACACAAACAACACATGCATGTGCCACACAATGACAAAATAACCAACCAGACTTCACTGGAGAAATTATATAAATAACTCTAAGAACTAGGTTTCTGGCATGTCCTCTATTACTGATTTGTTCCTAAAGTAATTCTTAACTTTGATTCAGTCCCTTTGCCATTTCTCTGCAGTATAGCCACACAGGAATGGATCAAAAGTAACAATTCCCCCTCCACTGGAGAAGGATACAAAGAACCATCACTAAATTTTTCCAGAAAACTGAGATACTGTAATGATAGGTGGCAACTGAAGAAATAGCAAGGTGTTAGCAGGCCAATGTATCAGGAATGTGTCAATTCCATTTTAAATACATTTATATAGATAAAGAAGCCTCGAATAAAATGTCTAAGTATGACAGGTTAACAAGCTAAAAGATTATTTAGCTATTAAAAATGACGAATACAATAGCCTTATCAATATATGGGAATGTTTTTATAAAATGGTCAATAGACAGAAAATAACACAGTAACAAGGAAGAAGAATGTAAAAATTTACGCATATATTCTGAGGACAAGAGAAGGAGAAATAAGTGATATTCAGCAGTTTAGAGTTTTACATTCCTTGGGTTATTTCTTCTAGATAGTTCCTTAACAAACTACAAACTTTTTTTTTTCAAAAAGTTGAGCAATTTTCAGCTTTTAAGACCCTCTATTGAATTCCCAAGGAGGATATGTGAGATGCACTACCTTAACAAATCATATGAATGAATTCTGTTGTTTGAAAAAAAGTTAAGCATCTAAAATTCCTATTTCTACTGCCCCTACTACTACAGATCCACAATCCCTTATCCACCCCAGTATTTCTGAATGAAATATATGCACATTAAGCAGGACAAACGAAGACTAAAATCATTCACGCCATGTTTTCATGGCTTTTTGAAATTTCATCAAGATACTGTGGACCTTTACTACCAATAATATTGATGGTCTGACTTTTTAATGAAGGTTGAAAAACTATCCTCCAAATATCTATGATTAACTTCTCATTTTAGAGATGGTTCACATTCTAAAGACAAGTGTCTACTTCAATTAACTTTGATAAACAAATTATTCTTCAAAAACCTCTCAACTTCACTCCTTTCCTGTTGCCACTGCCAATCTAGCCCAGGCCCTCAAGATTTTTTTTTTTTTTTTTTTGAGACGGAGTCTGGCTCTGTTGCCCAGGCTGGAGTAGTGCAGTGGCGTGATCTCAGCTCACTGCAAGCTCCGCCTCCCGGGTTTACGCCATTCTCCTGCCTCAGCCTCCCAAGTAGCTGGGACTACAGGCGCCCGCCATCTCGCCCGGCTAGTTTTTTTGTATTTTTTAGTAGAGACGGGGTTTCGCCGTGTTAGCCAGGATGGTCTCGATCTGACCTCGTGATCCGCCCGTCTCGGCCTCCCAAAGTGCTAGGATTACAGGCTTGAGCCACCGCGCCCGGCCGGCCCTCAAGATTTTATAGCTGTCTTATTATTTCAGCAGCTTCCTATCTATCTCCTTATAGTCCAACAGTCCATCCCTTTAATCAATTCTATAACTGCTACCAGAGAAATATCCCTACAATGCATTTTATATAATATCCTCTAATTCAAAGCCTGAGATTGCATCTCACCACTTCAGAATAGTTTTTAACTACTTCCCCTGATATTTCTTATGTCTCTACATCAATGGTTCTCAAAGTATGTTCCCGAGACCAGGAGCATCAGCAATGAATAAATACTAAATGCTAAGTGCTCAGTTAATCACTGGATTTTGAAATAACAGATTATTCATTTTTCTGAGGTAGCTGCAAACTTAATTTATAAAAAAGAAATAATTTATTGCCTAATATTTTTTTTTTTTTTTTTTTTTTTTTGAGACGGAGTCTCGCTCTGTCGCCCAGGCTGGAGTGCAGTGGCCAGATCTCAGCTCACTGCAAGCTCCGCCTCCCGGGTTCCCGCCATTCTCCTGCCTCAGCCTCCCGAGTAGCTGGGACCACAGGCGCCACCACCTCGCCCGGCTAATTTTTTGTGTTTTTAGTAGAGACGGGGTTTCGCCGTGTTAGCCAGGATGGTCTCGATCTCCTGACCTTGTGATCCGCCCGTCTCGGCCTCCCAAAGTGCTGGGATTACAGGCTTGAGCCACCGCGCCCGGCCTATTGCCTAATATTTAATAAAAACTTTCTAAAAAGAAAATTGACATTTGAGTTAAGAAGAATTTAATAAAAAACAGAGTATATTTCATCATCTTGATAGGCAATTTAAACAAATTTAAGTTAAGAAGAATTTAATAAAAAACAGTATATTTCATCATCTTGATAGGCAATTTAAACAAATTTAAGTTTTTTCACTCAAAACTTTACTTGCCACAAAAACTGTTTCCTTACTGTCGTTTTTTTTTTTTTTTTTTCTGAGACAAAGTCTTGCTCTGTCACCCAGGCTGGAGTGCAATGGTGCCATCTCTGCTCACTGCAACCTCCGCCTCCCAGGCTCACGGAATTCTCATGCCTCAGCCTCCAGAGTAGCTGGGATTAAGAGTACCCACCACGATGCCTGGCTAATTTTTATATTTTTATATATTTTATATTTTTAGTAGAGATGGGGTTTTACCATGTTGGCCAGGCTGGTTTTGAACTCCTGACCTCAAGTGATCCACCCGCCTCTGCCTCCCAAAGTGCTGGAATTACAGGCGTGAGCCACCACTCCTGGCCTCTTACTGTCATTTTTAAAAGAACAGGACCAACCAGGCATGGTGGCTATGCATATAATCCCAATATTTGGGAAGCTGAGGTAGAAGGATCACTGAAACCCCAGAGTTTGAGGCTGCAGTGAGCTATGATCATGCCACTGTACTCCTGCCTGGGAAACACAGTGAAAACAATGTCTCTAAAATGTCTCTAAAAATATACATATATTAAATGTCTCTAAAAATATACACATATTAAAATAAAATAATAGGCTGGGCACAGTGGCTAATACCTATAATCCCAGCACTTCGGGAGGTTGAGATGGGTGAATCACTTGAAGTGAGGAGTTCGAGACCAGCCTGGCCTACATGGTGAAACCCCATCTCTGCTAAAAAAAAAATTATTACAAAAATTAGCAATTAGCCAGGCATGGTGGCACATGCCCGTATTCCCAGCTACTCGGGAGGTTGAGGTGGTAGAACAACTTGAACCCAGGAGACAGAGGTTATAGTAAGCTGAGATTATACCACTGTACTCCAGCATGGGCGACGGAGTGAGACTCTATCTCAAAAAAATAAAATAGGCTGGGCGCGGTGGCTCACACCTGTAATCCCAGCACTTTGGAAGGCTGAGGCGGGCAGATCACAAGGTCAGGAGTTCAAGACCACCCTGACCAACATGTTGAAACCCCATCTCTACTAAAAATACAAAAATTAGCTGGGCGTGGTGGCAGGCACCTGTAATCCCAACTACTCAGGAGGCTGAGGCAGGAGAATCGCTTGAACCCGGGAGGTGAAGGTTGCAGTGAGCCGAGATGGCGCCATTGCACTCCAGCATGGGCAACAGAGCAAGACTCTGCCTCAAAATAAATAAATTAATTAAATAAAATAACAGAACCATTATCTGTATTCCTATTTTTGTAAATCTATTTAATAATAAATGCAAACACAAAATCCATAATTTGTGTTCCTATGGAAACCTTGCAAGCACATTGCTTTAGTTATCACATACACAGAAAAACATTGTATAAAATATACTGCCAGTCTGAAGCCATGTCACCTGAACATAAATGATAGTTACAATACTAAGTTTCCCATACTTCCAAACAGGAAAGAGATTGGACAAAGAAATTCAGTCTCATCCAGAAAAAATTAAAAGTTAATATGCTAGGATTGTCTGGTTCTACAACATGGATCATATTATATGATATATTACCTACTACTATATTACCTGGCAAACCGTTCCTTATCGTTAGACATCTGATCATCATCACACCTGAAGGAGAAAAAAAGGATTGTTTCAAAGCATTGCACTTGTTATATCTATTTCACTCTGAAATGAAAACTAGAAAGGGGTGAAACTATTCAATAGAAAAAAAGCTAATGGAAAAGCATCACAAAGTGATAGAAATAGCAGCACCCCACAGAACTTAAAAGACCCACAACTATTATTTGTCAGGTTTCTGGTATTTCCATTACCCTTACCAGACACACCAAAAAAAGATGATGATCTAATGACAACACAGCTGACTGGTCTGTCAGCACAATTCTAAAGTAAGGGATAGCTTTGGATTTTTTTTTAATTATGGCAAAAAACACATAAAACTTACCACATACCATTTTTAAGTGTACAGTTTAGTGTTAACCATATTCACATTGTTGTGCAACAGATATCTAGAAGTTTTTCATCGTGCAAAACTGAAACTCTATATTCATTAAACACCATTTTCTCATTTCTCCTTCACCCCAACCCCTAGCAACCACCGTTTTACTTTCTGTGTCTATGAATTTGACTACTTTGTAGATACCTCATGTAAGTGGAATCATACAGCATTTGTCTTTTTGTTACTGGCTTATTCTTTCAGTATAATGTCCTTAAGATTCATCTTGCAGCATATGACAGGCTTTCTTTTTAAGGCTGAATAATATTCCCTTGTGGGTACATACTACATTTTCTGTATCCATTCATCTGTCAGTGGACATCTGGGTTACTTCGACCTCTTATCTATTGCACAAAATGGGCCAATAAACATGAGTGTGCAAATATCTCTTTAAGACTCTGCCTTCAATTATTTTGTATATATATACCCAGAAAAAAGAAGGGGGAGGCTGGGAACAGTGGTTCATGCCTGTAATCCCAGCACTTTGGGAGGCCAAGGCTGGGCAGATCACCAGGTCAAGAGATCTAGACCATCCTGGCCAACATGGTGAAACCCCATCTCTACTAAAAATACAAAACTTAGCTGGGCGTGGTGGCACGCGCCTGTAATCCCAGCTACTCGGGAGGCTGAGGCAGGAGAATCACCTGAAGGCGGAGGTTGCAGTGAGCTGAGATCATGCCACTGCACTCCTGGTGACAGAGCAAGACTCCATCTCAAAAAAAAAAAAAAAAAAAAAGAGAAGGGGGAAAGTGAATTTGGTGGTGCTTTTCTCAGGCACAACAACCCGACTTGGTAAGATAAACTATGATAGTCTTTTTTTATGACTAGGAAAAGGATAAATGAACTTCTCTTTGGATCTGCATGTAGTTGTGACTACTGGATTTTGTGGAAGCAATGACTCATGGTTAGAGCTAATTCACAGGTATAAAAAAAGACTAGTGGTTACCCTCATATCTTTCATAAACACAGTGAAGTTCCACTAATAGCATATATCATTATAATTCAGGATTAAAATAGGAGGAATTCTCAATAAAGTTGTTTGAAAAAGTCTGTCTTCTCCAGAAATTGAAATCTCTTCCCTTCTTCACATTTATTGAGACTCATTAAGTCTCAAGAGACCTCTTAGAGAATTATACTTCCACTTGCAACTATTTCTTTGTGATGGCCAAGTCACGGTTTTGTTTTCAAGAGTATTTGGCAAGGTTCATCTAGTCAGTAGCCAGAAATATGAGCCTTAACTTTAAATGTTACTATAAAAAAAGAAGATAGATGCTATTAACTGTATGAAGCATTATAAAACTAAACAATGGCAAGCAATTTACAGTATGGACATCCTTTGTGTAAAAACAAAAACTGAGATGAGTGTGTGTATGTTCACATATACACATCTATATATAATTGTGTATACACTAAATATTTCTGGAAGGATACTCAACAAACTGGAAACTGCAGTTGTCTGAAGAGTTTTGAAGGTCTAGGCCAGGCGCAGGGGCTCACACCTGTAACCCCAGCACTTTGGGAGGCCGAGCCAGGTGAATCAGGAGTTTGAGACCAGCCTGGCCAACATGGCAAAACCTTGTCTCTACTAAAAGTACAAAAATTAGCCAGGCGTGGTGGCAGGCGCCTGTAATCCCAGCTACTCAGGAGGCTGAGGCAGGAGAATAGCCTGAACTCGGGAGGCGGAGGTTGCAATGAGCAGAGATCATGCCATTGCACTCCAACCTGGGCAACAAGAGCGAGACTCCATCTCAAAAGAAAAAAAAAAAAGAGTTCTGAAGGTCCAAAGTGAAAAGAAGATGTGCTTTCACTGTATATAACTCTGTACTATTTGAAATTTTGTTTTTGTTTTTTTATTCTTTTCTGAAGCAAGGTCACCCAGGTTAGAAAGCAGTGGCACAACCTCGGCTCACTGCAAACTCTGCTTCCAGAACTCAAACCACCCTCCCACCTCAGCTTTCCGAGTAGCTGGGACGACAGGCACACAGCAGCACATCCAGCTAATTTTTGTAATTTTTTTTTTTTACAGGTGGAGTTTTGCCATGTTGCCCAGACTGGTCCTGAATTCCTGAGCTTAAGCGATCCACCCACCTCAGCCTCCTAAAGTGCTGGGATTACAGGTGTGAGCCACCATGCCTAGCCTGAAATTTCTATAATAAAATACACTTATATTACTTTCCCAATTAAAGAAAAAACTTAGTTAATAAAACAAACAAATAAGTTTAAGGTGCAGTGGCTCATGCCTATAATCCCAGCACTTTGGGAGGCCGAGGTGTGCAGATCACCTTAGGTCGGGAGTTCAAGACCAGTCTGACCAACATGGAGAAACCCCGTCTCTACTAAAAATACAAAATTAGCCGGGCGTGGTGGTGCATGCCTGTAATCCCAGCTACTCGGGAGGCTGAGGCAGGAGAATCGCTTGAACCCGGGAGGCAGAGGTTGTGGTGAGCTGAGATCATGCCATTGTATTCCAGCCTGGGCAACAGGAGCAAAAATCAAAAAAAAAAAAAAGAAAGAAGGAAGGAAAATAAATAAATGATATTAAATCTGGGCACCCACACAATCAAATCATTTTTTTTGAATTGGGCTCCTTTATCAAATGTCTGTTACTCAGCAATGTACAGGCTACCGGGGTAATATTCTTCCTTTCTTTGAGTCTTACTGTTTTCCTTACTTGAAAACAAGACAAACAATCGGTCTTCAGCAAGAATATCCCCCTTTTCTGAAAGAACTCCTTCATCAATACATTAAAAAGTCCATTTGCAGGCCGGATACAGTGGCTCATGCCTGTAATCCCAACACTTTGGGAGGCCAAGGTGGGAGGATCGCTTCAGCATAGGAGTTTAAGACCAGCCTAGGCAACATAATTTTAAAATTAGCCAGGTATTATGGCTCACATCTGTAGACCCAGCTACTTAGGAGACTGAGGTGGGAGGACTGCTTGAGCCCTGGAGGTCAAGGCTGTAGTGAGCCAAGACTATGCCACTGCACTCCAGTCTGGATGACAGAGTAAGACCCTGTCTCAAAAAAATAAGAAGAAGAAAATAGGCCAGGCATGGGGGCTTACGCCTATAATCCCAGCACTTTGGGAAGCTGAGGCGCATGGACCATTTAAGGCCAAGAGTTCTGGACCAGCCTGGCTAACATGGTGAAACCTCGTCTCTACTAAAAATACAAAAATTAGCCAGGTGTGGTAGTCGCAGCTACTCAGGAGCCTGAGGCATGAGAATCACTTGAACCTGGAAGGCAGAAGTTGTAGTAGTCAAGATTGCACCACTGCACTCCAGCCTGGGCGACAGAGGAAGACTGTCTCAAAAAAAACAAACAAATAGTCCATTTTAAAAACTACAGAACATTAATTACTCAAAAATACAAATTCCTCATGCCTGTAATCCCAGCACTTTGGGAGGCCAAGGAGGGCGGATCACAAGGTCAAGAGATCGAGACCATCCTGAGCAACATGGTGAAACCCTGTGTCTACTAAAAATACAAAAATTAGCTCGGTGTGGTAGCACACACCTGTAGTCCCAGCCACTCGGGAGGCTGAGGCAGGAGAATCGCTAGAACCTGGGAGGGGGAGGTTGCAGTGAGCCGAGATCGTGCCACTACACTCCCAGTGACAGAGCAAGACTCCATCTCAAAAAAAAAAAAAAAATACAAATTCCAATTCCTGCTACCTATAAGAGGAGTCAACAGGTGTCAGAGGGTATGACAGAGTCATAGATTAATGATACCTCAACCAATGAATTACACCTCTCAGTATGTACTCCCTTGTGTAACCCTCATACACTCACAACTGGAACATATGACTTGCTTTGGCCAATGGGACATAAGCAAATGTCATATAAGCAGAGGTTTGATAAGCACTTGCACACTGGGATTTGTGCTGTAGATTGTAGCTATCACCACATGAAAAAATTCAGTCTGGCCTCCTTGAGGATAAAAAAACCACATAGACAGAAATACCCAGCCATCCCAGCTGAGTCCAGTTCTCAGCAGACCAGCTGAGAATGCAGTCTTATGAGTCTAGGTGAGATAAGCAGAATAAACGTGCAGTCAATCCACAGAATTGAGAAATAACAAACTATTGTTCTTTTTAAGCTATGAAGTAATACAGAACTGATACAGAGGGTTTGTAAATGCTGTCCTATCCTCACTGAGATCCTTTCTCTCACTGAGATCCTTTCTCTAGATATATTAACAGAATGCTTAAAAATTTTCTGAGATATAGGAATATTTATAGTTTTGTGATGAAGTACTCTTCTTAGACCTAAGGACAAAAATTTACAAGTCAGAAGTATAAAGATCATAAACTAATTTTTAATATCAGACATCTAAGGAAAGTTTTTCAGTCTCTTACCTCAAAAATTTACTGTTCCCTTCTCCATCGTCATCAAAATCCAGCCTGAGGAAAGCCAACAATAAATACTTTAAGCCTGCTGATAATACAAAACATTAACAAGTTAAAATTTCTCAACACAAGCTACGTGTACACCCACCCAAATGGAAAAATGAAAAGAGGAAGCGCAGAAGTCAAACAAAGCTACATTACCTCTTCTTCATAGTCCCAAACTAAGCAAAGAAGAACAAAACTGGGGCCGGGCGTGGTGGCTCACACCTGTAATCCCAGCACTTTAGGAGGCTGAGGCTGGTGGATCATCTGAGGTCAGGAGTTCAAGATCAGCCTGGCCAACATGGTGAAACCCCGTCTCTACTAAAAATGCAAAAATTAGCTGGGCATGGTGGCAGGCACCTATAATCTCAGCTACTCAGGAGGCTAAGGCAGGAGAATTGCTAGAACCCGGGAGGTGGAGGTTTCAGTGAGCCAAGATCGCGCCACTGCACTCAAGCCCGGGTGACAACAGCGAGACTCCGTCTCAAAAAAAAAAAAAAAAGTACAAAACTGGGTAATAGAAAAAAGTACCTTCTGCTACCCTAACACTTTCCTAGAGTAGCAGTCAATTTTTGCCAAAGTTTTGCATCAGACTACAACCTCTATAAAGGGAGCAGGAATCCACTCAGAAAAGGTAAGAAAAAAATTAACATAAATAATTCAGATCCATGTTTCATTTCTATAGCCTGCTCTAAGCCATGTTACCGAATTTCTGAAACATCTTTCAAAGCAGTGATCTTACATAAAAGAGTAACTTAACAACTACGAAGATTGTTAGATAATGTTTCTTTCCTTCATTGATCTAATAAACATGAAATATATTCTACATTCAAGACACTGTGCTAGGTGAGGTAAAAACTAGAACCTTGCCCTCAAGGGGCTCTTTACCTAGAGAAATACAAATATAAAACAAGTGAGAATAGGAAAGTGTCACATAAGGGGTACAATCAACATGTTACAGACATTCAGTGAAAGAAGTGAATTTCATTTAAGGAGATTAGGAAGGATTATAAATAATAAAATAGGCTGATCTCTGTACACTACTGAACTAAAATATTGCTCATGTTACCACCTTAACCTAGCGATCACTCTTTTTACTTCTACTAGTGGGATACCTTGATATTATGGGCCTCTACATGGGTCGCATTTGAAGTACACATACAGCATCAATCCTGAAAGTGTTTGTTCCTCTTCCTCCTTCCTGAATCCCCTAATCTGATCACCTGTAAAATCTTACCTATCTACCCAGTATCTCAAATTATTTATTTCTTCTCCTTCTTTCTTTCTTTTTAAGAGACAAGCTCTCACTCTGTTGCTCAGGCTGGAGTTCAGTGGCATAGCTCACTGCCGCCTTGAGCTCCTTGGCTCAAGGGATCCTCCCATCTCAGCCTTCCAACTAGCTGGAACTATAGAAGCACGCCACTGCACCCAACTAAATTTCTTTATTTTAAAAAATCTCAGCTGGGCATGGTCGCTCACACCTGTAGTCCCAGCACTTTGGGAGGCCAAGGTGAGCAGGCTGCTTGAGCTCAGGAGTTCAAGACCAGCCTGGGCAACATGGTGAAATCCCGTCTCTACAAAACATACAAAAACTAGCCAGGCATGGTGGCACATGTGTAGTCCCAGCTACTTGGGTTGGGGGGTGCAGGAGGGGCTGCAGGCCTTGAACCTGGGAGGTCAAGGCTGCAGTGAGCTGAGATTGGGCCACTGCACTCTAACCTGAGTGACACAGCAAGACCCCGTCTCAAAAAAGAAAAGGAGCCAGCCACAGTGGCTCACACCTGTAATCCCAGCACTTTGGGAAGCTGAGGCAGGTGCATCACTTGAGGTCAGGAGTTCAAGACCAGCCCAGCTGACATGGTGAAACCCCGTCTCTATTAAAAATACAAAAATTAGCTGTGCGTGGTGGCAGGCACCTGTAATCCCAGCTACTCAGGAGGCTGAGGCATGAGAATCGCTTGAACCCTGGAGGTGAAAGTTGCAGTGAGCCAAAATTGCGCCACTGCACTCCAGCCTGGGTGACAAGAGCAAAACTATGTCTCAAAAAAAAAAAAAAAAAAAAAAAAAAAGGGAAGGGGAAAGAGAGGAAGGGAGGCAAGGAGGGAGGGAAAGGTAATTGCTAAGTCAAACAAAAAAAATGAAGGAAGTAAAGAAAAGAAAGATAATTTCTAAATCAAAGAAAAAAAACTCTCGTCATTTTTCCCAGGCTGGTCTCAAATTCCTGGGCTCAAGTAATCCTCCTACCCAGCCTCTCAAAGTGCTGGCATTACAGGCATGAGCCTCTGTGCTCAGCCCAATAACTCCAATTCTAAGAATCTAAAGAAATAATATGAAATAGGAAAAAAAAGTTTAGGTACAAAGAAGTTATTTGTAGCATTATATATAACAGTAAAATCTTCAAAACAATTTAAATGTCACAAAATAGGAAGTTAAGTACATCCTTTCATGCAACCATTAAAAATTATGTTTATGGCTGGGTGTGGTGGTTCATGCCTGTAATCCCAGTGCTTTGGGAGGCCGAGGCAGGCAGATCACGAAGTCAGGAGATTGAGACTATCCTGGCTAACACGGTGAAACCCCGTCTCTACTAAAATACAAAAAAAAAAAAAAAATTAGCCGGCCGTGGTAGCGGGCACCTGTAGTCCCAGCTACTCGGGAGGCTGAGGCAGGAGAATGGCGTGAACCCAGAGGCATAGCTTGCAGTGAGCCAAGATCGCACCACCGCACTCCAGCCTGGGCGACAGAGCGAGACTCTGCCTCATAAAAAAAAAAAAGTATGTTTATATAGAATATGTAACAATATTTTTTTTAAAGGGCCGGGTACAGTAGGTCATGCCTGTAATCCCAACACTTCA
The DNA here is from genome assembly GCF_024542745.1 of Macaca thibetana thibetana. Lineage (NCBI taxonomy): Eukaryota > Metazoa > Chordata > Mammalia > Primates > Cercopithecidae > Macaca > Macaca thibetana. Next base: position 123,253,832 of record NC_065578.1, read on the forward strand.
GGACGTCGAGATGGGAGGGCTGCTTGAGCCCAGGAGTTTTAGACCAGCCTGGGCAATGTAGTGAGACCCTGTCTTTAAAAACAAAAAAAAAGTTAGCCAGGTATAGTGGCATGCACCTGTGGTCCCAGCTACTTGGAGAACTGAAGTGGGAGGATTGTTTGGGCCCAGGAAGTTGAGGCTACAGTGAGCCATAATCGTGCCACTGCACTCCAGCCTGGGCAACAGAGCAAGACTCTTGTCTCCAAAATATGTGTGTGTGTGTGTGTGTGTGTGTGTGTGTGTGTGTGTTGCTTATTATTTATATAAGGTGCCAAAATGTGTGTATGTGTATTGCTTAAAATGTGTGTGTGTGTATATTGCTTATTATTTATATAAGGTGAAAAGACTAGGCTATATAAAACTATATAATTACATAACTATTAAAAACAATTTACATACAAAGACTGAAGGAAATACAATTTAAAAACGGTAGATTTTGGCCTTTGTATTGTTCTTTCTAACTTTCGGTATTTTCCAATCTTTCTTTAAAAGAAATATTAGGCCAGGCATGGTGGCTTATGCCCATAATCCTAGCATTTTGGGAGGCCAAGGTGGGCATATCACCTGAGATCAGGAGTTCGAGACCAGCGTGGCCAACATGGTGAAATCCCATCTCTACTAAAAATACAAAAATTAGCTGGGTGTGGTGGTGCACGCCTGTAGTCCCAGCTGCTCGGGAGGCTGAGGCAGGAGAATCCCTTGAACCAGGAAGGCGGAGGTTGCAGTGAGCCGAGATCACACCATTGCACTCCAGCCTGGCAACAGAGCAAGACTCCATCTCAAATATAAATAAATAAATAAAAGAAATATTAAAAGACTTCTTTTAGGACAGGTGAAGTGGCTCATGCCTGTGATCCCAGTACTTTGGGAGGCCAAGGCAGGAGGACTGCTTGAGGCCAGGAGTTTGAGGCTGCAGTGGGCCATGATTGTGCCTTTGTACTCCAGCCAGGGTAACAGAGCAAGACCCTGTCTCTAAAAAAACTAAAAAGAAAATTTTTAAAGACTTCCTTTAATATATTTTTTCTGATTACCAATCATAAATGTTCATTTCAGAAAATCTGAAACATCAAAAACAAAAGAAACCATAAGTCACCCATAATACTATTACCCAGAAATCTGATATATATTCTTTCAGTTTTTTCCTGTGTACATATTATACATATTTTTTGACAGTGAAATACCATAATACTGTAACCTTTCTTAATAGCTTGTAAACATTTTTCTATACTGAAACATATTTGTCACTTCTAACTACATAGCATTCCATTTTAAATATACTATGACTTTCTCAAGTGATGCCCTAATTTTGGTATTTATAATACTTCTAATTGTTTGTTACTATACATAACCATAACACAGTGTTTAAAGAGTAAGCTACAAAGCCAAACCCCCAAGGTTCATATCCTATATCTGACATTTATCAGCTTTACAATCTTAGAAAGTTACTTATTTAGCTTACACTTCAGCAAATGGTTCAAATGTTTAAAGCTACTGAACACATAGCAAGTCTTAATATGTTACTCATGTTACCACTGAGCCTAGGCATCACTCTTCCATTACTATTGGTGGGACAAAAATTAAAGACTGGTTATAATTAGCTGCACAATTTTTAAAAAGAAAAAGAAAGAAAAAGGAAAATTTAATACCAGAAAGTAAATAAAATAGTGCCCATTCTTCAAGGCCCCTCTAAGGCAACCTCCTTTCTGAAGCTTTTCTCAATGTTTACCAATAAATGTATTATTTCCACACACAGAAAAACATAGCACCAAATTTATTCCTTTCTAACAAAACTAGGCATATTCTATCATATATTCGTGTGTATAATAATTATTTCTATCAGAACACAACCAACTTAGAAAGAAGGACTGTGACTTACTCATCTTTGCATCCTACTTGCAATCAGCACAATGCCATAACACTAATTAGGAATTTAATAAATACTTTTGGAGCTCAATAGACTCTGCATTCCAAACCAAGCAACATATCAATAACTTAGAAGACAGCTATTCTAGAGCTCAGCATTCTCTAAATTCAGAAAAGCAGCCTATCAAAATGATTTTGGGAAAACAGAAACAAAGCTTAATGAAAGCAGCAAACAGTTTTCTCAGGCACAGTAAAATCTCCCGGCTTAGCTACAGTCCTTTACCTTACAGAAATTTTGGTTTAAAAAAAGAACTGCTTATGGAAAACTTGGATAAAAACATAAATTCTTCATAAAGAAAAATTCAGGGACTAAGGAGACTTATATGACAGTAGTGTAGTAAGTAATCAAGTTGAAGTGAGACGGTCAGAAATAGCCAAGTGAGTTCAGCAACTAAATAAATTCAGCAACTAAAGTTGGTTTATAGGAGAGACATTCATAACACACTACACTCAAACTCACCCTGGTCGCCGCTTAACAGCCCTCTGGACAATGGCTCCTCCACCTTGAATTCCAGGTCCAGGGTTTCCAGAGGCAATGGCTGGACCCAGTGATGGTACATCTGATGTCATTTCTGTCAGGAAAATAATGAAGTAAACATTTTTAAAAAGATGGTCCTTGCGTATCAGCAGTATCAAGTTAGCTAAAAGAAATGTTCAAGCTATAGACAAAATCTCAGCAGTTTGCTAAAAATCCCAAATGCTCATATCCAGATTGCTCTTACTTGATTTTTTTTTTTTTTTTTTTTTTTTTTGAGACCAGGTCTCACTCTGTTGCCTGGGCTAGAGTGCACTGGTATAATCATAGCTCACTATAGCCTCAAACTCCTGGGCTCAAGCAATCCTCCCACCTCAGCTTCTGGAGTAGCTAAGACTACAGGCCCGCACTACCACACCCAGCTAAATTTTTTTTTTTTTTTTTCTTAGAGATGGGGTCTGGATATGTTGCCCAGGCTGGTCTTGAACACCTAGCTCCAAGTGATCGTCCCACTTTGGCCTCCCAAAGCGCTGGGATTATAGGCATGAGCCACCACACATGGTCTCTTCTTAAATTCTTACACTGGTACAAGATATCCCCATACTTCAGTTCTCCCCACATCACAGAGTTTGGAAGTACTATATTCTGCAACCTTCATGTTAAAAAGCTTGTACATAGTTAACAATATACTAATATTGTATACACTTAATAATACACTAATTTAAAAAACATATATAAATGGGTTTATACATTTCATTCATGCAACAAATATTTATAATTTATTTTATTTATCGTGATTGGAAAATACAGAAAAACCCAAAAGGAAAAATCACCTAAATTCCAATACTTAAAAGAAAATTATGTAAAGTAAAACTGAAAGTCCCTCATTATTGTCTCCCTTTCCTGCCTCCCTGTACCTTTCCTCTCTCCTTCCAATTCAATCTCATCCCCCAGCAGTAACCATTACTAACAGCTGAGTACTTTTTTTTTTTTTTTTTAAAGACAGGGTCTCACTTTGTCCAGCCCAGGCTGGAGTACAGTGGCATGATCACAGTTCACTGCAGCCTCAGCCTCCGGGGCTCAAGTGAGTTGTAGGAGCTCTTTATATATTTTGTTTTATTTTTTGTTTATTTTTTTGAGGCAGAGTCTTTCTCTGTCGCTCAGGCTGGAGTGCAGTGGTATGATCTTGGCTCACTGCAACCTCCACCTCCTGGGTTCAATTAATTCTCCCTGCCTCAGCTTCCCGAGTAGCTGGGATTACAGGCGCCCACCACCATGCCCGGCTAATTTTTGTATTTTTAGTAGAGATGGGATTTCACCATGTTGGCTAGGCTGGTCTCGAACTCCTGACTTCAGGTGATAAGCCCATCTTGGCCTCCCAAAGTGCTGGGATTACAGGTGTAAGCCACTGTGTCTGGCTGCTCTTTATATACTTTGGATACTCTGTGTTGTTTATATGATTCGAAATTTTTTTTTCTGCTGGGCATGGTGGCTCACGTCTGTAATCCTAGCATTTTGGGAGGCTGAGGTGAGCAGATCACTTGAGATCAGGAGTTAAAGATCAGCCTGGCCAACATGGGGAAACCCCATCTCTAATAAAAATACAAAAATTAGCTGGGCGTGGTGGTGCATGCCTGTAATCCCAGCTACTTGGGAGGCTGAGGCTTGAGAATCACTTAAACCTGAGAGTCAGAGGTTGCAGGAAGCGGAGATCGCACCACTGCACTCCAGCCTGGGTGACAGAGTGAGACTCTGTCTCAAAAAAAAAAAAAAAAAAAAGAAAAATTTTTTTCTATTCCATGGGTTGCCTTTTCACTCTGTTGGTAGTGTTATTTGATGCACAAAATATTGTACATCATACAGTATGAACTAACAAAAAACAATGAGATATGTGTGTAAATATTCATGACGTATATTAAAATGACGAGCAAGTTGAAGATCAGGCCTCCATTTTTACTAAGAAAAAAATGCACTTTTTTTTTTTTTTTTAAAGACAGGATCTCGCTCTGTTGCCCAGGATGAAGTGCAGTGGTGCAATCACAGCTCATTGCAGCCTCGACTTCCCAGGTTCAAGTGATCCTCCCACATCAACCTCTTAAGTAGCTGGGACTACAGGCATGGGCCACCATGCTGGCTAACTTGTATTTTTTGTACAGATGGGGTTTCACAGTGTTGCAAAGGCTAGTCTCGAACTCCTGGGCTCAAGTAATCTGCTCACCTTGGCCTCCCAAAGCTCTTGGATTACAGGCATGAGCCACCATGTCCAGCCTGCACCTCTTTTTGATTACAGAGTTAGGTATATATAAACTGAGATTAAAAAATAAGAGATAAAATATACTCAAGGCTGGGCTCAGTGGCTCATGCCTGTAATCCCAGTGCTTTGGGAAGCTGAGGTGGGAGGATTGCTTGAGCTCAGGAGTTCAAGACCAGCCTGGGGAACATAGTGAGACCCTGTCTCTACAAAAAAATAAATAAATAAAAATAAAAATAAAATCACCTAGGTGTGGTGGTACCCACCTGTAGTCCCAGCTACTTGGGAAGCTGAGGCAGGAGGATCACTTTATTATAAAGTAGAATTTAAGTTAGATTATTTTGCCCACTGTAGGCTAATGTAAGTACTCTATACATGTTTAAGGTAGTCTAGGCTAAGCTATAATGTGTAATAGATTAAGTGTATTAAATGTATTTTTGACTTAGGATATTTTCAATTTACAATGGGTTTATCAAGACATAACCCCACCATAAGTCAAGGAGCATCTGTACTTATTCTGAACTTTTTCTCTTCCACGTAACAATATATTGCTATGGCAATAAATATACATGTAGATCATTCTTTTTAACAGTTACATAGTACTCTGTACTATAAATGCATAGCTACAACATTCAAACCTTCACTATCATAAATTATGCTTCAGTGAACATCATTGTGTATCTTCATGCACAGTACTTCATACCAGTACTCCCATATTATTTCTGAAAATGACTCCTCGGGCCTAAGGGTAGACACATTTAAAACTTTGATTGCCCATTATCTGCCAAGGAGGTTATACCAATTTAGAGCCTCATCCACTGCATCAATTTAGCCACACCTCCAACAGCATTGTGTTTTGGGAATCCTTCAAATTTCTGGTCATTTTCTTGGTGAAAGACAATTATTGCTGTTAGTTTAGCACACATTAAGGCTGAGCATATTTTTGTTACTGCTAATTTTTCTATTTCAGCCTATAAATTTGAGTGAGCATATGTTACTTTCCTAAGAAAAAACATTTTTTTCCATTAAAAAAAAAGTTCAGGGCCAAGTGCAGTGGCTCATGCCTATAATCCCAGTACTTTGGGAGGCCAAGGCATGAGGATTGCTTGAGCTCGGGAGTTCAAAACTAGCTTGGGCAACATAGTGAGATCCTGCCTCTATTAAAAAAAAAAAAAAAAGTTCATTCTTTTAGTAATAGGTTTATATAGGATATAAGAGTACCATGGAGTCACGCCTGTAATCCCAGCACTTTGGGAGGCCGAGGCAAGCAGATCACGACATCAGTTTGAGACCAGCCTGGCTAATATGGTGAAACTCCGTCTCTACTAAATATACAAAAATTAGCTGGGCACGGTGGCACGCACCTGTAGTCCCAGCTACTCAGGAGGCTGAGGCAGAAGAATCGCTTGAACACGAAAGGTGGAGGTTGCAATGAGCTGAGATCGTGCCACTGCACTCCAGCCTGGCTGACAGAGTGAGATTCCGTCTCCAAAAAAAAAAAAAAAAGATTACCATGGAGGCCAGGCACAGTGGCTCATGCCTGTAACCCCAGCACTTTAGGAGGCTGAGGTCGGTAGATCACTTGAGATCAAGTTCGAGACCAGTCTGACCAACACGGCAAAATTCCGTCTCTACTGAAAATACAAAAATTAGTCAGGTGTGGTGGTGCACATCTATAATCCCAGCTACTTGGGAGGCTGAAGCAAGAGAATCGCCTGGGAGGCAAAGGTTGCAGTGAGCTGAGATCACGCCACTGCACTCCAGCATGGGCAACAGAATGAGACTCTGTCTCAAAAAAAAAAAAAAAAGAGTGCCAGGGAAATTTAGAGAAAGAAAAGATAATCCTGGTTTAAATCAAGGCCTGGCATAGTCCCTTGCAGAGAAGATGTTTAATATGAAGAGGAAACTGAAGGAAATAAGGAAGGCAGGCAACTAGCCCATGGGGAAGTTTCAAAAAGGTACATCAAGCTGGGCCTTAAAAAAAGTAAAGGAGGCCGGGAGCAGTGGCTCACGCCTGTAATCCCAACACTCTGGGAGGCCGAGGAGGGTGGATCACCTGAGGTCAGGAGTTCAAGACCAGCCTGAACAACATGGTAAAACCCCGTCTTTACTAAAAATATAAAAAATTAGCTGAGCGTGGTGGCGGGTGCCTGTAATCCCAGCTACTCAAGAGGCTGAGGTAGGAGAATTGTTTGAACCCATGAGGCAGAGGTTGCAGTGAGCCAATCGTGCCACTGCACTCCAGCCTGGGCAACAAGAGCAACACTCTGTCTCAGGAAAAAAAAAAAAAAGTAAAGAAGAAGAAAAAGGCATTCTACATAGATAAAAGTACATAAGCAAGTCTAAAGGGAGACATGAAGATACAGTTATGTATTACTTAACAACAGGGATACGTTCTGAGAAATGTGTCATTAGGAGATTTCAACATTGTGTGAATATCATTGAGTATACTTACACAAATCTAGATGGTATAACCACTACACACCTAGGTATGTAGGTGTATAGCCTACATACCTATATGTAGCCCATTACTCCCAGTAATAGCCTAGTACTCCCAACCGTCCTAACAAGATGTTACTATACTGAATACGGTAGGCAACTATAACTCAGTGGTAACTATTTATGTACCTAAACATAGAAAAAGTAATGTGTTGTGCTAAGACCTTATGACAACTACATGTCACTGGGCAATAGGAATTTTTCACCTCCATTATAATCTTATGGGACCACCATTCATATATGCAGTCCTTTGATGAGCAAGGCGTCATTAGGTGACACATAACAGCAACTGTGAAGAGCCGTAAAGAAAAAGACCTAAAAAGGTAAGATGTGAAGTGCTAACTGAGAGAAAGCTTTGAATGCCACGATGAAACACCTGGATCAGATTGAACAAAGACAAACATACAACTTTAAGTCTGAGTAACAAGATGAAAATATAAATTAAAATTAATCTGACAGATTTAAAGTTTGAAGTAATAGAAGCAGGAAGACAAGATTAATCAAAAACAAAGTGATAAAGGCCTAAATGAGGATGGCATGACGAAAAGGTAGTTACTTTTAAAATTTTAAACTATGCAACTTCTCAGTAAGGATAGTGAATTAAATGTATCTATCTATTTCTACTCTCTTCTCTCCTCACTCATACACAGGAAAAATTTTTTTAAAAGAGAAAAAATTTTTACACAAGACAAAACCACAAGGATGGAAAGGAAGAGCAATAATTTTTTTGAAACTAGAGATAAAATGGACTATTGCCTTGGGAGATGGACAAAAACTAAATCCTAAAGTGACAAGGGAAAAAGTAGAAAACCAACTTAATTTACACTATGGAATTCCCCCAAAGTCTCAGAAGCTGGTGAGTCCAGGTAACTCTGGGTATGCAGGGTAGGGTGAATGAAGTGAAAATAAGGAGAATTCGTTCAGCATCTGTTTACTACAGAGATGGATTCCTAGATCCTTTTCTCTATTCCTTCTAACCAAGGCAACTACCCCTCACCATTCTGACAAAAGACAGATTTACTCTGTGGAGAGTGTAAATCAAAGGTCTCACAGTCTAGTGAACACCAGGTAAAGGTGAAGTAAGGGAGCCATATTGAAAACAGGAAAACTAACACCAACGTATGTATACTACATGCTTCATTTTTCTTCTGTTATACTGCCTATTTCCTATATTTCGTATCTCCACTTTCTTGGTTTACTCTCTCCTACTGGTGGAGCCTATCTTCTAGTGGATTCCTGAAAAGGTGTAAGAAATGCCTTGGAGGTATGAAAATATTTACTCTATTTCACTAATTGATAGTTTGCCCAGGTATGGAATTCTAAATTAGAACTTATTTTCCCTCAGAATTTTGAAGGCATTGCTCCAAAGTCTTTTTTTCTTTTTTGAGACAGTGTCTTTGCTCTTTCACCCAGGCTGGTGTGCAGTGACGTGATCTCGGCTCACTGCAACCTCCGCTTCCCAGGTTCAAGCAATTCTCCTGCCTCAGCCTCCCAAGCAGTTGGTACTACAGGCATGCACCACCATGCCCAGCTAATGTTTGTATTTTTGTAGGGATGGGGTTTCACCATGTTGGCCAGGCTGGTCTCAAACTCCTGACCTCAGGTGATCCACTCGTCTCAGCCTCCCAAAATGTTGGGAATATAGGCGTAAGCCACCACACCCAGCCTGTTCCAAGGTCTTCTACTTTTCAGCATGACTACTGAGAAAAAAGACCAATCTGATTCCTGAATCTTCTGAATGTGAATAATTTTATTCTCTCTGAAGCTTATAGGATATTCTCTTTCTATCTGATGCTGAAATTTCAGCATAATGGGCCTGGATGTGTGCATGGCCCCTTCGATCTGGAAACTAATGTCTTTCACGGGGACATTTTATTTAAACAGAAATAAAGAATTATGTTAAAAGAAATAAAAATGATGCCACTGGAGAGAAGGAAATGAGAGAAAGGGAGCAGAGGACTCCCTTATAATATTTTTGTAACAAACATTATAAAACTAAGTCTTTAAATATTAAAATATGCATGTATAGTTTTGATTTAAATAATTTTTTTTTTTTTTTTTTTGAAACGGAGTCTCGCTCTGTCGCCCAGGCTGGAATGCAGTGGCCTGATCTCAGCTCACTGCAAGCTCCGCCTCCTGGGTTCACGCCATTCTCCTGCCTCAGCCTCCCGAGTAGCTGGGACTACGGGCGCCCGCCACCACGCCCGGCTAGTTTTTTGTTTTTTTAGTAGAGACGGGGTTTCACCGTGTTAGCCAGGATGGTCTCGATCTCCTGACCTTGTGATCCGCCCGTCTCGGCCTCCCAAAGTGCTGGGATTACAGGCTTGAGCCACTGCGCCCGGCCCGATTTAAATATTTTTTATGTATGTATGTATACACACATACATACATACACACACACACACACACACACACACACAAATATTTGGCAAAAGACCTGAGAAGAGGTAATAACCCAGATAAACACATAAAAAGTAAAATGCAAACACTTACAGTTCCTTAGACTGGGGAAATGAAAAACTCAATTGTGATAGTCATGAAAGATACCGAAAGGTAGGAAAGACAGCAGATTTGAAGGAAATACTGGTGCGAACATACATATATAGGATGTTAAAGATTATTCAAATAGAGGCTGGGCGCAATGGCTCACACTTGTAATCCCAACACTTTGGGAGGCCGAGGCGGGCAGATCACTTGAGGACAGGAGTTCGAGACCAGCCTGGCCAACATGGTGAAACCCCAACTCTACTAAAGATACAAAAAATTAGCCAGGCGTGGTGGCACACTGTAGTCCCAGCTACTCGAGATGCTGAGGCACAAAAATCATTTGAACCTAGGAGGCGGAGACTGCAGCGAGCCAAGATCGCACCACTGCACTCCAGCCTGGGTAACACAGAGAGACTCTGTCTTTAAAACAAAAACAAACAAAAAAAAAAGATTACTCAAATAGAGCCGGGCATGGTGTCATACACCTACAATTCCAGCTACTAGGGAGACCAAGGCGGTAGGACTACTTGAGCTCAGCAGTTCAAGACCAGTCTGGGCAATACAGTGAGACCTCGTTTCTATAAATTAAAAAAAAAAAAAAAAAAACTATTCAAACAGAGATGCAGCCAGGCACAATGGCACACACCTGTAGTCCAGGTGGCTGAAGTGGGAGGAATGCTTGAGTCCAGGATTTCAAGATGAGCCTGGGCAACATAGTAAAACCTTGTCTCAACTTAAAAAAAAAAAAGAGAGAGAAAGAGAGAGATCTTTTAAATAGATAAAAATATAGGAAAGCAGTTTATGTGAGAAGCCAGGAATGAAATTTTTGGAGTCTTTTATACATAAAAGCTAAATGAAGGGTGATATGGTTTGGCTCTGTGTGTCTCCGCCCAAATATCATGTCAAATTGTAATCCCCAGTGTTGAAGGTGCAGCCTGGTGGGAGGTTATGGGATCATGGGGGTGGTTTCTAATGGGTTAGCACCATCCCCCTAGTGCTCTCTCATGATACAGTTCTCAAGAGATCTGGTTGTTTGAAAGTGTGTAGCACCTTCCCCTTCTCTCCCTCTATCCTGCCAGCCATGTGAAGACATGCTTGTTTCCCCTTAGCCTTCCGCCATGATTCCAAGTTTCCTGAGGCCTCCCTAGCCATGCCTCCCATACAGTGTGCAGAACTGCTCGTCAATTAAACCTCTTTTCTGCATAAATTATCCAGTCTCTGGTAGTTCTTTATAGCAGTGTGAGAATGGACTAATACAAAGCGAAGGGGATTATGGTAGGTACCAAGTGAATGTCAAACTGAAGTAGGAAGGCAAGCAGCTAGGAAGGCAGGTAGGTAGGCAAATGGGAAGAAATGAAGGAAATTGCCTGGTTTACTATTTAGTTCTAGCCCCAAACCGGGTACTGTGGTGTACACTTGTAATCCCAGCTACTCGGGAAGCCGAGGCAGGAGGATCATTTGAGCTCAGGAGTTCAAGACCAACTTGGGCAACATAGCAAGACCCTGACTCAAAAAACAGTTCTCGCCTCAAGCATGAGAAGAGAAAAGTAGAAGCACACTGAACAAAAAAAAGAAAGAAGCAGAAAAACAAGCAAAAAGGACAAAGAAGGAACAATCAGTGATAAAGACCAAGCAACACAGTGTCTCTGAAACCAAGTTTCTAGGAGAGGCTCAATTGTGGAGTACCAAGAACTTGGAGAGGATTCTAACAACAACCCTAAAAGCTGCAGTGCATAATGATTCATGCCTGTAATCCCAGCAATCTGGGAGGCCAAAAGCAGGAGTATCACTCGAGGACAGTAGTTCAAGACCAGCCTGGGCAACATAGCGAGATCCTGTCTCTACAAAATTAAAAAATTAGCTGGGCATGATGGTGCATGCCTACAGTCCCAACTACTCAGGAAACTGAGGAGGCAGAATCACTTGAGCCTAGCAATTGGAGGTGTTGCAGCAAACTATGGTCATGCTACTGCACTCCAGCCTGGCTGACAAAACAGGACCTTGTCTCAAAAAAAACCTTAAAAGTATTTAAAGAATTGAAACACAGAACTAGGAGAAAGAAATATAGAATGTTAGGCCGGGCGCGGTGGCTCACGCCTGTAATCCCAGCACTTTGGGAGGCTGAGGCGGGCAGATCACGAGGTCAGGAGATCGAGACCATCCTGGCTAACATGGTGAAACCCTGTCTCTACTCAAAATACAAAAAACTGGCCGGGCGCCGTGGCTCAAGCCTGTAATCCCAGCACTTTGGGAGGCCGAGACAAGCGGATCACGAGGTCAGGAGATCGAGACCATCCTGGCTAACATAGTGAAACCCCATCTCTACTAAAAAATACAAAAAACTAGCCAGGCGTGGTGGCAGGCACCTATAGTCCCAGCTACTTGGGAGGCTGAGGCAGAAGAATGGCATAAAACCCGGGAGGGGGAGCCTGCAGTGAGAGGAGATCGCGCCACTGCACTCCAGCCTGGGTGACAGAGCGAGACTCTGTCTCAAAAAAAAAAAAAAATACAAAAAATTAGCGGGGCGTGGTGACAGATGCCTGTAGTCTCAGCTACTGGGGAGGCTGAGGCAGGAGAATGGCATGAACCTGGGAGGCGGAGCTTGCAGTGAGCTGAGATCGCACCACTGCACTCCAGCCTGGGCAACAGGGACAATCCGTCTCAAAAAAACAAAACAAAACAAAACAAATATAGAATGTTACAGAAAAGATTTTAAGAAACTACTCTTTTTTTTTTTTTCCTAGAGACAGGCTCACTCTGTCACCCAGACTAGAGTCCAGTGGCGTGATCATGGCTCACTACAGCCTTGACCTAGCAAGCTCAGAGATCCTCCCACCACCTCAGCCTCCCAAGTAGTTGGGACTATAGGCATCCACCACCACATCTAGCTAATTTTTTATATACATATTTTTGTGGAGACAAGGTCTCATTATATTGCTCAGGCTGGTCTCCAACTTCTGGGCTTAAACAGTCCTTTCACCCTGGCCTCTCAAAGTGCTGAGATTACAGGTGTGAGCCGCCACACTCAGCCTGGAAACTACTCTTCTAGCTCCTTTTTTCAGCACCTTGCACTTGGTTCTCCAACCAAGCAATACCTTGCCCCAGGCTATCTAATGTGGTATTTCACCCTTTTCATCTGCAAAAAAGACAATACTCCACCTACCTCCTTCTCAAAAGATACCCATTGTACTACATTTCAGTAGGAAGATGACTCTAGGTCACAATGGAAAAAATAATAACTTAGAGATTAAGAATGATGACTGTGTAGATGGACTGCCAACAATAAAATTCTGTCTCTACCTTCTAGTAGCTATGTGACTTCAGACAAGTTACATATTCACTCTCTGTGCCTTAGTTTCCTCATCTGTAAAACAAGGATAATAATACTTACCTAATACAATTGTCATAAAAATTAAATGAGAACAGTTAGTACATATTACTAATAAATATTAGATATTATTATAGTTCGTACAAATTCATGATGTCAATGGCTTAATTAGTCTTATCCCTTCAAAGGTATTTCATATTAACAGTGAGTTTTACATTCATTTTTATTCAACAAACATATATTGAACTCTAATCCAATATACTAGGCACCCACTGTAAGCACTGCAGTACTTTGGCAAACAAGGAAAGCAAAAGTTCTGCTCTCATGGAACTTACATCCTAAGTATGCTGGTTTTGTTTTGTTTTTTGAGACAGGGTCTCACGCTGTCTCCCAGTCACCCAGACTGGAGTGCAGTGGCACAATCACGGCTCACTGCAGCCTCGACCTCCCAGGCTCAGGTCATCCTCCCATCTCAGTCTCCCGCATAGCTGGGACTACAGGGGATGCCACCACACCCTGCTAATTTTTTGTATTTTTTTGTACAGATGGGGTTTCACCATGTTGCCCAGGCTGGTCTCAAACTTTTGGGCTCAAGCAATCCACTCACATCAGTCTCCCAAAGTGCCAGGACTACAGGTATGAGCCACCACGTCCAGCCCTAAGTATACTGCTGAACCCATAAACTTACTTCTCCATTCAACTACAATGAAAAGATGGAGGGAAAATATAAAACGGGCCTGGCAGGGTGACTCACACCTGTAACCCCGGCACACTGGGAGGCCGAGGCAGGAGGATTGCTTAAGCCCAGGAGTTTGAGACCAGCCTGGGCAATATAGTGAGACCCAGACACTACGTAAAATAATAAAAACTTTAAAACAAGTAAGAAAATACATTGACAAAATTATGAAAAGTGACCTAAATTTGAAGAACTTATGTGAAAAGTTGGAGACAGTTGCTACAGACTAGACATAAAGATTAGTCAACAAAATAGGAAAGTGTAACCTGGCATACAGAAGGAACTTAATTATCCACTCCTTTCCCTGGGTGTCTCCTTAAGTGTAAAATGATAGGCGTTGTCATATTTCCAACCTGAAGATTCACTGATGTCTACTTACTAAAGTCATTATGGCATATCAGGCAGCATTATTTATTTATTTTTTTTCTTTTTTGAGATGGAGTCTCGCTCTGTCACCCAGGCTGGAGAGCAGTGGCATGATCTCGGCTCACTGCAACCACCACCTTCCAGGTTCAAGCGATTCTCCCACCTCAGCCTCCCAAGTGCCTGGGATTATAGGCACCTGCCACCATGCCCAGCTAATTTTTGTATTTTTAGTAGAGATGGGGTTTTGCCGTGTTGGTCAGGCTGGTCTCAAACTCCTCACCTCAGGTGATCCACCTGCCTCGGCCTCCCAAAGTGCTGGCATTACAGGCATGAGCCACCGCGCCCAGCCAAGGCAGTATTCTTAAAAACAGACGGTGGTTGGGGGGAGGGGGGAGGGATTGCATTGGGAGTTATACCTGATGTAAATGACAAGTTGATGGGTGCTGACGAGTTGATGGGTGCAGCACACCAACACGGCACATGTATACATATGTAACAAACCTGCACGTTATGCACATGTACCCTGGAACTTAAAAGTATAATAATAAAAAAAAAAAAAAGGCCGGGCGCGGTGGCTCGCGCCTGTAATCCCAGCACTTTGGGAGGCCGAGGCGGGCAGATCACGAGGTCAGGAGATCGAGACCATCCTGGCTAACACGGTGAAACCCCGTCTCTACTAAAAATACAAAAAATTAGCCGGGCGAGGCGGCGGGCGCCTGTAGTCCCAGCTACTCGGGAGGCTGAGGCAGGAGAATGGCGTGAACCCGGGAGGCGGAGCTTGCAGTGAGCCGAGATCGCGCCATTGCACCCCAGCCTGGGCGACTAAGCGAGACTCTGTCTCAAAAAAAAAAAAAAAAAAAAAGATGGTGGCCAGGTGCAGTGGCTCACGCCTGTAATCCCAGCACTTTGGGAGGCCGAGGCGGGCGGATCACCTGAGGTCAGGAGTTCAAGACCAGCCTGGCCAACATGGAGAAACCTCGTCTCTACTAAAAATAAAAAATTAGCCGGCGTGGTGGCAGGTGCCTGTAATCCCAGCTACTCGGGTGAGGCGGAAGAATTGTTTGAACCCAGGAGGCAGAGGTTGCAGTGAGCCAAGATCACGCCATTGCACTCCAGCCTGGGTGACACAGGCAGAGCCTGTCTCAAAAAAAAAAAAGGCCTTTGCAATATAATAATATCTCTTTTTTTGTTGGGGGACAGGGTCTCACTGTGACACCTAGGCTGGAGTACAGTGGCATGATCACAGCTCACTGCAGTCTCAACTTTCCAGGCTCAGGTGATACTCCCATCTTAGCTTCCCACGTAGCTGGGACTATAAAAGTACACCACAGTGCCTGGATAATTTTTTGTATTTTTTGTAGATAAGCGGTTTTGTCATGTTGTCCAGGCTGGTCTCAAATTCCTGGGCTCAAGCCATCTGCCTGCCTCGGCCTCCCAAAGGGATTAGAGTCACAAGCCACCACACCTGGCCATAAAAGAATATCTTGACATCTTAACTTTACACTGTATGAATTCCTATTTTCCCATATCTGAAAAAGGTAAATAAAGGTAACAGGTAAGAATTTTGTGGCTGGGCGCGGTGGCTCAAGCCTGTAATCCCAGCACTTTGGGAGGCCGAGACGGGCAGATCACGAGGTCAGGAGATCGAGACCATCCTGGCTAACACGGTGAAACTCCGTCTCTACTAAAAAATACAAAAAACTAGCTGGGCGAGGTGGCAGGCGCCTGTAGTCCCAGCTACACGGGAGGCTGAGGCAGGAGAACGGCGTAAACCTGGGAGGCGGAGCTTGCAGTGAGCTGAAATCCGGCCACTGCACTCCAGCCAGGGCAACAGAGCAAGACTCCATCTCAAAAAAAAAAAAAAAAAAAAAGAATTTTGTTAATTGATGCAGTTAAAACTGTAAGTTACATAGGTGAAAATTAGCTAAAAAAAAATTTCTTCCTAAATGACAGCCTTGCAAACCCAAACGGTATTACCCTTTTCCTTCTACTACATTCTCCATCCACCGTAACTTATACATAATAGCACAAAAAGAATTCTCTACTAATGAGAATACCAGAATCAAGAGAGGAAAAAACCTACATTTACTACAAACTAATTCAACGTCTCTAGTCTGAATTTGGAACTGTAAATCAAATACCGAATCTCCTCCCAACTATTCCCTCAGCCAATGCATTACAAATCACACATTCAATTTATTTATTTATTTATTTATTTATTTATTTATTTTTTGACGCGGAGTCTTGCTCTGTGCCCCAGGCTGGAGTGCAGTGGCACGATTTCGGCTCACTGCAAGCTCCGCTCCCCCGGGTTCACGCCATTCTCCTGCCTCAGCCTCCCGAGTAGCTGGGACTACAGGCGCCTGCCACCTCGCCCGGCTAATTTTCTTGTATTTTTAGTAGAGACGGGGTTTCACCGTGTTAGCCAGGATGGTCTCGATCTCCTGACCTCATGATCCGCCCGTCTCGGCCTCCCAAAGTGCTGGGATTACAGGCTTGAGCCACCGCGCCCGGCCACACATTCAATTTAAAAAGTGTTCCACCTTGGCTGGGCATGGTGGCTCATGCCTATAATCCCAGCTCTTAGCGGGGCCCAATACAGGAAGATCACTTAAGGCCAGGAGTTAAACACGGGCCTGGGCAACATAGCAAGACCCTGTCTCTAAAAAAAATTTAAAATTAGCCAGCCATGGTGGTGCACACCTGTGGTCCCACCTACTTAGGAGGCTGAAGTGGGAGGATCACATGGTCCCAGAAGGTCAAGGCTGCAGTGAGGCATGATTGTGTCACTGTACTCCAGCCTCGGTGGCAGAGCAAGACCCTCTCCTATGGGGAAAAAAAATGTGTTCCTCAAAACTGTTAGTAGTCCATAGACAAGAAAGAAATAGCCTAAAGTTTCATGGACCACCTACCCACGGAGTTCTACTTGCCAGTGATAAGTAGAACCAGTGAAAAATGATAGAATATGAAGAATTATCAATTTGACAAAAAAAAATCACATTGGAACTATTACTTCAACACAACTCTTAGAGAGTATCAACCATATTTTGCTCTTCTTCTAATGCAGCACCACAGTGAAAAATGCAGAAGAACCTGGTCCCCTTGAAAAACACTGCAGGGCCACCAGCACAATTAACATGTTTAAGCACTATTACTAACCCTAAGGATTAACTTGGCCGGATCAGTGGCTCACACCTATAATCCCAGCAGCTTAGGAGGGTGAGGTGGGAGGATTGCTTGAGGCCAGGAGTTCAAGACCAGCCTGGGCAACATAGCAAGATCCCATTTCTACAAAAAGTTAAAAAATGTATCCAGGTGTGGTGGTGTGTGTCTGTAGACCCAGATACTCAGGAGGCTGAGGCTGCAAGATCACTTGAGCTCAGGAGTTCAAGGCTGCAGTGAGCTGTGATTACACCACTGCACTACAGTCTGGGAGACAGAGCGAGACCCTGTCTCAAAAATAAAAATAAATATATTTTTAAAAAGGATTAACTCAAGTGAAGCTTAAAGAGTGAAGTTTTTTTTTAAATCGTCTTGACAAAACTAACAAGAATTGTTAAAAAAAAAAAAAAAAATTAGTACTCCAGCAAAAATACAAAGTAGAAAAAACTCAAAGAAATAGGCATGGTGTCCCTAGTCCTTAAAATGGCTCTAAGGAAAGAAGGTATGACAGTGTAGCAAAGAATTCTGACCTGAAAACATTTACTTTCACTAAGCACAGTACATTTCCACCTAATGTCCCTCCATTCATTAATCTCATTTCCCAAAATGCAATAGACTACTGAAAAAATCCACAATGTATCTATGCTCTCTTCCTCTTGATATAAAAGTGCAAAGGGAGAAAAGAAAAAAGAAAACATATCTTCTGATTTGATTGAACTGAACATGGAATCGATAAGTTAGAAGAGATGGAAGAAATTTTTAATATCAAAAAAGATATCTGGCCAGGTAGAGTGTCTCACACCTGTATTCCCAACTTTGAGAGACTGAGGCAAGGCTTGCTTGAGACCAGGAGATCAAGATCAGCGTGAGCAACATAGCAAGGCATCTGTCTCCACAAAAAAATTTAAAAATTAACCAGGCATGGTGGCAAGGCACCTGTAGTCCCAGCTATTCAGGAGGCTGATCGTGAGAAGATCACTTGAGCCCCGGAGGTGGAAGATGCCGTGAGCAGTGATCTTGCCACTGTACTCCAGACCGGGCGACAGAGCAAGAAGCAAGACCCTGCATCAAAAGAAAAAGAGGGGACAGGGGAGAGGAGAAAGGAAAAGAAAAAGAAAAAGGAAATCTAAAAATTGCAGAACCAAGCAGCCAAAGCATAGTAAACAAAGCGTTTCATTAACAAGGATTCTGCATACACACATACACACAAACACATGCTATTTTCTGCTGAGATTTAAGCTGATATTGATCAGCTTATGAAGATATGGTCAAGAGGCTGTCATTCTGGTTGCTGCTGTTTAAAAAACAAAACAAAATAAAGCAACCCCACCCACACAGCTGGAAAAAAGCTCCTGACATATGAACTAAAACTTGTTTACTCAGGCGACTTCTTAATAAGAGAAATGCTTTGCAATTTAACTAGGGTTATATAAGTATTTTGCAATGTGTGATCAGTTTAAAATCTTGTTTATTTATTCCATAGTTCACAGATAGGTTATATTACTACAAGGTCAGGTTTGCCATAATGGCATTTTTCCTGTTTTATAGTTTTATTCTATCACTCAGCACTTCCCGCAATGTAATTTTTGCCATTAATTTTACCTCTCTTTCCTTTAAAAAAAATTTTTAAAAATTAAATACAGATAATGACATGTGACAAATTAATCATTTCTTAAAATAGCTCTTCCCAGAAACATGGTAGAAAAGAAATTTCAGTGATTCAACTATCCAGCAAAATCTGGATATTGCAAAATAATACTGCCTTTCAGTAACATGAAAAAAAAATCTAATTTAAATTTCAATGTGGGGATGGGGGTAATCACTCCCACTGTTGTATTTTCAAGAAATTCTCCGCAACACACACACACACCTCAAGGCCCTTTCTTTTTAAGGCTATCAAATATATTGGTTTTTGGAAACGGATAGACTTTATTTTGCAAGAATGACCAAAGTCTGCAAGATAAACTAGGCCCCTAAAATGAAATACCTTCTAAGGAGAAATAACTGTAACATAGAGGAAAGAGGGCAGGGTGGGACTAGTAATTTGAAGATCTGATCTCTCTAGAACTGCACTACACCCTATTCCATCTCTTAGACAAAACAGACTAGATCTTTTTGATATTTGATTATTTTTTGAAACTGAGAAATGGTGTGGAATCAAACTTTTCTGAAAGAGTTTGGAAACTGCCTGGACCTAGGCCTAACAAGATTTAAACCTGGGGCTGTGGACTAAAGACCTGTCCGAAACCACAACCATTACACAAACCCCTGCCCTCAGCAGGCAGACAGGCCCTCTTAACACAAGATCTAAGTTTCAAAGTATAGTCCGGGGACGGGGACAGGGGTTGCGGGTGGGAGGTAACAGCCTAAAGAGATGTCGTATATATCAAAGAACGTCAATTTTTTATTTTTAAAATTAAAATCTAAACCTTTAAATGTTTGGAAGCAACACGTCAACTAAAGAGCAATATGTTCCAGGGTTTATGAATCCAAACTACTCTTAAAGTAAACGGAGCCACTCTGCCTACAGTATTCGGCATCAAGCGGCTCCAGCGGGCAGAGGGTTAAAAGAGGACCACATCACAGACCAGACGCCGCCCGAGGAGTGAGGGCGAGCCAGCCCCCACTGGCCGCCGCTCCAACGGAGGTCAGGAGAGGGAGCCCCCAACTCCCACCTGCCCCCTCGCTCCCTCCACCTTGAGTCTACCCAAGTCCCCAGGATCGGGCCCCTCCCCAGGTCACCGCTCCCCCACCGTCCCTCGCGGCCTCCGCCCCGCCCCGGCGCCTTCAGCTCCAGCTGCGTCCCCTCAGCCCTGGGTCTCCTTAGTTGTCAGCCCCTTCAGCCCCTCCCCTTTAGAGGCGCCCCAGTCCTCCGTCTCCTCACCGGGGTTGGCAGTAGTCGCCGCCATGGCCGTAGATGCCACCGCCGCCGCGCCACCCCCCCCCCAGTGGGAGGAGCCGCCGCCACCGAACCGGGAGGGAGGAGAAGAGAAAGGCCACTCCCCAGAAGCGGCGCCTGACCGCCGCCTCCGCTACCGCGGAATCCAAGATGGCGGCTTCAGCAGCCCCCACCATCCCAGCCCCTGTGGCGGAGAGACCCCGCCTATATAGTGGGCGGAATCAACACACGACCGCCTCCTAGGAAAAAATTGACCAATGAAGATGCCAAATCGACCAAGGGCAGGGCTACTCCCTGCGCCAGCCAGTCCAGTGGAGGGAGGGCGAGGAAGAAGTCCAGCTGTCTCCCTAACCCCGCCCTCCTTGCGTAAGAGGTCAATGACCGAGTAACGTCATTGAAATGCAATTAAAATGGGTATTTTAGGCAGGGCGCGGTGGCTCGCGCCTGTAATCCCAGCACTTTGGGAGGCCCAGGCCGGCGGATCACCTGTGGTCAGGGGTTCGAAACCAGCCATGGCCAACATGGCGAAAACCCCGTCTCTACTAAAAATACAAAATTAGCTGGGCGTGGTGGGGCATGCCTGTAATCCCAGCTTCTTGGGAGGCTGAGGCAGGAGAATCGCTTGAACCTGGGAGGCAGAGGTTGCAGTGAACCGAGATCGCGCCACACCACTGTACTCGTCTGGGCCACCGAGAGCAAAACTCCATCTCAAAAAAAAAAAAAAGGATATTTTACTAAAAAAAGGATATTTGACTAAAAACCTTCTCTTGGTGGTGGATTCGTCGTCTGAGTGGTTGCCCTGCAGACAACTTATCTTGTAAATCCTCTTTAGGTGCTCTAATACTTAAACTTCACATGGTGATTTGTAATCCTTTCCAGTTTTTTTCCTGTTTTAAGGACTTTTGTCCCTGGTGAAAAAAGTTAAATAACTAACTTTTTAATGCCTGCTATGGGACTGGTAGTGTAAAAGGATCTGGGTGTTAACGGTTTGGTATGGGAGATATTGCCAGCCAAAACTGGAGGCAGTGGATGAAGAAAGTATTTTGAGAATGGGTAACTTCCTTTGGTCAGTGATAGGTACATAATGAGGAGTTTTGTTTGTTTGTATTTGAGACGAAGTCTCCCTCTGTCATCCAGGCTGGAGTGCAGTGGCGCAATCTCGGCTCACTGCAACCTCCACCTCTATGGTTCAAGCAATTCCTCTGCCTCAGCCTCCTGAGTAGCTGGGATTACTGGCGCATGCCACACGCCCGGCTAATTTTTTGTGTGTTTTTAGTAGAGATGGGGTTTCACGATGTTGGCCAGACTGGTCTCGAACTCCTGACCTCAGGCAATCCGTCCACCTCAGCCTCCCAAAGTGCTGGGATTACAGGCGTGAGCCACCACACCCGGCCAGTGAGGAGTTTTTAATAGGGAATCAACAAGATGATGGCTGTGCAGATTTATTTTCTTTTTTCTTAATTTTTTTCCGAGACAGAGTCTTGCTCTGTCACCCAGGCTGCAGTGCAGTGGTGCGATCTTGGCTCACTGCAACATCCACCTCCCGGGTTCAAGCAGTTATCCTGCCTCAGCCTCCCGAGTAGCTGAGATTACAGGCGCATGCCACCACGCCCAGCTAATTTTTGTTTCCTGATAATAGGAAGTGTGGGGAAAAGAAAGAGATCAGCCTGTTACTGTGTCTATATAGGAAGAAGTAGACATAAGAGACTCCATTTGGTTCTGTATTTGAGATGCTATTAATCTGTGACCCTACCCCCAACCTTGTCCTTGCAAGAGACATGTGCTGTGGTGACTCAAGGTTTAATGGATTTTGGGCTGCGCAGGATGAGTCTTTGTTAAACAAGTACCTGAAGGCAGCTTGCTGGTTAAAAATCCTGCCCGTCCCTGGGCAATGGAACATCTCGGTGTAAAACCCGATTGTATGCTCTGTTTACTGAGATAGGAGAAAACCGCCTTATGGCATAAGGTGGGACTTGCTGACGGGACTTGCTGGAGCAATGCTGCTAAAAGGTTTATGGAGATGTTTGCATATGCATATCAAGGCACAGCATTTTCCTTTCAACTTATTCATGTCACAGAGATCTTTATCCATATGTCTTACTGCTAATTTTCTCCCTAAAATGATCCTATTGTCCTGCCACTCCTTTATCTTTAAGATGGTAAAGATAATTATCAATAAATACTAAGGGAACTCAGAGACTGGTGCCAGCGTGGGTCCTCTGTATGCTAAGCGCCGGTCCCCTGGGCCCACTTTTTCTTTCTCTATACTTTGTCTCTGTGTCTCATTTCTTTTCTCAAGTCTCTTGTTCCACCTAATGAGAAACGCCCACAGGTGTGGAGAGGCAGGCCACCCCTTCAGGAAGCATTGAGCTATTTGAGGTAGGCACTGTCCAAAATGCTTTGTATGTATTTACTCATTTAATCCTCACAACAACGATGAGGTAGGTTCTACTACTATTTGCATTTTGCAATTAAGGAAACAGAAACAAAGAGGTTAAGCAAGGGACATCCAGCAGGTAAGTAATGTGGGAGGCAAACTAAAGGAGTCTGACACTGGAGACCTGTTCCACCCATCCCCCTATTTTAGCACTACAGTTTTAGCACTACAAAGTACTGTCTTTTCATGTATCGCTCACGAAATGTTTAATACAAATTTAATTAAAATTGTAATTATGCTATTGAACATCTTTGTATTCTTAGAAGTTGTATATGTACTGCACAGATTACATTGATCCACTTATTTAGTTCACTGCAAAGGTATTTTAACATAATTTGCATATTATTGTTTACATCTGTTAAAATTTCATTTTTCTTTCATTTTGTTGTTATATTTATAATTCACCAAAAAGAAAAAAAATCATCCACTCAAAAGAAATACATTGGCTGGGCCGGGCGGGATGGCTGTAATCCCAGCACTTTGGGAGGCCGAGGGGGATGAATCACGAAGTCAAGCGTTGAAGACCAGCCTGGCCAACATGGTGAAACCCCATCTCTACTAAAAATACTTAGCCGGGTGTGGTGCTGCGTGCCTGTAATCCCAGCTACTCCAGTGGCTGAGGCAGGAGAGTCACTTGAACCTGGGAGGCAGAGGTTGCAGTGAACCGAGGTGCCCCTACACTCTAGCCTGGGCGACAGAGCAAGACTCCATCTTAAAAAAAAAAAAAAAAAAAATGCAGTAGCTTCTTTACCAAGTAAAATGGATTTTTTCAGAATAAATGCAAAATATTTTCCCATATGATGTGGATAAATTTTGTGGTTAAAAGAGATCAAGTCACATTTCTGTAGAAAAAAATTGGTAGAAATCGGCCAGGCACAGTGGCTCACACCTGTAATCGCAGCACTTTGGGAGGCCAAGGGGGACGAATCACAAAGTCAAGCGTTCAAGACCATCCTGGCTAACACTGTGAAACCCCGTCTCTACTAAAAATACAAAAAATTAGCCAGGTGTGGTGGCGGGCGCCTGTAGTCCCAGCTACTGAAGAGTCTGAGGCAGGAGAATGGCCTGAACCCGGGAGGCGGAGCTTGCAGTGAGTGGAGATCATGCCACTGCACTGCAGCCTGGGTGACAGCGAGACTCTGTCTCAAAAAGAAAAAAATTGGTAGAAATCATTTTGTTATAGAGATGCTTACACAACTAGCTACAAAGTTAATAACATACTCTGTTTGGAGAAAGTGCAACAAAGCTGGCCAGGTGCAGTGACTCATGCCTGTAATTCCAGCACTTTGGGAGGTCAAGGCAGGCGGATTACCTGAGATCAGAAGTTCAAGACCAGCCTGGCCAATATGGTGGAATCCCGTCTCTACTAAAAATATGAAAACGAGCTGGACATGTTGGCACACGCCTGTAGTCCCAGCTACTCAGCAGGCTGAGGCAGGAGAATCGCTTGAACCTGGAAGGTGGAGGTTGCAGTGAGCTGGGATCAGGCTACTGCACTCCAGCCTGGGTGACTGAGCGAGACTCCATCTCAAAAAGAAAAAGAAAAAAAAGTGTAACAAAGCTATTGGCAAAATTATTTGTCAAATATCACATGGAGTCATGATACAAAACATGAAATGGCAATATCTGCCCTGTACCTGCTACCAGATGTTTAAGAGTAGAAACCACTGATGTACACAATATGAATCAGCTTACAGCATATAGGCAATACATAAGGAGAAATGCCCAAAACTTCCTGTTTGGTTTATCATTAAAAATTCAAGATACAAAAGAAAACGTTTTTCGTTTAGATAAGAATTATTTTGTGAGGTATGAGTAAGTCTGAAAAAGATATCTTGGGATCAAAACTGATGGAGTTACAGGCCAGGCATGGTGGCTCACAGCTGTAATCCCAGCACTTTGGGAGGCCGAGGCAGGCAGATCACTTGAGCCCAGGAGTTTGAGACCAGCCTGATCAAAGTGGCGAAACCACATCTCTACTAAAAATACAAAAATTAGTCCGGCATGGTGACATATGACTGTAATCCCAGCTACCCGGGAGGCTGAGGCACGAGAATAACTTGAACCTGGGAGGCAGCAGTTGCAGTGAGCTGAGATCATGCCACTGCACTCCACACTGTTCCTACAAAAAAAATGTCAGTCCACTTTCCCTTTTTTTGTTTGTTTGTTTTTTTAAAGACAGACTCTCACTTTATTGCCCAGGCTGGAGTACAGTGGCATTATGGCTCACTGCAACCTCTGCCTCCCAGGTTCAAGCTATTCTCCTGCCTCTGCATCCTCAGTAGCTGGAATTACAGGTACCTGCCACCACTGCCCAGCTAATTTTTTTGTACTCTTATTAGAAATGAAGTTTCACCATGTTGCCCAGGCTCCTGAGCTCAGACAATGCACCCACCTCGGCCTTCCAAAGTGCTGGGATTACAGGCATGAGCCACTGCGCCTGGCCCACTTTCCATTTTATTCAGAAAACAGTTCATAGCCAAAATATATTTATTCCAGCCAGGCTCAGTAGTGCATGCCTGTAGTCCTAGCTACTCCACAGGCTGAGGAGGGAGGATCACTTGAGCCCAGGAGTTTGAGGCCAACCTGGGAAACATAGCAAGACCTCATTTCTAAAAAATAAAATTTCTCTTGATTTTGATTCGACATTGAACAAATTAGCACAAACCATAAATGTAGTAAAATGTCATCCAGTGAGCACAATCTTTGAGAATAAATAGATAAATTGGTGCTTTCTCCACAGTTAAGTATGGAGGCCAATGGGGTGGGGGGATGCTATCAGTTTTTAATAAGGATTGAAGTAAAAAGCTCTTCTTTATGATATAGATAATACTAACATAAACCATTTTTATTATTATAAATAGGATTTAAGTAGGATTGCTCAAATGGCTTATCTGAGCAATATTTTTATTAACATGAACATATTACCTTAACTTCTGAATGTCATGGTTTGGAGTTTTGTTTTCATTTTAGAGATAGAGTCTCACTCCTTCACCCAGGCTAGAGTGCAGTGGCACCATCATTGCTCACTGCAACCTCGAACTCCTGGCCTTAAGCCATTCTCCCACCTCAGCCTCCCAAAGCACAGGGATTATAGCCATGAGCCACCACACTCAGCCTGTTTTTGCTTTTTAGTTCATGCCTTTTATTAACCCATCTTTTCTTCTGGTTTGTTGAAACATAAGTCAGACAACGTTTGCCACAAAAATGTCTTTCAAAGTGGCTGGCCATAAAAACTCCAGCACCACACTCACCTGAAGGGCACTCACAACAAAGGCAACTAGTTTTGCCATTTTTGTCCACCTTGTAATATTTTAGGACAGTTAGCTTAACCTTCTTTCTCTTGTGCTTATTCTTCTTGGGAGTGGTGTAATACTTCCTTGGCACCACCACAAAGTCTCAGCACAATAAGAAGAGTAGACTCCTTTTGAATACTGTCATCAAAGTACATCCATCTTCCAATTGCTTACCAGCGAAGATCACTCTGCTGATGAGTAGGAATTCCTTTCTTATCCTGCCAGGGCTTTACATTTTGTATCGTATTAGAGAGTTCAACCAATAAACCCCAACAAATAAGACAGTGATGACTTCCGCATTACAAAAATGTGCATCTTGGTAGCAGTTCTACTGCAGATGGTGGATCACAAAGCCAACATTTTTAATGTTAAGAACAAAGGGTCAGGATTTTGTAAGAAAACCAGACTATGATGCAAATGCCTTGACTGCCAAGAATATTTCATTTCCCAACACATGATAATTTTCTTTCTTCATCAGAGGAAAAAAATGAATGACACATTATTGAACATATTCTAAACCACATCCAAATGTTGCAACCAAATGGGGGTAAATGCTTCCCAGAGCTGAATGTAGCCAATGCAACTGAATACAACTCCTGCTCTCTCTCAAATTGAAGCATTTGACTTTTGAGGCTCTTTGCTCTTCTGCTTAGAATCTGACAAACCACTGAATGCTTTCACTAGAAATTCTCCAATAGATCCTTGTAAGCTCCAACTATTCAGAATTATCTGGTAACCATCAAACACATCTTGCCATATCTGACAAACTCACTGTAAATACAGATTTTCTAATTTTAGTAGAAATAAAAATTAACAGATCAGATCAGGATGCCAGTTAGCAAATTTTAAAAAATTAAGAAATCAGTTGACTGTGAAGTCTGACCTACATGTTTTTATACACATTTTCAGCTTACCAATATTTAACCATTACTAATACTATTACTATTATTTTTATATTAATTTGTAAATTAATAGAAAATTACAGTTTTTTTTCTGTTAAGTCTTTATGGTAAACTGGTTTTTTAATTATTTAGTTTTTTGGTTTTTAATTATTTAGTTTATTTAGTTTTTGTTTGTTTGTGTTTAAGACCAGTCAAGTGAAGGAACAAAGAAATCTGTAACTGATTGGGATCAATTAGTCGTAAACACCAAGGCACTCAGACCAGCCTCCAAAGTTTTATTAAGTGTCTCTGGGTATGGTTGCCAGATTTAGCAAATAAAAATAAAGGTAAGCCAGTTTGATTTGAATGCTGGATAAACAACACATAATTTTTTTTTTTTTTTTTTGGAAATGGAGTTTTGCTCTTGTTGCCCAGACTGGAGTGCAATGGCATGAGCTTGGCTCACCGCAACCTCCGCCTCCCCGATTCAAGCAATTCTCCTGCCTCAGCCACCCGACTAGCTGGGATTACAGGCGCCCGCCACCATGCCTAGCTAATTATTGTATTTTTAGTAGAGACGGGGTTTCACAGATGCTGGTCTCGGACTCCTCACCTCAGGTAATTTCCTCACCTCACCACCACCTTGGCCTCCCAAAGTGCTGGGATTACAGGCGTGAGCCACCACGCCCAGCCTATGAGCACATCTAAGGAATGGAAACGAGATTGCAAGTGGGTGAGAAGTGAGTAGAAACTAAGTAGACACAGCTAGTTAGCACAGATTACTTTTTCAAGAAACATGACAATGAAGAGAAAAATAATCAAATGGTAGGCTGTGATAGGGGTTAGGCTAGGGGTGGAAATAATAAAATATGTCTATAGACTGAGCTTGTGGAAAGGAGCAAACTAAAAATGCAAGAAACATCCAGGCGTGATGGCTCACGCCTATAATTCCAGCACTTTGGGAGGCCAAGGTGGGTGAATCACCTGAGATCAGGAGTTCGAGACCAGCCTGGCCAACAGGGCAAAACCTCGTCTCTACTAAAAATATAAAAACTAGCTAGGCGTGGTGTTACACGCCTGTAATCCTGCCTACTCGGGAGGCTGAGGCACGAGAATCACTTGAGCCCGGGAGCTGGAAGTTGCAGTGACCCCAGATTGCGCCACTGCACTCCAGCCTGAGTGACAGAGCAAGAGTCTGTCTCAAAAAATAAAAAATAAATAAATGCAAGAAATACATATGCCTGAGAAAACAAGACTGGTACTAGGGGAGAGAAGGAGACAGGGTTGGGGCAGCATGTGAAAGTGTTCTTAGAAAACCAAGATACCCTTTTTCTAAAAATGTGTAGACATTTTGAAGTGGAGGAAAGGGAACTCATGTGTGATGACTTTGATTCTCAAAGAAAAGTAGCAGGTAAAACTTCTGCTGGGAATAAGAGGTAGAAATGGGGTTGGGTGTAGCTGCACAACTGTAAACAATTGGTTGGGAAGTCAACTAGGTATGAACAAAATGACTGTGAATAATCTGCCACAGGAGTAGAAAAAGGAAACAAAAATGATCACCAATTGCTCTGGGGAACTAAACAAAGTTAGAATGCATAAATTTTCATGAAACTATGGAGCATTGTAATTTCTGTCAATACTCAGGAACCTGAGGAAAGTGAACAGTTTGCCCACAATTGGAGAGATGATGGACTGATCAGTATCTTGAAGATGGAAGATTCTAGAATTACAGAAGAGCCTAGTTTAAACATCTCTGAAAGGGGATGAGACTGATCTGGGAAACAAATGAAGTCAGAAGTTATTGGACTGAGAAGAGAGGTTTAATTCTGGAAACTGATGTTGATAGCAAATTCAAAAATGAGAGCGTTGGGGTTGCAGAGGATAGGCACTGGGAACCATATATATCACAAAAAGTTATTAATATGTAAAAAATGTGTAAAAATGTAACTGTGTACTTATGTTTGTAGATAGATATACATCTTCAAATCAGTAAGTGAAAGATTAATAGCTCAGTCAAAAGGGAAAATGATAGGTAAGGTGAAGATAGGTTTGTATGTATCTATAAAATATGTAACTCAATAGAGATTCAAAACTATAGTAATTAAAGAAATGCAATTTTTTAAAAACTGAGATATTGGGCCAGGCGTGGTGGCTCATACCTGTAATCCCAGCACTTTGGGAGGCCGAGGCAGGCGGATCACCTGAGGTCAGGAGTTCAAGACCAGCCTGACCAACATGGTGAAACCCCATCTCTACTAAAAATACAAAAATTAGCCAGGCATGGTGGTGTGTGCCTGTAATCCCAGCTACTCAGGAGGCTGAGGTAGGAGAATCACTTGAACCCCGGAGGTGGAGTTTGCAGTGAGCCGAGATCGCACCACTGCACAGCCTGGGCGACAGAGCAAGACTCCATCTCAAAAAAACAAAAACAAAAACAAACAAAAACGAAACAAAACAAAAATATATTGTGGGTTTTTTTTGTTTTTTTGTTTTGTTTTGTTTTGTTTTGTTTTTTCTTGAGACACAGTCTCGATTTCTCATTCTGTTACCCAGGCTAGAGTGCAGTGGCGCGATCTCAGCTCACCGCAACATCACCCTCCCAGGTTCAAGTGATTCTCCTGCTTCGGCCACCCATGTAGCTGGGATTACAGGCGCAAGCCACCATGTCCAGCTAATTTTTTGTATTTTTAGTAGAGACAGGGTTTCACCATGTTGGTCAGGTTGATCTCGAACTCCTAACCTCAGGCAATCCACCTGCCTCGGCCTCCCCAAGTGCTGGGATGACAGGCGTGAGCCACCATCCCTGGCCTAAAAACTAAGATATTGTTTTTAGCCAATTAGCTCAACAAATATTTCAGAGACTCTGTGTAACTTATACTGGTGAAGCTGTGAAAAAAAAGAAAAGGCACTTTCATGCCTATTTGATGGGAGTGTAAATTACTATAACCTTTTTAGTGTGTAATTTGGTAATATCTATTAAAATTCCAAATGTGCATATCCTGCAACCTATCATTTACATTTTTAATATTTGGAGGAACTTATTCCACAAAAACATTTCCACAAGTGCACAGAGAAATATATATACAAGGCTGTCACTCCAGCCTGAGTAGACAGAGTGAGACTCTATCTCAAAAAAAAAAAAAAAATATATATATACACACACACACACACACACACACACACACACAGATATTTATTGCAATGTTGCTATAATAAGATATTTGAAACAATACAAAAGCCTACCAATAGAGAAAATGGAGTACTTGAGTACTTAGCAGCCATTAAAAAGAATAAAGCAGATTTTTTTTTTTTTTTTGAGATGGAGACTGGCTCTGTCGCCCAGGCTGGAGTCCAGTGGCGCGATCTCAGCTCACTGCAACCTCTGCCTCCTGAGTAGCTGGGACCACAAGCGCACACCACCAGACCCGGCCAATTTTTGTATTTTTAGTAGAGACAGAGTTTTGCCATGATGGCCAGGCTGGTCTCTAACTCCCGACCTCAAATGATCCACCTACCTCAGCCTCCGAAAGTGCTGGGATTACTGGCATGAGCCACCATGACTGGGCCAGTTTTGACTTTTTAAATCAAATGTGTCAAGTAAATTCTTCTGAGGAAAGAGGGAAAACATTTTAAAGCATCACTAATCCTATTGACAAGTAGTTCTCAAACTTAAGCATACATCACAATCACCTAGAGAAGCTGGTTAAAACACAAATGCCGCAGGAAGTGGTGGTGCATGCCAATAGTCCCAGCTACTCGGGAGGCTGAGGCAGGAGGATCACTTGAGCCCAGGAGTTTGAGGCTGTAGTGCACTGTGATTCACCTGTGAATAGCCACTGCACTCCAGCCTGGGCAACATAGTGAGATGCCATCTCTTAAATACACACACACACACACACACACACACACACACAGGCCAACACCCCCAATGTTTCTTATTCATTAGGACCAGGATAAGGGTCCAAGGATTTGCATTTCTAACAAGTCCCTGGGAGATACTGCTAATTCAGAGACCCATTGCATAGACCAAAAGGCTGGCTACCAATCCATCCTCTACCACTCATATGATCCTACTTAGAAGTTTTTACCTGAGGCCGGGCATGGTGGCTCATACCTGTAATCCCAGCACTTTGGGAGGCTAAGAAGGGCGGAACACAAGGTCAGCAGTTTGAGACCAGCCTGGCCAATATGGTGAAACCCCGTCTATACTAAAAATACAAACATTAGCTGGGCATGGTGGCATGCACTTGTAGTCCCAGCTACTTGGGAGGCTGAGGCAGAAGATCACTTGAACCCGGGAGGTAGAGGTTGCAGTGAGCCAAGATCGCACCACTGCACTCCAGCCTGGGCAACAGAGCGAGATGCTGTCTCAAAAAAAGAAAAAAAAAAGAAAGAAAGAAAGAAATTTTTACCTGAGCTTTTAATGATGGCTGTCCCAGCCCTGGCAGAGTTGTGGAAATAGTCCTCCACTGATCTAGGCTCCAATTTAATCTAGTGGGATCATTTTCTCAGTGTGGGAGTGTCTGAAACTTGATCCTGTTTCAGTTGAACTATTCATGAAGTTTCCGAGTTCAGCTTGGGAGTGGGGAAGAGAGAGAGCTACCAACCACTCTCCCTTTGTGAGAAGAGGTTGACAAAAACAGAGACTGACAAGAGATGTACTTGAGTAGGAGGAGACTGCTCTGGCAACAGGTGAATCTAGCCTTGGATATCAGCTCTCAGAAGGTAAGTAACTACCCACATGGCCTTCCTGGTGGAGTTTTCACTGGGATAAATTCCAGCAATTCTTCTGAGTGTAATAACACCTTGCTATGAACTTGGGAAATCATGGGGGAAATGACTGAAGGAAGTAAAGAGTTTTTTTATTATTATTATTATTTTTTTTTTTAGAGGCAGGAGGATCTTGCTATGATGCCCAGACTGAACTCAAACTCCTGGGCTCAAGCAACCCTTCTGTCTCAGCCTGAGACCTTTTCCGTTAGAGCCTTTTAGGAAAAGTTAAACTTTTATCTGAGAAGGGATGTCTTGGGCATAGTCTGTTTTTGAGGAAAGTTGGGGGGACCTCTGATTAGTCTAATTAGCCAGAGAGTGTCTTTGATTTTTAAGGATTATAGTAAAAAAGCTGCATTATTGTGTTTCTTCACCATCATCTCTCTCTTTGCACTAAACTTATGGCCAGGAGAGAAAAACTGAGTCTTTTTAGTATTTTGGTCTTCTTCAAGAATGGCAGGGCATTGCAGGTGGGAAGAATGAAGTGATGTGGAAAAGGAACACAGAGAAAGGAAAAGGTGATGGATCTTTCTGGAACTGAAAGTGGAATTGATGTTGCCAAGGATTTGTAAATGCCATTATTCTGATTCTTACTGTAGTAGGTCCAAATTTAACATAAACCAATAGCTTCACAACACACCTCCTTTCTCCTACTCTAATCCCGAGAAGTGCAGCTTCTCATCTCAAACAAAACAAGAACCTTAAAAGCCACTTAAAAAAATTATAGGACAGATATTCTCTTTGGAAAAACAGATTTTAGCTCTACCATTTTTGAAAGTGTATTTCTCAAGAAAAGCTATTTTGCCTAAGAAGTAAATTTGTTGTGACTTTTCCCCCCATTTTGAAAACATTTTACCTAATTTATTTTATTTTATTTTATTTTTTGAGACAGAGTCTCTGTCGCCTAGGCTGGAGTGCAGTGGCACAATCTTGGCTCACTGCAACCTCTGCCTCCCAGGTTCAAGCAATTCTCCTGCTTCAGCCTCCCGAGTAGCAGGGACTACAGGCATGCACCACCACACCTGGCTAATTTTTTGTGCTTTTTAGTAGAGACAGGGTTTCACCATGTTGACCAGGCTGGTCTCAAACTCCCGACCGAAGGTGATCCCCCCCACCTCGGCCTCCCAAAGTACTGGGATTACAGGGGTGAGCCACTGCACCTGGTCCTAATTTTGTATTTTAAATCTTTTATTCTTTCCTTAAAGAAAGACTCCCATGTTGTATAAACTTTAGACCATGCAAAATCTGGATCACTGCATATGAAAATGAGTAAAAAATATACATGGCATACTTAGAAACAAAACATCAACATTTTTCTTTCTAATAAGAATGTATTTTTATTTTATTTTATTTTATTTATTTATTTATTGAGACAGGGGTTTGCTTTGTCACCCAGGCTGGAATGCAGTGGTGCGATCATGGCTCACTGCAGCCTTGATCTCCTGGGCTCAACTGATCCTCCCACATCACCCTCCTGAGTAGCTGGGAGGGACTACAGGTGCGTGCCACCACAGCGGGCTAATTTGTTTTTGTTTTTGTTTTTTTGCAGAGATGGGGTCTTGCTATGATGCCCAGACTGGTCTCGAATTCCTGGGCTCAAGCACCTGCCTCAGCTTCTCAAAGTGCTGGGATTATAGGAATGAGTCACGGTGCCTAGCCGATATCACTCTACTTCTGAATTCCAGTCCCACATTTTAGCCTCCTGAGCATATTGTGTCAGTGCATTTAAATTCAGCCTACCCCAGACTGATTTCATCCTAATACCTTAAAATATCTGCCACTCCTCCGGGCGCAGTGGTTTACGCCTGTAATCCCAGCACTCTGGGAGGCCGAGGCGGGTAGATCATAAGGTCAGGAGATTGAGACCATCCTGGCTAACACAGTGAAACCCCATCTCCACTAAAAAATACAAAAACTTAGCCAGGCATGGCAGCAGGTGCCTGTAGTCCCAGCTACTCAGAAGGCCGAGGCAGGAGAATGGCGTGAACCCGGGAAACAGTGCTTACAATGAGCTGAGATCGCACCACTGCACTTCAGCCCGGGCGACAGAGCAAGACTCTGTCTCAAAAATAATAATAATAATAATAAAATTTAAAAAAAAAAAAACTCTGCAACTCCTAAAATAACTTCTATGAATGGCAACATTTTTCTTTCAGCTTTCCAAATTCAAGCCCAAGAGTTTTATCACTTCCTCCTTCTACATGACCATTTAATTTCTAGGTCGTCACAAATTCTCTTTTACAATCTCACATCCATTCTTTCTTTTCTGTTACTCACTATGTTATCCTAACCCTTGTTTCCCCTTGTTGAGACTGCTAAAACTCCTCTTGTTGTTTTCACCCTATAGTGTGTGTTATCTCCAATACTTTTTACGCACTCTTGCCAGTTATCCTCCTGAAGTATGGCATTGATCATTTCCCTGCCTGAATTAAACAAGTATGAATTGTTGTACACACTATGTGCCAGACACTGATAGAGATTTGTATTCAGTCATTCATGTAGGTGTATTAAATACATAAAATATGCCAGCCCTCCCCAGGTACTGAAGCCATGCTATGAATGGGACAGATACCTAGAGCTTACATTCCAGTTAGAATCAATGGGATATACATAGTAAGATATGGCCCCCGCTCCCAAAATGTTTACCTGCTCAAAACCTTCC
The DNA here is from genome assembly GCF_024542745.1 of Macaca thibetana thibetana. Lineage (NCBI taxonomy): Eukaryota > Metazoa > Chordata > Mammalia > Primates > Cercopithecidae > Macaca > Macaca thibetana. The sequence goes on from NC_065578.1 coordinate 123,288,043, forward strand.
ATTGCTTCCCAATACCTGAAAGAACAAAATTCAAAGTCCTTGCCCTGACTTTCAAGGTTCAGTATGGTCCTGCCTTAAGCAACAGAAGTATAGTACCTAGATGAATAATCTTGAGTTTGCATGCATCTTGTATTCTGTATCAGGCACCACATTTTAAAAGGAATATAGACACACTAGAAAATCTTCAGTAGAAAAAGGGTAGAGTGGTAGACCACATCCTCTGAGAAACCAATCAAACGTACTTAATAGCTATTTTTAAGTTACTGAAACTCTTGTGTATGGAAAAGATATGTGTTGCCTCATACAGTCCTAAGTTAAAAGTGAAGCTGTACTAAGAAGACAGATTTGGCTCAAGGTAAAAAATTACTGCCTTCCAGAACCTTCTGAAATAGAAAGACTGCCAGGAGATAGTCAGTGCCCAGCCCCTGTCACACAAGGAGCTCAAGCAGGGGCTTTACAGGAATGATTAGAAGGTGGTAAAAGGTGACCTTTAAAGTTTCCTTCCAATGTGAGATTTTATGTATGTATGTATGTATTTATTTATTTATTTATTGAGAGGGAATTTCGCTCTTGTTGCACAGGCTGGAGTGCAATGACGCGTTCTTGGCTCACTACAACCTCCACCTCCCGGGTTCAAGCAATTATCCTGCCTCAGCCTCCCAAGTGGCTGACATTATAGGCATGTGCCACCACGCCTGGCTAATTTTGTATTTTTAGTAGAGATGGGGTTTCTCCATGTTGGTTAGGCTGGTCTTGAAGTCCCAAGACCCCAACTGGGTCTTGATCCACCCACCTTGGCACACCAAGTGCTGGGATTACAGGCATGAGCCACCACGCCCAGCCCAATGTGAAATTTTATATCCCTCACTTTCATGCATTGTGAGTTCTGCTATGTTAAATTAAACATCATTTTCCAAAAAGCTTCAGTGCTTCCTGTCTCCATCATTATTCCTTTATTTGGAGTGCTCTTTTCTTGTTTCAAGTAGAGCTCAGCCATCACCTCTACAAAGACTTCTGTAACTAATACCACTCCCAACTGAGTTTATTAATCGATGAAGGTCGTACTGTTCATACCCTACACCCAAGAGAAGCAGCATGTTCCTTCTGACATTGAGTTTCCACATTGACAAACATTTCCTACAGGAAATGAATGTTCGCCCTGTAGAAACTCATACTGATAGAAGAATATTAGGTTAATTGTTGCCTCACGTACCCTACATATTCCTGCCTATCTGATATTTCTTTTCTTTCTTTCTTTCTTTCTTTTTTTTTTTTAAGACAGTCTCACTCTGTTGCCCAGGCTGGAGTACAGTGGCACAATCTCAGCTCACTGTAGCCTCTGCCTCTCAGGTTCATGCCATTCTCCTGCCTCAGCCTCCCAAGTAGCTGGGATTACAGGCGCCCGCCACCACGCCTGGCTAATTTTTTATATTTTTAGTAGAGATGGGGTTTCACCATGTTAGCCAGGATGGTCTTGATCTCCTGACCTCGTGATCTGCCCGCCTCAGCCTCCCAAAGTGCTGGGATTACAGGCGTGAGCCACCGCACCCGGCCCTATCTGATATTTCTAACACAAACATCTAATGATGTAATTTTCATGTTTACAAGCTTTCCAATGGCTCCCCACTGATTACAAAGTTGAGTCCTGAGTGTTTAATATGCAACACAAGGTCCCTTGTGAGCTGCCTTGGCTACCAATCCTATCTATTCAGTAAAATAAATCTCAAAGGCTTACTGAACAATAGCTGTTTCTCAAACATACTATATTGTCCTCCCTTAAACCTTCATGTCTTTACTTGGAATATCTTCTTTCCTTCTTCCCTTTCCCGCTTTTAGCTGCCAGGTAAACTCATTCTTAGCCCTCAATTCAATTCATGTGTTGGCCTCTTCAATAAAGCCTCCCTTGATTCTTCCCTTTGGGCTCCTTTCCCACTTTACTCAGCAAATTGCTTTGGAATTATTTGCTTTCAGGAAGGACATATTTTTTTATTTTTCTCTTTAACTTTATAAGATTCAGACAGTTTACTTAGTATAAAATTATACTAGAAATTTGTGATAAGGAGAATAAATGAAAGGAAATCAAAGAAAGATGGATGTCTCTTGAAATGCACTAATTGAGAAAAGGTGGAGAATAAATAAAATATTCAGGCTGAAGAGGTCTAGTGAGATCTGCAAGTGCCAGGGTAAAATAAGATGTCTTTTTTGGAAGAATGTAATGATGAATAATGAGAAAATATGTGCCTGAAGTTATAAAGATATGCCATATTTTCTTCCAAAGGTTTTTAAGTTTGCCTTTTACATATAACTAAATGCAATTTTAAAAATAAATATCCTATTTTCCAGTATCACTTATTGAATAGTTCATGCTTTTCCTGTGACCAACAATACCCACTGTGTTATAATTCAAGTTTCTGTAAATGTGTGATTTGTCTCTGGGCTCTCGAGGGGTATCTATGCCTACATGCCTACCCCGTTGTCATAAACCCTATAGCCTTATAATAAACCTTGATAGCTGATAAGGAAAATCTCTCTACCCTATTCTTTTTCCTCAGAATGTCTTTTTTTTTTTTTTTTTTTATTGAGACAGGGTCTCACTTTATCATCCAGCCTGGATTGCAGTGGTATGAAATGAACTCGGCTCACTGCAGCCTCAACCTCCCTGGCTTAAGAGATCCTCCCACCTCAACCTCCCAAGTAGCTGGGACTACAGGTGCCCACCACCAGACCCAGCTAAATTTTGTATTTTTTGTACAGATGGGGTTTTAACATGTTGCTTAGGATGGTCTTGAACTCCTGACCTCAGGAGATCTGCCAGCCTCAACCTCCCAAAGTGCTAGGACTACAGGCGTGAGCCACCATGCCCAGCTTCTATCTTCTCTATTCTTGAGCCTTTGAGTTCCTACATATGTTTAAGAAAATTGATTTGTCTGGCCGGGCGCGGTGGCTCACGCCTGTAATCCCAGCACTTTGGGAGGCCGAGGCGGGCGGATCACAAGGTCAGGAGATCGAGACCACGGTGAAACCCCGTTTCTACTAAAAATACAAAAAATTAGCCGGGCGCGGTGGCGGGCGCCTGTAGTCCCAGCTACTCAGGAGGCTGAGGCAGGAGAATGGCGTGAACCCGGGAGGCGGAGCTTGCAGTGAGCCGAGATTGCGCCACTGCACTCCAGCCTGGGCGACAGAGCGAGACTCTGTCTCAAAAAAAAAAAAAAAAAAAAAGAAAATTGATTTGTCAGTTTTCTCAAAAAATCCTGATGGGATTTTGGTGGAGTTGAATTGTATCCTTAGACCAATCTGGGGAGAACTAACTTCTATGCTGAATCCACAAACATGGTATATCCGTTCATTTACTTAAGCGTTCTTTAATGACTATCAGTAAAGTTTGGTAATTATTTCCAAACTGGTCCTATTCAACTTTTGTTAGACTTATTTGTAAATATCTTACGTATTTTTAATGCCATTGTAAATGATGCTTTTAAAAAAATTACATTTTCTTGTGTGTTGCTGGTATTTAGAAATATAATTGACTTATGTATCTTATCCAGCCACCTTGCTAAGCTCTAATTGTCTCATATTTTTCTTTAGACTCATCTGCGGGCAATGACGTCTGTGAATAGCAAACTTTTGTTTTCTTCTTTTTTTTCATCTTATCTTCCTGCATTGGCTGGGACTTCCAGAATTATGTTACATAAAAGTTAATATAGTGAACATTTTTGTCTGGTTCCTGATTTTAAAAGGAAAATCTTTCAACTGTTGACCATTAAGTAGTAGGTTTGCTATACTTTTTTTTGTTGTTTGGACCGGGTGTCACTCTGTCACCCAGGCTGGAAGACAGTGATGCTATCATGGTTTACTATAGCCTTGACCTCTGGGATTCAAGTGATCATCCCACTTCAGCCTCCTGAGAAACTGGAAGTACAGACATGCACCATCTTGCCTGGCTAATTTTTAAATTTTTTTAGAGAGAGGGGTCTCACTATGTTGCCCCGGCTGGTCTCAAACTCCTAGCCTCAAGCAATCCTGCTGCCTCAGCCTCCCAAAATGCTGGGATTACAGGTATGAGCCACCGTACCCAGTCTACACATTTTTTTATGGATAACCCCACTTATGCCTAGTGTTCCATTATTGGAACCCTAAGCATGTGGGAGTTGTTTATGTCCTACTGCTCAAGGTTATCACCAAAGTCTGATTGCAAAAATTCAAAAAATTGCACCCTCAGGCATAAATGGGTTAAAGGAGCTCCTTTCTATCCCTATTTTGCTAAGAATATTAACATAGGTGTTTTATATTAGTATCTTTTTCTTTTCTTTTTTTTTAAAATACAGATGGGGTCTCACTATGTTGCTCAGGCTGGTCTCAAACTCCTGGACTCAGGCAATCCTCCTGCCTTGGCTAGTATTTTTTTTTTTTTTTTTTTTGAGATGGAGTCTCACTCTGTCGCCCAGGCTGGAGTGCAGTGGGGCAATCTCGGCTCACTGCAAGCTCCACCTCCTGGGTTCACGCCATTCTCCTGCCTCAGCCTCCCAAGTAGCTGGGACTACAGGCCACCACACCCGGCTAATTTTTTGTATTTTTAGTAGAGACGGAGTTTCACCGTGTTAGCCAGGATGGTCTCGATCTCCTGACCTCGTGATCTGCCCACCTCGGCCTCCCAAAGTGCTGGGATTACAGGTGTGAGCCACCACACCCGGCCGGCTAGTATTAAGTTTTATCAAATGCTTTTTCTGTAATCATTGAGGTAATTTTTTCATTTAATCTATATACTAAATGTCACTTACAGGTTTTCACATGTAAACTACCCTTGCATTTCTGGAAAAAACTCAGCTTGGTATTTGTGTCAATCAGGATTTATTTGCAGGGAATAGAAACTTTCTAGTTATTTAAAACAGAAGTAGGATTCTTAGTTACACATGACCAAAAAGCCCAGCTCAAATGGGATTAAAGACTACAATGGAAAAATACGAATTTGCTAACTATAGGGCACAAGGTTCTATAGATGTTCAATAAATCAAGCTTGTTAATTGTATTATTCAAATATTCTATATCTTCACTGATTTTTGCCTAGTCAACCTATTAATACTTGAGAAGAGTACGTGTTCTGTCTACCATAATGGTGGTTTATATCTATTTCTCTCTAGAGTTCTATTGCTTTCTTGTTTATCTTGAGACTGTTTTATTTATTTTATTTAGTGGATACAAGTACAGATTTCTCACACGCATATATCAATGTGGTAAAGTCTGGACTTTCAGTGTACCCAAGAAGGTACATATAATTTAGAACTGTTATATCTTCCTAGTGAATTGAACCCTTGATCATTACTTACTAATCCTCTCTATCCTTAATAATGCTTTTTGTGGCCGGGCACAGTGGTTCATGCTTGTAATCCCAGCACTTTGGGAGGCCAAGGCAGGTGGATCACCTGAGATCAGGAGTTTGAGACCAGCCTGGCCAACATGGTGAAATCCCGTCTCTACTAAAAATAAAAAATTAGTGGGTGTGGTGGCGCACGCCTGTAGTCCCAGCTACTCAGGAGGCTGAGGCAGGAGGATTGCTTGAACCCAGGAGGAGGAGGTTGTAGTGAGCCAAGATCATGCCACTGCACCCCAGCCTGGGAAACAGAGTGAGACTCCGTCCCCCCACAAAAAAGACATAAATATACAATGCTTTTTGTATTTGGTTCTATTTTGTCTGATATTAATATAGCTCCTCAATTTTATTTTGGCTAGTCTTTACCAAATATGCCTTTTTCTATCCCTTTTATTCTCAACCTTTCCATGTCTTTAAATTTTAGGTGAATTTTTAAAAAATAGTCTATAGCTAGATTGGGGCCAAGACCAAAGAATGGAGGTTTGTCATTTTTTGTCTGCCCAACATTCAACTACCCTTCCTGTTTGGAGAAATTTTTTTTTTCTTTTTTATTCTTTTTCCTTTTTTTTCTTTTGTGTGATGAAGTCTCTCTGTTGCCTAGACTGGAGTGCAGAGACGCGATCTCAGCTCACTGCAACTTCCACCTCTCAGGTTCAAGTTATCTTCCCACCTCAACATCCCAAGTATCTGGGATTACAGGTGCGCACCACTACGCCCAGCTAATTTTTTGTATTTTTTGTAGACGTGGGCTTTCGCTATGTTAACTAAGCTGGTCTTGAACTCCTGACCTCAAGTGATCCACCTGACTCGACCTCCCAAAGTGTTGGGATTACAGGCATGAACCACTGCACCCGGCCATGAAGAAATCTTTCTTTATATGAATCTGTGAGAAACAATTCCCGCTGCAGAGGCCTAGAGAAATCAAATATTCCCTCTTCCACCCTCTGGCAGCCAAGGTGTTAGTGCATGACTCAGCCTTGACCAGTCAGATGCTCTAGCCAGAGATTGGAATATTGAGTGACACAAAGATGACACAATTTATAATTCAGCCATGCCAGAGGCAGCAGTTTCCAATGACAGTAGCAGCAGTGCTCGGCAACAGCAGTGTCCGGTGGTGGCAATATCTAACACCAGCGTTGCCCTAATCAGACTTTTCCTGTGCTCTCCCTGGCTATGGTTCCTGATGGCTGGCTTCTCTTGATTTCTGCCTGTTTATAAGACTAGTTCTCTTTCTGAGAGCTATCTGACCTCTTTACAATAAATATATTTTCTATTTAAGGGAGAATCCATTCCTGTTGCTTGCAAACAAGAATCCTCAACTGATATAAAAGTGTTCTTTTTTCCTCCGGAAAGGTGTAGGAGAGATGATAGGTAGGGGGAATATGTGAGGTTTGAATTTGCTGAAGCCATTCTTGATACCGTAAAGGAAGCCAAACTGGGGATTAAATCAACGTAGAAGAAAGGCAGGGTTAAGAAAAGCCATAGACACATAAAGGCAGAACCCTGATACTCTGAATCTCTGGATTCAGTCATAGCTAAAGGTAGCCTCACTCTAGACTTTTTGGTCATATGAGTCAATAAATTCTATTTTATTTTTAAATCTCATGTGAGTGGGCTTTTCTGTCACTTGCAACCAAAAGTATCCTACCTGATACCTTTCTGTTCTGCCTGTGAAAAGGAATCCCTCACTTAATTCTGCAATAGGCTTTCAGCTGCTATTCTACTTATCTTCTTTCTTTCCTAGTTGAACTTCTCATAAATGATTTAAAATCTTAGTGTCTTCATTTCCTCACTGTCCTTTGCTGCTTTATCCACTAAAATCTGGATTCATTTTTCACTACTCTGCTGACACTATTTCCTTTTAGATCACCAGTAGTCTTCTGTCTTAATTCAATGCCAACACCATATCTCAAAGTCATTCATTCATTCAACAAACAGTTTTACATACCCACTTTAGAAACATATAGTGCTACATTCATTCATTGAACAAATATTTATTGAACATCTAATATATCCCAGACTTTTAGGATAAACAAATTCTATATGATCCCTACTCTCATAAAGGATTACAATTTTAGGCCGGGCGCGGTGGCTCAAGCCTGTAATCCCAGCACTTTGGGAGGCCGAGACGGGTGGATCACAAGGTCAGGAGATCGAGATCATCCTGGCTAACCCGGTGAAACCCCGTCTCTACTAAAAAATACAAAAAACTAGCCGGGCGAGGTGGCGGGCGCCTGTAGTCCCAGCTACTCGGGAGGCTGAGGCAGGAGAATGGCGTGAACCCGGGAGGCGGAGCTTGCAGTGAGCTGAGATCCGGCCACTGCACTCCAGCCTGGGTGACAGAGCGAGACCCCGTCTCAAAAAAAAAAAAAAAAAAAAAAAAGGATTACAATTTTATCAGCCAGTACAGACTAAAGTAATATAATAAATTATAGTGATTATTACTGAAAGATCTCCCTAGAAAATTAATATTTAAGCAAAGCCTAGAAGTTGAATATAGAGGGAAGAGAATAACACAAAGAGAATGTTAAGGGAAAAGGCTTGAAGGCAAAGGGGAAGGGAGGGGCATGCAAAATTCATGGAACTATGAGAAGCCCACCATTGCCAAGTCAGAAAGTACAAGGGATAGAGAGGTAAGAAATAAGGTTAGAATAAATTGTCAAGAGCCCCCATTAAGACAGTGGGAAGCTGAAAAAGGATTTTGATCAGATCACTGATTAATTTGCAGTTATTAAAGATCTCTTTGCGGTTTGGAGGGGAATAAGAGTGTTTTCAGGAAATCAGAGTGTATTTACAGGAGTCTGGCATTTGATGGCCTGGAGTACAGAGGTGGCTGGAAAGAAACAGAAGAAAATTTACGTGAGAAATATTTTGGAAATAAGCCCAAAAGAATTTTTTTTTTTTTTTTTTTTTTTTGAGACAGGGTCTCACTGTCGCCCAGGCTGGAGTGCAGTGGCACAATATTGGCTCACTGCAACCTCTGCTTCCCAGGCTCAAGTGATTCTCCAGCCTCAGTCTCCCAAGTAGCTGCGTCTTTAGGCATGAGCCACCACACCAGCTAACTTTTGTATGTTTTGTAGAAATGGGCTTTCTCCATGTGGCCTAAGCTGGTCTTGAACTCCTAAGCTCAAGCGATCCACCTGCCTTGGCCTCCCAAGTGCTGGGATTACAGGCATGAGCCGTCACAGGCCAGCCTCCAAAAGGATATTAATAGATACAGGGAGTGAGAAATTGCTGCAATTTTGAATGCAAAAATGCATATGACCTTGTTCTGAAAGAGCACTGTAGAAAGGACAAGATACATAAACAATGTGATATATCTATAAATAATATACATATACCCAAAGGGTGGTACAAATATTTACCAATATTTCCATATTTTTTAGCCATTGGGAGGAACTCTGGACCACTTTTCTCTCATCCTAGGTCTTAGGACCACTTCCTTGCAATTCTCTGGCAAGGTACAACTCCGTACCATAATAACCACAACTCGTGATATTGTTTCACAGAGCAGTTTAGCTCTGCATCATCCCAATTAACTTTTTACCAAACAAGATTTTAGCTTTGCTTGTGTGTAACCAAAACAGCCATTAAACCACTTTTCAAAACAAATCTATTGGCTTTTTTCTATTTACGAGATGGGGTCTTGCTTTGTTGCCCAGGCTAGCCTCAAACTCCTGGGCTCAAGCAATCCTCCCAAGTAGCTGGCACTGTAGATGTGGGGTGTTTTTTTTTTCTCTCTCTCTCTTTCTAGGACGATGTTCAGGGCACTTTCTCTCATGATATGCTTTTCATAGGTTTCTCAGAAATTCCCCCATTAAGGTTATCTATCCGCAGATAACTCAGAGTCAATGTCCTCCTTCTTCTGATTGGTCTTTACAATGGTGAGTCTAATATATTTACCTCTAGCCACATTCTGTTTTTTGTTTTTTTTTTTTTTTTTTGAGACGGAGTCTCGCTGTGTCTCCCAGGCTGGAGTGCAGTGGCGTGATCTCGGCTCACTGCAAGCTCCGCCTCCCGGGTTCACGCCATTCTCCCGCCTCAGCCTCCCAAGTAGCTGAGACTACAGGCGCCCGCCACCACGCCCGGCTAGTTTTTTGTATTTTTAGTAGAGACGGGGTTTCACCATGTTAGCCAGGATAGTCTCGATCTCCTGATCTCGTGATCCACCCGCCTCGGCCTCCCAAAGTGCTGGGATTACAGGCTTGAGCCACCGCGCCCGGCCCACATTCTGTTAAAGTAACTACATCCTAGCAGGAAGCCCTCTTGGGTGGAATCTTTTTTTATATGACCCCAGTCTGGACCCTATCTGTGGAGTCCATATCTGGCCCTCAAGATATAAAAAATCCCCCTTGTTGGCCGGGCATGGTGGCTCACACTTGTAATCCCAGCATTTTGGGAGGTCAAGGCAGGCGGATCACAAGGTCAAGAGATCAAGACCATCCTAGCCAACATGACAAAACCCCATCTCTACTAAAAATACAAAAATTAGCTAGGTGTGGTGGTGCCTACCTGTAGTCCCAGCTACTCAGGAGACTGAGGCAGAAGAATTGCTTGAACCCAGGAGGCAAAGGTTGTAGTGAGCCGAGATCGTGCCACTGCACTTCAGCCTGGCCACAGAGCAAGACTCCGTCTCAAAAAATAAAAAGAGGAGGGGGAAGCCGGGCATGGTGGCTCACGCCTGTAATTCCAGCACTTTGGGAGGCTGAGGTGGGCGGATCACAAGGTCAGGAGATAGAGACCATCCGGGCTAACACGGTAAAACGCTGTCTCTACTAAAACTACAAAAAATTAGCCGGGTGTGGTGGCAGACGCCTGTAGTCCCAGCTACTTGGGAGACTGAGGCAGAATGGCATGAACCCGGGAGGTGGAACTTGCAGTGAGCCAAGATCACGCCACTGCACTCCAGCCTGGGCGACAGAGCAAAACTCCATCTCAAAAAAAATAATAAATAAATAAATAATAATAAACTCCAAAAAGTCTAAGCATGGTGACTCATGCCTGTAATCCCAGTGCTTTGGGAGGGCTGGGTGAGAGGCTCACTTGAGGCCAGAGCTTCAGTCTGGGTAACATAGAAAGACCCCCATCTCTACACATTTTAAAAAAAATTTTAGCCAGGCATATTGGCATGTGACTGTAGTCCTAGCTACTTGGGAAGCCGAAGCAAGAGGATCATTTGCGCCCAGGAGTTCAAGGCTGCAGTGAGGCATAATAGCATTACTACACTCCAGCCTGGGTAACACAGTGAGACTCTATCTCTATTAAAAAAATTTTTTTAGGGGCCGGGCACGGTGGCTCAAGCCTGTAATCCCAGCACTTTGGGAGGCCGAGACGGGCGGATCACGAGGTCAGGAGATCGAGACCAGCCTGGCTAACACGGTGAAACCCCGTCTCTACTAAAAATACAAAATAAAACTAGCCGGGCGAGGTGGCGGGCGCCTGTAGTCCCAGCTATTTGGGAGGCTGAGGCAGGAGAATGGCGTAAACCTGGGAGGCAGAGCTTGTAGTGAGCTGAGATCCGGCCACTGCACTCCAGCCTGGGTGACAGAGCGAGACTCTGTCTCAAAAAAAAAAAAAAAAAAAAAAAAATTTTTTTAATTAAAAAATTCCAAATAGGTCAGGGATCTAAATGGAAAATAATGAAACCATACAAATAATAAAAAAAGAACATGGGTGCATTCTATAGACTGAATATGGAGAAAATTTTTCTAATAACGACTCCAAATTCAGAGGTAATAAAAGAAAAAAATAAATTTCATTATGTTAAATAAAAATTTTTTGCATGGCAAAAATATGCACCACAAACAAAAAGAAAACACGGCCTCGCGCAGTGGCTCACGCATGTAATCCCAACACTTTGGGAGGCCAGGGTGGGCAGATTACTTGAGGTCAGGAGTTTGAGACCAGCCTGACCAACATGGTGAAACCTGTCTCTACCAAAAATACAAAACACTAGCCAGGCGTGATGGTGAGAGGTGAAGCCAGCTGTACTTCCTGGGTGGAGTGGGGACTTGGAGAACTTTTCTGTCTAGCTAAAGGATTGTAAATGCACCAATCAGTGCTCTGTGTCTAGCTAAAGGTTTGTAAATGCACCAATCAGCACTCTGTAAAAACAGACCAATCAGCGCTCTGTGTCTAGTTAAAGGTTTAAAAACACACCAATCAGCACTCTGTAAAAACGGACCAATCAGCACTCTGTAAAATGGACCAATCGGCAGGACAAATAAGGCAATAAAAGCTGGCCACCTCAGCCAGCAGCAGCAATCCACTCGGGTTCTTTTCCATGCTGTGGAAGCATTCTTCTTTTGCTCTTTACCCTAAGTTTTGCTGCTGCTCACTCTCAGGGTCTGCACTACCTTTATCAGCTGTAACGCTCACGGCAAAGGTCTGCGGCTTCGATCCTGAAGTCAGTGAGACCATGAACCCACCGGGAGGAACAAACAACTCCGGACACGCCCTGTTTAAGAGATGTAACACTCACTGTGAAGGTCTGTGGCTTCACTCCTGAAATCAAGTGAGACTACCAGCCCACTGGAAGGAAGAAACTCTGGACTCATCTGAACATTGGAAGGAACGAACTCCAGACACACCATCTTTGAGAACTGTAACACTCACCGTGAGGGTCTGTGGCTTCAGTCTTGAAGCCAGCGAGACCAAGAACACACCAGAAGGAACCAATTCTGGACACAATGGTAGGCACCTGTAATCCCAGCTACTTGGGATGCTGTGGCTGGAGAATCACTTGAACCCGGGAGGTGGAGGTTACAGTGAGCTGAGATTGCTCCACTGCATTCCAGCCTGGGCAACAGCAAGACTTTCTCAAAAAAAAAAACCCTGACGAATTGTGAGAAAATATTTGCATTATATATGAAGGAGTAATATCCCTAGTGTGTAAACAATATTTAAAAATTGAGGGGAGGAGCAGACCAAAAATTCAATAGAAAAAGAGACAAAATACATGAACAATTTACATAAAATATATAACTGTTAAGAAAACAATTCCAGGTGGGGCATGGTGGCTCACGCCTGTAATCCAAGGTGGGAGGATCACTTAAGTCCAGGAGTTAGAGACCAGCCTGGGCAAAATGGTGAGCTCTTGTCTCTACATAAAAACAAATTAGTTGGGCATGGTGGCATGCACCTGTAGTCTCAGTTGCTTGGGAGGCTGAGGCAGGAGGATCCCTCAAGCCCAGGAGGTTGAGGCTGCAGTGAGCCATGATCATGCCGCTGCACTCCAGCCTGGGTGACAGAGTGAGGCCCTGTCTCAGAAAAACACACAACGAAAACAATCCCATTTAAGATAACAAAAGAATAAAATATGAATACATTTAACAAAAGCAATGCAAAATGTATTCTCTGAAAGTTACGAAACACTGTTGAAAAAAATTGAAAAGACCTAAGCAAATGGAAAGATCCCATGCTCACGGATCAGAAGACTTAATATTGTTAAGATGTTAATACTCTCCAAATTGCTCTACAGATTCGACACAATCTGTATCAGAATCCCATCTGATTTGTTTATAAAAACTGACAAGCCAATTCTGAAATTCATGCGGAAACTCGGGGACCCTGAATAACCACTTTTGAAAATGAAGAAAGGTGGGGTGCTCAGATGTCCTGATTTCAAAACTTACTACAAAGCTACAGTAACCAAGACAGGGTGATGTTGGCGTAAGGATAGATATACAGATAAACAGACTAGAATTGAGAGTTTAGAAATGTATCTATGACCAAGCGATTTTCAACTAGGGTGTCAAGAACATTCAGTGGGGCTGGGCGCAGTGGCTCATGCCTGTAATCCCAGCACTTCGGGAGGCCAAGGTGGGCAGATCATGAGGTCAGGAGATCAAGACCATGCTGGCTAATACGGTGAAACCGTGTCTGTACTTAAAATACAAAAACACTTAGCTGGGCATGATGGAGGGCACCTGTAGTCCCAGCTACTTAGGAGGCTGAGGCAGGAGAATGGTGTGAACCTGGGAGGTGGAGCTTTCAGTGAGCCAAGATTGAGTCACTGCAGTCCAGCCTGGGCGACAGAATGAGACTCCATCTAAAATAAAAATAAAAATAAAAAATTAAATGGGGAAATAATAGTCTTTTCAATAAATAATGCTAGAGGCCAAGTGCGATGGCTCACGCCTGTAATCCCAGCACTTTGGGAGGCCGAGATGGGCAGATCATGAGGTCAGGAGATGGAGACCATCCTGGCTAACACAATGAAACCCCGTCTCTACTGAAAATACAAAAAATTAGCTGGGCGTGGTGGTGGGTGCCTGTAGTCCCAGCTACTCGGGAGGCTGAGGCAGGAGAATGGCATGAACCTGGGAGGCTGAGTGTGAAGTGAGTCAAGATCACACCACTGCACTCCAGCCTGGGCAACAGAGCGAGACTCTGTATCACAATAAATAAATACATACATATGTACATACATACATACATAAGAAATAAAGCTAGGAAAGCTGGATATCTACATACAAAAAAAAAATGAAGTTGGACCCTTACCTCATACTATACACAAAAATTAACTTGAAATGGAATGAAGACCTAAATTTAAGAGACAAAGCTATTCAACACAAAACTCCTAGAAGAAAACATAGGGGTAAAACATTATTACCTTGGATTTGGCAGTGGATTCTTAGATGTGACACGAAAAGCACAAGCAACCAAAGGAAAAATAGACAAATACTTTTGTGCTTCAAAGGACACTATCAAGAAAGTAAAAAGACCGCCCACAGAGTGGGAGGAAATTTTTACAAATCTTTTGGTTAGTTGGTCTTTTTATTATTATTGTAAGATAATAAAAAGACAGAGAAAGAGATATGCAAATGGGTCGGACCTGGTGGCTCATAATCTTAGCACCTTGGGGGACTGAGGAAGGAGTTCAAGACCAGCCTAGGCAACATGGTGAAACCCTGTCAAAAAAATTTTTTTAATTAGCCAGGTGTGGTAGCGAACACCTGTAGTCCCAGTTACTCCAGAGGCTATGGTGGGAGGATCACTTGAGCCCAGGGAGGTTGAGGTTGCAGTGAACCATGATCATGCCATTGCACTCCAGCCTGTGTGACAGAGCAAGACTCTGTATTAAAAAAAAAAAAAAAAAAAGGCCGGGCACGGTGGCTCACGCCTGTAATCCCAGCACTTTGGGAGGCCGAGGTGGGTGGATCACGAGGTCAGGAGATCGAGACCATCCTGGCTAACACGATGAAACCCCGTCTCTACTAAAAAATACAGAAAATTAGCTGGATGTGGTGGCGAGCGCATGTAGTCCCACCTACTTGGGAGACTGATGCAGGAGAATGGCGTGAACCTGGGAGGCGGAGCTTGCAGTGAGCCGAGATTGCACCACTGCTCTCCAGACTGGGAGAGAGAGCAAGACTCCGTCTCAAAAAAAAAAAAGAGAGAGATGTAAATGGTTACTCTCTATGTAATCGTTTGAGAGACTACAAAACCATTTTCCAAAGTGGCTGCACCATTTTACGTTTCCACCAGCAGTAGATGAGGATTCTGATTTCTCTACATCCTTATCAACATTTATCTGATAGGTGTGAAGCGATGTAGTAGATGTGAAGCATAGTAGGTGTGAAGCAATGTTTTGTAGTTCTTTAAATGGTTAAACACAGAGTCACTATGTAACCTAGTAATTTCACTCTTAGGTGTATTACCCAAGATGAATTAAAACATATATCCACACAAAAACTTCGTGTTCATAGCAGTATTACTTGTAATAGCCAAAAAGTGGAAACAACCCAAATGTACATAAACTGATGAGTCAATAAACAAATTGTGGGCCGGGCGCGGTGGCTCACGCCTGTAATCCCAGCACTTTGGGAGGCCGAGGCGGGCGGATCACGAGGTCAGAAGATCGAGACCATCCTGGCTAACACGGTGAAACCCCGTCTCTACTAAAAATGCAAAAAATTAGCCGGGCGAGGCGGCGGGCGCCTGTAGTCCCAGCTACTCGGGAGGCTGAGGCAGGAGAATGGCGTCAACCCGGGAGGCGGAGCTTGCAGTGAGCCGAGATCGCGCCACTGCACTCCAGCCCGGGCGACAGAGCGAGACTCCGTCTCAAAAAAAAAAAAAAAAAAAAAAAAAAAAAAAAAAAAAAAAAAAAAAAAAAAAAACAAATTGTGATATATACATAGGATGGAATGTTACAGAGCTATAAAAAGAAAACAAGTACTGATACATTTTACAACACAATAAACCGTAAAAATATCCTAAGTGAAAGAAGCCAGTCACTCTCTCTCTCTCTCTCTCTCTCTATATATATATATATATATGTTGATATGGTTTGGCTCTGTCTCCCACGCAAATCTCATGTTGAACTGTGATCTCAAGTGTTGGAGATGACTGGATCATGGGGGTGGTGTCTAATGGTTTAGCACCATCCTCCTAGTCTCATGATAATTCTCATGAGATCCAGTTAAAAGTGTGTAGCACCTCACCCTTCACACTGTCTCTCCTGCTCCACCATGGTCAGACGTGCTTGCTTCCCCTTCACTTTCCACTGTGATTATAAGTTTCCTAAGGCCTCCCAGCCATGCTTCCTGTACAGCCTGCACAACTGTGAGTCAATTAGACCTCTTCTCCTCATAAATTACCCAGTCTCAGGTAGTTCTTTATAGCAGTGTGAGAACAAACTAATACATGTGTGTGTGTGTGTGTGTGCATACACACACACACATATACGTATATTAAATATGTATACAAGTCCAGGCATGGTGGCTAACACCTGTAGTCCCAGCACTTTGGGAGGCTAAGGCTGATCCTGAGGTCAAGAGATCGAGACTATCCTGGCCAACATGGTGAAAACCCATCTGTACTAAAAATACAAAAATTAGCCAAGCATGGTGGCATGCACCTGTAATCCCAGCTAATGGGGAGGCTAAGGCAGGAGAATTGCTTGAGCCCGGGAGGCAGAGGTTGCAGTGAGTTGAGATCGTGCCACTGCACTCCAACCTGGGTGACAGAGTGAGACTCCGCCTCAAAAAAAGAAAAAAAAAAGTATATGTATATATGTATGTGTGTATGTAAAAGTAATTATCCCATTTGTAAAAATCCAGAATGAGAAATTTAGATAGAGAGACAGAAAGTAGATTAGTGGTTGCTTGGGGGAGTAACATGGGGTGATAGTGAAGAAAAAAGTTGATTGTGATAATGGTTGCACATTTCTGTACTAAATGTACTAAAAACCATTAAATTGTACACTTTCAAGGGGTGAATTGTATAGTATGTGAATTATATCTCAATAAAGCTGTTACCAAAAACAAAGATATAACAGTGGCTCTTATATACAGGAAGAGATCTTCCATATCACTCATAATAATAAAAGAAATGCAAATTAAAACTATGCCGTTTGGGCCGGGCGCGGTGGCTCATGCCTATAATCCCAACACTTTGGGAGGCCAAGGTGGGTGAATCATGAGGTCAGGAGTTCGAGACCAGCCTGACCAACATGGTGAAACCCCGTCTCTACTAAAAATACAAAAATTAGCTGGGCGTGGTGGCACAGGCCTGTAATCCCAGCTACTCAGGAGGCTGAGGCAGGAGAATTGCTTGAACCCAGGAGGCAGGGGTTGCAGTGAGCTGAGATCGCACCACTCCACTCCAACCTGGGCGACAGAGCGAGACTATGTCAAAACAAACAAACAAACAAAAAAAAAAAACCATACGCCAGTATACAATGTCTTATCCATCAGATTGACGAAGATTATAAATTATGACAGACAATACATTCTGTTGGAAAAGCTGTGGAGAAACTGGCATTCTTATTAATTGTTGATGGGAATTCAAAATCATACAACCATTGTGGAGGAGAATTTAGCAATATCTACTAAAACTGCAAATTAATTAATCTTTTGACCAGAAATTCCCACTTCTAGGAATTTACCCTGATGATACACTTCCACAGAGAAATACATGTACACAAGAAGATACACTGGGCCGCAGCCAGTGGCCCATGTCTGTAATCTCAGCACTTTTGGAAGCCAAGGTGAGAGGATCACTTGAGCCCAGAAGTTTGAGACCAGCATGGGCAACATAATGAAACCCTGTCTAGGCCAGGCGCGGTGGCTCAAGCCTGTAATCCCAGCACTTTGGGAGGCCGAGACGGGCGGATCACGAGGTCAGGAGATCGAGACCATCCTGGCTGACACGGTGAAACCCCGTCTCTACTAAAAAAATACAAAAAAAAACTAGCCGGGCGAGGTGGCGGGCGCCTGTAGTCCCAGCTACTCAGGAGGCTGAGGCAGGAGAATGGCGTGAACCCGGGAGGCAGAGCTTGCAGTGAGCCGAGATCTGGCCACTGCACTCCAGCCTGGGCGGCAGAGCGAGACTCCGTCTCAAAAAAAAAAAAAAAGAAACCCTGTCTCTACAAAAACTACAAAACTTGGCCAGGTGTGGTGACCTGTGCCTGTAGTCCTAGCTCCTTGGGAGACTGAGGTGGAAGGATCACTTGAGCCCAGGAAATCTAGACTGCAGTAGGCCATGATCACACCACTGCACTCCAGCCTGGGCAACAGAATGAGACCCTGTCTCAAAAATTAAAAAAAAAAAAAAAAAAAAAAGTAATATACACTAACATTATTTATAATTGCAAATATTGAAAAGAATTAAATGCCTGTATGAAAAGAGTGGTTATCCACACAATAGAGTGCTATTCTGCAGATGTTAAAAAAAAAAAAAAAAAAAAAAGGCCGGGCGCGGTGGCTCACACTTGTAATCCCAGCACTTTGGGAGGCTGAGGCTGGTGGATTACCTGAGATCAGGAGCACGAGACCAGCCTGGCCAACATGGTGAAACTCCGACTCTACTAAAAATACAAAAATTTGACCGGGCGCGATGGCTCACACCTGTAATCCCAACACTTTGGAAGGCCAAAGTAGGCAGATCACGAGGTCAGGAGATCGAGACCATCCTGGCTAACACAGTGAAACCCCATCTCTACTAAAAATATCTACAAAAAAAAAAAATTAGCTGGGTGTGGTGGTGGGTGCCTGTAGTCACAGCTACTCGGGAGGCTGAGGCAGGAGAATAGCATGAACCCAGGAGGCAGAGCTTGCAGTGAGCCAAGATTGTTCCACTGCACTCTAGCCTGGGCGATAGAGCAAGACTCCATCTCAAAAAAAAAAAAAAAATTTGCCGGGCGTGGTGGCACACGCCTGTAATCCCAGCTACTCAGGAGGCTGAGGCAGGAGACAGAAGTTGCAGTGAGCCGAGATTGTGCCACTGCACTCCAGCTCAGCCAGACCGACAGAAATGAATGAGATTCATCACCTGTAGGAGGTAGGTAGGAATGGGGTGGGAAGGATGAGATGTGGGTGAAATGGAATGGAAAGAATGGTCGGGGAGGGGTGATACCTCTTTGAGTGTAATTTTTGTATATAGTTCTGGTAACTATGTTAATATTTCACATACTCAAAAAAATAAATGCAATAATAGTAGGGGCAAAAACTCTAAAAATGGAATATAAACAAGACAAAATGACAAAAAAGCAGACCACTGTGTCCCACAAACTGCGGGGAACATATATCAAGCTTGAAGGGAAAGCAGTCACCTTTGGTATTTTCCCTCTGTACACCTTTCTCCTACAGAGTACAGAGGGAAAATACCAACATTCCAGCAACTTTCCCCAAGAAAACCTATTGCCTCTTTACTGTCAACGCTTTTTATTCACTCAAGGTGAATACTTAACTAAATATTTCAAAAATTGTCCAGCTACTTGCTCTGCAATGCCTGGTTATCAGATCCCTCTTTGGAACATGGGGTTCCTGCTATCTATTGTTTTATTTTGGCCTTTATGGCACAGCTGTAATTGAAACAGAAGTAGTCTCCTTTTAATAACCTGATGCGTCTGTTCTGCCAATCCCTATGTTTTGTTTTGAAAATCTGATCATTCTGTCACAACAACATATTTTATTAAAAAATCACCCTTCTGTTAAGTGATGGGGCTTTTTCTTCTCTTTTTATTGAGGGGTGGGGGGTGGGTTTGTAATTTGTAAGTACTTTTGTTCATGATCTGTCCCTCCCTCTTCCCACCTCTGCAGTCCTCTGAAGGGAGGCCAACAGCCTTTCCCTGCCTTGGATTCTGAAGTGTTCCTGTTTGTCTTAACCTAGCCCTGGCCAGATGTTTTCTTTGATTTTTTTTTTTTTAATTAAAAGACAGCAGTATGACATGAAAAAAATAATAATAAAAAATAAAAAACATAAAAATCACCCTTCTGGCCAGACATGGTGGCTCACGCCTGTAATCCCAGCACTTTGGGAGGCTGAGGTGGGCGGATCACGAGGTCAGGAGTTCAAGACCAGCCTGGCCAACATAGTTAAACCCCGTCCCTACTAAAAATACAAAAAATTTGCTGGAATGGTGGTGGGCGCCTGTAATCCCAGCTACTTGGGAGGCTGAGGCAGGAGAATCGCCTGAACCTGGGAGGCAGAGGTTGCAGTGAGCAGAGATTGCGCCATTGCACTCCAGCCTGGGCGACAGTACAAAACTCTGTCTCAAAAAAAAAAAAAAAAAAAAATCACCCTTTATGGAGAGAGTGGGATGTCCGGCTTCAGAGTGGGAACCTTCATTGCGCCAGTGACGACAAAGAGAATTAAATATGGGTGATGTTGAGAAAGGCAAGAAGATTTTTGTTCAGAAGTGTGCCCAGTGTCTCACCATGGAAAAGGGAGGCAAGCACAAGACTGTGCCTAATCTCCATGGTCTCTTTGGGCAGAAGACAGGTCAGGCCGTTGGATTCTCTTACACAGATGCCAATAAGAACAAACGCATCACCTGGGGAGAGGATACACTGATGGAGTATTTGGAGAATCCCAAGAAGTACATCCCTGGAACAAAAATGATCTTTGCCGGCATTAAAAATAAGGTAGAAAAGGCCGACTTGACAGCTTATCTCAAAAAAGCTACTAATGAGTAATAATTGGCCACTGCCTTATTTATTGCAAAACAAATGTCTCATGAATTGTTTATGTGTACCATACTTTAATAGAGCTCATACAACAGAATTCAGATCATGAATGACTGACAGAATATTTTGTTGGGCAGTCCTGATTCAAAACTAAGATTGGCTTGTGGTTAAATGAATATGTTCAGTGTTTGAATTTTAATAGTAATTCCAATTCAGTAAATGCTATCACTGTTTACCCCTTCTAAAGATATGATTAGACTTCATTAGTAATGTTAAACTTTTCACAAAGATGGTGAGTGCCATCTTAAAACTTACTGGAGATTGGTTTTATATTTAGATTTATATAACTGGTTATGTGAATGTATTTAAATACTGGAGAAATTCCTTCACTGTCTCAGAACCAAGCAAGATTCACCTGTGTTTTGTGTTCATAAAGGCAAGGGTTGAAAATAAATAAGGTAGCCATGTCTACTTTATATTTTTGGCCTTAACTATGCCAATCTAATTAGAATTCCCTGTATTTAAAATGGTTCCTTTTACTTATTGAAAGGCATTTTAGTGTGTTTTATGTGTAATATCAAACATTATTTAACACTTCTCACATTTTATAGATGATCTATAAGGTCACATGCTTTTAAAATAGTAGCAAGTTAAGCTTTACTCTTGAATGCTTTACAATCTAAGTCAAACTAAGTTATAATTTAGGATTGTCTTTTTTTTTTTTTTTTTTTTTTTTGAGACGGAGTCTTACTCTGTCGCCCAGGCTGGAGTGCAGTGGCCAGATCTCAGCTCACTGCAAGCTCCGCCTCCCGGGTTTACGCCATTCTCCTGCCTCAGCCTCCCGAGTAGCTGGGACTACAGGCGCCCGCCACCTCGCCCGGCTAGTTTTTTTTTGTATTTTTTAGTAGAGACGGGGTTTCACTGTGTTAGCCAGGATGGTCTCGATCTCCTGACCTCGTGATCCGCCCGTCTCGGCCTCCCAAAGTGCTGGGATTACAGGCTTGAGCCACCGCGCCCGGCTAGGATTGTCTTTAAACAGCCATTCAGAAACATAACACTGTAGAACTGCTATGTATTTGTGATTGGGAATGATTCTTTTGCCAACTTCAAAGGATTAAAGTAGAGGAGATATACACAAATTATAAAATTATGTGTGATCATAAGACTTATGATAATTAAAAATAAACCACACACACACACACACACACACACACACACACACACACACACACATCACCCTTCATGAGGAACTTGCAAAATCTGCCCATTCTTTTTTCATTTTTTTTTTTTTTTTTGAGGCCGAGTCTCATTCTGTCACCCAGGCTGGAGTGCAGTGGTACAATTTTGGCTCACTGCAACTTTCACCTCCCGGATTCAAGTGATTCTCCTGCCTCAGCCTCCCAAATAGCTGAGATTACAGGCACATGCCACCATGCCCAGCTAGTTTTTGTATTTTTAGTAGAGATAGGGTTTCATCATGTTGGCTAGGCTGGTCTCCAACTCCTGACCTCAGGTGATTCCACCCCACCTCGGCCTCCCAAAGTGCTGGGATTATAGGTGTGAGCCATGGCACCTGGTCTTATCCGCCCATACCATCTGCATATGTGAGTGGAGTCCAGGAGGTGGCATGAAAATCCAGTGTAAAAGATATGAGTGCAACTTACCCTGTTGCCCCAGAATTGTGGTCAAGTCTTATTGAAGGCACAATACTACTTATAATCTAAAGAAAGCTTTAACAATTGGAGCCAGAACCTCTTCCAAATCTCATGAGAAGTTGGCTTAGTCAATCATATCTCCACCAACTCCCACTCCTTGTCCCACCACAGTATATATAAAGAATGAGGCCGGACGCGGTGGCTCATGCCTGTAATCCCAGCACTTTGGGAGGACGAGGCAGGTGGATCACGAGGTCAGGAGATCGAGACCATCCTGGTTAACACAGTGAAACCCTGTCTCTACTAAAAATACAAAACATTAGCCGGGAGTGGTGGCGGGTGCCTATAGTCCCAGTTACTAGGGTGGCTGAGGCAGGAGAATGGCATGAACTCAGGAGGTGGAGCTTGCAGTGAACCGGGATCGTGCCACTGCACTCCAGCCTGGGGACAGAGCGAGATTCCATCTCAAAAAAAAAAAAAAAAAAAAAAAAAGAATGAACTGGGGCTGGGTACAGTGGCTCATGCTTGTAATCCCAGCACTTTGGGAGGCTGAGGTGGGCAGAGTGTTGCTTGAGCCCAGGAGTTTGAAACCAGCCTGGGCATCATAGTAAGACCTCATCTCTACAAAAAATTTAAAAATTAGCCAAGCATGGTGGTGGGCACCTGTAGTCACAGCTATCCAGGAGGCTCAGGCAGGAGGATCACTTGAGCCCAAGAGGCTGAGGCTGCAGTGAGCTATGACCATGCCACTGCACTCCAGCCTGGGTGGCAGAGTGAGACCCTGTCTCAAAAACAACAACAGCAAAAAGAATGAATTGGGAGGACAACTGGGAATTCTCATTATTGGCATTATGGGATGTACAGTATTTGTGATGCTAAGCAAAAAAGATAAAAGTACTTCCCCTTCCTCCCAAAGCCAAAGATGAGGGCATGCCAAGAGAGACATTGGTACAATTGGTGACACCAGCAAGGAGAGACTAACAATATTTCATTCCCTAGACAGATGCTTTAAACTGTAGAACCTGCCAACCCACTCTGGTCAGGTTGGAATAAAGCATGGTGTGAGTTTTTAACCTGTGCAAACATTAAAAATCATGTCAGTTTCTTGGCTAGAGAGTTCTGAAAGTGGAAGGCCCACTGGAATAATCTGTGCTGGCAGGGTTTATATGTACCTTGGTGAAGTATGCCTAGGAAGAAAATGTGGCCAATCCCACCAACCCATCACAGTCTGGCAACTCCCCCTAAAGGACTTCAGGTGTCTCCGAAGGAGCAGGAGCAGTGGGAGGTGCCAGGAGACCACTGTACCAAGTCATGGGATAGCCAACCTGAGTTTAGGTTTGGAGAAGAGACGATAAGCAGCACCATTCGAAGGGGTCTTCAATGACAGAAAAGTCCAGAATGAAGATAAACGCTACTCAAAAAACTACAAACATCCTTCACTCTGAAACCACCAGATCTAACCAGAGTAAGACAAGGTCACCTACTCACAGTTGGCCACAATTATTCATTAAATAGAGAAACACTTCACATTTTCCCCTTTCTTTCTTCCTGATCCTATACAAAGCAGAAGCAGCAGCCTGAAAAGGGAGAAGAGCTATTGAACTCTGAATCCTCTATAACATTAGGAATTTAAAACTGAACTAAGGCTTTACAAAAATCAGCTCTATTGAGATATAATCATATACAATTCAAACATTTCAAACGTACAATTGAATGGTTTTTAGCACATTCACAGAAACGTTTAACCACTACCACAATTTTATTTTATTTTTATTTTATTTATTTTATTTATTTATTTTTTTTGAGACGGAGTCTTGCTCTGTTGCCCAGGCTGGAGTGCAGTGGCCGGATCTCAGCTCACTGCAAGCTCCGCCTCCCGGGTTCAGGCCATTCTCCTGCCTCAGCCTCCCGAGTAGCTGGGACTACAGGCGCCCGCCGCCTCACCCGGCTAGTTTTTTGTATTTTTTAGTAGAGACGGGGTTTCACCGTGTTAGCCAGGATGGTCTCGATCTCCTGACCTTGTGATCCGCCCGTCTCGGCCTCCCAAAGTGCTGGGATTACAGGCTTGAGCCACCGCGCCCGGCCCACTACCACAATTTTAGAACATTCTTATCACCTCCAAAAGAAACCCTGTACCATTTAACTTTCACCCCTCATCCCCCACCTCCAGCTCTAAGCAACCACTAATCTGTCTCTATAGATTTCTCTATTCTAGACTTACATATGAATAGAATTATATAATATGCTGGGGGAGTTTGTGACTTGTTTCTTTCACTCAGCTTAATGCTTCTGGGGTTCATCCAAAAAAAAAAAGTTTCATCCAAGTAGCATGTATCAATACTTCCTTTTTATGGCCAATATGTCTATCGTGTAGACATACCATATTTTGTTTATCCATTTGTAAGTTGATGGACTTTTGGGTTGTTTCTACCTTTTGGCTATGATGAATAATGCTACTACAAACATTCCTGTGTAAGTTTTTGTGTGGTTACATGTTTTCAGTTCTCCTGGGGACAGCCATAGGAGTGGAATTGCTAGGTCACATGGTGGCTTTTTTTTTTTTTTTTTTTTAGACAGTGTCTCACTCTGTCACTCAGGCTGGAGTGTAGTGGTGTGATCAAAGCTCACTGCAGCCTCCCAGCCTCCCAGGCTCAGGTGATCCTCCCACCTCCGCCTCCTGAGTAGCTGGGATTACAGGTGCGTGCCACTACATCCAGCTAATTTTTGTATTTTCTGTAGAGAGGAAGGCTTGCCATGTTGCCCAGGTTGGTCTTGAACTCCTGGGCTAAAGTGATCCTCCACCCACCTTGGCTGCCCAAAGTGCTGGGATAGTAGGCGTGAGCCACCGTACCTGGCCAGTAACTCTTATGTTTAATAATTCAAGGAACTTCCAGACTGTTTTCCAAAGTAACTTCACTACTTTACATTCCCACCAACAGTCAATGAGGGTTTCAATTACTTTATACCCTTGCCAACACTTAATCTGACTTGATTCTAGTCATCCCAGTAGGTGTGAAGTGGTATCTTGAAGTTTTATTTCCATTTCCCTGATGATTAATTATGTTGACCATTTAAAAAATGTGTTTATTGGCCATTTGCATATATTCCTTATGCAGAAAAAGATATTTCTATTCAGATCCTTTGCCTAATTTTTAATTGAGTTGTTTGTCTTTTCATTGTTCCGTTGTAACTTTGGTTACCAGGCCTCTCTCTGTCACCCAGGCTGGATTACAGTGGTGTGATCATAGCTCACTATAACCCTGAACTCCTGGGCTCAAAGGATCCTTCTGCCTCCACCTCTCCAGTAGCTAGGACCACACACACATGCCACACACCTAGCTAATTAAAAAAAAAAATTAAGAAACAAGGTATCTCCATACTACCCAGGCTGGTCTCAAACTCCTGACCTCAAGTGATCCTCCCACCTCATCCTCCCAAAGTACTGGCCAGGCGTAAGCCACTGCGTCCAGCCCATTTTCTTGATAATAATCTTCTGCTTAAAGTACAAAAGTTGGCCAGGTGCGGTGGGTCACGCCTGTAATCCCAGCACCTTGGGAGGCCAAGGTGGGTGGAGGATCACTTTAGCCTAGAAGTTCAAGACCAACCTGGGCAACATGGTGAAACCCCGACTCTACTAAAAATACAAAAATTAGCTGGGCATGCTGGGGGGCGCCTATAATCCCAGCTATTTGGGAGGCTGAGGCAGAAGAATCGCTTGAACCTGGGAGGCGGAGGTTGCAGTGAGCCGAGATGACGCCATTGCACTCCAGCCTGGGTGACAGAGCAAGACTCCGTCTCAAAAAAAAAAAAAAAAGTACACAAGTTTTGTCCAAGCACAGTAGCTCATGCCTACAATCCTAATACTTTCGGAGGCTAAAGAGGACAGATCTCTTGAGCCCAGGAGTTTGAGACCAGCCTGGGCAACATGGTGAAACTCCATCTCTACCAAAACAAACAAACAAAAAACAATTAGCCAGGCATGATGATGTGCACCTATAGTCCCAGCTACTTGGGAGGTTGAGATGGGAGGATCAATTTAGCCTGGGAAGTAGAGGCTGCAGTGACCCCAGATGGCACCACAGCACTCCAGCCTGGGTGACAGAGTGAGACCCTGTCTCAAAAAAAAAAGTCTTAAATTTTGATGAAGTCCAGTTTATCTCTTTTTTGTTGCTCATGATTTTGGTGTCATATCTAAGAATCTTTACATTTAGGTCTTTGATTCACTTTAAGTTTATCTTTCTATGTGGTGTGAAATTGTTACCAAAACACCAGGAGTTCAGTTTATGTCCTGTTGCTCACCACACAGAAAGATGAGCAGTACCTGCCACTGAGACGACAGGTATTGCCAAGGAAGAAGGCTTTACTCAGGTGCTGCAGCTCAGTCACAAATCCATTTCCCTGACCAACTAAAATTAGAGGTTTATATAGTAAAGAAGAAATGTAACGATGTATAGGAAAACAGGAACTCAGGAGGCCAAGAAAGCACTCGTGACCAATGAGGGGTCTTGTACTTCATTGTCAGGATGGGATGATCTGGTTGAGTTTCAGTTCCTTGATACTTTTTTTGAGAGGCCTGGTGGTCCTTTCCTGAAGAAGGAACTCAAAATAAAACAAATGTAAGTTTTAAGCTTTAAGACCAGAAGGTCAATTTCTTTTTCTTTTTTCTGTTTTTTGTTTGTTTGTTTTTGCTTTTGTTTGCTTGCTTGTTTGTTTTTTTGAGACGAGGTCTCCCTCTGTCGCCCAGGCTGGAATGCAGTGGCTTGATCTCAACTCACTGCAACCTCTGCCTCCAGGGTTCAAGCAATTTTCCTGCCTCAGCCTCCTGAGTAGCTGGGATTACAGGTGTGTGCCACCATACCCAGCTAATTTTTATATTTTTAGTAGACATGGGGTTTCGCCATGTTGGCCAGGCTGATCTGGAACTCCTGACTTCAGGTGATCTGCCCTCCTCGGCCTCTGAAAATGCTGGTATTATAGGCATGAGCCGCCACACCCAGCAAGAAGGGTCAATTTCTGTTGATACAAAAAAAAACTATGAGACTATTGGGTTCATTTCAAAATAAGGGTCTAACTTAATTCTTTTGCATGTGGTGATCCAGCTGTCCCAGCACCATTTGTTTTCTTTCCTCACTGAATGTTCTTGGTACCCTAGTTAAAAATTACTTGGTCATAGACATATGGGTTTATTTCTGGACTCTTTTTTTTTTTTTTTTTTTTTTTTTTTTTTTTTTTTTTTTTTTTTTTTTTTTTTATGGAAGACAGTCCATGCTAATCTTCTCTGTATCTTCCGTGCCCGAGCACTTTTTTTTTTTTTTTTTTGGACTCTAGTGCAGTGCCATGATCTCGGCTCACTGCAACTTTTGCCTCCCAGTTTCAAGTCATTCTCCTGCCTCAGCCTCCCAAGTAGCTGGGGCTACAGGCATGCATCACCACGCCTGGCTAATTTTTGTTTTGTTTTGTTTTGAGACGGAGTCTCGCTCTGTTGCCCAGGCTGAAGTCCAATGACTTGGTCTCAGCTTACTGCAACCTGCTTCCCGGATTCAAGCAATTCCGCCTCAACCTCCTGAGTAGTTGGGATTACAGGTGCCCGCCACCACACCCGGCTAATTTTTGTATTTTTAGTAGAGACGGGGTTTCATCATGTCGTCCAGGCTGGTCTCAAACTCCTGACCTCAGATGATCCACCCGCCTTGGTCTCACAAAGTGCTGGGATTACAGGTGTGAGCCACTGCGCCCAGCCTGTAAGTTTTAATAATTGAAATTGATCACTTCTGGGATATACCTGATTTTTCATGAAGATATGAGAATGACGGTACAATTAAATGTAGTGATCAGAAAAAATAAAACAATTTCATGTTCATAGCCAGTGAGTTAAGACTATACAACAAACTAGGTACAATAAGTACTCTTGGAATTTGAAGTAATCTTAGAGGAGGATTTTGACTTAACACAGAATTCAGATGTCGAAGACAGTTTTACCTGGATCTTAGGGGACAAGGAAGGCCCGCCTGATTTCTAGGTTATATACATTGCTCACGTTCTGCCTCGGAGTAATTCTCCAGATATTTTACACACAGATACTTGTATGTGTGTATCTTGTCAGTCATCTATATCAACTTTATCAGTTTTGTAACTGCTTCTTAAGTAAATCTTGCCGATATTTTTTCAACCCTTGGTCCCTTTTTGGTTTTTCACAGTGTTATTAAGAAAACACATACACACACAAACCAATAAGCCTGTTTTATCCTCCTTTGTCTAGGAATATGACAAATCTGAAGCTATACCTGAGGAAGTAGCTGGAGCTGGACAACAGTAACGAGGTGCAAGTCCCCATGGAAGATTCAAGCCTGTCCAACAGTGTTGATGTGGACAAAGGCTTTGCCATTGCCTTTGTTGTTCTTCTGTTTCTGTTCCTAATAGTGATGATTTTTCGGTGTGCCAAGTTGGTGAAGAATCCCTACAAGGCCAGCTCCACAACCACAGAACCATCTCTGAGCTGAAGTATAATCTGAAGTATAATAAAACCTGGTAGACTTCCTTTCACAAGAGATTTGAAATCTGTTATACACACTTTATATTATTTCACCTCCCTGTTTCTCAGCCTTCTCACTCTTGCATTCTACAATGAGATGAAACACAAGCCAGTCTGTATTGTTCCTGTTCAGGGAAATGGCTACTAAAGTAAGTTAGAGGTTGAATTTATTGGCTAGAATAAGTCCATGGATTTTAATTCTTCAATGCCTAAGGTTCTTAGGATGGGACAGTGGGCCATAATTTTATGATGTAATGTAACATAATGTCATCATGCTTGGTAAGGTCCACCTGAAACTAGAAGCTCACCTAGAGGTGGCAGACTTGAATGATCCCTTTAGTTATGCAAATGTAGGCTCAGCAGAAATCAAATGTCCTATAAGAAGAGTGTAACCAGATTGTTTTAGTGTGTGAAGTTTTGTAAAATCTGCTGTTCTTAAGTGGGCAGAACTCTGTGGTAGAAGGGGACTAATTTGCTGTGGGTGAATTCCTTAATCTCTCTCGTCCCAAATTTCCTCACCTATAAAATATTATGTAGAGGTTTGTATGAGGGCCCCAGAAAAGATATATCTGTGTCCTAAGCCCTGGAATGTGACCTTATTTGGAAAAATGGTCTTTGCAAATATAATTAAGAATCTCAAGATAAATTCATCCTAAATTATCTAGGTAAGTCTTAAATCCAATGACAATTGTTCTTAAAAAAAAAAAAAAAAAAGAGGAGAAGACACAGGGAGACAGAGAAAAAGACCATGTGAACACAGAGACAGAGATTGGAATCACACAGCCACAAGCCAAGGAACCCTTGCCTGGAACCACCAGAAACTAGAAGAGTGAAGAAAGGATTCTTTCTCCCCTAGAGATTCTGGTACCGGTATGGTCTTACCAACACCTTGATTTTGGACTTCGGCCTTCAGAACTGTGAGAAAATAAATTTCTGTTGTTTTAAGGCACCCGGTGTGGTAACTTGTTATGTCAGTCATAGGAAATTAATACATAATATATGATGATGCAGATGGTGGTCATGATTCTGATCATCATCCCAGCAATCTTTTCTTTCTTTTTGAGACAGAGTTTCATTCTGTCACCCAGGCTGGAAGGCAGTGGTGTGATTCCGGCTCACTGAAACCTTTGCCTCCCGGGTTCAAGCAATTCTCCTTCCTCAGCCTCCAGAGTAGCTGGAATTACAGGCATCCGCCACATGCCTGGCTAATTTTTGTATTTTTAGTAGAGACAGGGTTTCACCATGTTGACCAAACTGGTCTCGAACTCCTGACCTCAAGTGATCCACCCACCTCAGCCTCCCACAGTGCTGGGATTATAGGCATGAGCCACTGCGCCCAGCCCCAAGGGATCGCTTAAGAGCAGAGGGAAGAAAATCATAGCACCTACTCTCCAAAGTCTGAAGTTAGGGAACTTTGATAGAGTGGTGTATGAGCCAATTGGCAGGGAAGCTTTTAAGAGAAGTCACTAGAAAGAAAGGGAGTACCTAAATTGCTGAGCAAGACTCATTGTGGGTTTGGCTGAAGAGGATTGGTTTTAGTACAGCAGATGATGGAGAATCAAAGCCCTCATATCCAGCCACGATGGCCTAATATTCTAGTCAACAGTAACCTAGCATATGAGTATGAATTGAGAGCCATAACCTTGGAATCTAACTGGGAGGGCATCACTTGGGCTTATGCAGTGACTTGGACCAGCAAGCAGCCACTTCAGTGGAGACATGTATCCATGGGACCACGCTGGACTGGGTTTTAACAGCAATACCACATGGTATAGAGACACAACTCTAGTCATGCACTGTTAGCAGAGACCTGATAATTGGTCTCTGTTTCTGACTCCTGGATGTGGGACTGCTCCCTTCCTTAGCTTGAGTAAGCCTCCAAGGAAAATGCAGACAGAGGAATCAAAGTCTTCCATGGAAAATACTAGACTTTGCCTGCACCAGAACAAGATACTCAATTGTACTGGTTAGGCTGCCAGGGAGGTAAAGGGAGGATGTGGGGAGGGGGACAAGAGAGATATATGATTTGATTTGATGCAAAGAAACTCAGGGCAAGGTGCAGATCAGGTGAAAAGCAGATTAGGATTGATGTCAGTTATGTTGGTGTTGTGTGGAAAAGTAAAATAAAAATAAAGGTTGGGCACAGTGGCTCATACCTGTAATCCCAGCACTTTGGGAGGCCGAGGTGGGTGGATCACCTGAGGTCAGGAGTTCGAGACCAGCCTGGCCCAACATGTTGAAACCCCGTCTCTACTAAAAATACAAAAATTAGCTGGGCTTGGTGGCACGTGGCTGTAATCCCAGCTACTTGGGAGGCTGAGGCAGGAGAATCGCTTGAACTCGGGGGCAGAGGTTGCAGTGATCCGAGATCACGACACTGCACTCCGGCCTGGGCAAGAGAGCAAGACTCCATCTCAAATAAATAAATAAATAAATAAATAAATAAATAAAGGGTTGATGTCAGCACTTGAGGACTG
Organism: Macaca thibetana thibetana; assembly: GCF_024542745.1. Lineage (NCBI taxonomy): Eukaryota > Metazoa > Chordata > Mammalia > Primates > Cercopithecidae > Macaca > Macaca thibetana. The sequence continues at coordinate 123,318,987 of NC_065578.1, forward strand.
CAGTGTGTTCCCTCCAGGAACTCAGAGATTAACCTCTGAGTTAACATCTTCTTAACATAAGTTGCACGATAAACACACGATTAATGAGACCATCAATATGCAGTCACAAGAGAATCACAGGTTTGACAATTATCTGACTTTCTCCAGTAATCTAAGAAAAGATGCATCAGTTGGAAGAAGTGGATTATCTGTGGAAGCAGAAAAAGATAAGCAACCTAAAGTAAATCCACGAGAAGCCAGTATGAATGCTGTTCGAGAGAGGGGAGACTGGATGTGGTGGCCCACGCCTATAATCTCAGGAGTTTGGGAGGCTGAGGTGGGAGGATCACTTGAGCCCAGGAGTTTGAGACCAGCCTGGGCGACATAGTAAGATCTCGTCTCTACTAAAAAATAAAAAAGTAGCTGGGCATGGTGACACGTGCCTGTAATCCTAGCTGCTTGGGAGACTGAGGTGGGAGGATTGCTAAGGCCCAGAAGATGGAGGTTGCAGTGAGCTATGCTCGTGCAACTACACTCCAGCCTGGGTGGCCAGATAGTCCTTGGTATGGAGATTCAGGGAGTTGCAGCCCATGGACCTTCGGTTTGTTTGGTCTTATTGATCACATGATCTCTGCTAACCTGATGTTCTTAATCACTCCTTCCACCCACCTCAAACTGACAATTTATAGGTTCAATTGGTCTACAGAGAAGTTATATTGGGCCAGGACTCTCCCACCACTAATGTGGGTGTGTCTGGTAGGTGTTGGGGTTCTACATTTGTGTTTTGAATCAACATTTTAAAAATTATTATTATAAAGGTAATACATGCATATTGTAAAACAATTTTTTCAAACATTACCTAAGGATAAAAAGGCAAAAAGTAGGTCCGGGCGTGGTGGCTCATGCCTGTAATCCCAGCACTTTGGGAGGCCGAAGCAGGTGGATCACAAGGTCAGGAGATCAAGACCATCCTGGCTAACACGATGAAACCCCGTCTCTACTAAAACTACAAAAATTAGCCAGGCATGGTGGCAGGCACCTATAGTCCCAGCTACTCGGGAGGCTGAGGCAGGAGAATCGCTTGAACCTGGAAGGCGGAGGTTGCAGTGAGCCAAGATCATGCCATGGCACTCTAGCCTGGGCAACAGAGTAAGACTCTGTCTCAAAATAAATAAATACATACATAAAAAGGCCACGCCTGTAATCCCAGCACTTTGGGACGCCGAGGCGGGTGGATCCCGAGGTCAGGAGATCGAGATCATCCTGGCTAACACGGTGAAACCTCATCTCTACTAAAAATACAAAAAATTAGCCGGGCGTGGTGGCGGACGCCTGTAGTCCCAGCTACTGGGGGGCAGGCGGATAAGGCAGGAGAATGGCGTGAACCTGGAGGTGGAGCTTGCAGAGAGCCGAGATCACCCCACTGCACTCCAGCCGGGGTGACAGAGCGAGACTCTGTCAAAAAAAAAAAAAAAAAAAAAAAAGAAGGCAAAAACTTATTAGATTACTGCCTTGTTTCCCATTCCTTCTTTCCAAAGGTAATTGCTATAAAGTCCATTTGTGCATATATATATATATATACACACACATATATACATACTTTCCAAATATTTTCCTTTCCTTTTTATTTTTAATCTAACCTTTTTGAATAGGCTATCCATTTTCAAGTTTCAAATTTCTTTTTTCTTTTCTTTTTTTTTTTTTGAGATGGAGTCTCGCTCTGCCGCCCAAGCTGGAGTATAATGGCGTGACCTCGGCTCACTGCAACCACTACCTCCCGGGGTTCAAGTGATTCTCCTGCCTCAGCCTCCCTAGTAGCTGGGATTACAGGCACCTGCCACCATGCCCAGCTCATGTTTTGTATTTTTAGTAGAAACGGGGTTTTACCATGTTGGCCACGCTGGTCTGGAACTCCTGTCCTCAGGTGATCCACCTGCCTAGGCCTCCCAAAGTGCTGGGTGAAATTTCAAAAGGTACAAAATGGTGTACTGTGAAAATTCTTACTCCTCTTTAACCTTCTGTTCTCTCTTCACAAACAACCAATGTTAACAATTTCTGTCTTTTTTTTTTTTTTTTTTTTTTTTTTGAGACAGGGTCTCACTCTCTCACCCAGGCTGGAGGGTAGTGGTATGATCTCAGTTCACTGCAACCTCAGCCTCCAAAGTTCAAGCAATTTTCCTGCCTCAGCCTCCCGAGTAGCTGGGACTACAAGCGCCCACCACCATGCCCAGCTAATTTTTGTATTTTTAGTAGAGACAGGGTTTCACCATATTGGCCAGGTTGGTCTCGAACTCCTGACCTCAAATAATCCACCCATCTCAGCCTCCCAAAGTTCTGGGACTACAGGTGTGAACCACTGCACCTGGCCCAACATTAAAAATTTCTTGCGTATCCTTCCAGTGGTATTTTATGTACATGTGAGAAAAAAACATATATTATTACCATTAGTTACACAAATGATGCCACACTATATACCATGTTCTGCACCAGTTTTTACTTAATATTGTATCTTGAAGATTATTCCACATCAATACACGCACAGCCTCCTTAGCTTTTTTTTTTTTTTTTTTTTTTTTTTTTTTTGAGACAGAGTCTCGCTCTGTCACCCAGGCTGAAGTGCAGTGGCACAATCTCGGCTCACTGCAAGCTCTGCCTCCCGGGTTCATGCCATTCTCCTGCCCCAGCCTCCCGAGTAGCTGGTACTATAGGCGCCCACCACCATGCCCAGCTAATTTTTCGTATTTTTAATAGAGACCAGGTTTCACTGTGTTAGCCAGGATGGTCTTGATCCCCTGACATCGTGATCCACCCTCCTTGGCCTCCTGAAGTGTTGGGATTACAGGCGTGAGCCCAGCCTAGCTTTTTTTTTTTTTAAACACGGTTAAAGAGCATTATATTGTTTGAGTGTGCCATAATTTAACCAACGCCTGCCAATAGAAATTTACATTATTTTCAAATTTTTTGCTATTTCAAACAATTATGCTGCAGAAAATAATTTAGCACTTGAGTCATTTCAAAAGTATGCAAATTCAAAAGTATACAGCAGCCAGGCACAGTGGCTCCACTGCACTCCACTTGCACCACTGCACTCCAGCCTGGGCAACACAGTGAGACTCCATCTCAAAACAAACAAACAAACGAACAAAAATATGTCACTTAAAGTCCTGGAAGTTGAATTGTTGATTTAAAGAATATTGCAGGGCTGGCTGGGTGCCGTAGCTCACGCCTGTAATCCTAGCACTTTGGGAGGCTGAGGCAGGTGGATCACCTGAGGTTAGGAGTTTAAGACCAGCCTGACCAACATGGTGAAAACCCGTTTCTACTAAAATTAAAAAAAAAAAAAAATAGCCTGCCGTGGCCACATCAGGTGGCTGGTGACTGGGGAGGCTGAGGCAGGAGAAATGCTTGAACCCCGGGAAGCAAAGGTTACAGTGAGCAGAGATCCCGCCACTGCACTCCAGCCTGGGAGACAGAGCGAGACTCTATCTCAAAAAAAGAAAAAAAAGAGAAAGAAAGAAAAAGAAAAGAAATAAGAGCTAAACAAAGCCAATAGAATAGGAAAAGAGGCCGGGTGCAGTGGCTCACAGCTATAATCCCAGCACTTTGGGAGTCCAGGGCAGGTTGATCACCTGAGGTCAGGAATTCGAGACCAGCCTGGCCAACATGATGAAACCCCATCTCTATTAAAAATATAAAAATTAGCTGGGCGTGGTGGTGGGCACCTATAGTCCCAGCTACTCGAGAGGCTGTGGCAGGAGAATCACTTGAACCTGGGAGGCTGAGGTTGCAGTGGGCCGAGATCGCACCACTGCACTCCAGTCTGGGGTGGCAGAGTGAGACTTCATCTCAAAAAAAAAAAAAAAAAAAAAAAAAAAGGAAAAGAAAGAAGAGGAAACAAGTTACACTGAATAATGGTTCAAGACCACCAAGTATATGGCCAAACTGCCTGGGTCTGTCACTTTTTAGCTGTGTGGCTTTGGGAAATTTATTTCTGTGCCTCCGTTTTCTCATCCATAAAAAAGGGACAATAATATTAGTTCTTACCTCATAGGATAATTGTGAAGTTTAAATGAATTAATAACTGGCAAGTGCTTAGAACAGTTCCTGCTATGTAGCAAGTATTCAATAAATAAAGTGTGTGTGTGTGTGTGTGTGTGTGTGTGTTTAGGGAGTAGTATGTCTAAAATTTCTAGCTCAGGTTAGAAGGTGATACCATGATGAAATGAGTTTATAACATGATGAATTTCAATTATCTAGAGGAACCCTTCACTTCTCCACACCTCAATTTCTGCTGTCTTAATTGGAAATAGGCACTTAGGGTAGTCCCAGGAAACTGGTGAGCAGGTGAAGTGAGCACAGGTGAAAATGTGATCAACAGGAGAGAATTTCAAGGACTTGGGAGTTCTAGCTGCTTGGGCTCTGTTTCCAGCCTCACACACAAGGTTCTGGTTTGTACTTTTTAAATGAAAAATGTGTGTGTGTGTGTGTGTGTGTGTGTTTGAGACGGACTCTCAAAACGGAGTCTTGCTCGGTCACTCAGGCTGGAGTGCAGTGGCGCGATCTCCTTTCACTGAAGCCTCTGCCAGCAGGGCTCAGCGATCCTCCCGCCTCAGCTCCGTAGTTGCTGGGACCACAGGCGCGAACTACCACGCCTGACTTTTTTTATCTCGTATTTTTAGTTGAGATGGCGTTTCACCGTATTGCCCAGGCCGGTTTGGAACTCCTGGGCTCTAGCAATCCTCCCGCCTCGGCCTCTCAAAATGTTGGGATTACAGGCGTGAGCTACAGCGCCCGGCCTGGGGAATCTTTTCTACAGAAATAAAAGTACTACTTCAAAAGGATGTTTATTTTTATTGTTGCGCTATTTGTCGGGGCTGAGAACGGAAAACAATCTAAACAAATATGGTTTAACCTTATTATTCAGGTGTCAAAAATACAAGTTATTGTTGTTGTTTTTTGTTTGTTTGTTTTTGAGATGGAGTCTCGTTCTATGGCCCAGGCTGGAGTGCAGTGGCGCGATCCCCGCTCACCGAAAGCTCTGCCTCCCGGGTTCATGCCATTCTCCTGCCTCAGCCTCCCGAGTACCTGGGACTACAGGCGCCCACCACCCGGCTAATTTTGTGTGTGTGTGTATTTTTAGTAGAGACGGGGTTTCAACGTGTTAGCCAGGATGGTCTTGATCTCCTGACCTCGTGATCCGCCGCCTTGGCCTCCCAAAGTGCTGGGATGACAGGTGTGAGCCACCGCGCCCGGCCAAAAATACAAATTTTACCTTTTTTATTGGCTTCAGGTAATGTCCACATGTTAAATGAAAACAAAAATCTATATACAGGAACGTGTGCACACAAGACTAGAAAATTAAGCTGTATTACCTGAAAGGAGCGGGGTGGTAAGTGATGGGGCAAGAGAGAATTTTATCACGTTTTTCTTATTACATTTTGATAGCCTTTACAATTTGTATCACTTATGTAACAAAACAAACTCAAGTAAAACTGAAAGAATAAAGCTCTGAACCTATGAGTGCTTCCCTCAGTCTTTACACTATGAATGTAGTAATGTGGCCACTAGTCGAGGGTGGTAGGACAGGCGGAGACTCGGTAATATACTCCTGGCCACGCCCACTCTGCCCTGCCAGTCGCTTCTCACGTGTGTCCCTGGAAGGCTCTGCCTTAACGCATGCGTAGTTACCTTAGTTTCGTCGCCTCTGAGGGGCGCCCCGCGACTTTGGATTTGACCCCATCAGGCTACCGTCGCGGTGACCGGAACGGCACTAAAGGTTTGCTTCCGGGCGTTTCTTTTGCTTCCCCTTCCCTCCTTCATGCTTTCTCCCCTCCCCCTCCTCCCTTATCCCTTCGGTTTCGCTCTTTTCCGTCGAGGCTGACCCATGAGTTGTGAGTCTGGGGTCTGGTTGGTGAAAAAGAGCCCTTAAAGCTGGAAGACGGGAGGTGTGGGGAATACTGTTAATTGAGTTATTTGGTGACCAAAGGCTTATCTGGGATGTTTTGTTTGTGGGAGGGGGTCGGGCGAGGGTGGGAAGGAAGTCTTCCCCAGAGGCGAACGGGGGCGGGGCTGAACTGGGTTTGCGAATGGGTAGGACGCACCCCTAGAATAGGTAGCACGGGAGTGGGCTGGTGTGTGGGCAAAGGAAAATGGAGGCGTTGAAAATCAGGTTTGCTTTAACCGTTTGATTGAAAAAGCAGTTCACACGAATGTGTGAAGTATTTTGGTTGTGGATGTTAGGTAGCCACGTTTTATTCCCAGCTTGCTTTACTTCTCTGTACTTTGGGGGAAACCTTTTTGCTGCGAGCTTTGAATATCATAGACTTTTTAAAAAGTAAATTTCCACATGGAAGCAAAGTAATGTAAGGGGAAGAAGTGATGAAAGAGAAAACACTGAATTAGTGAGTTACAAGTCAACTCCATCCCCAGGTAGAAGTTTTGTTCAAATTAGGCATAGCATACAAAGATTTATCACATAATCTTTAAGTTAAGGAACACGTATAGACCACAAAAATATCTTCTCCTGGATTAGTTCTCTTCGGTATCCCAAAGCATTATTTTTAAAGTTCGGTTTGTTTTGAGACAGGGTCTCGCTTTGTCACCCAAGCTGGAATGCATAGGGCAAACATAGCTCACTACAGCAGCCTCTCCTGGGCTCAAGCGATCCTCCCACCTCAGCCTCCTGAGTAGCTGGGACTAAAGGCATGCACCACCACACCTGGCTAATTTTTGTATTTTTTTTGTAAAGACGAGTCTTGCCATGTTGCCCAGGCTGGTCTTGAACTCCTGCCCTCAAGCGACCTTCCTGTCTTGGCCTCTAAAAGTGCTGAGATTACAGATGTAAGCCACTGTGCTAGCCCAAAACATTATTTTCAGTAGCTCCCTACTGCTTAATGAATGTTCTCCATGCCCTCTCAAACTTTTAAAACTTTTTCAGGCCTGTTAGTGTGTAGTAGAAGATAAGAACTCTTAAAAATCTCAGCATCAGATTCTGGAGAATGGGGAAGAAGAACATGGACTATTTGAATAGAATAACAGGCAGCAGAACAGGAATTAGTTTTATTAGGGAACTGAAATTCTCTATTGATTATAGTTATAAGGACTCCAGTTTAATTTGTTTTCTGTTCCATGCAGAGGACAAAAGCATGTCTTCCCTTCCTGGGTGCATTGGTTTGGATGCAGCAACAGCTACAGTGGAGTCTGAAGAGATAGCAGAGCTGCAACAGGCAGTGGTTGAGGAACTGGGTATCTCTATGGAGGAACTTCGGCATTTCATCGATGAGGAACTGGAGAAGATGGATTGTGTACAGCAGCGCAAGAAGCAGCTAGCAGAGTTAGAGACATGGGTAATACAGAAAGAATCTGAGGTGGCTCACGTTGACCAGCTATTTGATGATGCATCCAGGTGAGAACTCCATGGAAAATAGAGGGAAATCTCTCCATTGGGAGATATTTTTAGAGAATAATTGTTCATGACCTTGTACCAAGCATTTTATTTTATTTTTTGAGACGGAGTCTCGCTCTGTCACCCAGGCTGGAGTGCAGTGGAGTGGTCCCAGCTCACTACAACCTCAACCTCTCAGGTTCAAGTGATTCTCCCGCCTCACCCTCCCAAGTAGCTGGGATTACAGGCATCCGCTACCACGCCCAGCTAATTTTTTATATTTTTAGTAGAGACAGGGTCACCATGTTGGCTGGGCTGTGTACCAAGAATTTTATACTTTATGAAGTACACATATTTAGAACCTTACTCTTCCTCGAAGTTTATGGTAAAAAATCTGACCTTACAGTCAGCCATAAATATAATTTTCATCTGTCAGCAGCTAACATATGATCAGCAGTAAGGGAGTCCAAGTCTTAAGTCCTTTCCCCTTCTTCCTCCTGTGCTCTGTCTTAGAACAATTGCTTCATTTCAGGGAGTGAGGATTGTACAGAATTTCTGTCTTACGTAACTCCGAAGCATTAATCAGTTCCTATACCCCCCAAAAGATTTGTTTCTAGTGCTCTAGTTGTCACTTAGAATACATTTTTAAAAATTTATTATTATACTTTAAGTTCTAGGGTACATGTGCACAACCTGCAGGTTTGTTACATATGTATACATGTGCCATGTTGGTGTGCTGCACCCATTAACTCATCATTTACATTAGGTATATCTCCTAATGCTATCCCTTCCCCCTCCCCCAACCGCACAACAGGCCCTGGTATGTGATGTTCCCCATCCTGTGTCCAAGTGTTCTCATTGTTCAATTCCCACCTATGAGTGAGAATATGCGGTGTTTGGTTTTCTGTCCTTGCGATAGTTTGCTCAGAATGATGGTTTCCAGCTTCATCCATGTCCCTACAAAGGACATGAACTTATCTTTTTTTATGGCTACATAGTATTCCATGGTGTATATGTGCCACCTTTTCTTAATCCAGTCTATCATTGATGGACCTTTGGTTTGGTTCCAAGTCTTTGCTATTGTGAATAGTGCCACAATAAACATACGTGTGCATTTGTCTTTATAGCAGCATGATTTATAATCCTTTGGGTATATACCCAGTAATGGGATGACTGGGTCAAATGGTATTTCTAGTTCTAGATCCTTGAGGAATTGCCACACTGTCTTCCACAATGGTTGAACTAATTTGCAGTCCCACCAACAGTGTAAAACTGTTCCTGTTTCTCTACATCCTCTCCAGCACCTGTTGTTTCCTGACTTTTTAATGATCGCCATTCTAACTGGTGTGAGATGGTATCTCATTGTAGTTTTGATTTGCATTTCTCTGATGGCCAGTGATGATGAGCATTTTTTCATGTGTCTTTTTTGTTTGTTTGTTTGTTGTTGTTGTTGTTTTTTTTCAGACAGAGACTTGCTCTGTCTCGCCCAGGCTGGAGTGCTGTGGCGTGATCTTGGCTCACTGCAGCCTCCACCTCCTGAGTTCAAGCAGCTCTCCTGTCTCAGCCTCCCGAGTAGCTGAGACTACAGGTGTGCACCACCACACCCGACTAATTTTTGTATTTTTAGTAGAGATGGGGTTTCACCATGTCAGCCGGGCTGGGGAGGTCAAATTCCTGACCTCAAGTGATCCACCTGCCTCAGCCTCCCAAATTGCTGGGATTACAGGCGCGAGCCACCACACCCGGCCAGGATAGATTTTCAGATAACAGCAAGGTAAATAATGAGGTAAGTTTGAAAGTACTGTACTTTGGGCTTACTTTGGATTTTTGAGGAACTAGTCTGGAAACTAAACCACTATTTAAAACATTTTTCTATAGAAAAAGCATTTTAAATTCTAAACAGAGACACTTTGGAATGTGGCCCATTTAAATTGAGGACCGTATATACTTAAATATATATAAATTGTAATGGATTCTATATCTCTAATTCCTCTTCTGGCTTTGACTTTTCTGCGTGTGTTCCAATATTAGGGCAGTGACTAATTGTGAGTCTTTGGTGAAGGACTTCTACTCCAAGCTGGGACTACAATACCGGGACAGTAGCTCTGAGGACGAATCTTCCCGGCCTACAGAAATAATTGAGATTCCTGATGAAGATGATGATGTCCTCAGTATTGATTCAGGTAAGGGATGAGCTTTGGATAGGAAAGTCTCAGGATTGAAATTAAAACACAGGGCTGGGCACGGTGGCTCAAGCCTGTAATCCCAGCACTTTGGGAGGCCAAGATGGGCAGATCACGAGGTCAGGAGATCGAGACCATCCTGGCTAACCCGGTGAAACCCCGTCTCTACTAAAAAATACAAAAAATTAGCTGGGCGCGGTGGCGGGCGCCTGTAGTCCCAGCTACTCAAGAGGCTGAGGCAGGAGAATGGCGTAAACCCGGGAGGCGGAGATTGCAGTGAGCTGAGATCCGGCCACTGCACTCCAGCCTGGGCGACAGAGCGAGACTCCGTCTCAAAAAAAATAAAAAAATAAAAAAATAAAGAAATTAAAACACTGGAAGATGAGCAAATGGAAGATAATAGAAGAGAGGAGAAACCATTGTCACTAACTCCATATTTCAAACTGCCTGAGCTGGCTATTAAAGAAAAAAATGCAGCATTGTTAGTATCATGGATGTTCCCTATGTGCTACAGCCTGATTGCATTACTTTGCTTTCCTCATTCTGTGTAACCGCTATTTTGGGGTATTCCATCAAAGAGTGGAATTACCAGGACTTACAGTAAGTGTATGTTTTGTTGCTAGGATATAAAAAATACGGTTGGTTTTTGTGTATTGATCTTGTAGCCCACAACCTCATTAAACTCACATAGTTATAGAAGCTTTTTGTTGATTCCTTAGGATTTTCTTTTTTCTTTTTCTTTTGTTTTCTTTTCTGTTTCTTTTTTTTTTTTCTTTTTTTTTCTTTTTTTTTTTTTTTTGAGACAGAGTCTCACTCTTTCGCCCAGGCTGGAGTGCATGCAGTGGTGCAATCTCAGCTCACTGCAACCTCTGTCTCCCGGATTCAATATGTTCTCTGCCTTGACCTCCCAACTAGCTGGGATTACAGGTGCCCCCCGCCCCGCCCCACCACCACACCCAGCTAATTTTTGTGTTTTTAGTAGAGTCAGGGTTTCATCATCTTGGCCAGGCTAGTCTTGAATTCCTGACCTTGTGATCCACCCACCTTGGCCTCCCAAAGTGCTAGGATTACAGGCATGAGCCACTGCACCCAGCCAATTTCTTAGGATTTTCTAAAACTAATTCATGCAAATAAAGTCTGTTTTACTTCTTCTTTTCTACCCTGGATATCTTTTCTTTTTCTTTTCTTATTGTACTCACTAAAACCTTCAGTACAGTGTCGAATACGTTTTAAGAGCAGGCCTGGCACAGTGGCTCATACCTGTAATCCCAGCACTTTGGGAGGTTGAGGTGGGAGGATCCCCCGATCCCAGGAATGGCCAACATAGCAAGACCTCATCTCTACTAAAAATAAAAAAAGTAGCCAGGCATGGTGGTGCACCCCAGTAATCCCAGCTACTTGGGAGGCTGAGGTGGAAGGATCTAAGTACAGGAAGTTGAGGCTGCAGTGGGCTGTGATCGTGGCACTGTACTCTAGCCTGGGTGACTAAGGGAAACTCTTGTCTTCCAAAAAAAAAAAAAGGTTTTAAGAACAGACATCCTGGCCAGGTGCGGTGGCTCATGCCTGTAATCCCGGCACTTTGGGAGGCTGAGACAGGCAGATCACGAGGTCAGGAGATCGAGACCATCCTGGCTAACATGGTGAAATCCCGTCCGTACTAAAAATACAAAAAATTAGCCAGGCATGGTGGCAGGCACCTGTAGTCCCAGCTACTCAGGAGGCTGAGGCAGGAGAATGGTGTGAACCTGGGAGGCAGAGCTTGCGGTGAGCTGAGATTGTGTCATTGCACTCCCGCCTGGGTGACAGCGAGACTGTGTCTCAAAAAAAAAAAAGAAAAGGCCGGGTGCAGTGGCTCACACCTGTAATCCCAGCACTTTGGGAGGCTGAGGCTGGCGGATCACAGGGTCAGGAAGGAGTTTGAGACCATCTGGCTAACATGATGAAACCCCATCTCTAGTAAAAATACCAAAAAAAAAAAAATTAGCTAGGCATGGTGGCGGGCACCTGTAGTCCCAGCTACTTGGGAGGCTGAGGCAGGAGAATGGTGTGAACCCAGGAGGCGGAGCTTGCAGTGAGCAGAAAATCACACCACTGCACTCCAGCCTGGGCAACAGAGCGAGACTCCGTCTCAAAAAAAAAAGGACATCCTTTTCTTCTTCCTGATGTTAATATGAAAGCATTTGGTTGTTAACCATTAATTATGTCAGCAGTAGGTTTTCTATAGATGCCGTTGATTAAATTAAAGGAATCCCCTTCTAATCCTAGTTTGAGAGATTTTATCGTAGCCGAATTGGATTTTGGATTTTGTCAGCTTTTTCTATATCATTCTCCTATGTTTCTTTTGTCTTTTATCATATTAAGAATGCATTACAGTAGCTGTTTTTTTGGATGTTAAACCAACCTTGCATTCCTGGAGGAAACCAGCCTTGGTCTTGAGGTATAATTCTTTTTACATGTTGCTGGATTGGATTTGCTGATTTAAAGAAAAAAAAAAAAAAAGATCTTGGCCGGATGCTGTGACTCATGCCTGGAATCCCAGAATCTTGGGAGGCTGAGTTGGGCAGATTGCTTGAGCCCAGGAGTTCAAGACCAGCCTGGGCAACATGGTGAAACCCCTTCTCTAATTTAAAAAAAAAAAGAAAAAATTTTTTTACATCTATTTCATGAGGGCTGTTGGTTTATAGTTCTGTTGTAGTGTCCTTGTTTGGCTTTGGTAGCAGGGTAATCTAGGCCTTATAAATGAGTTGAGAAGTGTTCCCTCCTCTGAGTTTGTATGGAATGATATTTCTTTCTTTTTTTTTTTTTTTTTTTTAGACGGAGTCTCGCTCTGTCACCCAGGCTGGAGTGCAGTGGCCGGATCTCAACTCACTGCAAGCTCCGCCTCCCGGGTTTACGCCATTCTCCTGCCTCAGCCTCCCGAGTAGCTGGGACTACAGGTGCCTGCCACCTCGCCCGGCTAGTTTTTTGTATTTTTTTTAGTAGAGACGGGGTTTCACCATGTTAGCCAGGATGGTCTCGATCTCCTGACCTCGTGATCCGCCCGTCTCAGCCTCCCAAAGTGCTGGGATTACAGGCTTGAGCCACCACACCCGGCCTGAGTTTGATAAATTCAGTACTGAGGCCATTTTGGTAGCAGGGTAATGTAGGCCTTATAAATGAGTTGAGAAGTGTTCCCTCCTCTGAGTTTGTATGGAATGATATTTCTTTCTAAAGAGTTTGATAAATTCAGTACTGAGGCCATTTTGGCCTGGACTTTTCTTTGTGGATTTTTAAAATCTTTTATTTTGGAATAATTTTAGATTTATAGAAAAATTGAAAATAATGGAGTTCCTATATATCCTTCATCTAGTATATATGTCAAAAGCAAACATTGGTATATTACTTTTTATATAAACTCCAGGCTTTATTCAGCTTCTGGACTTTTTCTGTTCTATGATCTAATCCAGGATATCACACTAAATGTGTTCCAGTGTGATGTTTATTTATTTTCTTCCTTTTATTTACAGGGTTTGATTTGTTCTTCTTTTTCTAGCCTCTCAAAGTGGAAGCTCGCATTATTGATTTTAGACCTTTCTTCCTTTCTAATATAAGCTCTAAAGCTATTTATTTTCCCATAAGCATTGCTTTGCTGCGTCTCATAAATTTTTTTCCATGGAGTGTCACTCTCAGGATATCATACATTTTTTTATGTTGTGTTTTCAGCTTCTTTCAACTTGACATTTTTAATTCTCCTTGTGGTTGTTTGATTCTAAATATTTGGGGTTTTTTTTATTTCTTTCTGTTGTTAATTTTTAATTAATGTTATTGTGTTCAGAGAATAAACTTTGTATAATTTTAGTCTTTTTGAATGAATGAATGAATTGATTGATTGACAAGTTCTCACTCTGTTGCCCAGACTGGAGTGTGATGGCATGGTCATAGCTCACTGCAGCCTCAACCTCATGGGCTCAAGTGATCCTCCCACGTCAGCCTCCTGAGTAGCTGGAACTACAAGTGCATGCCACCACGCCCAGCTAACTTTTTTTTTTGTAGTAGAAATAAGGTCTCACTATGTTACCCAGGCTGGTCTCGAACTCCTGAGCTCAGGCAGTCCTCCTGCCTTGGCCTCCCAAGGCGCTGGGATTATAGACCTGAGCCACCATGCCTGGCCTGTTTCGTTATTTTTGTTGTTGTTGTTGTTGTGTTGTTTTGAGACAGAGTCTCACTCTATTGCCCGGGCTGGAGTACAGTGGCATGATCTTACTGCAACTTGTGCTCACTGCAACCTTTGCCTCCCGGGTTCAAGCAATTCTCCTGCCTCAACTTCCCCAGTAGCTGGGACCACAGGCACAGGCCACCACGCCTGGCTAATTTTTGTATTTTTAGTAGAGGCAGAGTTTCTCTATGTTGGTCAGTCTTGTCTCAAACATCTGACCTCAGGTGATCTGTCTACCTAAGCCTCCCAAAGTGCTGGAATTACAGGCGTGAGCCACCGTGCCTAGCCCTGTTTCTTCTTTATTGCCTTCTTTTTAGTCAAAGATTTCAGAAAACCCCTGTCATTCTTCTGATTTTTCTTTTTCTTTCTTTTTTTTTTTTGAGGTGGAGTTTTCACTGTTGTTGCCTAGGCTGGAGTGCAATGGCAGGATCTTGGCTCCCCGCAGCCTCCGCCTCCCGGGTTCAAGCAGTTCTCCTGTCTCAGCCTCCCAAGTAGCTGGGATTACAGGCATGCACCACCATGCCCAGCTAATTTTGTATTTTCAGTAGAGACAGGGTTTCTCCATATTGGTCAGATTGGTCTCAAGCTCCTGACCTCAGGTGATCCACCTGCTTCGGCTTCCCAAAGTGCTGGGATTACAGGAGTGAGCCACCACACCTGGCCCCTGGTTTTTCTTTTTTTTAGCTTTCTTAAGAGGGGTTGTGTCTGTACCTAATCATAATCTATTACAAATTAATACTGACTTAATTCTGGTAAAAATACAGCCACTTGGCACCAGCGTACTTCTACTTTCACTCTCTTTCTGTGTGATACTATTGTCAAATATAGCTACACGTTTAAAACCAATAATTTAGTGTTAAAATTACTGCTTTAAGCAGTCTCATGTTTAAAGAAGGTAAGGAAAGAAAAGAAAAATATGTATTTACCCAGATGTTTGTCATTTCTGTTGCTCTTCATTCCTTCCTGTGGATCTATCATCCAATGTCATGTTTTTCCAGGCAGATGGTTTCCTTTAATATTTCTTGCAGTACAGTTCTGCTGACAGTGGATTTTCTCAGTCTTTGTTTACCTGGGATATAGAATTTTTTTTTTTTTTTTTTTTTTTTTTTTTTTTTTTTTTTTTTGAGTCGGAGCTTTACTCTTGTTGCCCAGGCTGGAGTGCGGTGGTGAGATCTCGGCTCACTGCAACCTCTGTCTCCCAGGTTCAAGTGATTCTCCTGCAACCTCCTGAGTAGTTGGGACTACAGGCATGCACCACCACACCTGGCTAATTTTGTATTTTTAGTAGAGACAGGGTTTCATCATGTTGTTCAGGCTGGTCTCAAACTCCTGGCCTCAGGTGATCCACCCGCCTTGGCCTCCCAAAGTACTGGGATTACAGGCGTGAGCCACTGTGCCCAGCCCTACCTGGGATATAGAATTCTTGATTGACAGAGTTTTCTTTCAGCACTTTGAATATGCCATCCCTGTGCCCTCTGGCCTCTGTTATTTTTGATGGAAAATCAGATGAAATTATTTTTGTACCATGTATATGAGTCAGTTTTGTCTTGCTGCTTTTAAGATTTTCTTTTTTTCCTCTGATGTTAGTTTGACTGGGATATATCCAAGTTCTCTCTTAATCCTACTTGAGGTTCATTTAACTTCTTGGATATGTAGATTCAAGTCTTTACCAAATTTGGAATATTTTATCTATTATTTCTCCATATTTTTTTTTCTATTCCCTTCTCTCTCTCCCTGTTTCTGGGATTTCCATTACATATATGGTGGAATACCTGACCTTCATTGTTTCACAAGTCTCTGAAACTTTGTTCATTTTTCTTCAATTTTCTCTCTGTGCTTTGGGTTGGATAATTTCTCTATATAGGTATCTATATATTCTAGTTCGTTGACTCCTGTTCTGAATCTGCCACTTAGATCCTCTAATATGTATTTCATTTCAGCTTTTGCATTTTCAACTCTGGAATTTCCATTTGATTCCTTATTTTATAGTTTCAGTTTCTCTTGAGATTCTCTTGTTAAGTATTAGTGTATTTTCATTTAACCTTTTAACTTAATTTCCTGTAGTTCTTTGAACATATTTGTAAATCCACTATCTGGGATCACTCAGAGTCAGTTTTATTGACAGGGTTTTTTGTCTTGAGTGTAGGTCACACTTCCATGTTTCTTTGAATGTCTCTTATCTTTTTGTTGAATATTGACTATTTTAGATAATCTAGCAACTCTGAATTTTAATTTATTTTCCTGAGAGTTCCATATCCTAGTTTTTCTTTTCTTTTTCAATTAGTTGAAATTGAAAATAGATTCAATTTAGTTGAATCTGGGACTGAAATTGCCAAGTCTGTCTTCCCTGCAGCATACACCTGCTGACATCTCTGTTCAGTTTTTTTATTTTTAATTTTTTTTTGAGACAGAGTCTCGCTGTCGCCTAGGCTGGAGTGCAGTGGCGTGATCTTGGCTCACTGCAAGCTCCACCTCCTGGGTTCAGACTGTTCTGCCTCAGCCTCCTGAGTAGCTGGGACTACAGGCACCCACCACCACGCCCGGCTAATTTTTTGTATTTTTTGTATTTTTTGTATTTTTATTTTTTGAGACGGAGTCTTGCTCTGTCACCCAAGCTGGAGTGCAGTGGCATGATCTCGGCTCGCTGCAAGCTCCACCTCCTGGGTTCACACCATTCTTCTGCCTCAGCCTCCTGAGTAGCTGGGACTACAGGTGCCCGCCAACACGCCTGGCTAATTTTTTCTATGTTTTAGTAGAGACAGTGTTTCACCGTGTTAGCCAGGATGGTCTCCATCTCCTGACCTCGTAATCCACCCACCTCGGCCTCCCAAAGTGCTGGGATTACAGTCGTGAGCCACCCTGCCCGGCCTCTGTTCAGTTTTTTTATTTTAACTTTTAATTTTTTAGCTTGGCTCCTATGTATTGAGTTTTTTATTTTTTGGAATAGTTTAGCTAGTGAGGTGAATGCATTCAGAGTTACATTTAGTTCTGACGTCTCCCTTGGCTTTGACTTCTTCAACATTGTGTTGATGCATGATGATTAGCTTATTTACTTTCTGCAGCATGGTATTCCATTGTATGCATATGACACAGTTTATCAATTTTCCTGATTGTGGACATTGATTTACATTTTTTGAGATTACAGATAACACTACTGCAAATAATCTTGTACATGTCTCCCAATGCACATGTGCAGGAGTCTTTTTAGTGTATATACTGTAAGAGAGTCACTAGTTCTTAGGACATAGAAACCTCAACCTTATTTGATATATTTTTTAGACAGTATCTCACTCTGTAACCCAGGCTGGAGCACAGTAGTGCTATCATAGCTTACTGCGACTTCAGCCTCCCAAGTAGCTGAGACTACAGGCATGTGCCACCGTGCCTGCCTGATTTTTAAAAAAAAATTTGTGGGTTGCTCACAGTGGCTCACGCCTGTAATCTCAGCACTTTGGGAGGCCAAGGCGGGTGGATCACCTGAGGTCAGGAGTTCGAAACCAGCCTGGCCAGTATGGCGAAATCCCATCTCTACCAAAAATACAAAAATTAGCCAGGTATGGTGGTGGGTGCCTGTAATCCCAGCTACTGGGGAGGCAGAGGCATGAGAATTGCTTGGACCCGGGAGGCAGAGGTTGCTGTGAGCCGAGATTGGGCCACTGCACTCCAGCCTGGATGACAGAGTAAGAATCTATCTCAAAAAAAAAATATATATATATATATATATTATATATGTGTGTGTAAATATACATGACATGTATGTGTATATAATATATATGTGTGTGTATATATTATATATATAGTATTACCACCGAAGGGATTATTATGCAGCCACTTAAAAAAAAAAAAGACAAACATAGGGTAATGTTGAGGACATTATGCTAAGTGAAATAAGTCACAAAAAGACAAATGATTTCACTTAGATGAGATATCTAGCATTCAATGGTGGCCTCCAGAGGCTGGAGGGAGGGGCTAATGGGGAGTGTTTAATAGGTGCAGAGTTTCAGTTTTGCAAGATGAAAAGAGTTCTGGAAATGGATGGTAGTTATGGTTGCACAACAATATAAATATACTTAATACCACTGAATTGTACACTTAAAAATGATTAGAGTCAGCCGGGCGCGGTGGCTCAAGCCTGTAATCCCAGCACTTTGGGAGGCCGAGACGGGCGGATCACGAGGTCAGGAGATCGAGACCATCCTGGCTAACACGGTGAAACCCCATCTCTACTAAAAAATACAAAAAACTAGCCGGGCGAGGTGGCGGGCGCCTGTAGTCCCAGCTACTTGGGAGACTGAGGCAGGAGAATGGCGTAAACCCGGGAGGCGGAGCTTGCAGTGAGCTGAGATCTGGCCACTGCACTCCAGCCTGGGCAACAGAGCGAGACTCCGTCTCAAAAAAAAAAAAAAAAAAATGATTAGAGTCAGGTGCTGGCTTTTGCTTATGGTCCTGGCTACTCAGGAGGTTGAGGTAGGTGGGTCATTTAAACCCAGGAGTTCAAGGCCAGCCTGGGCAATGTAATGAGAACCTGTCTCTTTAAAAAGACAATAACAAATGTTGACAAGGATATGGAGCAATTGAAAACCTCATAAATTGCTTACGGAAATGTAAAATGCTATAGCCACTTTGGAAAATAGTCTTTTGGTTCCTCAAAAGGTTAAATATAGAATTACCATAACCCACCCACTCCTGGCTATATACCCAAGAGAAATTGGAACATATGTTGATGTAAAAACTGATAAATAAATGAATATTCATATCAGCATTATTCATAATAGGCAGAAGTAGAAACAGCCCAAATGTTCATCAGCTGATGAATGGATAAACCAAATGTGGTATACACATGCACCCATGTATTGACTGCTATAAAATATTATTCAGGGCCAGGCACGGTGGCTCAAGCCTGTAATCCCAGCACTTTGGGAGGCCGAGACGGGTGGCTCACGAGGTCAGGAGATCGAGACTATCCTGGTTAACACGGTGAAACCCCGTCTCTACAAAAAAAAATACAAAAAACTGGCCAGGCGAGGTGGTGGGCGCCTGTAGTCCCAGCTACTTGGGAGGCTGAGGCAGGAGAATGGCATAAACCTGGGAGGCGGAGCTTGCAGTGAGCTGAGATCCGGCCACTGCACTCCAGCCTGGGTGACAGAGTGAGACTCCGTCTCAAAAAAAAAAAAAAAAGAAAATATTATTCAGCCATAAAAAGGAGACAAGGGGCCGGGCACGGTGGCTCATGTCTGTAATCCTAGCACTTTGGGAGACCAAGGTAGGTGGATCACGAAGTCAGGAGTTTGAGACCAGCCTGGCCAATATGGCCGTCTCTACTAAAAATACAAAATTTAGCTGGGTGTGGTGGCATGCGCCTATATCCGAGCTACTCAGGCGGCTGAGCCAGAAGAATCACTTGAACTCAGGAGGTGGAGATAGCAGAGAGTTGAGATTGCACTGCCGCACTCCAAC
This sequence comes from Macaca thibetana thibetana, assembly GCF_024542745.1. NCBI lineage: Eukaryota > Metazoa > Chordata > Mammalia > Primates > Cercopithecidae > Macaca > Macaca thibetana. The sequence goes on from NC_065578.1 coordinate 123,338,185, forward strand.
CTGGCAACAGAGCAAGATTCCGTCTCAAAAAAAAATAAAAAATAAAAAAGTGAAGTACTGATACATGGTACAACATAGATGAACCTTGTATGAGGAACCACATATTACATGATTCTCTTTATATGAGATATTCAGAATAGGCAAATCCGCAGAGACAGAAAGTAAATTTGTGATTGCTAGAGTTTGGGGGAAGGAGGAATGGGAAATGACTGCTGTAGTATGAGGAAATTTTTGGAGTGACGACATTTTTCATCACTCCAGAATTCAACAGTGATGATAGTTTAATTACCAAAAACCACTGAATTACACTGTTTTTTTTTTTTTTTTTTTTTTTGGATGGAGTCTTGCTCTGTAGCCCAGGCTGGAGTGCAGTGGTGCGATCTCAGCTCACTGCAACCTCCGCCTCCCGGGTCCCGGTTCAAGTGATTCTCGTGCCTCAGCCTCCCGAGTAGCTGGGATAACAGGCACTTGCCACCATGCCCAGCTAATTTTTGTGTTTTTGGTAGAGATGGGATTTTACCATGTTGGCCAGGCTGGTCTGGATGCAGTCTTGGCTCACTGCAACCTCCACCTCCTGGTGATTTTCCTGCCTCAGCCTCTCATGTAGCCACGTAGCTGGGATTACAGGTGCCTGCCACCACGCCCGGCTAATTTTTGTGTTTTTAATAGAGAAGGGGTTTGGTTTCACCATGTTGGCCAGGCTGGTCTGGAACTCCTGACATTAGGTGATCCGCCCACCTTGGCCTCCCAAAGTGCTGGGAGTACAGGTGTGAGCCACCACACCCAGCCTTTTTTTTTTTTTTTTTTTTTTTTTTTTTTTTTTTGGTGAAAAGGGTTTTTCTATGTTGCTCAAGCTTGAACTATACATTTTTATTTATTATTATTATTTTTTTTGAACCACAGTCTTGCTCTGTCAACCAGCCTGAAGTGCAGTGACACAGTCTTGGCTCATTGCAGCCTCTGCCTCCCAGATTCCAATAATTCTGCCTCAGCTTCCCAAAGAGCTGAGATTACAGGCATGCGCCACCATGCTGTCTAATTTTTGTATTTTTAGTAGAAACAGAGTTTCACCACATTGACCAGGCTGATCTCAAACTTCTGACCTCAGGTGATCTGCCCACCTTGGCCTTGCAAAGTGCTGGGATTACAGGCATGAGTCACCGCACCTGGCCTAATTTTTTTTAAGAGGCAGGCTCTTGTTATGTTGCCCAGGCTAGTCTTGAACTGGCCTCAGGGGGTCCTCCCACCTAAACCTTCCAAGTAGCTGGGATTACAGGTGTGAACCACCATACCTGGCCATTTACTTTGTGTCTTTCCAGACCCTTTTGAGTACTTTATATTTGTGTGTATACCTGTATCAAGATTATTTTCAGGCCGGGCGTGGTGCCTCAAGCCTGTAATCCCAGCACTTTGGGAGGCCGAGACGGGTGGATCACGAGGTCAGGAGATCGAGACCATCCTGGCTAACACGGTGAAACCCCGTCTCTACTAAAAAATACAAAAAAAAAACTAGCCGGGCGAGGTGGCAGCGCCTGTAGTCCCAGCTACTCGGGAGGCTGAGGCAGGAGAATGGCGTAAACCCGGGAGGCGGAGCTTGCAGTGAGCTGAGATCCGGCCACTGCACTCCAGCCTGGGGGACAGAGCGAGACTCTGTCTCAAAAAAAAAAAAAAAAAAAAAAGATTATTTTCAGTTATTATCGATAATGCTCCCATAATAATGCTTTTGAGTAAGTTAGTTCTTAATTTCCCAGAAGTTCCTGTAAGTCTCTTACACTCATTAGAATTCTTCTCGTCCATAGGTGATGCTGGGAGCCGAACTCCAAAAGACCAGAAGGTAAGTTAGGATGGTAAGGGAACGGTGAGAGAGAAGAATATGAAAATAGGAGAATTTTCTGGCCTAACCATTTAATCACTTTAGCTGTCAATATCTAATCATTCACCCTGTGATCAGCCCTTTGCATTGCAGTCCTCTAATTGGTGTTGTAAGAATTCAAAAAGAGGTTAGCAGGAAATGTTTTCACTAGAAAGGAGTGTTGTATGAAAGTAGGATTTAGCAGTGTTTGCTAGGTAAATTAATCAAGAAAAGCTTCCTAACATTGAAACATTGATTTTTGAACTGGGTTTCTAAGCAAGGGCAGCTTTGGGCTGGGCGCGTTGGCTCACGCCTGTAATCCCAGCACTTGGGGAGACCCAGGTGGGCGGATCACCTGAGGTCAGGAGTTTGAGACCAGCCTGGCCAACATGGCGAAACCCTGTCTCTACTAAAAAAATACAAAAATTAGCTGAGTGTGGTGGTGCATGCCTGTAATCCCAGCTACTCGGGAGGCTGAGACAGGAGAATCAGTGGAACCCAGGAGGCAGAGGTTGCAATAAGCTGTGATCGTACCACTGCACTCCAGCCTGGGTGACAGAGCAAGACTCTGTCTCAGGAAAAAAAAAAAAAAAGAGGCCAGGCATGGTGGCTCACGCCTGTAATCCCAGCACTTTGGGAGGCCGAGGCAGGTGGATCACCTTAGGTTGGCAGTTCAAGAGCAGCCTAACCATGGAGAAACCCCGTCTCTACTTAAAATACAAAATTAGGCCGGGCACAGTGGCTCACACCTGTCATCCCAGGACTTTGGGAGGTTGAGGCAGGTAGAACACGAGGTCAGGAGTTCGAGACCAGCCTGGCTAACATAGTGAAACCCTGTCTCTACTAAAAACACTAAAATTAGTTGGGCATGGTGGCACGTGCCTGTAATCCCAGCTACTTTGGAGGTTGAGGCAGGTGAGTCACTTGAACCCGAAAGGCAGAGGTTGCGGTGAGCCGAGACTGTGCCACTGCACTCCAGGTTGGGCAACAGAGCCAGACTCCATCTCAAAAAAAATAATAATACAAAATACTAGCTGGACATGGTGGCGCATACCTGTAATTCCAGCTACTTGGGAGGCTGAGGCAGGAGAATCACTTGAACCCGGGAAGTAGAGGTTACGGTGAGCCAAGATTGTGCCATTGCACTCCAGCCTGAGCAACAAGAGCTAAACTCCATCTCAAAAAAAAAAAAACAAAGGGCAGCTTTGCCCGATAAAGTAACCATAAGCTTCTAAACATAACTCATTCAACTCACTCCATTTTGTTCTGTGAAATACAAGGTGTTTCTTATTCTGAAGTTATTTGTAACCCTTGCTACTATTTCAAAACTTGTTTTCCTCATCCCCTTTTCTGTAGCTCCGTGAAGCTATGGCTGCCTTAAGAAAGTCAGCTCAAGATGTTCAGAAGTTCATGGATGCTGTCAACAAGAAGAGCAGTTGCCAAGATCTGCATAAAGGTTAGGGTCAAGAAATACCTGGGTACAGATGGGAGGTGAATTCTTACAGAGATTTCATCTTAAGTCTCATGTCTGCTAATTGTGACATGCCAGACTCATTATCCTTAGTAGTTATGAAATCCCAATTACATGGATGGTGATTTTCCAGTCTGTGATGGTTTTATCTCAATACCTCTTTAGCGTCCTACATTTAGACCGTTTCTATCCTCATGACTACTTCCAGATGGAGATTAGGGAGAAGAGAATCACTCAGACTCTTGTTAAAAAAAGGTTTGAGGCCAGGTGTGGTGGCTCACATCTGTAATTCCAGCAGCTTTGGGAGGCTGAGGCAGGAGGATCACTTGAGGCCCAGCATTAAAGACCAGCCTCGGCATCATAGTGAAACCCCATCTGTAAAAAAAAAATGTTTAAAAATTCTCCAGATGGGCCAGGCACAGTGGGCTCATGCCTGTAATCCAAGCACTTTGGGAGACCAAGGCAGGCGGATCATGAGGTCAAAAGATAGAGACCATTCTGGCTAACATGGTGAAACCCCATCTCTACTAAAAATACAGAAATTAGCTGGACATGGTGGTGTGTGCCTATAGTCCCAGCTCCTCGGGAGGCTAAGGCAGGAGAATCGCTGGAACCTGGGAGGCAGAGGTTCCAATGAGCCAAGATCGCACCACTGCACTCCCGCCTGGGGACAGAGCGAGACTCCTTCTCAAAAAAAAAAAAATTACCCCACTTTCCCTAATTACCATACTACCCTCTTTACCTTACTGTTCTCTACCCAATCTATGTCATAACTCTTTAGAATAACTTTGCTTCTTCTATAGGAACCTTGAGTCAGATGTCTGGAGAACTAAGCAAAGATGGTGACCTGATAGTCAGCATGCGAATTCTGGGCAAGAAAAGAACTAAGACATGGCACAAAGGCACCCTTATTGCCATCCAGACAGTTGGTATGTGCAGACTTGGAGGAACCACTCCTGAAAGGCAACCTGCACCGTCCACTGCTGATTGTTTCTTTTCTCCATAACCTTCCCATTTGTCTCTCACGTAGCAGCCTGGATTTATACAGAAACTGGCAGTTTTTAAAAAAATTTATCTTTCCGTTTTACTCAGGGCCGGGGAAGAAATACAAGGTGAAATTTGACAACAAAGGAAAGAGTCTACTGTCGGGGAACCATATTGCCTATGATTACCACCCTCCTGCTGACAAGCTGTTTGTGGGCAGTCGGGTGGTCGCCAAATACAAAGATGGGAATCAGGTCTGGCTCTATGCTGGCATTGTAGCTGAGACACCAAACGTCAAAAACAAGCTCAGGTACCTGGACAGAGGACTGTAAAGGGGTAGAGGCTGGGAGCACAGCACCTGCCCTGTTCATGCCATAGACCAGATCTCACAATTAGCTTTTGTCTTCTTAGTCCTTAGTGGACTGAAACCCTTACTATTTCTTTACCACAGGAGTCATGTGGGTGATTCTTTCTTCCTCTTTCTCCTTCTTTTTTGTTTTTTTCCTTTTCTTTCCTCAAAGAGAAAACTAGGATGAGAATAACGAGGATTAATGATCAGGGGAATAGGGGATTCACACAGAAGAAAGAGATGGAGACTAAATGGTTATTAGCAGCATAGGAATCTGAGAGGAAAAAGAATATATGTTTTTGGCTGGGCCCAATGTCTCATGCCTGTAATCCTAGCCCTTTGGGAGGCCAAGGCAAGTGAATCACTTGAGGTCAGGAGTTGGAGACCAGCTTGCCCAACTGGTGAAACCCTGTCTCTACTAAAAATACAAAAATTAGCTGGGTGTGGTGGCGCATGGCTGTAATCCCAGCTACTTGGGAGGCTGAGGCAGGAGAATCGCATGAACCTGGGAGGCAGTGGTTGCCATGAGCCAAGATTGCACCACTGCACCCCAGCCTGGGCGACAGAAGGAGGAGACTCCGTCTCAAAAATACTTAAATGTATATGTGTTTTTTGAAAAAGTAGGGAGGCATTGGTTAAATTAAGGGAGAACTCTTAACTCTCAAGTTGGGAAGAAAGAAAAACAGGAAGAAAGTAGTAGACTGGAATGTCTTCCCTGGAGTGCATCCTGTTGTGATCCAGAAAAGTAGAAGCTATGATAAATAATTTCTGCGGATCATGTTAAATATCATAACCCCCAGATCTTTCTACTGTCACTCTTCTTTTACAGGTTTCTCATTTTCTTTGATGATGGCTATGCTTCCTATGTCACACAGTCTGAACTGTATCCCATTTGCCGGCCACGTGAGTGTTTCTCTCTTACTCCTTAGCTCAGTTTTTCCTCCTCTACCTGATATGTCTTCTTAGGACGTCCAGTTGAAAAGCCCTAGGTGTTTTTGGTACTTCAGTCTCAAAGACCATAAATTTGGTTGATGTCCTTTGCTCCCAAAGCACAGTTTGCGCCCAAAAGAGATACAGTTGTATTGTTCATCTCTAGGACTGGGTCTTTGTAGCCAAAGAGTGAGTCACTAGAAGATCATGAATGACCTTGAGTAGACTGCTCATGTTATAGATGTGCTTCAGTTTCATTTCTAAGTGAATTAGGTTGAAAAAGGTGTTACTTCTTTCCTAGTGTCATGCTGCACCTAACATTTGTATAAATGTGTAGTCTGCATAATGCTTTCCACAGAAGCTGTGTTAGATGGAACATCATAGTGTCCTCTATATTTGTTACCCTGGCTTGGGAGCAGACTTCTACGGAAATAATCATTTTTAACTGCAGAAGAATCAACTAACACTTCTGTTTACACATAACATGACAGTAAACATATTCTGAGTCTCTTAAAAACCTGATAGAGAATGAGAAGGAAGGACTAATTTTTTCATTTCATGGTGCCACCTGATCTTTTAAATTTACCATTAGACTTATCAACAAGTGAGCAAGAATTTCCACTTGAATTTTCCAAAGGAGAAGCATCCATTTGTATAAAATAAGTGAATCACCTATATTGTACATGACTTATTTAGTATTTACTTGATTTGTAAGTATGTGCAATTTGTACACATTAGGTTTATTACTTAGGTGGTCTTGGCTTTGCTTCCCTCGAGGTTCTGATTTTACTTTTTCTTTCCTTTTCAACTTAAAAAGTATAAAATGTCTCCTGGCCAACCCTTTTCCCTATCAAGACATGTCCTACCTGCCCTCTCAGTTCTACTTCTTCCTTGAAACAGTGAAAAAGACTTGGGAGGACATAGAAGACATCTCCTGCCGTGACTTCATAGAGGAGTATGTAACTGCCTACCCCAACCGCCCCATGGTACTGCTCAAGAGTGGCCAGCTTATCAAGACTGAGTGGGAAGGCACATGGTGGAAGTCCCGAGTTGAGGAGGTGGATGGCAGCCTAGTCAGGATCCTCTTCCTGGTACTGTTTTTCCCTAGAATTTTGGAGGCAGAGGTTGGTCGGGGGGACTTAAGAAGCAGTAATGAGGATGGTTTTATAGCTATTCCATAGCCTTCCTCTTTCTTATCCTCCTATGGTTTCTCACTGTTTTTGGTCAAATTTTACTTTGCCCTTTTTGTTGTTCCTCTGTGGGTCATTGTTGAAAATAAATTACCGGAATTATGATACTAATCTGCATGGTTTTGATTTATTTATTTTTTTCTTTAGGAGTATTCACATTGTGTGTAGGTACAGAGAAGGCAGCCATTTCCATTTTTCCAGGGTTAAGGTTTTAGTAGGATAGTGGGACGAAGAAGAGGTATCAAGGAGTCCTGATTATCTTTCAAAGTTCATTTTAACTCTTAAATATTTTGTACTCATCCTTTTCTCCCTTCTCTCTCCCTTCTTAGAATCGTATTTCTTATTTTTAAAAGTTTTAAAAACTTTTTTTTTTTTTGGAGACGGAGTCTCGCTCTTTCGCCCAGGCTGGAGTGCAGTGGCACGATCTTGGCTCGCTGCAAGCTCTGCCTACCGGGTTCATGCCATTCTCCTGCCTTAGCCTCCTGAGTAGCTGGGACTACAGGCGCCTGCCACCATGCCCGGCTAATTTTTTGTATTTTCAGTAGAGACGAGGTTTCACTGTGTTAGCCAGGATGGTCTCGATCTCCTGACCTCGTGATCTGCCTGCCTCAGCCTCCCAAAATGCTGGGATTACAGGCATGAGCCACCGTGCCTGGCCCTTAAAAACATTTTTTAATACTGCTACTTGCCTTGCAGAACAGGGCTACCCAATAGACTGTGTGCCCAGAGTAGCCAGAAGAAATTAGAAATTATATTTCTTCTTGGTTTACCTCAGCCCGTTACTCCTAAGGCGTTATGATCCTTATCATGCTTTTTGTTTGGTGTTTTGTTTTGTTTTGTTTTGTTTGTTTTTTAGATGGAGTTTCACTCTTGTTGCCTAGGCTGGAGTGCAGTGGCACGATCTCGGCTCACTGCATCCTTCCGCCTCCTGGGTTAAAGTGATTCTCCTGCCTCAGCCTCTAGAGTAGCTGGGATTGGCTAATTTTTTGTATTTTTAGTAGAGACGGGGTTTCACCATGTTGGCAGGCTGGTCCCGAACTCCTGACCTCAAGTGATCCACCTGCCTCGTCCTCCCAAAGTGCTGGGATTACAGGCATGAGCCATCACACCTGGCCTGGCCTGTTTTTTGTTTTGTTTTGTTTTGTTTTGTTTTATTTTGAGATAGAGTCTCACTCTGCCACCCAGGCTGGAGTGCAGTGGTGCAGTCACAGCTCACTGCAGCCTCAACCTCCAGGGTTCAAGTGGTCCTCTCACATCAGCCTCCCAAGTAGCTGTGACTACAAGTGCATGCCACCACACCTGGCTGATTTTTGTATTTTTAGTAGAGACGGGTTTCGCCATGTTGCCCAGACTGGTCTCGAACTCCTGAGCTCAAGCAGTCTGTCTGCCTCATCCTCCCAACGTACCAGGATTATAGGTGTGAGCTATTGTGCCCAGCTGTCACACCTCTTATACTCAGTATAGATACCTGTTGCTCCTCTAATTCCTTAAACAAGGAGTATATATTTTTCATTGTTGTGTACCTGATACCCACCATGGAGCCTGGCACGTACTTTATTAAGTAGATAAAGAATTTTTTGGGGGGTGGGTCGATGGAGTTTCACTCTTGTTCCCCAGGCTGGAGTACAATGGCCCAATCTGAGCTCACCACAGCCTCCACCTCCCTGGTTCAAGCAATTCTGCCTTAGCCTCCCAAGTAGCTGTGATTACAGGCATGTGCCACCACACTCAGCTAATTTTGTATTTTGAGTAGAGACAGGGTTTCTCCACGTTGGTCAGGCTGGTCTTGAACTCCTGACCTCAGGTGATCCGCCTGCCTCAGCCTCCCAAAGTGCTGGGATTACAAGCTACAGGCATGAGCCACTGTGCTCAGCCTAAATAAGGAATTTAAGGCTCATCAGGGAGGTTTCCGAGAGGTCACACATGGTATATATCCTCTACACAGGACAGGATAGATTCTAGGCTTTAAGCTATTTCCCTTTATTCTTCTATTCTCTCAATTCCCCAGGATGACAAAAGATGTGAGTGGATCTATCGAGGCTCTACACGGCTGGAGCCCATGTTCAGCATGAAAACATCCTCAGCCTCTGCACTGGAGAAGAAGCAAGGACAGCTCAGGACACGTCCAAATATGGGTATGTCCTGAAAGATACCTGGAGGAAGGAAGAAACAGGCCAATCGGCAAAGGAGATTATATAGAATGGCTATCCTTTGTTTACCACGGTTACACTGCTTACTCATTGGAAACAGGATATGTGCCCTGAGTTGTTTCCAATCGTGGTGATCAATTTGTGCTGCTGCGTCCACATGCTGTGGCTCTAATTTGTTCTAAACAACCACAAAAATATCTGAAACAGTTGGCTTTAAGTTAGGGTGATAGTAGTTACCCTCTGTTATCCACATGAGATTGTCAGTTTTGTGTGTTATCTATGGTTAGTTTTCTTTTTCTTTCCTTTTTTTTTTTTTTTTTTTTTTTTTAAAAGACTCAGGGGCTTGATATGTTGCCCAGGCTGGTCTTGAACTCCTGGGCTCAAGCTGTCTACCTGCTTTGGCTGGCCAAAGTGCTAGGATTACAAGCATGAGCTACCACATCCAGCATATAGTCAGTTTTCTTTAAAACCCAGACCTGGCCAGGCACAGTGGCTCACAGCTATAATCCCAACACTTTAGGAGGCTGAGACAGGTAGGCGGTTAGCTTGAGCTCAGGAATTCAAGACCAGCCTGGGCAACATGGTGAAACCCTGTTTCTTCAAAAAACACAAAAATTAGCTGGGTACAGTGGCATTAAGCTGTAGTCCAAGCTACTCAAGAAGTTGAGGTGGGAGGATCAATTGAAGCCAGGAGGTCAAGGTTGCAGTGAGCTAGATCGTGCCACCGCACTCCAGCCTAGGTGACAGCATGAGACCCTGTCTCAGAAACAAAAAGCAGATTTGGTTTTCTTTTTTAATATTACTGTCATACTTCCTGGTTGATTTTTCCTGCCAAAATTAATTGGTTAAAGAATATATTTCTGAAAATATTCCCCCAAAGTATGTCATAATTAATCAGGTAAATCATCTGAGATAGGAAGATATAAAGTCTTATCTAAGGCCCAGCATGGTGGCTCATGTCTGTAGTCTCAGCACTTTGGGAGGCTGAGGTGAGAGGATCACTTGAGGCCAGGAGTTGGAGATCAGTCTGGGCAACATAGAAAGACTCTTATCTCTAAGAAAAAAAGAAAAAGAAAAAAGCTTGAGTGTGGTGTTGTGCACCTGTAGTGTTAGCTACTCTGGAGGCTGAGGCAGGAGGATTACTTGAAGCCCAGGATTTCGAGGTTACAATGAGCTAAGGTCAGACCACTGCACTCCAGCCTGAGTAACAAAGTGGAACATTGTCTATAAAAAGAAAAAAAAAGAGGCTTCTCTGCCGATGGAGTAGCAATTTTTTTTTTTTTTTTTTTTTGAGATGGAATCTGGTTCTTTCACCCAGGCTGGAGTGCACTGGCACCATCTTAGCTCACTGCAACCTCCGCCTCCCGGGTTCCAGCAATTCTCCTGCCTCAGCCTCCCAAGTAACTAGGGTTACAAGCACCTGCCACCATGCCCGGCTAAGTTTTGTATTTTTAGTAGAGACAGGATTTCTCCATGTTGGCCAGGCTGGTCTTGAACTCCTGACCTCAGGTGATCCGCCCGCCTCAGCCTCCCAAAGTGCTGGGAATAAAGGTGTGAGCCACTGCGCCCAACCGCTATTCTTTTATTCCTTTACTTTCTTAATAAACTTGCTTTCACTTTAATAAAAAAAGTATTATCTAAGTCAAAACAACATATGCCAGCATCCATGCCAGTCAATAATAGGAACTGAGAGTCTAAGCACTTACTCAGAATGTGTCCATTGCTTTTTTGGTTTTTTTTTTTTTTTTTTTTTTTTTTTTTTTGAGATAAATTCTTGTTTTGTTGCCCAGGCTGGAGTGCAGTGACGTGATCTCACCTCACTGCAACTTCCACCTCCTGGTTTCAAGTGATTGTCATGCACCTCCTGAGCAGCTGGAATTACAGATGTGCACCACTATGCCCATCTAATTTTTGTATTTTTAGTAGAGACAGGGTTTCACCATGTTGGCCAGGCTGGTATCAAACTCATGACCTCAAGTAACCCTCCTGCCTCGACCTCCCAAACTGCTGGGATTATAGGCATGAGCCACCGCGCCCAGCTATTGCTGCCTTTTTATGTTGTATAAGTTAAGGATCAGATGTGTGACTGAATACAAGCATCATAGCTATCATCTTCTCAGTGATCAATTCCTTTTTCCTATAGGTGCTGTGAGGAGCAAAGGCCCTGTTGTCCAGTACACACAGGATCTGACTGGTACTGGAACCCAGTTCAAGCCAGTGGAACCCCCACAGCCTACAGCTCCACCTGCCCCACCTTTCCCACCTGCTCCACCTCTATCTCCCCAAGCAGGTGACAGTGAGTAAGTGTTATTCTTTCTTTTTTCTTCAGTTTCTTTCATATTATATTTTCCACATCCCTTACTATACGCCCTCGTCTCTGATCTCCTAGAAGCTTGGAAAGCCAGCTTGCCCAGTCACGGAAGCAGGTAGCCAAAAAGAGCACATCCTTCCGACCAGGATCTGTGGGCTCTGGTCATTCCTCCCCTACGTCTCCTGCACTCAGTGAAAATGTCTCTGGTGGGAAACCTGGGATCAACCAGACGTATAGGTGAGAAAATCTGAGGCTCTCTGTAGGCAGGATAGCAATGAGTGGTCACTGTGTAGGGGAAGGTTCCTTGGCTCTGAAGGGCTTAGTTTAAGTTTATGATGGTGAGGAGTTTGGACTTGAAAAGGAAGCTTTACCCATAGAAGTTTCTCAGAAATAGAAAGTAAGAATAATTGAATCGGAAGCTGGGTGCTTGGAAATGTGGTATCATCAGAAAGCCATTTGTTAAAACTTCTTGTTGAACATGGTTCCATCTTTGCTAAAATAGAAAGGAAACACCACAGCCTCTTTCCTTGAATCCTGGGAGTTAGTAAGGACATTTCTGGAACACACAGCAGACAAAAAATATATTGGTAGAAGACTGGACTCTACTTCCGTAATTCACAGGCAAATACATTTTAGGAAAAGGTACACTGTTGAAATAGAGATGTTAGGCCAGGCACAGTAGTAGCTCATGCCTGTAATCCCAGCACTTTGGGAGGCCGAGGCGGGCGGATCACCTGAGGTCAGGAGTTTGAGACTAGCCTGGCCAACATGGAGAAACCCTGTCTCTACTAAAAAGTACAAAATTAGCCGGGCGTGGTGGCGCATGCCTGTAATCCCAGCTACTCGGGAGGCTGAAGCAGGAGAATTGCTTGAACCCGGGAGGCGGAGGTTGCGGTGAGCCGAGATCATGCCATTGTACTCCAGCCTGGGCAAAAAGAGCAAACCTCCATCTCAAAAAAAAAAAGAAATAGAGATGTTATCAGTCAGTGAAGAGTAACCAGGGATTTTCGTTGTCCAGCTTTGATAGGGCAAGGGAAGATCTTTCTTGAATCATCTTTAGCTTCAGGAGCACAGCTGCTTGAAAGATGAGAGAAATGGCTTAGCTACCTGGAGGGTTAATTATACAACAGAGGTCCTGTTGCCTTCTGATCTGATCACTTGTATCTCATTTGCAGATCACCTTTAGGCTCCACAGCCTCTGCCCCAGCACCCTCAGCACCCCCAGCCCCTCCAGCACCCCCAGCCTTCCATGGCATGCTGGAGCGGGCACCAGCAGAGCCCTCCTACCGTGCTCCCATGGAGAAGCTTTTCTACTTACCTCATGTCTGCAGCTATACCTGTCTGTCTCGAGTCAGACCTATGAGGAATGAGCAGTACCGGGGCAAGAACCCTCTGCTGGTTCCATTACTGTATGACTTCCGGCGGATGACAGCCCGGCGTCGAGTTAACCGCAAGATGGGCTTTCATGTTATCTATAAGACACCTTGTGGTCTTTGCCTTCGGACAATGCAGGAGATCGAACGCTACCTTTTCGAGACTGGCTGTGACTTCCTCTTCCTGGAGATGTTCTGTTTGGATCCATATGTTCTTGTGGACCGAAAGTTTCAGCCCTATAAGCCTTTTTACTATATTTTGGACATCACCTATGGGAAGGAAGATGTTCCCCTATCCTGTGTCAATGAGATTGACACAACCCCTCCACCCCAGGTGGCCTACAGCAAGGAACGTATCCCGGGCAAGGGTGTTTTCATTAACACAGGCCCTGAATTTCTGGTTGGCTGTGACTGCAAGGATGGGTGTCGGGACAAGTGAGTTGGTGGGGAGAATTGCTGCCCCTGCTTCCAACTTTGTTATGGTTGTCTTCCTTTTCACCTCTTCCTTTCCCTTGTATCTGTACTGCTTTCCCCATCTTCCTTTACCTCCTCCCTCACCTGGAACTCGTGCTATAAGGCCTCCATGAAAGCTATGAGGTAGGGAGACTGGAGTCTGACATGGCCACACTGAGCAACCCTGGGTACATGTGTATTGTGTTATTTTGTTCTCTGATCCCCCCGCTCCTTTCCTTTATTTCTCTCTGTCATATAGGTCCAAGTGTGCCTGCCATCAACTAACTATCCAGGCTACAGCCTGTACCCCAGGAGGCCAAATCAACCCTAACTCTGGCTACCAGTACAAGAGACTAGAAGAGTGTCTACCCACAGGGTAAGTGGTCAAGGAATAGCACAATACCTCAGAGAGACTGAGGAGCATGTTCTTGTTTTTCTCTGCTTATAGAAATCATCAGAAATCTAAAAATTGGAGCCAAAATAGAATACCAGAAGAGGCATTTTTTTTTTTTTTTTTTTGAGACGGAGTCTCGCTCTGTCGCCCAGGCTGGAGTGCAGTGGCCGGATCTCAGCTCACTGCAAGCTCCGCCTCCCGGGTTTACGCCATTCTCCTGCCTCAGCCTCCCGAGTAGCTGGGACTACAGGCACCCGCCACCTCGCCCGGCTAGTTTTTTTTTTTTTTTTTTTTTTTTTTTTGAGACAGAGTCTTGCTCTGTCGCCCAGGCTGGGGTGCAGTGGCCGGATCTCAGCTCACTGCAAGCTCCGCCTCCCGGGTTTAGACCATTCTCCTGCCTCAGCCTCCCGAGTAGCTGGGACTACAGGCGCCCACCACCTCGCCCGGCTAGTTTTTTGTATTTTTTACTAGAGACGGGGTTTCACCGTGTTAGCCAGGATGGTCTCGATCTCCTGACCTCGTGATCCGCCCGTCTCGGCCTCCCAAAGTGCTGGGATTACAGGCTTGAGCCACCGCGCCGGCCGTTTTTTTTTTTTTTTTTTGTATTTTTAGTAGAGACGGGGTTTCACCATGTTAGCCAGGATGGTCTCGATCTCCTGACCTTGTGATCCGCCCGTCTCGGCCTCCCAAAGTGCTGGGATTACAGGCTTGAGCCACCGCGCCCGGCCTAAGAGGCATTTTATTAATTAGATCTTATTTCCTGACTTCTCAAACACTTTTTTTCTTGGGCTTTCCTTGAAATGAAGACATAGGATGATTGAATAGTGTCTAGCAATTTTCTGTTGCAAAAAAAGATTATCTTAATTTCATAGCTAAATGAATGTCTTAACAGATTATGATTTACTCTTGTAAGTGACGTGTTCAGAGAGAAGTAGGCAGGGACTTGATTACATAGGGATTTATAAACCAGAATGAAAAAAGTTAGAATCAGGCTGATACAGTGGCTCACACCTGTAATCCCAGCACTTTCGGTTGCCGAGGTAGGTGGATCACCTGAGGTCAGGAGTTTGAGACCAGCCTGGCCAACATGGTGAAAGCCTGTCTCTACTAAAAATACAAAAATTAGCCAGGTGTGGTGGCAGGCGCCTGTAGTCCCAGCTACTCAGGAGAGTGAGGCAGGAGAATCGCTTGAACCCAGGAGGCAGAGGTTGCAGTGAGCCGAGATCGTGCCAGTGCACTCCAGCCTGGGTGACAAGAGCGAGACTCTGCCTTAAAAAAAAAAAGAAAGAAAGAAAAAAGAAAAGTTAGAATCAAATTCATGGTGCTCTTAGAGAATTTTAAGCAGCCAAGTGATATGACCTACCTTTTTCAGATTACTCTGGCTTCTTTGTAGATCATAGGTCTTAGGATGGCAAAAGTAGATCTTGGAAGACCAATTAGGAGATCATTATAGGAGTATAGCAGAGAAAGACATGGTTGTAGCTATGGCTTGCAATAGAATGGAGGTGACAGTAGAGGTAAGAAGGATAGATTTGGGATGCATTAATAGGTAGATCTACAGAATTGGATAGATTGTGGAGTCGGGGGAAAAAGAAGAAGCAAAGACAATTCCTAAATTTTTGACTTGAGCATCTAAGTGGTTTTTGGTGCTTTTTACTGAGATGGAAGACCAAAGGAGTAATAGGTTTGAGTGAAATTCAGTTTTTGTTTTGGCCATGTTAAGTCCGAAATGCCTGTCAGGCAATCCAAGTAGAAACGTCAAGAAGGCACTGGGATTTCTGGAGAGAAGTGTAAGAGTTGGATATAAAAATTTAGGAATCATCAGCACAGGAATGATATTCAAAGCCTGGATGAGTTCACCTAGACACAACGTTGATAATAGAGAAGGTGGCTCAGGAGTAAGCCCTGGGTCCGCCAACATTTAAAGGTTGAGCAGAGGAGGTAGAACCGGCATGAGTTTGAGGACAGCTACTGAGGAGGGCAAGGCCGAAAGATTGCTTGAGGCCTGGAGTTTGAGACCAGACTGGGCAACATAGTAAGACCCTGTGTCTAAAAAAAAAAATTGTTGGGGCCAGGAATGGTGGCTCACGCCTGTAATCCCAGTACTTTGCGAGGCCGAGGCAGGCAGATTGCTTGATGTCAGGAGTTCATGACCAGCCTGGTCAATATGGTGAAACCCCATCTCTACTAAAAATACAAAAACTAGCCGGGGATGGTGGCGAGCACCTATAATCCCAGCTACTTGGGAGGCTGACACAGGAGAATCACTTGAACCCAGGAGGAGGAGGTTGCAGTGAGCCAAGACCGCACCATTGCACTCCAGCCTGGGCAAGAAGAGTGAAATTACATCTCAAAAAAAAAATGGTTGGCCAGGCACAGTGACTCACGCCTGTAATCCCAACACTTTGGGAGGCCAAGGTGGGTGCATCACCTGAGGTCAGGAGTTCAAGACCAGCCTGGTCAACTTGGTG
Source organism: Macaca thibetana thibetana (assembly GCF_024542745.1). Taxonomy (NCBI): domain Eukaryota; kingdom Metazoa; phylum Chordata; class Mammalia; order Primates; family Cercopithecidae; genus Macaca; species Macaca thibetana. The sequence goes on from NC_065578.1 coordinate 123,354,113, forward strand.
AAACCCCATCTGTACTAAAAATACAAAAATTAGCCAGGCATGATCACGCACGCCTGTAATCTCAGCTATTTGGGAGGCTGAGGCAGGAGAATCGCTTGGACCTGGAAGGCAGAGGTTACAGTAAGCTGAGATTGCACCACTGCACTCCATCCTGGGCAACACAGCAAGACTCTGTCTCAAATAAATAATTTAAAAATAAATTTTTTTTTTTTTTTTTTTTTTTTTGAGATGGAGTCTTGCTCTGTCACCCAGGCTGGAGTGCAGTGGCGTGATCTCAGCTCACTGCAAGCTCCACCTCCCGGGTTCACGCCATTCTCCTGCTTCAGCCTCCCGAGTAAGTAGCTGGGACTACAGGCACCCGCCACCATGCCTGGCTAATTTTTTTGTATTTTTAGTAGAGACAAGGTTTCACTGTGTTAGCCAGGATGGTCTCGATCTCCTGACCTCATGATCCGCCCGCCCCAGCCTCTCAAAGTGCTGGGATTACAGGCGTGAGCCACTGTGCCTGGCCTAAATTTTTTAAAAATTAGCCGGGCATGGTGGGTGCATGCCTGTAGTCCCAGCTACTTGAGAGGCAGAGGCAGAAAAATCACTTGAGCCCAGTAGTTCAAGGCTGCAATGAGCTATGATCACGCCACTACACTCTAGCCTGGGGTGACAGAGCGTGACTCATCTCTAAGGAGGAGGACAACAAAAGAGTGGAGTATAGCATGGTAAATTGGTATATATAAACACGTGAACTAATACACATAGTGATCAAGATACATAATTAACAAAACAGCGAGGAGAAAAGCATCAGTGAAATAATTCAGAAAGTGTCCCATAATTGAAGGGTCTGTGTTTCTGAATTGAAAGGGCCAATTAGGTCCCAAAATAATGAAGGATAAAGGTAGATTCTCATTTAGACACATTATCATAAAATGTCAGAACACTGAGGGGAAAAAAAATCCTAAAAGCTTCCAGAGAAGAGACACAGAACACATTAAAAAATAGACTTGAAATGACTTCAGCCTTCCCTGAAAGTAACACTAGAAGCTAGATAGCAATTGACGAATCTGTTCAGAATTCTAAGGGAAAATTATTTCCAACCTGGAATTTTTAACTCGGGCAAACTATCAATTTGGTGTTACGGTAGGCTAAAGACATTTTTTTAGACATGCAGTACCTCAAAGTTTTTCATCATTCCCCTTCTCAGAAAGTTTCTGGAAATATTTGCAAAAATGAGAGGGAAAGCCAGGAAAGTGGAAGACAGGTGGCAGTGAAGTGAAAGAGGCTTCCAGGCTGACAGCTGTGTACTAGGGATAGAGAAGAGCCACTGCAAGAGCAGGTCAGATGCTGCAGGAACCACTTCAGGAAAATCAGTTTAATAGAAAACCTGAGGTGCCTGAATACATTCAGAGGAGATTGAGACTACTGGGGAGATCATAGGATGAATTTTGCTGATTACAAACTAAACAAAGGAATAGACGGTTGTTAACTTTAGTTGCATTGCTATATCATGTATGTTTTAATAACAAAATTTTGAATCTAACTGTAGTGTTTAGATTTGATAATGCTGGGTGGTACATGAGTGTTCCTGATATCTTTTTTACATGTTTGAAATGTTTCATAAAAATATTTTCAAATAATCACAAATAATATGTCACTCCCCTGCTTAAAACTCTATAATGTAGTCCCACTGCTGTTTGGATTTTATTCTGACTCTTAACCTTAGGTTATATATCTGGCCCTTTCCTATCTCCCTCCAAAGTCGTTCCAACCACACTGATATTTTTCAGTTCCTGGATCCAGTTCCACCAGTGTTTTCCAGCCTGCCTCTGGAGACTTGCACATGCTGTGCCCTCTTCTTGGCATCCTTCCACTTTTCTTTGTGTGGCTATCTTCTTTAACCTTGAGTTTTCAGCTGTAAAGTCACCTCCTCAGAGAGACCTTCCCTGACCACTTTAAAACTAGGTCATTTTCTCCCTTAATTCTCTCATTGAGCACCATGTTTGTGTTCTTTATAGCATTTATGACAACTTTTGTTGACGTGTTTTTCTTCTTTTCCGTTATAATATAAGCTCCTTCATGAAGGCAAGGGTCTTATGTGTCTCTTTGTCTGTCTTGCTAACCATTGTATCACCAGTTTACCCAATGCCTGGCACATAGTAAGCACTTAGGCCAGGTGCGGTGGCTGACGCCTGTAATCCCAACACTTTGGGAGGCGAAGGTGGGCAGATCATTTGAGGTCAGGAGTTCGAGACCAGCCTAGCCAACATGGTGAAACCCTGTCTCTACTAATAAAGTACAAAAAATTAGCCAGGCATGGTGGCGCGCACCTATAGTGCCAGCTACTCAGAAGGCTGAGGAGAATCAGTTGAACCTGGGAGGCGGAGGTTGCAGTGAGCCAAGATTGCATCATTGCACTCAGCCTGGGTGACAGAAGGAGACTTCGTCTTAAAAAAAAAAAAAACAATTGGCCAGACGCAGTGGCTCACACCTGTAATCCCAGCACTTTGGGAGGCCCAGGCAGGTGGATTACGAGGTCAGGAGTTTGAGACCAGCCTGACCAAAATGTTGAAACCGCCCCCCCCCCCCCCGGTACTAAAAATACAAAAATTAGCCATGCCTGGTGGCAGGTGCCTGTAATCCCAGCTACTCCAGAGGCTGAGGCAGGAGAATCACTTGAACCCACGAGGTGGAGGTTGCAGTGAGCCAAGATCCCACCACTGCACTCTGGCCTGGGCAACAGAGTTAGACTCTGCCACAAAAAAAAAAAAAAAAAAAAAAAAAAATAGTAACCACTTAGATTTTAGGGAATGAAGGAATGATACTCAGTATAGCTACTGTAAAGGTTTCATGTGGTAATGATTACACCTGAGTTCAAATTCCAGCCCTGCCCCTACTGAGCTGATCTTTTTTGATCAACTGTAAACACAGGATATTAACATAAACACTAGCCTGGGGTGACAGAGCGTGACTCATCTCTAAAAGAGGAGGAGGACGACAAAAGAGTGGAGTATAGCATGGTTAATTGGTATATATAAACACGTGAACTATTAAACCTAGTGATCAAGATACATAATTAACAGAACAGGGAGGAGAAAAGCATCAGTGAAATAATTCAGAAAGTGTCCCATAATTGAAGGGTCTGTGTTTCTGAATTGAAAGGGCCAATTAAGTCCCAAAATAATGAAGGAAGCCATGTCCCCAGTGGGGTTTTAAAGGATCTAACAAAGTTGTTTCTTGATCTGGTGCAGGTTACATGGTATGCTGAGTTTGTAAAATTCATTGATCTATAGACTTATGTGTACTCTCCTCTGTGTATATTACGTTTCAATAATCTTTTTTTCCCCTCTACCCACTAGACCACCAAGGAAATAACCTTTTTTTTTTTTTTTTTGCTATGGAGTCTCGCTCCCAAAGTGCTAGGATTACCGACGTGGGAAATAATCTTTTTTAAAGTTAGAAAAAAAAAAAAGCTAGACGTGATGGCTCACACCTGTAATCCCACCACTTTGGGAGGCCATGGTGGGAGGATGGCTTGAGTCCAGTAGTTCCAGATTTGCTTGGGCAACGTGATGAGACCTCGTCTGTACAAAAAAAAATTTAAGAATTAACTGGGCAAGGTGGCACGCAGCTGTGGTCCCAGCTACTTAGGAGATTGCGGCAGGAGGATTACTTGAGCCCAGGAGGTCAAGGCTGCAGTGAGCTGTGGTTGTGCCACTGAACTATAGTCTCGGTGACAGAGCAAGACCATGTCTCAAAAAAAAAAAATTGGAGGCCAAAACAGGTGGATCACTTGAGGTCAGGAGTTCAAGACCAGCCTGGCCAACATGGTAAAACCCTGTCTCCAATACAAAAATTAGCTGGGTATGGTGGCATGCACCTGTAATCCCAGCCACTCGGGAGGCTGAGGCAGGAGAATCACTTGAACCCAGGAGGCAGAGGTTGGGTGACAAAGCGAGACTGTATCTCAAAAAGAAAAAAGACCATCTGTATTAGCATAGCTTTAAGGAGAGAATGTGAAAATGTATATATAAGGCTTTCACACAGTGCCAAACACAAATCGTATGCTTATTAAGTAGAAGCTGCTCTTACCATCTTTATCTGGAGGGATGTGACTAAAATCATGAAATAACTGAGCTGTTGAATCATTTCCAAAAGTAAATTTCTCCCATCAATTTTGCATACCAAGAAAATAAGTAAAATTCTAACATTGGGCAAGTCATATAGAGCAAAAACGTTGTTACCTGAAACAATTAGTTTTCTTAGTATAACTGTGTTATCTTCCTTTAATGTTGGTATGTGCTAGATCCCTCTCATTACCTTTAATGTTGTTTAAAAATAATTAAAATTATTTTTCTTTTTCAGAGATGGGATGGACTTGCTTTGTCATTCAGGCTGGAGCGCAGTGGTGTGATCGTAGCTCACGGCAACCTCGAACTCCTGGGCTCAAGTGATCTTCTCACCTCAGCCTCCTAAATAGCTGGGATTACAGGCATGAGCCACTGCGCCTGGCCCCAATTCTTAAATTAAATAGAATATGAGCTCCCCTGGGCCAGGCGCAGTGGCTCACGCCTGTAATCCCAGCACTTTGGTTGGCCAAGGGAGGCAGATGACGTGAGGTCGGGAATTCGAGAATAGCCTGATCAACATGGAGAAACCCCAACTCTACTAAAAATACAAAATTAGCCAGGCATGGTGGCGCATGCCTGTAATAATCCCAGCTACTTGGGAGGCTGATTCAGGAGAATGACTTGAACATGGGAGGCAGAGGTTGTGGTGAGCTGAGATCGCGCCATTGCACTCCAGCCTGAGCAACAAGAGCGAAACTCTGTCTCAAAAAAAAAAAAAAGAATATGAGCTGCCCGAGGGTAGAAATTATGACCCTTTTTCTTTTTCTTTTTTTTTTGAGACAGTCACACCCCGTCTCCCAGGTTGGAGTGTAGTGGCGCGATTTCTGCTCACTGCAACCTCCGCCTCCCGCGTTCAAGGAATTCTCCTGCCTCAGCCTCCCAAGTAGCTGGGACTACAGACGCATGCCACCACACCCAGCTAATTTTTTTATTTTTATTAGAGACGGGGTTTTACCATGTTAGCCAGGATGGTCTCAATCTCCTGACCTCGTGATCCGCCCACCTTGGCCTCCCAAAGTGTTGGGATTACAGGCATGAGCCACCACGCCCATGACCTTTTTCATTGTTGTTTCCAGTGTTTGGTAGAGCTCTTGGTGTTTAATAAATGTTTACTGAATAGAAGAATGAAAATCAACTTTACCATGAACATTAGTCACAATTCCTCCTATCTCTTTATTCCCTTTCGTATGTGTTATGTTGGCCTCTGTTTTTCTCACATTTATTTATTTTTATTATTACTATTATTATTATTATTGCTGTTATTAGTAAGAAACCTCACCTGGAATTTCTCACATATCTTTATTTTGTCTTTATTCTCACATGTCTTTATCTACTTCTATAAATTGACAGTCCATATAGTGCTTATTTTAATGGCTCTGTAATCTGTATTCCCATTATATTTGCTTAGCTTCTCTCCAGGTGTTAGGCACTCTAGCATTCACTTTTTTGAGCTGTATTGCTATAGACATCTTTAAATCTTTCTCCACCCTCTAAATTTTTTCCTTGGGCTATATTTCCAAATGAATCAAAGAGCATAGATAGTTCAATAGATCCATTCACTTAGATCATTACCTAATTTTTAATCTTTATCTACAACACATTATAAATGATAATAGCTTAAGAATTACAACAGTTTTATGGATTTATTGTGCTCTAGTGATCATATCGTGATTGATTTTATCCTAACCTCCTCCCAGGGTATATGAGTGTAACAAACGCTGCAAATGTGACCCAAACATGTGCACAAACCGGTTGGTACAACATGGACTACAAGTTCGGCTACAGCTATTCAAGACACAGAACAAGGGCTGGGGTATCCGCTGCTTGGATGACATTGCCAAAGGCTCTTTTGTCTGTATTTATGCAGGTTGGTGATAAAATATAAGGGTTGTTTCCTGAGATTGGGACATGGTAGGGAATTGAACCAGAGACAAATTGAACATAAGAAGAAAGTGCTTGACATGTGAACTGGAGTAAGAGGCGGCCAGGGACTTCTACAAAGAATGTGATGAGTGATGTACCTGTCTAGCTAGACCAGAGAGGGACACAAGTGTTTCACAAAGAAGAGAATAAAAAGGGATGAAATTTTGGACATGGTGATATTTCAGAGGACAGACATGATTATAGAGTCCAGTGTATCATTTTCTTCCATGTCACTCGACTCAGAGATCTTTTAGCATAGCCCAGTACTCTTTTGATAAAGTAGAAGAAATGGAAAGACAGAAAGGGCAAGATTTAAAATGACAGTAAGTTCTCCATACTTTATCATAGTTAAGATACAAAGGGAGGTATTATCAAAGAAACACTGGGCCAGGCGTGGTGGCTCACGCCTATAATCCCAAAACTTTGGGAGGCCGAAGTGGATGGATCACCTGAGGTCAGGAGTTGGAGACCAGCCTGGCCAACATGGTTGAAACCCCATGTCTACTAAAAATACAAAAATTAGCCAGGTGTGGTGGTGGACGCCTGTAATCCCAGCTACTTGGGAGGCTGAGGCAGGAGAATCACTTGAACCCTTGAGGCAGAGGTTGCAGTGAGCCGAGATCATGCCACTGCCCTCCAGCCTGGGTGACAGAAGTGAAACTCTAACTCAAAAACAGAAAAAAACAGAAATAAGAGACCAGAATGGAGGCTTTTTGACTCTATATGCTGGTAGAGCGGGTATTGATGGAATGACCCTTATTCTTTCTAATAGGTCCCCGTGGCCAGGTGCGGTGGCTAACACCTGTAATCCCAACACTGGGAGGCTGAGGCGGGCAGATCACCTGAGGTCAGGAGTTCAAGACCAACCTGGCCAACATGGTGAAACCCTGTCTTTACTAAAAATACAAAAAAAAATTAGCCAGGTGTGGTGGTGTGCACCTGTAGTCCCATCAGGAGGCTAAGGCAGGAGAATTGCTCGAACCTGGGAGGCAGAGGTTGCAGTGAGCCGAGATTGCACCACTGCACTCCAGCCTAGGTGACAGAGCAAGAATTCATCTGAAAAAAAAAAAAAAAAAACTAATAGGTCCCCATAACCCTAGAAGGCCTTTAATTCTCTTCATTCTCAGGCAAAATCCTGACAGATGACTTTGCAGACAAGGAGGGTCTGGAAATGGGTGATGAGTACTTTGCAAATCTGGACCATATCGAGAGCGTGGAGAACTTCAAAGAAGGATATGAGAGTGATGCCCCCTGTTCCTCTGACAGCAGTGGTGTAGACTTGAAGGACCAGGAAGATGGCAACAGCGGTACAGAGGACCCTGAAGAGTCCAATGATGATAGCTCAGATGATAACTTCTGTAAGGATGAGGACTTCAGCACCAGTTCAGTGTGGCGGAGCTATGCTACCCGGAGACAGACCCGGGGCCAGAAAGAGAACGGACTCTCTGAGACAACTTCCAAGGACTCCCACCCCCCAGATCTTGGACCCCTACATATTCCTGTTCCTCCCCCAATCCCTGTAGGTGGCTGCAATCCACCTTCCTCTGAAGAGACACCCAAGAACAAGGTGGCCTCATGGTTGAGCTGCAATAGTGTCAGTGAAGGTGGTTTTGCTGACTCTGATAGCCATTCATCCTTTAAGACTAATGAAGGTGGGGAGGGCCGGGCTGGGGGAAGCCGAATGGAGGCTGAAAAGGCCTCCACCTCAGGACTAGGCATCAAGGATGAGGGAGACATCAAGCAGGCCAAGAAAGAGGTAAGTAGTGGCAGAAAGCTCTGAGAGCTATGGCTTTAACTTTGGTGCAGTAACAAACTTAATGCAGTCTCACCATGAGTCTTTGCATGTAGATTATTCTACTTGATGGATATTTCTGTGGCCACCTTGTTATCTCTCCCCCTAATTAGCACATACCTAGTGTTTGTTTAAAGAACCAAATTATTGGCCGGGCATGGTGGCTCATGCCTGTAATCCCAACACTTTGGGAGGCCGAGGCAGGTGGATAACTTGAAGGTCAGGAGTTGGAGACCATCCTGGCCAACATGGTGAAACTCTGTCTCTACTAAAAAATACAAAAATTAGCCAGGCATGGTGGCGCATGCCTGTATTTCCAGCTACTTGGGAGGCTGAGGCAGGAGAATCACTTGAACCCGGGGGGCAGAGGTGCAGTGAGACGAGATCGCACCACTGCACTCCAGCCTGGGTAACAGAACGAGACTGTCTCAAAAAAAAAATTATTTTAAAATCCACATGCCTGGTGGTAGAGGGTGGACAAGTATCTGATTAATTCCAAAATGAAAGATTCATAAGTGATTTTTTAATGTTAAATGCTGTTTCAAGTTATTCACATCATTGTTTACTTGTACTAGAGAAACAATAATTGATTTTAAGTATCTCTTTGATGATGTTGATGCTTTCCACATTACAGATGGTAAAACTGTCCCTGGTTGCTGTAAGCCTGCTCGTGGTATTTTCCATGAGCATTAAGTCCCATCACTGAGAAGGCTTAAAGGCTCCAGCCAGAGAGTGTAGTGAAGATTGCTGTCAAGTTGCAGAGTGGTTTACCCACCCCACTTTAGAATGTGTACCTGTCACTGGCTGATGTTACCTTTGGAGGTCATTTGAAGTCTGATTATTGGACTTGTTAACTTTAGGCTGTGAAAGCATTTAACCCTTCACTTGTTCTTTTCCAGGACCCTGACGACAGAAACAAGATGTCAGTGTAAGTGCCTTTTGTTCATTTATTTTGTTTTGTTTTAAGACAGAGTCTTGCTTTGTCACCCAGGCTGAGTGCATTGGCGTAATCTCAGGTCATTGCAACTTCCCCCTCCCAGGCTCAAGAGATTCTGCTACCTCAGCCTCCCTAGTAGCTGGGACTACAGGCATGCACCACCACATGTGGCTAGTTTTTCTATTTTTTGTAGACACGGGGTTTCACCATGTTTCCCAAACTGGTCTTGAACTCCTGGGCTCAAGCGATGCTCCCAAAGGGAATCCTCAGCCTCCCAAAGTGCTGGGATTACAGGCATTAGCTGCTGCATCCGGCCCAGTGCCTTTTTGACCTGTTTCCAAATCTGCCTTCTCTCAAATCTAGGCTAGAAGCCTAAGAAACAGCCAGTAACCTGTTGGCCTCATTCCTTCCCCTCCCATCAGAGTTACTGAAAGCTCTCGAAACTACGGTTACAATCCTTCTCCCGTGAAGCCTGAAGGACTTCGCCGCCCACCTAGTAAGACTAGTATGCATCAAAGCCGACGACTCATGGCTTCTGCTCAGTCCAACCCTGATGTAAGTGACCTTCTCAAGCTTCTGAGTCTAATAAAGGAACACGGGCCATTGTCACCTCATCAAGTCCTTCACTATAATTACTGTTAGGTCTTCTACTTCTTTAGCCTTGACTTCCTGCCTTATTTTCTTTCATCCAGCATCTAAGCCTCCTCTTGCCATTGCCCCTTCCTGCTAGACCATGGGTAACAGCAAGGACTTTAAGGAGCCTTTCCCATTTACTTCTCTTCCTTCTTACCCTCCTGATTCCCCAGGATGTCCTGACACTGTCCAGCAGCACAGAAAGTGAAGGGGAAAGTGGGACCAGCCGAAAGCCCACTGCTGGTCAGACTTCAGCTACAGCGGTTGACAGTGATGATATCCAGACCATCTCCTCTGGCTCTGAAGGGGATGACTTTGAGGACAAGAAGAACATGACTGGTAGCCTGGAAAAATGTTGGGAGTGGTGGGAGCCTGGAAAAATGTTGGGAGTGGTGGGAAGAAATAGTAAGAAACTTGGGATAGAGCATTTTTTAAGGAAGCTAAAGAAGTAGCGGGTAAAAATTCAGATCCTAAGAATTGGAGCATCTCTGGGAGGGCTTTCTGACTCCGAGCTAAACTTTTCTTTGACACATCCTCTCTCATTTCCGGTTTGCTACTCTTTTTCCCCTCAGATCTAATTATGCTTGGGAAAAAACTGCCACTTAGGATTTTTGAGTTCCGGCGTATTGGTGTTTCTCAGCTGCAGTGTTGGGAGAGAAACAGGGGTAGAATGTCCATTCGTGAGTTGGGATGGGTCCTGACCCCATTCTCCCTCCTGTCCAGGTCCAATGAAGCGTCAAGTGGCAGTAAAGTCAACCCGAGGCTTTGCCCTTAAATCAACCCATGGGATTGCAATTAAATCAACCAACATGGCCTCTGTGGACAAGGGGGAGAGTGCACCTGTTCGTAAGAACACACGCCAATTCTACGATGGCGAGGAGTCTTGCTACATCATCGATGCCAAGCTTGAAGGCAACCTGGGCCGCTACCTCAACGTGAGACCCCTCTCCCCACCTCTAGATGCTGGATTATCCCATAGTCCTCAAATTTCTTTTAACATACTCTATAAGCCCACCTTTTCTTGTTATAAACTCTTGATCTCAAAGGATCTTAAAGAGGTAGCTTTCTTTCAAAGCATCTGTTATAATGGGGAGGGTCAGACAGCATTTTTCTTCCAACTCTCACTCTCCCTGCAAAGCCAGATTCAGTTTCCCTGGCTCTTATTTGATCCTGTCCTTAAACCTACAGCACAGTTGCAGCCCCAACCTGTTTGTCCAGAATGTCTTCGTGGATACCCATGATCTTCGCTTTCCCTGGGTGGCCTTCTTTGCCAGCAAGTAAGGAGTCAGGAAAGGGGATGACTTGGGAGGGGCAAGGACCACTGAAGTTCCAAGGGCCCCTCCTCCATTCATGATGCAACTTCACCTACATATTCAGTAACCCCAAGGGCCTGGGTTATCTGCTGTCTTCGCCACACACCATTCTTTTTCTTCCTCTTCAGAAGAATCCGGGCTGGGACAGAACTTACTTGGGACTACAACTACGAGGTGGGCAGTGTGGAAGGCAAGGAGCTGCTCTGTTGCTGTGGGGCCATTGAATGCAGAGGACGTCTTCTTTAGAGGACAGCCTTCTTCCCAACCCTTCTTGAACTGTCGTTTCCTCAGGAACTGGGTCTTCCTGATTGTTGAACCCTGACCCGAAGTCTCTGGTCTAGCTACTCCCCCCAGCTCCTAGTAGATAGAAATAGGGGTTCTGGACCAGATGATCCCTTCCAATGTGGTGCTAGCAGGCAGGATCCCTTCTCCACCTCCAAAGGCCCTAAAGGGTGGGGAGAGATCACCACTCTAACCTAGGCCTGACATCCCTCCCATCCCACATTTGTCCAAGTGTTCCTGCTTCTAACAGACTTTGTTCTTAGAATGGAGCCTGTGTATCTACTATCTCCAGTTTGTATTATTTCTTGAAAGTCTTTTAACAATATGATAAAACTAAGGTTGTGATTTCGTTTCTTTCAGCCCGATACTCCCAAATATGGATCTTTCAGTGAGATACTATCCCAATCCTCCCCCGTGGGCTGCTGTCATTAATCTTCTATCTTGTCTACCTTTGCTTCTTGCATGTGAATTATTTTAGATGGAGTTCTCGCTCTGTCACCCAGGCTGGAGTGCAGTGCGCTATGTCGACTCACTGCAGCCTCTGCCTCCCAGGTTCAAGTGATTCTTTTTTTTTTTTTTTTTTTGAGACGGAGTCTCGCTCTGTTGCCCAGGCTGGAGTGCAGTGGCCAGATCTCAGCTCACTGCAAGCTCCACCCCCGGGTTCACGCCATTCTCCTGGCTCAGCCTCCCGAGTAGCTGGGACTACAGGCGCCCGCCACCTCGCCCAGCTAGTTTTTTTTGTATTTTTTAGTAGAGACGGGGTTTCACCATGTTAGCCAGGATGGTCTCGATCTCCTGACCTCGTGATCCGCCTGTCTGGGCCTCCCAAAGTGCTGGGATTACAGGCTTGAGCCACCGCGCCCGGCTCAAGTGATTCTCCTGCCTCAGCCTCCCAAGTAGCTGGGATTACAGGCGCCTGCCATCACGCCCAGCTAAATGTGTGTATTTTTAGTAGAGATGGGGTTTCGCCATGTTGGCCAGGCTGGTCTCAAACGCCTGACCTCTAGTGATCCACCCTCCTTGGCCCCCCAAAGTGCTGGAATTACATGCATGTGAAATTTAAAAAAGAAAATGTTACATAACTGCAAGGAAGGCATAAGAAAGACTCTCTTCGTTTATTTAGTTGATCTCCCTTCTCAATTCCTAATAGTCTGACACTTGTTGCCATGTTTTATTTAATATTTTTTATTTAATCTTTTAATTTAAAAAAAAAAAACCCCATTAACAGTACATTTTGGTCTAAAATGGTCCCTCTGCTGAAATGCTAGGTGCTAGCCGTAATTCTGGCTTTAAAACCAAAACCCCAAATATTTAATAAATAAAAATTAGAATTAGTTGCCATTCTACTCCAAACCAGCTAGCCTAGCTGAAGAGGGAAGGGGAAGAGGCCAGAGAAAGGAGGCGGCAGTCAGATCTTAGACCTGTGGCTACAGGGACAGCTGAAAGAAGTAGCACAAAGAAAGATCATCCGAGCAGTCCCCAGTACAGCCCCCACTTTTTGGCAGAAGTAGGGTAAGGGTTATGTGCACCCTCCTACCCTCAATTCATTTGTGTCATAGAGGGAAAAAGTTAAAAGTCAGCTCAGCTTTGGTTTCTGGCCCAAGTTTTAGGGAGCTTAGAAAGGTGAGCCCTGGTCCAGCTTTGGCAGAATGAGGCCCACAGATGGGACAATAAGGCACAACCCTGACTCTGGAGGTCAGGGAGTCAAAGGCAAACAGCTAGGGCCAAATTCTCAGAATAAGGAATGTGAGTTGTAACCCCTACCCACAGAGAGCTGAGGGAGGGCCTCAAAAGCAGTAGAAAGGATGACTTGGAGGATAGGGAGGAAAATACAACCATCCCCCTCTAACAGAATATAACCAATGTCCCCCTACCTGGGGATAAGCTGGTTAGAATTTGGTTTAAAGGCAACTGGGTGAAAAGCAAGGAGGGAGGATGCAGAGAATTCTCCTCTCACTTTCTCCTTTTTCCCCAGAGCTTAAAGTGACCCTATAGCGCGGGGAGGGGGGTAGTTCCTTGGCTTTATGCATTAATCTGGGAGGCAACTGGAATAATGGTTCAGTCATTCTTACGATGGTGGTTATTGAGGATGGGGTGGCCATTGGCTAGGGGCCGGCTCTTTGCTCCTCCCCCAGCTGCAGCCTCCTCCCCCTCTGAGCTCTCTGTTTCTTCCCGGTCACTGCGTTCATCTTCTACCACCTGTGGAAAAGGGACAAGAACGGTTATTACATGAGATCCTCAAACCCCTAAAGACTGCTTCTCTGAGGGCTTGCTCCTGTTATACCCAAGGCTCCACACTAGTTTTTTAGAGGATTGCTGGCAAGATGGGAGTTCAGGAAGTCGTAGAGAGTAGTAAGGCCTACACAATGGGGACAGAGCCTTTACCTTTCCAGTTATGAACTTGTGGGCCATGCGCAAAATGAGGTAGGCCCAGAAGATATGCAGCAGCTGTAGAACTCCCATCATGGAATTGAAGAAGTAATAGCCAAAGAAGGCAGGATAGAGCTCCAGTGGGTACACTAGGGTGCAATGCAGGATCCTGAGGATTCAAGGAGAGAATTGTAAACAAGGACAAAAGCAGGTAAGACACCAGGGGGATACAGGAGCAGGAGAAAGGCAAGGCTTCTGATTTCTTCAGAACAGGAGTGTAGCCTGGCTGCCTACTCACCAGAAGGGCAGGATGACCAGTCGGGTGATGATGAAAACAATGGCGAAGATGATGAAGATGTTGTTGCAGGTGTTCTTCCATCCCGCGTAGTTAAACATCTTGGCTGACTGCATAGAGAGCCCCCATCCATCATCATGGGCTCCTGACTCCCTCAAGTACAGTCATATGTACACTCCAGTTAGGAGCACTGACTCTGTGCCCTCCTCCTTGGTCCCAGGAATGTCACCCTCCAAATTCCCACCCCGCACCTCCCTCCCAAAGAAAATAAAAGGGACAGAAGAACCTGCAACCAGGGTCTGTAGGTTTGAGGAAGCCTAACCTCCAGCAGGTAATCGGAAGAGTCATGCAGAGCCATGATGAGAGTCCCAGCTCGGATGTAATTGGCAAACCAGGAAAAGCTGATGAGGATGATGGTGGCCACATGGTGGATGATCTGTTCCTTGAAATCCTGCAGAGATGATGCAGGCCCCAGGGACTTTTTCTTCCCCAGCTCTCACTATGCCTTCCCCCTTGCCTTTAGTTCCCCGTATACCAACAGCTCCATTCAGAGTACCCAGAAGTCAAAGGAGAGGGTGTTCATCCCAGGGCCTCATTTTGGCTCTTAGGCTTAATTGCACAACCCCTTCACCCACCTTTCGCTTGACATCAGAGGCAATGCTGAAGAGCAGGGACCAGTAGAAGGAAAGTTCAATCATGTAGTACCAATACTGGGAAGGGATAGTGCTCTGGGAGAGGAGAGAGAGGTAAGAGCAACCAGCCCCAAGGGTGTCCCCACTCCACAAACCCTCTAGTCCCTGAGGTTCTTCATCCCATCACTCTAATCCCTCTGCTATGGATTCCACAAACTGTCTCTTCACTGGGGTGTGTCTTAGTCCACCCACATATGAGGAAGCAAGACTCATACCTGTATGGGATATCCCTCCCAAACTTTCTTCATGTCATAGAACCAGGGTTTCTGCAGAGATGGTGAGAGGTTAAAAGAGGAGGAACCCAAATTCCATGGCCTCACCTGACCTTGCCAGAGAACCTAATCCCACCTCCCAGTAATCCCCACTCACATCCACAATGACGGCCATGCCGGCAATGAAGGCAATCAGGTAAAATGTGAATCTCCAGCTGGCAAAGGAAGCGGAAATGGCTAGGTCAGAGAACAGCACAGTCCCCCAGCAGCCCCCAAATACCTGCAGATATCCTCAATACCATTAATAACTGAATTCACCTCCTCACATCTCCCTGCATATAGCCACCACCTATCCCTCCCAGCAAGACACATCAGGATCTTGCTTGCCACCCAGCTTTTCCTGCCCCAGCCTCCCCCACCTGGCTTCTCGGAACTTCTTGAGGAGACTGGGCCGGTCCTGGTTGCGGCGGCGGCGGAACCAACGCTCTACCTGGCGGCCGGAGAGCCCGCTCTGCCGGGACAAAAGCTCTACCTCCACCTGGGCATAGTGAAGAAGCCCATTGTTACGTTTACCTTCGGAACTCAGCAGCACCCCCAGCCTCTCCCAGTAACAAGCTCAGTTAGCACCACTGCTTCCCCATCTCTTCACCTGCCAGAGCGAACATTCAAACCCTCTCCCCTCCCCACCAAACCCAGTGATTCCCAGAGTCAGGGCAGCATGCGGCTCATACCTGCTTGGGCTGCTTGCCACTGGTCAGGTAGAAATGTTCCAAGGTGGCATTGGGAGGTGCCCGCAGTCGGGTTTTCTCCTTTATGTTCAAGAGAGCAGCCAGTGGTGTAGCCACGTACCTGGGGAAGGGATATAAGTAAGGCATCTAGCTTGCTGGGAAGGGAAAGGGCTGCAAGCTAAGGCAACTTTACCCTGGCCTCAGTTTCCCCAGCTTCCTGGCAAACCCCTTTTCTCTAGCCTCCAGGGCTGCCCACAGCTGACAAAGCTGCCTGTGTGTTCACTAGTGGCCAGGCGGGTGGCGGGTGGAGGGTGAGAACAAATAACCATTGATGGAAAGGGCCTGGGGGTGCTGAGCCTTCAGGAAGACAATGGTGCCTTCAGGGGAGGGAGTGCACAGTGGGCAGGAACCTGAGTAGCCAGAACATCAGGGTCTAGGGCTAATTAAATAGCAAGGAACAAACTTGAAGTCCAAGAAACTACAACTGGCAACTGGGGAAGGCATGAGGGTACACTGGCATGCTTACAGCTCAAAGAAGTATCGAACGATGAGGAAGAGCAAGGCCAGGGGCAGCGTGATATAGAGATCTGAGGCTTTGGCGTAGACACGTCCATCTCGGTCTTCTAGATCGGCCCAGGTCAAGTTCACAGGCAGCCACAGGCGTTCCCACCAGAAGTAATCATACAAAGTCTGGAGCATCCTGAGTGAAAGGCAAAGGGGAGGGCATCAAGAGGAAGTAGCTATGGGGGAAGAGATAGATGAATGAAAGTTTTCAGGGTGTATCAAAAGGAGAAGGGGGCAGAGTCGAACTCTAGATTCCTATCTTGGCTATGCAGCCTTGGGCAAATCAGTTTCCTCATCTGTAATATGGTGGCTTTCCAGTTTTAACATTTACTGTCAGGCTGGGCGTGGTGGCTCACACCTGTGGTCCCAGCACTTTGGGAGGCCGAGACTGGCAGATTACGAGGTCAGGAGATCCAGACCAGCCTGGCCAACATGGCGAAACCTCATCTCTACTAAAAATACAAAAAATTAGCTGGGTATGGTGGCGGACGCCTATAGTCCCAGCTACTCGAATGGGTGAGGCAGGAGAATCGCTTGAACCCAGGAGGTGGAGGTTGCAGTGAGCCGAAATCATGCCATTGCACTCCAGCCTGGGTGATAGAGCAAGACTCCATCTCAAAAAAAAAAAAAAAAAACCAACAAAAAACATTTATTGTCTACAGCAACCTGCAGATGTGATTCCCTGGAATTAAGAAACTTGGGGTCCTTACAACCTCTGATTTCGGGAGGCGGGGAGAACCTTGGGGGTCTTGTCATTTTTCTATCTCAACCTGGAAGACAGGCAGGACCTGGCCCTAGAAACTATAGCCAACAATCTGAGTAAAGTCCCTCCCTTATCCCCCCATGCTCTGGCCATTTCCTCAAGCCTCCAAGCCAACTTAGCTGAAAGCTTCCAGGGGGTGCCCCAAAACACTGCAGGGCTGAGGCAAACCCTTCTTCCTCTTCCCTACAACCTACAACCCATCTGAGTAGCAGGTCCCTAAAGAAAAACTGAAGAGACAGGGTAGGCTAGGCAGTGGCTCATGCCTGTAATCCCAGCACTTTGGGAGGCCGAGGCAGTCTGATCACTTGAGCTCAGGAGTTTGAGACCAGCCTGGGCAACACAGTGCAACCCCATCTCTACAAGAAGTACAAAAATTAGCTGAGTGTGGTGGCACATGCCTGTAATCCCAGCTACTTGGGAGGCTGAGGTGGGAGGATCACTTGAGCCTGGGAGGTGAAGGTTGCAGTGAGCTGTGATCTCGCCACTGCACTCCAGCCTGGGTAACAGAGACTATGTCTTTAAAAATAAATAAATAAATAAATAAAGCCAGGATAAAGCAAAATTATGTCCCCAAATGATGCTGAGCTCCACAATCACTGGACATCGAACTGCACACAAGGTTGACACTCCATGACAAGCCATCTAGTCCCTACACATAACGCAGAAGGACCCTATGTATAACTCTTCAGAAAGAAAAGTGAAGGTAGGGCTGCAAAGAGTCAGGGATTATAGGGCAGGGAACCAAGACAGCAAACCAATACATCTGGTGGAATTAAGAGCTATTCTTTTATTTTCTTTTGAGACAGGGTCTTCCTCTGTCACCCAAGCTGGAGTGCAGTGGTACAATAATGGCTCACTGCAACCTCCACCTCCCAGGTTCAAGCCATCCTCCCCTCCCGCTTCAGTCTCCCAAGTGGCTGGGGCTATAAGTAGCATGCACTACCGAGTAGCAAGCACTACATCTGGCTAATTTTTGAATTTTTTTTTTGGTAGGAACGGTTTTGCCATGTTGCCCAGGCTGGTCTTGAATTCCTGGGCTCAAGCAACCTGCCGGCCTTGGCCTCCTAAAGTGCTAGGATTACAGGCATGAGCCACTGTGCCTGGTCAGAGCTATTTCGTATAAATGCTCATCCAGAAAATAAAATCCTAGTCTGCAGGGGAACACCCATACCCCCTCAGTCTAGGAAAGAGCCGCTATGTAAACCTTCTCCCCCAACTGAAAGAGGAACAACATGGTGGGAGTGACCACTTGGATACCCAGAGGAGGGAAGGAACGGTCTGTGTGTGGCTCACGAGGGAAGAGCAGCTGCTTGGAGCTGAGAGGAACGGCAAGATGGTCCAGAAGAGCCAGGGATGCTGGGTCCAGCACAACACCTGGCAATCCTAGGACTCAGGAAGAAGCCACAGCAGGATGACCAGGACAGTCTTTTCCAGGCTCCCCACCCCTTGTTCCCCTCCTGGGAAGGAAGTGAGGCAGTGGGATTTAGGCTGGCCCAGAAAGTGAAAGCAGAGACAGGAAGAAAAGAGAGCGGTGAGATTGTTATCCACCGTGACCTAGAGACTAGTTGGTGCCACTGACTGAAGAAAGAGCCTGAGACCACAGCTGGGCTGGGCTGGTCCTGCTGCTGCTCTGACAGCTCCTGCTCCACCCCCACCCACCACAGAAGCCCTTGCGAAATCCCTCAGCCTGTCATGGATCAGTATTCCAGCTCAAGGACTTTTACCCCCTTGTCCCCACTCCTGGTCACTGCTCTCTCGGATGAAATCAGAAGTCAGCACTGCCAGTAAAGGAGCTTCAGCTCCACCTTCTCCCCTCCTCCTCCCCCAAATCACACACACACATTCCAGGCACTGCCCCTGCCCCCTCCACCTCAGCCAGAATAAATATTTAATTAAACAGATGGAAGCCTTCTGAACTGAACAAAATTAAATGTAATTATCCACAGCGGAACTTTCCCCACACAAACACACACACACTTTTTTCCTAGAGAAAAGTTGTAGAAAATTGAATAGAGAAGGGACAAGAGTAGAAACTGCACAGAGACAGGACAATGTGGAACACCTTGATGTGTGCACGTGACCCCCTCTTTCCACTTTTTGCTCAGCCTGATTGGAAGCGAGAAATCAGCCTGACCCAGTCACCTGACTGCTGTCTCTTGGAGCCCAACTTCTCCAGGGAAATGTAAAGCCAAAGGTACCGTGTTGCCCCGGCAGTCCTAGACTTTGGATCCCATCCCTAGCCAGGTCAGTGAAAACTGGCAGGGATGTTTCTCTAGTCAGGCGGCAGGCAGGAGTCACAGAGGGAGGGTGGAGGCCCTGCTGGACTCCTGGGGCCCAGGAATGTCTCATGCCTGCAAAGCAGGGGGTGGGGGTGGGGGGCCGGGGTAGGGGGGCAGACAAAGTAGGCACTAGAGCATGGTCAAGGGCAGACACCTGGGCAGTGCAACTTCTTCATCCCCAAGATGAGATAGCACCTGTCCTCTTCCACTCCAAGCAGGGAGAGTGGAAGACTTGGGAAATGCAGATTAATGGAGGCTTTTACACCAAGGTTGCAGGCTTCCCATGACCACAGCCCTCCCTGGTGGTCCTGTACCTCCATTAGCAGAGAGGCACTACCCCCATCTCCCCAGCAGGGAGGCCCCAGATTCAGCAGGGTCAGGACCTCTGACTCAACATGAGGGGAGGGGAGGGCAGCAGGGGCCTGGCCGGCCTCACTTACACATCCCCACAGAACCAAAGAGTTGGGTCCCTGTGGCGGTGCTGGGGAGGCCTCTTAGCACCAGCATACAGATCCGAGCAAGACCCCATAAACAAAAGGCTGGGGCAAGAAAAGGTGAAGTTTACACAGGGTAAGGAGACAACAATGTTTTTCCAGGCCCGCTGGGCCTTCAGGGCAGTTACTTGACTTCTTGTGGAGAAAATCACATCTACAAACACTTTTCCACCCAGACTTCCCCCATACACATGAAGAGACATGGTATCTGTCTACGCTCTCTCACACACACCTGCCTTAGAGGCACAGATGCCACTTTCTGAGGCACAGCCTGGAGAGGGGCCAGAAGAGCAGGGATTTAACTGGCATTGGATTAACAGGAACTTGAGCAGGACTCTGCCCAGCCCCAACCTTTGCCCCAACTCTGACTGACATCCCCACAAGACCCCTCTAGGTGGATGAAAGGTGCAGAGGATCCCCACGGGAGTTTGTAGATCCAAAGGGCTGAGAGGGCAGCTGTTTGGGCCTGAGAGGAAGGAATTCTCCCCGACTCCATGTGGTCAGTCTAACTGGCTCTCACAGTTTGGAGGAATAACTGAGGAAAATAGAAAGCGGTTGTTGACAAGGGAGGAGTGACAAAGGTCCCACCGGCTCCCTGCTTCCACTGAAGAAGTCCTGAATAGTCTCTTCCTTGTTGAAAACTTTTTTCAGGCAACAGCAGCAAGTCATGAACTAGAAGTTGACAGGCCATGGATGGAGCCAAGGAGAGGTGTGTTATCCCTCCAGGCTGCAGGATGGGCCTCAAAATAAGCCAGATTGTAAGAAGAGGTGGGTGAAAGGCGGTCAGAACAGCAGTCCTCAGCCCCATCTGGCCTACAGCTTGTCTGGAAAGTCCCACCAAAGGCCTCCACAGATCCAAACACTGCAGGAGACTATGGCCCCAGGGGCAGGGAGAGGCTGGTGGGTTTAAGAGACAGCTGGGGCGGTGCTGAAGGACACAGTGAAGGATCAGCCAGCCTGTGGACAGTGACAGGGGAAAAAGGAGGCCCTTCCTCCCAGGGGAAAATCTGGCCAGAGGCCCCAGTGAGGGGAGTAGGGGACCAGGGGAGAAAAGGATCTCTCTCTGGAACACAGACTGTGCAGATCATGGTATGCTCAGGGCCAGGTCCTCAGGGACAGGGCTGCAGACAAGTCCTTAGCCTTAGGAGCCCCTTTACATGTGCAGCCACTCACACCCAGGTGCGGTCACGCCGACTCCGGTATGGGGCAGCAACCCCCACCCACCCCTGCCCCAGCACAGATATAAGTCCCTGCTGGAGGCCTGCTGGGACTTAGTTCTCCAGGAACAGGGGAGCACTGCATTCGTCACGATCCTCAGAACCCCCTGAACCTGGGCCTGGCAACTCAGGTGACTGAAACCAGGTTTTGATGCCAGGAGCCAGGCTTAGGGAGGGAGAAACTCCAACTGCAGGCTAAAGATGAATGCTCTACACCTGCAGTCAACCCACTTGCCACGGGCCTCTGGTGATTAACAAGCTACGGCCCAAAAAGCCAGTTCCACCAGGAGCTCTCTTGCCAGCCATCCACACCTCATAACGGTATGCCTTAGCCCTGCCGGCCGGGGCAGGCGCTCTGGGCCGCTCCTTCCTGTTTCCCGTTAAGCACATGGAAGCTCTGACCTCGCCTGCGAGGTGGGCACCGTGGGCCGGTAGGAAGAAAACGGGGCAGGGCCCTCCCCTCTCCTCCCACCCGAGCCACAGGACGCGTCCAGGCCGGGGCAACCCCGCGGACCGCTGCCAAGGTGGAGGCTCTCGCGCCAATGGTCACCAGGCTCCTCCACTCTCCAACAAAGGGGCGCCCGCGGCTCGGCCCCGTCGCCCGCAGCCCCCGCGTCCCCACCTCCCGCCCTACCTGTTGCCCAGGAGGGCTCCTCCGGCTCGGGGCGGCGCTACCGCGGACTCCGCGGCGCCAGGCCCGCCGGCCCCGGCCGCTCCCTTGAGGCGCTGCGCCCGCCCTCCCCGGCCGCCGCCATGAGCGCCCGCAGCGACCCCGCCAGCGCCGCCCCCCGCCCCGGCCCCGCGGCCTCCCCAGCCCGGCCCCTCCGCCGCCCTGCGACAAAGCGGCCTCCGGGGCTCCCAACTTTTCCGCAGCCCCTTCCCACCCCCGCGCGGGGATCGGGCGCCGGGCGGGGGCCCCGACTCACTCGGCTGCAGATCCGGCGGGGCCGGGGCCGCTGCTCCGTGTGATCCGTCTGCTCGGGTGGCTGCTCCGAGGCCCCGAGGCCTGGCTCCCCGCGCCTCTCCTCACTCTTCCGCCCGCCCGCCGGCCCGCGCCCGCCCTCGCCCTCCCTCCTCCGCCCGCCGCCGCCGCCGCCGCCCGCCGAGCCCAGTCGAGCTGAGCCCGAGCCCAGCCGGGAAAGAAAGGCCGCGAGCAGCCCAGGGGCCGGGAGGCTGGGCGTGGACGCGAGGCGAGGGCGGGGCGGGCCGTTGCGCTGCGGCTGCCCCTCCGCCCCGGCGCGGAGCCGGGACCCCAGCCCTCCGCTCCCGGGCCCGCAGCCACGCCCACGCCCGTCACCGTGCTCTAGAGAAGCCCCCGACGTGGGGAGGCGGGTGCGGGCTCCTCCGGCCGCTTCGGTCTGTTTTCGGGGTGGGAGGTCTCCCACCGGGACCGACACAGACGCACTGGATGCCGCGGGGTCCCGGGCTCCGAGCGGCGGCGTCCCTGCCCCCTCACTCCTACCCACCCCCACCCACCCCCAACTGCTGTGCGGCCCCGGGTCCCCGCCGGAGTGGGCACATTCCCACTTCCAGCCCCACGGGGCGCGGGCGGAAGAGGGCGCAGCCCGGGGGTCCTGCCCAAGTGCCTCGCGCCGAAGCTGAAAACCTCTCCAGGGCAGACCCAAGCAGCCGAGCCTCCAGACCCAGTCAGAGCCTGCGACCCCTCGGGCGACCCTCGCCTACCCCGCCGTAAAAGCCGCGGACTTTCCACCCAGGTGCTACGGGACCCACCCCGGTGGCAAGGAAGAGCAAACCCGAACGTGCGCACACCCGAGGGCCCTGTCTCAAAGAGCCACCCCAACTTTTGTTTTGTAAAATGTATTTGAGTTTTCAAATGACACTACCTTTATCCGTATTCGATTTCGTGTTAAAAAGTGTTTCCCGGACGGGCGCGGTGGCTCACGCCTGTGATCCCAGCACTTTGGGGGGCTGAGGCGGGCAGATCATCTGAGGTCAGGCGTTCGAGACCAGCCTGGCCAACATGGTGAAAGCCCGTCTCTACTAAAAATACAAAACTTAGCTGGGCACGGTGGCACGCTCTTGTAATCCCAGTTACTCGGGAGGCTGAGGCATGAGAATCGCTTGAACCCTGGAGGTGGAGTTTGCAGTGCGCCGAGATCTCGCTGCTGCACTCCAGCCTGGGCGACAGAGCGAGACTCCGTCTCAGGAAAAAAAAAAAAAAAAAAAAAAAAAAAAAAAATGTGTTCTCCCCTTGGCCTGGCGCGGTGGCTCATGCCTGTAATCCCAGCACCTGGGGAGGCCGAAGCAGGCAGATCACTTGAGGTCAGGAGTTCAAGACCAGCCTGATTAATATAGTGAGACCCCCATCTCCTTTATAAATTAAAAAAAAAAAAAAATTTCCCTTTGAGTTGTGTGGTAAAATTACTGTTTCGGAAGTAATTACTGTTGGAAGACGCAACATGTTTTTCCTAGAAAGCTGGTCTTAACTCCTAACGGGAACGAATGATGACTAAGATGTATTTGAGGGCTCCTATACAGGGAGAGCTGCAGCTTACTCCATGGAGAGGTACTTTTGTCAAATTTCTAACCTAGATGAAGTGTTGCCTTTTTTACGCTGTCGCCATCAGAGCCTCTGACACTAGCTTGTTTCTCGTTTATCTGGTCAAGTCCTGGTAGGAAGGAGTGCAACCCCCACTAATCCTGTTGGAGGGCCCATCCCTCATCTCAGGCCCTTTCTGTAGGGTAAGGAGGCTGTCCGACCCGCTTGTTCTGCCTCTCTTTTCACGGGGATGCGCAGCCCAGGCACACCATGGGAAAGATGGGAGTGGTGGCCCCTAACCAGCTCCGAGGGCTTCTCCAGGCTTTTTTTTTTTTTTTTTTTTTTTTTTTTTTTTTTTTTTTTGAGATGGAGTCTCGCTCCGTCGCCAGGTTGGAGAACAGTGGCGCGATCTCGGCTCACTTCAAGCTCCGCCTCCCGGGTTCACGCCATTCTCCTGCCTCAGCCTCCTGAGTAGCTGGGACTACAGGCGCCGGCCACCGCGCCCGGCTAATTTTTTGTATTTTTAGTAGAGACGGGGTTTCACTGTGGTCTCGTTCTCCTGACTTTGTGATCTGCCCGCCTCGGCCTCCCAAAGTGCTGGGATTACTGGTGTGAGCCACCACGCCCGGCCTTCTCCAGGCCTGATTTCCCAGTTTCCAGCAACCCCTCCAGCCACGTTTTCTCCTCCCTCCCTTATTAGCATATCTTCCATTGTATCTTTCTTTCCTTTCTTTCTTTTTTTTTCCTTTGGAGATGAGGTCTCACTCTGTCACTGCAGCCTCGACCTTCCAGGCTCAAGATGTCCTCCACCTCAGCCTCCCAAGTAGCAGGGACCACAGGCGGCACCATCACGCCCGGCTAGTTTTTGTATTTTTGGTAGAGACACGAGATTTCACCATGTCACTCACGCTAGTTGTGAACTCCTGAGCTCAAGCCATCCACCCTCCTTGGCCTTTCAAAGTGCTGGGATTACAGGTGTCAGCCACCTTGCATCCCAATTGTCTCTTCTACCCCATTGGAACTCTCCTCCTTTCATTCTTCTAATTCCAAAGTTCCCTCTTCCTTTCTTAAGTGCTCTCCCCAGAATCCTTATCTGCTACCTACACACCTTTTTTCCAGCACAGTTCCAGGGCTCTTTGGGCCGCAGCTCACCTTCTGGTCTCTCTCTAACACTCTCCACACCTCCGTCCTACTCATCTTCCTTCTTTTAGTTCTGAATCCCTCTCTTGTGGTTTTCCTAAGTGCCAAGCTTTCCTGTAGTCCCCACCAGACTTTTTAAATGCTTCCTCAGGAGAACTGAAGACTGGTTAACTTTTTTTTTTTTTTTTTTTTTTTTTTAAGATAGCAGTGGGGAGGGGAAGTTCTGGGGCCGAAGTTGGATAACCAGGGCCTGAGAAATAAAGATAAGAGGGTATATTCCTCCCCAGGAGACAAAGGAGAAGGTGGATGGAGAAGGGGAAACTGGGCCTCAGCCAGCACTGGGATGATGCGACCAGCTCTGTCAACATGCCTGAGGAGCACACACAACGCTTGCCTTGGCTGGACCAGAGACTGTGATCACCACCCTTCCAACCCATCCCCCAGCACGCAGGCTGGCATGGCCACGCCCACAGTGCCCCAAGTGCCGCCTGCCTTGCAGTGACTCACTTCCTCTGTATGGGCTGCTGAGGTGTCCCAAGGAGAGGACAGGCCATCTCCAGGCCTTCAGCCCATAGTTTAGATATCTGGCCTGGCTTTGTGGATAGGCAAGCATACATGTATCCCAAATGTGGAAGGTGGGTTTTTTCAGGTCAGGTGGAACTGTAAACACTGAAGCCTATTTGAGTAAGAAGCAGACCCTAGCTAGTACCTAATGGAGATTCAGGGGCCAGGAGTTTCGGGGAGGAAACATTTCCTAACGAGGTAAAATAGCCAAGAGGAGTTTCTATGTATTCTGAAATCAGGCAATGGAAAGTATTTGCAGAAAAGCAATGTAGGGACCAGGCCCGGTGGCTCACGCCTGTAATCCCAACACTTTGGGAGGCCGAGGTGGGTGGATCACCTGCAGTCAGGAGTTCAAGACCAGCCTGCCCAACATGGTGAAACCTCATCTCTACTAAAAATGCAAAATTTAGCTAGACATGGTGGCACATGCCTGTCTGTAGTCCCAGCTACTTGGGAGGCTGAGGCAGGAGAATTGCTTGAACCTAGGAGGGGGAGGTTTGTTGCAGTGAGCCGAGATCATGCCACTGCCCTCCAGCCTGAGTAGCAGAGCAAGACTCCATCTCAAAAATAAATAAATAAAAGGCTGGGTACGGGGCTCATGCCTATAATCCCAGCGCTTTGGGAGGCCAAGGTGGGTGGATCACCTGAGGTCAGGAATTTGGGACCAGCCTGGCCAACATAGTGAAACCCCATCTCTATTAAAAATACAAAAATTATCTGGGCATGGTGGTGCATGCCTGTAATCCCAGCTACTCGGGAGGCTGAGGCAGGAGAATTGCTTGAACTAGGGAGTTGGAGGTTGCAATGAGCCGAGATCACACCACTACACTCCAGCCTGGGCCACAGAGTGAGACTCCGCCTCAAAAAAAAAAAAAAAAAAAAAAGAAAAGAAAAAGAAAAGAAAAGGTGGTAGATTAGATCCTCTCTAAGATTTTCTCCAACTCTGCAATTCTAAAATGTACAACATGGGGATGGAAGGTGATCAGTACATCTGTAAACAACTGCAGTCCGGCCCTGAAGTTGAACAAAACAAAACCTAGGGAGAGGAATGAGATTGCAGCAGGTTTCAGCGCAGTGATTGTGAACGCATCACACACACACTCCTCACAGGCAACGACTTCGCTTCTGCCATGTGACTGAGCCTCTGTTGGCCTTCATATTCAGAGTTCAACCTGGCAGGCTGGCCAGGAGTCCCTTGGAGAGGTTTGGCGTGAGGAAACAGGAGGCCTCACGATTCCTTCAGTTCCCTCTAAGTCTGCTGGGCAGGTAGCCAGAAGAAACTCTGAAGTGTACAGAAAGCCGATGGCCAGGGGGACCCCAGCTGCGGAGCTGCAGTACCATGTTTACCCAGCCTAACTGCAGTCACCCAGTCTCCTGCATGTGTCCGAGGTCAGCCTCGGCGGCACCCCTGAGTAGGTATCTACCTGAGGCTCTTCCCGTGATGGTACCTGCATACCAAGTCCACCCAGGAACCTGGCGTCCTCCGGAGGCTGCACTTCCCAAGTTGGCTAAGACAGCCCCTTGATATGTTAGGCTGGAGCCAGAGACCTCAAGGGGCCACTAGGGGACTCGAGACGCTCAGTGGCTGCTGGCGCCCTCTTGTGGCCATTTTGGGGATTGGCAAGAAAAGTTTCGGAAGCGAGCCAAGATCGGAATTCTTGGGGAGGTAAGTAATATTAACGGTAACAGTTACCATATAAGAATACATATTGTTATATATTAGATAACATTGTGACATGTCTACTTAACAGCGCTGTGCCCAGAACTCTTCTAAGTACTTTGTATGCACTGTATTTATTTAATTCTCACAACAACCTATAACATAAACACTGTTATGTGTTTGTTGATGATTAGGAAACTGAGCACAAAATAGTTGCCCAAGGTCACACAGAAGACCAGAATCCCAACTCTAAGAAGTCTGGCTCCAGAAGCTTTGCTTTTAGCCACCATGCTGAGACTGAGTTCCATTTTGGGGTTGTCAGGTGAAATACAGGACACACTGTTAAAACTATAATTTCAGATAAACAAAAAATAATAATTACAGGCTGTGGCTCACGCCTGTAATCCCAGCACTTGGGGAGGCCAAAGCGGGCGGATCACGAGGTCAGGAGTTCGAGACCAGCCTGGCCAACATGGTGAAACCCTATCTCTACTAAAAATACAAAAAATTAGCCAGGCTGGCCGGGCGCGGTGGCTCAAGCCTGTAATCCCAGCACTTTGGGAGGCCGAGACGGGCGGATCACGAGGTCAGGAGATCGAGACCATCCTGGCTAATACGGTGAAACCCTGTCTCTACTAAAAAATACAAAAAAACTAGCCGGGTGAGGTGGCGGGCGCCTGTAGTCCCAGCTACTCAGGAGGCTGAGGCAGGAGAATGGCGTGAACCCGGGAGGCGGAGCTTGCAGTGAGCTGAGATCCGGCCACAGCACTCCAGCCTGGGTGACAGAGCGAGACTCCGTGTCAAAAAAAAAAAAAAAAAAAAAAAAATTAGCCAGGCATGATGGCAGGCGCCTATAATCCCAGCTACTCGGGAGGTGGAGGCAGGAGAATTGCTTGAACCCGAGAGGCAGACGTTGTAGTGAGCCAAGATCATGCCACTGCACTCCAGCCTGGGCAACAGAGAGAGACTCTGCCTCAAAAAACCAAAATGTTAGTATATTTAATGAAATATTTGGGTCATACTTGTACCGACAAATGATTCCTCATTTATGTGAAATTCTAATTAAGCTGCATGTCCTGTATTTTTATTTATTTAATCTAACACCCCTACTTTACAAGGGCACTTTTCTCTGCCACATGCAATTACACAGATTACTTTTTTTTTTTTTTTAGATGGAGTCTCGCTCTGTCGCCCAGGCTGGAATGCAGTGGTGCCATCTCAGCTCACTGCAAACTCCACCTCACAGGTTCAAGCGATTCTCCTGCCTCAGCCTCCCGAGTAGCTGGGATTACAGGTTCGCGCCACCATGCCTGGCTAATTTTTTGTATTTTTAGTAGAAAGGGGGTTTCACTTTGTTAGCCAGGCTGGTCTCAATCTCCTGACCTCGTGATCCACCTGCCTCGGCCTCCCAAAGTGCTGGGATTACAGGCGTGAGCCACCATTGCCTGGCCACATTACATTATTATTTATTTATTTATTTACTTTTATTAGTTCAATAGTTTTTCGGGGACGAGGTGGTGTTTGGTTACATGTTTAAGTTCTTTAGTGGACACATTACGTCATGTAATTATCCCAGGAAAGCTGTTCTCGGAGGCCCCAGCATGTCCCACAGCCTCCGTCTCTCGCAATCCTCCCATTTAGAGAGCTGAAAGGACTAGCGAAGCTCACAGAACATAGGTGGCAGAGCCGGGTATTAAACCCTCATTCTCCAGTTCTGACACAGGTGCATGTTTTCCACTTTAACAGGAGAGAAAAGTGAGGAGCAGTGATTACCACCACAGAAATATCCCTTCAGGCCGGGCGCAGTGGCTCAAGCCTGTAATCCCAGCACTTTGGGAGGCCGAGACGGGCGGATCACGAGGTCAGGAGATCGAGACCATCCTGGCTAACACGGTGAAACCCCATCTCTACTAAAAAATACAAAAAACTAGCCGGGCGAAGTGGCGGGCGCCTGTGGTCCCAGCTACTCGGGAGGCTGAGCCAGGAGAATGGCGTAAACCCGGGAGGCGGAGCTTGAGTGAGCATCCGGCCACTGCATTGGGCGACAGAGCCACCAGTCAGAAATATCCCTTCATGCCGTGTCCTCCAGCCTGATCTCGTCAGGGTGGTGGAGCCACTGCAGGTCCCTCCTCCGGGGATGTAGGAATCCCATTGAAGGCCTTCCTGGGTTGGGAGAGAGGCAGAGGAGTGGAGGCAGGGCTCTAGCTTCAGTGCCCTGCCCCTACCCAGGCTCTCGGGGGAGGCAGGAAAGAGGCTGTATTTAGACCCGAGGGACCCAGCTGTGAGGCTGGAGCAGCTGCTGCATGGTGGGGCGGGGCGGGGGCTCCGCAGGGCTGCTCACCTGCTGCTCTGTGCAGGGACAGCCTCAAGCCCAGCTGCTGGGTTGCATCACCTGCAGCTAAAACAGCCACGGGGCCCAGGCTGCCAAAAGGCAACAGAAGGAGTCTAAGAAACCAGGCGAGGGAGCCTCCCCGATCTCTCTGTTGCCTTTTGGGAGCATAGAGCTTCTCTCTGAAGGTAACACCCTTTGCATTTTTCTCTCTTGACTCTTCATCAGCTTCCACCCCCAAATACTTGTGCCCTTCCTTCTCCACAGATATAAACAGTCCCTGGGCACTCTCCACCTAGGCCAGCTGGCTCTAATAAAGCAGCAGTCAAGGGAGTTTCTGGGCTGGGACCCCCTCTGGGGTGCAGGCTGGGGTGCCCTGCTGGTATGTGCCCCAACAGGTTTTTCCCTATCAGCCTTGAAATCAGCCTGCAGCCTGTCTGACCTGCCCCCCAGGGAGCTGGAGCCAGAGGCAGAGCCAGGTCAGAAGCTGGACTTTGAGACTAGGCCTCTGTGGTCCCACCTGGACCCACAGGGGAGGCAGTGCATAAAGCCTCCTGTGTTTGAGGCTGGGCCGCTGAGAGGCTGAGTGGAGTTCACTCACATGGGTTGAGGCCCAGTTCCTGGGAGAAGAGATGCTGGGCAGGAAGGTGTCTGCATGTGGGACTCTGTACAGCCCGGTCCTCTCCCAAGTCTGGGAGGGGCCAGAGTCAGACAACTGCTGGGTTGGTCCCTAAGAGAGGTCATCTGACTGGCTGTTCAGCCTAGGCTGCATCCCCGCCCCCTTTCCTCTACCAGGCCACACCAGAGCCGGTGCTCACACAGGCGAGCTACCAGGCCACAAGGACGACACCTACCCCGCCTCTGCACCTCTGAGTAAGTACTGGGCCTTCGGCCCCCATGCCGGGAGAACTTGTTGATTGCTTGGGGGAGGGAGAAATGAGTTTTCCTTTTCCAACATGAGATTGCCTCCTTTCCTGTCCAGGCATCCATGTACTTGCGAGAACCCTTGTTCACATCAGCTAAGAGATTGCACCTGCTGACCTAGAGATTCCCACCTGTGGCTCCTAGGGTGAGAGGCAGCCGAGCAGGTAGGCAGCTGTATAGGCGGGAATTGAGGGATTGAGGGTTGCTTGTCAGTTGGGGCTGCAGGTGGGGGAGATGCTGTTTGGAGTTGTCTCCCACTCTGCGTGCTTAATCCTGCCACCTCACCTCAGCTCCCCTGCACTGCCCCAGGAGACCCCAGCCAGGCCCCGGAAGGAGGGCCATAGACCTCAGAAGGGGGGCATCTACCCAGGACCAAGGCCTGAGGAGCCTCGGGGCTGACCCTGGCATCAGGGAGGGTTGGCGCCTGGTCCAGGAGCATCCCGCATCTATCCCCACTTCCTAAAGGAGTGGGGAGAGGTGGGGAAGGTGGGGGCTCCCCTCTTACCTCACCATTTCAGCTCCAGTTCTGGCTCCAACCCTAAGCAGGTTGATCTTTTTTTCTGCAGCAAGGGTAGGAACAGGCGACTGGAACCCAGGCTCCAGGGTCTTGGGGGGTCATAAGGAGTCCCTGGAGGGCCAGGAAATTCAGCTCTGTGGGCTCCTGTTTCCTTCCCCAGGGCAGCCAGCAGTAGCACCATGTCTGCGAGTGGTGGGAAGATGGGACCATCCCTCACCCAGGAGATCCTCAGCCACCTGGGCCTGGCCAGCAAGGTAGGGGCTGTTGGGATTTCAGAGATCACTTTTAATATCTCAGCTCAGGCTGTGAGAGGATGGGAGGCAGGAAAGTGGAGGACAGGCCCTGAGGTTATGCTGAGGTGGGGTAGGCAGCCTGGCCGTGGCCCTTGCCGACCACCCCGTGCTCCCACAGACTGCAGCGTGGGGGACCCTGGGCACCCTCAGGACCTTCCTGAACTTCAGCGTGGACAAGGATGCGCAGAGGCTACTGAGGGCCATTACTGGCCAAGGTGAGCCCCTTTCCCCCTGTACTTGAGGCTGCCTTTTAGAGCCAATCTGTAGACCAAGGAGGAGCCAGGAAGGAGGAACTAGAGATGTTGGAGAAACATTTGTGGAACGCCTTCATTCTTGTATGTCAGGCACCACAGTAGGTGTGTCAAACCCGTTCTCACAACACCCCTGTGAGGCAAGGCTTATTATTTCCATTTTCCAGATGAGGAAACTGGGGCTCAGGGAGATTAAGAGGCTTGCCCAAAGTCACTCAGCTCATAATGACAGAGGTGGTATTCTCATCTGGGTCAGCCAATCCCTGCAAATCCTATTTTTTTTACCACCACACCAGGCCACCTTTGCCTTGGTCTGGGTCGGATTTGCATGCTGTTTTGACAATTTATTTGCAACTTCTTTTGAGATAAAATGGAAGTGGGGGTGATATAGCCCCTGCTCCTTTCCTTCCTAGCCCTCTCTCCTGGAGTAGGGGCATCCCACTATGTAAAGACCCTGCTCACAGCACAGCCCTCATCTCGGTTCAGGCGTGGACCGCAGTGCCATTGTGGATGTGCTGACCAACCGCAGCAGAGAGCAAAGGCAGCTCATCTCACGTGCCTTCCAGGAGCGCACCCAACAGGTAAGGCCATGCGGACCTCCCACAGCAGTGGACTGGGGTGAGAAACCCCCTGGAGGACTCGAGAGACAGCAACAGCCACTGAGGCCAGCCCCTGCTTCCTGGCTAAACAGGGCCTGAGATGAAAACCAGCCAAATCTTCCCAAACCTCCCCGTGCTTCTGGAGCCCTTCCCCTCACCCCCGTGCCTCTGCTGTGGGGACCATTTCTCGTAGGACCTGCTGAAGTCCCTACGGGCAGCCCTTTCCGGCAACCTGGAGAGGATCGTGATGGCTCTGCTGCAGCCCGCAGCCCTGTTTGACGCCCAGGAATTGAGGACAGCTCTGAAGGTAGCAGGAGGGCAGACTTGCTGGGGTCTCTGGGGAAGGGAGAAGGCTGTCAGCCTTGCTTTTGCAAAATGAGAGTCTCCCTCTCGTCGCCCCATATTGTTCCTTAGAAGGAGAAGCAGCCGATGTCTGCCGCTGTCTGCCATCCTAATGACATGGCCAGTCTGAGAGTAGACTCTCAATTTCTTGTAGGCCTCAGATTCTGCGGTGGATGTGGCCATTGAAATTCTTGCCACTCGAACCCCACCCCGGCTGCAGGAGTGCCTGGCAGTCTACAAACACGGTAAGAATATGGAGGGAGGGGTCCCAGGTGCCGGAGAAGGGGCTGTAGGACAGTCCGCTCCTCTCCTGTACTCCCCATAGGTGAGCTATCTGGCAACCTGGCTGCCTAAGTTCTATTCCCTTGGGGTCTTTCCTCTTTCCCCCACCAGTGCCTCAGTCTCCGCAGGGGAGAGAGCCAGATGTGATCATTAAAAAAAGAGAAGCAGGCCAGGCGTGGTGATTCATGCCTATCATCCCAACACTTTGGGCAGCAGAGGTGGGTTTGTCGCTTGAGCCCAGGAGTTCAACACCAGTCACAGGCAACATAGGAAAACCCCATCCATGCCAAAAATTCAAAAAAACTAGCTGGTCACGGTGGTTCACACCTGTGGTCCCAGCTACTCAGGAGGTTGAGGTGGGAGGATCACCCGAGCTTGGAAAGTTGAGGCTGCAGTGAGCTGAGATCATGCTACTGGCACTGCATGCCAGCCTGGGTGACAGGAGTGAGAGCATATATCTCTCTCTCTCTCTCTCTCTCTCTCTCTCTCTCTCTCTCTCTCACACACACACACACACACACACACACACACACACACACACACACACACAAAGAGAGAGAAGCAATGATTAACCATCTTAATCTGGAGCTCCAAGGCAGATTCCAAAGTGACAGTCCCAAAGGTACTCATGTCACCTTCCCAACCCCTTGCCGGTCCCTGCCATCACACCACATTCCAAGCTGAACCCAGCCGTGCTGCAGCCTGAGGGAAAGGTGGGAACCTGCCCTCTGAGTCATGGGTGTCACCTTTCATGCCCCTGATGGCTGGCCTTGCTTGGCTACAAATGTCTCACCCACTAATTTGTGGCTTTTTCTCATCCTCATCTTACCACCCCTTCCCCTACTCCCACCGCTTTTTCTTGCTTTCCCCAATTTTCCTTTGATGTCTAATCTCGGCCTTTGTTCTTCTTTTGAGACAAGGTCTTGCCCTATAGCCTAGGCTGTACAGTGATGTGATCATGGCTCACTGCAGCCTTGACCTTCCTGGGCTCAATCAATCCTTCCACCTCAGCCTCCTAAGTAGCTGGGACTACAGGTGTGCCACCACCATGCCCAGCTAATTTTTGTATTTTTTGTATAGATGGGGTTTCTTTGTGTTGTCGAGGCTGGTCTCGAACTTCTGGGCTTAAGCCATCTCCTGCCTCAGCCTCTGAAAGTGCTGGGATTACAGGCATGAGCCACCGCCCCGGCTGTGGCCTATGTTCTTAATCCCTCTCCTACCTTCCTTCCTTCTTGCATCCATTTCTCTCGTCTCCTTCCATTTCTCCCTTTCCTGCTCTTTTCCTTCCTCATAGCCCACCTCTCATATCATTTTTCCTTACCTCCAACAAGGGTGCCAGGTCCTAGCCATCTTGTGTTATAATACAGGTTTCCCTAGCTCTTCTTCACTGCTTGGCCCCAACTCTGATAATGATTGCGTCCTACCCAGCAGGTTGGTGCTTGGTGATGAAGCCACCGCACACCTCACAACTTAGAGATGTTTTTAGAGTGGCCGTGATGGTACTTGTGCCTTACATCCTGGGAGCTAGCAGCCATCAAGCTACTCCAAGCAGGGGCTAGCAGGGCTAGCAGGGCATAGCGGGTCAGGCATTTGGCAGGTCCTGGGGATACCTACACTAGGGAAACTCAGGAAGATTCAGAGAGCTCCTCACCCCACCCCAGATTTCCAGGTGGAGGCTGTGGATGACATCACGTCTCAGACCAATGGCATCTTGCGGGACCTGCTCCTGGCCCTGGTCAAGGTGAGGAGGACTGACCTGCAAGAAAGGGAGTCACATTCACCAGGCAAGGTGACACACTGGAGCAGGGAGCATTGCTGTCCTATAATGGACAAGAGAGGACTTTAGGGGAGACCAGGCTTTGCTTGTTGGTCTGGAGATAAAAAGGTGCCCTTCAAAGAGCCCTCTAAGAACAGTTTCTCCTCCTAGGGGGGCCGTGACAGCTACTCTGGAATCATTGACTATAATCTGGCAGAACAAGATGTCCGGGTGAGCAGGGGGTTTAAGAGTGTACACAGCCGCCTTGCACGTAAGATGCCTTCCTCCACCGTATCTTAGAGCCAATGACCTACGTGTCCATTTGTCCTGCAAACCCATCCTTGCCTTGGAGAGGGAGTTCTCAGTTATGTGGTAGAGGTAGGAGTTGTCAGGTAGCGTCATAGCTGAAGCCTTTTCACTCATCTAGCCTCTGACTCCTGAACTCATCAACCGACAGATTCTTCTCTCATGAGCATTTGGGGGCACAAAGCCTCCTCAGACCTTTTGGGGATTATTTAATCCTTGGGTACCAGGATTTTTCCAAATCAGTGAACAGAGCTATGAGGCTATAAGGGCAGAGCCCTCTCTTAGCCCTATTTCTTTCTTAAAAAACATAAAATAAATAAAAACAACTAGTAGGCCAGGCATGGTGGCTTATACCTGTAATCCCAGCACTTTGGGAGCCTGAACAGGAGGATCATTTGAGCCCAGGAGTCCAAGACCAGCCTAGGCAACATAGTGAGACTCTGTCTCCACAAGATATTTTTAAAAATTAGCTGCACCTGTAGTTCCAGCTAGCTAGGAGGCTGAGGTGGGAGGATCGCTTGAGCCTGGGAAGTTGAGGCTGAGGTGAGCCCTGGTCATGCCACTGCACTCCAGCTTGGGTCACAGAGAGAGACCCCATCTCTCTCTGTGTCTCTCTCTCTCTCTCTCTCACACACACACACACCCCTAGTTTACAAGTTAAAATACTTTTTTTTTTTTTTTTTTTTTTTTGAGACGGAGTCTTGCTCTGTCGCCCAGGCTGGGGTGCAGTGGCCGGATCTCAGCTCACTGCAAGCTCCGCCTCCCGGGTTTACGCCATTCTCCTGCCTCAGCCTCCCAAGTAGCTGGGACTACAGGTGCCCACCACCTCGCCCGGCTAGTTTTTTTGTCTGTTTTTTTTTTGTTTGTTTGTTTTTGAGATGGAGTCTCGTGCTGTCGCCCAGGCTGGAGTGCAGTGGCTGGATCTCAGCTCACTGCAAGCTCCGCCTCTAGGGTTTACGCCATTCTCCTGCCTCAGCCTCCCGAGTAGCTGGGACTACAGACGCCCGCCACCTCACCTGGCTAGTTTTTTGTATTTTTTTGTAGAGACGGGGTTTCACTGTGTTAGCCAGGATGGTCTCGATCTCCTGACCTCGTGATCCGCCCGTCTCGGCCTCCCAAAGTGCTGGGATTACAGGCTTGAGCCACCGCGCCTGGCCTAAAATAACTTTTTCTGGCCGGTTGTGGTGGCTCACGCCTATAATCCCAACAATTTGGGAGGCCGAGACAGGAGGATCACTTGAGGTCAGGAGTTCGAAACCAGCCTAGCCAACATGGCAATACCCCATCTCTACTAAAAATACAAAAATTAGCCAGGAATGATAGTGGGCGCCTATAATTCCAGCTACTCGGGAGGCTGAGGCTGGAGAATCGCTTGAACCTGGGAGGCAGAGGTTGCGGTGAGCTGGGATCATACCACTGCGCTCCAGCCTGGGTGACAGAATGAGACTCCATCTCAAAAAAAAAATCCTTTTCCACCCTCAATCCCATTTCCATGATGATGATGATAGATTCTGGAACATAATACCCATGGCTCCCTAGGCCCCACCAATGATCCCGATTCACTCCTCCCTGACTCATTCCTCCCTCCCAGGCACTACAGCGGGCAGAAGGACCTAGCACAGAGGAGACATGGGTCCCACTCCTCACCCAGCGAAATCCTGAACACCTCATCCGAGGTACACACAAGACTTCTTGTCCCCTAGCTTGCTCTAATGATGAGTTTGGGTTGTGGAAGGTGTGGGGAGGGCCCATCCTTTCCAGTGATAATTAATCCCCCATCCATCTTTCTAACTGCCTCCCACACACACAAGTGTTTGATCAGTACCAGCGGAGCACTGGGCAAGAGCTGGAGGAGGCTGTCCAGAACCGTTTCCATGGAGATGCCCAGGCGGCTCTGCTCGGCCTAGGTAGGGGCCTGCTCAGGATTTGAGAAGTAAGTCTCTCTTGGGATGGGAGATTGTGGCCCTAGTTGTGAACCTCCATCCTTCCATCTTTGTTTCCAGCTTCAGTGATCAAGAACACACCGCTGTACTTTGCTGACAAACTTCACCAAGCCCTCCAGGTGAGAGGGGCACTCCTTTTCCTCCCCAGAACAGAAACCAGGGAGGACAGAGGAAGTCTCAGCTTGCGGCTAATGTAACCATCCTATATGCACCATCTAAACCTCAAGCCGCGCTCCTTCCCAGGGCTTACGCACCAGGGCTTACACACCAGGGCTTACACAGGGGTGGAAGAATGAGCTGCGGTGAGAACTAACTTAATTGAGGCCCTGAAACTAACATTTTGGCCTTGTTAATGTCTAGGTGGCCAAATAGAGATATGAATCTGCTCTGTAAGATAGTGCCTTGTCCAGGCATAGTTGTCGCCAGAGTGATGGTGATAACACTAGCAAGAAAAATGACAAGGGCTGGCATTTTGCGGGTGCTGTTTGTGTGCCACGGCCTATCCTGAGCAGGGCACACACATTTCGATTAATCCTCACAACCATATCCATCCATATCTTTTTTTTTTTTTTTTTTTTTTTTTTTTTTTTTTTGAGATGGAGTCTCACGCTGTTGCCCAGGCTGGAGTGCAGTGGCGCGATCTCGGCTCACTGCAAGCTCCGCCTCCCGGGTTCCCGCCATTCTCCTGCCTCAGCCTCCTGAGTAGCTGGGACTACAGGCGCCCGCCACCGCGCCCGGCTAATTTTTTGTATTTTTAGTAGAGACGGGGTTTCACTGTGGTCTCGATCTCCTGACCTTGTGATCCGCCCGCCTCGGCCTCCCAAAGTGCTGGGATTACAGGCTTGAGCCACCGCGCCCGGCCCCATCCATATCTTATAGATGAAAAAACTGAAGCCCAGAGAAGTTAAGTACCTTGCTCAAGGTCACATAGCTAGTAAGTCATATAGTCTCCCTACACAGTACTTCATGATGTAAGACATCTCCGGCCTCTGTGTCCTAAGTAGCTGGGATTACAGGCGTGCGCCACCACATCTGGCTAATTCTGAATTGTTTTTAAAAAGGAAAAACTCAGCCTCCCAAGTAACTGGGATTACAGGTGCCCACCACCACGCCTGGCTAATTTTTGTATTTTTTTTTTTTTTTTTTTTTTTTTTTTTGAGGCGGAGTCTCGCTCTGTCGCCCAGGCTGGAGTGCAGTGGCGCGATCTCGGCTCACTGCAAGCTCCGCCTCCCGGGTTCCCGCCATTCTCCTGCCTCAGCCTCCCGAGTAGCTGGGACTACAGGCGCCGCCACCACGCCCGGCTAATTTTTTTGTATTTTTAGTGGAGACGGGGTTTCATTGTGTTAGCCAGGATGGTCTCGATCTCCTGACCTCGTGATCCGCCCGTCTCGGCCTCCCAAAGTGCTGGGATTACAGGCTTGAGCCACCGCGCCCAGCCAATTTTTGTATTTTCAGTAGAGACAGGGTTTCACCATGTTGGCCAGGCTGGTCTTGAACTCATGACCTCAGGTCATTAACCCTTCTCGGCCTCCCAAAGTGCTAGGATTACAAGCGTGAGCCACTGCGCCTGGCCCATGTTATCCTTACTTAAACTGCTGACCGTGCCTTGAGTGGTTCCACCAATAGAATCCAGTCATTCTGTTGATTGAATTAGGTCTCTTATTAGTAGAAGTGTCCCCCAAAATCTATAAATAAAAAGTTTAGGAAGGGCGCAGTGGCTTACGCCTATAATCCCAACACTTTGGGAGGCCAAAGTGGACGGATCACTTGAGGTCAGCAGTTTGAGACCAGCCTGGCCAACATGGTGAAACCTTGTCTCTACTAAAAATACAAAAATTACCTGGGCGTGGTAGTGTGTGCCTGTAATCCCAGCTCCTCAGGAGGCTGAGGCAGGAGAATCACTTGAACCCAGGAAGCAGAGGTTACAGTAAGCCGAGATTGTGACACTGCACTCCAGCCTGGGCAACAAGAGCAAAACTCCATCTTAAAATAAATACATTAATTAATTAATTAATTAAAAAGTTCACTTAGAGAAAACATAAAATTCAAAGAGAGAGGCTGGGCACGGTGGCTCATGCCTGTAATCCCAGCATTTTGGGAGGCCGAGGTGGGTGGCTCACGAGGTCAGGAGATTGAGACCATCCTGGCTAACACGGTGAAACCCCATCTCTACTAAAAATAAAAAAAATAAGCCGGGCATGGTGGTGGGCACCTGTAGTCCCAGCTACTCGGGAGGCTGAGGCAGAAGAATGGCGTGAATCCGGGAGACAGAGCTTGCAGTGAGCTGAGATCATGCCACTGCACTCCTGCCTGGGTGACAGAGCAAGACTCCGTCTCAAAAAAAAAAAAAAAAAAATTGAAGCGATAAAAATAGTTATCATTGCCAGGTGTGGTGGCTCACACCTATAATCCCAGCACTTTGGGAGGCCAAGGCAGGTGGATCACAAGGTCAAGAGTTCGAGATCAGCCTGGCCAACATGGTGAAACCCTGTCTCTACTAAAAATACAAAAATTAGCCAGGTGTGGTGGCGGGCATCTGTAATCCCAGCTACTTGGGAGACTGAGGCAAGAGAATTGCTTGAACCTGGGAGGCAGAGGTTGCAGTGAACTGAGATCATGCCACTGCACTCTAGCCTGGGTGACACAGTGAGACTAAAAAAGTAGTTATCATTTTGGCAGATGGAATAGCTTTCTGTAGACTGGTTGAGAAGCCATCATGCCATGTTGATGATTGCCCAAAAGTTAGTAAATATAAGCAATTGTTCTATCATCCAGAGATTTCTATCTTGACAGTAGATTATTATACTTGCCCAATAAAGCCTATAAGATTCATTTGAAGAGTTGTAGTTATCTGTCCAAATTCCTGTCATAAATACAAACTATCCCAGCAGTAGATGATTTTGTAGTGTATTTGGATTACAAGACCCACACTCTTGAGTGTAGGTGAAAGATTTATCTCAGAAGTAGTAGTCGGCGGGGCCAAGCATGGTGGCTCACGCTTTTAATCCTAGCACTTTGGGAGGCTAAGGTGGGAGGATCGCTTGAGGTTGGGAGTTCAAGACCAACTTAGCGACATAGCAAGACCTAGTCTCTACAAAAATAAAATTAGCCAGGCATAGTGGCATCTGCCTGTAGTCCCAACTACTCAGGAGGATGTGGTGGGAGGATTGCTTGAGCCCAGGAATTAGAAGTTACAGTGAGCTGTGATTATTCCACCACACTTCAGCCTGGGTGACAGAGCAAGATCCTGTCTCAAAAAAAAAAAAAAAAGTAGTAGTAGTCAGAAAATAACATAGGCCCATTTTTCTGATTTTTTTTTCTTTTTTTTTGGAGACAGTCTGGCTCTGTCGCCTAGGCTGGAGTGCAGTGGCGTGATCTCGGTTCAAGGCAACCTTCACCTTCTGGGTTCAAGTGATTCTCCGGCCTCTGTGTCCTAAGTAGCTGGGATTACAGGCATGTGCCACCACATCTGGCTAATTCTGACTTGGTTTTAAAAAGGAAAAACCCGGGCCAGGCGCTGTGGCGCATGCCTGTAATCCCAGGACTTTGGTAGGCTGAGGCAGGTGGATTATTTGAGGCCAGGAGTTCAAGACCAGCCTGGCCAACATGGTGAAACCCCATCTCTACTAAAAATACAAAAATTAGCCAGGTGGTAGTGGTGAGCGCCTGTAATCTCAGCTGCTTGGGAGGCTGAGGTAAGAGAATCGCTTGAGCCTGGGAGGCAGAGGTTGCCATGAGCTGAGATGATCCCACTGCTCTCCAGTCTGGGTAAAAAAGTGAGACCTGCCTCCAAAAAATAAACAGGCCGGGCACAGTGGCTCACACCTGTAATCCCAGCACTTTGGGAGGCCGAGACGAGCGGATCATGAGGTCAGGAGATGGAGACCATCTTGGCTAACAAGGTGAAACCCCGTCTCTACTAAAAAATACAAAAAAATTAGCCGGGCGTGGTGGCCGGTGCCTGTAGTCCCAGCAACTCCGGAGGCTGAGGCAGGAGAATGGCCTGAGCCCGGGGGGCGGAGCTTGCAGTGAGCCCAGATAGCGCCATTGCACTCCAGCCTGGGCAATAGAGCGAGACTCTGTCTCAAATAAATAAATAAATAAATAAACAAATAAAAAATAAATAAAAAAGGAAAAAATCATGATACATCTGTATTATTCTTTTTTTTTTTTTTTTTTTTTAGACCGAGTCTCACTCTGTTACCCAGGCTGGAGTGCAGTGGTGCAATCTCGGGTCACCGCAACCTCTGCCTCCCGAGTTCAAGAGATTCTTCTGCCTCGGCCTCCCGAGTAGCTGGGACCACAGGTGCCTACCACCACGCCTGGCTAATTTTTGTGTTTTTAGTAGAGACGGGATTTCACCATGTTGGTCAGGATGGTCCTTAACTCCTGACTTCGTGATCCTCGCGCCTCAGCCTCCCAAAGTGCTGGGATTACAGGCGTGAAGCCACTTCGCCCGGCCTTCTTCTTCTTTTTTTTTTTTTCCTTTGAGATGGAGTCTCACTCTGTCACCAGGCTGGAGTGCAGTGGGGTGATCTCGGCTCACTGCAATCTTCACCTCCTGGGTTCAAGCAATTCTCCTCCTGCCTCAGCCTCCCAAGTAGCTGGGACTATAGTAGCCCGCCACCACATCCGTCTGATTTTTTTATTTTTAGTAGAAACAGGGTTTCACCATGTTAGCCAGGCTGGTAGCGAACTTTTTTTCTTTTTCTTCTTTTTTGAGAGGGAGCCTTGCTCAGTCACCTAGGCTGGAGTGCAAGGCATGATCTCGGCTCACTGCCACCTCTGCCTCCTGGGTTCCAGCAATTCTCCTGCCTCAGCCTGCCGAGTAGCTGAGATTACAGGCGCCCACCACCACACCCGGCTAATTTTTGTATTTTTAGTAGAGACGGGGTTTCACCATGTTGGCCAGGCTGGTCTCAAACTCCTGACCTCAGGTGATCCACCAGCCTCAGTATTCCAAAGTGCTGGAATTACAGGCGTGAGCCACCGCGCCCAGACTGTATTTTTCTTTTATGAGAGATATGTAGATATATGAAAACACAGATTGTGAAGAATAATCAGAAAAACGACCTTCAGAAAATCAGCAACTGATTCAGGACAAATTTCGACCAATCTGTAGTAAAAATTAATGTTCCCAGTGAAGATCCTGGGGCCATATGCAATGCCAGGTATATGATTAAGTATTATAATTAGGCCAGGCAAGGTGGCTCATGCCTGTAATCCCAGCACTTTGGGAGGCCGAGGCAGGTGAATCACCTGAGGTCAGGAGTTCGAGACCAGCCTGACCAACATGGTAAAAGCCCGTCTCTACTAAATATACAAAAATTAGCTAGGTGTGGTGGCATGCACCTGCATTCCCAGCTACTTGGGAGGCTGAAACAGGAGAATTGCTTGAACCTGGGAGGCAGAGGTTTCAGTGACCTGAGATTGTACCACTGCACCCCAGCCTGGGTGACAGAGTGAGACTCCATCTAAAAAAAAAAATTATATTTAAGTCCAGGTGTGGTGGCTCACACCTGTAATCCCAGCACTTTCGGAGGCTGAAGTGGGCAGATCACTTGAGGTCAGGAGTTTGAGATCAGCCTGGCCAACATGGTGAAACCCCATCTGTACTAAAAATAAAAAAATTAGCTGGGTGTTTGGCACACGCTGTAGTCCCAGCTACTCAGGAGGCTGAGGCAGGAGACTCGCTTGAACCCGGGAGGGGGAGGTTGCAGTGAGCTGAAATCACGCCACTGCATTCCACTCTGGGCGACAGAGCGAGAAAAAAGAATACTTGTACAACAATGAGAGTATTCAGCTAATGAGTGACTCTTGCCCAGTTCTGTAACTTTAGAGTAACAAGCGTTGGAAGGAGAGAAGAATGGATACTGGGGAGCAATTGGCAATCTTTACAACAATACAAAACTAATGATGCATGAAAGTTAATATGAAGTAGACATTAGGTCCACTGACAATTAGGTAATGAGTCTAAATGAATTGGAGCATCCTGTTTTACTTCATTTTTTTTGTGTGTGTTGTCAAAGGAGTTTATGATCTGTGGGGATGCCCAAAGTATGTGTTGTAGGCAGTTCTGGGAAGAGTCTTGTGAGTAAAGTGACTCAGGAAACTCTGAAAATGAGGATATTAGGAATTGATGACAACACTGGTGCACAGAAAAAAAACAGGAATTTTACAATTAAACGTTTTTATTTAGAAATCTCTCATAACAACACATTACTTAGTATAATCAATTATAATTCAGGATTTTGGTGACTTGTACCTGTGTTATTTCTTTTTTTTTGGTTTTGAGACGGAGTCTCGCTCTGTCCCAGGCTGGAGTGCAGTGGTGGTTACTCTACTACAACCTCTGCCTCCCAGGTTCAAGCGATTCTCCTACCTCACCCTCCTGAGTGGCTGGGATTATAGGTGCCACCACACCCAGCTAATTTTTGTAGTTTTAGTAGAGACCATGTTGGTCAGGCTGGCCTCGAACTCCTGACCATAAATGATCTAATTGCCTTGGCTTCCCAAAGTTCTGGGATCACAGGCATGAGCCACCATACCTGGCCTGTTATTTCTCTTTTCTTTCTTTTTTTTTTTTTTTTTTTTTTTTTGTTTTTGTTTTTGTTTTTTTGAGACAGAGTTTTGCTCTTCTTGCCCAGGCTGGAGTGCAATGGCGCGATCTTGGCTCACTGCAATCTCCGCCTTGTGGGTTCAAGCAATTCTCCTGCCTCAGCCTCCCAAGTAGCTGGGATTACAGACGCCCACCACCATACCCAGCTCCGGCTTATTTTTGTATTTTTAGTAGAGACAGGGTTTCACCATCTTGGTCAGGCTTGTCTCGAACTCCTGACCTCAGATGATCCACGCGCCTCGGCCTCCCAAAGTGCTGGGATTACAGGCGTAAGCCACTGTGCCTGGCCTGTTATTTCCAAACTGAACCTTTCATTACTTTCTTTAGCCAAAAAACAGGCCTGCTGCATGTACAGGAGGAAGATAGCAACGTTGCACCCTAAGGGTCCAACTGGAGACACTAATATGCAGAGATGGGGCTGTGAGATGGCCCTATTGGGTTGGAATCAGAACCAGAAGTCACACAACCTTGTTCCCTATCACAGCCCCATCAGCTCAGTTTGGGGGTAGGGCAAGTATATCCTCCTTGGATATTCACTAACTTGAAAGTTAAAAGTAGTTTTCCTGGTTTTCATGCTGGCAGTCTTTACATGCACCAAATCTTTTCTAGCCTCCCTGAGATACCTATCTTTGGAGCTGCTCACCATCAAATTCTGGAGGTACACAGCTCTAAGCTAATGGTAGGGGCAGGAAAGACATGTAGAAGGAAATAAATACTCAAACTGCCCCCCATAGAGATTGATCTTTCCTGCTGTGTCATCTTCCATGAGGATGGACAAAGATAACTTTTGTCCCAAGATAATGTATAATGTACACTCTTATCCTTTGACTCCCACCTTGGCTCCACTTTCTGCAATAACCCTCCATGCCATTCAACCCCTACTCTCAGTGAGACTCTCACTAACCACCCCCCATCTGTTTCTTCCCCTACTAGGAAACTGAGCCCAATTACCAAGTCCTGATTCGCATCCTTATCTCTCGATGTGAGACCGACCTTCTGAGTATCAGAGCTGAGTTCAAGAAGAAATTTGGGAAGTCCCTCTACTCTTCTCTCCAGGTGAAACTTGGCTACTTCTTAGCCTGGAGCCCCAGGCCTTCACTCCTCACCTCCACCCTCACTCCCTGCACAGAGATGAGTATATTCTTGCCCCATAGAAAACCCAGTAGTCAGCGGTGGCTCACACCTGTAATCCCAGCACTTTGGGAGGCTGAGGCAGGCGGATCACGAGGTCATGAGTTCGAGACCAGCCTGACCAACATGGTGAAACCCAGTCTCTACTAAAAATACAAAAATTAGCCAGGCATAGTGGTGCACACCTGTAATCCCAGCTACTCAGGAGGCTGAGGCAGGAGAGTCACTTGAACCCAAAAGGTGGAGGTTGCAGTGAGCCGAGATCGTGCCACTGCACTCCACCCTAGGCGACAGGGCGAGACTCTGTCTTAAAAAAAAAAGAAAAGAAAAGAAAACCCAGAAAAGAAAAGAAATGCAGTGCAGGACTCTGAGCTCCAGGAAGGGCCCTTCCCTTCCAGATGAACTATGATGGACCAACCCAAAGGACGGGAGAGAGTACTTGGGCCATAGTAGTGGTGGATCTTTCTAACACTGAATTCCCTTGTCTGCAGGATGCAGTGAAAGGGGATTGCCAGTCAGCCCTCCTGGCCTTGTGCAGGGCTGAAGACATGTGAGACTTCCCTGCCCCACCCCACATGACATCCGAGGATCTGAGATTTCCGTGTTTGGCTGAACGTGGGAGACCAGCTGGGCCTCCAAGTAGGATAACCCCTCACTGAGCACCACATGCTGTAGCTTCTTGAGGTTGAAACTGTTTCTTTAAAATCCTTTAATTTTCCTCATCTCAAAATTATATCTGTACCTGGGTCATCCAGCTCCTTCTTGGGTGTGGGGAAATGAGTTTTCTTTGATAGTTTCTGCCTCACTCATCCCTCCTGTACCCTGGCCAGAACATCTCACTGATACTTGAATTCTTTTGGCAAACTTCACTGTTGTTTGTGTTCCCTGATTGAAGTTTGGGTGGAGCAGGACATGGACCTGGAAGAGGCGTTGGAGTTGGAGGTGCCTTTGATGTGCACTTGGCTATTCAGCAGGAATCCTGTTTTGCCTTAGAGCTACAGTAATCAACTCCCACCCTCTCTATGTCTCCCCTCACCCTCATTCTCCAGGAAACTTCAGGCAAAATAATTGAGACACAGGCACCAGAACAAGGTGAGAAATGGTCAGGGGGAGCAAAGGACCATCTGTATGAACTGGGAAGCAAGCGGAGGGTCAAACTACCCTTCCCAGCTGGGAATTCTTGGGTTAGTGGAGAGTACAAC
Organism: Macaca thibetana thibetana; assembly: GCF_024542745.1. Taxonomy (NCBI): domain Eukaryota; kingdom Metazoa; phylum Chordata; class Mammalia; order Primates; family Cercopithecidae; genus Macaca; species Macaca thibetana. Next base: position 123,399,083 of record NC_065578.1, read on the forward strand.
CCTCAAATGCATGTGTCCAACCAGAGATTTGGAAACCCATCTCCCATGAGAGCACTATTTCCCATAGAAAACAAAAACAAAAACAGAAACAAAAACAGTCAGGCTTTGGTTCCCCCTGCTGGCTATATTAGAAACGACAGGTAGCTGGGCGCAGTGGCTCGCGCATGTAATCCCAGCACTTTGGGAGGCCAAGGCAGGCGGATCACCTGAGGTCAGGAATTCAAGACCAGCCTGACCAACACAGCAAAACGCTGTCTCTACTAAAAATACAAAAATTAGCCGGGCACAGTGGGGCATGCCTGTAGTCCCAGCTGCTCAGGAGGCTGAGGCAGGAGAATTGGTTGAATCCGGGAAGTGGAGGTTGCAGTGAGCTGAGATTGCACCACTGCACTCCAGCCTGGGCAACAGAGACTCCATCTGAAAAGAAGGGGAGGGGAGGGGAGGGGAGGGGAGGGGAGGGGAGGGGAGGGGAGGGAGGGGGGGGGGGGGGGAGGGGAGGGGAGGGGAAAAGACAAGACAGGTAACCACCTTCCTGCCTCTGACCCACCTCCCGCTTTTTGCATTCTTCAATTGGGTCAAATACTTAACCGCATTGCTTCAGGCTAAGGCAAGCAACAGATCTCAGGAAAGAAGGTTTTTTTCTTTTCCTTTCTTTTTTTTTTTTTTTTTAGACAGAGTTTTGCTCGTCGCCCAGGCTGGAGTGCAGTGGTGCGATCTTGGCTCACCACAACTTTCGCCTCCCGGGTTCAAGTGATTCTCCTGCCTCAGCCTCCCAAGTAGCTGGGATTATAGGCACCCACCACCACGCTGAGCTAATTTTTTGTATTTTTAGTAGAGATGGGGTTTCACCTTTTTGGGCAGGCTGGTCTCAAACTCCTAACCTCAGGTGATCCGCCCGCCTCAGTCTCTCAAACTGTTGAGATTACAGGCGTGAGCCACCGTGCCAGGCCAGAAGTTTTATTTCCAAACCCCACGAAGGCATTACAAATAACAGAGATAGAAACCCAAATTAAGCTCTGAAACAACTGGAGACAGGCCTGCCTAGGTGATCAGGAGCATCCAGGCAGCAGGGATGGGAAGCAGGAGAGATGCATTCCAGATAAGGACCTCACCCCAGAGCCTTAGTCTGTATATACGTGTGACTATTCAGGGGCTGGAAGTTGAGAACCAGAAACCCACCAATCCTAATGTTGTCCTGGGTGGGAGGCAGAGAAGGCAGCAGCACGTGAGGTCAAGGACATTACCAAGTCTGACCCTGGCATTTGTCGCCTGCTCTGATCCCCAGCAGTCCATAAATAAGTTATCCAGCACATCTCAGGGATGGAGGCAGGGGAGCAAGCCAACTAGCCATAGCCTCTGGAAGGGGCAGGCCAGCCTGGCACTGGGGCAGAGCTACAGCAGAATGCAGTCTGACTCGTGCTTCGGCCTCTGCCGACGCTCCCCAGCTGGGCGTCCAGATGTGGCTCCTCTCCCCTGTATCGAATTTAACAATCGGTCACTGAACTTCCTTGGAAGCGCACAAGAAGAGATTCTAGAAGGAGGGGTGTCAGGATTGGGACAGGGAGTAGGGAGAGGAAGATAGGAAGGGACTCCAGGGGAGAGGGACAGGCAGGGGAAGGGCCCTGAGAGAAGAAACCTTGAAGAGACCAGTGCAGGAATAATAGGTGTTCTGGACCCGGCAAAGCATGAGGTGGAAACCGGGAGTGTGGGCGCCCGGGCAGCAGCCCACCTGCGGTGACAGGGCCCGTGTCCGCGTCCACACTGGCTGCACTGCCTGCTGCTGTTGATACTCCTCTTGCTGAAGCTGCTGGGCCAGCTCCAAGTCGGTGAGCCCCAGCGCGCCTTGTGGCTGCTGCTGCTGCAGGGACAGAGCAACCAGGTAGTCCTGGGGAGAACAAGAGTTGTACGGTGGGCTGAGGCCCAGAGCTGTGGCTATTCAGGCGAGGTTTCCAAATCAGTTTTTCCGCATCCCTCAAATTCTCTAGCTCTTTCTCCCTACGGAGCAGCACACACAGCCAAATGCATTATCTGTGGTGCCAGAGAATACACACCAAGTGAGGAGACGATCTGAGGTAACCCAGAGAAAGAGGCATGGATTCACATGGCCTCTAGCGGTTAAAATGTATGTGGCAAAAAGCTCCCTGAGGCACATGTGCTCTCTGCACTTTTCCTAAGTGCCCTACACACCTGGTCTACCTGCAGCTGCTTTTCTGGGGAGCCACTCCCACCTTCTGCTCCAGGCCCCTTGCCCAGGGAATGACTCAGGTGAAAGTCGGAGTCACAAAAGCAGCTGTCTCCATCCACATTGTGCAGGCTCTCCCATACGACTTGCTCCTCGTGTAGAAAGCCCTGGTCAGTGACCAGTAGGTATAAGTGATTCTACAAAGAAAAGAACAGAGCTCACTGGGGGGACAGGTGATACAGAGGCAGTTCACTGCCAGAAATCTCGGTATGAGGACCTTTTTTTTTTTTTTTTTTTTGAGACAGAGTCTCGCTCTATCACCCAGGCTGGAGTGCAGTGGTGTGATCTCCGCTCACTGCAAGCTCTGCCTCCCAGGTTCACGCCATTCTCCTGTCTCAGCCTCCCGAGTAGCTGGGACTACAGGCACCCACTACCATGCCTGGCTAATTTTTTGTATTTTTTTTTTTTTTTTTTTTTTTGAGACGGAGTCTCGCTCTGTCACCCAGGCTGGAGTGCAGTGGCCGGATCTCAGCTCACTGCAAGCTCCGCCTCCCAGGTTCACGCCATTCTCCTGCCTCAGCCTCCCAAGTAGCTGGGACTACAGGCGCCCGCCACCTCGCCCGGCTAATTTTTTGTATTTTTTTAGTAGAGATGGGGTTTTACCATGTTAGGGAGGATGGTCTCGACCTCCTGACCTCGTGATCCGCCCTCCTCGGCCTCCCAAAGTGCTGGGATTACAGGCATGAGCCACCGCACCCAGCCCCTCAGCATGTGGACTTTTTATAAATATGTGTGGCCTTGGGGAGAAGAAAGGGATGTCTGAGTGTATGTCCAGTTGGGTGTGAGCACGGTGGTCATTCTGGCCAAGCATGGCATGCAGTCGTTGGGGCTGAGATGCCACACAAGACTCTGCTCCCCCCATTTTCTGTTGTTCTCTGGGTTTGCCTGATGGCTCTTAGGATAAATCCTTTGAGAACCAGAGACCCCTCCCTCTGCTGCTCAAATCCTAGAGAACTTTGGCAGTTTCTAACTTTTGAAGACCAGCATTGTTCAAAAATTCCACTGCCCCCTCCTAGGGGAGGATCGGACTTTCCTGTACCATCGACGACAGGCTTATCCCTTATGGCTTGCTCTGGCCAGAAGATGTGAGCAGAAATGACATGTGTCATTTCCAAACAGAAGCTCTAAGCATGAATGCACAGTGCCCCCCTCTCTGTGTTCCCGCATATATTCCAGATAAAGGATCTTTTGTCAGCTGGGTCCCAGAGTGAAAATGGTATGGGACAGAACCATAGCCAGTTCACAGTGGACATGCACCAGGAGCGGGAAATGAACCTTTGTTGTGGTAAACCACAGGGATTTGACGGGTCACTTGCTACCACGGCTTAATCTAGCTGATCCCAGCTGGACCCATGAGAAAAAGACACCAGGAAATGACAGCACCGCATCCCGCCGCCCTCAAACCCGCATTACCTTATGCTTAGTCATGGTGCTAAAGTGGTTGTTTCGGAAAAAGACGCTAAGTTCATCCTCCTTAGCAGCTGCTGTCAGCTCACACAGTCCGTGGTAGGTCAGCTGGGCCGCGGTGGTCTCCAGGAACTGCTCTGCAATCAGGCCTGCCAGAGGGGACAAGTTGAGGGAAACTTGGCTTGAATTCAAGGTCCACAACAGGAAGGACCATCCAGAGAGCCCCTGTCAAAAGCCCCGGGGGTCAGTCCCACCTTCTGACGTCCCTTTCTTGAAACCTGGCTGTATTCATTCACTTAACAAATACTTATAGAGCAGCTACCTCATGCCAGGCACTGGGGATACCCCAATGAACTAAACAGAAATTCCCCAAGCTCCTTCTTGTGAAGCTTATACCTAGTGGGATGTGGTGGGAGATGACACACAATAAAAAAATAAGCCTAAGTAGCCATCATTCCCTCCACATACTATTCATGAGAAGGAATGTCACCTTCCGTCACGAGGTTGGTGTCACTGGAGTGTTTGCAGGTGATGATCTTCTCCACCAGCTGGTTGTAACTCAGTTTCCCAACTGCACGCACAGCCTCAGGACTCTGCTTGAGTAGTATACCAAAAAAATTGGGATTTTTTTTTTTTAAGGAAGGAAATGAACAAAGCTCACAAGGTCTACAACCCTATGATGAATGGTTCCTAAACACTGGTTTTTTTTCGTCTCTCAAAAAAAAAAAAAAAAAAAAAAATTTCAGGAACCATTCATCATAGGATTGCTATGTTGCTCAGACTGGCCCCGAACTCCTCCCAAGTAGCTGGGAATACAGGCATGTGCCACCAAACGCATCTGGTTCCTGAATTTTTGATGTCTAAAGAACTGACCTATTTGCATGTAGTTTGCTTGTATTTGCATGTTATCCCCAAAATTGGTTAAAATTCAAGGACTTCTGTACTGGGTCCAGTCTCCAAACCCTATTTCCCTCCCAAGCCATTCTAACCCCTAACTCCCTAACCTCTACCCCACAAAAATTTGCCTCTCTCATGTCAGCTTAAGCTGGATAAGGTCCCAGTGGGCCCTCCCACCCTCACCTGTGGATCAACAAGCCAGCCATGGTACAGAGGTATGCCTAGTAGGTCAAAGACACTGCATTCAGGTGTATACTCAAAATCAGAGACGCCTGTGAATCGCACATTGACATCCAGACCTGTGGCCAGTTTAGGCAGCACTGTTATTGCATCATCCACATTCTGGGGGTAGAAAAAAGATGATGGACATTCTAGCCTTTTCTCCCACCACTCCACTTCCACCTCCAGAAATTAAAAATTAACCTTGTTGCTTTTCTTTCGCGATTCTCTTACAAGCCACTCCATTTCTCCCTTGCCTCAATCCTTCTCTATGAACACTGTTTTTCTTTTAGAGTTTAAGTCTCATTCTTTCATCCAGGCTGGAGTGCAGTGGTGTGATCCTAGCTCACTACAGCCTCAAACTCTTGGTTTCAAGTGACCCTCCCACCTCAGCCTCCTGAGTAGCTGGGACTACGGGCACGCACCGCCATACCTGGCTAATTCTTGAAAAAAAATTTTTTTTTTTGTAGAGACAGGGGTATTATTATGTTGCCCAGGCTGGCCTCGAACTCCTGGCCTCAAGTGATCCTCACGCTTTGGCCTCTCAAAGTGCTGGGATTACAGGTGTGAGCACTCGGCCAATGAACATATTTTCTAGGACAAAGATAAACTCTCCTTTGACTCCTGCAGAATAAAATCATGGTTCAAGGAAACCTCTGAAGAACAACAAAAGCTTCTCTTAGTATTTCAAGATGTCCCCTTACAAACCTGCAAACCCCTATGCCTGCAGGCCTTCTGCCTTACCTGCTGAAAATTCAGCTGAAGTCCCTCTGACTTCTCCTGGGGCTTGATGGACAGGAGGCAGTTTCCTACAAGACAGGACCTCTTAGCTTACCCCACCAATTGCCTCAAAAGCTACGTTTCCTCGGGTAATGTCACAGAACACAGATTTTCAGAGCTGGAAAAGACTTAGAGTCTAATCCGGACTCTTCGTTTCTCAAAGGAAGCAACAGGCTCATAAAGGTGAAGGGCCCACCCAGGGTCAGATAACAAAGCTAAGGGCAGAATTGGTGTTACAACCCAGGACTCCTGACACCTTTGCTTTTCATTATCCAGCCTTGCAGAGAAGCCCCATAGACCCTTACCCTCCCTGCCATACCAGAACCCCCAAATGGAGATCCCTGAATAGTCTGGATTTCTGGCTGAATGGAGAGCTCTGGAACCCTTTGGGTAATTCCTCTTCAAGGCCCAGTCACTCACCAAGATGGGCCATGAGCTCATCCGATGTGATCACTTCCTTCTGCAGGGGGAGCTTCACCTGGAGGCAGAAGGGGTGATCACGTGTGTGCTTTCCCCCAAAGAGCACTAAAGGAAGAACCCATGGAAAGGCAAGGGGGAGCTCCAGTAGTAGGGTGGGGTAGGAAAAAAGGCTTGCAACTGGCACAAGGGAATGAATGTGAAATCTTGCAAGGCATGTGCATTTGCTAGGGAGTAGGAGATACAGGGGTAGGACAGATCTTCCTCTTTTTCTTTTTTTCTTTGTTTTTAGGAACATCTTATCTCATTGCTCAAGTTGGAGAAATATGGAGAATAATCTGAAAAGTTTTGACTGGTTTGAGAATATCAGGATGATCAAGGAAGTAGGTCAGGGAAGAGTACTCCCTGATATTTTTTGCACCCCTAACTGGGTGTTCTCTTACCTTCCACTGAAGAAAGAGGATATTCATGATGGCAAGGAGAGGGCAAGGGCCATTACTGCTCTGGGTGATGATAGGTGTCCGTTCTCCTTTCCAAGGGATCCACTTGACACAGTAGAAATCTGGCTCAGGCTGTCGGGTCCTGGGGGACTGAGGAAGCTCCTGGGGCATGGAGCATGCCCTCATTGTCTCTACTTCAGGCAGTGTCCCAAGGGTTGGCCCCAGTGGAGCTGAGCTAGCTTCAGGCAGAGGGGACTCAAGGTTGTCCCCACACTGGCCACGCAGCAAAGCTTGGCCCCGTTCTCCAGCCTCCCCATCAGCATCTCTTGCATCTGCGTTCTGAGGGTGCTCATGTGGGCCTGCCAGAAGCTCATGGTTTTCAGGGATGGCTGCTTCTGCAGTCCCGGCCTTACCAGGGGTCGGATCCTCAGGCTGATGGTGTTCCATAGTCAAAAGGGACTCAGCTGAGGGGCACTGAAGGTGTTTACTGACCTCAGGGACTTGCCTAAGCCAGGCTTGGGATGCAAAAGAGGGACCTGTTCAATAAGAAGAAAATCAGTGGGCTGGAAAGCAAACTAACCCAGATAAGTCTTGGAAAAGGAATGTAGTGTAGAAGGCTGGTTAGTGTTTGTGCAGTCACTCCTGGCTAGGGGCAGTATATGTGTAAACAGAAGGGTCCTGTGCTAAGCTCTTTCCACCTCTAACTTGCTGTGACCAGATGAGACCAAGAGGGCACAGGGCGGAAGGAAGACTGGTGGGATTGAAGACATGGGTGGAGTCAGCTTCCCTGAAACAGATCGTGACAGGGAAGGAAGAAAAGACAGAGAGAAAGGGAGAGCACAAAGGAGAAAGAAGGAAAAGAGGTGGAGAAAGAAATGTTAAATCTACGCTAATGGTTATTAATATGATGATCTTTAGCTTACTCTAATAGGCATCACATCAGTAACTGCCTCATAGCCATATTCCCTCACAGGGATAATTCCTCTGCCCTACCCCACACCCTGCCCCTTCACACAACATACTAAGCATACACAGGCTGCTTGTATTTTTAGGGATACCTTCTCTCTGCCTCACCCAAGGATAAAAAGATTAACAGTCACATAGTGCTTGGGGTGAAGAATGGAGGAGGCACAGAGTCAGTGTCATGCCCCTAAAGGCGAAATGCTGGTGAGGAAGGGGAAGTCTTCCTCCTCAAAGGGCTCTTCCGAACCATACGCAATACGAGACCACAGTATAAAGGCCTTGGGAGGGGTTTCCTGTAAGCTGGGAGGGGAAATGTAGGTAGGGGGGTGACTGGAATCAGAGACTGGTTTTAATAAGTGACTTCAGATTAGGGGCACAAAAAGCACTCCCCACAAGTTCTTCCAGTAAGCTTCTCTTTAAAAAAAAAAATTAATAAAGATATTCAAATTTATTTTAATTAAATTGAGACAGGGTCTTGCTTTGTTGCCCAGGCTGGTCTCAACTCCTGGGGCCCCAAGTAATCCGCCCTCCTCAGCCTGTCAAAGGACTGGGATTATAGGCATGAGCCACGGTGCCTGGACCCAGTAAGCATCTCTTGACAGCTAGAGTTGAGACAGCAACTTTTCCTCAGTTCATTTTTTTTTTCTTCCAGAAACTGCCTAAACCCAGAGATACTCTCTTGCCTGCTATTTCTATGAAATATGAAAATGCTGATTATTAATTTACTTAATAATACTCCCTCTACATTCACCTACCTGAAGTTTTATGTCTATTCCCATCCAAGTGGTTTTATTTATTTATCTTTATTTTTTTGAGACGGAGTTTTGCTCTTGTTGCCCAGGCTGGAGTGCAGTGGCGCAATCTCAGCTCACCGCAACCTCTGCCTCCTGGGTGCAAGTGATTCTCCTGCCTCAGCCTCCCGAGTAGCTGGGATTACAGGCATGCACCACCATGTCCGGCTAATTTTGTATTTTTTAGTAGAGACGGGTTTTCTCCATGTTCGTCAGGTTGGTCTCAAACTTCCGACCTCAGGTGATCCTCCCACCTCGGCCTCCCAAAGTGCTGGGATTACAGGCATGAGCCACCGCACCCAATCCTATCCAGGTCGTTTTAGATGTGAACACTGGACCTGTTTAACCTGCTCTCTATCAGCACTAGAGGCACACTGAGGCAAGTACAGATAGACATTTAACTAATGCTGTGGGTATAAATAATAAAAAACCACAAATCCTGCCCTTTGGAAAACATCTCCCTTTAATCTCCTTGCTCCCCTCCCACTCTTTATCAAGGAGAGAAACAGGGAGAAATTAAACTAGTTAGGGACCAGGCACGGTGGCTCACACCTGTAATCCCAGCATTTTGGGAGGCTGAGGCGGGCAAATTACTTGAGATCAGGAGATCGAGACCATCCTGGCCAACATGGCGAAACCCTCTCTGTATTGAAAATACAAAAATTAGCCAGGTGTGTTGGCGCGTGCCTGTGTCCCAGCTGCTCAGGAGGCTTAGATGGGAGAATTGCTTGAACCCAGGAGGCGGAGGTTGCAGTGAGCTGAGATTGTGACACTGCACTACAGCCTGGACGACAGAGCGAAACTCCATCTCAAAAATAAAATAAAACAAAATAAAATAAATTAAACTAGTTAGAAATCTTGTCTTTTCCCCATCCTCCTCCCAACCTGAGACTGCTTCCTTCTTGTAAACCTACATGAATTTGGGGCTAGGAGAAGGCCTGGGAGATGAGGTTGAGGAACATTAAAGTTACTGAAATAGAATAAGCCTAGTCACTCAAATTGATTATCCTCTTGATTCACGTATGTTTATGCTAGCTGCATATCATTTACTTGTTGTTAATTTAGAATCAGAGTAGCAAAAACTGCCTGCAGGCCTTATACTTTTTTTCTCTCTCTTTCTCTCTCTCCTTTTCTTCTCCCCTTAAATGACACTTAGGGTGAACCTCAAAGCAGATGCCAGAGCCTGGAAAAGTAAAAAAGCTTGAAGAAAAGCAGCCCTCGGCTGGGCACAGTGGCTCACACCTGTATCCCAGCACTTTGGGAGGCCAAGGCAGGTGGATCACCTGAGGTCAGGAGTTCAAGACCAGCCTGGCTAACATGGTGAAACCCCGTCTCCACTAAAACTACAAAAATTAGCCAGGCGTGGTGGCGGGTGCCTGTAATCCCAGCTACTCAGGAGGCTGAGACAGGAGAATTGCTTGAACCCCGGAGGTGGAGATGGCAGTAAGCCAACATTGTGCCACTGCACTCCAGCCTGCGTGACAAGAGTTAGACTCTGTCTCAGAAAAAAAAAAAAAGAAAAAAGAAAAGCAGGCTTCAGTTTTTATATTTTCTGTCCAGTGCCAGAAATGATCAATGATGAAGTGGGGTTGGGCAGCTAGCTGGCTGGAGAGGTGAGCCAAAGGAACCCAGGAACACCTGAGGGAGTGGGGTCTCAGAGGAACTGGGCAGAGCTAAATGGGCTAAGTCTTAAGAGGCAGGGGCAGGAAATGTAATGGAAGGTTTCTACTCTACGAGGTCCAATCCTGCTGGGGAGGGCATGGAGTATCTCAGAGTAGGAAAGAATGAGAGAGAGGATAGTCAGACAAATCAAAGTTTCATTCTCCTCCTCCTCTTTCTCAGCTCCTCAAGTCCTACACTTCTTCTCCAGCTGGAATTATGGTGGTGGGTGAGGGAATTAAAATAACCCTGGCTCCTCCCTAATCAATGGCAGTACAGAGTCAAAAGTTGGAAGAAGCATGTAAAACAGGTATGTAACTTCAAGAAGACACTCTTCCTCTCCGTAGGAACAATTCCCTTACTGTCCCACACCAATCTCTTTCTCAGTCTGACCTACGTCTTCATGCAATCAATAGTTTAGATTTTCATCTCAGAATATGTCAACCATGGCCACAGTGCCCTGTCTACTTGCTCATAAGGAGAGGGGGAGGGTTTCGTGCTTTCATTAAAAGGAGGAGGACCAAGCAGCATCCCCTTTACATATCTCTCCTGACTTAGCTCCTCTAAGCAATCCAGACTTGTAGACCAAAGGTGGAAGGACAGCAGGTGTCAGCTCCCCAGAGCTGGAGAGGAAATGGAGAGGGGTGGGAGAAGAAGTGAAGAAGATTATTAAAATAAAGTTTTTACCTTAAAGAAGTGGGTGCTGTTCCAAGATTGAGAAGGAGGGTTCAGCTGTGGCAATGCGATGGGGAAGATAGGTGCAATGAGGGGGTCTGCCAGTGCCAGCTGCCTTCCAGCTGTCAACGCCTGAGCTTATACAGGTTTACACAGCTTTGCGAGCGATGGTACAGGCTTGGTTGTGGCCACTTCCGGACTCACGCCCAGTACTGGGGGCACTGGAGAGGGTGAAGGCAGGCAGGGGCGGAGCCCAGGTGCTCCAGGTCACTCAGAGAGTCTTCAGGATTCCTGAGTCGCCGAGTCTAGGGCATGCGCTCCAGGCCCTGACTACAAGCTGGTTTTCAAAGGAAGTTTGTGGTTTTTCTTTTCTTCTCTCTCTCTCTTTTTTGTTCTCATCGGGACGAAGAAAAATTAGGCAAGGACAAGCTCCCTGGAGGAGGAGGGGCCTGCCCAGCGCTGGTGGATTTCCATCAGGGCTTTCTGACCCGGTCAGCAGCTTTGTGATCAGCAGAGAGGGAGCAAGAAACAGGAGAGAAAAACAACAGACCCTTTCTCTTCCCTCCGCCTGCCTCTGGAAGGGACGGAGCGCTTGTGCCTCTCTGGTGAGAATAGGGAAGAGCAAGTGCCCTTGCTGAGTGGGGAGGAGCAGGGCTGGACAGAAGCAGCTTGTTGGATCTGGGCTGTCTCTCTGGGTATGGCAGTCCTTTGCTCTCGATCCACAGAAGCAGGACCAAAGAGCACGATATTTGCATATATTACTCAGTTAATGTTAAAAACAAACAAACAAACCCAGCTCTTTTCCCTCTGGATCCCTCCATAGAGGTCCTTTCCAAGTCCTTGCTGTATCATTTTTAAGTCTAGAAATGAAACTGGTTGGGTTGTGCACCTGGTAGAGTGCAGAGGGTGTGGAAGAAGCCCCAGGCTCTGGGCGCGATGGCTGACGCCTGTAATCCCAGCACTTTGGGAAGCTGAGGCGGGCAAATCACGAGGTCAAGAGATTAAGACCAACCTGGCCAACATAGTGAAACCCCATCTCTACTAAAAATACAAAAATTAGCAGGGCGTGGTGGCACGCACCTGTAGCCCCAGCTACTCGGGAGGCTGAGGCAGGAGAATCACTTGAACCCGGGAGGCAGAGGTTGCAGTGAGCCAACATCCTGCCACTGCACTCCAGCCTGATGACAGAGCAAGACTCCGTCTGAAGAAGAAGAGGAAGAAGAAAAAACTGGCAGAGCAGGCAGGCGATCCAACACCCCTGTGCTTTGGATCGTGGTTCCACCACAGGCCTCTCATCAGTCACCTCCTCTCGATTTACAGCTGGGGAAGCAGGAAAAGCTGGTGTGAGGCTGATGGTAGGAAATAAAGCGATAGATAAATAAATGAGGGAATTTTTGATGATGAGTGTCCATTTATTTACAGTACTTGCACTACCCTGCGGCTGCAAAGTGGCAGTTAAGGGAGGCTGGAACCTAACTCTACATTCTGAAGGGTTCCCTAAAACTCTATGTACAGGGCCGCCACAGGATGAAACTTCAAGCAACTCTAAAGGCTGAAAGAGCAGTTGGAACAATTAGGGTGGCAGAGAGCAAAAAGTCAAGGTTACAACCGTCCAAGAAAGGAAGGAGAAGATATTTGCGGAGGCTGTAGGAAAAAAACAGGCTACAGAGTTGCAAAGGGAGAAGCAGCAGGAGTTGGCAGGAGACTGTAGGTGTTAGGTAAACAAGAGGGGTCAAAGATTATTCTAATGTTCTCCTAACATGAACAACCACAAAACTGGTTGAGATTGAATCAGTTTGGTAAAAGGCAGAATTTCGGGAAAGAAGATCTGTTTTGCCAAGTGTCATTTAAAATGTCAACCGGATGCTCGGTGTGATATATGGAAAGATGTTATACTTAGCCTGATCTGAGAGGGAAAGTTCAGATGCCACAATAATGGGTTACTGTGACACATACACATTTGTTTACCAAACAACGGATCCCTCAGAAAACGCTCCTTCCCTCGGTAGCTAGGGACATTGCGGAGCCGCAGGACTACGTTTCCCACGTCGCCCCACGCCACACCCACTTGGCCTCTCCGGAAAGACGTCCCAGGAGCCTCTGGGCGTAGAGCCCCGCCTCCGCCGCTGGGGGAGGGGCGACGCCAAGCTCGGGAGCACCCGGTTACGCACTTCCTCCCGGGGGTCGGAGGCCGATTCGCCGTGTGGCGGGTTCGAGTCCCGCCTCCTGACTCTGGCCTCTAGCCCCTGAGTCCCGGGCGGGGTGCATTCGCCGGGGAAACCTCTCCTCGACCACGGGCACCTCTCCTCGACCAGGGGCGACGGCGTACTTTGGGCTTCATCATGGAGGACTACCTGCAGGATTGTCGAGCTGCTCTACAGGTAACCGATCCCTGTATGTGACTGTAAGGAATGGAGCACGGGGTCCAGGAAGGACGAAGACGTGGGATCTGGGGAGCCTCGACGGTCCGTGTGGAGGGAACACTGAGTTGTGGGGAGGGGGGTTGGGGCCTGATCAGGTTTGGGGCATGAGGAGCGAGGAGCGAGAAGCCAGCTTAGGAGCGTGAGAATGCTGCTTGCTTAGTCTCCCGGTTTTTGGCTCCCCGCCTTTGGGGTCCGCCCGAGAGCTGGGAGAAGTCTTGGGTCTGAATCCTGCATTTGAGCCTCTGCTTGCTGTCATCTCGGTCAGTTCCGTCAAAAGGACCAGGACTGTGCGACCGCCAGCCGAGCCCCGCAAGGTGTGTTTATTCTTTTCTCCCCGCCCCTCTTTGAGTTCTCCGCTCCCAAGGCCTCGCTTGGCCCACTGGCCTCCAGGTGAACCTCGCGGGTGTGGAGGGAACCGATGCTCACGGCTTTATTTCCTCTGAATGGCGGTTTCTGTCTGGCGGGCTGAACTCATTTCTAAGTTAGAAGTAGTCACGGTATTTTACTTTAAGTCAGTGTTTTTAAACCAAGCATACATAATCCATCAGGCATATTTGTTGACCCACAACCAGCATTCCTTTGCCTCCAGGTTTCTCCTTTGGCCTTAACGCACACACATTACATAAAAATTCTCCACTTGGAAGGGATAAGCACAAAGTGTGTTTAGAATCAAAACCATAAATATGACTACTGAATGCTTTGTGGCTTATTTTTGGTGCTCTCTGAGCCAGCTGGACTCACCCAGCCATGCTGAGCCGTCATGAGGCATTAGGCTGTTATCCCCAGTTAGCAGCAAAAAGCTAACCAGAGACAGACTCCAGGAGGTCACCCGGCCCCTCTACTTTGAGTTATATTGCCCTGAAGAAACCTAGACAGATGGCTTGCTGAGCTTTCCTTTTTAGGTATCGGAAACTCAACAAATTCCCCTGGGGGACAGATTCTGTTCTTTAACAAATCCTGAAAGTCACTTAATTCCTGCTGCAGACTCAGCTGCTGGAATAAATGAATTGTCTTCATATTGAATTGGGGAGAAGGTCCATTTTAACACCAATTACATAGACATTTTCCTTGTGAAAAACAAATTTGGGGAGTTATTTCAATGCATAAGGCCATTTGGAACCAATCCCTTTTTGTTACGTCTGATTCCACCACAGGACTAATGTAGAGTTTTGGGGGCACCATTCTAAGTGCTAAACAGTTGGATTCCCCCCCCCCCCCCCCCAGTAACCCAAATGACTGGTCTCTTCCACCATGTGGTAAAGTGCCCTTGGACCTGAAACCTCACTAAATAGTATTTCTTTGCATGCATCTATTCTCCAACATATATCCTCCAGAGCCTCCCCCCACCCCCAGGTTAGCAGTATATTCTCTTTTTTTTTTTTTTTTTTTTTTGAGACGGAGTCTCGCTCTGTCACCCAGGCTGGAGTGCAGTGGCGCGATCTCGGCTCACTGCAAGCTCCGCCTCCTGGGTTTACGCCATTCTCCTGCCTCAGCCTCCCGAGTAGCTGGGACTACTGGCGCCCGCCACCGCGCCCGGCTAATTTTTTGTATTTTTAGTAGAGACGGGGTTTCACCGTGGTATCGATCTCCTGACCTTGTGATCCGCCCGCCTCGGCCTCCCAAAGTGCTGGGATTACAGGCGTGAGCCACCGCGCCCAGCTATATTCTCTATTTTTATTTTGTATTTGTTTATTTATTTTGAGCCAGGGTCTCACTCTGTTGCCCTGGCTGGAGTGCAATGGTGTGATCACCTCCCTGGCTCAAGTGATCCTCCCCCCGGCTCAAGTGATCCTCCCACCTCAGCCTCCCGAAAAAGCTGCGACTATAGGCAGTGCCACCATGCAGGGCTAATTTTTTGTATTTTTGTAGAGACAGGGTCTCGCCATGCTGCCCAATCTGGTCTCGAACTCCTGGACTCAAACAATCCCTCTGGCTTGGCTTCCCAAAGTGCTGAAATTATAGGTGTGAGCCACTGTACCCAGCCCTAATAGTATATTCTCTACAGCAATATGAAGGTGGAAAAATACTTGATTTTTCCAATATTGCTGGAATCCTGACCTTTCTCTACCTGCATTCATCCCCCAAGGAGCAAGATCTAGCTCTTCTTTCAAACTTGTGAACTTGTGAAAGTTGAGATTGTGTCTTAGAGCTTTCATCATCACATAGCCTCTCCAGGGCCTGGAGAAATGAGAAAATTAGACTCTAGGAAGGTTAACAGGTGAACTGATGGCAAGACATACTGGTAGATGCCAACAATTTAGATTGCTTTAATTTTTTTTTTTTTTTTTTTGAGATGAACTCTCACTGTCGCCCAGGCTGGAGTACAGTGGTGCAATCTTGGCTCACTGCAACCTCCACTTCCTGAATTCAAGCGATTCTTCTGCCTCAGCCTCCTGAGTAGCTGGGATTACAAGCTTGCGCTACCATGCCTGGATAATTTTTGTATTTTTAGTAGAGACAGGGTTTCACCATGTTGGCCAGGCTGGTCTCGAACTCCTGACCTCAAGTGATCTTCCTGCCTTGGTCTCCCAAAGTGCTGGGATTACAGGCATGAGCCACCACATCCAGCCTAGATTGCTTTAAATTATAGAAGTAGTAAATGTGTACTTTATGAATAAATTTAAATACCAAAGGGATATGGAATGAAAAAGATAAAGATCATTTTTCTTCTCTCCTCTCCATCCAGTTCTCCAGAGGACACCCTGTTAAGTTTCTTGTGTAAAGAGAGAGAGATGATTTAGACAGATACATTCTTAAGTTTGAATGTTCCTGTTAAACTACAGTTTAATTATAACTTTCAGAAAATCATGAATGCTCTTCTTTGCACAGAATAAAGACAGCTGGTAATCCAGCCAAGTCTCCCGTTGCTACTGTATTTTTAGTATTTGATACCAGAGAAATTTTCTACAGCCTCTGCCACAGAGACAATAGGATGTTCCATTAAAAAAAAATCTTATTTAACCAAATGTCCTATTTATGGTGACTCATCTTTCACTTCTAGGGGGGAGAAATCTTTGCTTCAGGCTGGGGCTGCATTGCATTTTAGGTGTTCATCCTGGAGCCTTTGGACAATGTACTGTGTGCAGTTCTCAGGCATGAGGCAGGAATCAGAAGCTGGCTCTCCTTAGAAATTTGTAGTCCTGGCCGGGCGTGGTGGCTCAAGCCTGTAATCCCAGCACTTTGGGAGGCCTAGATGGGCGGATCACAAGGTCAGGAGATCGAGACCGTCCTGGCTAACACGGTGAAACCCCATCTCTACTAAAGAATAATAAAAAAAAAAAACCAGCTGGGTGAGGTGGCGGGCATCTGTAGTCCCAGCTACTCGGGAGGCTGAGGCAGGAGAATGGTGTGAACCCGGGAGGTGGAGCTTGCAGTGAGCCGAGATCCTGCCACTGCACTCCAGCCTGGGTGACAGAGCGAGACTCTGTCTCAAAAAAAAAAAAAAGAAATTTGTAGTCCTGGCATCAGTATTGTTCCTATTTTCTCTGCTGAGAGGGTTTGTCTCTCTCTGGCTTTCTGTCTCGTTTATTTTTCTCCCCCATTAACTATTCTGAAGAGTAGTTATCATACCATATTCAGCTTTAGAAGGGAAGTGGTTTACTTTGCCAGGCCTAGAACCCCCTCCCTGCCCCCTCCTCTTGAGGCCACAAAGAACATTTCAGGATAAGAGAGTCTTTTCAACTAGTGAGTGTTTATTCATTTATTTATTTTCATTTAATATATATTTTTTTTTGAGACGAAGTCTCACTCTGTCGCCAGGCTGGAGTGCAGTTGCATGAAGCTCTCTGCAACCTCCGCCTCCCAGGTTCAAGTGATTTTCCTGCCTCAGCCTCCCGAGTAGCTGGGACTACAGGCATGTGCCACCATGCCCAACTAATTTTTGTATTTTTAGTAGAAACGGGGTTTCACCATGTTGGCCAGGACGGTCTCAATCTCTTGACTTCATGGTCTGCCTGCCTCATCCTCCCAAAGTGCTGGGATTACAGGCGTGAGCCACCGCGCCTGGCCAACTAGTAGGTCTTTAAAAAAAAAAAAGAAAGAAAAAGAAAGTTTGTATTTATTTACTTGTGGCCCTCAGATGGTATTTCTTCCATTGGCAGCTTAGATTTCCTCATGCTGCTAAGTATAGCTGTATTTTCCCTGAACTCTTTCTCTGATGGTCAGAAAACAGGTTGTTTAGCTTGTGCTTTCAGCTGGTGGAGGATGGGCTTGGAATTAAGGGTTACACATGTTTTTTCCTAAATAAAGAAGAGAATGATGTCTTATAAGTTGGGCAGCCCCACACCCGGTTTGCCCAGGGCAGTCTTGGTTTTCCCCTGTGTAATCATTAATAGCACCCCTTTTCATTCTCATAAGTGTACCAGTTTGAACAATAAAGTATATAGTCACCCATCACATAAACCATGTTAAGGATCAGGGATACATGACCATGAAAAGATAGGGAGCTCCTTAAGATAGAAGTTAAGGTCTGTCTCAGAGCCACAAGTGCTAGAAGCTGGAGGTTTAGAGGAAGAGGATTGCTCTGGACTGGGTGTTCAGGAAGGCTTCACAGAGAAAGACATTAGGTAGACTTGAACAATGGGGAGAAGTAAAGAAAGAAGATGGGAAGGATCACATTTTACTATTTATAGCATAGGCACTTATGGTAGTATCTCATTTAATCCTCCTAACAACGTCATGAAATTGGTTACGATATTATTCTCATTTTTTGTTTGTTTTTTTGAGATGGAGTCTCACACTGTTACCCAGTCTAGAGTGCAATGGTGTGATCTCAGCTCACTGCAGCCTCCACTTCCCGGGTTCAAGCAATTCTCCCTGCCTCAGCCTCTGGAGTAGCTGAGATTACAGGCACCTGCCACCACGTCCGGCTAATTTTTGTGTGTTTTAGTTTCACCATGTTTGCCAGGCTGGTCTCGAACCCCTGACCTGAGGTGATCCGCCCACCTCAACCTCCCAAAGTGCTGGGATTATAGGTGTGAACCACGACACCTGGCCTATTCTCATTTTTATATGAGGAAAATGAGGCTTCGAGGGTCCAAAGTCCTGCAACAAGTAAGAAGCAGAGCTGGGATTCAACCCCAAAGTCTGTGATCTTTTCAATTAGTAGTTCTGCATTCAAACAGAGAATGAATAGTGCAAAGGGCAGAGCTGGGAATGTGCACATCATGGTTTGCGGGTGGTGAATAGTCCAGTCAGGCCGGGGTGACAGTGGGTGTTGACAGGGGAGAGGAATGCTGCTGCCTCCCTTGGTCACCCCAGTTCCAAGATTTGCTGCAAGTCCCAAAGTATTCCTTTTGTATTCATTCCTTCTGGTTGCTGTCTGGGTTTGGCTGAGTGCAAGGGGTTCATTGTTCACCTTCCTCTGGAGATAGTTTCTCCTGACTTCAGAGCCATGCCGTTATATTTGGTCCCTACTTTGTGCTTTTCTGCTTAGCGTTCTCTTCATGGTGAGGATCTAAATAAGCCTGATTCAGCCGCTGCTTGCAGTGAAGCAACACTGATGTAAAAGAGTGTGGAAAGGTTCTCCAGCGTCTCTTTGGACCCAGCAGTAGATCTCTCCTGCTTGCTCTGCCTTTTCTCCGCTGCTCTTACGTTTTTCCTCCAGAGTCACGGCCATATGCCTCATGTTTATATAGTTTCCTCTCTAGAGAACACTCGCTCCCCCTAACTGCTTCAGTGAGCAAGTTATTTCTGCAGACTCTTATCTCAAGTGCTTTCCTGTCACTTTGGTCCATAGCCATCTGGGCAGTTCTTGGTCTCCAGGAAACAGAGGTCTCTGGTATCAGGAGGAGGAATTACAAGTCAGAGAAGTTACTATGGGACCTGGGGTATTGGGTAGAATTCTCTTATTGCTTTGGAAAAAAGTAAAGCCCCTACCCCAGTGCTGTTCAGTGTGAATGGGCCTTTGCTTCCACACTCTTGAAGCAGACTTAGAGAAACAGGCATGGGGAGGATCTCAGGGGAAACTTCCTTAGGGGCCCTTTGGGCCGAACCCGGACAGATAACCTCTGTCTTCTGTATTTCTCTCCAGGGATGGGAGTAGGAGATGGGGAAGAGGGTGGTTTAAAAACAAAAACCTATCTTGTAACTGGAGGGGGCAATTGATACCACCAGAAGTCTTCTCAATTTGCCCTTTCTGAGCTGTGGCTTACCAGTGGGGGAAGAGAAGGAGTGATAGCCTGTGTAGGGAAGATGATTCTAGGTTTCCCTAGATTCCCTTTTTTCCCTAAAGTTACATTAGTTGATAACTGTTCTTTGCTATGTGTTACTCCTCTGAACCTTCCCACTTTGCTAAACTCTTTTTTTTTTTTTTTTTTTTTGAGACGGAGTCTCGCTCTGTCACCCAGGCTGGAGTGCAGTGGCCGGATCTCAGCTCACTGCAAGCTCCGCCTCCCGGGTTCACGCCATTCTCCTGCCTCAGCCTCCCGAGTAGCTGGGACTACAGGCGCCTGCCACCTCGCCCGGCTAAGTTTTTGTATTTTTAGTAGAGACGGGGTTTCACTGTGTTACCCAGGATGGTCTCGATCTCCTGACCTCGTGATCCGCCCGTCTCGGCCTCCCAAAGTGCTGGGATTACAGGCTTGAGCCACCGCGCCCGGCCTTTTTTTTTTGAGACGGAGTCTCGCTCTGTCGCCCAGGCTGGAGTGCAGTGGCCGGATCTCAGCTCACTGCAAGCTCCGCCTCCCGGGTTCACGCCATTCTCCTGCCTCAGCCTCCTCAGTAGCTGGGACTACAGGCGCCCGCCACCTCGCCCGGCTAGTTTTTTTGTATTTTTTTAGTAGAGAAGGGGTTTCACCGTGTTAGCCAGGATGGTCTCGATCTCCTGACCTCGTGATCCGCCCGTCTCGGCCTCCCAAAGTGCTGGGATTACAGGCTTGAGCCACCACACCCGGCACTAAACTCTTGTGTCTAGCAAATCTTCCCTGACCGACGAAGTCAGAGTATATGGCTTTTCACCTTCTTGTAACCCAGTAGTTCTCAACTGGGGGCAGTTTTGCTCCCCAGGGAACATTCAGCAAGTCTGGAGACATTTTTATTTGTCATGACTTAGGGTGCTACTGGCATCCATGTGGGTAGAGGCTAGGGATCCTGCCAAATATCCTATAATGCACAGGACAGCCTCCACAAAAAAAAGAATTATCCGGCTGGGCGTGGTGGCTCATGCCTGTAATCCAATCATTTTGGGAGGTTGAGGTGGCTGTGCCACTTGAGCCCAGGAGTTCGAGACCAGCATGGGCAACATGGTAAAACCCCATCTCTACAAAAAATGCAAAAATGCTCGTGCTTGTAATCCCAACACTTGGGGAAGATGAGGTGGGCGGATCACCTGAGTTCAAGACCAGCCTGGCCAACATGGTGAAACCCTGTCTCTACTAAAAAATACAAAAATTAGGCTGGGCGCGGTGGCTCAAGCCTGTAATCCCAGCACTTTGGGAGGCCGAGACGGGTGGATCACAAGGTCAGGAGATCGAGACCATCCTGGCTGACACGGTGAAACCCCGTCTCTACTAAAAAAATACAAAAAATTAGCCGGGCGACGTGGCGGGCGCCTGTAGTCCCAGCTACTCGGGAGGCTGAGGCAGGAGAATGGCGTGAACCCGGGAGGCGGAGCTTGCAGTGAGCTGAGATCCGGCCACTGCACTCCAGCCTGGGCGGCAGAGCCAGACTCCGTCTCAAAAAAAAAAAAAAAAAAAAAAAAAAATACAAAAATTAACTGGATGTGGTGGCACACGCCTGTAGTCTACTACAGCTACTCGGGAGGCTGAAGGGGGAGAATCACTTGAACCCAGGAGGCAGAGGTTGCAGTGAGCCCAGATTGCGCCACTGCACTCCAGCCTGGGCGACAGAGTGAGACTCCATCTCAAAGGAAAAAAAAAAAAAAGGGCTGGGTGCGGTGGCTCACACCTGTAATCCCAACACTTTGGGAGTCTGAGGCGGGTGGATCACGAAGTCAGGAGTTCAAGACCAGCCTGACCAACATGGTGAAACCCCGTCTCTACTAAAAATACAAAAATTAGCCAAGCATGGTAGCACGTGCCTATAATCCCAGCTACTCAGGAGGCTGAGGCAGGAGAATCTCTTAAACCCAGGAGGTGGAGGTTACAGTGAGCCAAGATCACGCCACTGTACTACAGTCTGTGCGACAGAATGAGACTCTGTCTCAAAAAAAAAAAAAAAATTAGTGGGGCATGGTGGCGGGTGCCTGTAGTCCCAGCTACTCAGGAGGCTGAGGTGGGAGGATCACCTGAGTCTGGGAGGTGGAGTCTGCAGTGAGCCATGGTTGTGCCATGCACTCCAGCCTGGGTTACAGAGTGAGACCCTGTCTCGAAAAGTAAAAGTTACAAAAATGAAAAAGAAGTATCTAGTCCAAAATACCAGTCATGCTGAAGTTGAGAAACCCTGCTATATTTAGTGTGTCTCATTTTGTCTGTTTCATCCCATCTTCTCTCAAAACCAGGCTGAGATAGAAGTTCAAAAGTAAACTGATGGGCTGGGCACGGTGGCTCACACCAACACTTTGGGAGGCCAAGGTGGGCGGATCACTGAAGGTCAGGAGTTCAAGACCAGCCTGGCCAACATGGCAAAACCCCATCTCTACCAAAAATACAAAAATTAGCCGGGCATCATGGTGCATGCCTATATTCCCAGCTACTCAGGAGGCTGGTGCAGGAGAATCACTTGAACCCAGGAGGTAGAGGTTGCCGTGAGCCAAGATAGCACCACTGCCCTCCAGCCTGGGCAACAAAGTAAGACCCTGTCTCAAAAAAAAAAAGTAAGCTGGTAAGAGAGAAGTATTGTGCCCTATGCTGAGCCATAGGCTTTCTGGTCTCATTCCACCCAGCAGAAAGCTTATACCTGGAATGAAATGACATAAGTACCTGCCTCATCGGGTTAAGGATTAAATGATTGATTAATGCATGAAAAAATATGAGAATAATGCCTGGCACATTCAATAAATGCTTAAAAACAAAACAAAACCCAAGACCCTGTCACCCTGATTTTGGGCACTCTAGTTTTAGTATGTTTTATTTTATTTATTTATTTGAGACGGAGTTTAGCTCTTGTTGCCCAGGCTGGAGTACAAAAGGCACGATCTTGGCTCACTGCAACCTCCGTCTCCCGGGTTGAAGCAATTCTCCTGAGTAGCTAGGATTACAGGCGCATACCACCACCCCTGGCTAATTTTTGTATTTTTAGTAGAGATGGGGTTTCATCATATTGGGCAGGCGGGTCTCAAACTCCTAACCTCAGATGATCCGCCCACCTCGGCCTCTCAAAGTGCTGGGATTAGCGCTTTGGGAGGCCGAGGCGGGCGGATCACAAGGTCAGGAGATCGAGACCACGGTGAAACCCCGTCTCTACTAAAAATACAAAAAATTAGCCGGGCGCGGTTGTGGGCGCCTGTAGTCCCAGCTACTCGGGAGGCTGAGGCAGGAGAATGGCGTGAACCCGGGAGGCGGAGCTTGCAGTGAGCCGTGATCGCGCCACTGCACTCCAGCCTGGGCGACAGAGCGAGACTCCGTCTCAAAAAAAAAAAAAAAACAAAGTGCTGGGATTACAGGGGCCAGCCACCACGCCCGGCCTTGGACTAGATCTTACTTTTAACCTTTATTCTCAAAGCCTCTTCACCTGTTCTCATGATTTAGAAGTGTAAGCATCTGGCCGGGCGCGCTGGCTCACACCTGTAATCCCAACACTTTGGGAGGCTGAGGCGGGCAGATCACCTGAGGTCGGGAGTTGGAGACCAGCCTGACCAACATGGAGAAATCCCGTCTCTACTAAAAATACAAAATTAGGTGGGTGTGGTAGCGCATTCCTGTAATCCCAACTACTCGTGAGGCTGAGGCACGAGAACCTGGGAGGCAGAGGTTGCAGTGAGCCGAGATCGCACCATTGCGCTTCAGCCTGGGCAATGAGCAAAACTCTGTCTCAAAAAAGAAGTGTAAGCATTCTTTTCCCTATTATGAAAGTGGGAAGAAATAGTCAACCAGGGTTGATATGCCCAAGAGCATGCCTTGAATATATCAGCTACCCCAAATCCCCTTTTTTGACTATTTGAGTGCCCAAAGAAGATAAGAAATCAGAAGTTTATTTACTGCTTTGTAAGTTAACATTCAAGGAGATAGGAGGAAAGAACACTTTTCTACAAACTGGATATATGTAGAATGCTATAAGCTTAGCTGAAACACTTATGCCATCTATGGAATGAGGACCTACCTCCTCTGTGAAGATCAATGAGAGGAAGTGTGTGAAGCCCTATATGAGTATAAGGTAAATGGAGAGGCCAGGCACAGTGGCTCATACCTGTTATCCCAGCACTTTGGGAGGCCGAGGCGGGTGGATCTCTTGAGCCCAGGAATTTGAGACCAGTCTGTGCAACATGGCAAAATCCCATCTCTACAAAAAATACAAAAAATTAGCCGGGCATGGTGGCGCTTTCCTGTAGTTCCAGCTATGCAGGAGGATCGATTGAGTCTAGCAGGAGGTTGAGGCTGCAGTGAGCTGTGATCACGCTACTGCATTCTAGCCTGGGCGACAGAGTGAGACCTGTCTCAAAAATATATATAGATGTTTAAAAAAAAAAAAAAGGTAAGTGGAAATGGATAGAGATACTTTTGTTAGTTTCCCATTTTCCTTCTTCTCCAGGAGTCCCGACCTCTACATGTTGTGCTGGGAAATGAAGCCTGTGATTTG
Organism: Macaca thibetana thibetana; assembly: GCF_024542745.1. Taxonomy (NCBI): domain Eukaryota; kingdom Metazoa; phylum Chordata; class Mammalia; order Primates; family Cercopithecidae; genus Macaca; species Macaca thibetana. The sequence goes on from NC_065578.1 coordinate 123,422,691, forward strand.
GACTCTGTGGTGTCTGCTCTCGCCCTGGCTTTTTACCTAGCAAAGGTGGGTAAAACAAAGTAGTACCTAGAATCTGAGTCCCTTAGAATGAAAAGATCTGGATTCAAGACCCAGCTCTGCCACTTACCAGCATTTAGCATTGGGTAAATTTAAATCCCTTAAGTTTGCTGAGTCTCATGCCACCATCTATAAAATCTAAAATGATATTTTTGCAGGGTTGCTGTGAGAAAAAAAGTGAGTAAATGTATTTTGGGGGATTTGTAAACCATAAAGCGATATTCAAACAGTTTATTACTGAGTTCCTTATAGGTATCAGTGATCTAGTGTGTATTCCTCTGCCCAGGTTAGTTCTTGAGGACTATTCCCTCTCTGCAGCATTGCATCTAGAACTAGGTCTTTACCATGAGTTACCTTGTTGACCTTCATGTTATCGCTAAGGAGGGAGGGCAAAAGTCATCCTTTCATTTTTATAGACTGGGTACTTGTGGCTTTGAGAAAGGTGGTAACTTACCTAAGTCTGTCTCTTTTGGTCCCAATAGTCTTGTTACTTTTTCCTGTCATTGTAAAACATTGTGATGCCTTCTTTTCACTTTCCTATCTAGACAACTGAGGCCGAGGAAGTCTTTGTGCCAGTTTTAAATATAAAACGTTCTGAGCTACCTCTGCGAGGTGACATTGTCTTCTTTCTTCAGAAGGTTCATATTCCAGAGAGTATCTTAATTTTTCGGGATGAGATTGACCTCCATGCATTACACCAGGCTGGCCAACTCACCCTCATCCTTGTCGACCATCATATCTTACCCAAGTAAGCACAAGGAAATTAAATTGCTACCTATCATGTACCATGCTGGGCTCTGATGAGTGAGATATAAAGAGAGGAAGAAAGAGTTTTTGCTGGCTGGGTGCGGTGGCTCACGCCTGTAATCCCAACACTTTGGGAGGCCGAGGTGGGTGGATCACCTGAGGTCAGGAGTTGGAGACCAGCCTGGCCAACATGGCAAAACCCCATCTCTACTAAAAATACAATTAGCTGGGCGTGGTGGTTGCAGTGAGCCAAGATTGTGCCACTGCACTCCAGCCTGGGCGACAGAGCGAGACTGCATCTCAAAAAAAAAGAGTTTTTGCTTTCAGGGATCTCACAGGCTAATCATAATTGATAGGTCATATTAGATATAGAAAAACAACACAAAATATTGTCAGTTCTGTAGTTATATGTTTGTCTATGGCATAAAGACATACCTTGTAATAAAAAGAAATAGAACATGTGGAGTTCAAACTAAAGGATAACTCAAAAATCATTTAAATCTGCCTTTGGTATCATTATTTAAGATTTTGTGTGCTGGGTGCGATGGCTCACACCTGTAATCCCAGCTCTTTGGGAGGCCAAGGCAACCAGATCCATTAAGCTCCAGGAGTTCAAGACCAGCCTGAGCAACATGGCAAAAGCGTGTCTTTACAAAAAAATTTTAAAAATTAGGCGGTGCATGCCTATGGTCCCAGCTACTCGGGAGGCTACTCAAGAGGTTGAGGTGGGAGAATCACTTGAGCCCAGGATGTCGAACATGCAGTGAGCCAAGATCACACCACTCCACTCCAGCCTGCGAGACAGAGAGAGACCCTGTCTCCAAAAAAAAAAAAAAAAAAAAAAGATTCTGAAACAGATTTATTGTAATAGAAACCTTTGAAACATGTTTGCAATTTTCTTTTTTTCTTTTTTTTACTTATTATTTGTTTTTGTACTTACTAAAATTTTTTAGAGGACAGGGTTTTGCTATATTGCCCAGGCGGCTCTTAAATTCCTAGGCTCACGCTATCTTCCTGCCTCTGCCTCCCTAAGTGCTGGATTATAGGTGTGAGCCACCACACCTGGCCTGCAACTCTATTTTTAATTTTAATTTTAATTAATTAATTTTTTTGAGATGGAGTCTCGCTCTGTCACCCAGGCTGAAGTGCAGTGATGTGATCTTGGCTCACTGCAACCTCTGCCTCCCGGGTTCAAGCTATTCTCCCTGCCTCAGCCTCCGAAGTAGCTGGGATTACAGGTGCGTGCCACCATGCCCAGCTAATTTTTGTATTTTTTACTAGAGATGGGGTTTTGCGCTGTTGGCCAGGCTGGCCTGGAACTCCTGACCTCAGATGATCCGCCCGCTTTGGCCTCCCAAAGTGGCGGCATTACAGGTGTGAGCCACAATGCCTGGCCTATTTTTAATTTTTAAAAAGTGGCCTGGTATGTTGGCTCACGCCTGTAATCCCAGCACTTAGGGAGACCTGTCTGACCAATATAGCGAGACCCTGTTCTCTAAAAAAAAAAATAATGAATAAAAAAATCCATAAACATAGTGTGACCTTGTCTCTACTAAAAATAAAAAAATTTGCCAGGTGCAATAGTGCATGCCTATAGTCCCAGCTACTTAGGAGGCAGAGGTGGTAGGATCACTTGAGCCCAGGAATCAAGGCTGCAGTAAGCTATGATCACATCACTGTACTCCAGCCTGAGTGACAGGGCAAGACTTTGTCTCCAAAAGAAATTTTTTTAAGTTATCAAAAGGGCCAGGTGTGGTGGCTCACACCTGTAAACGCAGCACTTTGGGAGGATGAAGTAGGAGGGTTGCTTGAGCCCAGGAGTTCAAGACCAACTTGGGCAAGATGGTGAGATCCTATCTCTACAAAAAAATTAAAATAAAAATAAAAAGCACACAAAAAGTTAGCAGAAGTTTTTCTACATAAACTCATGATTTTAGAATAATGTATTATTAGAATATATAAATATCTCAGGCGAGGCATGGTGGCTCACGCCTGTAATCGCAGCACTTTGGAAGGCTGAGGCGGGTGGATCACGAGGTCAGGAGATCAAGACCATCTGGCTAACATGGTGAAACCCCGTCTCTACTAAAAAATACAAAAAATTAGCCAGGCGTGGTGGTGGGCGCCCATAGTCCCAAATACTCCGGAGGCTAAGGCAGGAAAATGGCGTGAATACGGGAGGCGGAGCTTGCAGTGAGCTGAGATCGTGCCACTGCACTCCAGCCTGGGCGACAGAGTGAGATGTGAGACTCCGTCTTTAAAAAAAAATAGCTGGTCTTGGTGGCTCGTGCCTGTAGTCCCAGCTGCTCGGGAGGCTGAGGCAGGAGAATCGCTTGAACCTGGGAGGCGGAGGTTGCAGTGAGCCAAGATCGCACCACTGCACTCCAGCCTGAGCTACAGAGCAATGTTCTGTCTCAAAAAAAAAAAAAAAAAAAAAAAATTAGCCAGGCCGGCCGTGGTGGCTCACACCTGTAATCCCAGCACTTTGGGAGCCTGAGGCGGGCAGAATCACCTGAGGTCAGGAGTTCAAGACCAGCCTGACCAACATAGAAAAACCCCGTCTGTACTAAAAATTCAAAATTAGCCGGACATGGTGGCGCGTGCCTGTAGCCCCAGCTACTCAGGGGGCTGAGGCAGGAGAATTGCTTGAACCCGGAAGCCAGAGGTTGCAGTGAGCCAAGATCATGCCATTGCACTCCAGCCTGTGCAACAAGAATGAAACTCCATCTCAAAAAAATTTTTTTTTAAATTCTATAAATAATAATGTCTATTTAACAAATGTACACATTTATAATAATTCCAACCCTAATTTACTACTGGAAAAAAACGACCAAAAAAGCAACACGAGTATGTGACTTTCCTAAGTCTGTTTGGCTCCTGCTAATATTCTTTTCTTGAGCACATTGTGGTTATAGCAGGATACTGACAGAAGGCAGCCTGAGAGAGCATTATCCATCTATGGATTCATTCAGTAATAAACTTTCCTTTTTTTTCTTTTTTTTTCGAGACGGAGTTTTGCTGTTGCCTAGACTGGAGAGCAACGGCACCATCTCGGCTCACTGCAACCTCCGCCTCCTGGGTTCAAGCAATTCTCCTGCCTCAGCCTCCAAGTAGCTGGGATTACAGGCATGTGCCACCATGCCCGGCTAATTTTGTATTTTTAGGAGAGAAGGGGGTTTCACCATGTTGGTCAGACTGGTCTTGAACTCCTGACCTCAGGTGATCCATCCACCCTAGGACTCCCAAAGTGCTGGGATTACAGGCGTGAACCACTGTGCCACCACTTTTTTTTTTTTTTTTTAAGAGATGGTGGGTCTCTCGCTCTGTCTCATAGGCTGGAGTGCAGCGGCATCATCATAACCTTGAGCTCCAAGGTTCAAGGAATCCTCCTGCCTCAGCCTCCTGTGTAAAAGCATCATTCCTGGCTTTTTTTTTTTTTTTTGAACCTGAGTTTTGTTCTTGTTGCCCAGGCTGGAGTGCAGTGGCGCCATCTCAGCCACTGCAGTGAGCCTCCCAGATTCAAGTGATTCTCCTGCCTCAACCTCCCAAGTAGCTGGGATTACAAGCATGTGCCACCACGTCCAGCTAATTTTTTGTATTTTTAGTAGAGACAGGGTTTCACCGTGTTGGCAAGGCTGGTCTCGAACTCCTGGCCACAAGTGATCGCCTGCCTCAGCCTTCCAAAGTGCTGGGATTACAGGCGTGAGCCACCATGCCTGGCCTGGCCAATTTTTTTTTTTTTTTTTAAGAGACGTAGTCTCGCTCTGTCGCCCAGGCTGGAGTGCAGTGACACAGTCTTGGCTCACTGCAAGTTCCACCTCCCGGGTTCACACCATTCTCCTGCCTCAGCCTCCTGAGGAGCTAGGACTACAGGCGCTCCCGCCACCATACCTGGCTAATTTTTGTATTTTTAGTAGAGATGGGGTTTCACCATGTTAGCCAGGATGGTCTCCATCTCCTGACCTCGTGATCCACCCGCATCAGCCTCCCAAAGTGCTGGGATTACAGGCGTGAGCCACCGCTCCTGGCCTTTATTTATTTTTATACACACACACACACACACACACACACACACACATATATTTTATGGAAAAATTCACAAATGTGCGTGTCATCGTTGCTCAAGGACCATGCTAATCTTCTCTATATCGTTCCAGTTTTAGCACATGTGCTGCTGAAGTGAGCACTGATCTCAGTCTTGAAAGAGGACTAGGTGTTTGCTTGGTGAATTGGGAGGGAGGAGGGAAGGTGGTTAGGAAAGGCATTCCAGGCAGAGGGAGTAATTAATAGAATTAAATACAGGCAGGTGTGAAATAGCATGGTGAGCTAGGGGAAATGGAATTTGTTTTGCACAGCTGGAGCATAAAATTTGAGGGAGAAGTAGGACATGGAAAAAGATGAGACAGAGGGGCAGGCAGGAGGCAGATTATGGAGGCCTCATAGGCCCTTCTAAGGAGATTGGATTTTATTTTAGGCAGTGGGGAACTATTTTAAATTATATTCTGTGTCCTAAAAGAATCAGATTTTCTTTTTTCAAATGGTCTTTCAGGCCACTTTGTGAAGGACAGCCCGGGAGGGCTCTTGGTTAGAAGCCGGTGATTGGTTAAGAGACTGTTGGAATAGTCCAGACGAGAGATGTTGAGGGCCTAGAATGGGCAGTAATAGAGAGTCAGAAACTAGGGCATGGATAGGAATTAAGATAGAATTAACAGGACCTGGTGACCCACATGGAATCTAAGTATTGAGTGGGTTATAAAAATAGGAGAGATTTGCCGGGCACGGTGGCTCACGACTGTAATCCCAGCACTTTGGGAGGCTGAGGTGGGCGGATCACAAGGTCAGGAGTTCGAGACCAGCCTGGCCAATATGGTGAAACACCGTCTCTACTAAAAATACAAAAATTAGCCGGGCCTGGTGGTGGGCGCCTGTACTCCCGGCTACTTGGGAGGCCAAGGCAGGAGAATTGCTTGAACCTGGGAGGCGGAGGTTGCAATGAGCCGAGATCTCACCACTGCACTCCAGCCTGGGTGACAGAGCAAGACTCTGTCTCAAAAAAAAAAAAAAAAAAGGAGAGATTTAGATGTCGGGTATCAAGGGTGTCAAGGGTGAAGGGTTGGAAAGGCAAAGCTAAAGGACAGCAAATGTGGGGGTAAGATATTTGCAGCAGATGCTTCACAGAATTTGCTTATACACTATTTAAAGATGACGCCAATTATAACATTGAAAAAAAGAATTGCCGGGCGCCGTGGCTCATGCCTGTAATCCCAGCACTTTGGGAGGCCAAGGCGGGCAGATCACGAGGTCAGGAGTTTGAGACCAGCCTGACCAACACGGTGAAACCCCATCTCTACTAAAAATACAAAAAAAAAAAAAAAAAAAAATTAGCCAGGCTTGGTGGCGTGCGCCTGTAATCCCGGTTACCCAGGAGGCTGAGGCAGGAGAATCACTTGAACCCGGGCAGCGGAGGTTGCAGAAGCCAAGATCGTGCCACTGCACTCCAGCCTGGGCAACAGAGTGAGACTCCATCTCAACAAAAAAGAAAAAGAATTGAGAGGAGTGAGGCAGAGGTAAAAATGACCAAAGGTCAGTTTTAAATGCTTGCCTGGCAGATCACATGAAGTCAGGAGTTCGAGACCAGCCTTGCCAACATGATGAAACCCCGTCTCTACTCAAAATACAAAAAAATTAGCTGGGCGTGTTGGCAGGCGCCTGTAATCCCAGCTACTCAGGAGGCTGAGGCAAGAGAATCGCTTGAACCCGAGATGCAGAGGTTGCAGTGAGCCAAGAATGCACCATTGCACTCTAGCATGGGCGACAAGAGTGAAACTGTCTCAAAAAAATAAATAAATAAGCTTGCCTAAGACATCTGCATTTTCCTTGATGGGTGGCATAGAGGTTGGCTAGAAGCAGCTGGAGTGTCCCTACCTACCTATCTTTCTTTCTCTTTTCCCATACCCTCCCCTCCACAGAAGTGACACAGCCCTAGAGGAGGCAGTAGCAGAGGTGCTAGACCATCGACCCATCGAGCAGAAACACTGCCCTCCCTGCCATGTTTCAGTTGAGCTGGTGGGGTCCTGCGCTACCCTGGTGACTGAGAGAATCCTGCAGGGGGCACCAGAGATCTTGGACAGGCAAACTGCAGCCCTTCTGCATGGTAAGGGTGGCTTTTGGATTGGGACCCGAGTAGTTCTATTCCTATCCCTGAGAAGGGAGGGTGGAAAAGTCTAGACACTTCCAGCCTAACCATATGCTCTCAGACCCATTCAGCTCATACCAAAAGATAGGATTCTTTTGGCGGACAATTAAGTATCTGTTTAAAGGCCTGTGGGATACTTGTTGGAGAAAGTAGAAAGGAAGTACAGGGCAACAGACCAAGAAGCTTCCTGTTGGCATCATTTTATGATAGAAGGAGGACTAGCCAAAAAAGCAGGAAACAGATTCCAATACCAGTTCCTCCAGGAAAGAGAGGGGTGACCTTGAACAGGTCTCTTAACCTTTCTTGTTCTCGTTTTTCCACTTGTGAAAAAAAGAGAGAGAGTGAGTTGGACTAGACTGTCTTTTCAACTTAGAAGATTCTTTGCTGGGATTTGGCCTACTAAAGAGGTGTATCTCTGTCTGACTAGGCTGTAAAATCTCCAAGGATTGAGATGCTCAGGCTTTCTTTCTACCTTTTTCCCATTTCCTTCCTACATCTTAGTTTGGATTTGGGAGGTCTGAGGACACAGTCCATCCCAGTTTCTCATTTTGCTTTTAGAGATTTTGCTATACAAATCTCCTTGTATTGTGTCCATTTGGTGTGAAGGTTATATATGTTCTGGTGGTCATGTGTGGAGGGTCACAGGATTCAAGTTCCACCATCTCCCTTCTCCACAGGAACCATCATCCTGGACTGTGTCAACATGGACCTTAAAATTGGAAAGGCAACCCCAAAGGACAGCAAATATGTGGAGAAACTAGAAGCCCTTTTCCCAGACCTACCCAAGAGAAATGATATATTTGATTCCCTACAAAAGGCAAAGTTTGATGTATCAGGTATGAAATGTTAGCTGACTTTTCTACCTCCCAGATGAGAAAACAGAAAGGCAAGCCTTGTTTATTATATATATATATATATATATATATTTTTTTTTTTTTTTTTGAGACAGAGTCTCGCTCTGCCGCCCAGGCTGGAGTGCAGTGGCGTGATCTTGGCTCACTGCAAGCTCCGCCTCCCGGGCTCACGCCATTCTCCTGCCTCAGCCTCCCGAGTAGCTGGGACTACAGGCGCCCACCACCTCGCCCGGCTAGTTTTTTTGTATTTTTTTAGTAGAGACGGGGTTTCACTGTGTCAGCCAGGATGGTCTCGATCTCCTGACCTCGTGATCCGCCCGTCTCGGCCTCCCAAAGTGCTGGGATTACAGGCTTGAGCCACCGCGCCCGGCCTATTTTTATTTTTTTTTGAGATGGAGTCTCACTCTGTCGCCCAGGCTGGAGTATAGTGGCGCGATCTTGGCTCACTGCAAGCTCCACCTCCCAGGTTCACGCCATTCTCCTGCCTCAGCCTCCCAAGTAGCTGGGACTACAGGCGCCTGCCACCACGCCCGGCTAATTTTTTGTATTTTTAGTAGATATGTGGTTTCACTGTGTTAGCCAAGATGGTTTTGATCTCCTGACTTCATGATCCGCCCACCTCGGCCTCCCAAAGTGCTGGGATTACAGGCGTTAGCCACCGCATGCAGCCATTATTTTTTTTTTTTTTGAGACAGTCTTGCTCTGTCACCCAGGCTGGAGTGCAGTGGCACAATCTCAGCTCACTGCAACTTCCACCTCCTGGGTTCAAGCGATTCTCCTGCCTCAGCCTCCCGAGTAGCTGGGATTACAGGCGCCCACCACCACACCCAGCTAATTTTTGTATTTTTAGTAGAGATCGGATTTCACCATGTTGACCAGGCTGGTCTCGAACTCTTGAGTTCAGATGATCTGCCCGCCTGGGCCTCCCAAAGTGCTGGGATTACAGGCATGAGCCACCATGCCTGGCCAATTATTTAAATTTTATGCCAGAGAGAAATGAAGTAGCATATTAGCCTAAGCATGAACTAATCAATCATTTACTGGATTGTTCTATCCTGGCTCTTGGTTAGGATGAGGAGGAGGGTATTAAGAGCCTCACAAGGGCTGGGCGCAGTGGCTCACGCCTGCAATTCCAGCACTTTGGGAGGCCGAGGTGGGCAGATCACCTGAGGTCAGGAGTTCAAGACCAGCCTGGCTAACATGGTGAAACACTGTTTCTACTAAAAATACGAAAAATTAGCCAGGCATGATGGTGTGTGCCTGTAATCCCATCTACTTGGGAGGCTGAGGCAGGAAAATCGCTTGAACCCGGGAAACGAAGGTTGCAGTGAGCCGAGATCGTGCCATTGCACTCCAGCTTGGGCAACAAGAGCAAAACTCCGTCTCAAGAAAAACAAAAAGAGCCTCATAGGTTCTAGTCTATTCAGAGAATATAGGACATATATATAAAATATGCTGAGAGTATACTAAATTATCAGAGTGAAATCTATAGCATTGGTTAGGGAGGCTAAAGAAATATTTTGTGAGTATACAAAAGACGAAGAGAACCAAAAAAAAAAACCATATTCTTCTACTTATCTACCACCTGTTGACATGAAAAGGAAAAATGAAAGAAAGAACTCGTATATAAACAGTATAGGAAGAGGGAAAATACAAAGTAAAAGCCTCTGTGCTGGGTTTTATTCTTCTCTCCAAAGTTCCTTGCTGTAAAGGTACCTATTGTCACCAATTATTTAAGATGGCTTTTGATTATGTGATTACATTTTCTGTTTTTCTTTTTTTTTTTTTGAGATGGAGTCCAGGTTCAAGTGATTCTCCTGCCTCACCCTCCTGAGTAGCTGGGATTACAGGCGCCCGCCACTACACCCAGCTAATTCTTTGTATTTTTAGTACAAACAGAGTTTCACCATGTTGGCCAGGCTGGTCCCGAACTCCCGATCTCAGGTGATCTGCCCACCTCAGCCTGCCAAATTGCTGGGATTACAGGCCTGAGCCACTGCACCCAGCTATGATTACATTTTCAATTGTCTCCCCCATTCATTGCCCCAAAGAGAGGCTATTTTTCCTTTCTTGACCCATCTGGCTGCCCTTGCCTTCTTGTTCTTGGGAACCTGACCTCCCCTGTTTGACCCCTAGTCTCACATCTGCTTTCTAGGACTGACCACTGAGCAGATGCTGAGAAAGGACCAGAAGACTATCTATAGACAAGGCGTCAAGGTGGCCATTAGTGCAGTATATATGGATTTGGAGGTAAGAGTAAGTTGTGACTGTGGGTGGGGAGAGAAAGCCTTTAGCTATGCATGTTATGCATGTGGCCTTGCACCTCGTTCCTGGCTCACCTCCAAAACGTATTTTGTGTCTATCTTCTTGTCTCCACCTCCACCATGACCACCAGAGTCCAGCATCTCTCACTGCACCACTGTACTAGCCTCAGTGCTGGTTTTCCTGCCTCCGCTTTTGCAGCCCTACAAACCATTCTCCCCAAAGCAGCCAGAGTGGTCTTTTTTAAATTTTTTTTTTTTTTTTTTTTTTGAGAGTCATGCTTTGTTGCTCAGGCTGGAGTGCAGTGGTACCATCATGGCTCACTGCAGCCTCAACCTTCCAGGCTCAAGCAGTCCTCTCACCTTAGCCTCCCGAGTAGCTGGGTCCACAGGTGCACACCACCACACCTAGCTAGTGTGTGTGTGTGTGTGTGTGTGTGTGTGTGTATGTGTAGACAGGGTCTCACTGTGTTGCCCAGGCTGGTCTCAAACTCCAGGCCTCAAGCAGTTCTCCCACCTTGGCCTCCGAAGTTCTGGGATTACAGGCGTGAGCCACCGTGCCCGGCCTCATTGTACTTTTAATAAAATCTAAAGGACTTACCATGGTTTACAGGGCCATGCTTGATCTGGCCCTTGTCTTTTTCCCTGGCCTCATTTCATTCCGGCTCCACTCCTGCGCTACAGTACTACAGGCACACTGGTTTCTTTTCTGTTCCTCGGAACCATTAAGCTCATTCCCAGATGAGCTTTTCTCTTTGTAGAGATGGCTCTTCTTAACATTCAGATGTCTCAGCTCAGATGTCTGTTGTTTTGGGAGGTTTTTCCTGACCACCCTAACTGAAGTTCTATCTCCTATGCTCAAAAAACCTCTAGCAGTTATGTTTGTTTGTTTTGAGCCTTACTGTGTTGCCCAGGCTGGAGTGGAGTGGCGCAATCTCAGCTCACTGCAGCCTCTGCCTCCCAGGTTCAAGTAATTCTCTTGCCTCAGCCTCTCTAGTAGCTGGGATTACTGGTGCGTGCCAGCATGCCCAGCTAATTTTTTGTTTTGTTTTCGTTTTTTCTTTTTTGAGAAGGAGTTTCGCTCTTGTCCCCCAGGCTGGAGTGCAATGGTGCTATCTCGGCTCACTGCAACTTCTGCCTCCCTGGTTCAAGTGATTCTCCTGCCTCAGCCTCCTGAGTAGCTGGGATTACAGGCACACATCCCCATGCCCAGTTAATTTTTGTATTTTTACTAGAGACAGGGTTTCACCATGTTGGCTAGGCTGGTCTCGAACTCCTGACCTCGAGTGATCCACCCGCCTCGGCCTCCCAAAGTGCTGGGATTATAGGTGTGAGCCACTGCGCCCGGCCATTTTTGTATTTTTAATAGAGACAGGGGTTTCACCATGTTGGCCAGGCTGGTCTGGAACTCCTGACCTCAAGTGATCTGCCCGCTTTGGCCTCTCAAAGTGCTGAGATTACAGGCCTGAGCCACCACACCTGGCCTGTTTGTTTTTCAAAGCACTTAACATACTAAAAGGATCTTGTTTCCTGGTTTGCCTGTTAATTGTCTATATTCCTCTGCTAGTTTATCAACTCTACCAGGACCCTGTTTCTTTTTTGTCTGTTGTAGCTCTAGGACCTTTAACAGTGTTTGACACATAGCGGATGCTCAGTAAACTTTGTTGAATGTATCAGTGAATATAACTTTAATAATAGTGTTCAATTAAATGCTGTATATGGAAACCAAAAATAATAATAATGGTGTCTGAATACCTGGTTCCATGTCATAGTGGTTTAAATCATTCATCTGGCTGGGCGTGGTGGTTCACGCCTGTAAATCCCAGCACTTGGAAGGCAGAGGCAGGTGGATCACTTGAAGTCAGAAATTCAAGACCAGCCTGGCCAACATGGGGAAACCCTGTCCCTGCTAAAAATACAAAAAAAAAAAAAAAAAAAAAAAAAATTAATTGGATACAGTGGTGGGCACCTGTAGTCCCAGCTACTCAGGATGCCGAGGCACAATAATCGCTTGAACCCAGGAGGCAGAGACTGCAGGGAGCCAAGGTCGCTCCACTGCACTCCAGCCTGGGTGACAGAGCGAGACTCTATCTCAAAAAAAAAAAAAAAAAAAAGGCCGGGCGCGGTGGCTCAAGCCTGTAATCCCAGCACTTTGGGAGGCCGAGACGGGCGGATCACGAAGTCCGGAGATTGAGACCATCCTGGCTAACACGGTGAAATACCGTCTCTACTAAAAAATACAAAAAACTAGCCGGGCGAGGTGGCGGGCATCTGTAGTCCCAGCTACTCAGGGGGCTGAGGCAGGAGAATGGTGTAAACCCGGGAGGTGGAGCTTGCAGTGAGCTGAGATCCGGCCACTGCACTCCAGCCTGGGTGACAGAGCGAGACTCCGCCTCAAAAAATAAATAAATAAATAAATAAATAAATAAATAAATAAATAAATAAAATAATTCATCTGATCTGAATACATACTCTACACAGCTTTCTACTAAGTACTGTGTAAAAATACTAAATAAATAAAACACGATAGCATGGTCTCTTCTCTCATGGTTCGTAACCTAGTTCGAGAAACAAACAAAAACATAAAAGGCTTGCCAAGTACCTTAATCAAGTACAAACTGACATATTAGAAATGCCAAAGATTGGCCGGGTGCAGTGGCTCATGCCTGTAATCCCAGCACTTTGGGAGGCCGAGGCAGGTGGATCACCTGAGGTCAGGACTTCGAGACTAGCCTGGTCAACATGGTGAAACCCCGTCTCTACTAAAAGTACAAAAATTAGCCAGGCATGGTAGTGGGCACCTGTAATCCCAGCTACTTGGAAGGCTGAGGCAGGAAAATCGCTTGGACCCAGGAGGTGGAGGTTGCAGTAAGCCGAGATCACACCACTGCACTCCAGCCTGGGCGACAGAATGAGACATCTCAAAAAAGAAACAAAGAAAAAAGAAAGAAATGCCAAGGTTAAAAAACAAACAAACAAACAAAAAAAAAAAAACAAGAAATGACAAGGATAGAGAAAAGCAGTTTTCACATGTCTGCTCTTATTTGTATACCCCATTATTCTGTTTTAGAATAAAAATACCCACAAGGCGGGCTGGGTGCGGTGGCTCACACCTGTAATCCCAGCACTTTGGGAGACCAAGGCAGGCAGATCCCCTGAGGTCGGGAGTTTGAAATCAGCCTGACCAACATGGAGAAACCCCGTCTCTACTAACAAAAAATTAGCCAGGCATGATGGCACATGCCTGTCATCCCAGCTACTCGAGAGGCTGAGGCAGGAGAATCACTTGAACCCGGGAGGAGGAGGTTTCAGTGAGCCAAGATCGCGCCATTGCATTCCAGCCTGGGCAACAAGAGCAAAACTCCGTCTCAAAAAAAAAAAAAAAAAAAAAATACCCACAAGGCAAAGACTTTGCTTGTTTGATTGCAAGAACAGGAGAGCCTTGAACACGCTAGGCACATTACATACATTATCAGCATTTTTTTTGTTTTTGTTTGTTTGTTTGAGACAGAGTTTCGCTCTTGCTGCCCAGGCTGGAGTGCAATGGTGCGATCTGGAATCACTGCAACCTCCGCCTCTCGAATTCAAGCGATTCTCCTGCCTCAGCCTCCCAAGTAGCTGGGATTACATGCATGCGCCACCACGCACGGCTAATTTTGTATTTTTAGCAGAGATGGGATTTCTCCATGTTGGTCAGACTGGTCTCAAACTCCTGACCTCAGGTGATCTGCCCCCCTTGGCCTCCCAAAGTGCGGGGATTACGGGCATGAGTGACCGTGCCTAGCCCAAGGATGTTTTATTGATGATGATGAGAAAGTCCTTCATCCCTCTCCATTTCTTCCCTTTCAGGCCTTTCTGGAGAGGTCTAACCTCCTTGCAGATCTCCATGCTTTCTGCCAGGCTCACAGCTACGATGTCCTGGTCGCCATGACTATCTTTTTCAACACTCACAATGAGCCAGTGCGGCAGTTGGCTATTTTCTGTCCCCATGTGGCACTCCGAACAACGGTGAGTCTGTGTCCCTTCTCCAACCTAAGAGCCTTACAGAGTCCACCTGTATGTACCTCTGTGCTCTACAGCTGTCCTATAAGGACCTCTCTTAGGTTCTTATATTAACATACTTACACGAGGTCCTTTGACCTGTTTCTGGACCTGTTTCCTCCCCTTTCTGCTTTTTCCCATTCTCTCTGTATATGAATATCCTTTTTTTTTCATTCTTTTTTTTTTTTTAGTGAACATCCTTAATCATAGCATTGTTGAGAAAAGGTGAATTCCAAAAAGAACTAAAGATTCAATTCATACTTTGAAAGAACTTGAAAGAAATCTAGTTAGAAGGAAATGTTACAAATCTGTAGTTAAAATTCCCTTCTTGAGCTAGGGACCGTGGCACATGCCTGTAGTCCCAGCAACTCGGGAGGCTGATGCGGAAAGATTGCTTGAGCTGGAAAGTTTGAGTCCAGCCTGGGCAAAGATAGCAAGACCTCATCTCTATTGGGGGAAAAAAAAAAAAAAAAAAACTCTATTCTTGGTTTAATCATTAATTCCTCACCCCTGGAATCACGCTGTTGCCTTGAAAATTAGAAATATGAGAGACCTTTTCTGCTACTTACTATGCAGGGATTAATTATTTTGTATCGTGCAAACTCTGTAAAGAAGTGATCTAGATCCAGATTTGTTTTCTTTCCTGATCTTCCTTTTGGCTATCTTTCCTACTTCCTCTCCTTTCTGTTCCTCTGCTGGTTACTGATTAGCCTAGGGAAGAATTTAAAAGTGGACTTAAGGCTGGGCATGGTGGCTCATGCCTATAATTCCAGCACTTTGGGAGGCTGAGGCGAGCAGATCATGAGATCAAGAGATTGAGACCATCCTGGCCAACATGGTGAAACCTCATCTCTTCTAAAAAATACAAAATTAGCTGGGAGTGGTGGTACGTGCCTATAGTCCCAGCTACTCAGGAGGCCGAGGCAGGAGAATCTCTTGAACCTAGGAGGCAGAGGTTGCAGTGAGCCGAGATCACGCCACTGCATTCCATCCTAACAGAGAGAGACTCTGTCTCAAAAAAAAAAAAAAAAGGTGGGCTTAAGGCAATTCAGGGATTCTGAGGGTGGCCTAGGCTCTGTGAGGACTGCTAAAGACAGAATACAGCCAGATAATCCTTTGCTGTCATAGAAGGTATGTCTGCCCTTTCCCACCTCCCTTTGCCTTTGCCTTTGCCTTCTCCCCAGGAAGCAAATCTGATTTCATTCAGTGTAAGGTGGTTTGTCATTATGAAAAGAACTACAGTTTTGTTTGTTTGTTTTTTGAGTCAGAGTCTCACTCTGTTGCCCAGGCTTGAGTACAGTGGTGTGATCTTGGCTCACTGCAACTGCCACCTCCCAGGTTCAGGCAGTTCTCCCACCTCAGCCTGCAGCTGGGACTACAGGCGCCCGCTACCATGCCCGACTAATTTTTGTATTTTTAGTAGAGACGGGGTTTCACCATGTTAGCCAGGCTGGTCTCGAACTCCTGACCTCAAGTGATCCGCCCGCCTTGGCCTTCCAAAGTGCTGGAATTACAAGCGTGAGCCACTGCACCTGGCCAAGAACTGCAGTTTTTAAAGTCAGGTAGATGCGTTTTTCTGTTCTAGATTTGCCTCTTACTCTTTGAGCTAAGGCAAGTCTTACTCTTTGACTTCTGCATCTGGAAATGGCATAATAGTACCTACTGCTAATTCTACTATGATCATTAAACATAATATCATGTGTAAAGCACACTTCTGGAGCAGAGTAAGCACTTTGTAAATAGTGGCTCTTACTAATCCTTTCATGAAGAAAAGGGTGCTTTGGCCATTAGAAGTACCTCTTCCACATTCCTGAATCTTCTCCCCTCTGTGCTGCTCATTCGAAGCTGTGTGGATTTCTTTTTTTTTTTTTTTTTTGAAACAGAGTCTCGCTGTGTCTCCCAGACTAGAGAACAGTGGTGCGATCTCGGCTCACTGCAAGCTCCGCCTCCCGGGTTCACGCCATTCTTCTGCCTCAGCCTCCCGAGTAGCTGGGACTACAGGCACCCGCCACCACGCCCTACTAATTTTTTGTAGTTTTAGTAGAGACAGGGTTTCACCGTGTTAGCCAGGATGGTCTCGATCTCCTGACCTCGTGATCCACCCGCCTCAGCCTCTGAAAGTGCTGGGATTACAGGCTTGAGCCACCGCGCCCGGCCAGCTGTGTGGATTTCTAATGACTCTACCATTGTCCAGGCTGCCCCTATGCTTAGAAACAGGAGTCCTTTTCTCTCTCTTTTTTTTTTTTTTTTTGAGATGTCTTGCTTTGTTGCCCAGGCTGGAGTGGTGCAATGGCATGATCTCAGCTTACTGCAACCTCTGCCTCCCTGGTTCAGGCAATCCTCCCAGCTTCCTAAGTAGCTGGGGCTCCAGGCACACCATCATGGCCAGCTAATTTTTTTTGTATTTTTTGTAGGGACAGAGTCTCGCTACATTGCTCAGGCTGGTCTCGAACTCCTGGACTCAAGTGATCCACCAGCCTCAGCTTCCCAAAGTTCTGGAACTGCAGGTGTGGGCCACTATGCCCAGCCAGGAGTCCTTTTCTCACAGTCTACTCTACCATCTCCTCTCTTTCTCCTGTGTTAGGGGTAGCATAATATATTGATTTAGAACACTGGCTTTGGTGACAGCTCTGGGCTTAGTGTCACTTTCGCTTCATGCAAATTATGACCTTAGGCAAGTTACCTGATCATCGAATTCTCAGTTTCCCTGCATGTAAGTGAGGGTAATAGGGATACCAATCTTATTTTGTTCAATTCATTCTTCCTCCATCCCTCTTCTGGCCTCTAGATAAATTCTAGTCCCATCCTAGTTCAAGTTCTTGAGCACATTTATACACTTGGAAACAACACTAGATTAGAAGCTGGGGTTCCTGGATTCTGGTTTAACTGCCATCATCTACATGATTTTACTCATAATCATCTTACTTAGCTTTAGTTACTTTAATAATAAAATGAAATATACAATCTAAACTGTTTCCTCTGTTTTTAAAGTACTGTGTATGGCTGGGTATGGTAGCTCATGCCTGTAATCCCAGCACTTTGGGAGGCTGAGCTGGGCAGATCACCTGAGCTCAGGAGTTCAAGACCAGCCTGGCCAATATGGTGAAACCACGTCTCTACTAAAAATACAAAAATTAGCTGGGCATGGTGGCAGGCACCTGTAATCCCAGCTACTCGGGAGGCAGAGGCAGGAGAATTGCTTGAACCTGGGAGGCGAAGGTTGCAGTGAGCTAAGATTGTGCCACTGTACTCCAGCCTGGGTGACAGAGCAAGAATCCATCTCAAAAAAAAAAAATTAAAGCAAAATAAAATAAATAAAACACTGTGTATGAATCCCAGCACTTTGGGAGGCTGAAGCAGAAGGATTGTTTGAGACCAGGATTTGGAGACCAGCCTGGGCAACATAACAAGACCCCATCCCTGTTCTAAAAAAAAAAAAAAAAAAAAAATATATATATATATATATATATATATATATATATGATAAAATAAAATACTGTGGGTCGGGCGTGGTGGCTCACACCTGTAATCCTAGCACTTTGAGAGGCCTAGGTGAGAGCGGATCACCTGAGGTCAGAAGTTCGAGACCAGTCTGGGTAACATGGTGTAACCTCGTTTCCACTAAAAATATAAACATTAGCCAGGCTTGGTGACACATGCCTATAATCCCAGCTACTTAGGAGGCTAAGGCAGGCGATTCACTTGAACCAGGGAGGCAGAGGTTGTAGTGAGCCGAGATCGCACCACTGCACTCCAGCCTGGGTGACAGAGCAAGACTCCATCTCAAAAAAAAAAAAAATACTGTGTATATTAGTGTTCCTTCTGTTGCAAACAATAAAACCGAACCCTGGATAACTTACTTTTTTTTTGTCTTGCTTTATTGCCCAGACTGGAGTGCAATGGTGAGATCTCGGCTCACTGTAGCCTCCACCTCCCAGGTTCAAATGATTCTCCTGTCTCAGCCTTGCAAGTAGCTGGGATTACAGGTGTGCACCATCATGTCTGGCTAATTTTTGTATTTTTAGTAGAGACAGGGTTTTACCATGTTGACAAGGCTGGTCTTGAATTCCTGACCTCAGGTGATCCGCCCACCTTGGCCTCCCAAAGTGCTGGAATTACAGGCGGGAGCCATTGTGCCTGGCCTCAAGGATAACTTACTTTTATTTATTTATTTATTTTTTTGAGACGGAGTTTCACTCTTGTTGCCCAGGCTGGAGTGCAATGGCACCATCTTGGCTCACTGCAACCTCTGTCTCCTGGGTTCAAGCGATTCTCCTGCCTCAGCCTCCCAAGTAGCTGGGATTACAGGCATGCGCCACCACACCCAGCTAATTTTGTATTTTTAGTAGAGATGGGGTTTCTCCATGATGGTCAGGCTGGTCTCAAACTCCTGACCTCAGGTGATCCGCCCGCTTCGGCCTCCCAAAGTGCTGGGATTACAGGCATGAGCCACCACACCCTGCCGACTTACTTTTTGAAAGCTTCCTCTTCTATAGAGGAAGCCTCTCACTTAGAAGCCTCAGCACTTTGCTACAGTAAGTTGTGTATCATTTCCCTGTTATTGTCTCCTCTTTAGATCTGTGGAGTCCTGGAATGCTCCCACTCTCCACCCCTGAAGCTGACCCCTGCCTCAAGCACCCACCCTAACCTCCATGCCTATCTTCAAGGCAACACCCAGGTCTCTCGGAAGAAACTTCTGCCCCTGCTCCAGGAAGCCCTGTCAGTGTATTTTGACTCCATGAAGATCCCTTCAGGACAGCCTGAGACAGCGGATGTGTCCAGGGAGCAGGTGGACAAGGAATTGGACAGGGCAAGTAACTCCCTGATTTCTGGACTGAGTCAAGATGAGGAGGACCCTCCGCTGCCCCCCACGCCCATGAACAGCTTGGTGGATGAGTGCCCTCTAGATCAGGGGCTGCCTAAACTCTCCGCTGAGGCTGTCTTTGAGAAGTGCAGTCAGATCTCACTGTCACAGTCTACCACAGCCTCCCTGTCCAAGAAATGACTGTTGAGAAGGGAGGAGGTAGTGGGTGAGGCTACCTGACTCACTTCAAATGCATGTTTTGAGATGTTTGGAGATTCAGCAATTCTGTCTTCATTGCTCCAGGATCTGGTATACTGTTCTCATAAAACTGAGAGGAGAAAAAAAGTGAAAGCAGCTGCTTTAAGAATGGCTTTCCACCTTTTCCCCCTACTCTCTACCAATCAAATTTTATTTAAATCTGCACCTCTGTCTATTTTATTTGCCAGGGGCGCGATGTGACACATCTGCAGTCCCAGCACAGTGGGACAAAGAGAATGTAGTCCCCAAAAGTGTCCTCAGCTTGGATCTTGAACAGAACCAATATCTGTCATGGAACTGAACTTTCATTGATGGTCTCCATGTATTCATTTATTCACTTATTCATTCAAGTATTTATTGAATACCTGCCTCAAGCTAGAGAGAAAAGAGAGTGCACTTTGGAAACTTATTCCAGTGTTCAGCCTACAGCAGATTGCTAGCTCAATGACTTTTCTTTTTGCCACCATTTAGGTGATGGCATTTGATTCAGAGATCGCTGAATTTCTATTCTGAGCTTACTGTGACTGTTTCAGATCTAGTTTGGGAGAAGATTAGAGGCCATTGTCTTCTGTCCTGATCAGGTGGCCTGGCTGTTTCTTTGAACCCTTCTGTCCCAGAGCCACCCAGAACCCTGATTCTTGAGAATCAAGAAACCACCTAGAAAGGCCTTAATGACCTCACAGGCACTCTTCCAAAAAGACAGCATAACTGGAATGAGAGGCCTGGGTCTGTCTCCTGCCTTAGCAGGCCTATCAATTTCTTGTCAGTCTCTTTTTCTCCTTGCTCATATTAAAAGGAAGCATGGAGTTCTAATGCTCCCATAGACTATGTATTTTGGCAAGACACTTCACTACTCCAGGTCTCACTTTCCCCATCTGTAAAACAGGGTTTGGACTAGGTGTTCCCTGGTATTCTGTGATTTGCCTCTTGCTGCCATTCTTTCTCTCCTCTGCTTCTCTGTATTTTTCTTCTGTTATCCCTGGGGATGCTCAGGTTCACTCGATTGTCTGTATTTCTCTGTGGTTGTAGCAAGGACTCAGCCTCATGTAGCATGAATAGGGGTGTGGTTCATGACGTGTTGACCCAGCAGAGAGCTCCCTCTCACTGACTTGTTCTGCATGTGTAGAGTCTCCCCATTTTTTTTTAACCCAACCCTTTCCCCTTTTTCCTACCCTACAGCTCTGTTCCATGTAAGCTGCCAACAGTTTCACTGAACAGTGGGGTATGTGATGGTTTTGGCATGACATCTTCAGTATGAGGGGGACAGTCTGACTTCACTTTGAGGGTGTGATGTCTGTAGCTATGTGGAAGGTAAAAATAGTGGTGTGATTATGAACCAAAGGAATTTATGTTTTGTAACTTGGGTACTTTATTTTGCATTTTGTTATAGTATTAAAAATACTTTTTTCCTGTTTGGGGGTCTTACCGTCTTTTTTTATAAGTGTATTCAGGCCTTTCTCTGATAATTGTTTCAGTCTCCTCAAAATTCATCTCCCTTCTTCCTACTGTACTTAATGTCTTCTTTCTGTTGACTCTTTTTGGGAATAAGGAGCAACAGGCTTTTGTCTCCCCTCATCCTCAGCCTCCCGTTCAACTTGTTTATTCTCCCAGAAACCTCCTTATAACATGCTTCCGTTTCCCCAGTTTTCCTTATGCTTGAAAAGTAGACCCAAGATAACATAATCTTAGAAACACACACAATGGTTTCTTTTTCTTTTTTTTTCTTTTTTTTTTTTTTTTTTTTGAGACGGAGTTTCGCTCTTGTTGCCCTGGTTGCAGTGCAATGGCGCAATCTCGGCCCACTGCAACCTCCGCCTCCCAGGTTCAAGTGATTCTCCTGCCTCAGCCTTCCGAGCAGCTGGGATTGCAGGCATGCGCCACCATGCCTGGATAATTTTTTTTTTTTTTTTTAAATTTCTAGTAGAGACGGGGTTTCTCCATGTTGGTCAGGCTGGTCTCAAACTCCTGACCTCAGGTGATCCGCCCGCCTCAGCCTCCTGAAGTGTTGGGATTACAGGCATGAGCCACCACACCCAGCCAGAAACACAACGGTTCCTACTGGTTTTTTGCTTGTTTGTGTAAAGAGCAACTTTGAGAGGGATATATGGCGTCTGGAAAGGAGAACAATTGCTTTCCTAGACTCACCCAAGACTGGCCCCCCCTAGAAAATGCACTCTCCTCCCCAAAATCCGCCCCCTCACAGGAGGCAGGGTTTTTCTTTTGGGCAAACCTGCTCCTGGGGAGAGGAGGTGGCAAAACCTGTTTGAAGATGAGGTTACCTCCCCTCCACACCTCCCTCCTTGGAGGCAAGAACTACAACAGCTGAGACAGAAAAGAGGTAAAGAAGTGTTGGGGGCTGGGACAACCAGCTCCCCAACAACTCCTAGGTGTTTAAAGAAGGAGGCAGGAAGACTTGTGAAGATGGGAACTATACAAGAGGCAGGAAAAAAGACAGATGTTGGGTAAGTAAGATCCTGGCTCACTTGATTGGTAACAGGGAATAAATAGTCCTGAGAGACTTCCCCACCACCCAGCTCTTACTGGGTCAAATCTCGGGTTCCTCAAGGAGACAAGACTGTAAGAGAATTTGCAGAGAAGGGATGAGAGTGGTTGTAGGTAGGAAATGTCAGTATGGTATGGATCTGGGGAACAGGGGATTCCAGGATCATTCCCTGGTTTAAAAATAAAGGAAGTTTCTATAATATGTTGTATCTGATAAATCTGCCTGTGTTCTTTGTTTTCTAACCCTCACCCTCCAGAATGGCCATTAGGAAAGCTGAACCAGAACTGAGTTTAGGTCCAGGTTCTCGTTGTGGCAAATCCGTCTCCTTACCTTCTTCCTCCACCCCTCCACCTATGCCATGTTTTCCCTTAGCCACTCCCCAGCTGGGTGGAGGAAAGGCAGGCCTGACTAGGTGCCGTCTTCCTGACTTCGCTCAGTGATAGCTGGGTGGGTCTAGCTGGGTTCCAGCCCATTGTAATGTGGGATATCTCTAACCCCAACTTCGTAGGTGGAGCAATTGCTATAGAGGTAAATATGATTAACTTTACATTCCATCTTTCCTCTGCTCTCAAACCCAACAAGCAGGTAATCTACTTCTAGCAAGTGGTGAAGGTAAGAGAAACATCTGTATAGGAGGCAAGAGATCTAAGTTCTTTTGAAGGCCTGCCCTCTGCTCTGTATCTCAATTACTGTTCTTCATTTCAGTTATTCTTACCTACTATTCAATTCCCTTAATCTTTTCTTCTTGGGGGGCTGTCTTAGGGTCAGGGAGATTGCAGAAGCCCCAGAACTAGAAGCAGCCCTGAGACATGGGGAATTGGAGCTGAAGGAGGAATGGCAGGATGAAGAATTCCCTAGGTGAGGATGTGTGAGGGCAGCTGGGAGAAGGGAGGGATGGTCACGAATGGACGGAGGGGATGGCGCAGCAGCTCATGGCTGTAATCCCAGCACTTTGGGTGGCCGAGGCAGGTGGATCACTTGAGCTCAGAAGTTCAAGACTTCTCTGAGCAACATGGCATAACCCCATCTCTACAAAAATATAAAATTTAGCCAGGTGTGGTGGTGCATACCTGTAGTCCCAGCTACTCGGGAGGCTGAGGTGGGAGGATTGCTTGAGCTCTGGAGGTAGAGGCTGCGGTGAGCTATGATTGTGACACTGCATTCCAGCCTGGGCAACACAGTGAGACCCTGTCTCAAAAAACAATTAAAAAAAAAGAAAGCATAGGTGATAAAATCATGGTGGGGAGAGAGAACCTATATATTGAGTCCTGGCTTGATGCCTTTGGTGTATATCTCTGCCGCCTTTTAATCTCTTCCCCTCTAGATTGCTTCCTGAGGAGGTTGACCCTTCTGAAGATCCTGGAGACCCTAAAGGAGATTCACAGGCAGGTAGGTCAAGTAGAAACCAGGCCTCAAGTTCTTGATTCCAGTCCAGTAAAGGGCTATACCACCTCTATCCTTTTACAGTTCCATTTCCCCTTCCCCAAATCTCCCCTGCGTCAGTCCTTCTTCAGCGTTCAACCGATATTATCACTTTCACATACAGGAATTCTAGCCCTCTCGGCCCTCCAACGCACACACCCATCTTGGTTCTCTTTTTCCCCCTTTCTCCAACTGCAGGTACCCCCAGCACTTTAGCCCTGTGTGGCCAGCGCCCCATGCGCAAGCGTCTTTCTGCCCCAGAGTTGCGGCTGAGTCTGACTAAGGGGCCTGGAAATGATGGAGCTTCGCCCACCCAGTCTACGCCTTCCTCTCCTGATGGAAGTTCTGACCTGGAGGTAGACGAATTGGAGACACCTTCAGACTCGGAGCAGCTGGACAGTGGACATGAATTTGAATGGGAAGGTGGGAAACAAACCAGAGGACTCAGCTGGTAGAAGTAGAGGCTAGAGCTAAAGGATCAGGATGGACTTAATGGGATTGCAGTTAGAACTAATAAGGTGGGACCAAGGGCTGCAGCCAGCAAAATTAGTTTCCTCAAATGGAACAGTAGGGCTTATAGGTCCAATGTGAGAGTAGTCAGTAGAGGGGGAGGGGAGCCCTTTGTTTATTAAGGAAAATTTAATAGAATGCCTGTTATATACTATCATGTATAGGACTGGGGTTATAAAGAGAGGCCCTACAGGTAATTCCCTGCTTAGTAGGAAACAAACATATATAAAAATAATTGCAGGAGCCGGGCGCGGTGGCTCACACCTGTAATCCCAGCACTTTGGGAGGCCGAGGCAGGTGGATCACGAGGTCAGGAGATCGAGACCATCCTGGCTAACACGGTGAAACCCTGTCTCTACGAAAAATACAAAAAATTAGCTGGGCGTGGTGGCGGGAGCCGGTAGTCCCAGCTACTCGGGAGGCTGAGGCAGGAGAATGGCGTGAACTCAGGAGTGGAGCCTGCAGTGAGCCGAGATGGTGCCACTGCACTCCAGCCTGGGCGACAGAGCAAGACTCCATCTCAAAAAAAAAAAAAAAATGCAGTTAAAGGTTATGATCTATACATGTGTAGGGTACAGTGTAGACAGGGAGAAGGAAAAGTCAGTTCTACCTGAGAGATGTTAGGAAAGGCTTCATGAAGGAGATGATTCTGAGCTAAGTGTTGAAAGCTGAAGCTGACATTTATCAGGTAGTTGGAGAGAGGGCATTCTAAGGAAAAGAAGCAGAAGCAACTCAAGCAATAGCATGGCATGTTGGTGAGTTCAAAGTATGAGCATGACTATTTTAATATGAAGGGCTGGGAGGTGAAGAGAGAATGACAAAAGATAGTGCTGCTGGGTTAAGTAGACAAAGGTCACATCATGGAGGCCCTTGCTGCCATGCTAAGGAGTTTAGGTTTTATCTTGTAGACAATAGGGAGTCATGATAAGTTTTTTTGTGTTTTGTTTTTGATACAGAGTCTTGCCCTGTTGCCCAGGCTGGAATAAAGTGGTGCAATATAGGCTCACTGCAACCTCTGCTTCCCAGGTTCAAGTGATTCTTGTTCCTCAGCCTCCTGAGTAGCTGGGATTACAGACATGCACTACCACATCTGGCTAATTTTTATATTTTTAGTAGAGATGGGGTTTCACCATGTTGGCCAGGCTGATCTTGAGCTCCTGGCCTCAAGTGATCTGCCTGCCTTGGCCTCCCAATGTGCTGGGATTACAGGTGTGAGCCACATGCCTGGCCCAGTAAGGTTTTAATGAAAGGAGTAACATGATCAAATTTAATGACTCTGAAAAGATTGGAAACAACCTAAAGATCCAGCAGTAAGATATTACGTATGTTATGGTGCATCCATCCAGTGGAATACTAAATACTAGGCAACATTTTGTTTTTGAGACAGTCTTACTCTGTTGCCCAGTCTGGAGTGCAATGCACGATCTTGGCTCACTGCAGCCTCAACCTCCTAGGCTCAAGCAATCCTCCTGCCTCAGCCACCCAAGTATCTGGGACTATAGGCACATGCCACCACACCTGGCTGATTTTTATATATTTTTGTAGAGACAGGGTCTTGCTACTTTGCCCAGGCTGGTCTTGAACTCCTGGCCTCAAGCAATCCTCCTGCCTCAGTCTCCCAAAGTGTTGGGATTATGGGCCTTAGCCACTGTGCCTGGCTATGCAACTATTTTTTAAAATGAAGCAGTTCTTAGGCCGGGAGCAGTGGCTCACGCCTGTAA
Organism: Macaca thibetana thibetana; assembly: GCF_024542745.1. Taxonomy (NCBI): domain Eukaryota; kingdom Metazoa; phylum Chordata; class Mammalia; order Primates; family Cercopithecidae; genus Macaca; species Macaca thibetana. The sequence continues at coordinate 123,448,065 of NC_065578.1, forward strand.
TCCCAGCACTTTGGTAGGCTGAGGCGGTTGGATCACCTGCGGTCAGGAGTTCGAGACCAGCCTGACTAACATGGAGAAACCCCATCTCTACTAAAAATACAGAATTAGCTGGGCATGGTGGCACACACCTGTAATCCCACCTACTTGGGAGGCTGAGGCAGGAGAATCGCTTGAACCCGGGAGCAGAGGTTGCGGTGAGCCAAGATCGCGCCATTGTACTCCAGCCTGGGCGACAAGCAAAACTCCGTCTCAAAAAAAAAAAAAAAAAAAAAAAAAAGCAGCTCTTTCTTGCTATGGAAAGATCATGCAGAATGGTGGGTATAATATATTATCATTTGAATAAAAAGCTAAAGAGGCTGGGTGCAGTGGTTCACACCTGTAATCCCAACACTTTGGGAGGCTGAGGAGGGCAGATCACCTGAGCCCAGAAGTTGGGACCAACCTGGGCAACAAAGTGAAACCCTATTTCTACGAAAAAAAAATTTTTTTTAATTGGCCGGGCTTTGTGGCACACATCTGTAGTCCCAGCTACTCGGGAGGCTGAGGTGGGAGGATCACCTGAGCCTGGGAAGTCGAAGTTGCAGTAAGCCAAGATCATGCCACTCCACTCCAGCCTAGAAGACAGAGTAAGACCCTGTCTCAAAAAAAAAAAGGTAGAGAAGACAGGAAAACTTGCTCTAGCAGTGGTATAGAGAGTGGATTGGAAAAAAACAGAGTAGAGGCAGGGAAAGCAGTCAGGAGGCTAGTACCAAGGCCAGGTGAGAAATACTAAGAACACAAACCAGGATAGCAGTATGGAAAGGATGATGAAAGAATATCATAGAGATAGATGGAAGACAATCTGGAGTCCAGTTGATTTCAGGGCTGATAGAGAAGAAAGAGTTTCACATGACATGCAGTTTTCTCACTAGCCAGGTATGCTGATGTGTACCCATAGCCCTAGCTGCTTGGGAAGCTGGGGTGGGAGTATCACTTGAGCCCAGGAGGTCAAAGCTGCAGTGAGCAAAGGTCGAGCCACTGTACTCCAGCTTGGGTAGCAGAGTGAGTCCCTGTCTCTAAAAGAAAACAACAACAACAATAATAATAATAATACAGTTTTCTCATTCAGGCAGCTAGATGGATTGAGTCATTCATCAATATAGGAAATATGGCCGGGCATGGTGGTTCATGCCTGTAATCCTAGCACTTTGGGAGGCCAAAGCAGGTGGATCACCTGAGGTCAGGAGTTCGAGACAAGCCTGGCCAACAAGGCAAAACCTTGTCTCTACTAAAAATACAAAAAATTTGTTAGCTGGGGTGGCATGCACCTGTAGTCCCAGCTACTCAGGAGACTGAGGCAGGAGAATCACTTGAACCTGGGAGGTGGAGGTTGCAGTGAGCCAAGATCGCACCACTGCACTCCAGCCTGGGCAACAGAGCAAGACTCCATCTCAGAAAAAAAAAAAAAAAAGGAAATAGGAAATATGAGGGAGAATAAGAAGAATGATTTATTTATTATTATTATTATTATTATTATTTTTGAGACAGTCTCGCTCTTGTTGCCCAGGCTGTATTATTAGTATTTTTTTAGAGACAAAGTCTTACTCTGTCACCCAGGCTAGAGTGCAGTGGTATGATCATAGCCCACTGAAGCCTTGAATTCCTGGGCACAAGTGATCCTCCCACCTTGGCCCTCCAAAGCAGAAGAGAATGATTATGAGTTCCATTTTTTTTTTTTTGTTGTTATTGTTTTGTAATTTGTAATTTTATTATTTTTTAAAATTTTTTGTAAAGATGAGGTCTCACTTTGTTGCCCAGGCCGGTCTCAAACTCCTGGCTTCAAGCAGTCTTCCTGCCTTGGCCTCCCAAAGTGCTGGGATTACAGGAACGAGCCACTGAGCACAGCCTTGAGTTCCCTTTTGAATCTGGTGATTTGTTGATGACAAGGAGACACCAAGTGAAGATGTTTTTGTTTTTGTTTTCGTTTTTGATACAGAGTCTTGCCCTGTTGCCCAGGCTGGAGTAAAGTGGTGCAATATAGGCTCACTGCATTTAGGGATATGGCTAGAGTTAGAACAGAAGCCTGGGTTACAGGCTGGGTGTGGTAGCTCATGCCTGTAATCCCAGCACTTTGGGAGGCCAAGGTGGGCTGATTGCTTTGAACTCAGGAGTTCAAGACCAGCCTAGGCAACATGGCAAAACTCTGTTTCTACAAAAAATACAAAAATTAGCTGGGCATGGTGGTGCGTGCCTGTGGTCCCAGCTACACAGGAGCCTGAGGCTAGAGAATCGCTTGAGCCCAGGAAGTGGAGGTTGCAGTGAGCTGAGATTGTGCCACTGCACTCCAGCGTGGGCTACAGAGTAAGACTCTTTCTCAAAAAAAAAAAAAAAAAAAAAAAGCCTGGGTTAGAGAGGCAAATTTGGGATTACAGACATCATTTCCTTACTGGTGGAACTGAAGACATGGGACTAGATGAGCTCATCTAGGGAAAATCATTTAAAGAAAGAAAGAATCTCAGCCAGGCTCAGTGGCTCATGCCTATAATCCCAGCACTTTGGGAGGCCGAGGCGGGTGGATCACGAGGTCAGGAGATCGAGACCATCCTGGCTAACACAGTGAAACCCCGTCTCTACTAAAATACAAAAAAAAATTAGCTGGGCGTGGTGGCAGGTGCCTGTAGTCCCAGCTACTCGGGAGGCTGAGGCAGCAGAATGGCATGAATCGGGAGGCGGAGTTTGCAGTGAGCCAAGATTGCGCCACTGCACTCCAGCCTGGGTGACAGAATGAGATACTGTCTCAAAAAAAAAAAAGGAAAGGAAAGAAAAGAAAAGAATCTCAAAAAATACCTGATACTGCTAAGGGTCATAGTGCAAGGTCATCCTAAGTCCATCATCTAGTTAAAAGGTGAGGATAGTGAGTCACAGGAGAAAGAAACCAGCAAGATATTGGGTTGATGGGACAAAACAGGGCTAAAGAGTCAAGGAAAAGGCCAGATGCAGTGACTCATGCCTGTAATCCCAGCACTTTGGGAGGCCAAGGTAGGTAGATCGCTTGAGCTCAGGAATTTGAGACCAACCTGGGCAACATGGTACAACCCCATCTCTACCAAAAAATTAGCTGAACGTGGTGGCATGTGCTTGTGGTCCCAGCTACTCAGGAGGCTGAGGTGGGAGGATCACTTGAGCCTGGGAGGCGGAGGTTGCAGTGAGCTGAGATTGCACCACTGCACTCCAGCCTGAGTGGCAGAGTGAGACTCTGTCTCAAAAAAAAGGAAAAAAAAAAAAATCAAGGAAAAAATCGAGGAATGACAGATTAGGGTAACAAACTAGGAATCTGAGGAAGTTACAAAAAACTGAAGGTAGAAAATCGCCTGATCCTTCCCCATCCCTCTCTTTTAGATGAACTACCCCGGGCAGAGGGTCTGGGTGCCAGTGAGGCAGCTGAAAGGCTGGGCCGAGGTTGTATGTGGGATGTGGCTGGAGAAGATGGACGTCACTGGAGGGTGTTCCGAATCGGACCACGGGAGCAGCGCGTAGACATGACTGTCATTGAGCCCTATAAGAAAGTCCTGTCTCATGGAGGTAATGGCTAGCATAAATGGAGGGTAAGAGCTATGGCTTCTTTTTTTTTTTTTTTTTTTTTTTTTTTTTGAGACGGAGTCTCGCTCTGTCACCCAGGCTGGAGTGCAGTGGCCGGATCTCAGCTCACTGCAAGCTCCGCCTCCCGGGTTCACGCCATTCTCCTGCCTCAGCCTCCCGAGTAGCTGGGACTACAGGCGCCTGCCACCTCGCCCAGCTAAGTTTTTGTATTTTTAGTAGAGACGGGGTTTCACTGTGTTACCCAGGATGGTCTCGATCTCCTGACCTCGTGATCCGCCCGTCTCGGCCTCCCAAAGTGCTGGGATTACAGGCTTGAGCCACCGCGCCCGGCCTGAGCTATGGCTTCTTAATAAAATGCCTAAGCTGGAGACTCAGTCATTGGATCCAAAATCTATCCTGTAACTTCCAAAGACCCTCAGAGTCCCTCAATTTAAACAGATATACTATCTATCAATACATATTTGTTGACCAAATGAATTTTCCCCTTATACTCTCCAGGTTACCACGGTGATGGCCTCAATGCTGTCATCCTTTTTGCTTCCTGTTATCTACCTAGAAGCAGCATCCCCAACTACACCTATGTCATGGAACACTTGTTTAGGTGAGGTGGAAGGCCTGAAGGGCTACAGGGCAGTGTTAGGGAGGGAAAAGTGAAAAAGAACTCCTTCAAAGATCAGTAGCTGATGGGAGAGTACAGTAATGTTCCTCTCACTCCCTGAAACCCCCAACAGATACCTTCCCTGCAATTTCATCCCCCCAGGTATATGGTGGGAACTCTGGAGCTGCTAGTAGCTGAAAATTACCTGCTTGTTCATTTGAGTGGAGGCACAAGCAGGGCCCAAGTTCCACCTCTGAGCTGGATACGCCAGTGTTACCGTACCCTGGATCGGCGGTGAGACCTGGGATGAGAGGGCTACAACTGTCTATCTCATCTTTTTTTCCCACCTTTCTATTATTTCTTCTTCCATTTAGTCCTTTCCTATTGTCTTTGTCCTTCCACATTCCTTTCCCAGCTCTTTTGTCTTCTGTCCTCTCCTGGAGTCAGGGAAATCTAGCTTCAAATCTTGCCATTACCACATTACCATTTACTAGCTATATGGCTTTGGACAAGTCACTTAACCTCCCTGGGCTTCAGCTTCAGCTGGCTGTGTTATCCAGACTGGAGTACAGTGGCATGATCTCGGCTCATTGCCACCTCTGACTGCCAGGCTCAAGCGATCCTCCCACCTCAGCCTCCCAAGTAACTGGGACTACAGGCATGGGCCACCATGCTCGGCTAACTTTTGTATTTTTTGTAGAGATGGAGTTTCACCATTTTGCCCAGGCTGATCTCAAACTCCTGAGCTCAAGTGATCTGCCCGCCTCCACCTCCCAAAGTGCTGGGATTATAGGCATGAGGCACTGCACCTGGCCACTTTAGCTTCTTTATCTGTAAAATGGCAATGATTATACTTTTGCCACTGGGTATTTGTGAAAAGCAATTAAATTAGTGTGGCATATTGCCTGGCACACAGGAAGCACTCTTCTCTTCTCTCAGTCTTGCTATTTATTTCCCTTTCCATACCTCCATTATCTTCTTCTCTGCCTTCCTCACTGACCTATGTGTCTTCTCTGTCACCAGGCTGTAGTGCAGTGGTGCGATCATGGCTCACTGGAACCTCTGCCTCCCTGGCTCAAGCCACTCTCCCACCTCAGCCTTCCAAGTAGCTGGGAGTACAGGCATGCGCCACCACCATGCCTAGCTAATTTTTGTATTTTGTTGTTGTTGTTGTTAGAGACAGGGTTTTGCCATGTTTCTCAGGCCAGTCTTGAACTCCTGAGCTCAGGTGATCTGCCTGCCTCAGCCTCCCAAAGTGCTGGGATTACAGGCGTGAGACACTGTCCCTGGCCCTATGTCTTCTTTTCCTTCTCAGGATTTTTTTTTCCCCTTTTGTTTCCCCCATCTCCCTTTGCTCACTTTTCTCTTCTTGCCCCCTTTCCTTTTTTTGTCCTTGCTGGTCTTCTTCCACCTAGAGTTTTATAAGTAATCTTGGTCATGGAGCAATGCAAAAGCATGCAAAAGGAACTTACGCAAGGGTAGGGCACAAGAGGGAAATGGAGCAGAAAAAGACCAGGTGGCTGGGCGCGGTGGCTCATGTCTGTAATCCCAGCACTTTGGAAGGCCGAGGTGGGCGGATCACAAGGTGAGGAGTTCAAGACCAGCCTGGCCAACATAGTGACAAGTCACCATCTCTACTAAAAATATATAAAAATTAGCTGGGCATGGTGGCATGTGCCTATAATCCCAGCTTCTTGGGAGGCTGAGGCAGAAGAATTGATTGAAACCGGAAGGTGGAGGGTTGCAGTGAGCCGAGATCGCACCACTGCACTCCAGCCTGGCGACAGAGCGAGATTCCGTCTCAAAAAAAAAAAAAAAAAAAAATCTGAAAGGAGAGTTTTTTAAAAGTGAGGATCATGGAGGGCTAAATAAGATGGGCGGAGCTGAGATTACAGCTGACGGAATGGGGATTAGACCCAAGTACCAGATAAATCTAGAAACTAGAGAAGTGAAGGAAGTTACAGTACAGAAAACAGTTCCACTTGATCTTCACACATAAAGGTGGAAGAAGAAATAGGATGATCTCCTGTTGTTTTTCAGGCTACGGAAAAACCTGCGAGCCCTGGTGGTTGTCCATGCTACATGGTATGTGAAGGCATTTCTGGCACTGCTTCGGCCCTTCATCAGGTACTAGTTCTAGGAACAAGGACTCCCTTCTCCTTCCCCCCATTTTCAAAATCAAGATTAAGATCTTTCTCCACCTTGATTCTTTCTAGCCTTAACCACTCTACTTCTACATTTTTCTTTGCAAGGATTTTTGGGAACCCTTCTCCCAATACAAAACACAGTTGGTTTATTCTCTCTTTTCAGTTCCAAATTCACACGAAAAATCCGTTTTCTGGACAGCCTGGGGGAGCTGGCGCAACTCGTATCCCTGGATCAAGTCCACATCCCTGAAGCTGTCAGACAGTGAGTTTCACACTTAAGGATAAAGCTTTGGGGGTGGGATGTGTAAAGCCAATCCCTACTTTTTTAATGCCTTGGGGGACATACAAAAGAACGAAAAGACAGAGGCCCTGCTTTTGGGTGCTTTAATATATATGGGGAAACTGCACACACCCAGAGAAGAAATGAAGGACACTATTGCATCCAACAAGAATAAATGAAAAAAAAACCTATATATATAAGTGCAGAGGCAATAAGGAATAATCACAGTGCAGAGGAGATTCCGACTGGCCCTAGAAATTAGGAAGAGATGTGTTGGAAGTGAACAGATGATATCCAGTGGGGGAGAGGGCATTAGGGAGCAAAAGTGCTAAATGATGACTCAACCCAATCATCTAGCCCTTCCAGTTCACCTGGCTTGTCTCCCCAAACCAGAAAGTAAAACCCAAGTCCTGCCCCTGAACCTCTTCTCTCCTCTCGTCTCCCCTCCCTCTCCTAGGCTGGACCGGGATCTCCATGGCTCAGGAGGGACCTAACACAGGACTGGATAAAAGGCCTTAGAACCAGTTAGTGATCTGCCTACACCTGAATCCCTGAAACATCTGAGCTGTTTTGTAAATCATCTTATCCCCAATCTCAGTACCACTGGATCTTCACTTCTCAGTGGGATTTTGTCCTTTGCATGACCCTGCCTTCAGCAGGGCTTTGAGACTGGGAAGCTGGTCTGCTGGGTGACTTTCATTCCAGTTGTTGGGGCGGAAGGCTGAATGTAGGGTCATTTTGTATGGGATATGCAGAGCTCTGGGGTTGTTTTGTTTTTTGAGTTGGAGTCCGGCTCTGTGGCCAAGCTGGAGTGCAGTGACGCCATCTTGGCTCACTGCAACCTCTGTCTCCTGGTTCGAGCCATTCTTCTGCCTCAGCATCCCGAGTAGCTGAGACTACAGGCACACACCACGCCCAATTAATTTTTTTGTATTTTTAGTACAGACAGGGTTTCACCTTGTTGGCCAGGATGGTCTTGATCTCTTGACCTCGTGATCTGCCCGCCTCAGCCTCCCAAAGTGCAGAGATTACAGGTGTGAGCCACTGCGCCCGGCCAGAGCTCTGGGTTTTAATCCTACTTTAGCTGTAGAACCTTGGGCAAATCATCTTTTTGGGTCCTCATTTTCCTCCTCTCTAAGTGGAGGGGCTGTGATCCTTCCACCTTGGATGGAAGAGGCTTACCTGACAGCCAGCCTGCCTGCTGGGAGCCAGGAGAGTCAGCTCCTTAAATCTTGAAGAACCCCTGTATGCCCTTTTCCTTCTAAGTCATGTCTGCTGCCTGTGAGCCTGGGAAGGAGTGCTTTCAAAACCTGTATTTTGCGCTTTAGTAAATTTAGAACTGTAGAGACTAATAAACTGCGATGAGACATTTAAGCTCTACTCCAAAGAAGTGAACGACTCTTTCACCACCCCTTGCATCCCAAACCTTCTTTCGGTTCTGGCAGAGTTCTTGCCGCAGAGATTCCTTAGGAGCACCCCGCGCGGTGCGCGGGCGCCTGCGCGTCGAACCCCACCCCCTTCCCCGCGGGCCTCGGTTCAAACGACCCAGTGGGTCTAGAGCGGAAGGGAGGGAGCGAAGGTAGGAGGCAGGGCCTGCCTCAGTGGCCTCCCTCCCAACCCCAAGAGCCCAGCCCCATGGTCCCCGCCGCCGGCGCGCTGCTGTGGGTCCTGCTGCTGAGTCTGGGTCCCCGGGCGGCGGGGGCCCAAGGCCTGACCCAGACTCCGACCGCAATGCAGAGGATCAGTTTACGCTCTGCGGGCCCCAGGACCCGCAGCTACCGGAGCACCGCCCGGCCTGTTCTTCCCCGGAAGACGAGGATAATCCTAGAGGACGATAATGATGCCATGGCCGACGCCGACCGCCTGGCTGGACCGGCGGCTGCAGAGCTCTTGGCCGCCACGGTGTCCACCGGCTTTAGCCGGTCGTCCACCATTAACGAGGAGGATGGGTCTTCGGAAGAGGGGGTTGTGATTAATGCCGGAAAGGATAACACCAGCAGAGAGCTTCCCAGTGTGACTCCCAGTACAGCGGGGAGTTCCAGCACGAGGTTTATAGCCAATAGTCAGGAGCCTGAAATCAGGATGACTTCAAGCCTGCCGCACTCCCCCGGGAGGTCTACTGAGGACCCGCCAGGCTCGGAGGCCACCCTGAGCCAGTGGTCCACACCCGGGTCTACCCCGAGCCGGTGGCCGTCACCCTCATCTACAGCCATGCCACCTCCTGAGGATCTGCGACTGGTGCTGATGCCCTGGGGTCCGTGGCACTGCCACTGCAAGTCGGGCACCATGAGCCGGAGCCGGTCTGGGAAGCTGCACGGCCTTTCCGGGCGCCTTAGAGTTGGGGCGCTGAGCCAACTCCGCACGGAGCACAAGCCTTGCACCTACCAACAATGTCCCTGCAACCGACTTCGGGAAGAGTGCCCCCTGGACACAAGTCTCTGTACTGACACCAACTGTGCCTCTCAGAGCACCACCAGTACCAGGGCCACCACTACCCCCTTCCCCACCATCCACCTCAGAAGCAGTCCCAGCCTGCCACCCACCAGCCCCTGCCCAGCCCTGGCTTTTTGGAAACAGGTCAGGATTGGCCTGGAGGATATTTGGAATAGCCTCTCTTCAGTGTTCACAGAGATGCAACCAGTAAGTGTTTGGTGATAAGCCAGAGTCTTTGATGATGGGTCTGAAAAGTCTTGATATCTAAAACCCAGTTGCTAAGCCAGCCAGTGTTGCTTACATGAACTGTTACTGACTTACCTGGTTATTGATTCATAACATGCATTGGTTATTCACAATGTTAGCCATTGATTCCACCTTTTTTTTTTTTTGAGACGGAGTCTTGCTCTGTCACCCAGGCTGGAGTGCAGTGGCCGGATCTCAGCTCACTGCAAGCTCCGCCTCTAGGGTTTACGCCATTCTCCTGCCTCAGCCTCCCGAGTAGCTGGGATTACAGGCGCCCGCCACCTCGCCCGGCTAGTTTTCTGTATTTTTTTAGTAGAGACGGGGTTTCACCGTGTTCGCCAGGATGGTCTCGATCTCCTGACCTCGTGATCCGCCCGTCTCAGCCTTCCAAAGTGCTGGGATTACAGGCTTAAGCCACCACACCCAGCTGATTCCACCTATTATTTATTGAGCAACTACTGCTTGGTCATTAGGTAAAATGTCTTACTGCTCATTAGGTGATTAGTGACCAAATAGTTAATAGTTAAGATTGGAAATACTTTTTTTTAAAGACAGAGTTTCACTCTTATTGCCAAGGCTGGAGTGCAATGGCATGATCTTGGCTCACTGCAACCTCTGCCTCCCAGGTTCAAGCAATTCTCCTGCCTCAGCCTCTTGACTAGCTGGGATTATAGGCACTCACCCACTACCACACCCAGCTAATTTTGTTTTTGTTTTTGTTTAGTAGAGATGGGGTTTTACCATGTTGGCCAGGCTGGTCTAGAACTCCTGACTTCAAGTGATCCACCTGCCTCGGCCTCCCAAAATGCTGGGATTATAGGCATGAGCCACTGAGCCTAGCCCTGGAAATTCTTTCTTTTTTTTACAAAGTCTCGCTATATTGCCCAGGATGGTCTTGAACTCCTGGGCTCAAGCAATTCTCCTGCCTCAGCCTTCCAAAGTGCTGGGATTACAGGCATGAGCTACTGTGCCCCTGGCCATAAGATTTTTTTTTTTCAAGACAGGGTCTTACTCTCATCACTCAGGCTGGAGTGTGGTGGTGCAATCACAACTCACTGCAGCCTCCGTCTTCTGAGCTCACGCAATCCTCCCACTTTAGCCTGCTGAGTAGCTGGGACTACAGACATGCACCACGCCTGGCTAACAAGATCTCACTATGTTGCCCAGGCTGGTCTCCAACTCCTGAGCTCAAGGGATCTGCCCACCTTGGCCTTCCAGAATTCTGGGATTACAGACATGAACCACCATGCCCAGCCCATAAAGACTTTTTGATGCACAGATAATTAACAGATATGGAGGATCTTAATCAATTAATAGTTTTGACCTAATACAGCTTAATAGCAACAACTGCCAAAATTTGAGGTCTTACTATGTGCACTTTACCTGAATCGATCTTCACACCCTATGAGGTATTATTATCCCCGCTTTTCAGATGAAGAAATTGAGGTTTACAAAGCTAGTAAGTGGCAGAGCCATGAGATTTAAATCAGGTTTGACACCAGTGCCAACCCTCTTCACCACTACCATCTGGGAGAACTGTCCTTCCGGGACAAGGAAGGATAGTCCTCTGCTTTACCCAGAATTACCAAAGGTTCTGATTGACTTGATAAGGTTTCAATTGATACGGATGATAGGACTTTGAGGAGGGAAAGGTGATAAACAAAGCATATGCTTGGTCATTTTGCTTGTTTCTGTGTTTCTCCTTGTGTGCCCAGTACCATTATTGCATACAAAAATAAGTAAAGGGTGGCCAATAGGGTTGAGGGAATATGGGTTTGTGGGAGGGGGAGATGAAGCAAGGAAGGGAAAGAATATAGATGTGGTTGTAATTTCCCTTTTTCTCTATTTTTTTTCCTTACCCAGATAGACAGAAACCAGAGGTAATGGCCACTTCATCCACATGAGGAGATATCAGCATCTCAACCTCTCATGCCCTTTCAATCCTAGCACCCACTAGATATTTTCAGAACAGAAAAACAAAACTGGAAAATACATTGTTTGGTCTTGTGTTTCTTTACAGAGGTACCTGAGGGAGGAGAGACATAAATCTCTTCATCACTAAGACTGAACTGTGTAACTAGCAGCCTCTGGCTTATTCCCTACTCCCTGTCCCTCAGGATAAAATGTTGATATTGCTCATTTTCCTCATTTCCAACATTGTTTTAAAACAACTACTTCTTTTACAGGCTTGAAAAATCTCAAATAAACGCTAAGAAAAGGGAGTAGGAAGAACAAGGAGTTGAGCCCTTGAAAGATGACATTGGTCTTCTTGCCTTCATAATACTTGGCCCTCTCTCCTCAGAAGGGCAATGTTGGTACAAAATTCCATCTTGGCCACTTTGGAGGAGTTATCTTCATTAGCCACATCCATCCTTTAATCCAACACACACCTGCAGTGATTACTGTGCAACTATTTTGCTTAAATTTTTTTATTTGAAAAATGTATTTAAAAGTCCAACAACTTTTTAATATAAATTATGACTCTCAAACCCATTCCCATCACTTTATTAGTGATGGTAGCATACATATTAGAGAAGGTAGCTAAAGGCAAGAGAGCACCAAAGGAAAAAGACTGTGTCCAAAGAACAGGTATTAAATGGGGCTGAAGATCATGGTAACCAGAGATTTCCAGGAGTCTCTAATCTTTCTACCCTATCCTGTTAACCCTTTAGATCTCTAGTATAACACTCAGGCTACTGAGGTATTTTAGGGCAACAAGTTGGGTTACTTTCAGAGCAACCAGCTTGACTGGAACTGAGAGTAAATTGGGAATGTAGGACCAATCTTAGACCCTGAAAAATGGCAGAAAATACATGGAAATTAAAAAAAAAAAAAATAGAACCTCAGTCACTGCTCTGTAGGTATAAGCAAACTGAATGGGTGGTGGAATTGGCAGAATGGATACCAGTTCCTACCTTCCTGACCCCACTACCATAGAACAGGATGTTTCCTGTTGCAAATGGAATGAGACCCCAGCCTTGTCTCACAGCAGGCAGGAGCTCATCTGTCTTGTTCTGCCTTCCTTATTACCCTGGAAGGGCCAGAACAAAGAACACCTGAGAATACTGAAAGTGCCTAAAGACCCCTGCTCCTACGTTGTTTTCCCATCTAAAGCAGACTCTTCAGCCGGGGGGGGCAGTGGGACCTGGTCTTCAGACAAAACTCCCTGAGTCTAATGTGTGTCTGGTTCTAGGACTAGGGCACAGAAATAGAGCTTAAAATTTGGGGAGGATAAGGAGTGTATCTACTGCTTCTCTCTCCCCCATCCTCAATCCTACCATACCCTGTTCATATCTACACTGCAGGAACCACTTCTCCAGAGGGCGAGAATGGAGGAGCATGGGACCTGTCCATCACAGCAACACGCGAGCACAAGCAAAACACTGAATAAAGAATTGTTTGGAGATTATGTGCAGCCCTGCTGAGCCTCATTTATACGAGCTCCTAGTTCATCCATGGCTCGGGCTTAAGATGAGTAACATGATGAGGGTAGCGTGCCAAGCAGAAATCACTTCAGAGAAAAATATCTTGACTTTAGAGCTGTGGTTCTCAAATGGAGGCGATTTTGCCCCCTAGGAGAAATCTGGCAATGTATAGAGACATTTTTGGTTGTCATAACTAGGGTGGGCCAGGGATGCTGCCAAATATCCTGTAATGCACAAAACAGGAAACAGGTATCCTTTACCAAGAACACTTCAGCCCAAAATGTCAAAGGCATCTCGGTTGTGAAACCTTGTTCTAGAGCCTCTCCCTGCTCCCGTGCTGTGAGGATCTTAAGACTCCTAAACTCACAGATGATTGTTTTCAACCTATTTATCTCACCATCCTCAATGATCAGAAGTTCACCTTGAGATGGACTTACTCCTAGTTCTGCTGCATTCTGGGTTTCTCTCCAGACCCCTCTTCCTCCTCTCACCTGGGCCACCAGGGAGGTTGGCAGAGGGCAGGAAAAATGCCCCAAGACTTAAATGGAATGTCATCAGGTGAAAAGCTATCTCTTACCTTAACTCTTATTCGGTGGGAAACAAGGTTCCTAATAGGGATAGAGTTAAGGGTGGAGGCAACAGCAGGATGGGGATAATTAAGAGAACCTGAATTAAATTTTTAATATTTTAAAAGAGGAAAGTTGCTGGGAAGCTGGTAAACAGAAACAGAGGATTGATTAGAGGCCTAACTAGAGAGAGACACTGGTATTAGCAGAGAGATATTGAGGGGCTGTGAGCCTAAGGTTTGAAATCTAAAGAGTGGAAAAGGGAGTAGTCACCCCCACCAGCCCGTTTGACATCTGCTTTAGTTCATTCCAGGAGGAAGAACGGCAGGGAGGTAGGGAGCTTTTCAGCAAAGCCAGCTTCAGCTTTGATAATTTCACCCACCTACCCCATTTAAGGAGTTCCAGGTTAAGAGTTTAAAAACAGGTGGCACCCAGACCATCATTCAGGAGACAGGAACTCATTCCAGGTTCCTAGAGAACTCCTATCTCAGATCTGAGGGTGTCCAGGGCTTCAGCTGAGCTCCTCTGGCTAACCAGTAGTCACTTGGTCAGTCCTGCTGCCTTGACCCCATCTCCAGGAGGGGCTATAGCCAGAGGGAGTAGAGGGAGTCCAGCCCCCAAGCCTTGTGAGGCACTGTTAGGCAGATAGGGAAAAGAGGGGTCCTTAGATCACTGGTTCAAGGAGGGATCTGGTAGGGGCAGCATTTCTTCTGGGCTGGAAACAGAATGGGGTTTTCAAGATGGCAGAACCTGAAATTTAAAAAAAAAAATTTTTTTTCTTAAAGATTAGCCTCAAAGAAAACCAAGGCTTTAGGAAGAAGGCACTACCTAGTGCAGACTTTAAGCTGTTTCCACAGTGTGTTCTTTACTTCTATCTGCACAACACCCTCTCAGTCTTTCTATATCCTACGGTTGTTTTTTTTTTTTTTTTTTTTTTGAGACAATCTCGCTGTGTTGCCCAGGCTGGAGTGCAGTGGCACGATCTAGGCTCACTGCAACCTCCACCTCCCGAGTTCAAGTGATTCTCCTGCCTCAGCTGCCTGAGTAACTAGGATTACAGGCGTGTGCCATCATGCCTGGCTAATTTTTGTACTTTTAGTAGACACAGGGTTTCACCACGTTGGCCAGGCTGGTCTCAAACTCCTGACCTCAAGTCATCCGCTGACCTCGGCCTCCCAAAGTGCTGGGATTATAGGCGTTAGCCACCATGCCCAGCTTAGATCCCACATTCTTGAATCTTCCCTTCTAATTCCTCCCTATCTCCCATTCTTTTTTTTTTTATTTTTTGAGATAGAGTCTCACTCTATCACACAGGCTGGAGTGCAGTGGCGCGATCTCAGCTCACTGTAACCTCCACCTCCCGGGTTCAAGTGATTCTCATGCCTCAGCCTCCCAGGTAGATGGGACTATAAGAGCATGCCACTGTGCCCAGCTAATTTTTGTATTTTTTGGTAGAGACGGGGTTTTGCCTCATTGGCCAGGCTGGTCTTGAACTCCTAGCCTCAAGTGATCCACCCACCTTAGCCTCCCAAAGTGCTGGGATTACAGGCATGAGCCACCACGCCTGGCCACACCTTTCTTTCTTGCATGAGATCAGGGTTCTGCGTCAGGGTATCAGGTTGTGTTGTTATGGGGGCTGAGGTGTAGGGTGGGTTTCTCTAATCACTCACCGTTCCATTATTGGAGCTATAAGCCCCTAGAATTGCTCCATGGCCTATCTCGGTTTCCCTTGGATCTCATCTGCTCCTGAACTGCACCTGTCTGTGAAAAAACAGATGTGAGACACCTTCCTAAGTCTTCATATCCTACAGTAAGAACTCTACTTTGTGCCCTCCAAGGAAAAGGTTGATGCCATCTCCTTGACAATAGCAGCCATCTACTAACTGCCATTCCTCCTAGGGGAGTCTCAATGCCTCTTTTCACACTGGCCTTCATGAGGATGAGGTAAAATGGGTCTTTTACTAATATTCCCTCACAATGGATTCTCCCCTATATACCTGAGTTTCAGGATCTGGGAAAAGACTATCTTTAGACCCATTTCCCTTATTTTGGGAACAGAAGTGCATCTTAGACATTGTTTAGGATGACGGTGCTCAGCTTTTTTCCTGTCCCAACACTCCTAAATATATGATTTACTCTGACACTGAGATAGCAGCTCTTAATTAGGAGAAGGGAGGATTACAAGCTTTTTGGAAAAAGCCCTCCAACTATTAAGATATATATACCCCCTACCCCAGTGAAGAACAATCTGCTAAGTTGTAAAGATGAGAGAACCTAGGCCCAGACACCTAAAATGCCAGGTCTCAGGTTTCCACAACTTGTGACCAGGACTAGAATCCCAGGTTTTTACTTCCCCATTGAGTATTTTCATATGTCCCTAGCTTAAACTTTCAAAAAGAAGGAACGGTTATAGACCTCACCCCCGTATCAACCTATCCCCATTTCCTTGTTACCATGGCAAGTCCATCTCCGGCCCCCATCTCCCCAGAGCCAATGTGAGTCAGGTGGACAAAATTCATTGGTTCCCCAATCATGGTCCGGTCAATCCGTCTTCTCTTCTTCTTCTGTTTGGAGAAGATAAGGAGTCATGTCTTAAGGCCCCTCCTCCAGTCAGAGTGGAGGAAGGGAAAAGAGTCTTCAAAACCACTAAAAAGCAGGCCGGGCGCGGTGGCTCAAGCCTGTAATCCCAGCACTTTGGGAGGCCGAGACGGGCGGATCATGAGGTCAGGAGATCGAGACCATCCTGGCTAACATGGTGAAACGCCGTCTCTACTAAAACATACAAAAAACTAGCCGGGCGAGGTGGCGGGCGCCTGTAGTCCCAGCTACGCGGGAGGCTGAGCCAGGAGAATGGCGTGAACCTGGGAGGCGGAGCTTGCAGTGAGCTGAGATCCGGCCACTGCACTCTAGCCTGGGTGACAAAGCAAGACTCCGTCTCAAAAAAAAAAAAAAAAAAAAAAACCACTAAAAAGCTAAGGGCCTGGTGGGAAGAGGGGATGTGGCATTGTAACAGGGAAACCACTAGGGCATGAAAGGCAAAGCTGGAACAACAAAAGCACACAGAAGACATGAACCAGAGTAGTGAGGGCAGTGGCCTGTAGAGTGAACACCGGACGAAGAAAGGACACGTCAAAGTCACCTCTGACTGATGACGAAATAATGGGGAAAACTGACAGGTATGCAGCTCCACCTACAAACCCCGCCCAGCTCAGAATGGACAGGAACAGGAGGTAATAGCTAGGACTATTCACTTCTTCCATCACCCAATGCCCTTTATTCCACATATACAGCTGCTTGACTATAGAAGCTCCTGACACAGAGGGAGGCAAGAAGTGTGCTTTTTAGATGGCAGATCCTAGATGGTGTGGCTACCTCACAGCACATGGTAATTGACTGCTCTTTGGGTTAGGATGGGGGTGGGGAGACTCACCGGCTGGGGTTTCTCTACCACACAGCAGCCCAGTTTGTGCCAAAATTCACTCATGTTCCCTGATGGTTCCAGCTTCACTCCTCTGTCTGAGGCCCCAAAGGGCTCTTGCTCTGGTGTTTGGACAACCCACTCCTCACTCTCCCCAGATATAACAACACCCTGGGTTCACTCAGCTGGATGGGTCCAGAGAAAGTAGAATCCCTGGAACCCTTAACTGAGCAGTGAAGGTCAGTGTCTCAGAGCCTGAGAGATGAACAGGACCAGAGAGAGAGGTGGGCAGGCAGGCACAAGGTTATGTCTTCCTCAGACTCGGAACCCTGGATTAGAAGAAAGTAAAAAGAAAGATCAGTGAGAAATCTCCCCCCTCCCCCAATCCTTGAGAAACCTCCTGATGAGCCTATATCTTCTCAGTCCTCCCTGAGAGGCCCGAGACCTGTACACCAACACTCGTTCCCAAACACTACAAACCTCAGTTTGACTCTTAAGATAAAGGAACAGAACCAAAAGGCCACCAAGGGGTTAAGGAGCAGTGGCTGGTGGTACCAAGGGAGAGGAAGGGGACTAGAAGCACTTAGAGTTAAAAGGATGGGTGAGGACCAAAGGACAGTGGCAGAAATTAGCAAAGTTTGGGGTGCTAGAAGCTCCAGCTCCCTTCTCTCTGAGTTTAGGGCAGAAGGGGAGGGGCATTTAAGTGACTCTGAAGAGGAAATAGTGGTTTTTTGTTCTCACAAACAAGGTCTCCACCCTGTCCCTGCGTTTTTTCTTACCTTGCCCTGAATGCTAGAGTTTCTTTAAGAACAGGGGAGCCCTGGACCACTGAGGTCCTAGGAGACTAACTGACAGGTTGGCCCTCAGGAAAGACTTTCTACAATGAGAAATGTTTTCCCCCTCTGCTGCGCTGTTCCTCCTGATTTCCCTCCAGTGAAATCCAATCCCTCCCAGAAGCCAGTTAGCAATTCCTTTATTACCTGACCTTGAGATCCTTCCTGAAGGCTGTGTACATTCTGTTTATCTGTGTCCTGTATCACTGCACTCCTGTGTGTACACCTCTGTTTGCACATGTGTGGCATGGCCATATCTCCACGTGTGTCCAATACAGATCATCTGTGTACAGGTTGTGGGTACATGTGCCAGGTATCTTCTGTCCCATGAGGAATATTTTCCCCACCGTCCACATGTCCTATCTGCCACTCTGCTCTGCCTCACACCCTATAGGGCCCAGGCTCCCCTCCAGCTGTGACCTGTTCTCCCCTCCCTCCTCACCAATTCCATCCTCAAGCTTCGTCAGTCAACCAGACACAAGGAACTTTCCAATAGTACTAGTGTCCAGGGAAGAACTTCCTCCCTTCTCACTACTGCCAGCCAGGGTAGGACACATCTGGGTTTCTTCTTAGACTCACTTGCATTTCCCCAGTCCTATAGTACAGACAACCTCAAAGATTCCAAAAAGGGGAGTTTCATAAATACGACACTTTAACATGAACAGGAATCTCCCTTTCTTCCAGGCCAGGAACACTGATGCTTTGGCACCCCAGACTGATTTAAAAACAAGAGATAGGCCGGGCGTGGTGGCTCACGCCTATAATCCCAGCACTTTGGGAGGCCAAGGCGGGCGGATCACCTGAGGTCAGGAGTTTGAGACCAGCATGGCCAACATGGTGAAACCTCATCTCTGCTAAAAATATAAAAGATTAGCTGGGTGTGGTGGCGCATGCATGTAATCCCAGCTACTTGGGAGGCTGAGGCAGGAGAATTGCTTGAACCGGAGGTTGCAGTGAGCCAAGATCGTGCCATTGCACTCCAGCCTGGGCAACAACAGCGAAACTCCACCTCAAAAAAACAAAACAAAACAAAAAAACAAGATAGCAGGGTGTAGTAGCATGCGCCTGTCATCCCAGGTACTGGGGAGGCTGAGGCAGGAGGATCACTTGAGCCCAAGAGTTGGAGGCTACAGTGAGCCATGTTTGCACCACTGCACTCCAGCCTGGGTGACAGGGCAAGATCCTGTCTCAAATACAAAAAAAAAAAAAACAACAACACACATACACACATAAAGAGAGGTTTTTTAACAGCCTTGAGATGAGATCACACAAACACTCAAATGCAGCGTCTAGGGGAAGGGAGAACCCAGGAGGCTAGGCTTTCTCTTACTTCCCTTCTCACCACTGGAAGGGAGGAGTAACCAGAAGGAGCGGAAGCTAAAACACAGCTGTCCAGAGAGGAGAGCTGTGGTCAGTGGGACGTCAGTGAGTCAGTCATAGGGTTTATCCTGATGGTGGTGGTGGCAGGTGGTAAGGGTTGGGGGAAAATGAAGAATTAGAGGAAACCCCCAACACCAGCAGGCAGGCTGTACTGTGACTGGACTCTCCCTCAACATCTCCTGCCCTGCTCAAAGCTGAGGGACAGAGGTGGATAGTGCTGGGAGCGAAGAGGAGAAGAGAGGGGGAGGAGGAGAGAGGGAAAGGGGCAGTGCAGAGAACAAGGCCATTTCTGTTTCTTTTCCAGGGACCTGACCAGAGCTGGGTGGAGGGAAAGTGTGTGTGTGGGACTTGGCATGAAATGACCAATGATGACGAGATGTGACCAGGAAATTCCATTCCCTAGGACATTAGGGTCTCTGAAACTTGAGGGTGGGGTCAGAGTGTGAAGACAGGTCAGGGTGAATGTGATGGTAGCGCAGGGAAGGGGGGATGGGAACAAAGCCAAAAAAGGAAGTAAGAGCCACTGGCGGCCACTCTTCTTTAAAGCAGCCAGAAGAGAGTGGGTTGAGGAAAAATGAAGTCCTGAGCTGGTCAGCCCAGGCGGAAGAGCCACCGAATCCAACCCCACAGTGGGTAGGGAAGGGGCTGAGAAATCAACAGGAGGGATGAGGATTAGACCGCATAAGGCCACGTCCTTGGTGCTCAGAACTCGGCCTCTCTGAGTTCCAAATGGCAAGAGTGAAATATGGAACCGGGAAAGCCACCCCCCACCCCCACCAAGATCACACTAGGACTTGAGGGTCTCAAAGCTGTTGGGAGGTGAGCAGAAGGGTTAGGAAAGAGGTGCCAGGGAGGAAGGATGTACAGGCTAGTTCTCTGGTCCCATTCGGGCCCCAAACCGGTTCACCCGGTCCCACCGCCTCTGGCCCTAAGGCCTCCAACCCGCGGCCTGACAAGCCCTCACATGAAGCAGCTGGAGAGAAAGAAAGAATCGAGAGAATGGAATGGGCAATTCTGGCTAGAAGCCCAGGGCAGCAGCTGGTCCCTGTGTGGAGACCCCTAGACATGGAGGGCTGCGGAGGGGCTCTGGAGAAGTGGAGTGGACTCCATATTTCAGCCAAGTGACAGGCCCAGCCCCAACCTTCCCCTTCCCCAGGAAAGGTCTTCTGGGGGCTTAAGAGGAAAGAGGGCTAGGCCCTAAGCCTCCCCTCCCCAAATATATTCAATCACTCAGATTCCATATCTGTCTCCCCCTACTACCCAACTCTACCCAGAAGTTCTCTGCTCTTCCCAACCCTTAACCGGATTGGGACCTCCCTGGGAATCTTTCGGACCCTCTCCTTCCCACCCCCACCCCAACATTCCAGTTCCTTCTTTTCCTTCTACTCTTCAGCGGCCTCAGCCGGCGCACCCTAGGAGGGTGGATGAGGACGGCCACCCCGGGCGCGCACCCCGTTCCCAACGCCCCAGCATCTCTGCAGCCCAAGACATCCGCCTTCCCCACACCCCGCATCCGGTGTGTCTCCGCCTGGCCCTGCCGGCGCGGCGGGCGGGCTGGGGGACCAACTGCACGGCCTCACCTGCTCTTCTCCGGTATCCAGACGTTCAGCTACAGCTGGCGGGGGTGAGGGGCTCTGCTCCGTGGCCGCCAGTGTGGGCTTCCCGGGCTAGCTCTGCGGCCCGGTGGGGGAGCCCAGGACGAGCCGGCAGAGGTGGGGCCGGCTGAGGGCGGAAGCGGCGGCGACGCGATTACGAAACCCGTCCGGCTCGAAGCCGAGCGCACAGCTCCCCTCTGGACTGCGGAGGCACTGCACTGTGCGAGGCGTGGGAGGGTGCCTCTGCAGCCCCCCAAGGCCGCCGCCCCTGAGGGGAGAACCGGAGAATGCGGACACGTAGATGAGGGCCTGGTACCCAAGCTGGGGCCCCTGAAATCTCAAGTTCCCTTTGCGCGCCAGGCATTTCGGGGCAAAACGAAGCGGAGCCCCCCAAACCCCGAGACCTAACCAAGTTCAGAGATTCGCAGAAGCACGCCCCCCCACCCCAAATCTCTTCTGTGCTCTACCCAAAATGGAATAGGACTAGGTTTATTTACCCATTGTGAGGGTAGAGAGGCGAGTCGGGAGGATCAGGGATTGGGAGAACGGGTGGAAAAATATGATTCTTAAAAATACCTTGTAACCTGAAGTCCTTAAATTGTAGAAGAGAGGAACACTACTTTCCATTGTAGTCTAGAGTTAAGATTTCAAGTCCATAAATTAGAGGACCTAAAATTAGAGGGCAATTAACTGCTCATTCATTGTGCCCCTAGTCAGCACGGGGATGCTGGAGGAGATCGGGAATAATAGCGCAGACCAATGAGCCTACGGAGACGCTTTAATCGTCTCTTTCCCTCAAGTGTTCTGGAACCTATCATTTGAATTAGCCGAGTCAGGCAGGAGGGGGCGGGGAAATCCTTCCGCCCTTCTTAGGAGGGGCTGCATTGCAGGGGGAGAGCTAACTGACAGACTCAGTCACTGAAGAGGGAAAAGGAGTGAGAAGACAAAGCCGTCAAAGCCCCAACAGCTTTGTATTTCTCCAGCCCGGCACAGATCCCGGAGCCCCCGAGGCACTCCCTCCATCTTTGGAACACGCCAGTAATTGATTGATAACAGGTAAACCAAACTGAGGGAGGGGGGCAGGGGGCTGCAAAGATAGAAGAGCGGCTGCTTATGGTTAGATTGAAAGACCCCACATAAGGTGGGGGACAGCTGAAGAGGAGAGAAGGGGGCGCTATGAACAATGGGTAGTTATTTCTTCACAGCATCCATGCCTTGTTACCTTGTACAGACCATTAATTTCTAACAATTTACATGTAGTTATTTCTCAGCACCTACCTCCTTATTTCAGATATCCTTTTCTGTAATTTATTGTCCTGTGTATTTAATATATTCAGTCTACTTATCTTCCTTTTCAAACCATAATTTGTTCTACCAGCTATTTGATGAATCTTTAGTCCTACTGTATCTCTCTGCCCTCTACTTCCCTATACTTGCAATTTTTTTCCGTAGTGTTCTATGTTTCTCTGTAGGAGGGAGTTTGGGAGGGGGTTATATGGGATAATGTTCAGTGTAATCCTGACCTTTCTTTGGACCATCTCTTTCACTCCACCTCAAATCTTTGCTCCAAAGAAAGAGGCAGCCTGGGGTAGGAAAGGTGGGGGCCTCTGTGTTGGAGAACTGCCTGATTCCATAGTGAAATCAGTATAGCCCACAGGAGCTAGCTATGGGGACAGATTCTGGAAAAGAATGATTATTTGCAGCTCAGTGGAATTGGTGGGGGAATGCTAATAGGAAAATCCAAGTTCTGACTGAGGCACACATTATGAGATGCCAGAGAGCTTCCGCTCCCCTCCACCACCACCACCACCTTGTCTTTCCCCATTCCCCATGGTGGCAGCATGACACAGCAAGGCCCTGTTGAGTAGGCCTTGGATGCCCACAAAGGGTCTGGACAAAGGATATTTGGGTGTGTCTGTGTGCCTCCGAGAGAGATGTATCTTTCTAATCTATATATTTGCTAATCATGTATATCTAAGAACAGAGTGATAATTAGAAATTGCCTTTACCTAAAATACCTGGATAATTTAAAATGAAGGTTAGTGGGAAGCATTTATTGAACATATGTTGTGGTACAAGGCACTGTCGAAACCCTTTAAGTAAATGATACCGTTTAACATAATGATAGATGTAAAGATAGATGAAGTAGGGGTGGAGAGCATTTGTGGAGGGGAAGGGGAAGCTAGCCAAAAAAGGAACCTTTTGCAAAATTTGGAGTATTTGATAATTAAATCCATACTGTATTAAATCAAAAATGTCATTACTATTTACATTAGTGAATAGTATTTTAACTTCAATTTTCTGTGTAGTCTTACTTTATGTTCTTGACTTGATTTTAATGCCACATATGCTTGCATGCATGTCTTTCTTGAATATATTTTGTACCCTGTGTACATGTCTCTGGGTCAATGACATAGAGATTTTAGGCCTTTTGAGTTAATGTTTCATAAAATTTCCTTTAGCTTTTTAAATTGCAAGATAGCTCTACCAAACACTCAGGGACTATTTGAGCAGTTTTTTATACATAGTCTGGTTGTAAGAAAAGGAGTCAGTTTGTCAAAGAGCTTTTTCTTTTTCTCAGATTCTAGCTTGCTCCCTACTGCCCTTTGCTTTTCCCCATTCAGATCACAATTATAGGAACAATCACCTAACCTACGGAATATCTATTCTTCAGCAACTAAGAATTATTTTAAGTTTTGGGAATACTGGTATAGGTTTATATAAAACTGTTGGCAACTATCCATGTACAACACAAAAAGGGATCAGATTGGGAATTATGAGACCTGGATTCTATAGAAACTGGCTGGAAGTCTTCCCATTAATTTCTAAGATGTCTTCTAGTTTTAAAATTCTGTGATTTTTCCTCCCATGATTTTTTTTTTTTTTTTTTTTTTTTTAGTTGGAGTCTCGCTCTGTCGCCCAGGCTGGAGTGCATTGGTGCGATCTTGGCTCACTGCAACCTCTGCCTCCTGGGTTCAAGCGATTCTCCTGCCTCAGCCCTCCGAGTAGCTGGGATTACAGGCACCTGCCACCGTGCCCAGCTAATTTTTGTATTTTTAGTAGAGACGGGGTTTCACTATCTTGGCCAGGCTGGTCTTAAACTCCTGACCTTGTGATCCACCCACCTCGGCCTCCCAAAGTGCTGCGATTACAGGTGTGTGCCATTGCACCCAGCCCCATGATTCTATTTTTCAAAGAGCCTATAATGTGCCTTGCATTATACTAAGCTCGTTCTGGAGAAGACTTGTCAGGGAGGAGAGAGAAAACAACCCAGCTAGCTGGGGAAATAACTAGTAACAGTAAGAATCCCTGTAGCCACAAGTCCGTAACAGTACTGACTCCTAGGGTATGCTTCTTAGGATCTCTATAGTCCCAGATTTAAGCAGGGGGAGGTTGGTTAATGGATACAACCATTTTTTTTTTTTTAGCTCTCTTTCTGTGCACATCTCAGCAAAGTACTATGGAGATTATCAGAGTTGAATATCATAGGATGATGACCTCACCTTTCCAACATGCTCCCCCACCCTGCTCCAATCCCTGCATCACCCTTCTTCTAAGCAGCTTCTCTGCTGAGTAATGCTCAGTTCCCAGGGTTTATTTTGGAACTTAAACTAAGAAGAAAAAGAACAACGCAGAATTCACTTTTAACATTAAAAACATCCTAGCCTACCCACTCACCATTCCTGAAGCCCCCACACTCTCACACATCACTGTGTTCTAGATTAACACTTTCTTTTTCTGCCTTGGTACAGTCATTTCACACTATACTGGAACATTTTGGAACCATTTAAGGCCATCACTTAGGAGTCTCTGACCTGGTGAGACCCAATAGGGTGTGTTGGAGAAAGGCCTTTTGAAACTTGGGGTTGTTTTTGGAGGCGGTAGAATGTTCTTTCTGCTCCTTTGGGAACATTTCAACTAATGCTTTTTTTTTTTTTTTTTTTTTTTTTTTTTTTTTTTTGCGACAGAGTCTTGCTCTTTCACCCAGGCTGCAGTGCAGTGGTGCTATCTCAGCTCACTGCAAGCTCCGCCTCCCAGGTTCACATAATTCTCCTGCCCCAGCCTCCCGAGTAGCTGGGACTACAGGCACCCCACCACCACGCCCGGCTAATTTTTTTTATTTTTAGTAGAGATGGGGTTTCACCGTGTTAGCCAGGATGGTCTCGATCTCCTGACCTTGTGATCCGCCCGCCTCGGCCTCCCAAAGTGCTGGGATTACAGGCGTGAGCCACCGCACCCGGCCACAACTAATGTTTCTTGACCCTTGGCTAGTAAGTAGCAGGATGGAGGCTGTAGGTAGCTGTAATAGTCATATAATATCAGGCACGGCTTGGGTAGAATGAGTAGAGAAAGTGATAGATCCATTAATGCACAGAAGAGTATCTGATTCTGTTAAGAGACCTTCTTCCAATCTGAACTTTACTTTAAATCCAAATGGATTTCCAATCCATTTGCTCTCATTATCATCAGTATACTCCAGCATTGGGATCAGAGAAAAGAGACCCCTATTACAGCATAGAAAAGTTACTTATTTATTATTACTTTTTTTTGAGATGGAGTTTCACTCTTGTTGCCCAGGCTGGAGTGCAATGGCGAGATCTTGCCTCGCTGCAACCTCTGTCTCCCAGGTTCAAGCAATTTTCCTGCCTCAGCCTCCCAAATAACTGGGATGACAGGCATGCGCCACTTCACCTGGCTAATTTTGTATTTTTAATAGAGACAGGATTTCACCATGTTGGTTGGGCTGGTCTTGAACTTCTCACCTCGTGATCTGCCTGCCTCTGCCTCCCAAAGTGCTAGGATTATAGGCATGAGCCACTGCGCCTGGCCAGGAAAGTTCTTCTAGCACCTGGGTTTTGTTCTGAAGGAGAGTAGGCTAGAGAGAAATGGATTGTTAAGGCTTACCTGTGGGCTAATATATGGGAATGGCAAGGTATTAAATAGTGAGGGAAAGTTAATCAGCAGCCTTGAATGTCTTTGTGTAGAAAGCCCAGCACTCGTGTACAGAGAAGGTAGACTGGTTTTTATCCTTGGGGAATCTCCTAGGTATGGGGACAGATTCTGGAAAAGAATGATTATTTGCAGCTCAGTGGAATTGGTGGGGGAATGCTAATAGGAAAATCCAAGCTCTGACTGAGGCACACATTATGAGATGCCAGAGAGCCAGAGAGCTTCCGCTCCCCTCTACCACCACCTTGTCCTTCCCCCTTCCCCGTAGTGGCAGCATGACACAGCAAGGCCCTGTTGAGTAGGCCTTGGATGCCCACAAAGGGTCTGGACAAAGGATATTTGGGTGTGTCTGTGTGGCTCCAAGAGATGTATCTTTCTAATCTATATATTTGCTAATCATGTATCTCTAAGAACAGAGTGAAAATTAGAAATTGCCTTTGCCTAAAATACCTGGATAATTTAAAATGAAGGATAGTAGGAAGCATTTATTGAACATATATTGTGGTACAAGGCACTGTCGAAACCATTTAAGTAAATGATACCATTTAAGATAATAATAGATGTAAAAATAGATGAAGTAGGGATGGAGAGCATTTGTGGAGGGGAAGGGGAAGCTAGCCAAAAAAGGAACCTTTTGCAAAATTTGGAGTATTTGATAATTAAATTTATACATTAAATCAAAAATTTCTTTACTATTTACATTAGTGAATAGTATTTTAACTTCAATTTTCTGTGTAGTCTTACTTTATGTTCTTGACTTGATTTTAATGCCACATATGCTTGCATGCATGTCTTTCTTGAATATATTTTGTACCGTGTACATGTCTCTGGGTCAATGACATAGAGATTTTAGGCCTTTTGAGTTAATGTTTCATAAAATTTCCTTTAGCTTTTTAAATTGCAAGATAGCTCTACCAAACACTCAGGGACTGTTTGAGCAGTTTTTTATACATAGTCTGGTTGTAAGAAAAGGAGTCAGTTTGTCAAAGAGCTTTTTCTTTTTCTCAGATTCTAGCTTGCTCTCTACTGCCCTTTGCGTTTCCCCATTCAGAAAGCAATAACACCATCCCTATACATAAAATACAGTAACAGTGATCTATAATCCCAAACTGATGGAGTTAGGTAAAACTCTACAGGGTGTTGGGGGAGATGCTAGAGGATATAGAGTAGATGAAGCTGAGTAAGTTTAAGGAAGTTATCTGGAAGAGGTGAGTTTATAGTAGGGTTTAGAAGGCAAGAAGGAAAACAGAAAGCAGAAAAGTCATGGAAGGCCTTTTCACACATACTATGAGCTATTAAACCAAAGTCAGGAGGAGGAAGTCAAGTATTTTTAAGTATAATAGGAGTTTGGGCTAGGGGAATGGGGGTTCCTCTATAGACGTGGAGTTTTTTTTTGTTTTTGAGACAGGGTCTCACTCTATTCCCCAGGCTGGAGTGCAGTGGCACAATCTCAGCCCACTGGAACCTCTGCTTCCTAGGCTCAAGTGATTCTCCCACTCAGCCTCCCAAGTAGCTGGGACTACAGGCGTGCACCACCAGGCCCGGCTAATTTTCTGTATTTTTTGTAGACGGAGTTTCACCATGTTGCCCAGGCAGGTCTGGAACTCCTGGTCTCAAGCCATCTGCCTGCCTTAGCCTCCCAAAGTGCTGGGAATACAGGTGTGAGCCACTGAGCTCTTGAATGGAGTCCTGAAATGTGGAAAGTTTTTTTTTTTTTTTTGACAGAATCTTGCTCTGTTGCTCAGGTTGGAAGGCTCACTGCAACCTCACCCTGCTGAATTCCAGCAATTCTTGTGCCTCAGCCTCCCTAGTAGCTGGAACTACAGGCATGAGCCACCATGCCTGGCTAATTTTTTGTATTTTTAGTAGAGGCAGGGTTTCCCCATGTTGGACAGGCTGGTCTTGAACTCCTGGCCTCAAGTGATCCACCCACTCTGCCTCCCAAAGTTCTGAGATCACACGCATGAGCCACCGCACCTGGCTGAAACATGGAAAGTATTTTAAGGTGGAGAATGGAGAGAGTTAAGCAAGACAGGAATGAGCATAACTCTAACAGAGGTTATACCACCGCTGGGAAGAATGGGCTAGGTTTTGGAAGGCCTTGAAAATCAGACCCAAGATCAATTTGATGCAATAGATGGTGAATAAGTCATTCCAAATGGGAAGAAGTTTAGAAAATAGTAGAAATTCATAATAAAGGGTTTCTGAAGCTTGTCCAAGGGAACTTGGATTATCTCCAGAGGTAATTGGGGATGTTGAGCTTCTTTTTCTTTCCTCCTCAAATTCCTTTTTACTGGTGGGCTTGGAAGATATACAATTTTCTAAAAAGAAATTCCTTTTTACCAGTATGTGGAGTATCTAAGCAAGGAAAGGCCATGGACCACAAAGAAGTTGCTGTAGCATGAAAACTGACAAGTGGTTTCTTTCTAGGAAGCTATGAGGGACCCTGTGAGTAGCCAGTACAGCTCCTTTCTTTTCTGGAGGATGCCCATCCCAGAACTGGATCTGTCGGAGCTGGAAGGCCTGGGTCTGTCAGATACAGCCACCTACAAGATAAAAGACAGCAGCGTTGGCAAAATGATCGGGCCAGCAACTGCAGCAGACCAGGAGAAAAACCCTGAAGGTGATGGCCTCCTGGAGTACAGCACCTTCAACTTCTGGAGAGCTCCCATTGCCAGCATCCACTCCTTCGAACTGGACTTGCTCTAAGGCCAAGACTTCTCTCTCCCACCACCTTGCCCTCATTGTCTTCCCTCTCAAGCCCCTTCCTTTCCACTCCTTTCCCATTTTAATCTTCTCTCTCTATTGTGTTGGTGGTGCTGATGAATCTGCCAGAGTTGAGTTCTATGTATTTATTTATCTGTCTACTCCATTTCTCTCAAAAGCCCTCAAGTCACAAAGTAAATGGTTCAAGCAGTGGAGTACTGGGTCACAGGGATTCCTCCTTCCCCCCCAAATATTAACTCCAGAAACTAGGCTGATTGGGGACACCTGAAAGTAGTATAGTAGTGCAAAATGGAAGACTGATTTTTGACTGTATTTTAATCAGCTTCAGAGATTCTTTAAACCTTCCTAATTTCCTGCTCTAGGCCGGTAAATACAAATATTTCTTTAAGGGGTGATGAAAACCTCGGAAGTTTTAATCTGAAGTTATCTGCTATGAAAGGCTAAAGTGATTAAGTCTCATGCTTTTTTTTTTTTTTGATCCTGCTCTTTCTTATTTTCTTTTTCTTCCTCAGAGAAATCAGGAAGGTAGTTGGAGGTATAAAACAGGAGGAAATATTATGGAAAATGAAAATAGGGAAAATAACTGAATCATTTTAGAAGCAGCTAATTTCTTTTCTCAAGAGTATCCCTTCTTCAACCCTACTCACTTTACAACTTTGCTCCGGTGGGTTGAAAACTCTAGCTAAAGAAAGTTATCAAATCTTAATATGCATTCCTACTATTATTATAGTTTTTAAGGTTTCAATACAATCTTCTGAACGGCATAAGTCCTTAGTATTTTAGCCTTACCTCCTGCATTTGCAATATGTAAAACTAATCAGTGGGCACAGTTCAGCTACATTGAGACCCTGAAATGAACAATTACATTCTGACTCTGCATCTTGTCCCCAATCCTTCCAAAATTATTGTTGCTGATTTGTGCTGCCATTTAACTCATTTATTTAATAAAAACATTCAATCCCAGGACTGGAGTCTAGTTTTCTCTCTCTTCACAAGGGAAGCCATAGAAATCTGAGAAATTAGCCTTGCTTTCACACTCAGCTTATACATCTTTTTATTTTTTATTTTTTGAGACAGGGTCCTGCTCTGTCACCCAGGTTGGAGTGCAGCACCGCAATCACTGCTCACTGCAACCTCCACCCACCGGGGTCAAGGGGGCCTCCCACCTCAGCCTCCCAAGCAGCTGGGATTACAGGGGCCTGCCACCAGGCCCGGCTAATTTTTGTATTTTTCATAGAGATGGGGTTTCACCATATTGCCAGGCTGGTCTCGAACTCCTGACCTCAGGTGATCTGCCCGCCTTAGCCTCCCAAAGTGCTGGGATTTACAGGCGTGAGCCACTGAGCCCGGCCTCATTTTATCTTTCTATAATAATATTCAACTTAGAGGAAGAATGATTTGAATAGCATTTAGACATTAAATGGTGAACGTCGCATTGAACAGATAATGAAAGGGCAAAATCAACTTAAAATTAGAAAAGTAGGGAGACAGCTACAACCACTCTTCTGCTTGCCCACTGACTACCAACATATTTCAGGTAATAATTCTCCTAGGTGCCTAACAAGATAAACGAATTCACTCAAATACGTTATCTGCTTAATTTCTGGTTTTTGTGTGCCTACTATAGGAAAGCACTGAGCCAAAAGAATGTAAACGGGAATGAGACAAGACTCCAACTCTCAAGAGAAACTGTAAATACCAATATGGATAGGACAGCATTGGGCAGTGTATCATAAATAAGGATGATCTAGAGAAGTCCCCAAGAGAGAGAAAAAAAGGCAAATCCTCCCTCTAGGCCATGAAAACCCCACATCTAAAGACCGTCCCAATCTAACGGAGAATGGGGCCAGGAAGGATAAGCAGTGCGTCCTTTTCTATTTTTACTGAGTTTTGAAAGGCCCCTTCAGAGTCCTTCAGTCATGGCAATTGGTGGGTGGGGACAGGGATCAACTGGTAAATAAAATGACTAAATGGATTTGCAAACTCATGTTCCATCCTCTTGCAGGCCTCCAAAAAGAAATGACTCAGGCTGGGCGCGGTGGCTCACGCCTGTAATCCCAGCACTTTGGGAGGCCGAGGCGGGCGAATCACTTTAGGTCAGGAGTTCGAGACCAGCCTGGCCAACACGGTGAAACGCCGTCTCTACTAAAAATACAAAAATTAGCCCAGCGTGGGGAGAGGCTGAGGCAGGTCAATCACTTGAACCCGGGAGGCGGAGGTTGCAGTGAGCCGAGATGGCGTCACTGCACTCCAGCCTGGGCGACAGAGTAAACGAGACTCCGTCTCAAAAAAAAATAATAAAGAAAGAAAAGAAATGACTCAGTTATTTGTTTCACTGTTTGCACGGACAGCTTGGCTCTGGGGTCCTTACATTCGGGCTGTAACTGGAAAAATGTGTCCATCAGGCACCAGAACCCAATTCACAAACAAAGCCAGGAACGTCCCAAACAGCTGCAGCCGAGGTTTGGGATAAGGAAGTGAGGCTTTCCTGTCAACCTAAACCTGGCCGCTCAGGACCCGGAAGAAGCAGCCAAGAGTTAAGACGCAAACTGCAGGACTGATGCACGATCCGAGTCTCCCTCAGCGGTTCTCCAGGTTCTTGGCGCCAACACGAGCCCCGGGCTCCGTCCCCTGCTGGAACTATTCAGACGCGCAAGACACGTAACCAGCAGTCCTCCGCCCCGTTAAATAGTCCTGCCTAGGATGCCTCGGTGACGCACTTTTCACCTCAGAAGTCCCTCAGCAGATATGCGATGAGCCTCGGGGATGCATCATCTTTCTGTTCGAATGGGAGTATGGGTTTTCTGATCATTTTCCCTTCACAGATTCCTCCGCCAGAAATCTTACTTGCGGCGTCTTCATTTCCGGGTCCGCCATTTCCTTGCCTCTGTTTCTCCACGAGGGGGGGTTAAAGGCCCCCAAAACATGCACATATGAAAAGGGCAAAAAGTAACCGTCCTTGACAGGCAGTCTTAACTAGAGAAGGAAACGGGACTAAACTGGCGGGCTCCGTGGAAGCGCGGCCGGCAGCGTCCCGGACGAGGAGGTGAGGGGAAAGAAGAGATGTGTGGACTCCGGGGGGCGTCAGGGCTGGAAAGGAGAGTGCCGTCAGAAGTCACACCGCTTCCCAGCCCAGCCTCGGACTTCTGGGTGCGGACCGCGCGGCTCCCCGTCACCGAAGCGGGGGCAGCTGGGGGAGGGGGACGGAGAGGAAGGGGATGCTGTCGGGAGGAAGGGGAGGGGACTGGAAGGAGGTGAAGAAGGGGGTGGGTGTAAGACCTGGGGCTGGGGAGCTGGACCAAGGGAAGCCCAGGCCGCGGAGGTGACCACTAGGGGGCGAGGCGGTGCCGGAGCCGAGGCCTGTCGCCAGAGGCTGAGTTTGGCTCCCTGCCCCAAATTGGTTCCCATCTTTCAGACAGACATTGGTGTGAGGAACTGTAGGGTTTATGATAGAGAGGGAAACGGCGACCCTCATTCTCTGACCCTAATAATGACCTGAAAGATAACTAGTGAACTCGGTAATCTGAACGAGAGCAGTATGGGTCCCGCCTCTGCTTTTTTGCTTTTTTTTAAGACTGAGTCTCGCTCTGTCACCCAGGCTAGAGGGAGTGGCGCGATCTCGGCTTACTGCAACCTCCAGCTCACTGCAGCCTCCGCCTCCCGGGTTCAAGTGATTCTCCTGCCTCAGCCTCCCGAGTAGCTGGGATTACAGGCGTGTGCCACCGTGCACAGCTAATTTTTGTATATTTTTAATAGAGACAGGGTTTCACCATGTTAGCCAGGCTGGTCTCGAACCCCTCACCTTAGGTGATCCGCCCACCTTGGCCTTCCAAAGTGCTGGGATTACAGGCGTGAGCCACGCTCCCGGCCTCGACTCCGCTTCTTTCACAGTTGTTTGTACAGCTGGCCGCCCAGTGGGGACTTGAGCAATACTAAAAGAAACATAGATTCTTCCACTGCAATTCTCCTTTCCGTTGGCTGTCTCCTGTTCTCACATACTTCCTTGAGCCAGAGGTCATCCCATTCCGCTCCCTTTTCCCGAAAGGGCTTTCTCTCTAGAGGGTCCCCCCACCCCATTGTCTTTGGAAAAGGACAATCTATGGCTTACTATCAACAATGTAACAAAATTTTGGCCATCCATTCATTTAATCACTTGGTCCACCCAATCCAGTAGAGATGTTCTTAGACATGTATTTTCACACCTGCTTTGATGACAGTAAGGACAAAAAACCCATCCAAATTCTTAAATAAAGTAATTAATTACCCTTGGATAATAGAATACTTTGTTGTCAAGAGCTCAAGCACTTCATGAATTATTAAAACACACACTTAT
This sequence comes from Macaca thibetana thibetana, assembly GCF_024542745.1. Classification (NCBI taxonomy): domain Eukaryota; kingdom Metazoa; phylum Chordata; class Mammalia; order Primates; family Cercopithecidae; genus Macaca; species Macaca thibetana. The sequence goes on from NC_065578.1 coordinate 123,480,575, forward strand.
TGAAAGGTTTTGGCCGGGCGCAGTGGCTCACGCCTGTAATCCCAGCATTTTGGGAAGCTGATGTGGGAGGATCCCTTGAGCCCTGGAGTTCTAGACCAGCCTGGGCAAAATAGGGAGACCCCTGTCTGTGCAGAGAAAAAAAGAAAAAAAAAATTTTTAATCATTTGGGCGTGGTAGTGCCCACTGGTGGTCCCAGCTACTCGGGAAGCCGAGGTGGGAGGATCGCTTGAGCCCAGGAGGTCGAGGCTGCAGTGAGCTGTGATTGCGCCACTGCACTCCAGCCTGGACCGCAGAGTGAGGCCCTGTCTCTTTAAAAAACAAACAGGCTGGGCGTGGAGGCTCTGGTCTGTAATCCCAGCACTTTGGGAGGCCGAGGAGGGTGGATCACCTGAGGTCAGGAGTTCGAGACCAGCCTGGCTAACATGGTGAAACCCCATTTCTACTAAAAATACAAAAAATTAGCACAGTGTGGTGGCACACGCCTGTAATCCCAGCTACCCAGGAGGCTGAGGCAAGAGAATGGCTTGAACCCGGCAGGCGGAGGTTGCAGTGAGCCGAGATCATACCATTGTACTCCAGCTTGGGCAACAAGAGCAAAACTCCATCTCAAACAAACAAACAAACATACTTTATCCAATCCCCTATTGATATATATTTAGGTTCTTTTCAATCTTTTTATTTATTTTTATTTTTAGAGACAGGGTCTTGCTCAGTACTTTATTCCATCCCCTACTGACATATGTAGGTTCTTTTCCATCTTTTTTTATTTTTTATTTATTTTTATTTTTAGAGACAAGGTCTTGCTCAGTCACCCAGGCTGGAGTGCAGTGATCATAGTTCATCGCAGCCTCAAACTCCTGGGCTCAAGCGATCCTCCCGCCTTAGCCTCCTGAATAGCTAGGACTACAGGTGTGGGCCACCACACCCTGCTAATTTTTTTATTTTTGTATTTTTGTAGAGACAGAGTCCCTCTGTGTTGTCCCAGCTGGGCTCGAATTCCTGGCTTCAAGTGATCCTCCTGCTTTGGCTTCCCAAAGCACTGGGATTTATTTTATTCATCTCCAAAATCCTAGAAGGCAAGTGAGACAGATTTTGTTTCCTCAGTTTATGTATAGGGAAAGTGGAGGTACAGCCAGCAAGGGAGAATATTGTTAGTTGTTGGGAGTCAAGGAGTCAGAAGTGCCCAGACTGTTTTCTGGTGTATCAGGCTTCATCTCTTGTCTGGTCGATGGGCCACCAGGCAAGTATTGACCACCTGCCGGAAACAGCATTGACAAGGTACTGGGAGAATGGCACATAGTTCCCCTCAAAATGCTATGGGTTTTTTTGTTTGTTTTTTGTTGTTTTGTTTTAAGTGAAAGCAAGTCGATTGAGAAAGTAAAGGAAGGCTGGGCACAGTGGCTCATGCCTGTAATCCCAGCACTTTGGGAGGCTGAGGCGGGCAGATCACGAGGTCAGCAGTTCGAGACCAGCCTGGCCAACATGGTGAAACCCCGTTTCTAATAAAAATACAAAAATTAGCTGGGCATGGTGGCGGGCATCTGTAGTCCAGCTACTCGGGAGGCTGAGGCGGGAGAATCACTTGAACCCAGGAGGCGGAGGCTGCAGTGAGCCAAGATCACGCCACTGTACTCCAGCCTGGTGACAAAGGAGTCTCTGGCTAAAAAAGAAAGTAAAAGAATAAAGAACGGCTACTCCATGGGCAGTATTTTTATGGTGATTATATGCTAAACATGCCTCCTCTTTTTTTTTTTTTTTTTTTTTTTTTTTTTTTTTTTTTTGAGATGGAGTCTCAGAGTCTCCCTCTGTCGCCCAGGCTGGAGTGCAGTGGCGTGATCGCAGCTCACTGCAAGCTCCACCTCCTGGGTTCACGCCATTCTCCTGCCTCAGCCTCCTGAGTAGCTGGGATTACAGGCGCCCGCCAGCAAGCCCGGCTAATTTTTTTTGTCTGTATTTTTAGTAGAGACGGGGTTTCACTGTGTTAGCCAGAATGGTCTCGATCTCCTGACCTCATGAGGTGCCGGCCTCAGCCTCCCAAAGTGCTGGGGACTTTTGTAAACTGCCATGGCATCGCACTGGTGGGAGTGTAGCAGAGAGGACAACCAGAGGTTACTCTTGTCCTCTTGTCACCAAAAGCATCTTGCTTTTGGTGGCGTTTTAGCCAGCTTCTTTACTGTGGCCTATTTTATCAGCAAGGTCTTTATGATCTGTATCTCGTGCTGACCTCCTATCTCATCCTGTGACTAAGAATGCCTTAACTGGCTGGGCACGGTGGCTCACACCACTTTGAGAGGCCAAGGTGGGTGGATCACTTGAGGTCAGGAGTTCGAGACCAGCCTGGCCAACATGGTGAAACCCTGTCTCTACTAAAAATACAAAAATTAGCCAGATAGTAGTGGCACGTGCCTGTAATCCCAGCTACTGGGGAGGGTGAGGCAGGAGAATTGCTTGAGCATTAGAGACAGAGGTTGTGGTGAGCCGAGATCATGCCACTGCACTACAGTCTGGGCAACAGTGTGAGACAGTCTCAAAAAACAAAACAAGGGCCGGGTGCGGTGGCTCATGCCTGTAATCCCAGCCCTTTGGGAGGCTGCGGCGGGCAGAGGTCAGGATATCGAGACAATCCTGGCTCACAGAGTGAAACTCCATCTGTACTAAAAATACAAAAAACTGGCCGGGCATGGTGGCTCACGCCTGTAATCCCAGCACTTTGGGAGGCCCAGGAGGGTGGATCACGAGGTCAGGAGATCAAGACCATCCTGGCTAACACGGTGAAACCCCATCTCTACTAAAAATACAAAACATTAGCTGGGCGTGGTGGTGGGCACCTGTAGTCCCAGCTACTTGAGTGGCTGAGGCAGGACAATGGCGTGAACCTAGGAGGTGGAGCTTGCATTTAGCCTGGGCAACAGAGCGAGACTCCGTCTCAAAAAAAAAAAAAAAGCCGGGCAGGAGACTGAGGCAGGAGAATCGCTACAACCTGGGAGGCAGAGGTTGCAGTGGGCTGAGATTGTGCCACTGGACCCCAGCCTAGGCAACAGAGAGAGACTTCATCTCAAAAAACACCCCCCCAAAAAAACATAAAACAAAAAAAGATTGTCTTAATGAGAATGCAGCCCAGTAGGTCTCAGCCTTATTTCACCCAACTCCTATTCAAGATGGAGTTGCTCTGGTTCAAACACCTCTGACACTTCTCCCCTCCCTTTTATTGGAGAGCCCTTAATCCTAGGGGTTACAAATGAATAAAGATCCATCTTCTGTAACTTTTTCAGGCTGAATAGGGGCGATGATATTCCTGCCTGACTCTTAGGGTTTCTTGTATTCAAGGGTTCAGAGAGGAGCTCAGTCAGAAAGCATCAATATGGTGAGAGCTATTCATAACTCCAACAAAAGGTGATATCTGGAAGATGAAAAAGTGTTCAGTTTAAGACAACATAACAGGCTTATCCTGCATTCCTACACAAAGAGTACAACAGCAATATACTCCACAACAGTAAAGCAAAATAAGCAAAACTGTCCCAAGTAAACTAAACAAGAAGGTTTTCTGTGAACTGGGCAACTGTTGGAACCAAGCTAATTTAGGGTTACTAGCTGATTCCAGTATTGTGCCCAGAATTAGAATATTGATCCAAATTTTTACATTACCCATCCCTTTTGTTTCTTTTGAGCAGCAGCCAGAGATCACTGGTTGGTTCACAGGAATAAGCAGGGTTAGTCTAAATTGCAGAAAAAAACTTAAAAACGATTGATGAGACTAGAAATTTTTTTGTTTGTTTTGTTTTTTTTGAGACAGAGTCTTACTCTGTCACCTAGGCTGGAGTGCAGTGGCCAATGGCACAATCTCGGTTCACTGCAAGCTTTGTCTCCTGGGTTCAAGCAATTCTCCTGCGTCAGCCTCTGGAGTAGCTGGGATTACAGGCATGCGCCACCACGTCTGGCTAATTTTTGTATTTTTACTAGAAATGGGGTTTCACTGTTTTGGCCAGGATGGTCTTGAACGCCTGACTTTGGGTGATCCACCTGCCTCGGCCTCCCAAAGTGCTGGGATTACAGGTGTGAGCCACTGCGCCTGGCCAGTCTCCCATTTTTACTAAAGGCAAATCATGGTAAAATAGATTGGGTTTATTATACTTGGTCTGATTATTTGTATAAAGTGCAGCAAGAATGATGATTTTTCACATAGGCTTTTTAAATTGGCTTTGAAAGAACTCTGTTCCATAAAAGGAATCTCCCATAAGACTTACAAAGCCAATTAAAGCCCCTTGGGAAAACTGGCCTCATACCTTGTCTAAAGTCCCTGTACAGGGTTCCTGATGTGTGGTAAGTAAAGAATGTCACTTTTTGACAGGCCCAGGAGCCCCAAATTATCCTGGGACCTCAGGAGGGGAGGAATTTATCCAACTCATAGGTTTTTTTGTTTTTGCTTTTTGTTTGTTTTTTGAGACAGAGTCTCACTCTGTCACCAGGCTGGAGTGCAGTGGCACGATCTCAGCTCACTGCAGCCTCCACCTCCCAGGTTCAAGTGATTCTCCTGCCTCAGCCTCCCGAGTAGCCAGGACTACAGGTGCACACCACCACGCACAGCTAATTTTTGTATTTTTAGTAGAGACGGGATTTCACCATGTTGGCCAGAATGGTCTCTTTCTCTTGACCTTGTGATCCGTCCGTCTCAGCCACCCAAAGTGTTGGGAGTATAGGCATCAGCCACCGCACCCAGCCGCTCATAGGTATTTGAGAGTATAAACCCACGGCTGGGCTGGGCTTTAAACAAAAAGAGAGGAGAGGCCAGGCGCAGTGGCTCATGCCTGTAATCCCAGCACTTTGGGAGACTGAGGCAGGTAGATCACAAGGTCAGGAGTTCAAGACCAGCCTGACCAACATGGTGAAACCCTGTCTCTACTAAAAATACAAAAATTACCTGGGCATGATGGCGCATGCCCATAATCCTAGCTACTCAGGAGGCTGAGACAGGAGAATCGCTGGAACCTGGGAGGCAGAGGTTGCAGTGAGCCAAGATCATGCCACTGCACTCCAGCCTGGGCAACAGAGTGAGACTCTGTCTCAAAACATAATAATTTTATTTAGAATAATAAAAATAAAGGCCAGGCACAGTGGCTCACGCCTGTAATCCCAGCACTTTGGGAGGGTGAGGCAAGTGGATCCCCTGAAGTCAAGAGTTCAAGACCAGCCTGGCCAACATGGTGAAACCCTGTCCCTACTAAAAATACAAAACTATCCAGGTGTGGTGGCATGCGCCTGTAGTCTGAGCTACTCAGGAGGCTGAGACAGGGGAATTGCTTGAACTCGAGAGGTGGAGGCTGCAGTGAGCCGAGATCACACCACTGCACTCCAGCCTGAGTGAGACTTCATCTCAAAAACAACAACAACAAAGAAGAAAAAGAAAAATACATTTTACTTTTTTTGTTGTTGGTTTTGTTTGTTTGTTTGTTTGTTTGTGTGAGACAGTCTTGCTCTGTTACCCAGGCCGGAGGGCAGTGGCACAATCTTGGCTCACTGCGACCTCTGCCTCCCAGGTTCAAGTGATTCTCCTGCCTCAACCTCCTGAGTAGCTGGGATTACAGGCATGTACCACCACGCCTGGCTAATTTTTGTATTTTTAGTAGAGGCAGGGTTTCACCATGTTGGCCAGTCTGGTCTCCAACTCCTGACCTCAAGTGATCTGCCCGCGTCTGCCTCCCAAAGTGCTGGGATTACAGGCATAAGCCACCGCACCTGGCTACATTTTACTTTTTCGTAAGATGGATGCTTCAGGTTAACCCAAAAGAGTAACTGAGGATAGGAGGAGAAAAGAGCCTTGAAGAATGCATTTCTAGATCTTTCCTATATTAGGAGATAAATATAGCACCCTATTTACATTCTAATCCCAAAGTTTAATTATATCTCTATATAGTAAGAAATACGGCTTTAAAATCACGCCTTGTTGAAAGAATGGGATGACGGATTTGAGTTGGTTGTCATTTAGTAGTATTGATATGTGACAGAAAGATGATTAAAGAAGAGTGATAGGCCAGGTGCCGTGGCTCACGCCTGTAATCCCAGCACTTTGGGAGGCTGAGGCTGGTGGGTTACTTGAGGTCAGGAGTTCAAGACCAGCCTGGTCAACCTGATGAAACCCTGCCTCTATTAAAAATACATAAATTAGCCAGGCGTGGTGGTAGGTGCCTGTAACCCCAGCTATTCAGGAGAACGAGGCAGGAGAATCGCTTGAATCCAGGAGGCAGAGGTTGCAGTGAGTGGTGATTATGCCACTGCACTCCAGCCTGGGAAACAGAGTGAGACCCTGTCTCAGTAAACAAATACATAAATATGATAAATGTAGATATGAAAGCAGACTACAATGGAAAACACTGGTCAGAAACATTTTGCGACCGGGCACAGTGACTCACGCCTCTATCCCAGCACTTTGGGAGGCCGAGGCAGTGGATCACCTGATGTCAGGAGTTCCAGTCCGGGCTGAGCAGAATGGTGAAACCCTGTCTCTACTAGGAATACAAAATTTAGCTGGGCGTGGTGACACATGCCTGTAATACCAGCTACTCGGGAGGCTGAGGCAGGAGAATCGCTTGAACCCAGGAGGCGGAGATTGCAGTGAGCTGAGATTGCACCATTGCACTCTAGTCTGCCTAACAAGAGCAAAACTCTGTCACACACACACACAATAATAATAATAATAATAATACATTGCCGGGCACAGTGGCTCATGCCTGTAATCCCAGCACTTTGGGAGACTGAGGCGGGTGGATCACCTGAGGTCAGGAGTTCGAGACCAGCCTTGCCAAGATGGTGAAACCCCTTCTCTACTAAAAATACAAAAATTAGCCGGGCGTGGTGGCACATGCCGGTATTCCTAGCTGCTCAGGAGGCTGAGGTAGGAGAATCGCTTGAACTTTGGAGACAGAGATTGCAGTAACTGGGGATCTTGCCATTGCATTCCAGCCTGCACAACAAGAGCAAACCTCTGTCTTAAAAAATAAATAAATATATTTGCAAGAGTTCATGTGATGAAAACAGCAATTACAGTGGGATAAAAATTAATGTATTTAAAGGGTCTTGTTTTCCAGAAATACCACCTCCCCAGAAGCAAACCAGACTTTTTTTTTTTTTTTTTGAGACGGAGTCTGGCTCTGTTGCCCAGGCTGGAGTGCAGTGGCGCAATCTCAGCTCACTGCAAGCTCCGCCTCCCAGGTTCAAGCCATTCTCCTGCTTCAGCCTCCCGAGTAGCTGGGACTACAGGCGCCTGCCACCTCACCCGGCTAATTTTTTTTTTTTTTTTTTTTCTTTCTTTTTTTTTTGAGACGGAGTCTCGCTCTGTCGCCCAGGCTGGAGTGCTGTGGCCGGATCTCAGCTCACTGCAAGCTCCGCCTCCCGGGTTTACGCCATTCTCCTGCCTCAGCCTCCGAGTAGCTGGGATTACAGGCACCCGCCACCTCGCCCGGCTAGTTTTTTGTATTTTTTAGTAGAGACGGGGTTTCACCGGGTTAGCCAGGATGGTCTCGATCTCCTGACCTTGTGATCCACCCGTCTCGGCCTCCCAAAGTGCTGGGATTACAGGCTTGAGCCACCGCGCCCGGCCCAACACACCCAGCTAATTTTTTTTGTATTTTAGTGGAGACGGGGTTTCACCGTGTTAGCCAGGATGGTCTGGATCTCCTGACCTCGTGATCCGCCCATCTCGGCCTCCCAAAGTGCTGGGATTACAGGCATGAGCCACTGCGCCCGGCCTAATTTTGTATTTTTAATAGAGACGGGGTTTCACCATGTTGGCCAGGATGGTCTCCATCTCTTGAACTCATGATCCACCCGCCTCGGCGTCCCAAAATGTTGGGATTACAGACATAAGCCACTGTGCCTGGCCTTATACTTTTTATATATAGTATATGTTGGAAAAATGTGAAGAGAGTCATTTCTAACTAATGAATCACCTAAAATTTGTTCTTGTTTTTAAATATTAGTAATAAAATAACTCAAAACACAGTTTTGATATTTTAAAAGGAAGATAACCATGGAGAAATGTGACATCTAATTCTATAAGTTCTATAAGAAGGGTTGGCCGGGTGCGGTGACTCACGCCTGTAATCCCAGCACTTTGGGAGGCCAACGTGGGCAGATCACCTGAGGTCAGGAGTTCGAGACCAGTCTGACCAACATGGAGAAACCCTGTCTCTACTAAAAATACAACATTAGCTGGGCATGGTGGCGCATGCCTGTAATCTCAGCTACTTAGGAGGCTGAGGCAGGAGAATCACTTCAACCCAGGAGGCGGAGGTTGCGGTGAACCTAGATCGTTCCACTGTACTCCAGCCTGGGCAACAAGAGCGAAACTCCGTCTCTAAATAAACAAATAAATAAAAAGAAGGGTTTAGGCCAGGCGCAGTGACTCACGCCTGTAATCCCATCACTTTGGGAGGCCGAGGCAAGCAAATCACTTGAGGTCAGGAGTTCAAGACCAGCCTGGCCAAGATGGTGAAACCCCATCTCTACTAAAAATACTAATATTAGCTGGGTGTGGTGGTGTGGCACCTTTAATCCTAGCTACTCGGGAGGCTGATACAAGAATCACTTGAACCCAGGAGGTGGTAGTTGGAGGTTGCAGTGAGCCAAGATCAGCCACTGCACTCCAGCCTGGCCAACAAAGGAAGACTACATCTCAAAAAAAAGAAAAAAGAAAGGTTTGCTATCATTTTTATCTATCATTTTCTTGTGTGGTATAAACTGACACTTGGATTAGATTATAAAAATTCACACTATGGGCTGGGCGTGGTGACTCATGCCTATAATCCCAGTACTTTGGGACACCAAGGCAGGAGGATCCCTTGAGCCCAGAAATTTGAGGTTGCAGTGAGCTATGATCACTGCACTGTACTCCAGAGTGGGTGACAGAGCGAGACCCCATCTCTAAAACGGACGATTAAAAGAAAAAAAAAAAGTTCATTAATTAACTTGGTAATAAATCTATTACATGTTAACATAAAACTTTTTTTTTTTTTTTTGAGATGGAGTCTCGCTCTGTTGCCCAGGCTGGAGTGCAGTGGCGCGATCTCAGCTCACTGCAACCTTCACCTTCCGGATTCAAGCAATTTCCCTGTCTCAGCCTCCCAAGTGGCTGGGATTACAGGTACACACCATCACGCCTGACTAATTTTTTGTATTTTTAGTAGAGATGGAGTTTCACCATGTTGGCCAGGATGGTCTCAAACTCCTGATCTCAGGCAATCCACCTGTCTCGGCCTCCCAAAGTGCTGGGATTACAGGCATGAGCCACCACACCCGGCCAACATAAAACATTTTTATAAAAAATACATATTCAGGCTGGGTGTGGTGGCTCATGCCTGTAATCCCAGCACTTTGGGAGGCTGAGGCCAGCAGATCACTTGAGGTCAGGAGATTGATACCAGCCTGGACAACATGGTGAAACCCCTCTCTCTACTAAAAATAGAAAAATTAGCTAGGCATGGTGGCGCACACCTGTAATCCCAGCTACTTGGGAGGCTCAGGCACAAGAATCACTTAAACACCAGAGGCAGAGGTTGCAGTGAACTGAGATTGTATCACTGCCCTCCAACCTGGGCAACAGAGCAGTGAGACCCTGTCTCAAAAAAACCCAAAAAACAAACAAACTGTATATATATATATACACACACACACACACACACATATATATACACATATATATATACACACACATATATATATCTTCAAAGTTAAAAAATGGTGTGAAGAAGAGCATTGTTTTATATTTTTTTCAACTCTCTTTAACTTCTGGCTTAATAGAAGACAGCTGCATTCTCATTTTTTTTTTTTAGACGGTGTCTCACTCTATCACCCAGGCTGGAGTGCAGTGGCGTGACCTCAGCTCACTGCAACCTCCGCCTCCCGGGTTCAAGCAATTCTTCCACCTCAGCCTTCTGAGTAGCTGGGACTACAGGCATGCACCACCATGCCCAGCTAATTTTTTTGTACTTTTTGTAAAGACAGAGTTTCACCATGTTGGCCAGGCTGCTCTCGAACTCCTGACCTTAGGTGATCTGCCTGCCTCAGTCTCCCAAAGTGCTAGGTTTACAGGCGTGAGCCACTGCACCCAGCTGACAGCTGCATTCTTACATCTACTTCATTCTGTCTGTTACAATATGTACTTGTAGAAGGAAAGAGTATTATAATAACTTTTTCCAATAACAGTGAGTATTCTTCTTTGATACTACACAAAAATTTGACAAGTGGTAATTTCTGTTTTCTTTTTTTTTTGGAGATGGAGTCTCATCCTGTTGCCCAGACTGGAGTGCAGTGGTGCGATCTCAGCTCACCACAACCTCCGCCTCCTCAGTTCAAGCGATTCTCCTGCCTCAGCCTCCCAAGTAACTGGGGCTACAGGCATGTGCCACCATGCCCAGCTAATTTTTGTACTATTAGTAGAGACGGGGTTTCACCATGTTGGCCAGGCTGATCTTGAGCTCCTGACCTCAGATGATCCGCCCACTTTGGCCTCCCAAAGTGCTGGGATTACATGTGTAAGCCACTGTGTCCGGCTGACAAATGGTAATTTCTTTGTTTTTTGTTTTTTGTTTTTTTTTGAGATGGAGTGTTGCTCTGTTGCCCAGGCTGGATTGCGGTAGTGCAATCTGGGCTCACTTCATGCTCCGCCTCCCGAGTTCATGCGATTCTCTTGCCTCAGCCTCCCAAGTAGTTGGGACTACAGGTGCCCGCCACCACCACACCTGGCTAATTTTTTTCTTTCTTTCTTTTTTTTTTTTTTTTTTTGAGACGGAGTCTCGCTCTGTTGCCCAGCCCAGGCTGGAGTGCAGTGGCGCGATCTTGGCTCACTGCAAGCTCCGCCTCCCGGGTTCACGCCATTCTCCTGCCTCAGCCTCCCGAGTAGCTGGGACTACAGGCGCCCACAACCGCGCCCAGCTAATTTTTTGTAATTTTTAGTAGAGACGGGGTTTCACCGTGGTCTCGATCTCCTGACCTTGTGATCCGCCCGCCTCGGCCTCCCAAAGTGCTGGGATTACAGGCGTGAGCCACCGCGCCCGGCCTTTTTTTTTTTTTTTTTTTGTATTTTTAGTAGAGACATGATTCCACTGTGTTAACCAGGGTGGTCTTGATCTCCTAACCTTGTGATCCACCCACCTTGGCCTCCCAAAATGCTGGGATCACAGGCGTGAGCCACCGCGCCAGGCCAACAAGTGGTAATTTCTTAAGAGTTAGTTGCACAAAGGCAGGAGGATTGCTTGAGGCCAGGAGTTTGAGACCAGCCTGGGCAATATAACAAAACTGCACCTCTACAAAAAACTAAAAAATTAGTCAGGCACGGTTGTGTGCACCTGTAGTCCTAGCTACTCAAGAGGCTGAGGACGGAGGATTGCTTGAGCCCAGGAGTTCAAGGCTGCAGTGAGCTATGATCATACCACTGCAGTCTAGCCTGGGCAACAGAAAAAGACCCTGTCTCAAAAAAAAAAAAAAAAAAAAAAAAAAAAAGAAAAAGTTAGTTGCAATGAGGAATTTGAAATCACATCAGTGAATTTTTGTATTCTGTGACCTTAAAACCCATTGATCTTTCACTTTGAATTGTTTTACTTGTGCATGATTTTATAACATCAAACACTGGTCATTTGGAAAGTGTTGGTTCACCAAATTGTATAGGTCATCTAAATATTGATGCATTTTATTATACAATATCAAAAAATCACATTCATTAATATTACCACTTATTTCATCAGAAAAGTCTTTATTGTAAGTTACCAAGTTGATGGCAGTGGTTATAGATTTTCCAAAATTCTAATTTTTGCTTGAAAGCTCAAATTGTAATTGATAATTGGCAATAAATACTGTCAGTTGGCTGGGCACGGTGGCTCCTGCCTGTAATCCCAGCACTTTGGGAGGCTGAGGCAGGCAGATCACCTGAGGTCAGGAGTTCGAGAACAGGCTGGCCAACATGGCGAAACCCCGTCTCTACTAAAAGTACAGAAAAATTAGTCGAACGTGGTGGCGCATGCCTGTAATCCCAGCTATTCGGAAGGCTGAGACAGAGAGTTGCTTGAACCTGGGCAGTGGAGGTTGGCAGTCAGCCGAGATCTCGCCACTGCACTCTGCCCTGGGCAACAAGAGCGAGGCTCCATCTCAAAAAATAATAATAATAAATAAATGAATAAAATAAAAAATGAACAAAGTGAGCTGCCACTCACTTTGTGCCACTCACTTTTGTGGTGGCTTGCGCCTGTAATCCCAGCACTTTGAGAGGCCAAGGTGGGCAGATCACCTGAGGTCAGGAGTTCGAGACCAGCCTGGCCAGCATCTCTCTACTAAAAATACAAAAATTAGCTGGGCATGGTGGTGGGTGCCTGTAATTGTGGATACTTGGGAGGCAGAGGCAGAGGCAGGAGAATCACTTGTACCTGGGAGGCAGAGGTTGCAGTGAGCCGAGATCACACCATTGCACTCCAGCCTGGGTGACGAGCAAAACTCTGTCTGAAAAATAAAATAATAATAAAATAAAATGATGTTCCATGATAAAAGCAGTTATTTATTTATTTATTTATTTATTTATTTATTTATTGAGACGGAGTCTCGCTCTGTCGCCCAGGCTGGAGTGCAGTGGCGCAGTCTTGGCTCACTGCAAGCTCCGCCTCCAGGGTTCACACCATTCTCCTGCCTCAGCCTCCCGAGTAGCTGGGACTATAGGCGTCTGCCACCGCGCCTGACTAATTTTTTTTTTTTTTTTTTTTTGGTTTTTCAGTAGAAACGGGGTTTCACCGTGTTAGCCAGGATGGTCTCGATCTCCTGACCTGGTGATCTGCCTGCCTGGGCCTCCCAAAGTGTTGGGATTACAGGCACGAGCCACCACGCCTGGCCAAAAACAGTTATTTTAGCTTGCAACTTAATCATGTAGTGCTTTTTCTCAAGAAAGCCATCATGTTTCAGTAAGCAGCAGAAGTAATTTAAGTCAGCTAGGCACAGTGGCTCACGCCTGTAATCCCAACACTTTGGGATTCTATTGCTATGGAAAGATCATGCAGAATGGTGGGTACAATATAATTGTCATTTGAGCAAAAGGGTAGAGAAGAGTCCGGGTGTGGTGGCTCATGCCTGTAATCCTAACACTTTGGGGGCCCAAGGTAGGTCAATCGCTTGAGCCCAGCAGTTTGAGACCAGCCTGAGTAATATTGTGAATCCCCATCTCTATAAAAAATACAAAAATTAGCTGGGCGTGGTGGTGTGTGCTTGTAGTCCCAGCTACTTGGGAAGCTGAGATGGGAGGATCCCATGAGCCCAGGAGGTCAGGACTGCAGTGAGCTGTCATTGTGCCCACTGCACTGCAGCCTGGGTGACAGAGTGAAACCATGTCTCAAAAAAAAAAAAGTGCTTTATGTATACTTCTTATTTTGTCACACATAAATTATAAACACATATATTCAGGTGTTGAGATTTAATAAAATTAATAATTTTTACTGTGTCATCCAGGACACTCCTAAGTAGAACTGGCAATTTTCCCTTGAGATTACATGGCAGTGAAGAATACAATAACCAGTAGCACAGTCTGATTCATGCTAAGGCACCAGCAGTTATACCCACTGTTGCATTTGTACCGTCAGTGCTAATGTAAACATGGAAAAAGAAAAAAGGCAAATAATGTTTTTCTATTATAATAAAAATAGTTCTGACCTCATAGATCCCTAAAAGGGTATCAGGGACCACCAGGGGTCCATAAACGATACTTTTTGAACTACTGGCCTAAGCAGATCAGTGTTTAACCAATAAAGGCTTGTTCTTCTTAAATTTTTTCTTTTTTTTTTTTTTTTGAGTCAAGATCTGGCTCTATCACCCAGACTAGAGTGCAGTGGTGCAATCTCAGCTCGCCGCAACCTTCATCTCCTGAGCTCAAGTTATCCTCCCACCTTAGCCTCCCGATTAGCTGAGATTATAGGCATGCACCACCATGCCCAGCTAATTTTTATCTTTTTAAAAATTATTATTTTATTTTTTCGAGATAGTGTCTCGCTTTGTTGTCCAGACTGGAATGCAGTGGCGCAATCTCGGCTCATTGCAACCTCCGCCTCCCAGGTTCAAGCGATTGTCCTGCCTCAGTCTCCCAAGTAGCTGGGACTACAGACGTGTGCCACCACGCCCGGCTAATTTTTGTATTTTTAGTAGAGACAGGGTTTCACTATGTTGGCCAGGCTGGTCTCAAACTCCTGACCTCAGGTGATCTGCCTGCCTCGGCCTCCCAAAGTGCTGGGATTACAGGCTCGAGCCACCGCACCCAGCCAATTTTTGTATTTTTTGTGAGACAAGGTTTCACCAGTTTGCCTAGGCTGGTCTCAAACTTGTGAGCTCAAGTAATCCTCCTACCTCGACCTCCCAAAGTGCTGGGATTACAGTCCCAAGCCACTGCACCCCTCTTTGTCTCCTTAAATTTTAAGCATGATTATATCATTACTGAATCTTAACCTAGTTTTTATCTTCTGACTATGGTGTAATAGTTTGGGCTGGGTGCGGTGGCTCACGCCTGTAATCCCAACACTTTGGGAGGCTGAGGCGGGTGGATCACTTGAGGTCAGGAGTTTGAGACCAGCCTGGCCAACATGGTGAAACCCCGTCTCTACCAAAAATACAAAAATTAGCCGGGCATGGTGGCGGGTGCCTGTAATCCCAGCTACTCAGGAGGCTGAGGCAGGAGAATCGCTTGAACCCGGGAGGCGGACGTTGCACTGAGCCGAGGTCACACCACTGCACTCCAGCCTGAGCAATACAGTGAGACTCAGTCTCAAAAAAAAAAAAAAAAAGAGAGAGCGATACAGTTTTATTTGGAAACCTCGATGTGTCCGATTTCAGTGTGCCATCCAAAGACCTACAAACCTCCAGAGAGAGCAGTTAGTTGCTAATAAGGGCTCTCATAATTTCCATCAAGCAGTAGTTTCACAGGTGGGCATCCATCTTGCTCCCTTCCTGGAAATCAAACTACATAATTTATTATTTTGTGTTATGTTCCTTAAAATAATATTGTACCTTTCTTCATTTCAGGGGAATGAAATGGTGTTTTATCGATTCCTTAAACTAGAAAGGTCGTAGTGTGTTGCAGATATTTCCAGAGTATTTCTGGGGATTGAAAGTGATAGAACTATGTATAAGGGCTTGAAACATTCCCAACTATTTTATTGCTTGTGTTAGATGAGATAGAAAGGAAGTGACCTACCAGTCAACTTGAGATGTATATTATATACATTCAAATATAAGAAGCCTTCTAAAAAAATGTATTGGCAGCTTTCCTTATGTTTGAGTTATAGCTACCTGAAAACTTTTGTTCCTATGCATAAAGATGTCTTTGGTGGACTTGGGAAAGAGGTTGCTAGAGGCAGCAAGAAAAGGCCAAGATGATGAAGTGAGAACATTGATGGCAAACGGCGCCCCATTCACCACAGACTGGGTAAGCTTAGAGGAAAGGTCTCTTAATTATTTCCAATGTATGCTTTACCAACCTTTTTCTTAAAGGCTAACAGACTTTATTGGTTTTTCTTCACTCTCTTTCTACCTCATATCCCTTACAAGAGTTTATTTTCTTTGTCTTATCTGAATATGTGGTTTTCTTTTTCTTTTAGTTTTCCAAATTGAGAGTCTCCTGTGGATATATAGGTGATAATTGTAAGGTATTATATACTTGTGATTTTCTATAATTTTTTAAGAGTATTTTCTAAAGGTTTAACTGTCTCTGGAGTGTACTTGCATTATAGACTTCTGTAATTAGGTAGAAATTAAAATCAATATAATAAGAATGAATTTCTAGACTAATAAACTCCTTGTTTCCTTTTCTGTAATATGCCCTGGTTGATAAGAAATCGTCTAGGCTAAGCGTGGTGGCTCACACCTGTAATCCCAGCACTTTGGGAGTCCAAGGCAGGCAGATCACCTGAGGTCAGGAGTTCGAGACCAGCCTGCTAACATGGTGAAACCCCATTTCTACTAAAAATACAAAAAATTAGCCAGGCATGGTGGTGCATGCCTGTAATCCCAGCTACTTGGGAGGCTGAGGCAGGAGAAACGCATGAACTCGGGAGGTGGAGGTTGCAGTGAGCCGAGATTGCGCCATTGCACTCCAGCTTGGAAACTCCATCTCCAAAAAAAAAAAAAAAAGTCATCTAGCTGTTCTGTTTCCTTTACTACTGTTAAAAAACATTAAAGGCTGGGTGCCGTGGCTCATGCCTGTAATCCCAGCACTTTGGGAGGCCGAGGCGGGCGGATCACGAGGTCAGGAGATCCAGACCATCCTGGCTAACAGGATGAAACCCCGTCTCTACTAAAAATACAAAAAAATTAGCCATGTGTCATGGCAGGCGCCTGTAGTCCCAGCTATTCGGGAGGGTGAGGCAGGAGAATGGCTTGAACCTGGGAGGCGGAGGTGCAGTGAGCCGAGATCGCGCCACTGCACTCCAGCCTGGGAGACAGCGAGACTCCCTCTCAAAAGAAAACAAAAACAAACAAACAAAACATAAAGAGGAAGGTGTAATTTAGCCTCAACCATCTTGGAGACCAAAGAGCTTTAGAAGAAACAGGTCCGGGTTATAATGTGGGCTTTCTTAGCAGTCACAGATTTTGTATGCATTGCCTAATTTTAACAATTTCAATGAATGAATGACCTCTATTCTGGAGTGATTGAGAGGCCAACAGATTCTTAGCACTTCACAAAAAGAAAGAAAAGGAAACCCATGATATTAGCATTTCTATAAATAGACCTGGAGAGAACAATGCGAATTAAATTCAGTCAGGCAGAGAGGCTGAAAATATGAAAAAGCAAAGAATAAACTAAACAGGCTTAAAATAAAGAGCATAACAAAAAAAAGGGAATAGATCTCTGGCCAACGTGGATGATGATGGATAACTCTTACAAGATTTACACTGGGATGACAGACTTACTTATTGCTGTTGATACATCATTGCTAAATTTTTATTGCCTCTTCATCTCATCATCATTCGTTTTGCCCTGCTTTACTGTGGCAAAAAACTTTTCTTCCAATCAGTCAGATTTGTACCTCAGATTCCACATGTAACTTTCTAGTGTCTACCCTTTTTCTTTTTTAAAATTTACTTTATTTATTTATTATGGGATAGGTCTCTCTATGTTGCCCGGGCTGGTCTTGATCTCTTGAGCTCAAGCAGTCCTCCTGTCTTGACCTCCCAAAGTGCTGGGATTGCAGGCATGAGCCACCACACCCACCCTGATCCTTTTTTTTTTTTTTTAAACTTTCTAAATGCTGTGTAAAGTCACGTCCTTTAGGGAACCTTACTTGATAAATCCACCTGACATAAAGCCATTATACTTAGCACTTAATCAACTGGTGGTCTATTTATTTGTCCATTAGCATGTTAATTTTTTTTTTTTTTTTTTTTTTTTTTTTTGAGACGGAGTTTCCCTCTGTCGCCCAGGCTGGAGTGCAGTGGCACAATCTCAGCTCACTGCAACCTCCGCCTCCCAGGTTCAAAGCAATTCTCCCTGTCTCAGCCTCCTGAGTAGCTGGGATTACAGGTGCCCACCACCATGCCTGGCTAACTTTTTTTGTATTTTTTAGTAGAGACGGGGTTTCACCATGTTGGCCAGGCGGGTCTTGAACTCCTGACCTCAGGTGATCGGCCCACCTTGGCCTCCCAAAGTGCTGGGATTACAGGTGTGAGCCAGTGCACCCGGCCCCTGGCCTTTAATTTGTAAATTTAACCATTTTTTCAGTTTTATCTGCCCAATCAGATTCTCTCTTGAAGGACAAGCACCATACCTTGTTCATTTGTTTTTTTTTGTTTTTGTTTTTGTTTTTGTTTTTGTTTTTTGAGACGGAGTCTCGCTCTGTCACCCGGGCTGGAGTGCAGTGGCCGGATCTCAGCTCACTGCAAGCTCCGCCTCCCGGGTTCACGCCATTCTCCTGCCTCAGCCTCCCGAGTAGCTGGGACTACAGGCGCCCGCCACCTCGCCTGGCTAGCTTTTTGTATTTTTTAGTAGAGACGGGGTTTCACCGTGTTAGCCAGGATGGTCTCGATCTCCTGACCTTGTGATCCGCCCGTCTCAGCCTCCCAAAGTGCTGGGATTACAGGCTTGAGCCACCGCGCCCGGCTACCTTGTTCATTTGTATCTCTCCAGTAATGATCTAGGACTCTGCACACAGTGGTTATTCAATGAGTATTATTTTTCCACAGCTTGGAACATCACCCCTCCACCTTGCAGCTCAGTATGGTCATTATTCCACAGCAGAAGTACTCCTTCGAGCAGGTGTTAGCAGGGATGCCCGGACTAAAGTAGACAGGACCCCCTTGCACATGGCTGCTGCAGATGGACATGCACACATCGTGGAACTGCTTGTTCGGGTAAAGCAAGAATAGTGGCAAGGTTATGTTGTAAAAAAGACATCCACTTTCCTGTTTTCTTAAATGGGTACTAGGAAATGACTTGGGAAGGATTAAGTTTAGGACAGTTTATAGCATTAAGTTGCATCTGCAAGAGACTTCATGGCAGGCCAGGTGCCTGTAATCCCAGCACTTTGGGAGGCCGAGACGGGTGGATCACAAGGTCGGGAGTTCGAGACTGGCCAGACCAACATGGTGAAACCCCATTGCTACTAAAAAAAAACAAAAAAATTTAGCAGGACATGGTGGCGCGTGACTGTAATCCCAGCTACTCAGGAAGCTGAGGCAAGAGAATCACTTGAACCCAGGAGGTGGAGGTGTGGTGAGCCAAGATTGCGCCACTGCACTCCAGTCTGGATGACAGAGCAAGAATCTGTCTCAAAAAAAAAAAAAAAAAAAAAAGAGCCTTCATGTCTATGAGGAGTCTGTTTTCTTATTTATTTATTTTGTTTTGTTTTGTTTTTGAGATAGAGTCTTGCTCTTGTTGCTTAGGCTGGAGTGCAGTGGCACGATCTCTGCTCACCACAACCTCTGCCTCCCGGGTTGAAGTGATTCTCCTGCCTCAGCCTCCCAAGTAGCTGGGATTACAGGCGCCTGCCACTATGCCCAGCCAATTTTTCTATTTTTAGTAGAGACAAGGTTTCACCGTGTTGCCCAGGCTGGTCTCAAACTCCTGACCTCCTGACGTGAGCCACCATGCCTATTTTCTAATTTATTAAAACAATTTTTTTTTTTTTTTTTTTTTTTTTTGAGATGAACTCTTGGCCAGGTGTGATGGCTCACTCCTGTAATCCCAGCACTTTAGGAGGCCAAGGCAGGCGGATCACCTGAGGTCAGGAGTTCGAGACCAGCCTGGCCAACATGGTGAAACCCCATCTCTACTAAAAATACAAAAATTAGCCAGGCGTGGTGGCAGGCGCCTGTAATCCCAGCTACTCAGGAGACTGAGGCAAGAGAATTGCTTGAACCCAGGAGGCGGAGGTTGCAGTGAGCCAAGATCACGCCATTGCACTCCAGCCTGGGGGACAAGAGCGAGACTTCGTCTCAAAAAAAACAAAAAAAAGAGATGAAGTCTCACACTATCGCCCAGGCTGGAGTGCAGTGGTGCAATCTTGGCTTATTGTAACCTCCGCCTCCTGGATTCAAGCGATTCTCCTACCTCAGCCTCCAAAGTAGCTGGGATTACAGGTGCCTGCCACCATGCTCAGATTTTTTTTTTGTATTTTTAGTAGAGACAGGGTTTCACTATGTTGGCCAGGCTGGTCTCAAACTCCTGACCTTGTGATCTGCCTGCCTCAGACTCCCAAAGTGCGGGAATTACAGGTGTGAGCCACCGTGTCTGGCCCTAAAACAATTTTTTAAATTTGATACAGGGTTTCACTCTTTTGCCCTGGCTGGAGAGCAGTGGCATGATCATAGCTCACTGTAGCTTTCAACACCTGGGTTCAAGCAATCCTACTGCCTCAGTCTTCAAAGTAGCTAGGAGGACTACAGGCATCCAGCACCACGCCCAGCTAATTTATTTTTGTTTTTATTTTTTGTAGAGAATAGGATCTCGTATTGCCCAGCCCAGGCTGGCTTTGAACTCCTGGCCTCAAACAATTCTCCTGCCTCAGCCTCCCAACACTGGGATTACAGGTGTGGGGTTACTGTGCTTAGCCAGTTTTTAAAATTTTTTTCTTTCTTTTTTTTTTTCTTTTTTTTCTGAGATGGAGTCTCGCTCTGTTGCCAGGCTGGAGTGCAGTGGCGCAATACCAGCTCACTGCAGCCTCTGCCTCCCAGGTGCAAGTGATTCTCCTGCCTCAGCCTCCCGAGTAGCTGGGACTACAGGCGTGCTCCACCGTGCCCAGCTAATTTTTGTATTTTTAGTAGAGATGGGGTTTCACCATGTTAGCCAGGATGGTCTCCATCCTTTGACCTTGTGATCTGCCCGCCTCACCCTCCCAAAGTGCTGGGATTATAGGCATGAGCCACTGTACCCGACCATTTTTTAAAAATCATATTTAAAAAAAAAAAATTACAGATGAGGTCTCACTACGTTGACCAGGCTGGTCTCAGACTCCTGGCCTCAAGTGATCCTTCCATCCTCAGCCTTCCAAAGTGCTGAGATTATAGGCATGAGCCATTGCTCCCAGCCTAGTTTTCCAATTTATTATTATTATTATTATTGGTCTTTTTTTTTTTTTTTGGAAACAGGGGTCTCACTCTGTCACCCAGGCTGGAATGCGGTGGTATGATCTTAGCTCACTGCAGCCTCCACCGCCCAGGCTCAAGAGATCCACCCACCTCACCCTCCCCTTTAGCTGGGACTACAGGCACGTACTACCACTCCCGGCTAATGTTTTGAATTTTTTGTAGAGGCATGTTTTTTCACCATATTCCCCAAGCTCATCTTGAACTCCTGAGTTCCAGCTTTTCAAATTTTTTAAAGGCTAAACAGACTTACTGATTTTTCTTCTTTCCCTTTCTGAAGGTATTCTCTGCACTTATGCCTATTTATTCAGGCACTTGGCTCTCTATTAATAAATGCAACAAAAATCTGTTCCTTCCCTCTTTGTCTTCCATCTGTTTAATTTCCCAATGATGTCCTTAGAGGACCCACTCGTTGAAAGCATTATGTCTGTCAGCATTTAGGAGAATTTGAGAAATGTTTTTCCCTTTGATATTCCTTAAATGTGATCTAGATTTGAGTACATAATATCTATGGAAATCTTCTGTATTTGATGATGGGATGTTGCACCTGTGCTCCTATAACCACTGTTTGTTGAAAAAAAAATGCTTTTCTGTGACAGAATGGTGCAGATGTGAATGCCAAGGACATGCTGAAGATGACAGCTTTGCATTGGGCCACAGAGCGCCACCATCGAGATGTTGTAGAGTTACTTATCAAATATGGAGCTGATGTCCATGCTTTCAGCAAATTTGATAAATCTGCCTTTGACATAGCTCTGGAGAAAAACAATGCTGAGATTTTGGTCATCCTCCAGGTGTGGTTCTTTTCATACTCTCCAGAGTATACGTCAATTGAAGTTAAGGATTTTTTTGTGGGAGTTGAATCAAAACTGAATTTTCCCTATCTTATTAAAATAGCATTTCTAATATGTCTCAATCTTGTGACTCAGTGTCACTATATATATAGCATATACATAACATAAATATATATTATATATGTTAATGGGATACTGCGCCCAGGTGTGTCCCATTAATTTCTGTTTCCCACCCCCCACTCCGAGATGGAGTCTCACTTTGTCGCCCAGGTTGGTGTGCAATGACACGATCTTGGCTCACTGCTCGGATTCAAGTGATTCTTCCTCCTCAGCCTCCCGGGTAGCTGGGATTACAGGTACCTGCCATCATGCCCAGCTAATTTTTGTATTTTTGTAGAGATGGGTTTCACCATGTTGGCCAGGCTGGTCTTGAACTCCTGACCTCAGATGATCCGCCTGCCTCGGCCTCCCAAAGTGCTGGGATTACAGGCATGAGCAACTGCGCCCGGCCTGCCCATTAATTTCTTAAGCCAGCACTGTATATCAGGGAACAATAGGACAGGGGATATAAAAATTAACAGGACATGGGCCAGGCGTGGTTGCTCATGCCTGTAATCCCAGCACTTTGGGAGGCCGAGGCAGATGGATCACCTGAGGTCAGGAGTTTGAGACCAGCCTGGCCAATATGGCGAAACCCTGTTTCTACTAAAAATGCAAAACAAATTAGCCGGGCATGGTGGTATGTGCCTGTAATCCCAGCTACTTGGGAGGCTGAAGCAGGAGAATCGCTTGAACCTGGGAGGCAGAGGTTGCAGTGAGCCAAGATCACGCCACTGCATTTGAGCCTGGGCAACAAGCAGGATTCCATCTCAAAAAAAATATTAATATGACATGAAGTGTTCAAAGCATGATAAAAGACAGGAAATAAAATATTATAATATTGCATGATAAATAGATATCTAGTAAGTGCTATGGGAGCACAAAGGAGGGAATAGTAGGTTTTGAACGGAATATTGAAGTAGGCAGAGAAGTGAGAAAACTATATTCTAGGCTAGAATAAGAGCAAATCAAAGACACAGAGGTGTGAAAGAACATGGAATGTTCAAGAAAAAGTAGTTGAGTGATGAGAGAATGGGCAAAGGAAGCAGAGTTTGGGAGTGGCAGATGCTAAGCTTGAAAGTTAGGCTGGATTCTGAATGTAGGGATGCTTTACAGCATGTGAAGGAGTTTGAACTGTTATGTGAGCGATGGATTTGGATAGAAGTTTTTAAATAGAGGACTGATATGATTAAATTTGTTTTAAAAAGATGATGTGACACACAGATGAGAGAGAGACACTTAATGCTAAATAACTATATGATGACTTTCATTAGGCCAGGCAAGGGCCAATGAGAAATTGAACCAAGGAAGTGCTACTATTCACCATGTAGCAGTACTACTCTTCCCTCCTGTGTGCTCCCATAGCACTTACTAGATGTCTGTTTATCATGTAATATTATAATATTTTATTTCGTATCTCTAATTTTATCATGCTGTGAGCACTTCATGTCCTAGTGGAGGATAAAGGAAAACAGCAAATTCAAAAAGGAATTTAGGCCAGGCATGGTAGCTCACACCTGAAATCCTAGCACTTTGGGAGGCCGAGGCGGGTGAATCACCTGAGGTCAGGAGTTCAAGCCCAGTCTGGCCAACATGGTGAAACCTCATCTTTACTAAAAATACAAAAATTAGCTGGTTTGGTGGTAGGTGCCTGTAATCCCAGCTACTTGGGAGATGGAGGCAGGAGGTTGAACTTGGGAGGTGGAGGTTGTAGTGAGCTGAGATCGTGCCACTGTACTCAAGCCTGGGAGACAGAGTGAGACTCTCAAAAAAAACCAAGAAGGAATTTGACAATATCCAAAGAATGGATAACCTGTTTCAATTGAAGCTCTTAGTCAAGGGGATAATTATATATGAAAAATAGTCATTTCTGGCTGGGCACGGTGGCTCATACCTATAATCCTAACACTTTGGGAGGCTGAGGAGGGTGGATTGCCTGAGCTCAGGAGTTCAAGGCCAGCCTGGGCAACTCGATGAAACCCTGTCTCTACTAAAATACAAAAGAAATTAGCCGGGCATGGCAATGTGCGCCTGTAGTCCCAGCTACTTGGGAGGCTGAGGCAGGAACCGTGGAGGTGGAGGTTGCGGTGAGCCGAGATTGCACCACTGCACTCCAGCCTGGGCAACAGAGCAAGACTCCGTCTCAAAAAAAAAAAAAAAAAAAAGGAAGAGAGAGAGAGAGAGAGAAAGCAAGCAAGCAAGCCATTTCTGCTGCATTTTCAGTATTTTTTTTTTCTAACTGACAGGTGGTCTATAGACTGGTTAGCCCCTTCAACTTTCAATTCTTTGTTTAGAGCCCTTTCATAACTGGACTTTTTAAAGTAGTGATTATGCTTGCAGAAAATTGCTTCTGAAAGTAATAAAATAAAGATAAGCTACTTTTCACCATAATTGAACAGATATCCCTGGAAGCAAAAGTACAGCATATGGAGCGAGACTTTAAAATCTGGCACTTATTTGCTTGTTATATATTCTCTTAGGAATTTCTTCAATGGCAGAATGGAACAAGTAGTTGGATAAAACTCTAGAGAATATTGTTCTCTGTAGATACTCTGCAGGGATCTCTTGCTAGCACACTGACTTGTAGATAATTAATCACAAAATATTAGTGCTGGAAATTACTTTTTATTTTTTATTTTTATTTTTATTTTTTTATTTTTGAGATGGAGTCTCACTCTGTTGCCCAGGCTGGAGTGCAGTGACGCGAGTTTTAGCCAGGATGATCTTGATCTCCCGACCTTGTGATCCACCCGCTTCGGCCTCCCAAAGTGCTGGGATTACAGGCGTGAGCCACCACGCCCGGCTGGAAATTACTTTTTAGACTATTCAGATCAACTCCCTCATTTTTCTTTTTTCTTTTTTTGAGACAGAGTCTCACTCTGTCACCCAGGCTGGAGTATAATGACGCTATTTTGGCTCACTGCAATCTCTGCCTCCTGGGTTCAAGCAATTCTCCTGCCTTAGGCTCCCGAGTAGCTGGGATTACAAGCACCCACCACCACGCCCAGCTGATACTTTTGTAGTAGAGACAGGGGTTTCACCATGTTGGCCAGGCTGGTCTCAAACTCCCGACCTCAAGTGATCCACCCGCCTCAGCCTTGCAAAGTGGTGGGATTACAGGCATGAGCCACTGCACCTGGCCTGACTCCCTCATTTTTCAAATGAAAAAAACAAGATTCATAGAGGTTAAATGAATTGTCTAGAAGTTTTTGCAAATAATACACCTTTGCTTTCCTGAAGTAGAAACAAGCTTTGGAAAGCAACCTAACAACTCTGTTGGCCTGGTCTGAAAAAAAAAGGTAGTCTTAATGAGAACTCTGATCTCCGGTGGGACATTGTATATGGGAACTAGTTATGATTGATAGAGCATTGGGGTAGGAGTGGAATATGCTGTTCAGTAACTGTGTAACTAAAGCTAATAAGTGTTCTTGGGCTGGGCATGGTGGCTCATGCCTGTAATCCTACCACTTTAGGAGGCCAAGGCGGGCGATTTGCCTGAGCCCAGGAGTTCTAGACCAGCTTGGGCAACGTGGCAAAACCCCGTATCTACTAAAAATACAAAAAATTAGCTGGGCGTAGTGGCACATGCCTGTAATCTCAGCTGCTTGGGAGGCTGAGGCATGAGAATTTCCTGAACCCAGGAAGCGGAGGTTGCAGTGAGCCGAGATCATGCCACTGCACTCCAGCCTGGGCAACAGAGCGAGACTGTCTCAAAAAAAAAAAAAAAAAAAGAAAAAGAAAGAAAGAAAAGAAAAGCTAATAAGTGTTCTGATTGAAATATCCTGCCTTGTTTGGTAGGAAGCAATGCAGAATCAGGTGAATGTTAATCCAGAGAGAGCCAACCCTGTGACTGACCCTGTGACTATGGCTGCTCCATTCATCTTCACATCGGGAGAGGTTGTTAAACTCACAAGCCTTGTTTCTTCAGCCAACACCAAAACAACCTCAGGTAATGTTCTGATAACATGAAATTTATTTTAGACTCAAAAATGAACAGAACCCTAGATTTTCCAAGAGATGAATGGATACCCTTTCTAATACTCCATAATTAAAATATTGCCAAAGCAGAAGATTGTAATAGATTTTAAAGCTAAGGTACTTATTCTTTCTGGGGAAGGGAAAATCATACATAGGGGTTACAAAGGAATACTTATTATGTTAAAAGTAGAATATTCTGGCTTGGGCACAGTGGCTCATATCTGTAATCCCAATGCTTTGGGAGGCCAAGGTGGGAAGATTGCTTGAGGCTACCCTGGTCTAGGCAACATAGAGAGACCCCATCCTCTACTAAAAATACATTAGGTGGGCATGATGATTCATACCTGTAGTCCCAGCTACTCAGGAGGCTGACATGGGAGGATCTTGTGAGCTCAGGAGTTGGACTTACTGTGAGTTATGATTGTGCCACTGCACTCCGGCCTGGGAGACACAGCAAGACCCTGTCTCTAAAAAAAAGGAAAATATTCTACAGATTAATCTATTGAAGGGTTATGCCTAGACCAAAAATGAAAATATGAAGGTGCCTTGACATGATATTGATAAGGGAAATAAACATTAATAGTTTAAAGCAGGCCGGGCGCGGTGGCTCAAGCCTGTAATCCCAGCACTTTGGGAGGCCGAGACGGGTGGATCACGAGGTCGGGAGATCGAGACCATCCTGGCTAACACGGTGAAACCCCGTCTCTACTAAAAAAATACAAAAAACTAGCCAGGCGAGGTGGCGGGCGCCTGTAGTCCCAGCTACTCGGGAGGCTGAGGCAGCAGAATGGCGTGAACCCGGGAGGCGGAGCTTGCAGTGAGCTGAGATCCGGCCACTGCACTCCAGCCTGGGCGACAGAGCGAGACTCCGTCTCAAAAAAAAAAAAAAAAAAAAAAAAAGTTTAAAGCAGTAACAAAGCAGAATAAACATAAGTGGCTTTTGGAGTACTGATATAAAAGAGGTAAATGTGATTATCTGAATAAAGTATAAGAGTCTGGATTTGTTCTTGAGTGCATATATAAAAAGAAAATAGCAGAGAAAACTACTTGGTGTTGATCTTTTGAAACCTGTATGTTTTTAACTTGGCGTGGTGCCTCTTGCCTGTAGTTCCAGCACTTTGGGAGGCCAAGGCGGGTGGATCACCTGAGGTCAGAAGTTTAAGACCATCCTGGTCAACATGATGGAAGCCCATCTCTACTAAATATACAAAAATTAGCTGGATGTGGTGGCGAGTGCCTGTAATCCCAGCTACTTGGGAGGCTGAGGCAGGAGAATCGCTTAAACCTGGGGAGGAGGAGGTTGCGGTGAGCCAAGATGGTGCCATTGCGCTCCAGCCTGGGCAACGAGAGTGAAACTTCATCTCAAAAAAAAAAAAAAAAAAAAAAAAAAAAGAAACCTGTATGTTTTCAACAAAACCATCTATCTAAATAAGAATGAATGAGTTTATTTTCAGCATCTCCTTTTTTTTTTTTCTCCAAGTTGGAGTCTAGCTCTGTTTCCCAGGCTGGAGTGCAGTGGCATAATCTTGGCTCACTTCAACCTCTGCCTCTCAGGTTCAAGTGATTCTCCTGCCTCAGCCTCCTGAGTAGCTGGTCCTACAGGTGCGTGCCACCACGCCCAGCTAATTTTTGTATTTGTACTAGAGACGGGGTTTCACCGTGTTAGCCAGGATAGTCTCGATCTCCTGACCTCGTGATCTACCCACCTCAGCCTCCCAAAGTGCTGGGATTACAGGCATGAGCCACCACCCCTGGCCTTTCAGTCAGCATCTCCTTTTACAGATATTTGTTTTACAATGAAATAACTTGTGTCCTCATTTAAATAAATTTTCCAATTGACGATTGGTTTCTTTTTCTGTTTCTTTTATTTGAAATAACAGTATCCTTAGTTAAGTTTCTATAATGTCAAAGGAAAGATCTTGACTAAGCTATTGATATTGAGAGGTAGTGTGGTAAAAGAGAAGAAACAATATGTGATATACGGGGAATTTTGGAATCAGAATTGTGCTGAAATAATTATTGGTTGACTAGCTGCTTGACCCTAGGAAAACTTCATACTTTTCTGTGCCTTGTTTACTTATCAGTAAAATTGGGATATAATAATACCTACTTTATGAGGTTGTTGTGAGAGTTTAAGAATTTGTATTTGAAGGTCCATTTTATACTAGGGTTTCAATAATAGCTATTAAATGAAAACATAATTTCTTAGCAAAGTTTGACCCCAACATGCCCACCAGGGGGCAATAGTGATCTTCATTGTATAGGCTATCAACAGTTATTTAAAATAATTTTGCATTCAGCTGGATGATACAAAAACTTTACATTAAATTTATATATACATGTAATCAGAACATTCACGATCTTTTGGATTCATATTGGTTCAGTCACACTGATTAAAACAACTTTTTTTTTTTTTTTGAGATGCAGTCTCACTCTGTTGCCCAGGCTGGAGTGCAGTAGCCCAATCTCGGCTCACTACAACCTCCGCCTCCTGGGTTCAGGCGATTCTCCTGCCTTAGCCTCCCGAGTAGCTGGGACTACAGGCGCCTACCACCACACCCAGCTAATTTTTATATTTGTAGTAGAGACGGGATTTCACCATATTGGCCAGGCTGGTCTCAAACTCCTGACCTTGTGAACCACCCGCCTCAGCCACCCAAAGTGCTGGGATTACAGGCGTGAACCACTGCACCCAGTTGAGTTGGTCTTTAGTCTAACTACTGAAATTCTCCAGACCCAGATCTGGAATGATAAGCAAAGCATATTTTGGATAGAGATTCTTTGCTTGTTTCCCGTGTGCCAATATCATGTTTGTCATGTAGCTTTTGGCAGACCTACTCGACTTTCTTTCCTCTTTATGTGGATAACTGCAAATTGAAATTCCTAAACTATCATATAATAGAGCTGACTGCCCCAATATCATCTTATAAAGCAGTCTTCCTAGCTATCCCTCTTTAGCTGATTAGTCTACCCAATGCTTAATTGGTGCAGATAAAGGAAAGGAGAACATTTGTAAGACAAATTCAGGTCTTATAAGTGTTAGTCAACTGCTTTAAAGGATATTATTTTCTGAAGTGGCAAATGGGCTTCTTGTTTCCCATCATCCAATAATACTTTTAATAATTGAAGGAGCTTTCATTCTAGTGTATAGAATGCAGGCTGCCCCAAATAAAAATAAATTTTAAAGCCTTAGACTTTTTTTAAGATTTTGTTTTTTAGATTTAGATTTTTAAAAAGATTTTTTTGTTTTTGTTTGAGACAGAGTCTCACTCTGTCACCCGGACTGGAGTGCAGTGGCTCAGCCTTGGCTCACTGCAACCTCCAACCTCCACTTGCAGGGTTCAAGCGATTCTCGTGCCTCAGCCTCCTGAGTAGCTGGGATTACAGGCCCATGCCCAGCTTTTTTTTTTTTTTTTTTTTTCTTTCTTTCTGAGATGGAGTCTTGCTGTTGCTCCCAGCTACTCGGGAAGCTGAGGCAGGCGAATTGCTTGAACCCGGGAGGCGGAGGTCGCAGTGAGCCAAGATTGTGCCATTGCACAATGGAGTGCAATGGCCTGATCTCCGCTCACTGCAACCACCGCCTCCTGGGTTCAAACGATTCGCCTGCCTCTACCTCCCAAAGTGCTGGGATTACAGGTGTGAGCCACCACGCCCGGCGTTAAAAAATCTTAATTGCTTCCTTCTCCTCAACATAAAACCCAATATTAAATGAAGTAAAATGTGCATGGATGCTGTTGATTTTGGAAAGAAAAAGGCCTATCAGTGAAACGCTTGTTACTTATTCAGAAGTTTATATAAGTAAACTCTTTAGATCAGGATTTAGGAGGGTTGTGCTGGCCAGGCTGGTCTTCAACTCCTGACATCAAGCGATCCACCCCACCTTGGCGTCCCAAAGTGCTGGGATTACAAGCATGAGCCACCACACCCGACCTATTTATATTTAATTTGGAATGCATCTCATGATTGTGCAGAAACAGGAAATTCATCTTTATACCTTTATCCTGATTAATGTTTAAATTACTCTGCCTTCCCAAATCCCTGCAGTTTGGTGGTGGCACTGATGATGACTGATATCCTTAGTCATAAATAGAAATTTTTGGTTTTTTTGAGACAGAGTCTCACTCTGTCCCCCAGGCTGCAGCGCACTGGCATGATCTTGGCTCACTGTAACCTCTACCTCCCAGACTCAAGTGATCCTCCTGCCTCAGCCTCCCAAGTAGCTGGGACTATAGGCTTGTACCACCATGCCTCGCTAAGAGACGGTTTCGTCATGTTGCGCAGGCTTGTCTTGAATTCCTGGACTCAAGCAATTGTTCTGCCTTGGCTTCCCAAAGTGCTAGGATCACAGGCATGACCCATCATGCCTGGCCACGAATGGAAAATTTGAAAACAAACTGCAATCCAGATTTTGCTATCAAAAATACCTATTAAAGGCTGGGCGCGGCGGCTCACGGCTGTAATCCTAGCACTCTAGGAGGCCTAGGTGGGCGGATTGCCTGAGCTCAGGAGTTCGAGACCAGCCTGGGCAACATGGTGAAACCCTATCTCTACTAAGAATACAAAAATTAGCCAGGCATGATGGGGCGTGCCACCTACTAAATACCTACTAAAATGATAATCCTATGATACTTTCAGTTAATTCTTTATATAAATATATAAAATACATAAATATGTAATACATACATATATCTCTATATAAATCTTTTTTAAAAAATCCTTTAAAAAAATCAGCTGAAGTTGGGATCACCTGAAGTCAGGAGTTCAAGACCAGCCTACTAACATGGAGAAACCCCATCTCCACTAAAAAATACAGAATTAGCAGGGTGTGGTGGCACATCCTATAATCCCAGCTACTCAGGAGGCTGAGGCAGGAGAATCGCTTGAACCCAGGAGATGGGGGTTGCAGTGAGCCAAGATCATGCCATCATACTCCAGCCTGGGCAACAAGAGCAAAACTCCATCTCAAAAAAAAAAAAAAAAAAAAAAAAAAGTCCAGGCGCACTGGCTCACACCTGTAATCCCAGCACTTTGGGAGGCTGAGGCAGGCAGATCGCAAGGTCAAGAGATCGAGACCATCCTGGCCAACATGATGAAACCCTGTCTCAATACAAAAATTAGCTGGGCGTGGTGGCATGCGCCTGTAGACCCACCTACTTGGGACTACTGAGGCAGGAGAATTGCTTGAACCAGGAGACGGAGGTTGCAGTGAGCTGAGACACGCCACTGTGCTCCAGCCTGATGACAGAGCGAGACTCTGCCTCAAAAAAAAAAAAAAAAAAAAGAAAGAAAAAAAAAAAGATTTTTGAACAATGAAGTACTTTATTTTCCTATAATTCACTAGAATAAGTCTAAGAAAACAATTTGCACTATTGGTTTTCAGTTTCAACTGTATATGTCAGAATACTCTACCTGATTTTTTTTTTTTTTTTTTCAATTGAGACGGAGTCTTGCTCTGTCATTCAGGATGGAGTGCAGTGGTGTGATCTCAGCTTACTGCAACTGCGGCTGCCCAGGTTCAAACAATTCTTGTGCGTTAGCCTCCCGAGTACCTGGGACTACAGGCACATGCCACCATGCCTGGGTAATTTTTTTGAATTTTTATTAGAGATGGAGTTTCACCATGTTGCCCAGGCCTGTCTCAAACCCCTAACCTCAGGTGATCCACCAACCTTGGCCTCCCAAAGTGCTGGGATTACAGGCGTGAGCCACTGCGCCCAGCCCTAAACCTGATTTTTCATAAGTGTTCTTTCTTAATTTTGCTATTGAGGTGTAACTGGGTGAGTTGTTCTGTTTGAGTAAAAGGAAGAGCACCCTTAGATTGGAATCATCATGTGCTAAAGAAGATATAATGTGGCTGGGCCTGGTGGCTCACACCTGCAGTCGCAGTCCCAGTACTTTGGGTGGCCGAGGCGGGTGGATCACCTGAGGTCAGAAGTTCAAGAGCAGCCTGGCTAACATGGAGAAACCCCATCTCTACTAAAAATACAAAAATTAGCCGGGCGTGCTGGCAGGCACCTGTAATCCCCACTACTCAGGAGGCTGAGGCAGGAGAATCGCTTGATCCCCAGAGGCAGAGATTGCAGTAAGCCAAGATTGAGCCACTGCACTCCAGCCTAGGTGACAGAGCAAGACTCTGTCTCAAAAAAAAAAAAAAAAAAAAAAAAAAAAAAAAAAAAAAAAAAAGAAGATATAATGCTTTTCTCATGAAGCAGTTCTACCTAGGTATTTACCAATTTACCATTAGCTGGGTGGCCTATCTGATGCTTGGCCTACTTGAACTTTTAATTATAAGAGCTTTGTAATTTTTTTTTTCTGTGATAAAATAAAAGCAGCCTTTTCTAAAAAAAAATTTTTTTTTTTTAATTGTGGCGGCTGTGATGGCTCACGTGGTGGATCACCTGAGGTCAGAAGTTCAAGACCAGCCTGACCAATGTGGAGAAACCCTGTCTCTACTAAAAATACAAAATTAGCCAGGTGTGGTGGCTCATGCCTGTAATCCCACCTACTAAGGGAGGCTGAGGCAGGAGAATTGCTTGAACCTGGGAGGTGGAGGTTGCGGTGAGCCGAGATTGCATCATTGCACTCCAGCCTGGGTAACAAGAGTAAACTCCATCTCAAAAACAAACAAAAATTGCTTGTCCTTTGTTTCATTTTAGAGGAGGATTTGTGAGGTCTTTTTTGTTGTTGTTGTTGTTGTTGTTGAGATGGAGTCTTGCTCTGTTGCCCAGGCTGGAGTGCAGTGGCGCCATCTTGGCTCACTGTAACCTCCACCTCCCGGGTTCACACCATTCTTCTGCCTCAGCCTCCGGAGTAGCTGCGACTACAGGCACCTGCCACCACTCCCAGCTCATTTTTTGTGTTTTTAGTAGAGACGGGGTTTCACCATGTTAGCCAGGCTGGTCTCGAACTCCTGACCTCGTGATCTGCCCACCTTGGCCTCCCAAAGTGCTGGGATTACAGGTGTGAGCCACCGCGCCTGGCCTGTGAGTTCTTATATCAGTATTTGGTATGAAAAGTTGAGTGATGAGAAAAGCATGAACTACGAAGGAAAATTTGGGAATAGGCTAAGAAGGAAAATTTGAGAATAGGCTGTAGTATAGAGTCATTTGATACACATAGGGTACTTCTGGAGGTCAAGCATGGTATACTACTCAGACCATTTGGTTCCCTGGGTATTTTATGAGAGCATTAGGATAAAATTGTTCCACTGAGTATGTGTAGAGGGAAAGAAAAAAAAATAACATTGGGATATCCTCACTACCTCCATCCCCATCCCCACTCCCATAGTAATCATCCTAAAGCTTTAATTAAAATAGTTTCTGGGCCGGGCGTGGTGGCTCACGTCTGTCATCCCAGCACTTTGGGAAGCTGAGGTGGGCGGATCATGAGGTCAGGAGTTCAAGACCAGCCTGGCCAAGATGGTGAAACTCAGTCTCTACTAAAAATACAAAAATTAACCAGGTGTGGTGGCACACACTTGTAGTCCCCAGCTACTGGGGAGGCTGAGGCAGTGAACTGCTTGAACCCGGGAGGCGAAGTTTGCAGTGAGCCAAGATCACGCCATTGCACTTCAGCCTGGGTGATAGAGCGAGACTTAAATAATAAAAATAACAAAAGAAAATAACAAAACAAAATAAAACAAAATAAAAAACAAAAGAAAGGGCCGGGCGCGGTGGCTCAAAATCCCAGCACTTGGGAGGCCGAAAATCACAAGGTCAGGAGATCGAGACCAAGTCTCTACTAAAAAAATGGGTGGCGGCGCCTGTGGTCCCAGCTACTCGGGAGGCTGAGGCAGGAGAATGGCGGGAACCCGGGAGGCGGAGCTTGCAGTGAGCTGAGATCTGGCCACTGCACTCCAGCCTGGGCGACAGAGCAAGACTCCGTCTCAAAAAAAAAAAAAAAAAAAAAAAAAAAAAAAAAAAAAAATAACAAAAGAAAATGGTTTCTAAGCCCGGCACGGTGACTCACTCCTGTAATCCCAACACTTTGGGAGGCTGAGGCAGGTGGATCACTTAAGGTCAGGAGTTCGAGATCAGCCCGGCCAGTGTGACGCAACCCTGTCTCTATTGAAAATACAAAAAAATTAGCTGAGCATGGTGGCAGGAGCCTGTAATCCCAGTTACTCAGGAGGTTGAGGCAGGAGAATCGCTTGAATCTGAGAGGCGGAAGTTGCAGTGAGCTGAGATCGCGCTACTGCACTCCGGCCTGGGTGACAGAGTGAGACTATCTTGAAAAAATAAAATGGTTTACAGCTTGAAGATGAATTACTTACTATGCAAGTAATTTATCTTTTTTTTTTTTTTTTTTTTTTTTTTTTTTTTTTTTGAGGCGGAGTCTTCACTCTGTCGCCCAGGCTGGAGTGCAGTGGCACCATCTCGGCTCACTGCAAGCTCCGCCTCCCGGGTTCGCGCCATTCTCCTGCCTCAGCCTCCGGAGTAGCTGGGACTACAGGCGCCCGCCACCGCGCCCGGCTAATTTTTTGTATTTTAGTAGAGACAGGGTTTCACCGGGTTAGCCAGGATGGTCTCGATCTCCTGACCTCGTGATCCGCCCGCCTCGGCCTCCCAAAGTGCAGGGATTACAGGCGTGAGCCACCGCGCCCGGCCAGTAATTTATCTTTTTAAGGAAAATCTGCTGAAGTTTAAATGTATAAACCAGTTAGATTACCAAATCACATCAGAAAGGATCCTCTGCTCTGTGGAAGGATTTTCTTTAAAGAATGTTAAATAAGAAGACTTGGCCACAGGGCAGGGAACATCCCACACTGGGGCCTGTCGTGGGTTTGGGGGAGGGAGGAGGGATGGCATTAAGAGAAATACCTATTGTAAATGATGAGTTAATGGGTGCAGCACACCCACATGGCACATGTATATCTATGTAACAAAACTGCACATTGTGCACATGTACCCTAGAACTTAAACTATAATAAAAAGAAAAAGAAAAAAAAAAACAACAATGTTAAATAGGAATTTCCTTAAGTATTTTGCAGATAACTAATTTCTTTTTTTCTTTTAATTCAAAAAATAACAATAATAGAGATGAGGTGTTGCTGTGTTGCCCAGGCTGGTCTCAAAGTACTGGGCTCAAGCAATTCTCCTACCTCGGTCTCCCAAAGTGCGGGGACTACAGTTGTGAGCCACCCTGCCTGGCCTGATAACTGACTTTTTGGGTTTTGTTTGTTTGTTTGTTTGTTTTTTAGACAGAGTCTCACTCTGTCACCCAAGCTGGAGTGCAGTAGCACAATCTCAGCTCACTGCAACCTCTGTCTCCTGGGTTCAAACGCTTCTCCGCCTCAGCCTCCTGAGTAGCTGGGACTACAGGTGTGCGCCACCACACCCAGCTATTTTTTTTTGCATTTTGTAGTAGAGACAGGGTTTAACCATGTTGACCAGGCTGGTCTCAAAGACCTCAGGTGATCTGCCCGCCTCGGCCTCCCAAAGTGCTGGGATTACAGGCGTGAGCCACTGCAGCTGGCCCTGACTTCTTGAAAGAAGAAAAACTGGAAAGAATATTTAAGCATAGGTAATGGGAAAACTTAAAAATTAAGAGTAGGCTGGGCATGGTGGCTCATGCCTATAATCCCAGCACTTTGGGAGGCTGAGGCAGGCAGATAGCTTGAACTCACGAGTTCGAGAGCAGCCTGGGCAGCATGGTGAAAGCTGGTCTGTACAAAAAATAAAAAAAAAAAAAAAAAAATTAGCCAGGCATGGTGATGCACGACTGTAGTCCCAGCTACTTGGAGGCTGAGGTGGGAGGACAGCTTGGGCCTGAGAGGCAGAGGTTGCAGTGAGCCAAGATTGTATCACTGCACTCCAGCCTGGGCAATAATGCCAGACTTT
Source organism: Macaca thibetana thibetana (assembly GCF_024542745.1). Classification (NCBI taxonomy): domain Eukaryota; kingdom Metazoa; phylum Chordata; class Mammalia; order Primates; family Cercopithecidae; genus Macaca; species Macaca thibetana. The sequence continues at coordinate 123,515,877 of NC_065578.1, forward strand.
GTCTTGGAAAAAAAAAAAAAATTAAGAGTACTTTTAAAAAGAAAATATAGCCGGGTGCGGTGGCTCAAGCCTGTAATCCCAGCACTTTGGGAGGCCGAGACTGGCGGATCTCGAGGTCAGGAGATCAAGACCATCCTGGCTAACACGGTGAAACCCCGTCTCTACTAAAAAATACAAAAAACTAGCCGGGCGAAGTGGCGAGTGCCTGTAGTCCCAGCTACTCGGGAGGCTGAGGCAGGAGAATGGCGTGAACCCGAGAGGAGGAGCTTGCAGTGAGCTGAGATCCGGCCACTGCACTCCAGCCTGGGTGACAGAGCAAGACTCCATCTCAAAAAAAAAAAAAAGAAAAAGAAAATATATTGCTTGGTGTGCTGGCTCACGCCTGTAATCCCAGCACTTTGGGAGACCGAGGGGGGCAGATCACTTGAGGTTAGGAGTTCCAGACCAGCCTGGCTAACATGGTGAAACCCCGTCTTACTAAAAATACAAAAATTAGCTGGGCATGGTAGCACGCATCTGTAGTCCCAGCTACTTGGGAGGCTGAGGCAGGAGAATGGCTTGAACCCAGGAGGCAGAAGGTGCAGTGAGCTGAGATCGCGCCATTGCACTCTAGTCTGGGCAACAAGAACAAAACTCCGTCTCAAAAAAAAAAAAAAAAAGAATACAGCAATAGCCAATAGAGGGTGCAGCCACTTCTTCTATACTAACAAAGCTTAATGTCATGCCAGCTGACAAGAAATGTTTATAGGGTCCAGCCCCAGCATCACCAGGCAGGACAAAGAAGGGTAGATTTGGAACTGAGAGGCAATACATTTGTAACTGGCACAATACGTATCTCTGAAATTATAGGGAAAGAAATAGGGAAATATAATTCATTTTATAATACTGTTAAGTAATACTTTTTTTCCCCAACAAGGAAATATCCACAGTTAGAGTAATACTTTTGGTTCATAAAGTTAGGCATGTCTGTTGCCAGATCTAGTGCGCTTCACTCTTACAACTTAGCTATGAGAATAGCACACAGATGTAAGAGAAGGTTATGAACAAAGTCTTTCTGAAAGTACATCTTGGCCAGACACAGTGGCTCATACCTGTAATCCCAGCACTTTGGGAGGCTGAGGCAGGCAGATCACCTGAAGTCAGGAGTTCAAGACCAGCAACATGGTGAGATCCTGTCTCTACTAAAAGTACAAAAATTAGCTGGGCGTGGTGGTGCACACCTGTAATCCCAGCTACTCAGGAGGCTGAGATAGGAGAAGTGCTTGAATCCAGGAGTCGGAGGTGGCAATGAGCAGAGACTGTGCCACTGCACTCCAGCCTGAGAGACAGAGTGAGACTCCATCTCAAAAAATAAATAAATAAAAAATAAAAGTATATCTTGACATAACTAAAGTATTTTTAGCATTTAGTGTTTTTAGCATTAGTCTATTGTACTACCCTTTGACATTCAATATATGAAACTTTATATTTATTTATTTATTTATTTATTTATTGAGATGGACTCTTGCTCTGTCGCCCAAGCTGAAGTGCAGTGGTGTGATCTCGGCTCACTGCAATCTCCCCCTCCCAAGTTCAAGTGATTCTCTTGCCTCAGCCTCCCAAGTAGCTGGGATTACGGGTGCACACCACCATGCCCAGCTAATTTTTGTAGTTTTAGTAGAGACAGGGTTTCACCTTGTTGGCCAGGCTGGTCTCAAACTCCTGACCTCAAGTGATCCACCCGTTTCGGTCTCCCACAGTGCTAGGATTACAGGCGTGAGCCGCCACGTCTGGCCATGAAACTAAGTTTTTAACTATTCTTGTACTGGAGGTGAATCCTATTCTTCACATCTCTCTAGCTGATGAAAAGAGGTAGTATGATTGGGTAAAGCCCAGAAGGGGACTATTCCCTTATCACTGCTGAGCTTGGGGTGAGGTATGCATTTTACACTTCCTGCCTGCTGCCAAGGAGAGCTCTGCCCAGCCAGCTTAGGAAGTGGGTAGCACTCTTGGTCTGTTAGCTACTAATGCTCAGCACTGGCAGTGCCAAGAGAATGATTAAATGAAGGGAATGTAGTGGCCCTGTACCAAGTATACGATTTTTTTTTTTTTTTTTTTTTTTTTTGGAGAAGGAGTCTCACTGTGTCGCCCAGGCTGGAGTGCAGTGGTGCAATCTCAGCTCACTGCAAGCTCCGCCTCCCAGGTTCATGCCATTCTCCTGCCTCAGCCTCCCGAGTGGCTGGGACTGCAGGCGCCCACCACCACGCCCAGCTAATTTTTTGTATTTTTAGTAGAGACGGAGTTTCACTGTGTTAGCCAGGATGGTCTCGATCTCCTGACCTCGTGATCCACCTGCCTCGGCCTCCCAAAGTGCTAGAATTACAGGCGTGAAGCATGCCCAGCCCTGCAAGTATACTAATTTAATCCACTTTAAAGGAAAAACTTTTTAAACCTTAAAAGAATTTTAACACTGATATAATTGACTTATATCAGTTTGAGTTAGAGAACAAGATGGAGGACATTAGAGTGAAGAGCTGAGGTTTTGATTTAATAAGCTGTTTTTAATTTGCCTCAAGTTTTCCTATACATTAGACTTCATTTGTCTTTCTTACTGAAATAGGTGACCCCCATACCTCAACAGTAAAGTTTTCAAATTCTACCACCTCAGTGCTGGCTACCCTTGCAGCTCTTGCTGAGGCATCTGTCTCCTTCTCCAACTCACACAGAGCCACAGGTAGGTAAGGGATATGCTGCTAGGTGAATCACCACTTTTTCTTTTGTTTTTAAGTCTCCAGCAGATTTAATTTGCATGAAATATTATTAAAGAATTGCATTTAATTAGAGGCAGCTAAGGAAAAGGGATGTAGCATCATTGAACATCAGAAAGAAAAATTGCCAGGTGATATAATCAGACAGCTGAATAATATGAGAGAATGACTAAATTACTCCTTTGTGTTTTTACAGTTTGAAGTTTGTTTTCCCTGACTCTAGTTACTTCACATTGAAATGTCTATTCTCATATTAGCAGATTTTTTTGGAGATACTCTACGTTATATTTTGACTGATGCTATCATAGAATGATTCAAAATAGCAGCCCAGATATCTTATATTAAAGTATCAAAATACATGAGACTGGTACCTTTTTCATTGTCATATCCTTTGCACTTCATGGCTTGCTTTTATTTTCATTGGAGATGTTATTTTGGCATTTCCAAAGGAGTTGGGCAAATATAGGGTATGTATTGCCTTTCTGATATTTAAAACAAAATAGTTTTCAAGTCATTTAGCCAGAGCTAGTAGTCTGTCAGGGGAAGACTTAAGGCTTCGTATAGGTAGGGGCATATAGTCACAGGTAGGGCTCAGTAGACATTTAGAAATCTTTCTAGAACCCTCTGGCCATCTGCTCCATCATATATGAAAGCAGAATGTTCTGATTTCTTTCTGCCATGACATTTGGGTGGTGAGAACATTCTTCCAATTCCAATCCTATTTTTCTGAATGGGTATAATCATAAAGATCTCTACTCAGATTTATATGAGGGAACAACATAGCAAAGGGAAAAGCAATGTATTAAACTTGTCCTTGCTATTCTTTTGGTTTGCTCTTTGATCTTGGATAAATCACTTCTCCAGGTTCTAGTTTTCTCATCTTTGGCATGATACTTGGATTAGGTTATCTATCCAGGACCTTTCAACTTTAATATTTAACTGTTCTTTGTTTCTAAGAGGTGGGAATCCTTTGTTTCCATTGAACTACCTAGATGTGTTTCATATGGATGGTTGATACCCCACTTATTACTGCAAAGTTCTATCTGTGACTCACTCTTTCTTTTCTTTTCCTTCCTTCTTTCCTTCCTTCCTTCCTTCCTTCATTCCTTCCTTCCTTCCTTCCTTCCTTCTTCTTTCTTCCTTTTCTTTTCTTTTCTTTTCTCTTCTTTCTTTTCTTTCTTTGACAGAGTCTCATTCTGTCACCCAGGCTGGGGTGCAGTGGCATGATCTCGGCTTACTGCAATCTCTGCCTCCAGGGTTCAAGCAATTCTCCTGCCTCAGCCTCCCAAGTAGCTGGGATTACAGGCGCTCACGACCACGCTCAGCTAATTTGTGTATTTTTTGTAGAGATGGGGTTTTGCCATGTTGGCCAGGCTGGTCTCAAACTACTGACCTCGGTGATCTGCCCACCTCGGCCTCCCAAAATGCTGGGATTACAGGTGTGAGCCACCGCCCCTGGCCCTGTGACGCTTTAGATAGAGAAATTCCATAGTGGTAGGAATTATTTCCTCTAATAGTGCTTAGTTTATTGGGATATTGACTAATCAAACTGAAAATCTCGATTCAGCATAATACACGTAACACTCATAGAATGGTACCTGGCACATAAGTGTTGGCTATTTTATATATATATATATATATATATATATATTTGTATGTTTGGGGTTTCTTTTGATAGAGACAGGATCTTATTCTGTTATTCTGTCACCCAGGCTAGAGTGCAGTGGCACAATCAGAGTTCACTGCAGCTTGAACTTCTAGGTTCAAGTGATCCTCCCATGTCAGCCTCCTGAGTGGTGCATGCCACCACGCTCAGTTAATTTTTCAAATTTGGCGGGAGGTGGTCTCACTGCTCAGGCTGGTCTTCAACTCCCGGCCTCAAGCAATCTTCCTGCCTTGGCCTCCCAAAGTGCTGGGATTATGGGCATGAGCCACCATACCCAGCCAGCTATTATTCTTGGTATCAGATGAGAAAAGCCACCTAACATTTTTGTCTATCAGACTTCAATATTTTGACTACTTCACGTATTACTCTGTTAATTCACTATTAAATATCCCATTTACTCTGATTTATGGTTATTTTAGACTTTTTTTTTTTTGAGATGGAATCTTGCTCTTGTCACCCAGGCTGGAGTGCAATGGCACTATCTCAGTATCTCGGCTCACTGCAACCTCCACCTCCCAGGTTCAAGCAATTCTCCTGCCTCAGCCTCCCAAGTAACTGGGATTACAGGTGCCTACCACCATGCCCAGCTAATTTTTGTATTTTTAGTGGAGATAGGGTTTCACCATGTTGGCCAGGCTGGTCTCGAACCCCTGACCTCAGGTGATCTGCCCACCTCGGCCTCCCAAAGTGCTGGGATTACAGGCATGAGTCACCATGCCCAGCCATTTTAGACTTTCAAGATACTTCCTGAAAAAAAAAAAAAAAGGGTTCCAATATCAAATATGTTGGGGAAACAGCATATCTGGTTTTTTTGTTTGTTTTTTGAGACAGAGTCTCGCTCTGTTGCCCAGGCTGGAGTGCAGTGGCTCCATCTCGGCTCACTGCAACCTCCGCCTCCCAGGATCAAGAGATTCTCGTGCCTCAGCCTCCAAAGTAGGTGGGACTACAGGTGCATGCCACCATACCTGACTAATTTTTGACTAATTTTTGTACTTTTAGTAGAGACAGGGTTTTGCCATGTTGGCCAGGCTTGTCTCTTAACTCCTGGCCTCAAGTGATTCGCCCATCTTGGCCTCCCAAAGTGCTGGGATTATAGGCATGAGCCACCATGCCCAACCGAAACAGAGTATCTTATACCCTGTTGGAGAATCACACCCTGCTGGAGAATCACAATGTTTATTAGCCTATTGAAGTCTCTGATACTCCTACAAAACAAAAAATTTTAAGCATATTTAAACCAGAATTTTGAAAACGTGTTTATACATAGAACCCATCTTTAGTGAAAGTTATTAATACCTCAATGAACACATTTTATAAAATACTGTTATAATGCATTCTCTATTTTCTTTTCTCCTCTGACTTAGCATGCATTGTTCACAAAACCTTTTGCAAACTGTTGAATCTCACTTTTTTTTTTTTTTTTTGAAATTTTTCGGCCAGGCGCGGTGGCTCACACCTGTGATCCCAGCACTTTGGGAGGCAGAGGCAAGCGGATCACTTGAGGTCAGGAGATCGAGACCAGCCTGGCCAACATGATGAAACCCCGTCTCTACTAAAAATACAAAAATTAGCCTGGCGTGATGGTGGGCACCTGTAGTCCCAGCTACTCGGGAGGTTGAGGCAGGAGAATCGCTTGAACCCAGGAAGCGGAGCTTGCGATGAGCCGAGATCGCGCCACTGCACTCCAGCCTGGGCGACAGAGTGAGACTCCGTCTCAAAAAAAAAAAAAAAAGAAAAAAGAAATTTTCCTCTCCCTGAATGTTATCAGGTTCAAGGAGGTTGAAATTGCTATACTCCGCCGGGCGCGGTGGCTCAAGCCTGTAATCCCAGCACTTTGGGAGGCCGAGACGGGCGGATCACGAGGTCAGGAGATCGAGACCATCCTGGTTAACACGGTGAAACCCCGTCTCTACTAAAAAAAATACAAAAAACTAGCCGGCTGAGGTGGCGGACGCCTGTAGTCCCAGCTACTCGGGAGGTGGAGGCAGGAGAATGGCGTGAACCCGGGAGGCGGAGCTTGCAGTGAGCTGAGATCCGGCCACTGCACTCCAGCCTGGGTGACAGCGCGAGACTCCGTCTCAAAAAAAAAAAAAAAAAAAAAAAAAAAAAGAAATTGCTATACTCCTATTTTTTTAAAAAGCTGAAATTTTAAATTTGCTTTTGTCATCTCCAGCCAATTCAGAGGAAATTATAGAGGGAAATTCCGTTGACTCATCAATCCAGCAAGTAATGGGGAGTGGAGGCCAGAGGGTCATCACCATAGTAACTGATGGAGTCCCTCTGGGTAATATCCAAACTTCAATCCCTACTGGAGGCATTGGTCAGCCATTTATTGTAACTATGCAAGATGGACAGCAAGGTGAGTTATCTCTTGTAGACAATTGTTTATTAAAAGATATTTTAGATACTCCATACTCACCTAAACATGAGGCATTAAAACAAATAGTGGAAGTGGGAGACTGTCAGATGCAAGTTGGGGCAAAGAAGGTCTGAAAAAGAAAAAGAAACAGAACCAGATTGGCAAAAGCTAATTGCCTAATATGTATAAAATCTGTAGTAAAAAACAGTTGATCTGGTGGAAAATATAACAAGTAGACCGGGCGTGGTGGCTCACGCCTGTAATCCCAGCACTTTGGGAGGCCGAGGCAGGCGGATCGTGAGGTCAGGAGATCGAGACCATCCTGGCTAACATGGTGAAACCCCGTCCCTACTAAAAAAAAATAAAAAAAAAAAAAAAAAAAAAAAAAAAAAAATTAGCCGTGTGTGACGGCGGACGCCTGTAGTCCCAGCTACTCGAGAGCCTGAGGCGGGAGAATGGCGTGAACCCAGGAGGCGAAGCTTGCAGTGAGCTGAGATCACGCCACTGCACTCCAGCCTGGGTGACAGAGCAAGACTCCGTCTAAAAATAATAATAATAATAATAATAATAATATGAACCAGTAGTCCACAGAAAAAAATGTACTGATGGCTCTTAAAAATATGAAAATAGCTGGGTGAGGCAGATCACGGCTGTAATCCCAGCACTTTGGGAGGCTGAGGCAAGAGGATCACTTGAGATCAGGAGTTCAAGACCAGCCTGGCCAAAATAGCAAAACCCCGTCTCTACTAAAAATACAAAAATTAGCCGAGCATGGTGGCACACACCTGTAGTTCCAGCTACTCAGGAGGCTGAAGTGGGAGGATCACTTGAGCCCAGGAGGTTGAGGCTGTAGTGAGCCGTGATTGTGCCACTGCACACCAGCCTGGATAACAGTGTGAGTCTCCGTCTTAAAAAAAAAAGAAAGAAAGAGAAAATATATCCAACCTACTTCATTCATAACAAGAGAAGTGCAAATAAATACTGTACTGAGATACCATTATAACACTATGTTGTTAAAGGTGTAGGGAAACAAGCACTCTTATAAATCATTTGTAAGAGTGCAAATTAATGGATCCTCTAAAAAGGATATTGGTAGTATCTGTAGATACTAAAGATGTACATAAAGATGTACCTTTGGGTTTTTTGTTTACTTGTTTGTTTGAGATGGAGTCCCTCTCTGTTGCCCAGACTGGAGTGCAGTGGTAGGATCTTGGCTCACTGCAGCCTCCACCTCCCTGGTTCAAGCAATTCTTGTGCCTCAACCTCCTGAGTAGCTGGGACTATAGGCGCACACCACCACGTCCAGTTACTTTTTGTGTATTTTTAATAGAGACAGGGTTTCACCATGTTAGCCAGGCTGGCCTTGAACTCCAGACCTCAAGTGATCCTTCCACCTCAGCCTCCCAAAGTGCTAGGATTATAGACATGAGCCATCACACTCAGTCAAGATGTACCTTTTGGTTAAACAGTTCTTTTTTCTTTTTTGTGTGTGTAACTGGGTCTTGTTCTGTCACCCAGGCTTGTGTGCAGTGGTGCAATCATGGGTCACTGCAGCCTCAACCTCCTGGGCTCAAGATATCCTCCTGCCTCAGCCTCCTGAGTAGCTGGGGCTACAGTTCCACGCCACCATGCCCAGCTATATTCAGACTGAGGCTATATATTAGTATACTGAGGCATAACATTAGTTGCTTCCAAGGAGGGCAGCTGGGTACTAAGGATGAGTGGGAGGCTTTTCAATGTATATGCTTTTATAGCCTTGATGTTTTTAATCATTTAATGGATCAGTTATTCAAAAAAGACATAATTAAAATTTTTTGAAAAGAGGAAGCCCATCATTACAACTCCATACCTTAAAAATACTGGAGGTTGGCCAGGCACAATGGCTGATACATGTAATCCTGTAATCCTAGCACTTTGGGAGACCAAGGCAAGAGGATTTCTTGAGGCCAAGAGTTCCAGATCAGCTGGGGCAACATAGCAAGACCCCCCATCTCTACACAATTAAAAAAAAAAATAGCCTGGTTGATGGCACGTCCTTATAGTCCCAACTACTCAGGAGGTTTTGGCAGGAGGATCACTTGAGCCCAGGAGCTCAAGGTTGCAGTATGCTACCATGATCATGCCACTGCACTCCAGCCTGGGCATAATCATGCCACTGCACTCCAGTCTGAGCAACAGAGCAAAACATTGTCTCTAAAAAATAAAAATGTATATTGAAGGTTGAAAAGAAGGGTACTGGTATAATTTCCTTTCTTAATGTCGCTGAAATTTTGACTTGGCTTAAATGATTGTGGGGATTTGTAATTTTTTTTTTTTTTTTTTTTTGAGACAGAATCTCACTCTGTCACCCAGGCTGGAGTGCAGTGGCACAATCTCGGCTCACTGCAACCTCCACCTGCTGGGTTCAAGCAATTCTCCTGCCTCAGCCTCCTAAGTAGCTGGGATTACAGGCATGTGCCACCACGCCCAGCTAATTTTTTTGTATTTTTAGCAGAGACAGGTTTCACCATGTTGGTCAGCCTGTTATTGAACTCCTGACCTCATGATCCACCCGCCTCAGCCTCCCAAAGTGCTGGAATTACAAGCGTAAGCCACCAAGCCCGGCCTATAGTTTTTATTTGTTTGTTTGTTTTTGAGATAGGATCTCCCTTTGTTGCCCAGGCTAGAGTGCAGTGGCATGATTATGGCTCACTGCAGCCTCGACTTCCCAAGCAACCCTCTCACCTCAGCCTCCCAAGTAGCTGGGACTACAGGCATGCACCACCACGCCTGGCTAATTATATTATATTTTTATTTTTAGACAGGGACTCAGTCTGTCACCCAGGCTGGAGTGCAGTGGTGTGATCTCAGCTCACTGCAATATCCACCTTCCGGGTTCAAGTGATTCTCCTGCCTCAGCCACCAGAGTAGCTGGGATTACAGTCATGGCCACCATGCCCGGCTAATTTTTTTGGTTTTTTTGGGGGGGTTTTTAGAGACAGAGTTTCTCCATGTTGGCCAGGCTGGTCACGAATTCCTGAACTCAAGTGATCTGCCTGCCTTGGCCTCCCAAAGTGCTGGGATTACAGGTGTGAGCCACCATGCCTGGCCTTTTTTATTTTTTGTACAGACTAGGTCTTACTATGTTGCCCATTCTGGGATTTATAATTTTTTAATTATTTGAACTGATGGATCAGGAAGTATGGGAAGATAAGAATTAAACTTATTATAATCCAAACTTTGGTATCATAAATTCTAATTTATGCATTGCTGATATTTTTGTGAACATAGTTATCATTTTAAGTTTTTAGGGCTCATTGGGTAGGTGAGAGACTCTGCTTATAATGGAACTAAATAAATGAAAACTGAGTTGTTTTGGAGAAAAAGAGAATTGAAGTTTAACCTAAATAAACTATACTACTTTTTTATTTTTATTTTTAAAATTTATTTATTTATTTATTTAGAGGTGCAATCTCAGCTCCCTGCAGCCTCAACCTCCTAGGCTCAAGCAGTCCTCCCATCTCATCATCCCAAGTAGCTAGGACCACAGGTGCAAGCCACCACAGCCAGCTAATTTTTTACTTTTTCATAGAGACAAGGTCTTCCTATGTTACCCAGCCTGGCCTCAAACTCCTGGGCTCAAGCAATCCTTCTACCTTGGCTTCCTAAAGTTCTAGGATTACAGGCGTGAGCTACTGTGCTTAGCCTACACTACTTTTTACAAATATGCTTAAGGCCCAAAGAAGGAAAACAGATTTTGTGAGTTATCTGCAGAAAAATTTAAATCCCAGACTAAACTTCCATTTCTACTCAACATATATCTAAGCTGCTTTCCACTGCCATCAATTGATGAGTTTATAAAGAAATACAGGCCGGGCACAGTGGCTCAAGCCTGTAATCCCAGCACCTTGGGAGGCCGAGATGGGCGGATCACGAGGTCAGGAGATCGAGACCATCCTGGCCTACACGGTGAAACCCCGGCTCTACTAAAAAATACAAAAAACTAGCCGGGTGAGGTGGCGGGCGCCTGTAGTCCCAGCTACTCGGGAGGCTGAGGCAGGAGAATGGCGTAAACCCGGGAGGCGGAGCTTGCAGTGAGCTGAGATCCTGTCACTGGACTCCAACCTGGGCGACAGAGCGAGACTCCATCTCAAAAAAAAAAAAAAAAAAAAAAAGAAATACAAACCTATTTTTAAATCTGCCAAACCAAATGATTAGGTAAATCTTGTTTTTTGTTTTTGTTTTTAAATTTTTGTCCGGACATGGTAGCTCACGCCTGTAATCCCAGCACTTTGGGAGACCGAGGTGGGACGAGTGCTTGAGGTTGGGATTTCAAGACCAGCTTGCCAACATGGTGAAACCCCGGGTCTACTAAAAAAATACAAATATTAGCCGGATGTGGAGGCCCCAGACTGGAGTGCAGTGGCATGATCATAACTCACTGCAGCCTTGACATTCAGGGCCCAAGTGATCCTCCTGCTACAGCTCCCCAAATTTTTTCTTTTTTTTTTTTTTTTGAGACGGAGTCTTGCTCTGTCACCCAGGCTAGAGTAAAGTGGCGCAATCTCAGCTCACTGCAACCTCCACCTCATGGGTTCAAGCAATTCTCCTGCCTCAGCCTCCTGAGTAGCTGGGATTACAGGCGCCCACCACTGCCCAGGCTAATTTTGTTTGTTTGTTTGTTTTTTGAGATGGAGTCTCCCTCTGTCACCCAGGCTGGAGTGCAGTGGCGTGATCTTGGCTCAGCACAAGCTCTGCTTCCTGGGTTCATGCCATTCTCCTGCCTCAGCCTCCCAAGTAGCTGGGACTACAGGCGCCCACCACCGCCCCCAGCTAATTCTTTTTTGTATTTTTAGTAGAGACGGGGTTTCACCGTGGTCTCGATCTCCTGATCATGTGATCCGCCCACCTCAGCCTCCCAAAGTGCTGGGATTACAGGCATGAGCCACCGCGCCCAGCCTTTAATTTTCATATATGAAGAGCTAACATGGTTTTTAATTGGGTGCGTGCCTTGGATAATCCATTCAAAAGCAATCACTTAGTCCAGTTTAATGAAACATATATCCTTCGTGTACTGATGGAAAGGCTGGTGGTATATATTGAGGCCACATTTCCAGATCAGACTGTGCTGGTTTGTTGTTGTTGTTGTTGTTGTTGTTGTTGTTGTTTGAGATGGAGTCTCACTCTGTCACCCAGGCTGGAGTGCAATGGTGTGGTCTCAGCTCACTGCAACTTCTGCCTCCCAGGTTCAAGCAATTCTCCTGCCTCAGCCTCCCGAGTAGCTAGGATTACAGGTGTTCCCTAGCACGCCCGGCTAATTTTTTGTATTTTTAGTAGAGATGGGGTTTCACCATGTTGGTCAGGCTGGTCTCGAACTCCTGACCTTGTGATCTGCCCACCTCGGCCTCCCAAAGTGCTGGTATTACCGGTGTGAGCCACCGTGCCCAGCCGACTATGCTGGTTTGAACAGATATGACAAGAGCAAGAACCCTGGCTGAATTTTTGTGGGTGGCTCCAGTAGAGCTGCTGGTAACCCATCTTGCTCTCAAGAGTACAATGAGGTAAAAGGAAAGAGTTCCCGATTTTTTTTTGTTTGTTTTTTTGTTTTGTTTTGTTTTGTTTTTGAGACAGAGTCTCGCTCTGTCACCAGGCTAGAGTGCAGTGGCGTGGTCTCAGCTCACTGCAATCTCTGCCTCCCAGGTTCAAGCGATTCCTCTGCCTCAGCCTCCTGAGTAGCTGGGACCACAGGTGTGTACCACCACACCCGGCTAATTAAAAAAAAATTTTTTTTTTGTATTTTAGTAGAGACAGGGTTTCACCACGTTGGCCAAGATGGTCTTGATCTCTTGACCTCGTGATCTGCCCACCTCAGCCTGCCAAAGTGTTGGAATTACAGGCATGAGTCACTGCGCCCAGCCCCCAAATTATTTTTTAATAGAAATGAGTTCTTGCTAAGCTTCCCAGGCTGGTCTCAGACTCCTAGACTCAAGCGATCCTCCCACTTTGGCCTCCCAAAATGCTGTGATTACAGGCATGAACCACCATGTCTGGCCAAATCTTCTGTTTTAAAATAATCGTAATATATCCTAAAACCTAAATATAATTTTTAACTTTTTATTTTTAGATCATTAAAGATTCAGTACAGTTCTAAGAAATAATACAGAGAAATCCCCTATTGCTGGGATTACAGGCACATGCCACCATGCCCACCTAATTTTTTGCATTTTTAGTAGAGATGGGGTTTTGCCATGTTGGCCAAGCTGGTCTCGAACTCCTGACCTCAGGTGATCTGCCCGCCCACGTTGGCCTCCCAAAGTGCTGGGATTACAGGCATGAGCCACTGCACCCATCCTCTACTTTGTCATTTCAAGAATGTTATATAAGTGGAATCATACAATATACATGATTTTGAGATTGGCTTTTTTCCTCTCAGCATAATTCCCTTGAAACCCATCCAAGTTGTTTGAATCAATAGTTCATTCCTTCTTATTGCTGAGTATTATTCTATGATATGGATTTATCACAGTTTGTTTAACCATTTACCCAATGAAGGACATTTAAGTTGCTTCCACTATCAGCTATCTAAAAATAAAACTGGCTGGGCACGGTGGCTCACGCCTATAATCCCAGCACTTTGGGAGGCCTACGCCAGCAGATAGCTTAAGCCCAGGAGTTTGAAATCAGCCTGGACAACACGACAAAACCCATCTCTAAAAAAAAATACAAAAAAAAAAAAAATTAGCCAGGCATGCTGGTGTGTGCCTGTGGTCCCAGCTTCTTTGAAGGGTCACTGGAGGCCAGGAGGTTGAGGCTGCTGTGAAACATAATTGTGCACTGCACACCAACCTGGGAAACAGAGTGAGACTCTGTCTCATAAAATAAATAAATACATAAATAAATAAATAAAGCATTATGAACACCATAATTATTTACAGGTTCTTATGGGAGATAAGAAATGGGAAATAGGGGCCGGGCGCGGTGGCTCAAGCCTGTAATCCCAGCACTTTGGGAGGCCGAGACGGGCGGATCACGAGGTCAGGAGATCGAGACCATCCTGGCTAACACAATGAAACCCCGTCTCCACTAAAAATACAAAAAAATTAGCCGGGCGTGGTGGCGGCGCCTGTAGTCCCAGCTACTCGGGAGGCTGAGGCAGGAGAATGGCGGGAACCCGGGAGGCGGAGCTTGCAGTGAGCCGAGATCGCGCCACTGCACTCCAGCCTGGGCGACAGAGCGAGACTCCGCCTCAAAAAAAAAAAAAAGAAAGAAAGAAATGGGAAATAGGGCCAGGCTCAGTGGCTCACACCTGTAATCCCAGCACTTTGGGAGGTCCAAGGTGGGTGGATCACAAGGTCAAGAGATCGAGACCATCCTGGCCAATATGGTGAAACCACATCTCTACTAAAAATACAAAAATTAGCTGGACGTGGTGGCATGTGCCTATAGTCCCAGCTACTTGGGAGGCTGAGGAGAATCTCTTGAACCCGGGAGGCGGAGGTTGCAGTAAGCCGAGATTGTGCCACTGCACTCCAGCCTGGAGACATAGCGAGGACTCTGTCTCAAAAAAAAAGAAAAAAGAAATGGGAAATAGGCCAGGCATGGTGGCTCAAGCCTATAATCCCAGCACTTTGGGAGGCAAAGGTAGGTGAATCACGTGAAGTCAGGAGTTTGAGACCAGCCTGCCCAACATGGCAAAAACCCATCTCTACTAAAAATACAAAAATTAGTTAGGTGTAGTGGCAGGCACCTGTAATCCCAGCTACTTGGGAGGCTGAGGTATGAGAATCACTTGAACCTGGGAGGTGGAGGTTGCAGTGAGCCAACATCATGCCACTGCACACCAATCCAGCCTGGGTGGAGCCAGACTCCGTCTCAAGAAAAAAAGAAATGGGAAATAAATTTTCTATTCTCTGGGATAAATGCCCGAGAGTACAATTGCTAGGTCATATGGTAAGTATGTGTTTTGTTTTGTTTTTTAAGAAACTGCCAAACTCGGGCAGATCACCTGAGGTCGGGAGTTCGAGACCAGCGTGACCAACGTGGAGAAACCCCATCTCTACTAAAAATACAAAATTAGCTGGTTGTGGTGGCACATGCCTGTAATCCCAGCTACTCAGGAGGCTGAGGCAGGAGAATCGTTTGAATCGGGGGCAGAGGTTGCAGTGAGCCGAGATCACGCCATTGCCCTCCAGCCTGGACAATAAGAATGAAACTCCATCTCAAAAAAAAAAAAAAAAAACCGAAAGAAAGAAAAGAAAAGAAAGAAACTGGCAAACTATTTTCTTTTTCTTTCTTTTTTTTTTTTTTCAAATGGAGTCTCACTCTGTCACCCAGGCTGGAGTGCAGTGGCACTATCTCAGCTAACTGCAACCTCTTCATACCAGGTTCAAGCGATTCTCCTGCCTCAGCCCCCCGAGTAGCTGGAATTACAGGTGGGTGCCACCACACCCGGCTGATTTTTGTATTTTTAGTAGAGATGGTGTTTCACCATGTTGGCCAGGCTGGTCTCAAACTCCTGAGCTCAGGCAATCCGCCTGCCTCAGCCCCCCAGAGTGCTGGGATTACAGGACATGAGCCACCGCTCCAAGTCGGCCAAACTATTTTCTAGAGTGGCTTTACCATTTTACATTCCCACCAGCAATTTATGAATAATCCACTTTGTCTACATCTCCAGCATTTGGTATCACTTTTTTAAAAACTTTTAGCCTGGCGCGGTGGCTCACACCTGTAATCCCAGCACTTTAGGAGGCCGAGGCGGGTAGAATATCTGAGGTCAGGAGTTTAAGACCAGTCTGGTTAACATGGAGATACCCTGTCTCTATTAAAAATACAAAAATTAACTGTGTGTGATGGCATGCGCCTGTAGTCCCAGCTACTCAAGAGGTAGAAGAATTGCTTGAACCCAGGAGGTGGAGGTTGCAGTGAGCTGAGATTGTGTAACTGCACTCCAGCCTGGCTTATAGAGTGAGAGTTCTTCTCAAAAAAAAAAAAAAAAAAAAAAAAAAAAAAGACTGGGCGTGGTGGCTCACGCCTGTAATCCCAGCACTTTGGGAGGCTGAGGCAGGTGGATCATGTGAGGTCAAGAGTTCGAGACCAGACTGACCAACATGGAGAAACCCCATCTCTACTAAAAATACAAAATTAGCTGGGTGTGGTGGGGCATGCCTGTAATCCCAGCTATTCAGGAGGCTGAGGCAGGAGATAGCTTGAACCCAGAAAGCGGAGGTTGCAGTGAGCCGAGATCATGCCATTGTACTCCAGCCTGGGCAACAAGAGCAAAACTCCGTCTCAAAAAAACAAACAAACAGACAAACAAAAAAAAACTTTTAACCATTCTGACAGATGTGTAGTGTGTCATGTGTGTTGTGTATGTGTTGACCCTTCTCTCACTTATCTATGAGAAGATAATTAATTTAGGTACAGATAATGGCTATTGGCTTTTATTAGAGGTCTCAAAAATATATAAAGACTTCAGGCCTTCTTTGGACAGATTATTTCTGCAGTTTTTTTGTTTGTTTGTTTGTTTGTTTGAAGACAGGGTCTCACTCTGTTGCCCAGACTGGAGTGCAGTGGCGAGTTCTTGGCTCACTACAGCCTCAACTTCCCAGGCTCAAGTGATCCTCCCACTTCAGCCTCCCAAGTAGCCGGAATTACAGGCATGCTCCACCATGCCTGGCTAATTTTTTGTATTTTTTTGCAGAGACCGTGTTTGCCATGTTGCCCAAGCTGGTCTTGAACTCCTGGGCTCAAGTGATCCTCCCACCTTAGCTTCCCCACATGCTAGAATTACAGGTGTGAGCCACCTCGCCCTGCCATTTCTGGGCAAACTAATAAGCTACTTGGCCATAGCTGACCTAGAGTCAGACACCTTCATATAAGAGCCTCAGACTTGGGACTTACTTGCATGGCTTCCAAGCCTGCAAATCTATACCCTTCTTTTTTGAGCCGTTCTTAGTGCTCTATTAATCTTTTTTGTTTCTCCCCGAAGGGCCATGCCTTACCTGTTGATTCTAAACTTCGAAGAGATATTTAAAATAATATATCAAATAATATATTTTATTTTCTCTTTCTTTCTTTCTTTTTTTTTTTTTTTGAGACGGAGTCTCGCTCTGTCGCCCAGGCTGGAGTGCAGTGGCCCGACTAGCTGGGACTACAGGTGCCCGCCACCTCGCCCGGCTAGTTTTTCTGTATTTTTTAGTAGAGACGGGTTTCACTGTGTTAGCCAGGATGTTCTCGATCTCCTGACCTCATGATCCGCCCATCTCGGCCTCCCAAAGTGCTGGGATTACAGGCTTGAGCCACCGCGCCTGGCCTTTTACTTTCTCTTTCTTTGCTTTTTTGTTGAGATGGGGTCTTGCTGTGTTGCCTAGGCTAGCCTTGAGCTCCTGGACTCAAGAAGTCCTCCAGTCAGCTGCCTGAGCAGCTAGGACCACAGGCACACACCACTGCACCCAACGTAGAATATATTTTAGTTTATTTTCTTATTAAAAGCAAGCAAAACTTCTTTGTTTTCTTATGCATTCATCACCTCCAATTGGTGTCCTTTGACTTGTAGTTCTAACTGTACCTGCTGGTCAGGTTGCAGAGGAGACTGTAATTAAAGAGGAAGAAGAAGAGAAGTTGCCACTAACAAAGAAACCAAGGATAGGAGAGATGACAAACAGTGTGGAGGAAAGCAAGGTAATGTTTTTAGGAGTGATGAAAAGAATTTAAAGCCAAATTATTAAGGCCTGAACCCTTCTTCATCTTTTTTTTTTTTCCTTTTTGAGACACAGCCTTGCTCTGTTACCTAGGCTGGAGTATAGTGGCATGATCTCAGTTCACTGCAACCTCCGCCTCCCGGGCTCAAGTGATTCTCATGCCTCAGCCTCCTGAGTAGCTGGGATGACAGGCACCTGCCACCATGCCTGGCTAATTTTTGTATTTTTAGTAGAGACGGGGTTTCACCGTGTTGGCCAAATTGGTCTCGAACTCCTGACCTCAGGTAATCTGCCCGTGTCCGCCTCCCAAAGTGCTTGAATTATAGGTGTGAGGCACTGCCTATCTTTTTGTCTACTGTCTGGATAATTTATGATCAGGAATTTACTTGGTGGTGACATGGCTTACTTTTCCAGGAAGGCAATGAAAGAGAGCTACTACAGCAACAACTCCTGGAGGCCAATCGAAGAGCCCAGGAATACCGACACCAGCTCCTAAAGAAAGAGCAGGAAGCAGAACAGTACCGTCTTAAGCTGGAGGCCATAGCCCGACGGCAGCCCAGTGGAGTTGATTTTACCATGGTTGAAGAGGTGGCTGAGGTAAACGCTGTAGTAGTCACAGAGGGGGAGCTGGAAGAGAGAGAGACACAAGTGACTGGGTCCCCAGGGACCACAGAGCCTCACACTAGAGTTTCCATGGAAACTGTTTCATCTTAATATGCAAGGGCCACAATTTGCACTGTGTTCATATTAATCCTCTTTTAAAAAAGAAAATATACAGAAGACAAACATTGCGTAAAAACTAAGAGTGTCTTTAAGAAGAAAACTTCCTGAGCAACGCTTGGGCTCAGGAAGGTTCTCTGTGCAATTGGAAAATTCAAAGCCATATTTAGGGAACGTTTCTTCTGAGGGGCCAAAAGAATAAGGACCAAATTTCTTAGCTCACATCATTGCTTTAAGCATAGAAGTAAAAGAATACTGCATGCTGTGGGTTGATTTTTTTTTTTTTAATAACTGACTTTCTCACAGAAGATTTTAAGATAACATTTCTAATATATATGCACCAATATATATGCCTTTAATAATTATACCATCAAGTGACCTGAAAATGCCCCTTAGATTTATGATGCGTATCTGTTGGAAAAACTAATTGGGAGGGAGGTTAGACAAGCTTTGGGGAAGAGAAAAGGAATATAGTCCATTTCCAAAGGAGCAGGAACGCCCAACCTTAAGTTAATTTCACTGAAGAGAATTTTCTTTTTTTTTTTTTTGAGACACGGTCTGACTCTGTTACCCAGGCTAGAGTACAGTGGTACAGTCTTGGCTCACTGCAACCTCTGCCTCCAGAGCTCAGCCTCCCGAGTAGCTGGGATGAAAGGCATATGCCACCACATCACTGAAAAGAAATTTTTGATTGTCTGACAGATATGCATCCATTGTGTGTCTGTAGCTCAGATGCTTGTGTAAGAAACTGAAATAAGCTGGGTGTGGTGGCTCACATCTGTAATCCCAACACTTTGGGACGTTGAAATGGGAGAACTGCTTGAGTCCAGGAGTTTGAGATGAGCCTGGGCAACATAGTGAGAAACGTGTGTCTACAAAAAATTTAAAAATTAGCCAAATATGGTGACAGGCACCTATGGTTCCAGCTACTCAGAAGGCTGAGGTGGGAGGATCCCTTGGGCCTTGGAGGTCAAAACTGCACTGAGCCGTGGTTGCACCACTGCTCTCCAGGCCTGAGTGACAGAGCAAGACTGTATCTCAAAGGAAAAAGGAAACTAGGCCAGGCGTGGTGGCTCACACCTGTAATCTGAGCACTTTGAGAGGCGGAGGTGGACGGATCACGAGGTCAAGAGATCGAGATCTTCCTAGCCAACATGATGACACCCCATCTCTACTAAAAATACAAAAATTACCTGGGTGTAGTGGCACACACCTGTAGTCCCAGCTACTTGGGAGGCTGAGGCAGGAGAATCGCTTGAACCCAGGAGGCAGAGGTTGCAGTGAGCCGAGATCGCGCCACTGCGCTCCAGCCTGGTGACAGAGCGAGACTCTGTCTCAAAAAAACAAAACAAAACAAAAAAAAATAGAAAATATTAGCCGGGCGTGGTGGCACCCGCCTGTAATCCCAGCTACTTGGGAGGCTGAGGCAGGAGAATTGCTTGAACCGGGGAGGCGGAGGTTGCAGTGAGCTGAGATCGCACCATTACTCTCCAGCCTGGGCGACAGAGCCAGACTCTGTCTCAAAAAAAAAAAAAAAAAAAAAAAAAAGGAAACTGAAATAGAGTTTTTAAAAACTGAACTGGAAAGCCGAGGCCAGTAGATCACCTGAGGTCGGGAGTTCCAGACCAGCCTGACCAACATGGAGAAACCCTGTCTCTACTAAAAATACAAAATTAGGGCCGGGCCCGGTGGCTCACGCCTGTAATCCCAGCACTTTGGGAGACCGAGGCGGGTGGATCATGATGTCAGGAGTTCAAGACCAGCCTAGCACAGATGGTGAAACCCTACTAAAAATACAAAAATTTACCAGGCGAAGTGGCAGGCGCCTGTAATCCCAGCTACTAGGGAGGCTGATGCAGGAGAATCTCTTGAACCCGGGTGACAGAGGTTGCAGTGATCTAAGATCATGCCACTGCACTCCAGCCTGGGCGATAAAGTGAGACTCCATCTCAAACAAACAAACAAAACAAAACAAAATCAGCCAGGTGTGGTGGCCACATGCCTATAATCCCAGCTACTTGGGAGGTTGAGGCAGGAGAATTGCTGGGAACCCGGGGGCGGCAGTTGCAGTAAGCCGAGATGGCGCCACTGCACTCCAACCTGGGCAACAGGAGTGAAACTCCATTAAAAAAAAAAAACACACTAGAAAGGAAAGAAAACTTGTTTATGTGGGAGGAGTATATATAAAACCAAAATCCAGGCTGTGTTTCCACAGTGCTGGGAAGTGGCCAGAAAAAGGCTTATGGGGGCTTTGAAACTCTGGTCTTGAGATATAAACTTTGCTCTGACTGGATTTTATAAAATTATAGTGAGGAGGGTACTCTCTTGTCAGAGCAACTTGTTTCCAAACATTTATGTAATGTCAAGCTCAGTCTCTCTCTTTTTTTTTTTTTTTTTTTTTTGAGACAGAGTCTTGCTCTTGTCGCCCAGGCTGGAGTGCAATGGCGTGATCTCAGCTCACCGCAATCTCCACCTCCTGGTTTCAAGTGAATCTCCCGCCTCAGCCTCCCAAGTAGCTGGGATTACAGGCATGTGCCACCATGCCCAGCTAATTTTGTATTTTCAGTAGAGACAGGGTTTCTCTATGTTGGTCAGGCTGGTCTCAAACTGCCAGCCTCAGGTGATCCGCGTGCCTCGGCCTCCCAAAGTGCTGAGATTACAGGCATGAGCCACCAAGCCCAGCCTAGACTCTTTAATTTTATCAAACTTTGTTGAATTTTCTAAGTGTCATTTAGGACACATTATGCTTTTCTGTGGAGCTTATATCTTATCCTCTTACGTGCAACAAAAAGGGGGTTGGAGGTAAATGCTGATGATGATGTTTAGTTTTATTTTCTTTTGATCTGGCATGAGTAAATTGCTCTGTTTCCTTAAGCTTGGTCTATTATGGAGCTTTGTGCCTTATAGGGTACTCAGTGTGTGTTGACAAAGGGAATAAGAACTATCAGTGCCATAAAGAACCAAAGATTCTGGCTACTTTGTCTTCTTCCTTTCTCTCCCACTATGCCTACACTTCCTCTGCCCACTTTTGGAAAGTGTTTAACTGCTGGGTTTTCTTTTTCTTTTCTTTTTTTTTTTTTAAACGGAGTTTCGCTCTTGTTGCCCAGGCTGGAATGCAATGGCATCATCTCGGCTCACCGCAACCTCTGTCTCCTGGGTTCAAGCGATTCTCCTGCCTCAGCCTCCCGAGTAGCTGGGATTACAGGCATGCACCACAATGTCCGGCTAATTTTGTATTTTTAGTAGAGACGAAGTTTCTCCATGTTGGTTGGGCTGGTCTTCAACTCCTGACCTCAGGTGATCTGCCCTTCTCGACCTCCCAAAGTGCAGGAATTATAAGCGTGAGCCACCGCGCCCGGCCACCTGCTGGGTTTTCTTTGTATGTCAGCATGGAGTTTTTCCCAAAGAAAGGGAATATGGGTGGAGAGAGAAAGGTTATGAACAGGTTACATTACAGAGGTTATTGCCTTTGAAACTGGGCCCTCATCATTCTAGACTTGCTTGCTTTGTTATAAATTAGAATAAACCAGAGGGAGATGTGCCAAGTAAACATTCGAATGACTGTTTAGAATATGGTTTTCTTAATTAGCAGTCATGGGGAAAACATGCATTTTTAATTTGGAAAAAAACCTGACAGTTAACATGGTTCTGTTTACCTTGATTAGTGAAGTAATTTGCTGCAGTGTTGTCAGAGGAGCAGAATCATTTGGGTCTCAAAATAGACTGAAAACTTAACTCCCAAAACCATATTTAACAAACAGAATTGATTATTAGAGATTTATAGGCAAAAATATCAGTTTGGAAATTAACCTTGGCTACTGGCCACCTTAGCTAGATTTTCTCCACAGGTCTGATACTGAACACTTCTCAGATTGGAGAATATTCTGGGCTGTTGGGGATGACAGGGAAATGTGAGGGGGAGTAGCCTAGGTAAGGGTGATGATGAAATTGTTCTATCTGCTGTCAAATAATTGTTTCCTGTTTGCAATGTTTTTATTTTTTCTGAGTCCCTTTGGGAACCAGGTGCTAACAAGAAGCTGTTATGTGTGGGATTTCGGAGCCTTACTTTAATGATAGAGGAACCAAGTATCATTTTAGATGTCTTTTATTTATGTTCTTGGTGCATATGTTGACTTTAATCCCTCTTTCCCCACACCCCGCCCATTAAGGGGGAGGAGGTTAACTCTGCAGATGATATTCAGGCCCAACCAGCTCATTCTCTGGGGTAGCTACTGACGAAAGGCAGAGAACGTCCATCTAACATGTCCTTCTGAGTATACAGTCACCACTTTTTGGGGGGAATTCTTTAGCAGATCTTACTGTTCTTTCTGCAGAAGCTATCATTCCTACCTCCCCAATCCCCAAAATCTCTAATATAGGCCAAGTCATTTTTTATGATGGGTCTCTGAGACAGGGGAGTTTGTTAGAGGAGAGGCTGGGGTAGAGAGGGAGAGAATGGAGGTATCTGAAAAAAAGTAAGAAAAAGGCATTCATTTTTATTTACTCAGAACAGTCCTCTTGGCATCCCAGATAAGGGAAATAGGATTTGATCTCCAATTGTATTGCTATGAAGAGAATGGCAGGTGAGGATGCTTTGAAGTAATTAGAAATTAAATATTGAATACATTAATGGCAATACCATTTCATGATTTTGTATGTCTTTCTGGATTAGTCATGGAAGTTGGGGAAATATTGCTTAGATCTTCTGGGTTAGAGGATTCCAACTGGCTTATTGGCAAGGTTGGATTATTAAGAATCAAATAGCAGACAAAAATGGCAGGGCATGGTGGCTCACGCCTGTAATCCCAGTACTTTGGGAGGCTGAGGCGGGTAGATCACTTGAGGTCAGGAGTTCAAGACCAGCCTGGCCAACATGGCAAAACCACGTCTCTACCAAAAATACAAAAATTAGTTGGGCATGATGGCACATGCCTGTAGTCCCAGCTACTCTGGAGCTGAAACAGCAGAACTGCTTGAACCCAGAAGGTGGAGTTTACAGTGAGCTGAGATTGTGCCGCTGCACTCCAGCCTGGGCAATAAGCGAGACTGTGTCTCAAAAAAAAAAAAAAAAAAAAAGAAAAGAAAAAGGAAAAACAGAGAAATGGATCAGAGTTGGTGCTTGAGCACGAGAAACTTCAAGCTTAGGATGGTTGTCTACTTTAAAATAAAGCTGCTGGCCGAGCGTGGTGGCTCATGCCTGTAATCCCAGCACTTTGGGAGGCCAAGGTGGGTGGATCACGAGGTCAGGAGATCAAGACCATCTTGGCTAACACAGTGAAACCCCAGCTCTACTAAAAATACAAAAGATTAGCTGGGCGCAGTGGCAGGCATCTGTAGTCCCAGCTACTTGGGAGGCTGAGGCAGGAGAATGGCGTGAAACCGGGAGGCAGAGCTTGCAGTGAGCCGAGATCACCCCACTGCAACAGATCACCTGGGCAACAGAGCGAGACTCTGTCTCAAAATAAATAAATAAATAAATAGAATAAAATAAAATAAAGCTGCTGGCTGGGCACAGTGGCTCATGCCTGTAATCCCAGCACTTTGGGAGGCCGAGGCGGGAAGATCACTTGAGGCCAGGCCAACATGGCAAAACCCAGTCTCTACTCAAAATACAAAAATTAGCTGGGGGTGGTGGTGCATCATCATACTGGTAAGAAAAAAAAAAAAAAAAAAAAAAAAAGAGGCCGGGCACGGTGGCTCACCAAAAAAAAAAAAAGAAAAAAAAAGAAATATCAGTTTGAGAAATGATGAAGATTATTATTATTTTATTTTTGGAGACAGAGTCTCTCTCTGTTGCCCAGGCTGGAGTGCAATGGCATGATCTTGGCTTATTGCAACCTCCATCTCCCAGGTTCAAGCGATTCTTCTGCCTCAGCCTCCTGAGTAGCTGGGATTACAGGTGCGCACCACCACGTCTGGCTAATTTTTGTATTTTTAGTAGAGACAGGGTTTGACCATATTGGCCAGGCTGGTCTCGAACTCCTGACCTCGTGATCTGCCCTCCTCAGCTTCCCAAAGTGCTGGGATTACAGGTGTGAGCCACCGTGCCCAGCCTCTTTTTCTTTTTCTCACCAGTATGATGATGACCATTTTAAGAAAGCTTGTGTGGCTCTCTCCTATCATTACAGACCTCCAGAGTTTGCTGGAAAATTTGAGGCACTTACTGAACTCTTCCTGAAAGTTTCATGTGGAGTGGGAATCAGTTTTTGTCCTAATTTATTAGAGAAGGCTTCCTCTTCTCTACTCCTTGTGCAGACCCATCTCTGGATGGCTAGAAAAGGAGCTTCAGAATGGACTATATGTCATGACCACCTGTATGCACTCTAGGCTCTCATCTGTCTCTATTTTATGTGGTGACTATGTCCCCCTTCTGAGTAGTACTCTTATTTCCTATGCCATTTTTTTTTTTTTTTTTTTTAGTCTCTGATGCTGCCCTTTGTAAATTTTTATTTTATTTTTTAGCCTCTTTAGTATTAGGGGGTGAGGTGACATTCCTAGACTCTACAGTAGCAGTTTGGCATGTTAGTGGCAGGAAATTGTGATTCCCTATACCCACCTCCCCCTACCTTTTCTGCTTTAGTGATTCTATTGTTCCTCTCTCATTGAGGCTTTCCCAGGCACCCGAATTTAGTTAGTAGGTCATTTCTAATCTTTGGGGCTTGTCTTTTCTCTCTCCATTCCCCTCCTTCTCTACCCCATATTTTTTGTTTATTCTGAGGTGGTTTGTTTCTGAAAGTTAATCTAGGTCACCTTCTATATCCTGTGCTTCCTAGTTGGCTTTAGACATCTTGTTATAGCAACAATGATGGTAGCAGCTCTGTCCCTGGCTTTGCCCCATGTGCTGTCCTTCTGTCAAGGCCATTTGTGTGTGTACTGGGGCAGGTGTTTGTTGGGGGGATGCGCCCAGACTATTCTCACAATGTCCTCAGTTTTTCAGGTTGTCTGACAGCTTTATGTACAGCATATTTTTAGAAAAACTTAAATATACTTCTTTATTTAGAATAGGGTTTTATTCTGATGAGCAAGTTTGTGTGTATATGTGTGTATGAGCATTTGTATGTATATATACTTATACAGATCTATATTATATATACAGTTTTTGTACTATCATTTAAAATAAAAATATTTCTCAATAAAATGTCAGAGCTGACCATTTCAGGGTGCCATTGAATTTGTTTTCATCTCCTGGGCAAAAATTTGTATCTATTCTCTGATCACAGGTGAACCACAGAGCTCATTTTCCCTGTCCAACTGAGCTAATTGAAGGGGGAGGAGTATAGATCTACTAACCCATGCATGCCCACTGCCTTTTCCTTATCCACCTCTCTCAGCGTGGTATTCTTGACAGGCAGAGCAAGTTGAGGTAAGAAATGAAATGAGAATTAGGAGAGCTTTTGACTGACTAGTTAAATGTACATTTTCCTTCTTTCTCTCATCCCCCACTCCCTTCCCTAAAAGCAAACAACTAAGGGAGGAGAAAAGTAGCTGAAGAAAATGATTATGTGCCTTGTGTGGGAGTAAAGTCAATGCTGAGATGTATAGGGAAAAACATCAGACTCAGGAGTGCTTGGAAAGAGTAGATTTACTTTGCCAGCTTCTCAGCTTTTCTTGGTTAATAGGGTGCTTGCTGCTATCTTAATCCAAAATCAGCACACATTTATATTTAAAAATAGGAGGGTCAGTCTGGTAGTAGCACAATCCCCATTGATAGCCAGGGGTGAACAAACCAATTTGACTAGCAAGATGGGTGTCCCATCTAGTGTACAGAGTTCTGAAAAGCTGTTTTGTTGGCAAGAAGGATACCTTTCTTTATAAAATTAGCTTTGAGCCTGTCCAAAGTTAAGGACATATAAGCATCTGTGTTCAGCGACTGGAATCTTCAGCAAGTTCTCAAAGTCAATATTTAGGAAATTGGTCACCTACCATGTACTAGGGTACATGCAGATAATTTCTTTTTGGTAAATACATATAGTCAGCAAATCCTGTGCATATATTCAACTAATAGAAGGTAATTCTGGCAGGCACTTAAGCAATATATATAGTCTTGGCTGTGCTGATGGAAAAAAAGGCAGGAACTTGAGGAGCCTTAAGAACCAAAGCACTAAAAATCTTGTTGAATTAAATCCTGGTGAGAGAAATTATCAAGATGGGAAAGTTGAGGGGAACTGGAGAAATAAGAACCTAGAGTTCTCTGATGGGTGATCCTTTTTTTTTTTTTTTTTTTTTTTTTTTTTGAGACAGTCTCACGCTGCTGCCCAGGCTGGAGTGCAGTGGCACAATCTCGGCTCACTGCAGCCTCTGCCTCCCAGGTTCAAGTGATTCTCCTGCCTCAGCCTCCCTAGTAACTGGGATTATAGGCATGCACCACTATACCCAGCTAATTTTTGTATGTTTAGTAGAGACGGGGTTTCACCATATTGGCCAGGCTGGTCTCAAATTCCTGACCTCAGGTGATCCACCCGCACTGGCCTCCCAAAGTGTTGGGATTACAGGCATGAGCCACTGTGCCCGGCTGGGTGATACTCTTAAATAATGGGAAAAATCATGAACTAGGGCAACTTTCCTAAGAGTTCCTTCCTCTGTGAAAAAGAACCCTCTACTCCAAGGAGGTCAATAGGTGAAAAATACAGGTGAAGGCTGACGTGGGAGCAATCTAGTGATAACTACAACTGTGTAAGGCTTGTGTAAGACATCTGATAGGTAATAGAGTAAGTTAAGACTATAGGAGACTTCTGAACAAAAGTGTGGGGTTGCAGTCTGCTCCTATAACCAGTCCTAAAGTTTAAGGGTAGTGCTGTAAAGGAAAGGAAAGTTTGGGATAGGGCCCAATATTATAAATAATAACAATAGCCACCATGCTTTAAGATTTTGCTACGTGTATGGCAATGTGCTAAGTACTCTGCATATACATATAAATACCCATTTTGCAAGGTGGGTATTATCCTTATCATATAGTTGTAAAAATAAGTTGACTTTGCAGAGTCACACACTTGTAAATATTGTCCTTTTTTTTTTTTTTTTTTTTTTGAGATAGAGTCTTGCTCTGTCGCCCAGGCTGGAGTGCAGTGGCGCAATCTCAGCTCACTGCAAGCTCTACCTCCCGGGTTCACGCCATTCTCCTGCCTCAGCCTCCCAAATAGCTGGGACTACAGGTGCCCAACACCACACCCGGCTAATTTTTTGTATTTTTAGTACAGACCGGGTTTCACTGTGTTAGCCAGGATGGTCTCGATCACCTGACCTTGTGATCTGCCTGTCTCGGCCTCCCAAAGTACTGGGATTACAGGCGTGAGCCACCACACCTGGCCTTTTTTTTTTTTTCTTTTTAAAGACAGGGTCTCACTCTATTGCCCAGGCTGGAGTGCAGTGGCATGATCTTGACTCACTGCAGCCTCGACCTTCAACCTCCAGGGCTCAAGCAACACTCCTGCCTCAGCCTCCCGAGAAGCTAGGACTACAGGTGCGTACCACCATGCCTGGCTAATTTTTGTATTTTTGGTAGAGATAGGGTTTTGCCATGTTGTCCAGACTGGTCTTGAACTCCTGAGCTCAAGGGACCCACCTGCCTTACCCTCCCAAACTGTTGGGATTACAGGCGTGAGCCATGGCACCCAGGCTAAAATTGTTCTTTCTAAAACTACAATTTCTGCATTGAGTTAATTAGTGTACTTTCCTCTGTGGTTTCCCTTTTGTCAGAATGCTATTTTATTCACTAGCCTTGGGCAGCTTAATTCATCTGAGATTTGCATTTAAGAAACTGAGGGCGCCGGGCGCGGTGGCTCAAGCCTGTAATCCCAGCACTTTGGGAGGCCGAGGCGGGTGGATCACGAGGTCAGGAGATCGAGACCATCCTGGCTAACACGGTGAAACCCCGTCTCTACTAAAAATACAAAAAACTAGCCGGGCGTGGTGGCGGGCGCCTGTAGTCCCAGCTACTCGGGAGGCTGAGGCGGGAGAATGGCGTGAACCCGGGAGGCGGAGCTTGCAGTGAGCCGAGATCGTGCCACTGCACTCCAGCCTGGGCGACACAGCGAGACTCCGTCTCAAAAAAAAAAAAAAAAAAAAAAAAGAAACTGAGGGCTAGGCACAGTGGCTCAGGCCTGTAATCCCAGCACTTTGGGAGGCCGAGGCGGGCAGATCACGAGGTCAGGAGATTGAGACCATCCTGGCTAACATGGTGAAAACCCGTCTCTACTAAAAATATAAAAATTAACCGGGCATGGTGGCAGGCGCCTGTAGTCCCAGCTACTCAAGAGGCTGAGGCAGGAGGCAGAGCTTGCAGTGAGCCAAGATTGTGCCACTGCACTCCAGCCTGGGTGACAGAGCGAGACTCCGTCTCAAAAAAAAAAAAAAAAGCAGCTGCCAAACTGGGGCGGATCACCTGAGGTTGGGAGTTCGAGACCAGCCTGGCCAACATGGTGAAACCCCGTCTCTACTGAAAATACAAAAATCAGCCGGGCATGGTGGCACATCCCTGTAATCCCAGCTACTCGGGAGGCTGAGGCAGGAGAATTGCTTGAACCCGGGAGGCAGAGATGGCGCCACTGCACTCCAGCCTGGGCAACAGAGCAAGACTCTGTCTCAAAGAAAAAAAAAGAATGAAAGAAACTGAGAAGAAAAATATGATCCAAGCAGCATTTCCTATAAGCTCCCCATAGTAAATTTTGCTTCAAAACTAATTTGGGGGTATCTGCATAGAGTTTCTGGCCAGCAATAATTGAGCAAGAAGAGTAAAAGATAATCTCTCTTGTGGGGAATGAATAGGGTCTTCATCTCTAGGTATGCTGGATGTTTTCTTTCTTTCCTTCCAGATTACACTCCTCTATTCTGTAGGCTGTTCTCTGTCCTGGGAGACTGACCTATATGAACATCAATGGGCTTCCTGTGCTTTGGCATCCAGTTGGATTCAGCCAATAGGGAGCCCTGACAGGAGACTAGGGAAAGAGAAAAGACTTAAGTCAATGTATTGACATCTGCCAGGTGCAGTGGTTCACTCCTGTAATCTCAGCTACTCGGGAAGCTGAGGCACGAAAATCACTTGAACCTGGGAGGCAGAAGTTTTGGTGAGCTGAGATCACACCACTGCACTCCAGCCTGCGACTCTATCTCAAAAAAAAAAAGAAAAAAAAAAGTCACTGCTTCTCTCAAGGCACTCTCCCCCTCCAGGACCTAGAAACCAATAACTCCTTTTATCTTTTTAGGCCTAATACAGTTATTAGCCTCCAGTTACTGACCTATCTATCCTTTGCCCATATCTTTAAAAATAGCCCTTCATTATTTTGAGAATGTTGTTTCCTGTTGAGACCCTGTCCGATACACCTGGTAAAGGTAGGTGATCTTTTAGATTTATAGGCTTCATATTTTATCCATGTACTTGAACCTTACTCTCATACATATAACCTTATATACTTATGAGCCAACAGTTCTGAAAGGTCAACTGCTGGATTAAGTAGCAGAGAGTGACACATACCTGTGTGGTTCTCATGGATGGGACAGTGACATCAAGGAGTTAAAAACCTGAGAGACAGTAATAGCTCAGGCCCTTGTGACTTAGCCCCCAAAGAACCCAAGATGTTGAACAGATTTTCAAGCACTGTGACTGTGGAACCTTCTGTGTTTCAAGTCCCCAAAGCCTTACACAAACTGATGGACTCTGACTGCTGGGGCCCTGGTTTCTCCATAACCTCCCAGGATGCCTCTGAGAAATCAGCTTAGAAATCCCTGAGGATGATGATTCTATCCTACTGTTGGCACATTCTAGTTTCCTAAAGACAAAAACTGAGCTAATAGTATGATTAAAAAAAAAAAAAAAAGTATTAGCAGATTTCTTGAGGTCATATTTATCCTTCTATTGTCAGGGATAATTTATTTGAATTCATCCTCCTAATTTATTATTCACTACTCTCTATCAGGGAGAGGTATCTGTATTAATGAACTGCATATTTGGTGGAAGTCTACTTTCTTTTGGGTAAATAATTTTCTCACAAAGCACTTAATTTAAATATATATATTCATATGGCACTTTACAAATCCCTGTTGCCATATGTTCTTTCCATTCCTTACCAAAAAAACAGCCTCAAAGAGGTTGGTTGAATTGCCAAGGTCACATAGAAAACAACGGGTAGAGATCCAGGACTGTTGCTCTCAATGCAACATGATTACTTCTGTTAGCTCTGAGAGTTCAGTTTAGATACTCTTTTTTTTTTTTTTTTTTGAGACGGAGTCTGGCTCTGCCGCCCAGGCTGGAGTGCAGTGGCCGGATCTCAGCTCACTGCAAGCTCCGCCTCCCGGGTTTACGCCATTCTCCTGCCTCAGCCTCCCGAGTAGCTGGGACTACAGGCGCCCGCCACCTCGCCCGGCTAGTTTTTTGCTAGGTTTCACCGGGTTAGCCAGGATGGTCTGGATTTCCTGACCTCGTGATCCGCCCGTCTCGGCCTCCCAAAGTGCTGGGATTACAGGCTTGAGCCACCGTGCCCCGCCTAGATACTCTTTGGCTAAAGAAGTCACTATAGTGATAAATACTAATAAATGAACATACTTTATAATTAAACTACAACCAGGACTTTAACCTATAAATTACTGCTGCCTGCAAAGAATTACAAGATTAAATTTCCATTGTATGTATCTCTCTTTTAGGTCTATATGTAAACCTTAGGATCATTTACCCTTTTTGTTTGTGACCACCTTCAAGGCAAGAACTATATTTGAGTTTTGTCCCTCAGAGGACTGTGAAAGGCTGCAGCCTTGAAATTTTTCCTTGTCCTTGCTTTAAAATCTCGGTTTGAAGAGGATAATGAAGTCAAGTGACTGGATTCTCTACTCCTTCCTTGCTTGCTTTCCTCCAGTATCTAGGAAACTAGCACTGGCCCCGAGGCACCTTGGTTTAAGTAAGGCACCCCATATGGGAAAAACTGAGACCTAAAGGACCACTTCAACCCGGTGAAACAAGCGCCACGCAAAAAGAGGTCAGACTCTGGAGGACAACCAAATTTGGCCAGACAAGCTTAACTGAAATGGGAGTAATGTTCAGAGAGCATTAAAAAAAGCCCTGAGGGTAAAATCTATAGATGAAAAGTATAAGGATACAAAGGGAAAGAGATTGCCTAGTGAAAACAGATCGCAAAGTTAGGAATAGGAATAGCTTATGCGCTAGTCTGAAGAAATTACTATCTCACAAGATACCATGCCGTTGCCTTTAGAAAGCGTTTTCACATTCTAGTACTTGAGCTTCTCAAACCCATTTTTCAGATGAACAAATGGAGGCTCCGGGCGAAGTTTTGACCAATCATGATCACAAATAATAAAGCGCGGAACTAGAAACAACTTCAGGCTTCTTCCTCAAATTGTTCTCAGCAGTTTCCCGCCAAGGACATTTAGGTAGCAAACGGGAAGGGGACTGGTGAGGCTTCCTTAGCAGCAAGGGTTGGCTCGGCCCCCAGGCGGCGCCAGCGGGAGAATGTGGGGCTCGAACTGGGCGGACATTGCAGCCAAGTGCGGGTGAAAAACCCCATTTACAAATTCGCATCAGCTCGGCTGGGCACGGTGGCTGACGCCTGTAATCCCTTCACTTTGGGAGGCCGAGGCGGGCGGATCACGAGGTCAGGAGTTCAAGACCAGCCTGACCAACATTATGAAACCCCGTCTCTACTAAAAATACAAAAATTAGCCGGACGTGGTGATGCATGCCTGAAATCCCTGCTACTTGGGATGCTGAGGCAGGAGAAATGCTTGAACCTGGGAGACGGAGGTTGCAGTGAGCCGAGATCAGGCCTCTGCACTCCAGCCTGGGTGACAGAACAAGACCCTGTCTCCAAAAAAAAAAAAAAAAATTCGCACCAGCTGCCGCCTGCGTTAGGCCTTAAGCGTCGTTAGCGCGAGGGTGGTGGGCGGGGCAGGTGGTCCTGTTCGTCCCTCTCATTGGTGTCGGGGATAATGGACAGATATCCGCAGCCAGTCCCAACCGGAGCAAAGGGAGCACCACGACAGCCACACGCTACCTGGTCCTGAGCGCGCGGAGCTCGAGCGCGGCAGCGGCTTCTTGGGGGGTGGCTAAGCGTGCGTGTGACGCCGCGCGAGCTCTCGTCGCCGGTCCAGCTCTCCGCGGGGTCCTCGCCTTAGGGAAGAGCTGGGGGCAGACCCTTGCCTCCGACAGGGCCGAATCCTTTGCTGTTTTTTTGCACCCTACCCCTCATGCGACCCCAAATCTTCCAGCCAAATTCTCCTCAGGACAAGATTTTCTGATGTGGAACTTGAAAGTAACGTACGCTGTAGCTTCATTTTATTTCTCAAAAAATTCCCTCCGCCGCCCCATCCCATAGACTAGGCCTTTAAGAAAGTCCCTCTTACCTCGATCCAGAAACGAGCTCTGAGGGCCTTCCCCAGCCCCAACTAAACTTTACGGGGTCTCCCGGGCCCTGGCTCACCTCGACACCATTAGTTCGCTCGTCTCCTTTAGGAAACCTTTCCAGACTCCCCCCGCGGCGAGACCGCAGCCATCCCCTTTCCCGGGAGAGCCCAGGGCCCAGATAAAGGCAGAGGGCGAGGGCGCCCAGAGCGAGCCGACCGACTGCCGCCCTCCCCTGCCCGAGTAAAGTCAGGCAGCGGCTGCGGACACGGCTGTATTGGGAAGCGGAGGCTCCTACACAGTAGGAGAGGTACGTCCCAGACCCGGGAGGCCCGAGGACTCTGGACACAGCGCGCGCGGCCCGCCCGGGGCCCAGTCTCTGCGGGAGCCCCGAGGGGCGAGTTAAGGCAGCTTGGCTGGAAGGGAGCGGGGAGTGGGAGTCCGCCAGCTCCCCCCGAAATGCTGGCTCACTGAGGGGACGGGCTTCTCACCTCCCACTCCTCTCTCGAGGACAGGGGGAAAGACAGTCAATAAATAAACCCGAGGCGAAAAGGGGCCACGGGAGACTCTGCGAGTCGGGAAGGCTGGAGGTGCGGGGCGAGGGGGCGGTGAGACGTCCTGAAGAGCGTCCAGCTCGCGGCCGAGAGGACTCGGGCGCCCCCCACGCTGGAGGCTGTGGGCTGCTCCCTTTAAAAGTTGAAATGGCCGCCGTTCGGGACGGCCTGGCGGGAGGAGGGCCTGACGAGGGCAGGCTTCGGGGACAACTGGGGCTTCTCGACGTCCACCCTCTTCAGGGCGCGGCCCCGGTAGCCCTCCGGCCGGCCCGGGTACAGGAGGTGCCTCCCGGGACCCCCTGAGTACCTGGAGGGACCTCCCGAGGGGACTCGAGTGAGCAGGGCAGGGGGAGCCCGGTGGCCGGAGAAAGGTAACCTACGGCCTCCGCCGACGCCCAGCCGGGGAGCGGGGGCGGAGAGCGCGGGCCGGGCGGGGGCAGAGGCGCACCTGCCCTCGGGGGGCACGTCCAGCCTCAGCGGCGGGGCACACTCGTGGGACCTGGGGCTGGGACAGCCCAAGAGGGCGGGGGCGGGCTCCGGCGGGAGCACCCGCGAGGTTAAAGGGGCGGGGGGCTCGGCCCCCTTTCTGGGCGGCTGCGGGCCGTGCAGGTAGCGCAGCAGTTCCTCCAGGGTGGTGACTTCCACGGCCTGCCCGGGACAGCCGGGCGGCGGCGGCCTCACCAGCACTCGGGGCGCAGGCCCGCCCGCCGCGTGCCCACCCCGTGAGCGGCCCGGGCCCTCCTTGGCGTTGTTCCTGTTCTGGTTCCACTCCCAGGGGTCCCCGGCGGCGCGGAGGTGCTTGACCGGCAGCTCCGGCGTGGACTCGGGGGTGGGCAGGCAGGTCAGCTCCGGCGGGGGCACGCCCTCCGGAGGCGGCAGGAAGGTGGTGTAGAGCTGCGGCGTCTGCACCGCGTCCCCGTCCTTGGACGGCGGCGGGGGCTCTGGGCCCCCACCGTGGAGCCGGGCCAAACTGCGGAGGGAGAGAGGGCGCGGGAGCCCCGGAGTCTCGATGTCCTTGCCCCGACGTCGGTGGGCGCGGCGACAAGCACAGGAGACCAGGAGGCCAGAGACTGAGGCGCCCAGGGCAAAAGCTGCGGCCACACTGGCCAGGAGGAGTGGGATGGGGACCGAGCGGGAGGCCGAGGCTGGGGGCAGGTCCCGCCGCACGCCTGCCGACCGAGAGGGAGGAGGGAGGCTCAGCCAAGGGGAGGCGGTGCGGGGCACCTAGGCCCAGAGGCGCCGCCGGCAGTTCCCAGGCCTGACATCATCGTCCCTCCCGCTGCTACTCAGCCTCACTCCCACAGCCTTCGCCATCCTCAGGATTCACCTCCCCTGACCCCTCAGCATACAGCCCACGCACTACCCCTCACACTCAGGCCAGAGCTTGGGCCTGGGGATTCCCCATCCCACTTCTGGCCTCTGTAGCCATGCCAAGAGCAACTGCCAACAACTGCTCGTGCAGGAGGACTTGGGGCTGGGATGCCCAATTCTGGGGAGGGGAGGCTCCAAACAGGCGTTAGTGAGCACCAAACACCAGTCAGTGAGGGGCTTAGAACGCTCCGAGAATCAGCAGCCCCACACTTCACTCCTGTCCCTCCCAGGTAGCCCTCTTACCCCGAGTGTGAGCTCCAAGAGTGGAAGACTGGGGCCGGGGGTGGGCATCACTGGGGGGACTGGGGGTCCCAGGGGAAGGGCCAGGACCCGGAAGCACTGGTGGCAGAGACCAGGTCAGAGCCAGTGAGGCTCCTAATCTCTACCCCTGACACCCTTCCAGGGGTCCTTCCTCCCTCCTGTGGAACGCCAGCCTCTAGTTTCTTCTGGGCCTGGGGGAGGGCTCATCATGCAGGACATTGATTTATTTGTTCAAAAAGTACCCTACTGTGTGCCAAGTACTGAGCTACATGCTGGGTATCTGGAGGATGCCGACCCTTTTCCGATACTCCCAGGGTATTCAGAATGCTGCTCTGCTGCTACCACAGGACATACACTCAGGTATGTGGGCTGAGCAAGGGAAGGTGAAGTTGGGACAAGAGGACTCACCATAAGCAGAATCCCCAGGGCCAGACTGACTCCCAGTAGCTCCATCTATGAAGAAGGGAGAGGGTGAAGATGGGGGGAAGGAGAAGCTTCATGAAGAACTGATGGGGTGACTGTGCCACAGAAGGAGAGAAGGACAAAAGCCCAAGCCTGGGATGGTGTCTGTGGCCATCATGGCCATGTGCAGCTTTGGCGGCAACCGCAGCCGCCTCTTCTGTTTACCTTGGCAGTCACCATGCTCCATGGATTCCTGGTTCCCAGCCTGATCCACATCAGTCCTAGGAGGAAAACGAAGTGGCTCTAGAATTCTGCACCTTGTCCCTATCTCCCACTCTGGCCCTCAGCTCTTAGTGGTGGGGAATTTTATGCTCAGGAAGCCCAAGGACCTGTCACTTACCCACCAGGTTCCCTGATATCCACACAGCCCCTGGAGCTATGCCATCCACAGTATGGGTCCTGAGAAGCCAAGCAGCTCCTAGGGAAAACAGGTGTGTGAGGCTGGATCCCCTTCTACTCCAGTCACTTTCCATTCTGCTGCCTCTTCCCACCCTGGCTTACAGGAGTCTCTCAGCCTCGTTCTCTCCTGTCCACCTCAGTCTCTCCACACCCTGGTTGCTGCCCACCTTCAGAATGCTTGAGGTACCTACGCACCCCGCAGCCATCCCCTGTGTTTCTCTGCCACCCCAAAGACCTTCGTTTCTGTGCTCTTGCTGGCCCGGGGAGCTTGCCCACACAGGGCCTGGCCTCAGGCCCCTCTCACCTCTGACAGGCCCCATGCCGGGCACACCGGCTGAGAGGGAGGTAGACAATACAGCCAGAAAAAGCCACAAAGAGCCTGTGACCCTCAGTGTCCAGCTCCAGCCCTATGATCCGTCGTGCTGTTTGGGCTGCCCGCTTCCCACTGCACCTAGGGTGAGGCCAAAAGGAACCAGAGATGGACAGATGAGGCTACCTTTTCCCTGCGTGAGTGGAAGAACAGAAAGGGGGGAGGCGCACAAGCAACTGAGCATAACCCATGGAGCTGCCCTGCCCTACCACACTGTCCAGTCTTCTCGCCAAGCCTCTCTAACCCAGAGCTCCCACCCTGCAAAAGCCAATGTTTTTGATGTTTCCAACCTATTCCCACATCTGCTGCTGCTACTCCCATCCCATCCCTGCTCTGCAGGGAGCCTCCCCTCCAAAGGCCTCACCGGGCAGGGCTGTAGGCATCAATCTCTTCCAGGAGGATGGGCTCAGGTCCCCCGGATCGCCCACCTGGGGGCAGCACCTTCAGCACTGTCCCATCGTTGGAGCCAAGGAACATGACTGTGATGTTACTGTGGGGACCAGCCGTGCCATCCACAGCTACTTGGGTCAGTAAGGCCCTGGAGGAAAGGGCCTCAGGTCAGGGAACCTGTCTAGTGGAAGCCTGAGCATTTCAGGGAGAGCCCAGCTGTCCTGGTAGCTGTGCCTGTGCCCTTCCCCCAGGTCCCAGGGTTCCCTTCTTAGCTCTCTCCCTTCTACTTTCACAAGTTCTTCCTCCCACCAATGCGGTTCACCTTATTGGGTCAAAGAAAGAGGAGGGTGGCTGAGAATGGGGTCAGTGGTCAGTGTTTTTCAGCACCCTACCTGCTAGTGAGAGTGAGTAGAGGCTGATGGGTGGCAGGCGGTACAGCGGGGTCCAGCAGCGGGTGAGCCTTGATGAAGGTCAGGACATCATCAGGGAGGTCTCGAGAAGAGGAGAACAAGGCAGCTCCCCCTATTCCTGCACAGGATCCTGGTCTGGTGGGTGAATGGGAAGGGGCTGCCTTGGGACTGGGAGCTGGAGCTCAGTTAAGCTCTGTGCCCCCTACTGCTCCCAAACCTGACTGGAAAGCCTTGCTCCCCCTCCACACAGACACTCACAGCACTGCTCCCTTCCCTGCCGCAGCTCTTCGGCCCCGCTGCCACCCCACTATAGCTCCCCACCCTGAGGCCTTAAGGCATCTCACTCACTCCTCACAATCCCATCTTGGGGGCAGACGCTGCTTGCTTATGCCCCCACAAAAGCCATTTTCCATCCTGGGTACCTGGGTGAGGGGACCTTGTCCTCAGACACAGGAGTCCAGGCCCCATCCAGACTCCTCTGCTCCTTGAACTTGCCCTCAAATCCACGCTCAATCTCATCCAGGTAGAAGGCGCAGACGGCAGAGCCAGGGATGCTGGAGGAGCCAGAAAAGATGCAGGATAGGTGTTGAAAGGAACTGCACAACTTCCCCCAGGAAGAAGTGGTGGCACCCTTCACACCACGTTAGGAGGTAGAGACTGATGCAGTGAGGCAGCCACTGGGTGCCACACTAGGAGAAAAAATGGTGGGCGACACAGCAAACTGGCTTTGCTCAGAGGTTCCCTTAACTGCCCCCATCAGTAGGCTGTGAAAGGGGAGTTTGGAGGCTGATGAGGCAGGGGACAGATTGGGTCACACTAGTCAGCCTAGTACCAACCTATTGGTCTGGGTGGTGAAGACCCCAAAGAGAGCAGAGCGGTCATGCAGGTTCACAGGCCCAGTCAAGGCCTGTAAAACATCAAAATAGAAAGTAGAGTCCCCAGGGACAGAGCAGTTGAGCCGCAGCTTCAGGAAGGATGTCCAGTGGCGGTCCAAGGCCCGAGGCGAGCCGCCCATGTCACGTTTACATACTCGGGCAACACGGGAGAACTGCACCTAGGGGAGAAGAGTGGAGTAGACAATGGTGAGACAGACCCACAGGGCCAGCTGTGTGCAAGGAGTGTGGTGAGTTAAGAGCACCAAGGGGCCGGGCGCGGTGGCTCAAGCCTGTAATCCCAGCACTTTGGGAGGCCGAGACGGGCGGATCACGAGGTCAGGAGATCGAGACCATCCTGGCTAACACGGTGAAGCCCCGTCTCTACTAAAAAATACAAAAACTAGCCGGGCGAGGTGGCGGGTGCCTGTAGTCCCAGCTACTCGGGAGGCTGAGGCAGGAGAATGGCGTGAACCCGGGAGGCGGAGCTTGCAGTGAGCTGAGATCCGGCCACTGCACTCCAGCCTGGGCAACAGAGCGAGACTCCGTCAAAAAAAAAAAAAAAAAAAAAAAGCACCAAGGGGCCGGGCGCAGTGGCTCACGCCTGTAATCCCAACACTTTGGGAGACTGAGGCGGGTGGATCACGAGGTCAGGAGATGGAGACCATCCTGGCTAACACAGTGAAACCCCATCTCTACTAAAAATACAAAAAAATTAGCCAGGTGTGGTGGCGGGCACCTGTAGTCCCAGCTACTTGGGAGGCTGAGGCAGGAGAATGGCGTGAATCTGGGAGGCGGAGCTTGCAGTGAGCTGAGATCAAGCCACTGCACTCCAGCCTGGGCGACAGAGCGAGACTCCGTCTCAAAAAAAAAAAAAAAAAAAAAGAGCACCAAGGGAGCAATGTGAGGGGCACAGTGAATGATGGGTGTGGCATGGTAGGACAATTTGAGTCAAGGGTGAGGGACAAGCAGGATGTGGGGGCAGATGGCTCAGGGCTATTCCAAGTTGAGGGGTGAGAGTCCAGGGAATTGCTTGTGGAGATTATGGTCAGGAGCTCTCTTCCCACTCAGACTGGCTCCTCAGGATCCAGCAGAACCCTCCAGCTACCCACCCTGATGCCCACCTCCTTACCCTCCCCAGCCGAGCATCCTCCACAGAGACCTCGCGGAAGAAGAAGTAGACATGGTCTCCATGCTCCAAGGCATGGACAAAGTGTGGCTCTAAGATGGGGAATGACAGGAAAGGGTATAGAAGAGTATCTGTACCTGCTCAGAAGCTCCTGGCCCCACATCGCTCTCCCCATTGCATACGTACACATTACCACACCATCTGCCTACTCCCCACCACAGTCCTCCCTCCCAGGAACAGTCTCCTTTCCCCAGGCCCGCCCTGACCTCGGAGCCACTTGGAGTCGTACTTGGCGGAGCGGAGTGGGGGCTGGGGCCCAAGGCTTCTGTAAACTACAGCATCACTGGCCTGGAAATCCGCAGCTGTGGCTGAGTACAGGCTGCCCTCTGGAGGGATGGATGGAGTGGGGTCAGGGGAGGGCTTAGGGATCTGTATCCTGCCTCTTCTTGGGCCTCCCGCACCCCTACCTAGGCCTGGCCCTGGCCCCTACCTCAACCCTCCACTCAGGGGAATGGGGAAAAGACCCACTGGGAGAGGAGCTGAGGCAGGAGCTCCCTCCAGCCACATGCTTTGTTCTCTCATGCCCGGCTGCACACCTGCAAAGACGGCCACGTTGGACTGGGTGGCATCAAAGGGGCATCGAGCCTGTCCACTCAGTTCCTCACCCTCCTGCTGCAGCGAAGTTATCTGGGGACAGAGGGAGCAGATGCCTAGAACCTTCAGGGTCTTGGAGTCTGGCTCCACAGCCTATTCCCTCCTGTCCCGTTGCCTCCTCCCCAGCCCCTCTGGACCCTTGAATTCTGGGCACTCCCATTCCCCTACCCCAGTTCCTGGTCCTTTCCCATCAAACCAATTGCCCATCTTGGGGTCCCCCCAACTCCCATCCTAACCCCCACCCTGTCTTTTGTACCCCATAGCTGCGGCACACAGGACTGAATGAGTTCGTTCCACAGGCAAGGAGCGTCTGGGAGTCCCAGGGAACAAGAACACGAATATAGTTGTAGCACTCGTCCTAGAGAACCCAAAATTCTAGGTCAGTGACAGAGGGTCCTGGGACTGAGACCAGGAGGTAATAGAAAGGTGGGCTTACAGGGTGGGCGTGGTGGCTCACGCCTGTAATCCTAGCACTTTGGGAGGCCAAGGTGGGCAGATTGCCTGAGCTCAGGAGTTCAAGACCAGCCTGGGCAACATGGTGAAACCTCGTTTCTACTAAAATACAAAAAATTAGCCAGGCGTGGCAATGTGCGCCTGTAATCCCAGCTACTTGGGAGGCTGAGGCAGGAGAATCACTTGAACCATGGAGGCGGAGGTTGCAGTGAGCCAAGATCAAGATCGTGCCATTGCACTCCAGCCTGGGCGGCAGACTGAGACTCCGTCTCAAAAAAAAAAAAAAAAAAGAAAGAAAGAAAGGTGGGCTACTCCTCTTGAGGGCAACAGAGCAATGCGAGATAAAGTCCCAAGTAAGCTGTTTGCTGGCCCTCTGGCCTTAGGCAAATCCTTTGGCCTCTCTGAGGAGCCTCACTTTTCTTTTCTGTGAGGCATGAAAGAGAAACTGAAAATCGGGAATTCTCTTTCCTTTCTATTTTCTCCTGTGGCCTGGGATGGAAAAAGTGTGAAGGAAATTCGGCATAGTAGAGGACCAGTTGGACAGGGACTGGGGGCAGAGTAATCCTCTCCTTCCCTCCACATTCTCGTCTCACTCCTTACCGTCAGCTTTCCCCGTACAGCACAGTTCTCCACATCTTGGCTTCTCCATGTTAGATACTAAAGGGAGAAGTTGAAGAGGGAAAATCAGGGGGCAACTGGGTTCCCTCCTCACATTATGGTTCCTTTTGGATTCTTCTTCCCACCCACCTGACCCCCATTAGACCTTTCCCAGCCTCATCTCCATGTCTGCACCTCTTCCCACACA
This sequence comes from Macaca thibetana thibetana, assembly GCF_024542745.1. Lineage (NCBI taxonomy): Eukaryota > Metazoa > Chordata > Mammalia > Primates > Cercopithecidae > Macaca > Macaca thibetana. The sequence goes on from NC_065578.1 coordinate 123,556,522, forward strand.
GCCCCTCACCTTGTTGGGCACCAGCCCCTCCCCTTCTTCTTGGGCTTGAAGATCGAAGGAGAAAACGTGATCCCTGAAGGGGTAGGTAAAGAGGGATCAGAGCCTAGTCAAGGCACCCCAGCTGAGCTCCTTAGCCCCCACCTTACCCACAGTCAGCTGTTCAGGGACAAACAGTGCAGACCTTCTGTCCCTCCCCTCCCCACTTCCTCCATGCCTTGGCATTTGTGCTCTGGGTCCAAGCATGTCCACACCCCGTGGCTTGTGCACCTGCATGTGTCCCCTGCAAGATGCTGCAGTGGCCATGCAGGTCCCATGTCTGCCCAGGAGCATGCATGTCTGCCCCACAACTGTGCCACGGCCAGTTTACCGGGCAGCCACTAGCAAGGTCCGGTTCAAGGTCAGGAATCTCTGAAAGTCCAGCCCAAGTTCTGCAGCCACAGCATCATCCTCCAGGCCCCGAAACCAGGATAATGGGGAAGAACCTAGAGGACACAGAGAGGTAGGGTGCTGAGGGCCAGCCAGGATACCACAAACTTCCCCAACACCCTCTCCAACCAGATGAAACCCAGCAGCGGACACAGTGGATGTGTGAGGTTAGAGTGCCCAAAAGCTATTCTTAATACCAATAACACTGAGTACTTAACCTCTGCCAAACACAGTGTTAGCACTTCACATGCATTGTCTCATTTAATACATGGTCTATGAGGTAGCTTTGGCCCCATTTTACAGATGAGGAGCCTGAGGCTAGAAGTCATTTAGGAATTTGCTCATTTAGCTGGGAAGTGGCAATATCAGGATTCAGATCCAGGTCTGTCTGCCTCCAGAGTTGAGCCTAGTCCCTTCTTGGAACTGCCTTACGGCTAGCAATTTCCTTTCACTCCCACCTTGTGCACTGTCCCACTGGAGCATTTATTCACTCCGTTTCCGTTTCTCCCAGGCCTCTGCACCCTCCCCTCAAGGCTCTTCACAGGCCACCTCAGCCCTCCAAGGTTTCTGCCTCCTCTGACCACCTCACCTCCAGCATCCACCTGGCCTGATCATGGTGGAAATCACAGTCATCAGTGGTCAAAGGATAGCCAGAGTTCAGGGATAAATGATTTAACATTTACAATGTGCTTGGCCGGGCGCGGTGGCTCACACCTGTAATCCCAGCACTTTGGGAGGCCAAGGCGGGTGGATCACAAGGTCAGGAGATCGAGACCATCCTGGCTAACACGGTAAAACCCCGTCTCTACCAAAAGTTCAAAAAATTAGCCGGGCATGATGGCGGGTGCCTATACTCCTAGCTACTTGGCAGGCTGAGGGAGGAGAATGGCATGAACCCAGGAGGCGGAGCTTGCAGGGAGCCGAGATCGTGCCGCTGCACTCCAGCCTGGGCAACAGTGCAAGACTCCATCTCAAAAAAAAAAAAAAAATTTATAATGTGCTTGGAGCTGCTTCTAGTACATAGGAGTGTTTGCTATTCTTATATATCCCTCAACAATTACTCCCAGTAACCCAACTGCAGTTCCTCCATCTTTAACATTACTCTAAATCCTACGAATATAACAGGAACTGCAAATAGATAAAGGTTCTTCTCAGAAAAAGTGGGTTTATGCTTTCTATCATGGTGGGCTTATTGGTGGTACCAGTGGTTGAGAGGTGGGTAAGAGGTGTTGGGAACCACTGAACTAGTATTAGGCCTTCTCTATGTAGCTAAGAATAACAGCAAACACATATAAAGCATTTATTTGTGCCATACCGTGTTCTCAGCACTTTACATGTATAACCTCATTTAATCTCTAAATAATTCCATGAGGTAGAAGACTGTTTTGTTTTTTGTTTTTTGAGATGGAGCTTCACTCTCGTTGCCCAAACTGGAGTGCAATGGTGCAATCTTGGCTCACTCCAACCTCCGCCTCCTGGGTTCAAGCAATTCTCCCACCTTAGCCTCCCAAGTAGCTGGGGTTACAGGCGCATGCCACCAAGCCCAGCTAATTTTTTATATTTTTAGTAGAAACAGGGTTCCACCATGTTAGCCAGGCAGGTCTCCAACTCCTGACCTCAGGTGATCCGCCCACCTTGGCCTCCCAAAGTGCTGGGATTACAGGCGTGAGCCACCGTGCCCAGCGACTTTTTTTTTTTTAAATCTGCTTTTTTTTTTTTTTTTTTTAAAAGAGATGGGGTAGGGGGTTGGGGCGTGGGAGGACTCTGGCTGTGTTGCCCAGGCTGGACTGCAGTGGCTAATCACAGGCACCATCACAGAGCACTACATCCTGGGCTCAAGTGATCTTCCTGCCTCAGCCTCCTGAGTACCCACCACTGGCTCAGAATACTATTATATTCATTTTACAGCTGAGGAGACTGAGACAAAGAAAGGTTAAGTAACTTAATCAAGGTCATACAGCTAGTGAGCAGCTTAGCAGGGATTCAGACCTGCTAAGGTTTGGTCTAGCTGAGAGTCCACGTTCTTAACGTCCACACGATGCTGCCTGTAAGTGAAGAAACCAGGCCCAGGAATGAGAAGCAGCTGGCAGGAGGTGTCAGCTCACTCTACCTGTTTGCTTCCTTTTGCTGGTCTGGCTGTCAGCTTCCTTGAGGCTGGGAGCCTTCCTGCATCTTGCCTCCCACACAGGGGGTCTCAGTCTCTAATAGTTCACAGAGATGGGGCAAGGTAGGTACTGGGCACTCACCTTGAAGGTCAGAAATCAACAGAGGGAGGGGGTCCTGGGGAAAGGCGGCCTGAGTATGGGAAAGTGAGAGCAGCAGCAGCAGCAGCAGCAGCAAGGGCATGAAGTGGGGGGCACGGGGCATCCTGTGCGGGGCAGCTCAGGCCCCAGGGGGTGCCCCCTCACCCATATGCCGGCCCTGAAAGGGGAGACAGGGAAAAGTGGGGGAGGAGCCAAGTTCCCTCTCCCCTGACGCAAGCCAGCAGGCTCCTCTCCTGGTCTATCCCCAGAAGACCCTGTGGGGTGGGGGAAAAGAACCCTGTCTCCAGCACTGCCCCAGTCCCAGCCAGCTGTCATTGTCACTCAAGGTCCTTCCCTCTCCAACTGGCCCGAACTGGCTGCTGTGAGGCCTGCATGCATGACCCCAGGTAAGGACAGGACACACCCGGCCCCCCCTCAGCCTTCTCACTCAGCTTTTCCTCTTCTCTCCTGACTGGGTCTGGGACATTCAGTAGGTGACACCTCCTGACCCCCCTCTTGCTAACCCCTTCTCAGCTATAATTAGAGACTGAAGCCTTAAAATTATAAATAGTGACTCCTTGGCACTGGGAGGAGGAAGAGGGCACCATGTCTGACTCCCCCTCCCTCCCAGACACCCCACGGCACTCTGGGAGCAATGCAGGCACTGCGCCTAGCCTAGCCGGGGGCAGCTGTGTGGCTGCCACTGTCCTTTCGAGAGTTGAGGAAGACAGAGTTGGGGGAAGCAGCCTAGAGGTCACTGTCCTGGTCTAAGCTCATGGTCTGGGGGCCCTTTCCACTGCTAGGGAAGAAACTGAGTAGGGAGGAGAGTTGGTAGGGGGGACTGTCTTCACCAAAAATGAATGCGCATCAAAGCCAGATCAGAGGCTAAATTTAGCTCTGGCTGCAGCTGTCTGCCCGACCACTGTGCCACCCCCTCCAGGCTCTCTAGCCCCCTGCTCCTTCCCTGGCTCCTAAGAACCAGTGCATGTACTTGAGTGGGGAAGAGCAGACCCACCCCCTGTGAGAAACCAGGGGTACAAGGGACTAGTGAAGCAAAATGGCTAAACGTGCCCCTCTTTCCCTTCCTTCCCTCATCCGCTGCCTCTGAAATTAAAATATAAATAATTCAGTGACAGGCAGGTAATTGTAGCCCAAAGTCCAGGAAAAGATGGATATGGTGGAAGAGATGGTGAGACAGGTCTTCCACCCATCAGCCTCCCTCAGCCAAATGACCCTGTCTGGGGCCCACAGTAGGAGGTATATACCAGCTTCCTGCTTTCCCCTAAAATTGAAGTGAGGGGCTTGGTTGGCTCCAAAAATCAGGTCAAGAAGGGTGAGAATCCTCTCTTTTGTGAACAGATAACTATCCTTCACCAATCCTTAGTTGCCCATCCCACCGTGTCCCCTAGAACAGACCCTAAGCTTCCATGCCAAGCACCCTTCCATCTCCCCAGTAATTCTACTCTTGGAGCCAGGACCCAAGTGTCCCCCCACTCCCAATCCAGCATCACTGGTGGGGAGGCTGATGTCAGGTGGGGTCCCAAGAGAGCTGGAGGAGGAAAGAGAGTAGGAACACCTAATGATGACCCCCCCTTCCCCAGGGGCAGAGTAGCAGCTAGCTAACGACCCTCTGGTGTTGAAAGGCTGGGCCTTCCTCCCTCCCCTGACATGTTTCCGGATACTGTTGTTCCCAGGGGAAAAGAAAGGAAGAGAAAGGGACATAGCTTGTCTCTCATCCTCCCCAACCTGCTCTTCCCACCACCCCCCTGCCTCCAAGTTGCCCTGAGCAACTGGTATCTTCACCCTGGAAACAACTTTGGTCTCTGGCAAGTGGGGAGAAGAGCCGGCCCCTCTTCTTGCTCCCTGCTCATGCCTGCTTCCACCCCGTGCCCTCAGGAGCTGCTGCCCTTTCCTTACCTGGGGTGGTGACTCCTTTGGGGGCTTGAGTGGGATAGGAAACCTCTGACCTGATGGAAGACAGGACAAAGGAGGGAAGAGACTGTGTTACACTCCCCTTACCACATCCCTTACAAGTAAATATAAAAATTCAAGAAAAGTCTGCTGAGGCTTGGGTAGGGGAGAAGCTGCCTTGAAAATGGGAGGAACCTGATGACACTTCTTAATAGTTTGGTTACAAAGGTGCTGGTAGCTTCATGCCCAGAGATGTAGGGGAAGGGGATGGCCCCTTTCTAGAAACTCCTAGAACTACAGGGCTAGCCTTGGCAAAGGGGGTCACTGGGAGAGTTTGTGGGGCATGGCGACCACTCCCATGTTAAAACCCTCAGAATCCAACAGCCTTCTTAGCAAAAGCGCCTTAGCTAGGGACAATAGAGGCTAATTTGCATCTCATTTACATGCTCTTCATTTCCAGGCAAAATGATCTGATAGCAAGCACCCTCGGCCCTTTCCTTCCTCCCTGAGAGAGCAGGCTGTGCCTCCCTTCCACCCACTCTACACACACACACACACACACACACACACACACACACACACACACTCTCACACCCCACTTTAGGCTGGATTAGTCCAGCCTCTAAAAACGCTTGGCTGGCCTTTGCATTGGCCCTCTAGACTCAACTATGATACATCTTTAAGAGGGCTTCTTGTAGCTGTTTTTGGGGAGCAGCATCTGGTCAGCTCCTCAACTCCTGGCCTGGAGAAAAGATCACTCTACCCTGGAAGAATCCGAGCTGCTTCACACCCCCCATCTGAAGCACATGGGAGAGACCTGGCTGATTCTCCCCTTTCCAGATCCTCCCCTTGCTGGGAAGAGGAAACAGCCCTTCTCTCTCCTGGCCCTGAAGCCACCTCTGGGGAGTGGTTGGGGTCATAGCCAGAGTCTAGCAGAGCTGTGGAAGGGATGGAGAAGGGGAGACTGGGCTGGGGACAATAGCAGGAAGCCTTTGGGCTGGTCGCCCGCCCCAGTCCACCTTCCTCAGAGGGAGCAGGGTCGCGCCAAGGAGCCTGTGGAACCGGAGCCTTCCTTTCTCCAAGCCATTTCCCCCACTCTTAGCCCTTAGCCCCACACTCAGCACCTACCCTCCTTCCCACCCAACCCCCAACCAGGACAATCCAGGTGTCTAGAGCCTCGAAAGAGGTGGGCCTAGAGCCAGGGGCTCGACGTGTCTCCCCCTCACTGGATCCGGGGCTCCAAGGAGGGGCCGGTAGCAGAGTCTGGGCCGGGACCGGGTCCCAGAGCCACGTTAGCGGGAGGAGGGGCTGGAGGGGCCTGCAGGCGCAGACGGAGAGGGGATGGGAGCGGGGGTTGGGGAGCGGAGGCGGGTCTCCCAGGCCAGGGAAACAGGGCCAGAGGCTGAGAACCGACGAGGGCGGGCCTGAGGCCGGCGCTGAGTGGGGTCCGTGGGCTTAGGAGGCAGTTGCCAGCTCGGATATCCTCCTTGGGAGACCTCAGTCTAACAAAGCCCCGGGCCGAGCGGGCTGAAGGAAGGAGATAGGCGCTGGGACCGAGGTTGCTCGGGGACCCCATTTGCCGCCTCTTTGCACGAGCCAACCCTTCAGAGGGTGCTCAGATTCCGGCTTGCACAAGGACAGAGGAGCACCCGTGACACAAAGTCCAGAACGATGCGTCCCTCTTCCCATCCCTTCAGGGACGTCAGGAGGGTCTAGTTCTCCGCGGGTCTCGGATCCCTAGTTTCCCTGCCGGGAAAGCAAGGGGCCAGATTTTCCACCCTCTCTACGGTGCGCGCCTCAAATAATCCCTTTTCGCGCTTCCCAATCCAGCGGGATGCGACTTGAAGAAAGCCCAGTTGAATGAGGTGCCCAGACTCTGCTCCCACCAGTACAGTTACGGGACTCGGCTACCGTGCCTCCTTCTTCCCTGCACCCCAATTTCGTTGACCCTCTCCGTCAGCCAGGCACACCGGGCGCCGACACCCTCCCTGGTCCCCTGGCGCTTCAGAAGCTTGGCCCCCGCCGGCCGCGCCCTCCTGCTCCCTCCCCGCCTCCCCGCAGCCCCTTCCCTGCCCCGGGTACTTGCTCCAGGATTCGGGTCAGCGAGATGGAGATCGCCGCGGACGGCCAGCGGCCACGCGCTGCGCTGAGTTCGCAATCCGTGGTTGTGCTCAGGCGAGATGCGATGAGCGTCCGAATTGGATGGTGCTCGAATTTGGGGTCCAGGGCGCTGTCGGGAGAGCCCTGGGTCCGAGTCCAGCCGCGGATCCGCGGAGGAAAACAATGCGACCGCCCGGAGCTCTGGGCTCGGCCCCAGCGGCCCCGCCCGCCTCCCAGCCGGGCCCACCTCCTGCCCGCCTTTGGGTCGCGGCGACTAATCCTGCCCTTGGAGGGCGGCTAGACACCGCCTTCTCGTCACCTCTCCGCCAATAGTGCCGCCCGGGGAGGGGCGCCAGGAGCACCGTCCACCAAGAGGGCCAGGCCGGGAGGCTGAACTGGAGACCAGAGACAGACGCGAGATGGAGAGACCGACGGACAGTCGCTGACACCGGGCAGAGGAAGAAATACATACAGAAGCAGAGATCGGCTGGCACAGGAGAGGCTCTGGGGAGAAATTTCACAAGAGAGGAAGAGGAGCTGGGAGGAGAAAGAGACAGGAAACCTGGGAGCCTTGACGGGGCTGGGCTGGGCTGTCAGAGCCTGCGCGATCCGTCCTCCCTTCCCCTCCAATACGGTTTGGGCGACCCTGCTCCCGAGGGAGCCTCCCGCATCTCCCTGACTCTGCCCCCAACTCTCCGTTGCTCCTCTCAATGCTTTTTCCCTCTTTCTCCTTATTTCTCCCCGTAGGCCTCCTCTCGTTCGTCCTGACCCTGATAAGGAGGCCTAGCATGCGCGTGGGGGCTGGAGGCCTGGGAAAGGAAAGGAAGGTGTCAGCAGGAGGTTTCCCTTGTTTCCATGATCTCCTCCCCTCCCACCTCTACAAAGCAGCATGAGTTTGGGCCACTATGGCAAGAACTAGCTAGCAGTCAGGCTGTTGGGTAATGGAAGAGGGCAGGTGAGAGAGGCTGAAGCCAAAACAGATGTGGAAATCAAGACTAATTGACTCAGAGAAAGACACAGACAGAGTAGCAACTCTAAGACCTGAGACAGTAACCCACACAGCCTTACTGCCCCCAGATATATGTCCCACCTTTCCTCAGAGGACCCTGACATCCCTCCAAACAGCAGAACTGCCCCTTCTCCCTCCCCACCCTTCATAAAGCCCCTGGGAATGTCAGTGAGGAGGAAGAATAAAGCTACTACAGACAGGATTGCTTGGTACCTTGGTATTGCCTGGTAGGATTCTTCTCTATGTGGGGCTAGGACAAAAGACATTCTCAAAATTCTCCAGGAAAGTGGGTGGCCTGGGAGACACTGGCATTCTCAGATAGTTTTATCTGACTGAACACTTCTACCCACATCTTGGACTCTGGACTAGAGGAAAGGAGGGGAAAGGGGTTTGCCACTTTTAGGCCAGCCTTAACTGGACTGTGATCAGGGAGGGGAGCATCGACAACTAGGCTAAGCCCCACAATGAGTACGCAAGAGACCTAAACATACACACACATGTGCACACACACACACAGAGAAAGAGAGAGAGAAAGAGAAGACAGAGACAGAGACAGAGATTTAAGGCCAGGTGAACCAGTAAGGTGAACAGTAACTCAGTAAAGTCAGATCTAAAACAATAGAAGAAGATAAACTGGGACAATATCTACACAGGATTAACTGCGGAGAGATTGTGGGCCCAAGGCAGTTCAGCAGTTGGGGTTGTTTTAAAGGCTGGAAAGAAATTTTGAGAGAGGCCGGGCGCGGTGGCTCAAGCCTGTAATCCCAGCACTTTGGGAGGCTGAGGTGGGTGGATCACGAGGTCAGGAGATCGAGACTATCCTGGCTAACATGGTGAAACCCCGTCTCTACTAAAAATACAAAAAACTAGCCAGGCGTGGTGGCGGGCGCCTGTAGTCTCAGCTACTTGGGAGGCTGAGGCGGGAGAATGGCGTGAACCCGGGAGGCGGAGCTTGCAGTGAGCCGAGATCACGCCACTGCACTCCAGCCTGGGAGACACAGCGAGACTCCGTCTCAAAAAAAAAAAAAAAAAAAGAAATTTTGAGAGAAAGACACCTCAAAATATAGAGGCACTGAGAGGTTAAAAGAAATCTCCCCAGCTCCTAGCACAGGGTTTAGGTACTCAGATACATGCTTATTGAATAGATTAGTGAGTGGGGATTAGGGTATAATTCATTTAAAGTTTTAGGACCCAGCTCAAATCTCAGTTCAGTAAGTATTAAACACTTACTTGAGACACAATCTACTGCACAATCCACTGCACAATCTACTGGGTTGTGGTCCCAGACTTTAAGAAAATGATAATATATTTGAATTAAAATAAGATTTACATGTACTAAACTATTAAAAAGCAACACCAAGTCTCAAAAGAAAAGCTACATTGAACATAAATTTCCAAATGTGCAAAGAAGATAATAAATTTTCTCCAAAGACTGCACAGAAAGACGTTTGATACATTTTATCATGGAGGACAGGAAAACTTTGGTGGGAGTTGGCTTGGTGCAAAAGAAGAAAATGTTCTCGAGGGACACAGCTTCAGCAAAAGCTTTTACTTGATGAACAAGGAGCCTGCAGCATGGATAACAAAAAGGTGCTGTGAGGCTGGTATGTGGGAAAGGCACTAGTTAGGAGCAAGGAGAGGGAAAAGGGGAAGACAAATTACAGAAGGCCTGGAATGCCTAGGTGAACTGGTTAAAATCATCTGACAGGAGTAGGATGTCATTTTGAATTCTTGAAAAAGGGTGCAACTTGTCTTTTTCTTTCTTTCTTTTTTTTTTTTTTTTTTTTTTTAAGCAAGAAGACAGAGACCTACTAGCAAGAAAATAGGTCTAAAGCTGAGGGGAGAGGGACAATCAGACAAAGGCGATGGGAACAGGTTTAGAAAGAAATAAATGAATCTGAGGGCTATTTTGAAGGACAAATCAAAATGACTCTCTTGGCTGGGCGAAGTGGCTCACCCCTGTAATCCCAGCACTTTGGGAGGCCGAGGTAGGCAGATCACCTGAGGTCAGGAGTTTTGAGACCAGCCTGGTCAACATGGAGAAACTCCAGCTCTGCTAAAAATACAAAAAAATTAGCTGGGCGTGGTGATGGGCATCTGCAATCCCAGCTACTCAAGAGGCTGAGGCAGGGGAATTGCTCGAACCCGGGAGACGGGAGGTTGCAGTGAGCCGAGATCGTGCCACTGCACTCCAGCCTGGGTGACACAGAGAGAAACTCTGTTAAAACAAAACAAAACAAAACCCTCTCTTCCTACTCCCTTAGTGTTTTGAAGAAAATCACACAGTCCTGGCTAGACGTAGTGACTCACACCTGTAATCCTAGCACTTTGGGAGGCCGAGGTGGGTGGATTGCCTGAGCTCAGGAGTTTGAGACCAGCCTGGGCAACGACAGTGAAACCCTGTCTCTACTAAAATACAAAAAATTAGCCAGGCATGGCGGCATGTGCCTGTAGTCCCACCTACTTGGGAGGCTGAGGCAGGAGAATCGCTTGAACCCGGGAGGCCGAGGTTGCAGTAAGCCGAGATTGCACCACTGCACTCCAACCTGGGCAACAGAGTGAGACTCTGTCTCAAAAAAAGAAAATCACACGTCCCACAGATTGGATTGGAAAAGCACTCTCTTCTAGTCCCCAGGGAGCTATTTCAAACTTCCTCCTTTTTTTGCAAGTTCCTTTCCTTACCATTTCCTTGTTCATCTCAGGAAAACCCTTTTCCATCTTCAGAGAACATAGAGATAATAAAGTAAGGATTCCACCAACTTTTTGCTCTCTACAGATATACTTAGCTGCATCATCATGCCTCTCTCATCCTAGTGAATGCCATCTGTATCTCCTGTCGAAGGTTCACCTATGACTTTACTAGAAGTTCTATGCAGTCCCTGATTGTCTATCTTGCTCAACACTGTATCCTTTCCTTGTAGCATAGTGCCTGCACACAGAAGGTATTAACTTAAAAAAAAAAAAAAAAAGGAAGAAGAAGCAGGGTCTCATTGTGTTGCCCAGGCTGGTCTTGAACTCCTAGACTCAAGTGATCCTCCCCTCTCAGCCTCCCAAACTGCTGGGATTACCGACGTCAGCCACCATCTTTAACCTGTCCTTTTCTACTGATATTTTCCCCTTAGCATATACACATGCTCAAGTAACTCCCATGATTAAAAGGAAAACATTCCAAACTTTCTCTTGATCCTTGTCCGCACTCAGTCATCACTCAATGTCTCTCTTCCCTTCATAGCTAAGCTTCTAGAGTTACCTATACTTGCTATATCCATTTTCATGATTCCTATTCTCAATCATTTTAGTTTTTGCCCCCATCAGTCCACCGAGATTGCTCTCATTAAGGCCACCAGTGACCTCCTGGTCACATTCAAGGAACAACTCTTCAGTCTTTATCCTTTTGCCCTCTCTGTGCCATTTGACCCTGTTGACTCCCCCTTCCTTGAAATGCTGTCTTCTTTTGGCTCCTGAGGTCCTTCTTTCTCTTGACAGAGACTAGGGGCTTAATAAATATATACTTTTAATGAATGGATAGTTTCACTTCTATTGATATGGCTTTTTTTTTTTTTTTTTTTTTAGACAGTCTCACTCTGACGCCCCAGGCTGGAGTGCAGTGGCATAATCTTGGCTCACTCACTGCAACCTCAGCCCCCTGGGTTCAAGCCCTTCTCTGTCTCAGCCTCCGGAGTAGCTGGGATTACAGGCACCCACCAACACGCCCAGCTAATTTTTATATTTTTAGTAGAGACAGGGTTTCGCCATGTTGGCCAGGCTGCTTTCAAACTCCTGACCTCAAGCGATCTGCCCATCTCAGCCTCCAAAGTGTTGGGATTACAGGTGTGAGCCACCACATCCAGCCTAATATAACCTTTCTTAGCCTTCTCTGAACTCCCTTTAAATGCTAGTGTTTCCTATGGTCATGTCCTTAGCCACCTCTTTCTGCTCTACATATTCTCATTGGTCAAGATAATCCAACAATAAGAACAGTTACAAAACCAACAGTTACAATAAACTGTTTTGTTTTTGTTTTTGTTTTGAGATGGAGTCTTGCTCTGTCACCTAGGCTGGAGTGCAGTGGCTCACTCGGCTCACTGCAAGACTGCAAGCAAGCTCCGCCTCCTGGGTTCACGCATTCTCCTGCTTCAGCCTCCTGATCTCCTGCCTCAGCCTCCTGAGTAGCTGGGACTACAGGCACCTGCCACCACACCTGGCTAAATTTTTTTTTTTTTTTTTCATTTTTAGTAGAGATGGGGTTTCACCATGTTAGCCAGGATGGTCTCGATGTCCTGACCTCATGATCTGCCCGCCTTGGCCTCCCAAAATGCTGGGATTACAGGCGTGAGCCACCGCACCCTGCCACAATAAACTGTTTATATGCTGCTTACCATAAAATCTAGGTGTTCAACTCAGGTCTTTCTCCTGAGTTCTCGACTCACGTATACAATTGCTTATTGGATACTTCCATTAAGATTTTTCATGTTTACCACTTAGTCTAAAGACAGGAAGTGGCTAGGTGCAGGGGCTCACACGTGTAATCCCAGCACTTTGGGAGGCCGAGGTGGGCAGATCACCTAAGGTTGGGAGTTCAAGACCAGCCTGACCAACATGGAGAAACCCTGTCTCTACTAAAAATACAAAATTAGCTGGGCATGGTGGCGGGCGCCTGTAGTGCCAGCTACTCAGGAGGCTGAGACAGGAGAATCACTTGAACCCGGGAGGTGGAGGTTGCGGTGAGGCAAGATCACACCATTGCACTCCAGCCTGGGCAACAAGAGCAAAACTCCATCTTTAAAAAAAAAAAAAAAAAAAAAACAGAAAGCTTGTCTTTTATCTTTCTATCCCCAGCACTTAATCATAATGCCTGGCATGCAGTAAGTAGAGGAAGAAATAAATGCATCAAAGATTAAAAACAAACAAACATCCTGTGGCTCAGAGGAAAAACAACAACAACAACAACAAAAAAAAAAACAAAAACAAACAAACAAAAAAAAACAAGCTGGGTACGGTGGCTCACTTCTGTAATCCCAGCACTTTGGGAGGCCAAGGCAGGCGGATGATGAGGTCAGGAGATCAAGACAGTCCTGGCTAACGTGGTGAAACCCCATCTCGATTAAAAATACAAAAAATTAGCTGGGAGTGGTAGCGCGCGCCTGTAATCCCAGCTACTCAGGAGGCTGAGGCAGGAGAATCTCTTGAACCTGGGAGGCAGAGATTGCAATGAGCCGAGATCGTGCCACTGCACTCCAGCCTGGGTGACAGAGTGAGACTCCATCTCAAAAAAAATAAATAAAAATAGGATGGGCACGGTGGCTCACGCCTGTAATCCCAGCACTTTGGGACGCCAAGCTGGGCGAATCATGAGGTCAGGAGTTCAAGACCAGCCTGGCCAACATAGTGAAACCCAGTCTCTACTAAAAATACAAAAATTAGCCGGGCGTGGGGGCACGCACCTGTAATCCCAGCTACTCGGGAGGCTGAGGCAGGAGAATCACTTGAACCTGGGAGGCAGAGGTTGCAGTAAGTGGAGATCACACCACTGCACTTCAGCCTGGGCGACAGTGCAAGACTCTGTCTCATAAGTAAGTAAGTAAATAAATAAATAAATACCCAAAACAAAAAAAGAGTAATCGGCCGGGTGTGGTGGCTCAAGCCTGTAATCCCAGCACTTTGGGAGGCCGAGACGGGCGGATCACGAGGTCAGGAGATCGAGACCATCCTGGCTAACATGGTGAAACCCCGTCTCTACTAAAAAATACAAAAAACTAGCCAGGCGAGGTGGCGGGCACCTGTAGTCCCAGCTACTCGGGAGGCTAAGGCAGGAGAATGGTGTAAACCCGGGAGGCGGCGCTTGCAATGAGCTGAGATCCGGCCACTGCACTCCAACCTGGGCGACAGAGCAAGACTCCATCTCAAAAAAAAAAAAAAAGAGTAAAAGCTGTGAACTATCTCCAGCTATGTCAGGCTGACTTACTTGACTGCTTTAAATCACACTAAACTTACTCTTTCTGAACTGATATGAGAGTACCGATCTTAACCATGGTAAAACCTCAACTAAAACAAACATAGGACTGTTCCATCCTGAATACTTTCCCAAATAACTGAAGTTTATCCAATTAAGTGCAAAATATCTTCATTTTGCTTCAAAGTAGAAATTGCTCAAAAAAGTACTATTCATTTCCTGTAGATTACACAGTGGAAAGAGCACCATTGAAAGTCAGTGAGACTTAGCTAGATTCATCTCTGGAGTATGGCTTTGGATAAACTACTTATCTCTAAGTCTGACTCTGTCTTCTGTAAGTGGACATACTACCTTCCTGCCTACTTCTTAGGATCCAATAAGATACTGTAGGTGAAATGTTTTGCAAATTCAAAAGTGTTTTGCACATTTAAGATATCATTGTTTCGCCAGGGTGCACAGTGACTTACTCCTGTAATCTCAGCACTTTGGGAGATTGAGGCAGGAGGTCTGTTTGAGTCCACAAGTTCGAGGCTGCAGTGAGCAGTGACTGAGCCACTGTACTCCAGCCTGGGCAAGATAGCAAGACCCTGTCTCTAAAAAAAATTTGTGGCCAGGTGCAGTGGCTCACGCCTGTAATCCCAGCACTTTGGAAGGTCGAGGTGGGTGGATCACAGTTCGAGACCAGCCTGGCCAATATGGTGAAACTCCGTCTCTACTAAAAATACAAAAAAATTAGCCAGGCGTGGTGGCACATGCCTGTAATCCCAGCTACTCAGGAGGCTGAGTCAGAAGAATTGCTTGAATCCGGGAGGTGGAGGTTGCAGTGAGCTGAGATTGCGCCACTGCACTCCAGCCTGGGTGACAGAGCGAGACTCTATCTCAAAAAAAAGAAAAAAAATGTTTTTGGCCAGGTGCGGTGGCTCACGCCTGTAATCTCAGAAGTTTGGGAGGCTGAAGTGGGTGAATCACAAGGTCAGGAGTTCAAGACCAGCCTGGCCAGGATGGTAGAAACCCCATCTCTACTAAAAATACAAAAATTAGCCAGGCATGGCAGTGGGTGCTTGAAATCCCAGCTAGTCAGGAGGCTGAGGCAGAGAATCTGCTGAACCTGGGACGCAGAGGTTGCAGTGAGCTGAGATCGTACCACTGCACTCCACCCTGGGCAACAGAGTGAGACTCTGTCTCAATTGAAAAAAAAAAAAGAGAGAGAGAGAGAAAATAAAAGACCTCCCCAAGAATGAAGTAAATGAACATTATAACATGTGACTCCTATGTTACTACCCTTTTCCCCTCATATCCTGGTTTTGGATATGTTTTGACTTTATTCTTTCAGCACATATTTATTGAGCACAGTACGTGCCAAGCACTATGCAGACACTAAAACATAATCTGAGCTCAGTGGGTAGACAGTTAATAAAATCACAAATTACAGATGGGTGCTATGGCTCATGCCTGTAATCCCAGCACTTTGGGAGGCCAAGATGGGCAGAGAGCTTGAGGCCAGGAGTTCGAGACCAGCCTGGTCAACATGGCGAAACCCTGTCTCTACTAAAAATTCAAAAATTAGCCAGGTGTGGTGGCGGTGTAATCCCAGCTATCAGGGAGGCTGAAGCAGGAGAATCACTTGAATGTGAAAGGCAGAGGCTGTAGTGAGCTGAAATCGTGTCACTGCACTCCAGCCTGGGCGACAGGGACAGAGCAAGACTCTGAGAAAGAAAGAAAAGACAGAGAGAAAGAGAGAGAGGGAGTGAGGGAGGGAGGAAGGAAGGAAGGAAGGAAGGAAGGAAGGAAGGAAGGAAGGAAGGAAGGAAGGAAGGGGAGTTTGAAACTGGAGAGGAAAACAGGTGAAGACTAGGTAGCAGAATTCTGAATCCAGAAGTTGTTATTGTATTTGCATCTTCTTATATTTTTATTCCCTTTATTCTTTTTCTTTTCGTTTCTTTTCTTTTCTTTTTTTTTTTTTTGGAGACACAGTCTCACTCTATCACCAGGCTGGAGTGCAGTGGCACTATCTCGGCTCACTACAACCTCTGCCTCCCTGGTTCAAGCGAATCTCCTGCCTCAGCTTCCCGAGTAGCTGGGACTACAGGCGCGCACCACCATGCCCAGCTAATTTTTGTATTTTTAGTAGAGACAGGGTTTCACCAGGTTAGCCAGGATGGTCTTGATCTCCTGACCTCAGGTGATCCACCCACCTTGGCTTCTCAAAGTGTTGGGATTACAGGCGTGAGCCACCGTACCCAGCCAAGACAGGGTTTCACCACGTTGACCAGTCTGGTCTCAAACTCCTGACCTCAGGTGATCCACCCGCCTTGGCTTCCCAAAGTGTTGGGATTACAGGCGTGAGCCACCACGCCCGGCCTGGAGCAACTTTTTTAAAGCTTGCTATGATCTGATCTTTTTCCTTCTTCACTTATCTCTCAAACAACCTACATTCCAGACATATATCACCACTTCCTGAGAATGTCCTGTATTATGTTTTTTTCCTGTATGTGCTTACGCCATCCCCATCATCTGGGACTTCTTCCCTACCTCTGGCTATTAAGTAGTTGAATCTATCTTTCCAAGCCCTATCATAATTAAGCTTTCAAAATTATTTAAGTCCCCATTAAAGTTAATGGCATTGTTTGACTAGTATTACTGTTATTTACGCTTAAGGTTATCTCCCTGGCCAGATTCCCTGTAAGATTCTTGATGGCAAGTGTTTTTGTCTCATTCAACAACTGTGACCTCCAGCATGGGTGCAGTGGCTCACACCTGTAATCCCAACACTTTGGGAGGCCAAGGTGGGAGGATTGCTTGAGCCTAGAAGTTCAGCCTGGGCAACAGAGTGAGACCTTCCTCTCTACAAAAAAAAAAAAAAAAAGGAAGGCCTGGTGGTGTGCACCTCTGGTCCCAGCTACTAGGGAGGCTGAAGTAGGAAGATCTCTTGAGCTCAGGAGGTCAAGGCTGCAGTCAGCTGTGATGATGCCACTGCACTCCAGCCTGGGCAACAGAACGAGACCCTATCTCAAAAACAAAACAACAAACAAACAAAAAAAACTCAATTGTGACTGCTCCTCATTTTGTATCCCTTTAGCAGCTACAAAGCTCACCCTGCAGTGTGCAGTGGCTCACACCTGTAATCTCAGCACTCCAGGAGGCCAAGGTGGATCACCTGTCAGGAGTTTGAGAGCATTCTGGCCAACATGGTGAAACCCTGTCTCTACTAAAAATACAAAACAAGCCGGGCATGGTGGCACATGCCTGTAATCTCAGCTACTTGGGAGGTTGAGGCAGGAGAATCACTTGAACCTGGGAGGCACAGCTCGCAGTGAGCCGAGATCACGCCTTTGCACTCCACCCTGGGCTACAAGAGCAAAACTCCGTCTCAAAAAAAAAAAAAAAGCAACTCAGTAGGCTTGTTCCTCTGGGCTAGTGATTCAGTGCTGTGCTGGCACCTGCTGGTCACCTGTGGTGCAGCAGCCCTGGTCCCAGCACCTTCCTCCCTTCAGTATTAAGGGTTGTGACAGTCTGTGCCCTTACCTAGCAATCACTGGAATAATATATTAAATACTCGCCCCACAGCACCACCTTTCAATCTGCAGAACTTTTCCCACTAGCTTCCTACCCCAGAAATTTGGACTTTACATCCTTCCCAGTACTGCAGAAATATAAGGACAGGATCTCCAGGAACTGGGCAGCAAGAAAAGAAAGAAGCAATGTGAGAGTAGAGGATGCAAATCCCTTTTCCCCCTTCAAAGAATCAAGACTGTTTCCAACAGAATTCCACTCTTTTTGACCTTTGTCTTATTTCTAGGTTGCTCTTGGGCCAGAGGCCTTCTTGGAGACAATAGTGATGAACCGGAGGTTGAGCAGAGAGTAGGTAGGCGGGGCTCAAGGGGTGGGGCCAAGCCAAAGGGCTCTCACACTAAGTGAAGCTTCTCCATTCTGTAAGCTTTCCCGGAACATCCAAGGCAAGACTGGCACCCAGCACAGCAGGTGAGGGACCGGCAGTGACAGAATGGTAGACTTTAGGGGTAACGGTGGCAGAGGAGTCTCCAGCTCTTTCAGTCTTAGCTTTTCATATTGTGAAACTCTTGCTTATACAATTCTTGGGTCCTTTGTAGAGCTTAACTTAGTTTTTCTGGTGGCAAGGCAGCCTCTGAAAGACCTGGTTTTGGATGCAGTGGGGGCAGGGCTGAGGGATGCAGGTGGATCCATATCCGTATGGATGTGTGTGAAATGCAAGGAAGTCTTAGGAGACAAGGAGATGGACGGGTAAGGGCCAGAGGGAGAGTATGGCCAGGCCAGAGAGGATTATAGGGAGGACCCAGACAAGAGAAAAAGGGAGACTGAAACAGGGAGAGAGGGAGAGGACATCGGAACAAATGTGAGACGGCAATGGGGGCAATGGAGAGCTGGGTAACAGGAAGGCCAAGGAGGAAGGAAGGCTCACATGGAGCAATCTCCTCTTCCGGCTGGGGAACATGGTCCAGAAAGCCCCAAGGCAAGCTGGGAGCAAAGCAAGGTTCAGGTTTCCACTGGAAGGATTCAGCTGGGGAAGAAACCCCCTCAGTCCCCACCTCCCCTGCCTCTTCAGACTCCCATTTTGGTTTGGGGGAGAGGGCGAGGCTGCTCCTCACTGCGGTCACAGCCACATCCTGCAGAGCAGGGGAGGGGGAAGTAAGAAGCAAAACAACCAGAAGAACCACAGGTGAAGACCATGGGGAGAGAACACTGGACACATGGAGCTGATATGCCGCCAAGAAGGTCCTGAGTTCAGTGCAGCAGAAGGCTCAGACCTTCAGGACTGCCTGCCCTTCTTGAGGTGCTGGTTTCTTGTGCTTCCTCAGTTGGCTTTAACCACACTGGGAGCATTCTGGGGAAGGAGGTTTCTCTGGATTATTTGGTTTGAAGCCCATCTTTATCATTTACTAGTGACTTTGGCCAAATTGCTAAATTTCTCTTAGCTTCAGTTTTCTCACTGCAAAATGGGAATACCTACCTTAACCTTAAACAGGATTGGGAAGACTAAGATGACTGACATAAAGCACTTGGCACATAGTAGGTTCTCAGTAAATGTTAGTTATTACTCCTATTAGGATTCCTGGGATGCTTATGCTTCTTACTTTAAAGGAAGTACAGTGCAATAGCTGCCACTGGCTTTGGGGGCCAAAAAATGAGTTGTGTTTGATCTTGGGTAAATTATTTAATGTAAGTATCATTTGCTCAGCTGTAAAACAAGGATGGTAATACCTATACCACACAGACATATGGCACAGAGTCAGTGTCCAAAAATGGCAGCTGTAAGAATTCTGTCAGGCTGGGCGTGGTGGCTCACACCTATATTCCCAGCACTTGGGGAGGTCGAGGTGGGCGGATCACGAGGTCAGGAGATCAAGACCAGCCTGGCCAACATGGTGAAACCCCATCTCTACTAAAAAATACAAAAATTAGCCGGGCATGGTGGTGGGGGCCTGTAATCCCAACTACTTGGGAGGCTGAGGCAGGAGAATAGCTTGAACTTGGGAGGTGGAGGTTGCAGTGAACAGAGATCACACCCCTGCACTCCAGCCTGAGTGACAAAGCAAGACTCCGTCTCAAAAAAAAGAATTATCTGTCAGGTAAGCCCTGTCTTCACTGCAGCAGCAACAGCCTACTTCCCCTTGAGAAGTAACTTGTGCTAGGCTAGCCTCCCGTGTGCCCACATTCCTCCAGCCGGAGCTATCGCCACTCCCATGGGCTGTTTTGGAGTCAAGATTTGCTACAGCACTAAGGGGAAAAAGCAGGAGAAAGGCATAGAGGACTGAGGGGCCTCAGGGGGCGGGGAGGATGACAAACAAAGATGATGATGACATGGAAACTAAAGAAGCAACAGAAAGGGGAAAAGTCATTTCTCTCTTTCTAAGGAAGCCTGTGGCCTTTCTTCTAGTGACTGACCACATACCCCACTCTCCAGGACCCATGGAGTCCTTCAGCTCAAAGAGTCTGGCACTGCAAGCAGAGAAGAAGCTACTGAGTAAGATGGCGGGTCGGTCTGTGGCTCATCTCTTCATAGATGAGACAAGCAGTGAGGTGCTAGATGAGCTCTACCGTGTGTCCAAGGAGTACACGCACAGCCGGCCCCAGGCCCAGCGCGTGATCAAGGACCTGATCAAAGTGGCTGTCAAGGTGGCTGTACTGCACCGCAATGGCTCCTTCGGCCCCAGTGAGCTGGCCCTGGCTACCCGCTTTCGCCAGAAGCTGCGGCAGGGTGCCATGACGGCACTTAGCTTTGGCGAGGTAGACTTCACCTTCGAGGCTGCTGTTCTGGCTGGCCTGCTGACCGAGTGCCGGGATGTGCTGCTGGAGTTGGTGGAACACCACCTCACGCCCAAGTCACATGGCCGCATCCGCCACGTGTTTGATCACTTCTCTGACCCAGGCCTGCTCACAGCCCTCTATGGGCCTGACTTCACTCAGCACCTTGGCAAGATCTGTGACGGGCTCAGGAAGCTGCTAGATGAAGGGAAGCTCTGAGAGCCCCGAGTCTAGCACATTCCACTTTGACAAAATGGCTGCTGAGAAAACACAGATAATGAGCTTCCTAACCCTGCTCAGCTGCCACTAACGCTTTTCAATCTTCAGGCTTCATTCCTTCCCAAGAGTGCTTTTGACTCTGAGACCAGCCCATCCCCACACAGCTGGTGGAGAAGGAGCAATGCTGAGGGGTGAGGCCTCTCTCCCACTCCAGCCCCAGGACAGGAAACAGAACTGCCTGAAAAAGGTGAAGTGAAACTTGGATCTCTATTTCTCCCATAAGGGACTTCTGAAACAGGGAAGCCCCCTCCCATGTGAACCAAGGAAAGGAGGCACAGCCCAGAGAACCCCTCTGGGGACACTAAAGACAGAAGAGGGGAAGGTGGCCCTTAGAAACAGAGCTTGGACAGATGCCAGAGGCTCTGTTCCAGAGTGCAGGAGGAGGGGGCTAGGGCAGGGGAGATTCTCATAGGGGAAATAAAACTACTAGAATATGCACAGGGCTCAATGTTTAATCTGTCCAGCTTCGTATACCTTATAGTCATCACAGAAGAAAGGAGGTATATAAACACCACTTCTCTCACCTTTCATCATTTCCAAACAGGAGACTGAGGGAGATTTCCATTATTATTGAGGTTCCCTTACCTACTTCTGTTTGAGAAACAAACAAAACTGTACCATAGATCAGTGCTACAAATTGCAAATAAATATGCAGTGAGGAGGAGGGCATAGAGAGAGAGGGTCTAGAGGGTAGGGGGCGTAACAAAGAGACTCTCACAACTGGCTTCCTCTTCAAACCCCAAGGAAAGCCTCCTTCCATCTGTTCCCCTCATCACAGGCTGAGCAGAACAGGTCAGAAGGGTGAACTGGTAGAATGGAGGGTTCAGGTCCCTACAGTGCTGCTTTTTCTCAGGGTCAAGAATTGTGAAAAAGTTACAGGGAATTGGTTAGTCAAGACTGAGCCCATTCAACAGGAATGGGGTACCAAAAAAAAAAAAAAAAACCTCAGTTCAAATCTGTCCCTTTAAGATTGGAGAAAAGGCCAGCAGTCATCCATTCTCTGCGGTAGGCTAGGTCACCGATTGCCTCATCCTCAATCACATGTCTGGCCAACAAGGTGGGGAAGGTGGAGAACCAGCACTCATTGGCTCACTGTTCCCAGGTTCTCTCACCCCAGGGCTATAGAAATTCCATTTTTTAGCTAAGAGTGGGAAGGAATAAAATATAGCAAATAAATATTACTTCAATATTAGCACCAAATAAATTATGTCACACAGTTGGAGATGAGGAAGAAGCTGAGGGGGAGTCTCTGCTTCCCTGTTCTAAGGCCAGGGAATGGTAAAAAGGATAGGAAAGGCAACAGGGATATAAAAAGAGCCTTTTGAGTCTAAAGGACTCAACTCTAGATTCAGCCCAAGAACTGGGAAAGGTCCAGTTCCCATTCCCTAATCTTGCCAATAAAACTGCCCCAGGCCAAGGAATTTTTGGCGGACAAGGAGGCTGGGGAAGATGGCTGGAGTGGAGGGAGGCAGGCTGGTAAGCCATGTTCTTGAGCCTCACCTCAGGCTCCTCTCCCCCTGAAGTTTCTCCTTCAACATCTTGCTTCTCTCAGTCAGTTCTGGGGACATCAGAGTTTGAAGATTTCATCCTCCTGGTCCCGTAGTGTCTGGGTCCGAGAGGTACGGGTCAGCGGCACGGGACCTAGGACTGCTCGTTGCTGCATCCGAGGGGAGCTCAGGTGGAGACCTGCATCCTCCCCAGGTACCCTGCAAGTGAGGAAAGGGGGGAAAGAGTGACAGATCAAGGGAAGAACCTCACAATGGGCTAAGTGAGAGGTACATGGAAAGCTGTCTTCTAATACATAAGCTGGTTGCTTCAAGACAGTCTCAATACCTTCTAGATAAATCCTAACCCTAATGCTCCTTCATGGATGACCAGAGCAGTAAAAACAGTTAACTGTCGGCTGGGCATGGTGGCTCACGCCTGTAATCTCAGCACTTTGCGAGGCTGAGGCGGGCAGATCATGAGGTCAGGAGATCGAGATCATCCTGGCTAACACAATGAAACCCCGTCTCTACTAAAAATACAAAAAATCAGCCAGGCGTGGTGGTGGGTGCCTTTAGTCCCAGCTACTTGGGAGGCTGAGGCAGGAGAATGGCATGAACCCGGGAGGCGGAGCTTGCGCCACTGCACTTTAGCCTGGGCAACATAGTGAGACCCCGTCTCAAAAAAAGTCAACTGTCTGACTCCAATAAGAACACAGAACCCAGTTTTCCACTGCCTCTACCTGTGTCAGCAGGCATCGTCTCTGCTCATTGCTTTGGGGCCACAGGGGGGAAACGTATCACCTTGCCTCTGTTGGCACTGTGCTTACTTACTTGTGTTTGTGGTTAGGTAAGATAGGAAGAATGGAGGAGTCTAGGGAGGAACTTATAAGGAACCATTCAACACTCACCCACTTTCCCCTTTTTTCAGCTTCTGGGCAGCAGCCTTCTTGGACAGGCTGATCTGTGAATCAAGCTTCTTAAGGAAATCAGAGGCAGAGAGGTCATGGATGGGCGTGGGGGTTTCCTGGCCAGGTGTGGGGAAGACTTCACCATTGGCACGTCCTGCTCCTGTCTCTTGTTTCTTCCTCTCAGTTGAGTGTGGCCAAACTTCATCGTTACTTGGGCGTACTTCTTCCTCTCCATCTTTTTCTTCCTCAGAATCCAAACCATTGAACAGGTCTCTGGGCTCTGTCAGGATGGGGATGTAGAGGGTTTTCTTCAGGAAGATGGAGTCATTAGTGTAAAGGCGGTTTGCACGTTTAATCTGTTCCATCTTTAAAAAAAAAAAAAAGAGTCAACAAAATTCAGGACAGTAATAATGATCAATCTTACATTGCATCTCGAGCTTTTTAAAGTGACTGCACAGAGTCTTCTTTGATTCCATAACAACCAAGCTAAAGTACACAGGGCTGACATTATTTCTACTTTATAGATGAGTCGTTTTCACACTTTTTGGTCTTAGGGCCCCCTTACATTTTAAAAACTTATTGTGCAAGCTGGGCACAATGTCTGATGCCTGTAATTCCAGCTACTCAGGAGGCTGAGGCGGGAGGACAGCTTGAGCCCAGGAATTAGAGTCCAGCCTGAGCAATATAGTGAGACCCCATTTCTAAAAATAAAAAAATAAAATAAAAATAAATGAATAAATAAACAAAAATGAAGGAACTGAGGCTCAGGGAGGTTAAGCTACTTGCCTGAAACTATCTATCAAGTTAATGACACAGCTAGAACGACAATCCTGGGTCTTTTCACTGCTTCTGGGAAAGGTTTTCACACTATACTATTAACAATGTCAGTAATAAATATTTATTTTGACCTATCTATTCATCACTGGACCTAGTGACTGGCATCACCATCTATTTGCCTGGCCTTCCAAGGTAAAAACATCAATGTCATCCTTAACTAATACTTGCCTTTCATCACCATACCAAGTGGTCAACAAAACTGCTTCAAAAATCTCTCTCACATCTGGTCTCATCTTCAGGCCTATTGCCAAAGATTTAAAATAGACCCAAAGTATTTCTCATCTGGGGTTATTACAACAGTTTAACTGGCCTTCCTCGCTCTATTTCTACTCATCCTCCTCTTGGCATCTATCTTTCTAAAAAAATAAATCTGATTAACCCACTACCCTGCTTATAAACCTCCTATGGGGTCCTCATTGGCTAAAGATAAAAACCAAATTAGCATTCAAGGGCTTTCTCAATCCAGCTCCCAAAGGAAATGTCTAGATTAATCTCCCTTTGCCACCTCTACATTTTGCTATCCTGAACTTTTTATTTTTCTTTGAACATTCCATGATCTTTTTCACACTTTATTCATGCTGTTACTTCTGCCTGAAATGCTCCTGCCCCTCTACTATCCCATTCTCTGCTTGGAAAACTTCTATTCATCAACCACCACTCCCTTTGTGTTACCTTCTTCAGGACTCCTAATGCATACTGTAAATATTGCTATAATCATACATAACCCTACTATAATATTATTCACCTCTTTAAATATTTGCTTTGCCTAAACCCTATGAGTCCTTTAAGGGCAAGGATTGTGACTTGCTGTCTCTGTATCCCCAGGCAGTCGTTAGCATCCTACAGACTTTGACACATAGCAGGGGCTCATTAATGCTTTATTTAAAAATTATTAATTATAATTATCTAATTATTATAATAATTAGATAATGAAATATAGAAACTACAGATATAGTATATTAGTATTTTTTTTCTTCTTCTTTTTTTTTTTTTTTTTGGAGACAAGGTCTCACTCTGTTGCCCAGCCTGGAGTGTAATGGCACAATCTCAGTTCACTGCAACCTCCGCCTCCCGGGCTCAAGTGATCCTCTGCCTCAGCCTCCCCAGTAGTTGGGATTACAGGCACATGCCATCACACCCAGCTAATTTTTGTATTTGTTGTAGAGATGGGGTTTCACCACATTGCCCAGGCTGGTCCTATACTCCTGAGCTCAAGCAATCCACTCGCCTCAGCCTCCCAAAGTGCCGGGATTACAGCACAGGCATGAGCCACCACGCCTGGCCCACCCCAGCCCCTTTCCAACTAAAATTTAATATTTCTGATTTCCTATCCATTTTTTTATTTTGAGACAGAGTCTCGCTCTGTTGCCCAGGCTGGAGTGCTGGAGTGCAGTGGTGCGATCTCAGCTCATCACAACCTTCACCTCCCAGCTTCAAGCAATTCTTCTGCCTCAGCCTCCTGAGTAGCTGGGATTTCAGGCGAGCACCACCACGCCCGGCTAATTTTTGTATTTTTAGTTGAGACAGTGTTTTGCCATGTTAGCCAGACTGGTCTCGTACTCATAACCTTAGGTGATCCACTTGCCTCAGCCTCCCAAAATGCTAGGATTACAGGGGTGAGCCACCATGCCTGGCCCTGATTCTTTGTTAATACCTTTACAAATTCACCACGTTCTGTCATTTGTAATCATTATTTGTGTACCTGTTTATTTCTCATTAGGCCATAAATTACATGAGGACAGCAACCATATAGTTTAAGTTTCTGTCTCCCAGAAAAGTTATCACAGTGCTTTAAATGTTGGCTAAAGCATAAAAATGTTGGCTAAATTCAACATTTGCTTGAGTGAGATGGAACAAGAAAACAGGGGTGGGGGTAGAGGGAGTAACCTCATCAACTTCAATGCTATACATTTTTACATCTATCCAATTTCCCCTATGCATGACCTGAAATACTTGGTGTAGAGTACCTGTTTTGGCCAGTGAAGCCGCCTTACTAGAAAGAAGGCAGAGCACTGAGGAGGAACCAAGAGCAAGGAGAGGTAGGCACTTTAGGAACTGAGAACTAAAAATAAGCTCTCCATTATTTGCTGTAAACGTTTAATCACTCTCAATGTAAAATTTTCTGTGTGGTTTACAGAGTCAGACAGACCTGTTTGAATCCCATATCTGACACTCATTATTTGACCTTAGTCAAAATGGTTAACCAATCCAAGTCTCAGTTTCTTCATCTGCCAAAAGGGAACAATAAATGTATACTTGATACGGACGTGAGGGTGAAATGAGCTAACGTATGTGAAGCCCCTAGCACAGTGTCTGGCATGATAAAATAGGAGCTGTTCCTCTCCATTGGAATAGTAGAGCAGAACTTGTCCCAACCACGCAGTGCAACACTGTGATGGGAAAACAAAGATAAAGGCAGAACAGAGTTCAACACATTAGGAACATTTCAGGGGAGGTTACCTAGAAGGTCCACTACATTCTTCTCAGGACTAAATCCCTCCTGACTGTTGTCTGCACCCCAATCCTGGAAAACTCACCGTCACCCCATATTTGAGTGCTAGTCCAGCCAGGGTGTCTCCGGGCTCCAACTGATGCTCCAGGCGTCTTTCCCTCACTGGGGAGCAGGCCGATTGCACCAGGCTTCCATATGAACGAGCCCGGCTCCCGTGAAGCAGTCCTGACCCCCCTGGCGGGGGCTGTCTAGACGGGGAAGCCATCTCTTCACCCTGCCGACAGCTAGGTTGCAACTAGGGGAGGCCCGACCGAGACTGCGAGTGACAGGCCTGAAGTCTGGGAATAGATATTCAGGGGATTCCTTTCCCCTTCTCTCTTCCCCTGTGTCCCCGCCTCCCCAGCACTACGCCACCTGCCCCCTCCCGGTTTCTCCTCCCTCCAAGTCCTTATCCACAAATCTGTCCCTTGGGTATTCAGTCCCTCCCTGATTCGCCCCTAAGCACCCCTCCGACTTTGAACTCCCCCACAACTCCTCGCTACATTGACCTCTGACCTTTGAACTCTAGAAATAATCCTCAACACTCTTTCCTCAGTTTGCCCCCAAGTAGCCTGGCCTCAGGGCGCTCCCACATCCCAGCTCTGCCCGGTCCCGGGGTTTGTTTGCTAGAGCCAGGAACAAATCAGGCCCACCCCAGGTGAACTGTCGCCGCAGACGAAGAGCGTGAGGATTGCGAGAATTTGTAGTACACCTTCCACTCAGAGATCCTCAAAGGTCCGCTCCGCATCAGATAGGTCACACCCTCAAATTTCGGCTCCACATCTAGGTTCTTGTCCCTCTAAACGCCTCAGATCCACCAAGATGCAAGGGCCTGGATCCAGCTGAGCGGCAAAGTCTTTGAGGAAAAGACTTCATTTCCCAAAAGGCGTCGCGTCTGCGGAGTCGCACGGCACCATAGGAAATGCAGTTCCCTCCACGCGCCAGAGAGTGGATATCCGGATGGCGCAATGCATGCGTGGAAGTGCATCCCCGGAAGTACGGGGGCCGACAGGAAGACAAAGAGAAAAGAGAAGGCGCTGTCCCGCTCTTGCTACGGTGGCCTAGAGGAGTGGCGAAACCGGAACAAGAAAATTTATCACTCTGGGACTCACAGTCGTGATGTCTTTCAAGAGGGAAGGAGACGATTGGAGTCAACTCAATGTGCTCAAAGTAAGCGTGAGCGGAGAGGATCTGCAGCCTCTTCAGTCGCTCTCTGAAGGTTGGGAAGGAGCTTTGTTTCATTGCTCTGGCAACAACTCGGGGGTGCAGGAGAGAACCAGGCGACTTAGAGCTGTGTAGTGACTCCTTTTTCGGTCTATGATCGCTGTTCTCCCCAGGGTCCTTATGTCCTTATTCCGTTTGACTCCTCATTTCTGTCATTTGACTTCCATCCCTCTCTCCTATCCTGCTGATCCGTCCGGATTTCTTCCCCTACTCCCTGCAGAAAAGAAGAGTCGGGGACCTCCTCGCCAGTTACATCCCAGAGGATGAGGCGCTGATGCTTCGGGATGGACGGTAAGAGCGAGGAGTGGCTCAAGCCTGAGGGTTTTGCGGTTAGAGGCTCAATAGCTGTGTTGCCCAGGCTGTCCTTGAACTCTAGGGCTCAAGTGATCCTGCCTCCTCAGCGTCGCGATTAGCTGGGATTACAGGCGCACGCCACCACGCCCGGCTTCAACAAACTTTTGTTATTAATTAGGACAGCAGAAGTATCTAGGATTCTTTGGCGGCTAGTGAGGACTGGAAGAAGTGGAGATTGGGTCACCAGGGAGTTGGGTTTTGCAAAGACTGCTAGGACAGGGTGGGACTTACGGCAGGGACAGGCCCAACCCTCTTCCCCTGGACCAGTTATCCTCTTCTCTACCCCTGCTCAGCTTTGCTTGTGCCATCTGCCCCCATCGACCGGTACTGGACACCCTGGCCATGCTGACTGCCCACCGTGCAGGCAAGAAACATCTGTCCAGTAAGTTCGGGGGAAGACAGGGGATGGGGAATAAATCGAAATCTCTGCACACCAGCCTTGGTGCTATGCTTTTAATTCTGTTTCCCTTTCTCTTCAGGCTTGCAGCTTTTCTATGGCAAGAAGCAGCCGGGAAAGGAAAGGAAGCAGAATCCAAGACATCAGAATGAATTGAGGAGGGAAGAAACCAAAGCTGAGGTAATCAGAGAGTGGAGAGTGTGTTCTAGGCAAGACCCTGCTGCACACACCAGGCTGGAAGGGCAGAGGGCTGAAGGCTCTGACTCTGTCTCCCATCTTCTTACCAGGCTCCTCTGCTAACCCAGACACGACTTATCACCCAGAGTGCTCTGCACAGAGCTCCCCACTATAACAGTTGCTGCCGCCGGAAGTACAGGTATGGGAGGGGAAAGCCAGAGGTAGGAAGGCTCGGAAGGAGATAGAGGGCTCTGAAAGTGTTTTCCAGTCTGTATTCTGAGGAATACTAGCGTTCTGGAGATGTTACTTAGTGTTTCAAGAAAAGGAGAATTTTGGCCGGGCACGGTGGCTCACACCGGTAATCCTAGCACTTTTGGAGGCTTAGGCGGTGGATCACTTGAGATCAGGAGTTCAAGACCAGCCTGGCCAACATGGTGAAACCCCGTCTCTACCAAAAATATAAAAAATTAGCTGGGTGTGTGGTGTGTGCCTGTAATCCCAGCCACTCAAGAGGCTGAGGTGGAAGAATTGCTTGAATCCGGGAGGCAGAGGTTGCTGTGAGCCAGGATCATACCACTTCACTCCAGCCTAGGTGACAGAGTGAGACTCCATCTCAAAAGAAAAAGAAAAGGAGAATTTTGTGATTTTTAAATAAAGTTTGGGAAATGGCACTTTGTAATTCTACTTGAAGAGTAACAGTTTTAGGCCGGGCGCAGTGGCTCAAGCCTGTAATCCCAGCACTTTGGGAGGCCGAGACGGGTGGATTGCGAGGTCAGAAGATCGAGACCATCCTGGCTAACACGGTGAAACCCCGTCTCTACTAAAAAATACAAAAAACTAGCCGGGTGAGGTGGTGGGCGCCTGTATCCCAGCTACTTGGGAGGCTGAGGCAGGAGAATGGCGTAAACCCGGGAGGCGGAGCTTGCAGTGAGCTGAGATCTGGCC
Source organism: Macaca thibetana thibetana (assembly GCF_024542745.1). Taxonomy (NCBI): domain Eukaryota; kingdom Metazoa; phylum Chordata; class Mammalia; order Primates; family Cercopithecidae; genus Macaca; species Macaca thibetana. Next base: position 123,585,545 of record NC_065578.1, read on the forward strand.
ACTGCACCCCAGCCTGGGCGGCAGAGCAAGACTCCATCTCAGAAAAAAAAAAAAAAAAAAAAAAAAAAAAAAAAAGAGTAACAGTTTTAAAAGCTATACAAAGTCTTAAGAATTAAAAAAAAAACTTGTAAAATTTAAAGCTAGCCTTTCCCAAATTCATGATTCTAAAATCCTTTGTATGCAGAACTTACTAATATCTTGAAAAATATAGTTTAAGAAACACCGTTTTAAGAGGTTGGGAGTCATAGGAGAGTTGGCCCTTTCCCTTACTGCTTTTACAGACTATTCTTCTCTACCTAGACCAGAAGCCCCTGGTCCCTCTGTCTCCCTTTCCCCTGTGCCACCCTCAGAGGTCGAACTCCAAAGCGGGAAGATCAGTAGGGAACCTGAACCTGGGGCTGGCCCACAGGCCGAGGAGTCAGCAACTGTCTCAGCCCCTGCACCCATGAGCCCCACAAGAAGACGAGCCCTGGACCATTATCTCACCCTTCGAAGGTGAGTGTGCCTAATCAGTTTCCTCAGATTTTCTTTTCTCTCTGACCCTTCTTGTTTCAAAGCTTTTTTTTTTTTTTTTTTTTTGAGACGGAGTCTCGCTCTGTCACCAGGCTGGAGTGCAGTGGTGTGATCTCATCTCAGCTCACTGCAACCTCCGCCTCCCAGGTTCAAGCGATTCCCCTGCCTCAACCTCTCGAGTAGCTGGGATTACAAGCATGTGCCACCATGCCTGGCTTATTTTTTGTATTTTAGTAGAGGCGGGGTTTCACTACGTTGGTGAGGATGGTCTCAATCTCCTGACCTTGTGATCCACCCACCTCGGCCTCCCAAAGTGCTGGGATTACAGGCGTGAGCCACCGTGCCCGCCCCCCATTTTTTTTTTTTTTTTTTTTTTTTTTTGAGACAGAGTTTTGTGTGTTCCCCAGGCTGGAGTGCAATGACACAATCTTGGCTCACCACAACCTCCGCCTCCGGGGTTCAAGCGATTCTCTTGCCTCAGCCTCCCAAGTAGCTGGGATTATAGGCATGCCCAGCTAATTTTATATTTTTAGTAGAGACGGGGTTTCTCCGTGTTGATCAGGCTGATCTTGAACTCCCGACCTCAGGTGATCCACCTGCCTTGGCCTCCCAAAGTGCTAGGATTACAGGCATGAGCCACCATACCCGGCCTCCTATTGTTGTTTTTTATCTTTGGTTTCGTTTTGTTTTATCCACCCAACTTACATGGCTCTCAATTTTTTCTCACCACTAACTTTTTTTTTTTGGTAGAGACAGGGTTTCACCATGTTGGTCATGCTGGTCTTGAACTCCTGACCTCAAGTGATCCACCCACCTTGGCCTCCCAAAGTGCTGGGATTACAGGTGTGAGCTCACCACTAACTTCTTAATAAGCCTCTTTCCTAATCGATGCTATTTTCTCTGATGTTTCCAGCTCAGGATGGATCCCAGATGGACGAGGTCGATGGGTAAAAGATGAAAATGTTGAGTTTGACTCTGATGAGGAGGAACCACCTGATCTCCCCTTGGACTGACACCCTTTTCCCATTCATTCACAAATACACTGCAATGGGTGCTGAGAACTTAACTTTCCTTAAGTCTGGTTCCTTGTCAGATCTCAGGATTTCAGATCTGTTCATTCTCAATCCAACTACTCCTTTCCTGCCATGTACACAGCAGCTCTCCATACTTTTTTTTTTTTTTTTTTTTTTTTTGAGGCAGAGTCTTGCTCTGTCGCCCAGGCTGGAGTGCAGTGGCCCGATCTTGGCTCACTGCAAGCTCCGCCTCCCAGGTTCACGCCATTCTCCTGTCTTAGCCCCCTGAGTAGCTGGGACTACAGGTGCGCACCACCACGCCCGGCTAATTTTTTGTATTTTTAGTACAGACGGGGTTTCACTGTGTTAGCCAGGTTGGTCTCGATCTCCTGACCTTGTGATACGCCCGCCTCGGCCTCCCAAAGTGCTGGGATTACAGGCGTGAGCCACCGCGCCCAGCCACAGCTCTCCATACTTCTAGCCCCTCCCCCACCTTCTACCAAAGCCATGCCAAGCGTCAGCTGCATCAGCCTGGTGCCCTATTAATAAGACTGTCAAAAAGAGGTCTTTGCCCTTCATGTTGTCTGCCTCCTTCTCCACTACCACTCAAAGTCCTTTCCCCCTTCAAACCACATGAGGACTGTGGGTAGGCACTGGAGGGACCTGGCTACATCTGGAAACAGGGCTGCGGCTAAGTTCCCTGTGAAAGTAGAAGAGTTGAAAGGCGTTGGCAGGGTTATGGGGAACACCAAGGGAGGGAGCTCCCCCACCTCCTCCTAGTAACCTGAACCTCTCTGCCTGCTGATCCCCAGAGTATAAATAATCCCCTGGTGAACTGGCAGTAACCCTTGGGGGTTAGCGCCAAGATTCTCACCCCAAAGTCCAAGGAAGGAGGCAGGCAAAATGGATATAAGGGCTTTTATTTACAGGAAAGGAGGACAGATGAGAATTTAAGTGTCTAGTGCTCCCAGCTCTAGTTGGTAAAGGGAAATGCAGTATTATCTCTTCTTTTGCTGGCGACCTGTAAAGGAGGAATATTAAACATAAGTGTTTGTTCCAGCTACTGCTTTCTGCAAAGGCACTCTTCTCCTTTCCAGTCCCTTAGCCAAACTCATAAATTGGTAGTGTCTTAGGCCACCTTACAGGCCCATCCCACATTAACAAAACAAAACAAGAAACCACACCACAAATAAAATTACAATACCTCTAAACAAGTATTGTTATCTCTAGTATCCTTTCTACCTCTCTACTCGTCCATATTTGGGGCAGGGGGAGTTTTCTGTCTACTTTCTGATCACTCTTGGGATTTGAACTTCTCATGTGAATAGCTCTTTGGTAGCACGCTGGGCTATTAGTCATTAGGTCTGCTTTCAGGAGGATCCACCAATTTCTGCACTTCCCTGCCCACTCCACACATCATGTCTGCAGTTACTCACGTAGTTCATTGTTTCGGGTCATGGCCTGGGCTGCCCGAGCTCGCGGCCCCTGCTGCGTGAAGTGGTAGCCAAAGCGGACAATAGAGGGACACTGCTCTAGCACGGTGGCCATCTCCATCTCCACTGCATCACCAGGCCACTGGCGCTGGGGGAGGGAGAGGCAAAAGCTGACAGTCACCCTCTCTGGGCTGTTTACCATCCCAGACCACAGATCCCTTTGGGAGGTCAAAGAAGCTTGTTTCTCCACAGTGGTTGAAGAGAGATGCTGACTTGGCTTCCCTCATAGAGATAATGAAGAGGAGAATTCAAACAAGATTAAATAAGATAGCTGCCCCAGTGGCTGGCTCAGGGAGGAGACTCCTCAATGAGACTGAATGCTAACATCAGGGGAAGGGAAGGCTGACCTGATTGTCTACACGGAGCTCAGTGAGTGTGGCATTTTCCCGAACTGCCTTCAGCACAGCCATGAGTCCTGTGCTGCTAATGAAGTTGGATTCGATGTTTAGGCTCTGGAGGCTACGATTCTCACGCAACATATCAGCCACTGCCTGGGTAGTAGGGACTTGGGTTAGGATTAGGGAACAGTTTCACAGATGACTGAGGAAAGAAAGAACAGGAGCAAGAGGGAAACACAGCTCTTTGAGAAGAGTCCTTGAGGAGCTATAAATGGAGCTAGAGGGATACAGAAAGCAGGGTGGATAGCAGGGGAAAGCAGGGAGATGAATGTGCAGTAGGACTGGGGGTGTTAGAGAGGGTTGAGAGTTAGGAACCATGGCACTGAAGGTAGGAGTCTCCATGAGGGCTGCCCTAAGAAGGCATGATGAGAATAGCACTCCCTAGCAAAACCCTTTATGACAGCCATGCAAGGGGTGCATGTAAGATGTGGAAGAAGGCTGGGGATGTCGACTAGCCTTACATTGGCGATGGGGTCACCACTCCTCGTGGCTACCAGACTGAAGCTCCGCACATAGGTATTTGCTTTCATTGCTTCACACAGCTCACTTAGCATGGGTATTGGGATGTCCTACCAGAGGAGAATAGGAGATGGTGGGCTAAGGGACTCTTGGATGTCAGTGGTTATCCAGAGTTACAGTTTGGAGGATGCAAGTCAAATACCTGTATATTATTCAGGTTCACCTCCTCCAGCTCTTTGTCATTGCTTCGGACCCTCTTTAGTATCTCCTCAATGTTTGTGGGATTTGGGGGTTCATCCGGCACTGGCTTATACTTGTCAGGCTGTACCACACCTGGTGAGTGAGGGCAGGAAGGGAACCCAACATGTTCCCCACAATCTCCTCCCCATTGGTTTTTTCGCTCTATTCACCTAGGCTGGAATGCAGTGGCACAATCTCAGTTCACAGCAGCCTTGACCTCCCGGGTTCAAGCAATTCTTGTGCCTCAGCTTCCCAAGTATAATAGCTGGGATTACAGGTGTGCACCTGGCTAATTTTTGTATTTTTAGTAGAGACACCATGTTGGCCAGGCTGGTCTCGAACTCCTGACCTCAAGTGATCCACCCTCCTCAGCCTCCCTAAATGCTGGGATTACAGGCATGAGCCACCACGCCTGGCACTCCACAGGTTTTCTTATCACTCATGCAGCATGTTCTCTCCCAGAATCATCAGTTTCACCCTTTTCTACCTTCTCCCAGACACTAGGACTGCCTGCCCAGAGCCCTGGAGACCATGCTCCCCAAACACACTCACTACTAATGCCTTCGGTATTGCAGATTTCTCCGCTGCAGAGGGCATCATAGTATTGCTTGTTGCTCATCAGTGTGTACATGTCCAGAATTGCTGGAGAGGGTAAGCAGAGGGGTCACAGGGAATGAGAAGGAACCTGTTCCAAGCCTCCCTCCTACCTCTTTCTGAATCTGCTGCATTTTTAAAGCCTGACCACTTACACTTTGTCAAAGAAGTTCCCTACCCTCTCTCAGCCCCAGGGGTCCTTTCCATAAACTTCTGAAGGCAGTAGTTTCTAAAACATTGAGAAAGGGCTAAGGGAAGGTCCCTTAGGAGCCACTAGAGGGTAAGGGAGTCTGTAGTGACTCTCCTCTTTCAGCCAGAATGGTTCCACTTTTTTTGTTTTGTTTTGTTTTGTTTTTTGAGACAGTCTCGCTCTGTCCCCCAGGCTGGAGTGCAGTGGTATGATCTTGGCTCACTGCCACCTCCACCTCCCAGGTTCAAGCAATTCTCCTGCCTCAGCCTCCCAGGTAGCTGGGACTACAGGCGCACGTTGCCACGCCTGGCTAATTTTTTGTATTTTAATAGAGACGGGGTTTCACTGTGTTGCCCAGGTTGGTCTTGAACTCCCGAGCTCAGGCAATCTGCCCACCTCATCCTCCCAAGTGCTGAGGTTACAGGTGTGAGCCACCGTGCCCAGCCCAATGGTTCCACTTTTATTTGCTTTTACAATCCCTGTAAAATTGCTCTTGAGGTGTTATTAAATTTAAAAATGAATAAATATATAAACAAAGAAGAAAAGCTTGAAACTACTGCTTGAGGCTTTCTTAGACATCCACATTCTGGTTGAGGCCCTTCCTCACTAATCCCATGTCATGACTAGGATCCGCCTGCCCCTGATCCTGTCACCCTCAACTTCCCACAGCTACCCACCTGCGATGTCACACATTTCAGCATCTGTGGCATGTGCCAGTGCCTCCTCCAGCTCAGGCTCCAGGGTGATCTGCTCCTCTGCTGGAATTTCCCTCTTGGGCTGAATATAGGGTTTCCCTGATAGGGAGATGAAGGATGGTTCAGGTAGAGGTAATTTCTCCCAAGATCCTGGCCTCCAGGTTTCTTTCCTTCTCCAGGAGGTAGAATGCTGGGTCACAAGGGGACATTGGAAAGCCTGAATCCTGTACAAGCTCAGGACTCCTAGTCCCCTGATCTCTCAAGAACTGAAGAGTGCAAGCTGGCATTTAAGTGTCAGGGCATCTGAGTCCCTAGGCAACTAGGAGCTGGAAGGTGAGAGGAAAGCTGGAGTGGGGGACAAGTGAGAGACAGCATAGCCACTTGGGTTCTACGAGGAGGCATGGATGTCAGGGTCCCCATACCCTTCTTCTCGCCTGTGAAGGGCACCAAGTCATCACGCTCTTTGACTTCTAGTGCCTGCTGCTCCAAGTACTGCAAAAGGGCCTCTCGGTCCAGTGGCCCCGTTGGGCTCTTCTTTGTCTGGTCACGTTGTCTCAGTCCAGCTGGCAGGAGCATGTTCTTAGGGATGAGTTTTGGGGAGCAAGTCAGACCTCCCCTCTGACCTAGGTACTGCTAGGGCTCCCTAAAACATCTCCAGACACCTTTCCCCTGGCCTTCTTAGGCCTCTAGGTCCTGTAGGAAACCCTATTCTCAGCCACCCAGAGCCCAACACCGTTCCCAAATGCCTGGGACTGCCCCTGGTTCCCTGTGCTAGAGCCCTTACCTCAGGGTCCATCTCCTGTAGCTCGCAGTCCAGCTGCTCTAGCTCCTCGGGGCTCAAGGTCCTTAGGATCTCATCTTCATCTATGTCTCTGTATTTCTCCAGTTCCTTCTGATATGATGACATGGTGGCCCCCACCCCCTCCCCACTGTGTGGCACTCACAAAGCCTGGGGAACATGGAACAAAAGGATGGACAATGGTAAGATGGACAGGGGCACAGCAGGGACACAAAGAGACCAGCCAGGGGGCAGAACATTGAATTGAATTTCTTGGAGATTAGAAATCTAGTTGAAGATGGGAAGTTGGAGAAGATTAGGTTGTTTAGAGTTAGAACTAGAGTCTCCTTTCTGCTTCCCCAGCTTCCAGCCACCCTGGATGAGGATCCCAGACATCTAAACTGGGTTTGTCTTCCCATAGTATGACAGAGAAATCCTGGCAGCACCCCTCCCCTATAACCTCACTTGTCAGTGCCTTTGCCCTAACACAGCTGCTGGAAGCCCTGCCAACACAGCTGGTCCCATGCCCAGTTCCTATTGAAAGGGGGCGAGGGGCGGGGGAATAGAGAGTTTCAGGGAAATTCCTCCTCTCCTCCTCATAATCCAGGCTTTTTCCTAAACTGGATTTAAAAAAGCAAGGAAAATGGGTGTAAAGGGAAGAGACAGTCTCTTACCCCATTCTCATTTCCCTTTTTATTGTGGGGCATCAAGATTTCATTTTCTGTGTTTGCTAAAATTTTAAATCTTAAGGGAAAACAAGGGCTCGGAGCTGTTGGGGAACTTCCAGGTTGGGGGAAGGGTAGTAAGGCCTCTGGAGAAGGGACTGAGTCCCCATAATCTGTCCCTTGCTTTGGACAGGAAGGTGACACTAGACCAATAGGTGTAAATGGAGTAAAGTTTCTTTAAAAACAGTGGGAATATTAAACTCACACAATTTTGTACAATATAAGATACACACAAGGAGCTATACATACACACTATGCTGAATATGAAAGATCCAGAAAGTATGTGAGACACTCACATCGACAATGTAAACTATATACAGTTAAGGGGTAGGACGGCACAGTGGCAGAAATATACAGAGTAACAGAGACAGGGACACACTCCACATCATTCCACATAGGAGCCACTCTTCTCCCCCCACCTCCCACCGGGCTCTCATCCATAAGCCCCCTGTCTCCCCCACCTACCAGTTCTGGTGGCCACCTCCCTTCTCACCTCCCGTGTCAGTAGGTCTGTCTGTTCCACTAGAGCACCGTCCCAGCAGCAGGAGGAGCCCAGTGCCGGGGGAGAGGGTGGGGGAACAGTGAGCTCAGCATTTTATTATTTTAGCTCTGGCCAGGTGGGGGGTAGTGGGAGATCACATATACACAGCCCCCATACCCTGCCCAGCCCTGAGAGCCTCTAGTGGTCATTAACAGCCATGGCATCTCCTCCACTTCCCTTCATACAAGCCCCAGTCCGAGACATCGGAGTTCGACTAGAATCAGCCAGTTCCTCCTCATTTGGTGCCTGTTGTATTCAAAAGAGTGAGTGTAAAGTGATATGAAGGTCAATATAAGGATGTATTTTGGTGTGCAATTTTCAGATGTTTATAATTTAGCTGGAGGAATGAATACAATTTAGAAAGGACAGCTCATAATAAATGCTATCAAATAAAGACCCAAATATATTCAGGTATTCATAAATACTTCTTGCTCCCAAACCTAGACTGGACACCAGACAAAAGGGATCTTTCTATTTTATTAGATTAAAAAACACAACGAAACCTGTAAGAACTAGGGGAAAAAGAGAAAGAAATAGAGAAAAGATAGGGCAAAGATCAGAGGTGACAAAGGGGAGAAGCAGGGAGAGGAGATGGAACAGCAAGAGCCCCAATCAGGGCAGGAAAGAAGTTTCTGAGGACTAGACGTCTCTTCATTTAATGACAATTTTCTGGCGCAAGGCTCGGGGCCCAGAGCCAGGGAGGGGCTCAGGAGGTGGCGGGCCGGGGCCCAGGGCTGAGGCAGTGGGTGGCAGTCCATGGGCAGTAATGTACTTCTTGTAGGCCTCGCGAATGATCTTGAAGGCTCGAGCAGTGGCGTAGGGTATGTCTGTAACAGGGTCCCGGTATAGGGCTGGACGATGGGTCACTGGACAGACCTCCCGAACAGGGACTTTTGGGGGCCGCCCTTGGGGGAACCACTCCTCGAAAGTTGCATCATCACTAAAAGTGATGAAGGTACGTGAGCAGCGAGCAGGGGCGTTGACGGGTCCCGTCCCAGCATGAGGAGTCAATGCAGACGCTGAGGGAGCAGGATCAAGTCTGAAGACAAAAGACAAAAAAGCACAAAGAGCTGAGGAGAGAAGATAACAGATACAGAAAGAAGGAAATCAGGCTGGGTGCAGTGGCTCACGCCTGTAATCCCAGCACTTTGGGAGGCCAAGGCAGGCAGATGACGAGGTCAGGAGTTCGAGACCAGCCTGGCCAACATGGTGAAACCCCGTCTCTACTAAAAATACAAAAATTAGCCGGGCGTGGTGCCGGGCGCCTATAATCCCAGCTACTCAGGAGGTTGAGGCAGGAGAATTGCTTGAAGCCAGGAGGCAGAGGATGCAGTGAGCCGAGATCGTGCCATTACGCTCCAGCCTGGGTGACAGAGGGAGACTCCATCTCAAAAAAAAAAAAAAAGAAAAAAGAAAAGAAAGAAGGAAACCAGATGTGAGGAAAGAGAAAAAGGAGGCAGGGTGTTGGGAACATTCTGAGGAAGCTACTAAGTGATTGATGGGAAAAAAAGCTAGGCTAGAAGGAAAAACAGGAAAGAGAAGAGAGAAGCTAAAAGAAAAAGGAATAAGAAAGAAATAGTCCAGGCGCGGTGGCTCAAGCCTGTAATCCCAGCACTTTGGGAGGCCGAGACGGGTGGATCACGAGGTCAGGAGATCGAGACCATCCTGGCTAACACGGTGAAACCCTGTCTCTACTAAAAAATACAAAAAACTAGCTGGGCGAGGTGGCGGGCGCCTGTATCCCAGCTACTCGGGAGGCTGAGGCAGGAGAATGGCGTGAACCTGGGAGGCGGAGCTTGCAGTGAGCTGAGATCTGGCCACTGCACTCCAGCCTGGGCGGCAGAGCGAGACTCCGTCTCAAAAAAAAAAAAAAAAAAAAAAAAAAGAAAGAAATAAGCTGGGCTGGGTGCGGTGGCTCACACCTCTAATCCCAGCATTTTAGGAAAATGAGGCGGGAGGATTACTTTAACCCTGGGCAACACAGCAAAACCCTGTCTCTACAAAAAATACAAAAATTAGCGTGTGTGGCTGTACTCCCAGCTACCTGGGAGGCTAAGGTGGGAGGATTGCTTCAGTACAGGAGATGGCAGTTGCAGTGAGCTGAGCCTGCACTACTGCATTCCAGCCTGGGCGACAGAGTGACACCCTGCCTCAAAAAAAAAAAAAAAAAGAAAATGAGCTGAAGGGAGTGAGGAATCTGAAAGAAATCTCCAAGTGTTAAGGAGAGCTGTGTGAGACAAGCAAGCAAAATGGGGCTAAGAGAACACGAGCTGAACACACAATCTGTTTTCTGGAGATTCACTCACCCTTCTATGTCAATATTCTCTTCCTTGGGACCCGGCTCCCCAACAAGTGGCACTGTCACTGAATGATAGGTGATTATGGGCCCAGGGCACTTCCGCTTCTTATGAACCTGCTTCTTTTTGTCAGCCTCAAGCCGCTCATATGTCTCTTTAGGGTCAAAGGAAGAAATGAGGGGATGATCAGAATGCCCCTTTTTCCCACATCCCAGTTCTGTCCCACGATCTCTCAATTATCTTCCTGGCTATCTAGTCACTGCCAACTACCAGAGAGAACTATGGAAATCCCCTAAGGCCCTCTGGCACCTCCCATTTTGTAAGTTTTCTGCTTATAAGTTTTTTCTTGACATCCTCTCTGCTCATTTCTCAAGTATACCTGGGCCCTCTATACTACCTCAGAGTTGGAAGGTATGCTTTGATGAAGAGCTTATTTGCTTTCCCAGATACCAAAATCTCCTCTACAAATGCCCTGTCAATTCACTCCCATAGCTGGGTGTGCTGGCACATGCCTGCAATGAGGGCTGCAGTGAGCTGAGATGGCACCACTGCACTCCAGCCTAGGCAACAGAGTGAGATCCTATCTCCAAAAACAAAAATTAATAAAGTAGGAAATTATATTTAACTATAGAGATTTCTGGTCGCTCTTAAACAACAAGAAAATCTGGCCACCCTGGGTCTGTATTCTTACAGGGGAGCAATTAGCTGAGCTGAGTAACTGTTCCTCCTTTCAGGCACTCCTCTCCAGTTCACCACCATCCCTCTGGCTGGCTGCACACTTCATGTTACCTGCCTGGTCTCCGTGACACTGCTCTGTGGCAATGCACTATTGGTGTATATGTCTCCTCCTTAAGGGCAGTGACTATAACTCATATTGCCCAAATATTATCAGGGTGATACAGCATTCTGCATATTACAGGAACTCATTAAATATTTGTTAATGAATAAATGAATCAAGGCTGGGCACAGTGGCTCACGCCTGTAATCCCAGCACTTTGGGAGGCCAAGGTGGGTGGATCAGCTGAAGGTCAGGAGTTCGAGACCAGCCTGACCAACATGGTGAAACCCCGTCTCTACTAAGAATACAAAAACTATCCGGGTGTGGTGGCACATGACTGCAATCCCAGCTACTTGGGAGGCTAAGACAGAAGAATTGCTTGAACCTGGGAGGCAGAGGTTGAAGTGAGATTGCACTATTGCACTCCAACGTGGGCAACAAGTGCAAAACTCTGTCTCAAAAAAATAAAAAAAATTGTAAAAATTAAAAAAAAACGGGCCGGACATGGTGGCTCACACCTACAATCCCAGCACTTTGGGAGGCCAAGGTGCGTAGATTATGAGGTCAGGAGATCAAGACCATTCTGGCCAACATAGTGAAACCTCATCTCTACTAAAAATACAAAAAATTAGCTGGGCGTGGTGGTGCGCACCTGTAGTCCCAGGTACTCTGGAGGCTTAAGCAGGAGAATCGCTTGAACCCAGGAGGCGGAGGTTGCAGTGAGCTGAGATTGTGCCACTGCACTCCAGCACAGGCGACAGAGTGAGACTCTGTCTCAAAAAAAATTAAAAAAATAAAATTAAATTAAAAAAAGAGGCTAGGCACAGTGGCTCACGCCTGTAATCCCAGCACTTTGGGAGGCCAAGGCAGATGATCACGAGGTCAGGAGATTGAGACCATCCAGGCTAACGTGCTGAAACTCCGTCTCTACTAAAAATACAAAAAATTAGCCGGGTGTGGTGACAGGCACCTGTAATCCCAGCTACTTGGGAGGCTGAGGCAGGAGAATCACTTGAACCTGGGAGGCGGAGGTTGCAGTGAGCCGAAATTGTGCCACTGCACTCCAGCCTGGGCGAAAGAGTGAGACTCCGTCTCAAAAAAAGAAGAGTACTCTGGAAACCCTTCCAATGACTGAACCTCTCTTGCACTTGAACTGTTTGATAATACTGCTTTCTTTCCCTTGAGCCAATCTTCCAACCCCTCTACTTTCTTCTTTTTTTTTTTTTTTTTTTGAGACAGAGTCTCGCTCTGTCACCAGGCTGGAGTGCAGTGGCGTGATCACAGCTCCCTGCAACCTCCCCCTCCCAGGTTCAAGCAATTCTTCCTGAGTAGCCTCCTGAGTAGCAGGGACTACAGGCGCGTGCCACCACGCCCAGCTAATTTTTGTATTTTTAGTAGAGACGGGGTTTCACCATGTTGGCCAGGATGGTCTCGATCTCTTGACCTCGTGATCCGCCTGCCTCAGCCTCCCAAAGTGCTGGGATTACAGGCCTGAGCTACCACACCCGGCCCAACCCCTCTACTTTCAAACACTTGCCTACACCCTCTGGAACTCATGCTCTGTAATCTGCCAACTCATCTATATCCTCGAGCTCCTCACTCAGCATTCCTTCCATGATTTGCCTTACCAGAAACCTGGTCATTCACTGAGGCCACCACTCCTCTCTGCAGCCCTCTGGTGGAGGTTGCTCATTCTCTTCATCCCTACAGGATATACCTATGTCCTACTGGGTCCCACCCTGTAGCTTTCAGATCACTACTTTTCTGCCTACAAGCAAAACTCCTTTCTCTTTTGAGACCTGTGCCAAGAGTCTAGATTAACTTCTGTCCTTCCTAATCATGGTCACTCCCTCCCTCAATGAAGACTTTGGCAGTGGTTTCTACTCTTCGTCTCTACCCTAATTCCTATCATCTTAGGGTCACCCTGGTGACTTTGAAGTGCTCATGGGTAGCCCCTTCAACACTGCATGGCCACAATTTATCACCTCATCTCTAACAACCTTCTTTTCCTTGTCACTTTACTTTTATTTTTTTTTGAGTCTCACTCTCTTGCCCAGGCTGGAGTGCAGTGACGCAATCTCCACTCACTGCAACCTCCGCCTCCCGGGTTTAAGTGGTTCTCCTCAGTGATTCTCAGCCCCCCAAGTAGCCAGGACAACAGGTGCACACCACCATGCCTGGCTAATTTTTTGTATGTTTAGTAGAGATGGGGTTTCTCCATGTTGGCCAGGCTGGTCTCGAACTCCTTACCCCATGATCCGTCCGCCTCGGCCTCCCAAAGTGCTGGGATTACAGGTGTGAGCCATTGCGCCAAGCCACATTTTCCTTTTTAAAGCATGCTTAGGTTGCTCACTGTATTATTTCAATCACTTCAGTCACTCTCCTGTCAATAATTCCCTTGCCCTGATCTGGACTGCTGAGTGCTACTGGAGAAAAATAACAGCACAGACTGCAACCACCATAAATTCATTCATGGTCCTAGTCTTCAGCAGGTCCCTCAATACTGCTCGATATCCCACATCAGTAACTATTTTAAATGCTCCTCAGTCTCATCAAGCTTCCAGCTGTATCCCTAATGTTTGACAGATGGCGCCGCATAATGAAAAAGACATCAGGTGAGAACCACTGCAATGCCCTCCCTTTGGATTACAAACCTACAACTGTAAGCCACATTTTAAAATAGAGACAGGGTCTCACTATGTTGCCCAGGCTGGTCTTGAACTCCTGGGCTCAAGCAATCCTCCTTCCTTGGCCTCCCAAATTGCTGGGATTACAGGCATGAGCCACTGCACTCGGCTAAGCCACACTTTCTTTCTTTCTTTTTTTTTTTTTTTGAGACAGAGTTTTGCTCTTGTTACCCAGGCTAGAGTGCAATGGCACGATCTCAGCTCACCGCAACCTCTGCCTCCCGGGTTCAAGTGATTCTCCTGCCTTAACCTACCAAGTAGCTGGGATTACAGGCATGTACCACCACACTCAGCTAATATTTTGTATTTTTAGTGGAGATGGGGTTTCTCCATGTTGGTCAGGCTGGTCTCGAACTCCTGACCTCAGATGATCTGCCTGCCACGGCCTCCCAAAGTGCTGGGATTACAGGTGTGAGCCACTGTACCCGGCCACCACACTTTCTTTCTCACCTCCCCCATCTGAGGCCAATTCCTCCACCATGCTGCTCTATCTCCCAGCCTTGCCTCCCATCTCCAAAAACCTACACTATTAATAACCTTTCTTTCTTCTCTTTCTTTAAACTCAGTTGTTTCTCATGAAAGATATAGTTTCTAATATCTTCAAATAAAATAAAAACAACTTTACCTTAATCTCAGACCCCTCTGTAGCTTCTATTCCCTCTTCTACCCTTCATAGCCAAGCTTGCAAAGTTTTGCTCCCCAATATACTTCGATATGGCTTGGTCGCCAATAAGTGCTAAGGTCATGTCTGACCTCTATCTCACCAAAACCAATGGGCACTTCTCAGTTCTACTAATCATCATCTCAGCAGCAATCAGTAGTCACTCTCTCGAGGCATTCTCTTTCCTGGCATTTTTAACACAAACTCTCCTGGGTTTCTCCAACTCGTTGGTCACTTCCAGGCTCTTTTCAAAGCTCCTCCTCTTGTATGAAACTATCACGCTTTAGTGTCTGCAGGACTCTATCAGGCCTCTGTTTTCTCACTCTGTGCTTTCTCCCTGCATGCTCAGATGCACTCCAATATTGTTAATTACCATCCATATTCTAAAGACTTCCGAATTTATATTTTCAGCCCAGATCTCTTATTGGAACACCAGATTTGCATATTTAACTGACCTCTCATCACTGCATGAATTGCTCACAAACTCCTTAAATTCAACATGTTCAAAAATAAATTTATTTTTTCCCCACTGAACTTGCTCCTCCTTAAGGGTCTCCTAAGCCAGTTACTGACACGGAAAACCTAGGAGTCACTCTCCTTACGGTAGTCCAAACCAATCAATGTGGACAAAGGATGCAGACTGTAACTACAGTAACATCAAGGTGACCTTGTTGCTTGTGAGCCACCACACCCATGCCCAGCGAAGTTATCTAAATTTTTTTTTTTTTTTTTTTTTTTTTTTTTTTTTTTTTTTTGAGACGGAGTCTCGCTCTGTCGCCCAGGCTGGAGTGCAGTGGCGCGATCTCGGCTCACTGCAAGCTCCGCCTCCTGGGTTTACGCCATTCCCCTGCCTCAGCCTCCTGAGTAGCTGGGACTACAGGCGCCCGCCACCACGCCCGGCTAATTTTTTGTATTTTTAGTAGAGACGGGGTTTCACCGTGGTCTCGATCTCCTGACCTTGTGATCCGCCCGCCTCGGCCTCCCAAAGTGCTGGGATTACAGGCGTGAGCCACCGCGCCCGGCCGAGCGAAGTTATCTAAATTGCAAAACTATTATTAGGCCGGGCGTGGTGGCTCACGCCTGTAATCCCTGCACTTTGGGAGGCTGAGGCGGGCGGATCACGAGGTCAGGAGATCGAGACCATCCTGGCCAACACGGTGAAACCCTGTCTCTACTAAAAATACAAAAAATTAACCGGGCGCGGTGGCGGGCACCTGTAGTCCCAGCTACTCGGGAGGCTGAGGCAGGAGAATGGTGTGAACCCGGGAGGTGGAGCTTGCAGTGAGCCGAGATCGCGCCACTGCACTCCAGCCTGGGCGACAGAGCGAGACTCTGCCTAAAAAAAAAAAAAAAAACTATTATTAATCTGGAATGGGATGGGTCCCAGATATTCCAGGTAAATAATCTCCCACTTCTGGGAAATTACATCTGGCTTATGCATATTCAATTATGTATGGTTGGCCAAAAAGAAAAAAAAAAAGAGAGAGAGAACAACAATAAAAAGGAGATTCAGAAAGAGAAAAATAGCCAGGCACGATGGCTCACGCCTGTAATTCTAGCACTTTGGGAGGCTGAGGCAGGCAGATCATGAGATCGGGAGATAGAGACCATCCGGGCTAACACGATGAAACCCCGTCTCTACTAAAAATACAAAAAATTAGCCGGACGTGGGGGCATGCACCTGTAGTCCCAGCTACTCGGGGGGCTGAGGCAGGAGAATCGCTTGAAGCCGGGAGGCGGAGGTTGCAGTGAGCCAAGATCGCGCCACTGCACTCCAGCCTGGGCGACAGAGAGAGACTCCGTGTCAAAAACAAAAAAAGAGAAAGAAAACATATTAAATACTGTAGGTGATTCCACATGCTATTTCACCCAGAAAGTATGTACCAGGAGGTATGAATCTGCTGGTCCCTCAATTTCTCATGTACCTTTCGTGATATGAGACTCTTACTACTCTATAAAGAAGTATATATTTTTGTATAATATAATACCGTACATGGTTCTATGCCTATAAACTGGAGAGGTTTTTGGTTTTTTTGTTTTTTTTTTGAGACGGAGTCTCGCTCTGTTGCCCAGGCTGGAGCGCAGTGGCGCGATCTCGGCTCACTGCAAGCTCCGCCTCCCAGGTTCGTGCCATTCTCCTGCCTCAGCCTCCCGAGTAGCTGGGACTACAGGTGCCCACCACCACACTCGGCTAATTTTTTTGTATTTTTAGTAGAGACGGGGTTTCACTATGTTAGCCAGGATGGTCTCGATCTTCTGACCTTGTGATTCGCCTGCCTTGGCCTCCCAAAGTGCTGGGATTACAGGCGTGAGCCACTGCACCCGGCCGAGGTTTTTGTTTTGTTTTGTTTTTTTTGAGACGGAGTATCGCTCTGTAGCCCTAGCTGGAGCGCAGGGGTATGATCTCGGCTCACTGCAACTTCCATCCACCTCCCAGGTTCAAATGATTCTCTTGCCTCAGCCTCCCAAGTACCTGGGATTACAGACATGTGCCACCACGCCCAGCTAATTTTTGTATTTTTAGTAGAGACAGGGTTTCATCATGTTGGCCAGGCTGGTCTGGAACTCCCAACTGCAGGTGATCCACCCATCTTGGCCTCCCAAAGTGCTGGGATTACAGGTATAAGCCACCACGCTTGGCCCAAACTGGAGAGATTTTTAAAGCAATACCATAAAATGAAGAGATTTTTAAAGCAATTTATCTCATGAAGGACTAATCTGCTGACTTTACATTCTCATGATTATCATTAAAGTCAACATTATCACCCCCTGCTTTTTTTTTTTCAAAGAGATGGGGTCTCACTATGTTGTCCAGGCTGGTTGTGAACTCCTGACCTTAAGCAATCCTCCTGCCTAAATTCCCTGAGTCATTAGGTGTACACCCTATTTTATAAACAAGAAAAGCAAAATGTGAATAAGTAAAGTAATTTACCTACAGTCTGAAAGCAAGTGAATAGCAGAACCAGGATTTGACCTCAGTTCTATACAACTCTTATTTTACACCAAAGTACCTTAGCTTGTTCTTCAGAGTGCTCATAACTGCCTAGACCTTTGCACCTAATCATCTACTCTCTGCCATTTCTTCCTTCTGATTCTCTCATCCCAAATTTCCATCTCTCCAATTCTTTGGTTCTTCAGGTCTCATGGTTTTTCTCATGCCCCTCAGCCCCTCTACCCACTTTTTCTGAAACCACAGACTGACCCAGTGAACGTAAATTAAGCTCTTCTGTGATCTTGGCCTCCCGGAGCAGCTCCTCCTGGGTTAGTGGCCGCTCACAGTGGGGCCCCTTTCGCCGTCTTGACTGGCCCTGCCTCTCCTGTACCCGAAGGAACGTTTGTCGTGTATGCTCAGCTGTAGACTGACGCATGGACTTCCTACCTGGAAAAGAGTGAGATAAGAAGAAATCTTTGAATTTACGTCCACCTATTTTATTTATTTATTTTTATTATTATTTTTTGAGATGGAGTCTCGCTCTGTCGCCCAGGCTGCAGTGCAGTGGCACGATCTCGGCTCACTGCAAGCTCCGCCTCCCGGGTTCACGCCATTCTCCTGCCTCAGCCTCCTGAGTAGCTGGGACTATAGGTGCCTGTCACCTTGCCCGGCTAGTTTTTTGTTTTTTGGTTTTTTTTTTAGTAGAGACGGGGTTTCACCGTGTTAGCCAGGATGGTCTCGATCTCCTGACCTCGTGATCTGCCCGCCTTGGCCTCCCAAAGTGCTGGGATTACAGGCGTGAGCCACCACGCCCAGCCCCCATGTCCACCTATTTTATTTATTTATTTTTAAATTTTGTGTTTGGAAATAATTTCCTTTTTTTTTTTGAGACAGAGTCTCGCTCTGTCACCCAGGCTGGAGTGCAGTGGCACAATCTCAGCTCACTGCAAGCTCCGCCTCCCACGTTCACGCCATTCTCCTGCCTCAGCCTCCCGAGTAGCTGGGATTACAGGCACCCGCCACCATGTCCGGCTAATTTTTTCGTGTTTTTAGTAGAGACGGGGTTTCACTGTGTTAGCCAGGATGGTCTCGATCTCCTGACCTCGTGATCTGCCCGCCTTGGCCTCCCAAAGTGCTGGCATTATGGGCGTGAGCCACTGCGCCCGGCCAGAAATCATTTCTTTTTTTTTTTTTTTGAGATAGAATCTCGCTCTGTCGCCCAGGTTGGAGTGCAGTGGCACAATCTCGGCTCACTCCAACCTCTGCCTCCCGGGTTCAAACGATTCTCCTGCCTCAGATTCCCGAGCAGCTGGGACTACAGGCACATGCCACCATGTCCAGCTAATTTTTTGTATTTGTAGTAGAGATGGGGTTTCACCATGTTAGCCAGGATGGTCTCAAACTCCTGACCTCAAGATCCACCTGCCTCGGCCTCCCAAAATGTTGGGATTACAGGCGTGAGCCACCGTGCCTGGCCTCAAAATAATTTCAAACCTACAAAGTTGCAAGAATAGTACAAGGAATACTCATGTATCTTTTACCCCATCACCTATTGGTAATATTTTGGCCCTTTTGCATTTTGTATGTGTGGTTTTTTTCTGAATGATCTAAATTAGATAACTAAAGTTGTAAACATCATGGCCTTTATCCCTAAATATTTCAGTGTGTATTTCCTAAGAATGAGGATTTTCCTATCCATAGTAAGTTATCAACATCAGTAAATTTTTTTCTTTTTCTTTTTTTTTTTTTGAGACGGAGTTTTGCTCTTGTTGCCCAGGCTGCAGTGCAATGGTGTGGTCTTGGCTCACTGTAACCCCTGCCTCCCAGGTTCAAGCAATTCTCCTGCCTCAGCCTCCCAAGTAGCTGGGATTACAGGGGCCCACCACCACACCCGCCTAATTTTTGTATTTTTAGTAGAGATGGAATTTCACCATCTTGGCCAGGCTGGTCTCGAACTCCTGACCTCAGGTGATCCGCCCGCCTTGGCCTCCCAAAGTGATGGGATTATAGGCGTGAGCCACTGCACCCAGCAACATCAGTAAATTTAACACTGATATGATATTGTATCATCATATTCCAATTTTCCCAATTGACCCAAACATCCCTACTCACTGTCAGAGCCGTCATCTTGTAGTTCTAGTGGCAGTAGTGCCTTCTCTTCTCGGGCCTTTTGAGAGCTACCAGCCGGGGTGTTGACCTTTCGAGGCCTTAAGCTCTTGAGAGGCTCCTGAGGACAGATTGGAATCAGATACCAGGGAACAGAAGAAGTAAGGAGAAATATGAGGATCTCAATGAGAGAAAACTAGCATTGCCAGAAATGGAAGTGGCAAAGGGAGTACTGGGACCTGATGAAAGAGGGAATAGGAATTGAGGAAATCCAAGAAAACTAGGACTCCTCCTATACCTTATAGGCCTTGGTGACTACTCGGCGCTTCCTTCTTGGCTCTTCTGCTTCTCCATCGCTGGATGGTTCATCCCCTTCATCAATATCAAAGTCAGAGTCCACTTCGTCCTCTGTATCTGACTGGTCCCCTTGATACTCATCATCTCCGGATTCCTAAGGACACAGGGAGATGAGGGTTGGCTGGCAATGGAAGCCTTAATGACCCTTCAGGAGGAACAGAATCTCTCAACTTTCTTGATAAGGGTTGCCCTACTCTCCTTCCTAATCCAGTCCTTCATTTTCTTCAAGCAAGAAAACTTTCTAGCTAATGGCCTTTGGCTCCAGTACCACCTCCTTCCAACATTAATTGATAGCGCTTTACCTGCAACACACTGTGTTAAGTACTGGGAAACAAAAGGATATGGTTTGGTCTCTACCTTCAGGGGCTTACAGTAAAGGGGATAACATAATCTTACTTTTTTTTTTTTTTTTTTTGAGATGTGGGTCTTGGCCAGGCACGGTGGCTCATGCCTGTAATCCCAGCATTTTGGGTGGCTGAGGTGGGCAGATCACTTGAGGCCAAAAGTTCGAGATCAGCCTGGCCAACATGGTGAAACCCTGTCTCTACTAAAAATACAAAAATTAGCTGGGCATGGTGTTGCACACCTGTAGTCCCAGCTACTTGGGAGGCTGAGGCAGGAGAATCACCTGAACCCAGGAGGCATAGGTTGCAGTGAGCTGAGATAGTGCCACTGCACTCCAGCCTGGGCGACAGGGCGAGACACTATCTCAAAAAAAAAAAAAAGGCATGAAGAGGAGTTAAACTATGGTTGAAAACACTGTTAGTATTTAGACAGTCAAAAGGGAAGAAGGAATCATGGGCGATGAAATAGCAGAAACAAAGGCGCAGAAATGGTAATGTGTACAGCATGTTTATGGAATAAAGATTTAGATCTAAGTAAAACTTTTCTCTATCAAGAAACCTTGTTAGCCAACTGTGTTTCGCTCCAGCACTGCCTCCTTCCAACACTGATTGCACTGTAGGACTATATGATTTGAAAAGAAGGTTGCGGCCGGGCGCAGTGGCTCATGCCTGTAATCCCTGCACTTTGGGAGGCCGAGGTGGGTGGATCATGAGGTCAGGAGATCGAGACCATCCTGGCTAACATGGTGAAACCCCATCTCTACTAAAAATAGAAAAAAATAGCCAAGCATGGTGGCAGATGCCTGTAGTCCCAGCTACTCAGGAGGCTGAGGCAGGAGAATGGCGTGAACCCGGGAGGTGGAGCTTGCAGTGAGCTGATATCGCGCCACTGCACTCCAGCCTGGGCGGCAGAGCGAGACTCCGTCTCAAAAAAAAAAAAAAGAAAAGAAGTTTGCATTCCTGCATTCCATTTATGGAGAAACTTAAATGTCACACCAATAAACACAATTTTAACCTGCAGGCCAATAATTCTCAATCCCCTCCATCTCCTTATTTGTCCGACCATTGATAATCATTGTTTATGTAAACTAAAGTTACTGAGAGAAATATGTGTCATTCCTCAGATGTGTTGGGACAGAAAAACAGCTGAGTACTGCTACTATGGATAACGGAGAGCCACCGAAGATATAGGGGAGGGGTAACAGTATGTACAAGGGGTATTTCAGAAAGCTCTGGAGGCAGTTAGATGGCCTGGAGTAGAGAATGTGAAGTACAGCCTAGACCTGAGGTGATACTGTTTAGGGCTAGAATGGCAGCCATATTAGAAAGAAAAGGGAAAAAAGTCAGTTGAGGGAGAGGGAGTCAACTGGGCTGGGTGACACCTCACACATGTGGCTCTCTCTTCAATCAGTGATGCAGACTAAAGGGCTAATCTTGGTACACATGATGCCAAAGCAAGCAAATAACACAGATGGTTGACCCTCCAAACCAGCAGAGTTCAATTTTGCACTGATGACCATCATTTCCTCCCAATTGATGCCTGTAAAAGACAGCCTGGGAACACATTAATCCCCTCAGCCTTAATCTGGTATTAAGCCATATCACCGGAGGGTAGTAGATCAACCACACATTAGCTTAGTGCCCAATCAAAATACTTGCACTAAATTACTACCATTCCTTTGGCTTTTATTGAGTCATTAATACACATCACTAGATAAGAGAATATTTGTATATCATCTACGAAAACTGTTACTTTTTATAATATAAGGATATAATGATAAATGCTCCCTAGGATTTAAGACTGAATAAGTTTGTCTCTCTTGAACAACTTGTATGCTTCTTTCTTACTAAAAAAAGAAATACAAGGTTTGGCTACCAGGAAGCTCACAGCTAAATTTAATATCAATTGCTATTACCATTTTAGCAGAGGTTCCTGGTACAATTACTTCTGATCTGTCTCTATTTTTACCGTTTCTACTTTTTGTTTATATTGTAAGCCTCCTTAAATCCTTGTTGGAAGCATGAAGGGTACATATTAAATAACGAGTCGTAAAATGACAGAAATAGGAAAATGGCCTTAGAGGAGGGATGAGAAAGTTCTATTTTAAACTAGTTGGTCAGGGCTGTGTCAGTAATGACTCAGTGATGTGGGGTTTTTTGTTTTTGTTTTTTTTTTTAAACGGAGTCTCACTGTCGCCCAGGCTGGAGTGCAGTGGAGTGATCCACTGAAACCTCCGCCTCCCGGGTTCAAGCTAGTAGCTGGGATTACAGGCGCGTGCCACCATGCCCAGCTAATTTTTTGTATGTTTAGTAGAGACAGGGTTGCACCATGTTGGTCAGGCTGGTCTCGAACTCCTGACCTTGTGATCCACCCGCCTCAGCCTCCCAAAGTGCTGGGATTACAGGCGTGAGCCACCACACTCAGCCCCTAAATCCTGTGGGTTCTATTCCTTAATTTCTCTTGAATCTTTCTGTTTCTCTACTGCCATGCCGCCTTCAAGCCATTCTCATTACAGAGTAAGTAATCTTTCTAAAGTACAAATTTTATCGTGGAACTCGGATGACTCTTCTCAGTCCTCTGGATGAACAGCAAAACTCCTTAACATGGCTCACAAGGCCCTAAATGATCTGGCCCATGCCTACTCCCTCCAGGCTTATCAATCTTTAGTCTCCTTCATGCTCTGGAGAATGAAAGTAGACTTGCAGGTCCTAGACCAGGATCTCAACGTCTTTACATACTCTCCCCGATCTGCTCTGTGGACTACCTTTCTCCTTCTCCCACTTTTCATCAAGCTAAGGTCTACTTTTCAAACTGTCCTCAGCTTAAACATCATCCCTCCAGGGATGCCTATCCTAATCAACAGCTTTGGTTCAGATGTATTACCTTAACACTCTATCTTATATCTTACACTTGTTTTAGTCCTTATCACACATTTTGTTTGTTTTTGAGACAGAGTCCTGCTCTGTCGCCCAGGCTGGAGTGCAGTGGTATGATTTCGGCTCACTGCAACCTCCTCCTCCCAGGTTCAAGCGATTCTCTGCCTCAGCCTCCTGAGTAGCTGGGACTATAGGCGCACGCCACCACGCCTGGCTAATTTTTGTATTTTTAGTAGAGACTGGGGTTTTACCATGTTGGCCAGGATGGTCTTGATCTCCTGACCTTGTGATCTACCTGCCTTGGCCTTCCAAAGTGCTGGGATTACATGCGTGAGCCACTGTGCCCTTCCTATCACACAGTATTTTAACTGTTAACCCAACCAGTTACCCCACTGGGGCATGGAGTATGTAAAGACAGAGCACTGTTTTTAATATTCTCGGTTTCCCTAGAGCCCAATACAACCTATCACCGATGGCATGCACTGGGTATTCAACACATTTAAGAAACGGGTAGATTCAACTAAAAAAAAATTTAGCGGCCGGGCGCGGTGGCTCAAGCCTGTAATCCCAGCACTTTGGGAGGCCGAGACGGGCGGATCACGAGGTCAGGAGATCGAGACCATCCTGGCTAACACAGTGAAACCCCGTCTCTACTAAAAAATACAAAAAAAAAAACTAGCCGGGCGAGGTGGTGGGCGCCTGTAGTCCCAGCTACTCGGGAGGCTGAGGCAGGAGAATGGCGTAAACCCGGGAGGCGGAGCTTGCAGTGAGCTGAGATCCGGCCACTGCACTCCTTCCAGCCTGGGCGACAGAACGAGACTCCGTCTCAAAAAAAAAAAAAAAAAAAAAAAAAAAAAAAAAAAAAATTTAGCAAGTGGCAGCCCAGTCCGGACACCTCACACATAATGTTGAACAAAACAGACCATCCCTAACTTTATACAGTTTACAATGCAATAGGAAAGCATAAGCAAGTAAGCAAACCGAATCTAATTACAAACTGAAATATGTTCTGTGGGAGAAATAAATGGGGACACTTGTTAGGATAGTCAAGGAAGGATTATCTTCCTGAGAAAACATATACATTGAGACTTGAAAGCTGAAAAAGGAGTGGGCTAATCTCTACTTTTGGAGCAGTTCCTTTCCATGTCTCAGGTGAATAATCCGGCAGTGGGCCAACAAGTATACATCCAGCGACTGACTACTACTATCTGTGTGCCTGACGTATGCTGGAGGTCAGAAGTACAGTGAGAGATGGAACTACGCAAGTATGCGGTAGGTTTCTGCCGTTCTCTGGAGTGCCTCCGCAAAGCTTTTCCGTCTCATGCCCCTTTGACCCCATCCAGAGGTCTCCCTTGTAGGACTCCACACTATCCGTCCCCCCGCCCCGCCCCCCGGCTCCGATTCACCGCACCCATCTAGGGTATCAGCTCCCAGAGCTCCGCTCTATTCCCCGCCCTCTTCTTCTTTGTCCGGAGATCCTCCCTCCAGGGCTCCTCTTCGCTTCCTCCCCTCCCTTTTCCCAGGCTCGGATCTTGCCTCTGTGAAACCTCCATAAGTCGTCTGGTAGAACTCATCTTCCTCCTCTGCCTCCAGAAGCCCGGAAAGCCGGTTCCCAGCGGTCTTCCGGGGTGCCCGGCCCCCAGCCAAACTCATACCGCCTAAGGAGACTGCTCCGCCACCTGCAGCCCCTCACCAGCTCGCTTCTGGGAGCTCGACGCTCGACACCGCTACCTGCGGGTGGACACCAGCGGCGGAAGTCGGGCGTTTACAGGCAGAAGTAACAGAGTGTCGAGAGACTCCTAGTCCCACCTTCTAAACCCTCTTTACTCTTCAGCCTCTCCTACTCCTGCGCGGAACCTCTAGGCCGCTTGCCCTAGTGCTCAATGAATCCACTTGGTGGCACGACGACCCGCATAAACCTAAGTCAACACATTTTCTTTTATTTATTTTTGTTTTATATATATATATATATATATATACACACACACACACATATATGTATTTTTTTCGTAGGGACGGAGTCTCGCTCTGTCGCCAGACTGGAGTGCAGTGGCACGATCTCGGCTCACTGCAACCTCCTTCTCCCGGGCTGAAGCAATTCTCCCCGAGTAGCTGGGATTACAGGCGCCCGCCACCATGCCCAGCTAATTTTTGTATTTTTAGTAGAAACGGCTTTCACCATGTTGGCCAGGCTGGTCTCAAACTCCTAACCTCAGGTGATCCGCGCGCTTCGGCCTCCCAAAGTGCTGGGATTACAGGCGTGAGCCACCGCGCCAGGCTCACATTTTCTTTTAGAAGAGGTCATTCTCCCCGGTCCAGTCCGTTTTCCACACTGCTGCCAGTAGGAAACTTTCAAATTTTCTAAAAACCCAGATTTTGCCAGTCCTCTCCTCAACATTTTTTAATGGCTCCACATCATCTACAAGATAAAGTCCAAAATCCTTGAGAAAGAAAGCATAATATTGTGGTTAAAAACACAGCCATAGACATTTATCCGAAGGAAAGGACATAATTCAACATAAGGAAGCTGATTTAGGAAAAAAAAAAAAAAAAGGAAATCAGTATTTCCAAGAGACGTCCGCACTCCATATTTATGCACCCCCATATTTAATGCAGCACTGCTTATAGTAACCAAAATAGGAAATCAATGTAGGTGTCCAACAACAGATGAATAAAGGAAATGAGGTGTATATACACAAATGAATACTATTTAGCCATTAAAAAGAACAAAATCCTGTCATTTGCAGCAACATGGACGGAATTGGAGGACACGTTAACTGACTTAAGCCACGAACAGGAATTTAAACACTGCGTGTTCTCACTCATATGTGGACGCTTTAAAAAAATTGATTTCATAGAAATAAAAAATAGAACAGATGATACTGGGGGCTGGGAAGTGCAGGGGGAAGGAAGGGACAGGGAAAGATTTGTTTTTTGTTGTTGTTGTTGTTGTTGTTTTGAGACGGAGTCTCGCTCTGTCGCCCAGGCTGGAGTGCAATGGCCGGATCTCAGCTCACTGCAAGCTCCGCCGCCTAGGTTTACGCCGTTCTCCTGCCTCAGCCTCCCGAGTAGCTGGGACTACAGGCGCCCGCCACCTCGCCCCGCTAGTTTTTTGTATTTTTTAGTAGAGACGGGTTTCACCGTGTTAGCCAGGATGGTCTCGATCTTCTGACCTCGTGATCCGCCCCTCTCGGCCTCCCAAAGTGCTGGGATTACAGGCTTGAGCCACCGCGCCCGGCCAGATTTGTTAAAAGACACAAAATTGTGGCTCACACCTGTAATCCCAGCACTTTGGGAAGCCGAGGGTGTGGATCATGAGGTCAGGAGTTCACGACCAGCCTGGCCAAGATGGTGAAACCCCATCTCCACTAAAAATACAAAAATTAGCTGGTCATAGTGGTGGGCACCTGTAATCCCAGCTACTCGGGAGGCTGAGGCAGAGAATTGCTTGATCTCGGGAGTCGGAGGTTGCAGTGAGCCAAGATCGCACGCCATTTGCACTCCAGCCTGGGAAACAGAGGGAGACTCCGTCTCAAAAAAAAAAAAAAAAGACAAAATTGGGCCGGGCACAGTGGCTCACGCCTAGTAATTCCAGCACTTCGGGAGGCTGAGGCGGGCAGATCACGGGGTCAAGAGATTATGACCATCCTGGCCAACATGGTGAAACCCGGTCTCTACTACAAATACAAAAATTAACTGGGTGTGGTGGCACACACCTGCAGTCCCAGCTACTCGGGAAGCTGAGGCAGGAGAATCACTTGAACCCGGGAGGCAGAGGTTGCAGTGAGCTGAGATCGTGCCACTACGCCCCAGCCTGGCAACAGAGCAAGACGCCATCTGAAAAAAAAAAAAAAAAAAAAGACACAAAATTACCATTTTTTTTTGAGACGGGGTCTCTGTTGCCCAGGCTGGAGTGTAGCAGCAGGATCATGGCTCGCTGGCTCCTTGACCTCCTGGGCTCAAGCTGTCCTCCCACGTTGGCCTCCCAAAGTGAGAGGTTTACAAAGTGAGCTGATTAAAGCCGTGAGCCACCACACCGGCCCCAAATTACATTTGTTTGTTCATTTGTTCATTTGTTTGTTTGAGATAGGATCTCACTCTGTCGCCCAGGCTGGAGTGCAGTGATGCAATCACTGCTCACTGCGGTCTCGACCTCCTGGGTTCAAGCGATCATCCCACCTCAGCCTCCCAGGTAACTGGAACTACAGGCTCACATCACCACACCCGGCTAATTTTTTGTACTTTTTGTGAAGATGAGATTTCTTTATGTTGCCCACAGTGGTCACCTGGACTCAAGTGATCCCCACTCCTCAGCCTGTCAATGTGCTGGAATTACAGGCCTGAGCCACCTCGCTTAGCTCCAAATTACATTTAGACAGGAGGAATAAATTCTAGTGTTCTTGGCCGGGTGCGGTGGCTCATGCCTGTAATCCCAACACTTTGGGAGGCTGAAGCGGGCAGATCACCTGAGATTAGGAGTTTGAGACTAGCCTGGCCAACATGGCAAAACCCCATCTCTACTAAAAATACAAAACTTAGCCAGGCGTGTTGGTGGGTGCCTGTAAGCCCATCTACTCAGGAGGCAAAGGCAGGAGAATCACTTGAACCCCAGAGGCAGAGGTTGCAGTGAGCCAAGATCGCGCCATTGCACTCCAGCCTGGGCAACAAGAGTGAGACTCCATCTCAAAAAAAAAAAAAAAAAAAAAAAAAAATTCTAGTGTTCCATACCACTGGGGGATGACTATAATTAACAATAATAGCCGGGCGCGGTGGCGCAAGCCTGTAATCCCAGCACTTTGGGAGGCCGAGACGGGCGGATCACGAGGTCAGGAGATCGAGACCATCCTGGCTAACACAATGAAACCCCGTCTCCACTAAAAATACAAAAAAATTAGCCGGGCGTGGTGGCGGCGCCTGTAGTCCCAGCTACTCGGGAGGCTGAGGCAGGAGAATGGCGGGAACCCGGGAGGCGGAGCTTGCAGTGAGCCGAGATCGCGCCACTGCACTCCAGCCTGGGCGACAGAGCGAGACTCCGCCTCAAAAAAAAAAAAAAAAAAAAAAAAAAAAAAAAAAAAAAAAACAATAATAGTGGCCGGGCGCGGTGGCTCAAGCCTGTAATCCCAGCACTTTGGGAGGCCGAGACGGGCGGATCACGAGGTCAGGAGTTCGAGACCATCCTGGCTAACACGGTGAAACCCCGTCTCTACTAAAAAAAAAAAAAAAATACAAAAAACTAGCCGGGCGAGGTGGCGGGCGCCTGTAGTCCCGGCTACTCGGGAGGCTGAGGCAGGAGAATGGCGTAAAAACCCGGGAGGCAGAGCTTGCAGTGAGCTGAGATCCGGCCACTGCACTCCAGCCTGGGCGACACAGCGAGACTCCGTCTCAAAAAAAAAAAAAAAAAAAAAAAAAAAAAAAAAAACTTTTGGCCGGGCACGGTGGCTCAAGCCTGTAATCCCAGCACTTTGGGAGGCCGAGGCGGGCGGATCACAAGGTCAGGAGATCGAGACCACAGTGAAACCCTGTCTCTACTAAAAATACAAAAAAAAATTAGCCGGGCGCGGTGGCGGGCGCCTGTAGTCCTAGCTACTCAGGAGGCTGAGGCAGGAGAATGGCGTGAACCGAGGAGGCGGAGCTTGCAGTGAGCCGAGATCGTGCCACTGCACTCCAGCCTGGGCGACAGCGTGAGACTCCGTCTCAAAAAAAAAAAAAAAAAAAAAAAAAAAAACAATAATATATAGTGTCAAACAGCTAGAAGAAGGATATTAAATGTTTGTGTTGGAAACAAATAAATGATACATTTGTGAGGCCAGGCACTAGGGCTCACGCCTGTAATCTCAGCACTTTGGGAGGCTAAGGTGGGCAAATTATTCCAGGTGGGTAGTTCAAGACAAGCGTGACTGACATGGTGAAACCTTGTCTCTACTAAAAAGTACAAAAACTGGCCAGGAGTGGTGGCAGGTGCCTGTAGTCCCAGCTACTTCGGAGGCTGAGGCATAAGAATCGCTTGAAACCAGGAGGTGGAGGTTGTAGTGCGCTGACATTGTGCCACTGCACTCCAGCTTGGACGACAAAGCGAGACACCATCTCAAAATAAATAAATAAATAAATAAATAAATGATACATTTTTTAGATGACAGATATGCTAATTATCCTGATCTGATCACTATATATTTTATGTATTGAAACATCACTATGTACCCCATAAATATGTACAATTATGTGTCAATTAAAAATTAAAATAAAATAAAACAACAACAAAAAGAGAACACAGCTTTAGAGTCAGCCAGACCTGAATTTGAGTGTGAGCTTTAAGGTCTTTTAGCTGTATTACTTTGGACCAGTTGCTTTACTTCTCTGAATCTCAGTTTTCTCATCTGCAAAGTGGGACTGATAACAATACCTATCTTTTAAGGTTGTAGAAGATTAAGAGATATAATTCTTGGCTAGGTGCCGTGGCTCACGCCTATAATCCGAGCACTTTGGGAGGCCGGGGGGATGGATCACAAGGTCAGTAGTTCAAGACCAGCGTGGCCAATATGGTGAAACCCTGTCTCTACTGAAAATATAAAAATTAGCCGGGCGTGGTGGCGGGCGCCTGTTGTCCCAGCTACTCGAGAGGCTGAGGCAGGAGAATCGCTTGAACCCGGGAGACAGAGGTTGCAGTGAGCCAAGATCGTACCCCTGTACTCCAGCCTGGGCGACAGAGCAAGATTCCGTCTCAGAAAAAAAAAAAAAAAAAAAAAGACAGAGAGAGATAATTCTTGTAAACTGCTTAGCACAGTGTTTAGTAAGTGCATAGTAAGTTTCAGTATGTGGTAACTACTACATGGCATTCAGTATTCAGATCCTTCATAATTTAGCCTCTCCCTGTCTTTCTAGTCACACCTTCTGCCACATCACTACTCCAGCATCACTCCCCCAACAGCCAACTCTCTGTCATGCCTCTATGCCTTTCTTTCTCCTTAGAATCCTTTTCCTTTCTTGTCTAATTTTATGGGATAGTGGAGTCTTCCTGAACACCCATTCCTCTCTTTCCAGGCACAATTTATATAACTGTGGAGATGATGCCTTCTGTAGTCTCTGGAATAGTTCCAATCTCAAATAATGTCTGTTGTAAAGACTCTGTTCCCATTTTTTATTCTGAAAATATGGTTATCAAACCATAGCACTTACACAAAGTTTATGATGGCACCTATTACATTGTATTCTAGTGATTCACATGTCTGTTCCCTTCATTAGTCTGTGATCTTTTTGAGGGCAGGGGCTTAATCCTTTCCTTTTTTTAATTAAAAAAATTTTTTTGGAGACATGGTTTTGCTCTGTCACCCAGGCTGGAGAGAAGTGGTGCAATTTTAGCTCACTGCAGCCTAGACCTCCCGGGATCAAGTGACCCACCCACCTCAGTTTCGTGAGTAGCTGCGACTATAGGTGCGTGCCACCATGCTCAGCTAATTTTTGTACTTTTTGTAGAGATGGGAGTTTTGCCATGTTGCCCAGGCTGGTCTTGAACTCCTGAACTCAAGCAATCTGCCTGCCTCAGCTCCCAAAGTGTTGGCATTAGAGGAGTGAGCCATCCTGCCTGATGATGGGCTTAATCTTCATCTATGTATACCAGGAACTCTAATAGAGCCTGGGACGTAGCCTGGGCTAAATAATGTTAATTGAGCAAATTAATTAATGAATGATTAATTGAATAAATAAGCCATCCTCTTATTGTAGAATCCTTTCCTTGCTCTTGCTAGTCCCCACCCCTTCATTCTCATCTTAGAAACTGTTCTGGCCAGGCATGGTATCTCACACCTGTAATCCCAGCACTTTGGGAGGCCGAGGCAGGCAGATCACGAGGTCAGGAGATCGAGACCATCCTGGCTAACACGGCGAAACCCCGTCTCTACTAAAAATACAAAAAATTAGCCAGATGTGGTGGCACGTGCCTATAATCCCAGCTACTTGGGAGGCTGATGCAGGAGAATTGCTTGAGCCCAGGAGGTGGAGGTTGCAGTGAGCCAAGATTGCGCCACTGTACTCTATCTAGCCTGGGCAACAGAGGGAGACTCTGTCTCAAAAAATAAATAAAGAAAGTGTTCTAAGATATGAAGGAAACTTTAATAAAGGTGTGGGTGTGCACTCATGTGTACTGAAGTCTGTACCTGTGGCCCTACTTTGAGGTCATCGGTTTGTACCCCCTTTCCCAAAGCATGTATTGGTGAACTCCCTTTTCTGTTTCCTTGGGGGCACTAAGCCAACATGTCCTGCTCTGCCCCTGTTTCCACACCCTGTCACATCACCACAGTTCTACTATGCCAGGAATGTTACTGGAGAGGAGTGGTTCCATGACTCAGAGGACACCCCAGGGATTGAGTGGGAGTGAGGGCGCCCCAGGGACTGAGTGGGAGTTGATGAAATTAAAAATAAAAATAGTGGTAGTTGGTGAAAATAAAAACTAAAAATATAAAAAATTAGCTGGGCGTGGTGGTGCGTGCCTGTAGTCCCAGCTACTCGGGAGGCTGAGGCAGGAGAATCGTTTGAACCCGGAAGGTGGAGGTTGCAGTAACCGAGCGCCACTGCACTCCAGCCTGGGCGACAGAGCCAGACTCTATCTCAAAAAATAAATAAAATAAAATAAAATAAAATTCACAGATTAGCTCACAGGGAGAAGATTCCTCTGTTTGACTGCATTGGTCATTCTGGGATTTATTAGTCTGCTTCCAATTTTAAAATCAGAAACAGCTTTACATCAACACCAGCCGATTTCTGAAGTAACTCAGGAAATGGTAGCAACCCTATGCCTTTCCGGAAAACAAGGATAATTTATTCAACAAATATTTATTTATTGAATACCTATGAGCCAAATCCTGTGCTAGACAGTGTGCCCCTCACCAGTTCCTGTCCTGTTTAGTTGAGTGGAGGGTATAGGTATAGGCAATTATAAAATACTTCCAACACTACAAAATTCCACTGCTGTGGAATTACAAACAAGATTTTGTCTACTTCCGGTGCCCAAAGGAAGACGAATACTCCAGCAGGTGGCAGCAGGGAAACAATTATTTTAGATCTTCGTAAGGGAGGAGTAGAAGACTGCCGTAAATGCATGGGGATTTATCCTTTTTTTTTTTTTTTTGAGGCGGAGTTTCGCACTTGTTGCCCAAACTGGAGTGCAATGGCGCCATCTCGGCTCACCGCAACGTCTGCCTCCCAGGTTCAAGCAATTCTCCTGCCTCAGCCTCTCGGGTAGCGAGTAGCTGGGATTACAGGCAAGCTCCACCACGCCTGGGTAATTTTGTATTTTTAGTAGAGACGGGGTTTCTCCATGTTGATCAGGCTGGTGTTGAACTCCCCACCTCAGGTGATCCGCCCGCCTCGGCCTCCCAAAGTGCTGGGATTACAGGTGTGAAGCCACTGCGCCCGGCCTTTTTTTTTTTTTTTTTTTTTTTTTTTTTTTTTTTTTTTTTTTGAGACTGAGTTTCGCTCTTCTTGCCCAGGCTTGAGTGCAATGGCGCGATCTCAGCTCGCTGCAACCTCGACCTTCTGGGTTCAAGCGATTCTCCTGCCTCAGCCTCCCGAGTAGCTGGGATTACAGGCGCCTGACACCACGCCCAGCTTATTTTTTTGTATTTTTAGTAGGGACGGGATTTCACCATGTTGGCCAGGCTGGTCTCGTACTCCTGAGCTCAGATGATCCACCCGCCTTGGCCTCCCAAAGTGCTGGGATTTCAGGCGTGAGCCACGGTGCCCGGCCTGCATAGAGATATTCTATGGATGTTCGGGTCCTAGGTTACTTTATGAGGACCCACAAGACATCTGGAAAGAGGATAATCAGGCCATTCTGGGGGTTACAAAACCTGTTTTTTGTTTGTTTGTTTTTTGAGACAGAGTTTCACTCTGTCGCCCAGGCTGGAGAACAGTGGCGCGATCTCCGCTCACTGCAAGCTCCGCCTCCCGGGTTCACGCCATTCTCCTGCCTCAGCCTCCCGAATAGCTGGGACTACAGGCGCCCGCCACCGCGCCCGGCTAATTTTTTGTATTTTTAGTAGAGACGGGGTTTCACCGTATTAGCCAGGATGGTCTCGATCTCCTGACCTCGTGATCCACCCGCCTCGGCCTCCCAAAGTGCTGGGATTACAGGCGTGAGCCACCGCGCCAGGCCACAAAACCTGTTTTAATGGAGTTCTTTCACGGGCTATGAATTTGAGAGGATCTATCTAACCGACCCTTACCCCGAATGTTTTCCCATTTCTCTTCATTTATTCATTCCACAGATAATTATGGAGCCCCTACTATGTACAAAGTCACGGGAGGAGCTGGAGATACAAGAGTGAAGCAAACACAGTCCTTGCTCCCCAGAAGTTTTACAGTCTGTTCAGAGAGACAGGTCTTCCCACCAGGGTTCATAACCTACGGGGTACTTTGTTAAAAACGAGCAGGGTTACTACGAAAACTACAATGGGAGAAATTTTTCTGTGTATCTCCATGCCCTTTGGAGCATAGATAATTGACAGTTGGAGGCTAAAGGGCTTGGGTCCCAGGAAGGTTGTGCTAGGTCCCTGATTGCCTCCCGTGCCCTTTTTTGACAGGTCTTCACTGATTCATGCATCAAATATTTGCGTCACTGTGCCTAGCTTTGTGCTTGAGGCAAACAAAACACACATCTATTTCGAATGCCATTCAGAGGAAGGTAAGACAGGCACGCACGTTTAACTAAATAGTAAACAGAGTAGTAAAACAGGAAAAGGACTAAGAAGAGTTCTTGGTGGCATTAAATGTTTTGTGATATTCGACACCTTAACGTCTCTGACTTGACACCAGTACACCCGCAGAGAGTTCTTTTCTGGGTTAGGAATTTCAGAGGACTTGGCTGACCGACTCTTGTCCCGAGTTCAGCTCACTCAACCCAGTCCTAGCAAAAAACTGAACCTAAGCGAATCTGCCGAGCCACCGTAGGAAAGGTCGGCCAAACGCGCGCGCACATCTTCCACCCGTGGACTCGTCAGGGCGTGAGGACCTACCTCACGTGACCATTAGCAGCCTCCCGATTGGTTTTGCTCCTTTTCTCTCCCCAATCAGTGGGCTGATGCGCCGAGAAGGTCGGGCGCATGCGCAGTGCTCGGATTTTGCTTGGCTACCCGGAGTGAAGCGAACGGGTTGGGCGATAAACAGGCCGTGGCTAGGGAGGACGGAGAGGGGGCGTTCGCTCCTCTTGGACTTTTCATGCCTCGTTTTTTTTCCCAGATGTGGCTTGGTCTGGACGCAAGGTCCCAGCAGCCAGCTTAAGCTTACTCTTTTGTGAAAGGGGAAAGTATCCCCTGTGGAAAGCAGTTAAACTTGTGGAGGGAGTGCGAGACGTGAGTTCTCCCCCATGCCAGGCGAATGGTGTGGCCTTGAGCTGGTCCAGGAGCCGGCTCGACGTGTCTGAGGGAGGCCCCAGAGGGGGCGGGGAGGTGGCCCTGAGAACGCGGGTTCTGTAAAGAGACGTTGGGAAGATTCGATTCCGAGAAGAGGAAGAGCCGGATTGAAAGAGAGCCAGGCCTCTGAGTGGGAGGGGGCTGCTAAGATGGCGTCGGCCTCCTCCGGGCCGTCGTCTTCGGTCGGTTTTTCATCCTTTGATCCCGCGGTCCCTTCCTGTACCTCGTCCTCAGGTAAGCCGGACAGGGCGTGGGTAGGGAGCTGGTGAGGAATATGGGATGGGTGGAAGAGCGAGACCTAAGAGGGTACCTGTAGCTGGGAATGCCCTAGGGGTTACCGGTAAGCGGGGGCGAATTGGGCTTTCAAATAGGAATTTCCGAGCGGGCAGGAGGAGTTTGAGGAAAAGATAAGTTTGATTAAGAAGTTGTCGAAAACGTTGGTTGTCTTTGAGGAGGAGAGATGGAGATTGAAGGTGGGGGTAGGTGGCCGGGCGCGGTGGCTCACGCCTGTAATCTCAGCACTTTGGGAGGCCAGGCGGGTGGATCATTTGAGGTCAGAAGTTCGAGACGAGCCTGGCCAACGTAGTGAAACCTCGTCTCTACTAAAAATACAAAAATTAGCCGGGCAGTAGTGGCGTGCGCCTGTAATCCCAGCTACTCGAGAGGCTGAGGCTGGAGAATCCCTTGAGCCTGGGAGGCAGAGGTTGCGGTGAGCCGAGATTCGGCCACTGTTCTCCAGTCTGGGCGAGAGAGTGAGACCCAGTCTCATTAAAAAAAAAAAAAAAAAAAAAAAAAAAAAAAGATGGGGATAGGAAACAAGAGAAACGGAAGGGAATAGAGAAACTTAAGAAAGTAAATAGAGGCCTAAGAAGTAGAGAGGAACTACTTAGTGTGAGAGGCAGGTAGAATCTTAAGTTGATTGTGGGCTAATTGGATGAAAATGTTGAAGAGAAGCCATGGGACTTAAAAGATATTTAAGAGTTATTGGACGCTTTCGATTTCTGGAGAGGTAGGGAATGGTGAATTTTGTTGCGGTGGCTGGGAGTTGTTGAAGCCATCTTTTCCGTCAGATATTCCCCTAATGTGTCACCCTTTCTCACTTCGCACCCCCACCCTTAGGCGCGCACAGGCACACAGACACACATACACATTTTCTCAGACTAACTCCTTTGGTAATTCCCAACTGTAAACTGCCCAACTTTGGGAAGGAATGGAAATTTTGAAGAGAGCCTAAGGAATGTAGGAAATTAAGGTCAAAGACCTTAAAAACAGATGGGAAAGATGGAATGGAGTCTTGAATTGCAGTAGAGACTGCGAGAAGTGATATTTTGGAAATTAGGTCTGAGAAGAAAGATGGGCGGGGGGTGACTGTAAGTGTTGTGGGGGAGTATTGCATAATAGAAAATGGACTGGAAGAATGCTTAGGCTGTATCAGGAGATTGGAATTTGGAGAATGGAGCCAGGTTAATGTAGAGAGCTCAATGTATTAATAGTTAGAAACGAATGAAGATTGAGGGAGGGCTGAGGAGGCCCACAAGAAAAGCAATAGATTGTGTGTAGGAGAGAAAGTGTGTGTATGTGTGTGGGGTGGGGGGCGGGAGGTGAGTCAGAAACTGAGCTCTTCCATCAGAAGTGTCTGATGTTTCACGGTAACTGCTGCTTTTATACTGTGAACAGACGCTGCCAGATGTTGGATGCTTTGCTTGAGATTTTGGTATTTCCTCAGGCCTGGTATTGCGTTTTTGCTATTTAGAATTTGCTGAATAGGATTCCTTCCACCTTTCACATTCCAGCTCAGATGCTGGAATATCTAGTCACACATATCTTCTTTGTAAGCTGCAGTTTTATTTGTGTATCTCTATTTTTAGTTTGTTGAGAGGGTTTTTTTTTTTTTTACCTTTCCTATAAAAGTATTAGGGAACCAGAACAACTCATGCTGCATTATAAGCATGAAATAGGATAAAGTAAAAGTGACAGGGTTTTTATTTTTAATAGAGTAGCTCCTTAATTTGAAACCTGTTCCGCCTCTAATCCCCAACCCAGAAAGAAGAAAGGTTATGTATGGTCCGTAAACAAACTTCTCAACTATTAAGTCAGGTGTTTGCTCTGTACTCTGATATTTTGTAGGTCTTTATGTTTTCTGTCAGATGCTCTCACTAACAGTTAATAATACAAATACAAATTGTATAAATTTTTTTTTTTTTTTTTGGAGACAGTATCGTTTTGTCACCCAGGCTGGAGTGCAGTGGTGCCATCTTGGCTTACTGCAGCCTCTGCCTCCCAGGTTCGAATGAGTCTCCTGACTCAGCCTCCCAAGTAACTGGGAATACAGGCATGTGCCATCAAGCCTGGCTTTTTTTTTTTTTTTTTTTTTTTTTTTGTATTTTTAGTAGAGATGGGGTTTCATCATGTCAGCCAGCCTGGTCTCAAACTCCTGACCTCACGTAATCTGCCCACTTCGGCCTCCCAAAATGCTGGGATTACAGGTGTATTGCAAGGTCAGGAGTTCAAGAGCAGCTTGGCCAACATGGTGAAACCCCATCTCTACTAAAAATACAAAAAAATTAGCCAGGCATGTTGGCACAGGCCTGTAATCCCAGCTACTTAGGAGGCTGAGTCAGGAGAATTGCTTGAACCCGGGAGGCAGAGGTTGCAGTGAGCTGAGATCACGCCACTGCACTCCAGCCTGGGCAACAGAGCAAGGCTCTGTCTCAAAAAAAAAAAAAAAGGCAAAAAGTGGCTACATTTCACGCTGTTGATGGACTGTAGAAAGATTATAATGGTCACCTCCAAATCCAAACATGGTAATTGCTCCAATAGCAAAAGTAGTTAAACATCTCTTAAAGCTTATGATTTGCTTTATCCTGTGTATTTCACTTGTCAGCAGTATAAAAGACTGGCTCTGGATTAATTGTGAAACTATCTAGACAGAGGTTTAATATTGGTGGGGAACAAACTTTCTTAAATAACCTCTTCTTCCCAATTTAAATGACAGAAGATTTGGAGTGCCTAAAATTATGAGTGGTTTATCGAAAACTGTCAATCTGTCCTTGGCTATGACATTTTTGTTTTATATCCATTTTCAGCATTGTCAGAGAACATTGTCCTTTAGGATTTCAGAGTTTCACCAGAACTTAAGTGGAGTTCAGCTAAACAGCTAAGAACAATAAATGGTTTTAGGATGGTTGACACACACACTTCTTGAATTTCTACAGGGCTAGCCTTCTAGCCTTTAACAATTTAGGAAATCATAAACCATCATTTGTTCCTGCCAACTTTCTAATTTCTCTGGTACCATGCAGACAGAGAAACACTCTCTTCCAATCACAAATAAAATCTTTTTTCTTTTTTTTGAGGTGGACTCTTGCTCTTGTCACCCAGGCTAGAGTGCAGTGGGGTGATCTTGGCTCACTGCAACCTCAGCCTCCTGGCTTCAAGCAAATCTCCTGCTCAGCCTCCCAAGTAACAGATTATAGGTACCCGCCACCACATCGGCTAATTTTAGTAGAGACGGGGTTTCAGCATGTTGGCCAGGCTGGTGTCGAACTTCTAACCTCTGGTGATCCACCCGTCTCGGCCTCCCATAGTGCTGGGATTACAGACGTGAACCGCCATGCCTGGCCAGTAAAGTCTTTTTTTTTTTTTTTTTTTTTTTTTTTTTTGAGACGGAGTCTTGCTCTGTAGCCCGGGCTGGAGTGCAGTGGCCGGATCTCAGCTCACTGCAAGCTCCGCCTCCCGGGTTCGCGCCATTCTCCTGCCTCAGCCTCCCGAGTAGCTGGGACTACAGGCGCCTGCCACCTCGCCCGGCTAAGTTTTTTTTTTTTTTGTATTTTTAGTAGAGACGGGGTTTCACTGTGTTAGCCAGGATGGTCTCGATCTCCTGACCTCGTGATCCGCCCGTCTCGGCCTCCCAAAGTGCTGGGATTACAGGCTTGAGCCACCGCGCCCGGCCTTAAAGTCTTTTTTTATTTTGAGAGAGAGTCTCCCTCTGTCGCCCAGGCTGGAGTGCAGTGGGGCAATCTTGGCTCACTGCAGCCTCTGCCTCCTGAGTTCAAGCGATTCTCCCGCCTCAGCTTCCCAAGTAACTGAGATTACAGGCACCCGCCACGACATCCGGCTAATTTTTGTATTCTAGTAGAGTTGGGGTTTCACCATGTTAATCAGGCTGGTCTCGAACTCCTGACCTCAGGTTATCCTCTCACCTTGGCCTTGCAAAGTGCTGGGGTACAGGCTTTAGCCGCCGCCACCGGCCTTGCTTTTTGCCCTTTTTACCACCATGAGGAGAGTAAAGATTTTCTGTCTTGGAGGCTTGATTTGAAGTTAGTGGTTGGGTTAGAAGGGATAGGATACTAAGGTATACACTGCTCCTATGAAATAAAAGTTGTGGAGTGAAATCATGTGTGACTTCCTCAAGGAAGAGCACTTGAGGTTGGGTACTGTGGCTCACACCTATAATCCCAGCACTTTGGGAGGCCAAGGTGGGCGGATCACCTGAGGTCAGGAGTTTGAGACTAGTCTGGCCAACATGGTGAAACCTCATCTCTGCTGAAAATACAAAAATTAGCTGGGTGTGGTGGCAGGTGCCTGTAATCCCAGCTACCCAGAAGGCTGAGGCAGGAGAATTGCTTGAACTCAGGAGGTAGAGGTTGCAGTGAGCTGAGATTGCGCTACTGTACTCCATCCTGGAGGCAGAGTGAGACTGTGTCTCAAAAAAAAAAAAAGAGAAAAAAGAAAAGCACTTGAAACCCTAGATAATCATGAGCTGTAGTTCCTTTTGCTTCAGACTAGAACATTTTTTAAATGGTCATCGCTCACCTATATGACTTTATGTGCACAAGTGACTTAGACATAACTTTACAGCTGCTTACCTGACTTTTTCTCCCCCTTAACTGCTCAGGGAAATACAGAGGATACAGGATTGGAGCATTTTTGCTTGAGACTTTTATAGTAGGGACAGCCTCATCAGCCCATGATTCTGATTGCTTTGTTCTTCCCAACAGAGCCCTACCTGTAACCTGCTATAATCTGTTAACTCCAGTAGTAGGGGTTCTTGTTGATCTTTTTTTTTTTTTTTGAGATGGAGTTTTGCTCTTGTTGCCTTGGTTGGAGTGCAATGGCGCGATCTTGGCTTACTATAGCCTCCGCCTCCCGGGTTCAAGCGATTCTCCAGGCTCAGCCTCCCAAGTAGCTGGGATTATAGGCACCCACCACCATGCCCGGCTAATTTTCTTTTCGTATCGGGCTTTCACCACGTTGGCCAGGCTGGTCTGGAACTCCTGAGCTCAAGTGATCCACCCACTTCAGCCTCCCAAAGTGCTAGGATTACAGGCGTGAGCCACCATTCCCAGCCTGTTGATGTTTTTTTGATCTGTGTTCTTCTGTGTACAGTGTAAGCCATTTGTGGGCTGATTTCTTTCGCAATTCTTCCTCTTAGTGAAAAGTAAAGCAGTTTAGATCATGTTGAATGAGAAACTGAAATTTAGAAATGTAAACATAGGACACAATGTCAGAGTATCACCAGGTGCCATTTTGGTTGATATTTTATAAGTAGGGAGGTATTTTTCTGTTTACTTTTTATAGGGATTTTGACTCCCTCCACCCCTTTTTCCTTTTGTCACCTTGGTATATTCTGCCAGAAAACTGGTATCAGAATGTCATTGCTTCTGATTGATTTATTTCTGCCATGACTGCTGAAGCCCATTGTCAAGTATAATTAACTAGTCTAATAGGTATCCAGTTTCTGATATTAATTGATAATGTGTACTTACATGTTAGTGTTGAATATCAAAATTGTATGTTTTGCTTGTTAATGTCTCTGGGCTTTTTTAGGTTAATTTAAAACTCTTCTGATTAATACCTTTGCTCAAATATGTGCTACCTAATAGCTATTAAATATTTTATTTGCCTGTTTTTCTTTGATAATAAAGTGGAAACTATAGCCTTTGAAGTGAACAACAGAGATAATACCAGGACAGCCAGCAAACTGGGGAGAGGGAAGGTGGTAATTTTATCCTTTAAATTGTTCTCTCCTAGAATTTTATTTATTTATTTTTTTGAAACAGAGTCTTGCTCTGTCGCCCAGGCTACAGACCAGCGTAGAGCAGTGGCGTGATCTTGGCTCACTGCAGCCCTCGCCTCCCAGGTTCAAGCGATTCTCCTGCCTCAGCCTCCTGGGTCACTAGGATCACAGGCGTATGCCACTACGCCCAGATAATTTTTGTATTTTTAGTAGAGAGGGTTTCCCCATGTTGGCCAGGCTGGCCTTGAACTCCTGGCCTCAAGTGATCCTCCTGCCTTGGCCTCCCAAAGTTCTGAGATTACAGACGTGAGCCACTGCCCAGCTCTCTCCTAGAATTTTGGAGTATTCTTACTTGACATAAAGAAGGGAACAAGAGCTGGGCGTGGTGACTCATGCTTGTAATGCCAGCACTTTGGGAGGCCAAGACAGGTGGATGACCTGATGTTAGGAGTTCCAGACCAGCTTGTCGAAACCCTGTCTCTACAAAAATTACAAAAATTAGTGGGGTGTGGTGGTGTGCTCGTGTAATCCCAGGTACTAGGGAGGCTGAGTCAAGAGAATCACTTGAACTCAGGAGGCGGAGGTTGCAGTGAGCTTAGATTGCACTACTGCACTCCAGCCAGGACAACAGAGCAAGACTCCGTCTCAGAAAAAAGAAAAGGGAACAAGAAAACTAAAGTTAATCAGTTTATTTTTCCCTATTCTTTTTGTTTGCTGGGTTTCCTTGATCAAGGACAAAAGTATACTTCAAGAATATACTCTTTCCTGATGGCCAGGTAGAGAGGGAATCTTTGTTTTTCTGAGCTCCAGACCCAGCCCAGAGAGACTGAATGAAACACCACCGATGGTGTTTCCTAGAGGAAACCCTAAGAAGCCCGTTTCCCCTATTGCACCTCACTTCTCTGCCCTTTCCCATCTAAATAGAGTGTTTAATTTTCGTGTTTATCCTGTTTTGTTCATATCTCTTATAAACTTCTATTCTGTTACTGTTTTCTATTTGAAGTGAACATTTTTCCCTCAACTGCTCCGTCTTGTTAAACTGTCTCCATTTTTCTTTATCTTCTTGTGAAATTTCAGTCTGTTTATTTGTAATGGTTGTATTCAGTATGTATTAATTTACAAATATCTAATTCCTGGAAAGTCTCTCTGTTGGAATCTGAGGAAGACATTGGCAAAAAGAGAGGAAGGTAGGTCTGTTGTAGGGAGTTCAGCATATTCTTATTATTTACCTTGTATACTTAATTGAGCAATATGGAAATAATCCAGAATAAGCTATCCGAAAAGATTAGAGATGTTGGTTGGGGGTGGGCAAACGGGAGGTGAGCAAAGGAAGTTGGCGGGAGGGAATGGAAAGAGGGTTTTTTGTTCTTGTTTGTTTGTTTTTAGGATATTTAATTAGAGTATATTAACCCTTTTTTTTTTTTCGAGATGGAGTTTCGCTCTTTTGCCCAGGCTGGAGTGCAGAGGCGGGATCTCAGCTCTCTGCAACCTCCGCCTCCCGGGTTGAAGTGATTCACCAGCCTTAGCCTCCCAAGTAGCTGGGACTACAAGTGCGTGCCACAACATCTGGCTAATTTTTGTATTTTTAGTAGAGACGGGGTTTCACCATGTTGGCCAGGCTGGTCTTGAACTCCTGACCTCAGGTGATCCGCCCACCTCAACCTCCCAAAGTGCTGGGATTATAGGTGTGAGCCACCATGCCAGCTATTTTTGTATTTTTAGTAGAGACGGGGTTTCACCATGTTAGCCAGGCTGGTCTCAAACTTCTGACCTCAGGCGACCCTCACTGCAACCTTTGCCTCCTGGGTTCAAGCGATTCGCCTGTCTCAGCCTCCCTAGTAGCTGGGATTACAGATACGTGCCAACATGCCTAGCTAATTTTTGTATTTTTAGTAGACACGAGGTTTTACCATGTTGGCCAGGCTG
Source organism: Macaca thibetana thibetana (assembly GCF_024542745.1). Classification (NCBI taxonomy): domain Eukaryota; kingdom Metazoa; phylum Chordata; class Mammalia; order Primates; family Cercopithecidae; genus Macaca; species Macaca thibetana. Next base: position 123,627,570 of record NC_065578.1, read on the forward strand.
GTCTTTAACTCCTGACCGCAAGTGATCTGCCCATCTTGGCCTCCCAAAGTACTGGGATTATAGGCGTGAGCCACCGTGCCTAGTCTGAAATATGTTCATTTTAACCCAGCAAAATTCATTGCTTTTTCAAGATAGATAGGACCAGATTTGGAAATAGAATTAGTAGGTGGCTATCTACTAAAAATTTCAGGTGCCTCTTGGCCATGGGTAGCTTATTCAGGAAACCCAAGTCTTTTAAGGAAGGACTTGGATTTTTTTCATAATTTCAAAGAACGTTTTTGTGCCAGGGGATACATATTTGAGGTCTGAGAACCATGAAACTTGTTTTGTAGGACTAGAAGCAAAAGTTGACTAGAGGGAAATGTAGAGTAGAGTTATTTTAATTTAACCCCCTCATTTTCCAAATTGGGAAACTGAGGTAAAGATGTTGCATAAAGGCTATATGTTACATATATATATATATATATATATACTTTTTTTTTTTTTTTTTTTGAGATGGAGTCTTGCTTTGTCCCTCAGGCTGGAGTGCAGTGGCATGATCTCAGCTCACTGCGACCTCCGTCTCCCGGGTTCAAGTGATTCTGCTGCCTCAGCCTCCCGAGTAGCTGGGATTACAGGCGCACACCACCACGCCTGGCTACTTTTTGTATTTTTAGTAGAGACAGGGTTTCACCATGTTGGCCAGGCTGGTCTCGAACTCCTGACCTTGTAATCCACCTGCCTCAGCCTCCCAAAGTGCTGGGTTGATTACAGGCATGAGGCACTGTGCCCGGCCATGAAGGTTAATCTTAATATGTTGCTCATTCTTTTTTTTTGAGACAGAGTTGCACTCTTGTTGCCCAATCTGGAGTGCAGTGGTGCGATCTTGGCTCACTGCATCCTCCTCCTCCTCCTGAGTTCAAGTGATTCTCCTGTCTCCCTAGTAGCTGGGATTATAGGCACGCGCCACCATGGCTGGCTAATTTTTGTATTTTTAATAGAGATGGGGTTTCTCCATGTTGGGTCAGGCTCTTCTTGAACTCCTGACTTCAGGTGATCCACCCGCTTCGGCCTCCCAAAGTGCTGGGATTACAGGTATGCGCCACTGTGCCTGACCGGCTCATTCTTTGATACACTGCTTTTAGTTGGCTATTAGCTGAGGTGACCCCAGGACTGGTAGATCAAATTGCTTTCAAGCTTTTGTTTCTAGGCGCATCCTTGCACTTCTGACTCTTTCCTAGAGGAGGCTTAGGAAAGATTTACACCAGCTAAGAAACAGAATTTAGCTTTTCTCTGAGATGTGTCTTGGTTTTCTTCTTCTTCTTTTTTTTTTTTTTTTTTTTTTTTGAGATGGAGTCTTACTGTGTCGCCTAGGCTGGAGTGCAGTGGTGCAGTCTTGGCTGACTGCAAGCTCCACCTCCTGCTTTCAAGAGATTCCCCTGCCTCAGCCTCCTGAGTATCTGGGATTACGGGCACATACCACCACGCCCGGCTAATTTTTGTATTTTTAGTAGAGACGGAGTTTCACCATGTTAGCCTGGATGGTCTCGATCTCCTGACCTCGTGATCCGCCCGCCTTGGCCTCCCAAAGTGCTGAGATTACAGGTGTGAGCCACCACGCCCGGCTGACTTGGTTTTAATTGGCTTGATCCAGTCATTATTGAGGATGTTGTGATGGTACACTTTTTTTTTTTAAACACACTTCCTTAGAGCTATGTGTTCAGCAGTACTTCTCAGGAGGCAGGTTGACATTTCGAGAGTATTTTCAATTGAAGAATAATTTGTGTCTCCCACCTGCAGGCGTATAGAGTGTCTTTCAGTATTGCAAGTTAACTAGGACCAGAGAGATTGCCTCAGATAGTCCAGCAAATGACTGGGTAGATTTTGTTTTTGTTCTATTATGTTGTAAGGAGTTTTGCTTTCTTTTTCCCCAGGCCAACACAGAGTCTTGCTCTGTTGCCCAGGCTGGAGTGCAGTGGCATGATCCCATCTCACTGCAGCCTTTGCCTCCTGGGTTCAAGTAATTCTGCCTCAGCCTTTCTAGTAGCTGGGATTACAGGCACGTACCACCATGCCTGGCTAATTTTTTTTTTTTTTTTGAGATGGAGTTTTGCTCTTGTTGCCCAGGCTGGAGTGCAATGGCATGATCTCAGCTCACCGCAACCTCTGCCACCCAGGTTCAAGTGATTCTCCTGCCTCAGCCTCCTGAATAGCTGGGATTACAGGTATGCGCCACCATGCCTGGCTAATTTTGTATTTTTGGTAGAGACGGGGTTTCTCCATGTTGGTCAGGCTGGTCTCGAACTCCTGACCTCAGGTGATCCGCCCACCTCAGCCTCCCAAAGTGCTGGGATTACAGGCGTGAACCACCATGCCCAGCCTGTATTTTTAGTAGAGACAAGGTTTCACCATGTTCGCCAGGCTGGTCTTGAACTCCTAACCTTGTGATCTGCCTGCCTTAGCCTTCTAAAGTGCTGGAGTTACAGGCGTGAGCCACCGCAACTGGCCTGCATTTTTTTTTTTCTTTCTTTTTTCTGAGATGGAGTCTTGCTCTGTTGCCCAGGCTGATTGATGTGCAGTGGCGCAATCTCAGCTCACTGCAATCTCTGCATCCTGAATTCAAGAGATTCTTGTGCCTCTGCCTCCCAAGTAGCTGGGATTATGGGCATCTGCCACCATGTCTGGCTAGTTTTTGTATTTTTAGTAGAGATGGGGTTTTGCCATGTTAGCCAGGTTGATCTTGAACTCCTGACCTCAGGTGATCTGCCTGCTTCCGCCTCCCAAAGTGCTGGGATTACAGGTGTGAGCCACTGCGTCCGGCCCCTCCCCCGCTTTTTTTTTTCTCGAGACTGGATCTCACTCTGTCACCCAGGGTGGTGTACAGTGGCATGATGATAGCTCACTGTAGCCTCAAACTCCTAGCTCAAGTGATCCTCCCACCTCAGCCTACTCAGGATTACAGGCATGGGCCACCACACTGCTATTTTTTTTTTTTTTTCTTTAAGTGGAGATAGTCTCACCATATTGCCCAGTCTGATCTCAAACTCCTGGCCTAAAGCGATCCTCCTGCCTTAGCCTCCCAAAGTGCTGGAATTACAGGCATGAGTCACCCTGCTTGGTGTGACTCTCCATCTTTATCAACCAAGAGTTCACTGAGAGTTAGCATTTTAATTCCAAAAAAGCTGCTTATCTCTTTGTGCTCTCTGTAGGAATTATTGACATACATATCTATTTTTTGAGATGGAGTCTTGCTCTGTTGCCCAGGCTGGAGTGTAGTGGCACGATCTGGGCTCACTACATACCTCCCGTCTCCTGGGTTCAAGTGATTTTCCTGCCTCAGCCTTCCAAATAGTCAGGATTACAGGCATGCGCCACCATGCCCGGCTAATTTTTTTGTAGTTTAGTAGAGATGGGTTTCGCCATGTTGACTAAGCTGGTTTCGAACTCCTGACCTCAGATGATCTATCCACCTCCGCCTCCCAAAGTGCTGGGATTACAGTCGTGAGCCACTGTGCCTGGCCTTATTGACATATTTATGTAGTAGTGTTGGTAGGTAATTAAATTGGACCTTAGGGATTGTTTCCCTATGACCTGTTTGGGCAACACTCCAGTTGTCTGAGGAATGCATATCCGGCTAGCCTCTAGCATCCCCAAATTATATGTGTATTTCAAACATTAAAGTCAGTCACACACTGCTTGTTGGTTTCTCATCAGTAGATGATGTCATTGCATCTCTGACAGAAATGCTTCTGCTCTGAAAGTGCAGGGAGAGGCTGTGCTATTAAGGCCAACTCTGTTTTGTTTCACATACTAGGGTGAGGGGAACTCATTTCAGAACTATTTGGCTGAGCACAGTGGTTTACACCTGTAGTCCCAGCACTTTGGGGGGCTGAGGCAGGCAGATTGCTTGAGCTCAGGAGTGTGAAACCAGCCTGGGTGACACAGTAAAACCCTGTCTCTACAAAAAATATAAAAATTAGCCGGGCATGGTGGTGTGTGCCTGTAGTCCCAGCTACTCTGGAGTCTGAGGGGAGAATCACTTGAACCTGAGAAGTTGAGGCTGCAGTAAGCTGTGTTCCTGCCACTGCCCTCAAGCTTGGGTGACAGAGTGAGACTTTGTCTCAATACCAAAAAAACCCAAAAAAACTTAAAAAGATATTTTGTTGGCCGGGCCCAGTGTCTCACGCCTGTAATCCCAGCACTTTGGGAGGCCGAGGCGGGCACATCATGAGGTCAGGAGATCGAGACTATCCTGGCTAACACAGTGAAACCCCATCTCCGCTGGGTGTGGGTGGTGGCAGGCGCCTGTAGTCCCAGCTACTCCCAGCTACTCGGGAGGCCAAGGGGCGAGATTGGTGTGAACCTGGGAGGAGGAGCTTGTAGTGAGCCGAGATCGCCTCAGTGCACTACAGCCTGGGCGACAGAGCAAGACTCTGTCTCAATAAAGAAAAAAAGAAAAAAAAAGGCTGGGCACGGTGTAATCCCAGCACTTTGGGAGGACGTGGCCGGCAGATCATGAGGTCGGGAGATCGAGACCATCCTGCTAACATGGTGAAGCCCCATCTCTACTAAAAATAAAAATATAAAAAAAAATTAGCCAGGCGTGGTGGCGGGCACCTGTAGTCTCAGCTACTTGGGAGGCTGAGGCGGGGGAATGGCGTGAACCTGGGAGGCGGAGGGTGCAGTGAGCCGAGATCACGCCACTGCCCTCCAGCCTGGGCGACAGAGCGAGACTCCATCTCAAAAAAAAAGAAAAAGAAAAAAAAAAAAGAGAACGTGAACAAAATATCTTTTTCTGCCCCCACACGTGGCTAATTTTTTGTGTTTTTAGTAGAGACGGGGTTTCACCGTGTTAGCCAGGATGGTCTTGATCTCCTGACTTTGTAATCTGCCTGCCTCGGCCTCCCGAAGTGCTGGGATGACAGGCGTGAGCCACTGGGCCCAGCTGACTTTGCCTTTTTTTTTTTTTCTTTTGAGACAGAGTCTGGCTCTGTGGCCCAGGCTGGAGTGCAGTGGTGGATCTCAGCTCACTGCAAGCTCCGCCTCCCAGGTTCATGCCATTCTCCTGCCTTAACCTCCAGAGTAACTGGGTCTACAGACGCCCGCCACCATGCCCAGCTATTTTTTTGTTTTTAGTAGAGACGGGGTTTCACCATGTTAGCCAGGATAGTCTCGATCTCTTGACCTCGTGATCCACCCGCTTCAGCCTCCCAAAGTGCTGGGATTACAGGTGTGAGCCACTGGTGCCCGGCCTGCCTTTTTTAAAAAAATAAAATTTGGGGCCGGGCGCGGTGGCTCAAGCCTGTAATCCCAGTACTTTGGGAGGCCGAGGCGGGTGGATCACGAAGTCAGGAGATCGAGACCATCCTGGCTAACATGGTGAAACCCTGTCTCTACTAAAAATACAAAAAACTAGCCGGGCGAGGTGGCGGGCACCTGTAGTCCCAGCTACTCGGAGGCTGAGGCAGGAGAATGGCGTAAACCCGGGAGGCGGAGCTTGCAGTGAGCCGAGATCGGGCCACTGCACTCCAGCCTGGGTGACACAGCGAGACTCCGTCTCAAAATAAATAAATAAATAAATAAAATAAAATTTGTATTTTTTTGTGGTAGTGCTCCTTGTGGAGCAGGGCTACCTTATAGGCAGTGTGTCCAGAGTAGCCTGGACATTGTATTTAGCAGAAATTGACTGGGTCGTTTTCACTTTGGCTTTTGACTTGACTGGTTCTGCTGTTCTGGAATTATTTTAGTAACATTAATGATTTCCTAGCTTATTTTCATAATTTAGAAGCTAGTTCTTTAATATTTTTGAAGTCTTGGCATCCAGGAGATATGCTGAAATTGGGAATCCCTGTTTTATAGGAGACTGTTGATTTTTGAGGGATATGGTTCCCTTTTTAAGAGAGAATCTCTTATATGTGCTGATACAGGTATGTTTCAGGTTATATAGGCATCTGAAAGTAATATGTAGTTGAGAAAGAGGGTATGAGAACATAAGACTTATTTTTAGCTTAGAATCGTCAGCAACATTTCTGGCATTTTCTTTTCATATTTTTTTTTTTCCTTATCTTTACAGTAGCATAACATGATTGTAATGAGCTTGAGTTAATGTGTGTGTTGGGAGTGTGGTGGTTTGTATGTGTGGGACTGTTGAGTAGTGGTTTACTGGGAAAAATGGGTTATTAAGCAAAGAAAATGATAGTAAAGCCATTCCTTTTCTTTAATTGTTAAATTATGTAATATACACATTAAAATATTTGTGTAGTTTAGGTAAGGAAAAATATAAATTTAAAGTTATAAAATAAGCCTATTTCCACTATCAGGAAATGGTCATCTTTTAACATTTTGGTATGTGATCTTGTGCACCTTTTCTATGTGTATAAATACATGTGAATTTGTAGATAAATGTTTTATAAAAACTTGTATTATGCTATATAATTTTTTTCCACTCAATATATTGACATCCATAAATATACGTAAAAATAATGGTTATATAGTGTTCCATTTTATGACAGCACCATGATGTATATTATGTTCCCTATTGTTCATTTAGATTATTTGAAATAATGGGATCTGTGTAATTCTAGTTATATATACACTGCTGTAATCCTTGTATATCCTTGTAATGTATATCCTTGTATATACATCTTTGTTGGCTTCACTGATTACTTAGGATAACTTAGTACTTCTTGGTCAGATTGTCCATAATGATTTTTAAGGCTTTTTGCTTTGTTTTGTTTTTTTTTTTTTTGAGACAGAGTTTCGCTATGTCGCCCAGACTGGAGTACAGTGATCCCATCTCGGCTCACTGCAGTCTCTGCCACTCAGGATCAAACGATTCTCATGCCTCAGCATCCCTGGTAGCTGGGATTGCAGGCGCTTGTCACCAGGCCCAGCTAATTTTTATATTTTTAGTAGAGATGGGGTTTTGCCACGTTGGTCAGGCTGGTCTCGAACTCCTGACCTCAAGTGATCCACCTGCCTCAGCCTCCCAAAATGCTGGGATTACAGGTGTGAGCCACCACACTCTGCCGACTTTTTGCAAGTTAGTACCAAATTGCCCTCAAGGAGCGGAAGATCCTCAAACAAAATCTACCTTGTAACTCTCGCCCAGGCTGGAGCGGAATGGTGTGATCTCAGCTCACTGCAACCTCTGCCTCCTGGGCTCAAGCAATCGTCCCACCTCAGCCTTCTGAGTAGCGCCACCACACCTGATTTTTGTGTTTTTAGTGGAGACCAGTTTTTGCCATGTGGTCTCGAACTCCTGGCCTCAAGTGATCCGCCTGATTTAGCGTCCCAAAGTGCTGGGATTACAGACATGAACCACCATGCCCAGCCTGTGCATTCTTTTTCTTTTTCTTTTTTTTTTTTTTTCCTGAGACGGAGTTTTGCTCTTGTTGCCCAGGCTGGAGTGCAATGGCGCGATCTCGGCTCACTGTAACCTCTGCCTCCCAGGTTCAAGTGATTCTCCTGCCTCAGCCTCCTGAGAAGCTGGGATTACAGGTGCTTGCTACCGTGCCCGGCTAATTTTTGTATTTTTAGTAGAGACGGGTTTTCACCATGTTGGCCAGGAGGCTGGTCTTGTGAACTCTTGACCTAAGGTGATCTCCTCGCCTCCCAAAGTGCTGGGATTACAGGTGTGAGCCACTGCGCCTGGCATTCTTTTTTAAAAGGTAAGAGTCTGGCTGCAGAGGAACCTTATACCTGAAATGTTTTGCTGTCTGAATTCACTCCAGAGTGAAATGACTTGAAGTACAAGTTTTGTGACTACTAGAATTTTTGTGTCAGAGGCTTCTCCTTCTGCCATTTTTTGAACATTTTCCTAGAATTACAAAAAAATCATTCCACATTTCACAGTATGTTGCTAGGAATCTGACCAGGTCCAATTCATAATTTTAAACTTTAGAGTTTTAAAAACATGTATGCTTATGCTGTAAGCAAATGGAACCCCAGGAGTAAGTGATAACTTTCTGTTTTTCCTCATTAGGTTTCAACTTTCTGTGCTGTGGGGTCAGCCATAAGAGAGGTAGATTTGATGTGTATCTGTGCTAAAGAAGCATGAGCTCCTTACAGTAACTAGCAGCCAACTCCTCTTCCCAATAACATTTGCAGACTTCTTGGAGTGGTAGTTCATGGTCTTCTAAGAAGGCTGTGGATGCCTTACAAGCATTATTTGACTCTAGCTCCCATATCTCACTGCCCTCTCCAAAAAAGATGTTATCCTAACCTGGAAGTATCTTTTCTCAGAAATTTTCAGTATATTATGAATCAGTGACTACCTTTTCTCTCCCTTGAAATTTTCCTGTAACTTCATGTTCATTTCCTTTTGTTTCGGTAAACCTGTCTCAACTCTTTTCCTTTTCTCTTTCTGTTGTACCTCTCATTTCCCCTGACCCTTCCTGTCCTGTAGATGGTATTTCATAATTCACAGTGATAATAATTGCTAGCATTTATAGACATTTATTGTAGATTAAGTAGAGCATTTATTATAGATTAAGCCTATACATAACTTGTTTAATTCTCATAACAACCTTAGGAGGTACATGTTGTTTCTTCCACATTTTATAGATAAGGTAGCCAGTCTGCTCTAGAGAAATTTTAACCAACCTACCCAAGGTTACCTACTTAGTAAATGTTTTTTTTTTTTTTTTTTGAGACAACGTTTTGCTCCATCACCCGGGCTAGAGTGCAGTGCTGTGATCTCAGCTTACTGCGACTTCCACCTCCTGGGTTCAAGCAATTCTTGTGCCTTAGCTTCCAGAGTAGCTGTGACTACAGGTGAGTGCCACCACGCCCAGCTAAGTTTTGTATTTTTGGTAGAGACGGGATTTCTCCATGTTGGCCAGGCTGGTCTTGAGCTCTTGGCCTCAAGTGACTCACCCACTAGGCCTCCCAAAGTGCTGGGATTACAGGCTTGAGCCATTGTGTGCAGCTGTAAATGTTAAATCTAGTATTCAAACCTAGCAAACCTAGGTGTTCTGATTTCTTTTTGTTTCTTCTTCTTCTTTTTTTTTTTTTTTTTTTTGGTTTTCCCTGGGATATAGATTTTCAGGTGTTCTGATTTCAGAGCCTGCATTCCTACCCACTGTGCTGCTGCTCCCCTCACTAATTTGAAAGTCTGTGTGTGAACTAACTTTACTTAAAACCGGGTTAAATATTTGTTGTTACTGTCTGAACCAAGAGTCCTTGGGTTGAAGGAGAGGGTAGTACAGAAGGGAACTTCTCCTTCTGACTTTAGCCTTCCTAAATCAACAAAATTCTGAGCTCCTTTGTGTACAGTAGGTGGAATTATTGTTCATTCTTTCAGAAGCATTTTGATTTTATTAATGTATTAATTTATTTATGTATTTTGAGACAGGGTCTTGTTCTGTCACCCAAGCTGGAGTGCAGTGGCACAATCATAGCTCACTGCAGCCTTGACCTCCCAGGCCCAAGCCATCTTCCCACCTCAACCTCGCAAGTAGCTGGGGCTACAGATGTGTACCACCATGTCCAGCTAATTATCTTTTCTTTCTCTTTTTTTTTTTTTTTTTTTTTTGAGATGGAGTCTTGTCCAGGCTGCAGTGCAGTGTTATGATCTTAGCTCACTGCAACCTCCACCTCCTGGGTTCAAGCGATTCTCCTGCCCCAGACTTGCAAGTAGCTGGGATTACAGACACATGCCACCACGTCTGGCTAATTTTTGTATTTCTTTATAGAGATGAGGTTTCAGCATGTTGGCCAGGCTGGTCTTGAATTCTTGGCCTCAGGTGATCCACTGCCCACTTTGGCCTCCCCAAGTGGTGGGATTACAGGTGTGAGCCACTGCGCCTGGCAGTGTTAAAATTGTTAATGTCTTGTTACAAAGACAAAAAGGTATTTTCTATGCTAGTGAGAACCTTAACATCTATAAAACTGTGAAACTGCACTTTCAAGTATCAGACTTGAAAGTTTCTGCTCCTCTAGAATACTGGCATTGCCTAATTCAGAACAAAGGTAATCTCACTGAAAGAAAGGTACTTTCATATTCTTTTTACAAATGATGTTGATGAGTGTTGCTAGAGGAACAGTGTTGTTAATTTCCTTGAGAGGACCTGAAGGAGGACAACTATACCCTTAATCCTATCAGTGAAAATGAAACATTTCCTTGTCTCAAGGAAAAGGAGGGGGTACCTTGAGGGAAGAATATATGTGTTCATGTTGTCCATTAGCAAATCTGAGATTTAGTTAGTTTGTTAGAGCATTCTAGTTCCATTGGTGCTTTATTGTTCCAGCTGCTTTCTAGTTGGCCAGGAAATTAAAAACCAAAGATGAGGCCGGGCTCAGTAGCTCACACCTGTAATCCCAGCACTTTGGGAGGTCAAGGTGGGTGGATCACAAGGTCAAGAGATCTAGATCATCCTGGCCAACATGGTGAAATCCCGTCTCGACTGAAAATACAAAAATTAGCTGGGCGTGGTGGTGCGCACCTGTAGTCCCAGCTACTTGTAAGGCTGAGGCAGGAGAATTGCTTGAACCTGGGAGGTGGAGGTCGCAGTGAGCCGAGATCGTGCTGCTGCACTCCAGCCTGGCACCAGAGTGAGACTCTAACTCAAAAAAAAAAAAAAGCCAAAAATGATTCAGAAGAAAGTTTTGAATTAGGGATCATGAATGTGGGTTCTAGTTTTGGCTCTTATCACTGCCTATGCTTTGATTTTGAGCCCATTCCTTAACCTCTTCCCCTGTGTTCTTATAATAAAAGGGATTAGGCTAAAAGTTAGACTAACAATCTCTTTCTGAATGATTTTGTTCTGATATAAGTGGTTATTGACTTGTAATAAGTAGTTTTGGCTTGAAAATTGGAAAGTAGGCTAGGCACAATGGCCCACGCCTGCAATCCCAGCACTTTGGGAGGCTGAGGTGGGCAGATCACTTGAGGTCAGGAGTTCGAGACCAGGCTGGCCAACATGGCAAAACCCTGTCTCTACTAAAAATACAAAAATTAGCCGGGTGTGGTGGGGCACACCTGTAATCCCAGCTACTTGGGAGGCCAAGACAGGGGAATCACTTGAGCCCAGGAGGCAGAGGTTTCAGTGAGCTGAGATCATACCAGTGCACTCCAGCCTGGATGATAGAGCAAGACTCTCATCTCAAAAAAAAAAAGAAGAAGGGCTGAGTGCAGTGGCTCACGCCTGTAATCCCAGCACTTTGGGAGGCTGAGGCGGGCGGATCACTTGCATTCAGGAGTTCGAGACCAGCCTGACCAACATGGTGAAACGCCATCTCTACAAAAAATACCAAAAAAATTAGCCGGGCATTGTGGTACATGACTGTAATCCCAGCTACTTGGGAGGCTGAGGCAGGAGAATCTCTTGAATCTGGGAGGTGGAAGTTGTGGTGAGCCGAGATTGCACCATTGCACTCCAGTCTGGGTGACAAGAGCGAAACTCCATCTTAAAAAAAAAAAGAAACAAATTTGGAAAGTAGGCCTTGTGTCGTGGCTCATGCTTCTAATCCCAGTATTTTGGGAGGCCGAGGTGGGAGGATCGCTTGAGCCCAGGCATTCAAGACCAGCTTGGGCAACATAGCTGAACCCTGTCTTTTTTTTTTTTTTGAGACGGAGTCTTGCTCTGTCGCCCAGGCTGGAGTGCAGTGGCCGGATCTCAGCTCACTGCAAGCTCCACCTCCCAGGTTCACGCCATTCTCCTGCCTCAGCCTCCCGAGTAGCTGGGACTACAGGCACCCGCCACCTCGCCTGGCTAGTTTTTTTGTATTTTTTAGTAGAGACGGGGTTTCACCGTGTTAGCCAGGATGGTCTTGATCTCCTGACCTCACGATCCGCCCGTCTCGGCCTCCCAAAGTGCTGGGATTACAGGCTTGAGCCACCGTGCCCGGCCTGAACCCTGTCTTTACATATTCTTTCCTTTTTTTTTTTTTATTTTTCCCCGAGATGGGGTCTCCCTATGTTGCCCAGGCTGGTCTCAAAACCCTGGGCTCAATTAATCCGTCCGTCTTGGCCTCCCAAAGTACTGGGATTATAGATGTGAGCCACTGTGCTCAATGCCTGTCTCTGTTTTTATTTATTTTGTTTTTTTGAGACAGAATGTCACTCTGTTGCCCAGGCTGGAGTGCAGTCGCGCGATCTCTGCTCATTGCGATCTCCGCCTCCCAGGTTCAAGCAATTCTCCTGCCTCAGCCTCCTGAGTAACTAGAATTACAGGTGGGTGTCATCACGCCCGGCTACTTTTTTGTATTTTTAGTAGAGACGGGGTTTCACCTTGCTAGCTAGGATGATCTCGATCTCCTGACCCTGTGATCTGCCTGCCTTGGCCTTCCCGAATGCTGAGATTACAGGCATGAGCCACCATGCCTGGCTTGCCTGTCTCTATTTTAAAAAAGTCAGCTCTGGCCGGGCACGGTGGGTCAAGCCTGTAATCCCAGCACTTTGGGAGGCCGAGACGGGCGGATCACGAGGTCAGGAGATCGAGACCATCCTGGCTAACACGGTGAAACCCTGTCTCTACTAAAAAATACGAAAAACTAGCTGGGCGAGGTGGCGGGCGCCTGTAGTCCCAGCTACTCGGGAGGCTGAGGCAGGAGAATGGCGTGAACCCGGGAGGCGGAGCTTGCAGTGAGCTGAGATCCGGCCACTGCACTTTAGCCTGGGTGACAGAGCGAGACTCCGTCTCAAAAAAAAAAAAAAAAAAAAAGTCAGCTCAGATTAAGAAGTTTGATTATCCAGACTTGTTTTATTTTCTTCTGTGGTATTTTTTTCCTTTACTTACATTATACAATCGTCAGATGCATGTGAAGTAGAGAGAATAGTATAATGAGCTTCCATGTACTTATCACCTAGCTTTTTTTTTTTTTTTTTAAAGACAGGGTTTTGCTCTTTCGCCCAGGCAGGAGTGTGATGGTGTGGTGTGATCTCGGCTTACTGCAACCTCCGTTCCCTGGATTCAAGCGATTCTCCTGCCTCAGCCTCCAAGTATTTGGGATTACAGGCGCCCGCCACCTTGCCCAGCCAATTTTTTTGTGTTTTTAGTAGAGATGGGGTTTCACCATGTTGGCGATTCTGGTCTCGAGCTCCTGACCTCAGGTGATCCACTTGCCTTGGCCTTCCAAAGTGCTGGGATTACAGGCGTGAGCCAGTGTGCCTGGCCTATCACCTAACTTTGATAGCAGCATTTTGCCAATCTTCTTGCATCTATACTTCATTTTTCTACCTCTACCTTCCTGGAATATTTTAAAGCAAGCCCAGTCCTCATGGGATTTCATTCCTAAATACTTCAGAACGTATCAATACACTTAAGGAATCTTTTAGAGGTGAGGATGGGAGAGTATAATATAACTACAATAGTAGTGTCACATCTATAAAATTAATATTTAACTTTTCTTCTCAAAGCTCTTTTCTCAGAAATGTCTTTTTATGGTTTATTTTTTTCTAATCAGCACTCAAACAGGTTTCGCACATTATATTTGGTTATTTCTCTCTGAAATCCTTAATTAAAATAGTTTCCAAACCCTGTAGTATTTTTTGAGGGACAAATGAGATATATTTGTAAGTTTCCAAAGTGTTTATACAAACATAAGTTGTTCGGTCATAGGAGAGAAATAACGTTTCTAAAAATATATCAGCATTGCAGTTTAGTGTTAATAGTCAGCATTAAAGAGAAATGAGAGAATGTGGAGATGCCTGAGTGATGGAGAAAAAAGCAGGAATAATTTGGCATTGAACCGAGGCTGAGATATATTAAAATTGAGCCAGTGTGGAGAAGCTGGCCTAGGACCTTCTCTGTAGCATTTATAGCCAAGCTATCAGCATTTATAGCCAAGCTATCACCTATATACCCACCCTTGGATAATAGGTTCTCCTCTCTTATCGTACATGCCACACTTCCAAGTGTGGACTGATGATAATAAAGACATTCAAATAATGCCCTTTGAGAGTTTTGCCTTAGATGGGGGGCTGCAGGTGTCAAGATTCTCAGATAAAATATTTTCTTCTAGGGAAGAATAAACTTATAATGCTGTCTCCCTACCCAAAATGATAATGATATATATAAATCATGGGTATGGATTCCAAAATGATAATGTATACCTACAGTATTTTTCACAAGGACACTAGAAAACATTTTCTGTTGAACAGTATTCTGGTTTTATCCATAGGGATGAATCTCATTCTCTTTAAAAATTGTCTGGCTAACAGCCAGGTGCAGTGGTGCAGGCTGATAGTCCCAGCGACTCAGGAGGCTGAGGTGGGAGGATCACTTGAATCCAGGAGTTTGAGACCAGCCTAGGCAACATAGTGAGACCTCATATCTCCAAAAAAGAATAATAGCAAAAAAAAGCAAAATCAGCTGGGCATGGTGGTATACGCCTGTAGTCCCCACCACTCAGGTGGCTGAGGTGGGAGCATCACTTGAGCCTGGAAGGTAGGGGCTGCAGTGAGCAGAGAGATTGCACCACTCTACTCCAGCCAGGGTGACATTGTGAGACCGTGTCTCAAAGGAAAAAAAAAATTAATATATGTGTGTGTGTGTGTGTGTGTGTGTGTATATATATATATATATTTTTTTTCCTTTTTTTGGATTTAAAATAGGTATGATATTTTTCTCTTCTGTTCCTTGGTAGGTTGGATCTCTGATGTATGCCACAGGGGCAAAACTTTAGGCAAGGAAGAGAGTAGTAGGTCTTGTGTCCTGATTCTGCTCCTCTCTTTGTCACTTGGTCAGAGTATTTATTACTTAGACTCTAATAGCATCATCATTCTGCGTACTCTTGGAATTAGTCCCAGTTTTGCAGTCGCAGATAGCTAAGCAGTTGGCACCAAAATTCCATGGAGCAACATCTTCTTATCTTTATTCTAGGTACTTTGCAAGAGTGTAGCAGCCCTAGAGCTACATGTTTGTGTGATAAAACTAGGAAAGGTAGCAAAGTAGAACTTTTTAGGGAGTAAGAAAGCTTCAAAGCCACTCTACATTGAAATTACTTATCTGCTTTTTTTCCCTTGTTTAACTTTATTCAGTGACTTTTTGCATACAGAGGAGCTTACTTTCTGGGTGGTAACTACGAGACTAGAAGCAGATGCTGGCTATTGGTTCTCCCTGGTCTCTTCTAAACCCTTTCCTCTGGGTTAAAAGAGGAGAGGATAGGCCAGGCGCTGACCAAAGAGTCTAGAATCAGCATTTTTATTCTCAACTGAAAGCATGCAGAGTACCTCATTGAGAATCAGATTCCATAGTTGTTAGTGTGTACAAGCATGTGGGTATGTTGGGGGATGGGACAGCTGAGGGTTTTGGCAGGAACCGTGTTCTTTGAGATGATGATTAGAATTTCACGAAGGTCTATGTAAATTGGAAATTAAACCTTGCTGTGAGCCTAACTTTGCTCTTGTGGGCACGGTGGCTCATGCCTGTAATCCCAGCACTTTGGGAGGCCAAGGCAGGTCGATCACGAGGTCAGGAGTTCAAGACCAGCCTGGCCAAGTTGGTGAAACCCTGTCTCTTCTAAAAAATGCAAAAACTGGCCATGCGCAGTGACTCACACCTGTAATCCCAACACTTTGGGAGGCCGAGGCGGGTGGACCACCTGAGGTGAAGAGTTCGAGACCAGCCTGGCCAACGTGGTGAAACCCCATCTCTGCTAAAAATATAAAAATCAGCCAGGCGTGTGGTGGGCGCCTGTAATCCCAGCTACTCGTGAGGTTGAAGCAGGAGAATTGCTTGAACCCGGGAGAAGGAGGTTGCAGTGAGCCCAGATCGCACCATTGCACTCCAGCCTGGGTGACGAGCAAAACTCCGTCTCAAAAAGAAAAAAAAAGGCCGGGTGTGGTGGCTCACGCCTGTAATCCCAGCACTTTGGGAGGCTGAGGCAGGTGGATCACGAGGTCAGCAGATCGAGACCATCCTGGCTAACACGGTGAAACCCCGTCTCTACTAAAAATACAAAAAATTAGCCAGACGTGATGGCACACGCCTGTAATCCCAGCTACTCAGGAGGTTGAGGCAGGAGAATCGCTTGAACCCAGGAGGTGGAGTTCACAGTGAGCCGAGATCGTGCCATTGCACTCCAACCTGGGCGACAGAGCGAGACTCTGTCTCAAACAAACAAAAAAAAAAACGGGCGGCAGAGCAAGACTCCATCTAAAAAATAAAAATAAAAAAAAAGGGACAGGTGCGGTGGCTCATGCTTGTAATCCTAGCACTTTGGGAGGCTGAGGTGGATGGATCACTTGAGGTCAGAAGTTTGAGACCAGCCCGGCCAACATGGTGAAACCCCACCTCCACTAAAAACACAAAAATTAGCTGGATGTGGTGGGAGGCACCTGTAATCCCAGCTACTCGGGAGGCCGAGGCAGGAGAATCACTTGCAGTGAGCTGAGGTCATGCCACTACACTCCAGCTTGGGAAAAAAAGAAAAAAGTGATATTTCCCAGAGGAAATATGAATATTTGAGTAAGAAAGGGGGCTAGAATAAAAATGGAATATGCACAAGGCCTATGTGAGTATGGAGAAGGAGAGAGGGACATATAAAATTGCTATCCAAAAGGATCTGGTATCACTGAGCAAGAGGCAGGAGTTTACACTCATGTTTAGTTTGACTCAAACTCTGATGCCTTCAGTGTGCTTGATAGAGATGTGAATGTGTGATACACTCTTATGATTGTGTGTGTGTGTTGTTTTTTTTTTTTTCCTCCTAGCAGCATCTGGAATCAAGAGACCTGTGGCACCTGAGGTGAGTTTCATATTGATACAATGGTTACTAAAACTTTTAATTCTGGGATAGAAGGAACCTGTTTATGACATTTTTATTTTTTATCTACTTAGGTCTTGGAAGCTAAACAGGATTCTTACATCTCATTGGTAGGCTAGAAATTATGCAACTCAACTTTTATTGTAGTTTATTTTAAATATTAACAATATCTCACATTTATTGAGCATTTTAAATGTACCAAATGCAACGTGTACCAAAAAGTAAATATGGTACCTAAGTGCCCTTTAAGATATTCTTATTTAATCCTGCAAACAACTACAGTGAGGCAAATACTGTTATCTGTTTTACAGATGAAGAAAGTGAGGATTACATAGTTATTAAATGGGATTAGTAAAGCTGGGATTCAAACCCAGGCAGTCTGACACTAAAGCTCACTTTCTTAGTTTTGCTGTTATGACCTCCTGATTACATACCTTCGATGAATATGAAGAACTTCTTTGAGCTATGCAGAAACTATTAGTTTCCCAAGTTTCTGTTTTTTGTCCAGAATATCATCAGTTTGCTCAACTTTCTTCCCATGGAGTATTTCCTAACCCTCTTCTCACTTCTTGCCTCTCCCCTGGGTTTTGTGAAATGGGCCTCAGAATGCAGGCCCTTTTGACCTGGGACTTGAAGCTCTCTCTCAGAACATCTTCCAGCATCTGTCAGGTGATATACTGAGAGTTTTCTGGTACTAAGGGCCTTGGCTGAAGGAATAGAACTTGAATATCAGGTCTTAAGATTGGGACATCCAGCCAGTCACGGTAGCTCGTGCTTGTAATCCTAACACTTTGGGAGGCTGACGTGGGAGGATTGCTTGAGGCCAGGAGATCGAGACAGGCCTTTGCAACATAGTGAGACCCGGGTTCTACAAAAAATAAAACGTTAGCCAAGTGCACACCATAGTCCCAGCTACTTGGGATTGCTTGAGCCCAGGAGGTTGAGGCTGCAGTGAGCCATTATCACACCACTGCCCTCTAGCCTGTGTGACAGAGACAAGACCCTGTCTCAAAAAAAACCTGTGACATCCTGTTTCCACTGGTCTCTCAGCCTTCTGGCTTATTAACTTAATGCGTATTGATATCATGAAGAGTAATTTCATCTGTTGCTCTGGCATCTTGGCTCTTAGGGATAACGTTCTAGCTTTCTAGACTGCTGTACTGGTTTACTCCTTCTCTTCTTTCTTGCCTTTTTTTTTTTTTGAGATGGAGTCTTGCTCTGTTGCCCAGTGTGGAGTACAGTGGCTGGGCTTGATCTTGGCTCACTGTGTCCTTCGCCTCCCAGGTTCAGGCAGTTCTCCTGCCTCAGCCTCCTAAGCAGCTGGGATTACAGGTGCACGCCACCATGCTCGCCTAATTTTTGTATTTTTAGTAGAGACAGGGTTTCACCCTGTTGACCAGGCTGGTTTTGAACTCCTGACCTCAGGTGATCCCCCCTGCCTTGGCCTCCCAATGTGTTGGGATCACAGGTGTGAGCCACTGCACCTGGCCTCTTTTCTTTTCTTTTTTTTGTTGAGACAGAGTCGAACCCTGTTGCCCAGGCTGGAGTGCAGTGGTATGATCTTGGCTCACTGCAACCTCTGCCTCCTGGATTCAAGTGATTCTCCCGCCTCAGCCTCCTGAGTAGCTGGGATTACAGACGCATGCCACCACATCAGGCAAATTTTTTGTATTTTAGTTGGAGATGGAGATTCACCATGTTACCCAGTCTGGTCTCAAACTGCTAGGCTGAAATGATCCTCCCCACTTGGCCTTCTGAGTAGCTGAGATTACAGGTGCACGCCACAGCACCCAGCTATGTTTCTTTTTTTTTTTTTTTTTTTTTTTTTTTTTTTTGAGACGGAGTCTCGCTCTGTCGCCCAGGCTGGAGTGCAGTGGCGCGATCTCGGCTCACTGCAAGCTCCGCCTCCCGGGTTCACGCCATTCTCCTGCCTCAGCCTCCCAAGTAGCTGGGACTACAGGCGCCCACAACCGCGCCCGGCTAATTTTTTGTATTTTTAGTAGAGACGGGGTTTCACCGTGGTCTCGATCTCCTGACCTTGTGATCCGCCCGCCTCAGCCTCCCAAAGTGCTGGGATTACAGGCGTGAGCCACCGCGCCCGGCCTATCTCCCTCCCTCCCTCCCTCCCTCCCTTCCTTCCTTCCTTCCTTCCTTCCTTCCTTCCTTCCTTCCTTCCTTCCTTCCTTCCTTCCTTCCTTCCCTTTCTTTTCTTTCTTTTCTTTTTCTTTTCTTTTCTTTTCTTTTCTTTTCTTTTCTTTTCTTTTCTTTTCTTTTCTTTTCTTTTCTTTTCTTTTCTTTTCTTTTCTTTCTTTTCTTTCTTTTTTTTTTCCTGAGAGAGTCTCGCTTTGTCACCCAGGCTGGAATGCAGTGGTGCAATCTCACTGCAACCTCCCCCTCCCAGTTTCAAGCAATTCTCTGTCTCAGCCTCCCGAGTAGCTGGGATTACAGGTGCCCACTACCGTGCCTGGATAATTTTTGTGTTTTTAGTAGAGACAGGGGTTTCACCATCTTGGCCAGGCTGATGTTGAACTCCTGACCTCGTGATCCACCCGCCTCAGCCTCCCAAAGTGCTAGGATTACAGGCGTGAGCCACCGCACCCGGCCATCACCCAGCTATGTTTCTGCTAGTATTTAAAAATACTCACCTTTGGTTGGGTGCAGTGGCTCATACCTGTGCAGAGTCTCAAAAAAATAAAGAATAAAAATATTCACTTTTATTTTCTGTGTCTTCTGAGGACCAAAGGGAAAATATGTGTCCTTTGGAGTTTTCTTCTGTGATATTTTAGCCACTTAATTCATTGGGAACCAACATTATAGCTGTATATTTGTGTGGGATAGATCTTCTGAAGGTTTTGTAAAATGTTTTTAATCTAGAAAGAGTATATTGTTTCAGTTTATTTTGATACATCATTGTGGTAGCTATTTGGTATCTTACATGGGAATTTGTATTATAATCTTGACTCTTCTTCTAGGTGCCTTATGCCTCTGGCATGCCCATCAAGAAAATAGGCCATCGAAGTGTTGATTCCTCAGGAGAGACAACATACAAAAAGGTGTGTCTGGATGGAACCTTCTCATCTTACTCCAGGAGCTCAGCAGCTTACTCTGGGAACTCAGTCTCCTTGAAATTACTCTCTACATACTGACTGTCCTGTTTCTTGGTATCCTAAGCTTTTGCGCGTAATACAGCTTAGACTTTAGAATTTATTTCTCAAAGGGTAAATTGTCTCCTTTGTGTATATGAATGTTTAAATGAGAATTTTTTTGGCTGGGCACGGTGCCCCAGGTCTGTAATCCCAGCACTTTGGGAACCCGAGGCAGGCAGATCATTTTAGGCCAGGAGTTCAAGACCAGCCTGGCCAACATGATCTAACTCTGTCTCTACTAAAAATACAAAAATTAGCCAGGTGGCATACGCTTGTGGTCCCAGCTACTCGGGATGTTGAGGCAGGAGAATCGCTTGAACCTGGGAGGTGGAGGTTGCAGTGAGGTCAGATTGTGCCACTGCACTCCAGTCTTGGTGACAGAACGAGACTCCATCTCAAAAAAAAAAAAAATTTTTTTTAGTGAACAAATCTGGCTTTGGTTGCTATTTTACTGAGCTGAAGAAACTGGGTTTCCCTGTTAGGTGTAAATATGTAAGAAGGCCGTGAAAACCATTCTTATCTTACCATAGGGAGCCATGTCTCTCGCAGTCTTTCTGTCTTTTTCTCCATTGCTGGATATATATCAATAGAGGGCCAGGTCCCAGCCCAGCCTGTTTATACAAATATAGGCAATAGGTCAGATTTTTTTTCCTCTTTAATTTTTTTTAGAGCCAGGGTGTCAATCTGTCACCCAGGCTGGATTGCAGTGGCATGATCATAGGCAGGTAGCAGGAGGCTTCTGTAACCTCCGACTCCTTGGCTCAAGTGATCTTCCTGCCTCAACCTCCTGAGTAGCTGGGACTACAGGTGCACACCACCGCATGTGGATAATAAAAAATTAGTTTTATGAGATGATCTCACTGTGTCGCACAGGCTAGTGTCAAACTCCTGCCCTCAAGCATTCCTCCTGCCTAAACCTTCCAAAGTGCTGGAGTCACAGGGGTGATTGACCATGTCTTGCCTCCTTTTTTCCCCCACAAAGACAGTCATTTAGCTGGCGAATAGTACCTAGAACATCTGCTTTTTTGAGCTCTGAATATCAAATGGACTGGAAAGGAGCAGTAATAGTGAAAAAGTGGAAAGTGAGCTGGTGAAGGGAAAACAGAAGCATCCTGGATCCTTGAGGGATCCAAATTCTTGAGTTCTGGACTAATTTGCAGATGGTTTAGGCTTCCTGAGGGACAGTGTTCAGTCTCCCATTTAGCATCTGTAGTTTGTCTGATATGGGGTGTGAAGATTTCTTGGAGATATATTTCTGGCCTATGTAAATTTTGTGTTCGTTCTCTATTTCATTGTCCCAAGTAGCAGAGGTGGACTGACTCATTCTCAGTCAAGGACCTGACAGTCCCCAGAATGGGCTCTGAGGCTCATGCCAATTACTTTTACTGAGCTCTTCATTTAAAAATTTTTTTTTTTAAGAATTGGGATCTTGGCCGGGCGTGGTGGCTCAAGCCTGTAATCCCAGCATTTTGGGAGGCCGAGACGGGCGGATCAGGAGGTCAGGAGATCAAGACCATCCTGGCTAACACGGTGAAACCCCGTCTCTACTAAAAAATACAAAAACTAGCTGGGCAAGGTGGCGGGCGCCTGTGGTCCCAGCTACACGGGAGGCTAAGGCAGGAGAATGGCGTAAACCTGGGGAGGTGGAGCTTGCAGTGAGCTGAGATTCGGCCACTGCACTCCAGCCCAGGAGACAGAGCAAGACTCCGCCTCAAAAAAAAAAGAAAGAAAGAAATGGGATCTTGCATTTGGGAGGCCGAGGCAGGTGGATCACCTGAGGTAAGGAGTCCAAGACCAACCTGACCAACATGGCAAAGCCCTGTCTCTACTAAAAATACAATAATTAGCCGGGCACGGTGGCGGGCATCTGTAATCCCAGCTACTCGGGAGGCTGAGACCTGAGAATAGCTTGAACCCGGGAGGCGGAGGTTGCAGTGAGCCAAGGTTGCGCCATTGTACTCTAGCTTGGGCAACAGAGCGAGACTCTGTCTCAAAAAATAAATAAATAAATAAGAGAAATGGGATCTTGCTCTGTTGCCCAGACTAGAATGCAGTGGGTGCATTGATGGCTCACTGCAGCCTTGAACTCCTGGGCTCAAGCCATCCTCCTACCTTAGCCTCCAGAGTAACTGGGACTATAGGCCTTAGCCACCACATCTGGCTTATTTAGCTTTTTTATTTTATTTTATTTTTTTCTAGGGAGTTTTGCTCTTGCTGTCCAGGGTGGAGTGCAATGGCGCGATCTCCACTCACCACAACCTCCGCCTTCTGGGTTCAAGTGATTCTCCTGCCTCAGCCTCCCAAGTAACTGGGATTACAGGCATGCGCCACCATGCCTGGCTAATTTTGTATTTTTAGTAGAGATAGGGTTTCTCCATGTTGGTCGGGCTGGTCTTGAACTCCTGACCTCAGGTGATCTGCCTGTCTTGGCCTCCCAAAGTGCTGGGATTACAGGCGTGAGTCACAGCACTCGACCATTTAGCTCTTTTTTTTTTTTTTTTTTTTTTGAGACGGAGTCTTGCTCTGTCGCCTAGGCTGGAGTGCAGTGGCGCGATCTCGGCTCACTGCAAGCTCCGCCTCCCGGGTCACGCCATTCTCCTGCCTCAGCCTCCCCAGCAGCTGGGAGTACAGGCGCCCGCCACCACGCCTGGCTAATTTTTTTTTGTATTTTAGTAGAGATGGGGTTTCACCGTGTTAGCCAGGATGGTCTCGATCTCCTGACCTCGTGATCCGCCCATCTCGGCCTCCCAAAGTGCTGGGATTACAGGCGTGAGCCACCGCGTCTGGCCAGCTCTTTTTATATGTTGAATATTGAAATAAAAAGATGAGTTTCTATTCTAACTGGGGAGGCAGACACTTAAAAACAACAGTAATAATTTATTTTCCTTTGACCTATTTGTACATTAAGAAAACTATTTGTAGGCTGGGCGTGGTGGCAGGCGTCTGGTGTCCCAGCTACTTGGGAGGCTGAGGCAGGAGAATGGCGTCAACCTGGGAGGCGGAGCTTGCAGTGAGCCGAGATCACGCCACTGTACTCCAGACTGGGCGACAGCAAGACTCCGTCTGAAAAAAAACAAAAAAACAAACAAAACTAGTTGTAATTTAATGCCCATTGAGGACCAAGTAGAAATATAAGTAATGTCCGGTGGAGGTTGGGGATGAGGCAAATAGAGCAAAGCTGTCTAATCAAAGTTTCTGCGATGATTGAAATGTGCTGTATCTGTGCTATCCAATATGGTAGCTAAAAGCCACACTTGTAAGACTGAGGAAATAAGTTTTAAATTTAAATTAACTTAAATTTAAAGAGCCATGTGTACCTGGTGGCTACTGTTATCAGACAGCAAAGATCTAGATGATGCGATACTTTCCCACGGGCTTGGAATCCTGGATTGTAAGAGTGGGGCTCTTGCATTTGTGTTTTGACCGTAGTTTGATAATTCTAAATCTGAATACTACTCTCAGAAATAATTTGTCTTTCATGCTTTCTTCAGTTAAGAGCTCTTTTACCACACTGTTGTCCTTTTGTTTGAGACAGTCTTGCTGTGTCACCCAGGCTGGAATATAGTGGTGTGATCTTGGCTCACTGCAGCCTCCACCTCCCAGCTTGAAGCAATTCTCCTGTCTCAGCCTTCCGAGTAGCCAGGACTACAGGTGCATACCACCTCACCCAGCTAATTTTTGTGTTTTTAGTAGAGACAGGGTTTTACCATGTTGGCCAGGCTGTTCTTGAACTCTTGGCCTAAAGTGATCTGCCCACCTCCGTCTCCCAAAGTGCTCGTATTAGAGGCGTGAGCCACCGCACCCACCCCACCTTTTTGTCCTTGAGACACTAGTCAGGCTCTTCCTTAGAGGACTGAAGTTTCTGCCACCAGGCAGTCAGATCAGAATATTAGTTAATTTTAGGGCTGGGCATGGTGGCTCATGCCCGTAATCCCAGAGCTTTGGGAGGCCTAGGCAGGTGGATCACCTGAGGTCAGGAGTTTGAGACCAGGCTGACCAACATAGTGAAACCCCATCTCTACTAAAAATATAAAGAATAAGTAAGGCATCATGGTGCATGCCTGTAATCTCAGCTACTTGGGAGGCTGAGGCATGAGAATCGTTTGAACTGGGGAGGCAAAGTTTGCAGTGAGCCGAGATGACGCTGCTGTACTCCATTCCAGCTTGGGTGACAGAGCGAGACTCATTCTCAAAAAAAAAAAAAAAAAAAAAAACCACAAAAAACCCCAGGAATGTTGGTTAATTTTAGTTACATTCTATATCAGATGAAGGAAATGTTTAGAGGGCTCCAGATACACTCTGGGGGCAGAAACCTTAGGAGTGGGAACTAACAATGTTCTGTCAATACTGTGTGTCTTCCAAGTACAGATATGGAACTCTTGTTTAGGTGGGCCAACAGGAGCACCATGCCTAGCTGAGGCTGGCTCAGAGAGTCCAGCTTTGCTACTCTGTATCCTCACTGTCCTTCCAATCTTTACTAAGCTTAATTGCAGAGTACAGCATAGGGATGGGGAGACTGGATTGTCCCAGTGTTATCTAAACTATTGCTCAGACTAAAGGACATTTGTTTTAAAGTGTTTCTTCTAGCTTCTCCCTTCTGAATTTTTATTGTTATGGTCCTACTTATACTAGGAATTTTCTTCTAATTTCTCTTGTTTCTCAGACAACTTCATCAGCCTTGAAAGGTGCCATCCAGTTGGGCATTACCCACACTGTGGGGAGCCTGAGTACCAAACCAGAGCGTGATGTCCTCATGCAAGATTTCTACGTGGTGGAGAGTATCTTCTTTCCCAGGTACAGAGTTTAATGTTCAGGAGCATGTCCTGGAAATGTGGCCTTTTCAAATCAGCCCAGGGCAGTTTTAGGGGTTCAGGTCTGACAGTTTAGGCATGTGTCCAATTCTTAACCTGGTTATAATCAGGGTGTTGTGGGACTAGAGAGTTCGGAGAGCAGATGCTGTCCTCTAGATGCTTCCATTAGCCTCTGTCCTGTGGATTGACCTGTAAAACACAATCTCATGCATTGGATAGGAGGCAGTATGATTCCTTCTTATTCTTATGTCTTGCTGTCCATGCTGTGCCATTGTCTCACTAAGTAACTCATCTAAGGGCCCTGATTCTCTTAGGAAGAATGTATTCCCCCACTCCCCCGACCATGAGGTGACTCTTGAGTGTCTTCGCAAGGTAGATTTTCTGGATGATAGGGACTGGCAAGTTATGGCTACCTCTGTTTAACCCCACAGTGAAGGGAGCAACCTGACCCCTGCTCATCACTACAATGACTTTCGTTTCAAGACCTATGCACCTGTTGCCTTCCGCTATTTCCGGGAGCTATTTGGTATCCGGCCCGATGATTACTTGGTAAGCACCTGGATATCAGGACCCTGTGACTCCAGTATCAGAGGGATATTCCCAAAGGAAGGCCCCTTTTCTCCACAGTCTCGCTCTGGTTTTTATTTAGAAAAGAATTGCGTCTGTAGGTGATTTTTATGTTGGGCAAGGCCCTGATGTGTCTAAATCTCTTAGTTCTTCTCTGTTTGCCCCAGTATTCCCTCTGCAGTGAGCCGCTGATTGAACTCTGCAGCTCTGGAGCTAGTGGTTCCCTTTTCTATGTGTCCAGTGATGATGAGTTCATTATTAAGACAGTCCAACATAAAGAGGCGGAGTTTCTGCAGAAGCTGCTTCCAGGATACTACATGGTAAGGCAGAGAGAATCACTGTCCACCTGTGCTGCCCACTTCTGGGCAAGACTAGGGAGGTTGTCTTCAGCAGGGTAAAACTGTCAGCACTTCTATCTTAAGAACGTAGTACAGGCCGGGTGCAGTGGCTCATGCCTGTAATCCCAGCACTTTGGGAGGCCGAGGCAGGCGGATCATGAGGTCAGGAGATCAAGACCATCCTGGCTAACATGGTGAAACCTCGTGTCTACTAAAAATACAAAAAATTAGCCAGGCGTGGTGGCAGGGGCCTGTAGTCCCAGCTACTCGAGAGGCTGAGGCAGGAGAATGGCGTGAACCCGGGAGGCGGAGGTTGCAGTGAGCCAAGATTGTGCCACTGCACTCCAGCCTGGGTGACAGAGCAAGACTCTGTCTCCAAAAAAAAAAGTGTAGTTCAGTTTTGTGCTTTTCACCCTATTTCTTTTGCCTCTCTATGGTAAAAGAGGTTTTGTTTATCTGTTCTATTTTAAGTGTTGCCAATCTCCTGGGCTCAAGTGATCCTCCCACCTCAGCCTCCCACGTAGTTGGGACTAAAGACACGCACCACCACGCTTGGCTAATTTTTCTAAACTTATTTTATTTTTTCGTGACAGAGTCTCGCTCTGTCATCTAGGCTGGAGTACAGTGGCGCAATCTTGGCTCACTGCAACCTCCGCCTCCTAGGTTCAAGCAATTCTCCTGCCTCAGCTTCCTAAGTAGCTGGGATTACAGGCGTGCGCCACCACAGCAAGCTCATTTTTTATTTTTTAGTAGAGACAGGGTTTCACCATGTTGGTCAGGCTGGTCTCGAACTCCTGACCTCGTGATCCGCCTGCCTCAGCCTCCCGAAGTGCTGGGATTACAGGCATGAGCCACTGTGGCCGGCCTAATTTTTATACATTTTTAGTAGGATGAGGTCTTGCTATGTTGCCCATGCTGGTCTCAAATTCCTGAGCTCAAGTGATCCTCCTTTTGGCCTCCCAAAGTACTGGGATTATAGGCATGAGCTATTGCACCTGGCTGTTTTCGTCTTCTATTCTTAGTTCAGATTCTAGTTTTGGGAATGAAGTAGGTTATTTCCCTTGATAATACTCTCTGCAGCCTTACTGTGACTGATTGCTATTGGAGGTTCTGGAGAAGTTAGGTAATCCTTACCTGCCTTACTACCCTCAAGAATATACTATACCCAGGGCAGAGGGTGTCGTCTTCTCTTAAATCTCTCTGAAGAAATCTATCCATCTTACATTGGTATCCTGACTGATTTCTGTATTGGAGAGTCTGTGGCACAACTTGATGGTGAACTTATCATTGAAATAGATGTATAGGGAAATTTAAAGCATATATGATGTAGGTTTATGGGCAGACAGATTGTGTCTGAATCTCATATAGGAGATAAAGGGAGGATGGGTGGTAACTTTTGCCCTCAAGTTTCACTGAAAATCAGCTAAGTTGTTCTCCTACTTCTGTTTACTTTTGTGTTCTCAGAACCTCAACCAGAACCCTCGGACTTTGCTGCCTAAATTCTATGGACTGTACTGTGTGCAGGCAGGTGGCAAGAACATTCGAATTGTGGTGATGAACAATCTTTTACCAAGATCGGTAAAAATGCATATCAAATATGACCTCAAAGGCTCAACCTATAAACGGCGGGCTTCCCAGAAAGAGCGAGAGAAGCCTCTTCCCACATTTAAAGACCTAGACTTCTTACAAGACATCCCTGATGGTCTTTTTTTGGATGCTGACATGTACAACGCTCTCTGTAAGACCCTGCAGCGTGACTGTTTGGTGAGTTTGTTATTTAGACACCAAAAAATCTGAGTTACTAAAACAGCTTGATTGTTCTTAAGCATTAAGTTTGTGGGAGATGGGACTCTGTTCCTTAGCACCGTATGTCCTGGGCTGTATTTAAAATAACTTTTAATTAGTTCATTGCTATTCCTTTACAGTTTTTTTTTTTTTTTTTTTTTTTTTTTTTTTTTTTGAGACGGAGTCTTGCTCTGTCCCCAGGCTGGAGTGCAGTGGCCGGATCTCAGCTCACTGCAAGCTCCGCCTCCCGGGTTTAGGCCATTCTCCTGCCTCAGCCTCCCGAGTAGCTGGGACTACAGGCGCCCGCCACCTCGCCCGGCTAATTTTTTGTATTTTTTTAGTAGAGACGGGGTTTCACCGTGTTAGCCAGGATGGTCTCGATCTCCTGACCTTGTGATCCGCCCGTCTCGGCCTCCCAAAGTGCTGGGATTACAGGCTTGAGCCACTGCGCCCAGCCTTCCTTTACAGTTTTGCTTTCTCCCCATTTATCCTCCCACAGTGGGATTTATTTCCTTCTCTAGCTAGCCTGGGCCTCATAGTCAAATGTTCTGCTTATTTTCACACCAGCATCATCCTTCCTCAGATTTTGGTCCTGGCTGCCAAATCCAAATTTATATTTTGGAAGCTGAGTGCTGCTGAAGAATATTATAGAAGCATATATACTGGCATCTCTACAGATTTATGATGTCCAACCCCACTTGGGCTTTCAATATCATTCTTCAGTCCATTTGCTGTTGCTCTCAATAGGGATTTCACATGTTTGGCACTTAACCATTTTCTGACTCTCATCTCCCTAGCTTTGTTTCTTAACAAGCTACCTTAACTTTTTATCCTATTTCATCCTCTCATGCTGCCCCTGTCATTAATAGATAAATGTATCTACGTTTTACTTTATTTTTTATTTTTTGAGACAAGTTTCACTCTTGTCGCCCAAGTTGGAGTGCAGTGGCACGATCTCGGCTCACTGCAATTTCTGTCTCCCAGGTTCAAGCGATTCTTCTGCCTCAGCCTCCCAAGTAGCTGGGATTACAGGCGCCCATCACCATGCCTGGCTAGTTTTTGTATTTTTCTTTTTTTTTTTTTTTTTTTTTTTTTTGAGACGGAGTCTCGCTCTGTCGCCCAGGCTGGAGTGCAGTGGCGCGATCTCGGCTCACTGCAAGCTCCGCCTCCCAGGTTCACGCCATTCTCCTGCCTCAGCCTCCCGAGTAGCTGGGACTACAGGCGCCCACAACCGCGCCCGGCTAATTTTTTGTATTTTTAGTAGAGACGGGGTTTCACCGTGGTCTCGATCTCCTGACCTTGTGATCCGCCCGCCTCGGCCTCCCAAAGCGCTGGGATTACAGGCGTGAGCCACCGCGCCCGGCCGTTTTTGTATTTTTCGTAGAGAGAGGGTTTCACCATGTTGGCCCGCTGGTTTTGAACTCCTGACCTCAAGTGATCTGCCTGTCTTGGCCTCCCAAAGTGCTAGGATTACAGGTGTGAGCCAGCGCACCCAGCCTAGATATCACTCTTGACCTCTGTACTCTTCTATCATGTGAACACTTCCCAGTGTTGCACATACTAAACTGTATTGTGTTTATTTTACATTTGTATCCCTTTCTAAATGTATAATGTCCTTGAGGACAGAAACTCTCTCTTTAATATCTTTATATCTCTGTAAGGAGGCACAGTGCCTACATGGTGGGGATTCAGTAAATGTTTAACTCAATTGAAGCTAGTCATATAAGGTCCTACCACAGATCTGTTCTGTCACAAAGTGTACTTTACCACAACCTCATTGTGGAATCTTCACAGCACAAATACGTATTCCTTGTTCTCTTGAGAAGGTAATGTTCTCTTCATGGAGACATACATGGAAAGAACAAAGACAATCTTGTGGGCTAGGCAGTGGGACTTGGAAAAATTATATTTACTCAAATGAGAGAAAGCTAAGGGTATGTAAATAAAGACTAACCAGGCTGGGCGCGGTGGCTAACGCCTGTAATCCCAGCACTTTGGGAGGCTGAGGCAGGCAGATCACCATGTCAGGCGTTCGAGACCAGCCTGGCCAACATGGTGAAACCCCAACTCTACTAAAAATACAAAAATTAGCTGGATGGGGTGGCACTGTAATCCCAGCTACTTGGGAGGCTGAGGCAGGAGAATCGCTTGAACCAGGAGTTGGAGGTTGCAGTGAGCCGAGATCGCAACATTGTACTCCAGCCTGGCTACAGAGCAAGACTCAGTCTCCAAAAAAAAAAAAAAAAAAAAAGGGGGGTGGGGGCATAAAATAAAATAAAATAAATAAATAAAATCTAGCCAGAGGGGGGTTAACATACTTTTCTCCAGGGAAAAAAGTAGGAAGAGGCAAAGGATAATCCTGTGTTTAGCCTTACAGGTTCACTGTAAGGCTAAATTAAATAATTACATCATGAAAGCTGTCAAGCCAGGCGTGGTGGTTCATACGAATAGTCCCAGCACTTTGGAAGGCTGAGATAGGCAGGTCCCTTGAGTCTAGAAATTAGAGACCAGCTGGGCAGCATGGTGAAACCCTGTCTCTACGAAAAATAAAAAATTAGCCAGGTGTAGTGGTGTGTGCCTGTAGTCCCAGCTACTTGGGAGGCTGAGATAGGTGGATCCTTTGAGCCTGGGAGGTTGCAGCTACAGTGACCCGAGATCACATCACCGTACTGTAGCCTGGGTAACAGATTGAGACCCTTTCTCAAAAAAAACAAAAAAAATTGTGAGATCCTGCAAAATATTTTTATTTCTCCCAAGGCTCAGATCATGTTTTTTCCTTCCGTTAGGTGCTGCAGAGCTTCAAGATAATGGATTATAGCCTCTTGATGTCAATCCATAATATAGATCATGCACAACGAGAGCCCTTAAGCAGCGAAACACAGTACTCAGTTGACACTCGAAGACCAGCCCCCCAAAAGGCTCTGTATTCCACAGCCATGGAATCCATCCAGGGAGAGGCTCGACGGGGTGGCACCATGGAGACTGATGACCAGTGAGTGGGCTCAGGGCCACTAGGGAGGAGAACATAGGCCCACAGCACTTTTTCTTTTTCTTTTTTTTAGTTTCACTCTTGTTCAGGCTGTTGTGCAATGGCACGATCTCGGCCTACTGCTACCTCCACCTCCTGGGTTCAAGCGATTCTCCTGCTTCAGCCTCCTGAGTAGCTGTGATTATAGGCGCCCACCACCACACCCAGCTAATTTTTTGTATTTTAAGTAGAGACGGGGTTTCATCATGTTGGCCAAGCTAGTCTATGAACTCCTGACCTCAGGTGATCCACCCACCTTGGCCTCTCAAAGTGCTGGGATTACAGGCGTGAGCCACCGTGCCCTGCCACAGCACTTTTTCTTTAGGAAGGGACCCAGCTTCTGGAAAGGAGTAGCCTTGACTCAGCAGTTGGATCAGTAACATTAATGTTTACAGAAGTATAGAATGAGTTTGAATGAGCTTGCTTAATATGAAAGGAAAAGAAGATTAATTTCAGGTTTATAATATATGTGGGAAGGAGAGCTATTCAAGAATTAAAGACTTAAAAAATTATAGTCTTAGATGCGTGTCTGCAAATTATATTAGAACTTTATTATCATTTTTTAATCTTTTTGTTAGTAATATATTAGAACTTAATAAAAAATAATTAATGGGCTGGGCACAGTGGCTCATGCCAGTAATCCCAGCACTTTGGGAAGCTGAGGCAGGTGGATCACTTGAGTCCAGGAGTTTGAGATCAGCCTGACCATCATGATGAGACCTCATCACTACAAAAAATCAAAAATTACCCAAGTGTGGTGGTGAACACCTGTGGTCCCCCCTACTGAAGAGGCTGATGAGGCAGAAGAATTGCTTGAGCCCAGGATGTCAAGGCTGCAGTGAGCCACTGTACATGCCACTGCACTCCAGCCTGGGCAGAGAGAATGAGACCCACCCTGTCTCAAAAAAAAAAAAAAATTATTACAGACTTCTTTGTGGAAGGCATCCTTCTTCATCATGGATCTATCTAGTAAGTGTAATTACTGAAATACCACAAATATTAGATTGTTTATTTTTTTAAGATATCCTGTAACATGACTCTCAAGAAGAGTGTCTTAGTGGGCATAAATTAAGATAGCAAAAGTACTGAAGTTGAATTAATTAGGAGAGCATTCCCAAAATTGCTGAGTAGTGGAATTTTAGATTCTCTTTGGTGGAATCAGAGTGGAAGAGGTAGGCAAGGAGATTTGGAGAAAACTAGATTATAATACATACTCTAGAGAGTTCCTGGGGTTAGAGAAAGGATCTCATTTTCTCCTGTTTTTTAAATATATTTTTTTCTCTTTTTGTTTTCTTGATCACTTATTGTCTGATCTCCTGGTTTATGGAAGATGAGGCAGTTATGTTTAGGTTTCACTTCCCTGTCCTGATCTGACTAAACTAGCCAACAGATTTTCTCACCCTTTCCTTTTTGCCTTTTCCAGTATGGGTGGCATCCCTGCCCGGAATAGTAAAGGGGAAAGGCTTCTGCTTTATATTGGCATCATTGACATTCTGCAGTCTTACAGGTGAGGAGCATATGGATCCCAAATTAAGAGAGGGTGGATACAGATAACCACTCATGTTTCTCTTTTAGATGGGTTTGTTGCCAAGTTCTTCCGGAAGCAAGAATAGTGAGTTGCAGTGTGGCTACTTACTTCATTAGTTTTCAGATGGTTTATTTCCTTGATTTTGCCTCTTTCCCCAGCCTTTACAACCCTCCCTTCCCCATCTCCCCAGACATAATGTATACCTTCTGTGGAAAGCTGAGTCAGTCTTGGAAGCACCAGGGTGGAATATGCCATCTGTCTGGCTCTTTGCAAAAACCTATGAGATGAGTCATGCTCCACATTGGGATACAGCTAGAAACGTTGCCCTTTTCCATGGAGGAAAAACAGGAGGGTCACTGTGTTCTGTAAAAAGTATCAGCCTGTGGAACTAAGAGGCAATGAAGTGATCACCAGGGAGGAGCTGGAAATGTTAGACCCCGGTTTTGTTCCTGTAAGGTTTTAAGTACTAATGAGGACTGGACAGTACTTGGTTTGTTGGTTCAGTATTATCATCCAGTTTTAACTACCCTTTCCAGTCTTGCCCATCTGTTCCTTCAGCTCTCCTTTTATAATAAATATTCATGTTCCTGATTTGCCAGGGACATAAATTGCCCTTTTCCCATGGGGGAATAATTGACTTACCTAGAAACAACATTGGTCTCCATGATGACCCAGCACTGCTGTGTCTGTTCTTGGGAAAACCAGTGTACCAGTAGATGTGCTTTCTCAGCTTCTGTCTTTTGAAGGTTTTCTATTAGCTCTTTAACCCCCTAAAATATAAAGTTATTAAGATCATTTATTGAAAAATGACATGAGGAGGTGATGTACATTTTTCTTGCAGGTTTGTTAAGAAGTTGGAGCACTCTTGGAAAGCCCTGGTACATGACGGGGTAAGTAGCAATACTAGAGGCTCTCTTACCCACTTCTGCCTCCATCACTTCTGATTGGCCTCCTCAGTTTCTTGCAATTTTTTTCTTTTTTTCTTTTTTTTTTTTGAGACAGGGTCTTACTCTGTCACCCAGGCTGGAGTGCAGTGGCATGATCTCGCTTACTGCAACCTCCGTCTCCCAGTTTCAAGTGATTCTCCTGTCTCAGCCTCCCGAGTAGCTGGGACTACAGGCACACGCCACCATGCCCAGCTAATTTTTGTACTTTTAGTAGAGACGGGGTTCCACCATGTTGGTCAGGCAGGTCTCAAACTCTTGATCTCAAAGTGATCTGCCCACCTTGGCCTCCCAAAGTGCTGGGTTGAGACGGAGTCTTGCTCTGTCACTCAGGCTGGAGTGCAGTAGCATGATCTCAGCTCACTTCAACCTCCACCTCCCAGGTTCAAGCGATTCTCATGCCTCAGCCTCCCATGTAGCTGGGATTACAGGTACCCGCTACCATGCCTGACTAATTTTTGTATTTTTAGTAGAGATGAGGTTTTGCCATGTTGAACAGGCTGGTCTCGAACTCCTGACCTCAGGTGATCTGCCCACCTCGGCCTCCCAAAGTGCTAGGATTACAGGAGTGAGCCACAATGCCCGGCCTTTTCCATTTATTTCATTTGTGGGTTTTACCCTTCTGCTAGGGGCTCAGTCTGGGGGAAGATAGCCCTTGGACTAAAGGTCCTCTAGCTGGGCCTCCCTCTAACTCTATAGCATTTCTTCTGCTCTGCAGGACACTGTCTCAGTGCATCGCCCAGGCTTCTACGCTGAACGGTTCCAGCGCTTCATGTGCAACACAGTATTTAAGAAGATTCCCTGTAAGTGGTTTCTACCAAGTGACTGCCTACTCTGACCAGTGGCTCCCTTACCCCAAGAGAACAGAGGGCAGGACACCTCTGGTAGGGAGCTGCCAACGCCAGAGGCCTCTCCTCCCACCTACATCCCATGAGAGCCATT
The DNA here is from genome assembly GCF_024542745.1 of Macaca thibetana thibetana. NCBI lineage: Eukaryota > Metazoa > Chordata > Mammalia > Primates > Cercopithecidae > Macaca > Macaca thibetana. The sequence continues at coordinate 123,661,348 of NC_065578.1, forward strand.
TCTTACCCTTTGTGTTAGTCAGTCTGTCACAGTCGTTTCCAAGTTGCTGTTTCCCCCTTGGCTCTTCCTGCATATGTCAGTGAGGTGAGGGCCATTTCTGGGGAACTGGGATTTGCAAAAAAAAAAAAAAAAAAAAAAGTGTAGTTGTGGATGTAGGATCCATGCCACAGAGATAGGCAGAGCCAGACTTTTATGTACAGAGATACGCAATGAGGTTACCAGTGTTCTGTTTTATCTTCTAGACTATCTCAAGTGGTTAGAGAAGCATTTACTGATTTCTGCTTAGCACATGTTTTGTGTCTCTTTCCTCAACTTTCTTGTTTAGAAAGTGCCAATATTCTTTTTTTGCAAGTCTTCCATGCTGCTGCCACAGCAAATTCTAACTTCTCTTTCCCTTCTTCTCCTATTAGGCATCATTAGTCACATGGCAAGGGAGAGGGGACCTAGGCATGCCAGATAGTCTTAAGGGATATGGAAAAACCAGGCTGGGTGCAGTGTCTCACACAATCCCAGCACTTTGGGAGACCAAGGCAGGAGGATCAGTTAAGCCCGGGAGTTTGGAACCAGCCTGGGCAACATGATGAGACCTCATCTCTACAAAAAATTTTAAAAAGATAAGGAAAAAAATCATTTCAATCTTTACAAAATGATAAATATACAAGGGTCAATTATTTAGTGCTGGGCACATACGTGCTAAGAAGATGTAGAGTGAAAGTGTTACCTTTCTTGACCGGGCACGGTGGCTCATGCCTGTAATCGCAGCACTTTGGGAGGCCAAAGCAGGTGAATCACCTGAGGTCAGGAATTCGAGAAGTCTGACCAACATGTTGAAACCCCGTCTCTACTAAAAATACAAAAATTAGCCAGGTGGTGGTGCGCACCTATAAACTCAGCTACTCAGGAGGCTGAGGCAGGAGAATCACTTAAACCTGGGAGGAAGAGGTTGCAGTGAGCTGAAATAGGGCCATTGCACTCCAGCCTGGGTGACAGGAGAGAAACTTCATCTCAAAAAGAGTTCTTAGGTTTTACTATAGGATACTATTAAAGAAAAAAGGGGGCCAGGCGCAGTGGCTTACGCCTGTAATCCCAGCACTTTGGGAGGCCGAGGCGGGCGGATCATGAGGTTAGGAGATTGAGACCATCCTGGTAACATGGTGAAACCCCTCTCTACTAAAAATACAAAAAAAAATTAGCCTGGCATGGTGGTGGGCGCCTGTAGTCCCAGCTACTTGGGAGGCTGAGGCAGGAGAATGGTGTGAACCCGGGAGGCGGAGCTTGCAGTGAGCCGAGATCGCGCCACTGCACTCCAGCCTGGGCGACAGAGTCAGACTCCATCTCAAAAAAAAAAAGGAAAAAGCGGGCGGGGGAAGTGGCACACACCTGTAATCCCAGCACTTTGGGAGGCAGAGGTGGGTAGACCACCTGAGGTCAGGAGTTCGAGACCAGCCTGACCAATATGGTGAAACCCCGTCTCTACTAAAAATACAAAATTAGCTAGGCATAGTGGTGCATGCCTGTAATCCTAGCTACCCAGGAGGCTGAGGCATGAGAATCACTTGAACTCTGGAGGCAGAGGTTGCAGTGAGCCAAGATTGCGCCACTGCACTCCAGCATAGGCAAACGAGCAAAACTCCATCTCAAAAAAAAGGAATAATGCATTAGGGTACGTTTCATCTGATGGAAGTAGAGCAGCTGTCAAGGCTCCATGTTGGAGGGGTAGGTGTGGATATGTTTCCTTTCTTCTAGGTTTTATGCCTCTTGGAAAGTGAAGTGAGCTAACACCTTGTTTTCCGAATAGTAGTTCATAGAGCCCATCTTTGTTGACATTAGCTTTTTCACTTTTCAGACCAACTTTGGGTGTGTGTTGGGGATACTAGCAATTACTTGTATGGATGTCTTGGTAATGGTTGCTAAGGTGGTTGCTAAGTAGGCTCTCTCTTTCCCTTTTGAAGTGAAGCCTTCTCCCTCCAAAAAGTTTCGGTCTGGCTCATCTTTCTCTCGGCGAGTAGGCTCCAGTGGCAACTCCTGCATTACTTACCAACCATCGGTCTCTGGGGAACACAAGGCACAAGTGACAACAAAGGCGGAAGTGGAGCCAGGTCAGCACTATGGCTGGGGTCTCCACGTGATGGGGTGCTCCTTCCCTTCCTTCTGAGCCTTTACCTTGTCTGGCTAGGACCTCTGCTCCCATTTCTATCCAGGAAGCCAAGCTGCTACATATTTTTCCTTGTATTTACCATACCCCATCTTCTCTTTCTTTTTTCTAGGCGTTCACCTTGGTCGTCCTGATGTTTTACCTCAGACTCCACCTTTGGAGGAAATCAGTGAGGGCTCACCTATTCCTGACCCCAGTTTCTCACCTATAGTTGGAGAGACTTTGCAAATGCTAACTACAAGGTTTGTTTATTGGCCCCTTTCTCCATATAATCTTATCTCTCTTTTCAAGTCCTTGGAAACCTCTATAATATGATTGCATCGTAATAAATTACCCCAAGGGTTAGTGGCTTAAAATAACAAACATATATCATACTTTCTGTGGGTCAGGAATCCAGGCCCAGCTTAGCTGGGTCCTCTGGCTCAAGATTTCTCATGAGGTGGCATTTAAGCTGTTGGCCAGGGCTAGGGTCTCATCTGAAGGCTCAAATAGGAGAATCTGCTTCTAAGCTTATTTATGTGGTTATGGGTAGGATTTCGTTCCTTGTGGGTTGCTGAACTGAAGGCCTTAGTTCCTTGCTGGCTGTTGTCTGGGGGCTTCCCTCAGTTCTTTGCTACATGGACTTCTCCATAGGACAGCTCAGAACATGGCACCTGGCCTATCTGACAGTGAACGAGAGAGTATGTGCCTATGCAGAAACCATAGCCTCTTATAAGTTAATCTCAGAATTGACATTCTACTACTTGTGCTATATTCTGTTCACTAAATGCAGCCCACACTCAAGAGGTAGGGATTACCCAGAGGTGTGAATACCAGGAGGCGCAGGGATCATTGTGAGCCATCTTAGAAACTGCTTGTCATAGTCTGCCCTCTGGTCTCCAGAAATTTACATACCTCCATGTCCAAAATAAACTGACCCCTTCCAGGATCTCCAGAAGTTTCATCCCATTGTAGCATGAGCTCAAAGTCCAGAGTTTTATTACTTAAATTAGGTCCAGGTTTGGATGAGCCCCCCAGGTATAGTTCCTTAAGCACAGCTCCTCACGAACAGTTCTTCTCAATCTGTGAACTTGTGGAACTAACGAGACAGTTATTCTTTCCCTGTGTACCTAGCACACAGTGGTGAGACAGGCATTAGATAACCAATATACACATTTCTGTACATAAAAGAGGAGAATGGGAGGCACAAAAAGGAGTCATTGATTTTATTAGCTGTTCCAAAATCCAGGAAATGTTGGAGTTTCTTTTATTAGGCCTCAAAGCAGAATAATTCTCCATGGTTCTTGGCTCTACCCTCTAGACTCTTGGTTTTGTCTTTTGAGTCTTCCTTTTTCATCAAAGCTAGAGTGTATTTTTACCTGAGTTCTTTTCTCAGCCTGCTTCTTTCCAGTAGAATTTTGGGGGAACTAGTGGTCTCTTTATTTTGTACTGTTTGTCTTTTTTGATCCAAGGTGGCAGTGTTTCTACTGATACAGAAGATTTTGTGGGCCTCCTGTGATTCTCTTTTTTTTTTTTTGAGACAGAGTCTCGCTCTGTCGCCCAGGCTACAGTGCAGTGGCACGATCTCAGCTCACTGCAAGCTCCGCCTCCTGGGTTCACGCCATTCTCCTGCCTCAGCCTCCCGAGTAGCTGGGACTACAGGCGCCCGCCACTTCGCCCGGCTAGTTTTTTGTACTTTTTAGTAGAAACGGGGTTTCATCATGTTAGCCAGGATGGTCTCGATCTCCTGACCTTGTGATCCGTCTGTCTCGGCCTCCCAAAGTGCTGGGATTACAGGCTTGAGCCACCGCGCCCGGCCGAGCCTCCTGTGATTCTCCTTGGGATTTACTCCATTAGACAAAAGCCACACTCATAAATATCTTCTTCATGAGACCTAAGCTTACAGACCCTGCTTTTCGGTTGAAAGGATCTGTGAAACATAATCTTTTGAACAGCCTTTTGTATGACTGAATAGCGCAATCAGCCCTCCATATCCACAGGTTCCACATCCCAGATTCAACCAACTGTGGACTGAAAATACTTGAGAGCCTGGTATGGTGACTCATGCCTGTAATCCCACCATTTGGGAGGCTGAGGTGGGAGGATTGCTTGAGGCAGTTTGAGACCAACCTGGTCAATAAAATGAGACCCCCGTCCCTTAAAAAAAAAAAAAAGAAAAAAAAGAAAAGAAAAAATAGTAAAAAAAAAAAAAAAAAAAAAATTCCGAAAATGTTATGTTGTTGCTGACATGTACTGTACAGTTAGGCCTACAATGGTTGTGTCTGTACTTAACATGTACAGAATTTTCTTGTCATTATTCCCTGAACAATGCAGTATAACAGCTATTTACATAGTATTTACATTGCATTAGTTATTATAAATAATCTAGGAATGATTTAAAGTATATGGAGGGCCAGGCGTGATGGCTCACACCTGTAATCCCAACACTTGTGGGAGATAGAGGCGGCCAGATTACTTGAGCCTAGAAGTTTAAGATCAGCCTGAGCAACATGGTGAAATCCCGTCTCTACCAAAAATATAAAAAAATTAGCTAGGCGTGGTGGTATGTGCCTGTAGTCCCAGTTACTCAGGAGGCTGAGGCAGGAGGATCGCTTGAACCCAGGAGGCAGAGGTTGCAGTGAGCTGAAATCGTGCCGCTGGACTCCAGCCTGGGTGACAGAGCGAGGCCCTTTCTCAAAAAAATAAATAAAAATAAAGTATATGAAGGATGTGCATAAGTTATATGCAAATACTATACCATTCTATGTAAGGGACTTGTGCTTGTGGATTTTGATATTCAAGGAGAGGTTCTGGAACCAGTTCCCCACAGATACTGAGGGCTGACTATACTCTGAACCAATACCTTTTGTTTTTCTGAGGTCTTATTGAAATGTTTCACAGTCACGTTTGGCTTCATCTTTATTTTATTTATTTATTTTTTTTTTGAGACGGAGTCTTGCTTTGTCACCCAGGCTAGAGTGCAGTGGCCGGATCTCAGCTCACTGCAAGCTCCGCCTCCCAGGTTCACGCCATTCTCCTGGCTCAGCCTCCCGCGTAGCTGGGACTACAGGCGCCTGCCACCTCGCCCGGCTAGTTTTTTGTATGTTTTAGTAGAGACGGCGTTTCACCATGTTAGCCAGGATGGTCTCGATCTCCTGACCTCGTGATCCGCCCGTCTCGGCCTCCCAAAGTGCTGGGATTACAGGCTTGAGCCACCGCGCCCGGCCTGGCTTCATCTTTATTTATTTTTTTTTTTTTTTTTTTTTTTTTTTTTTTTTGAGACGGAGTCTGGCTCTGTCGCCCAGGCTGGAGTGCAGTGGCCGGATCTCAGCTCACTGCAAGCTCCACCTCCCGGGTTTACGCCATTCTCCTGCCTCAGCCTCCCGAGTAGCTGGGACCACAGGCGCCCGCCACTTCGCCCGGCTAGTTTTTTGTATTTTTTAGTAGAGATGGGGTTTCACCGTGTTAGCCAGGATGGTCTCGATCTCCTGACCTCGTGATCCGCCCGTCTCGGCCTCCCAAAGTGCTGGGATTACAGGCTTGAGCCACCGCGCCCGGCGACTTCATCTTTAGACCACATTTTCTTGGCAGTGCCCTGGAGCTTATCCTTGCTCAAAAGCCTTTTTTTTTGGGGGGGGGTAGACATGATGTCTCACTGTGTTAACCAGGCTGGTCTTAAACAGTCCTCCTCCCTCTGCCTCCTAAAGTGAGCCACAGTATGTGGCCTATCATTTCTTAATTTTAGCATCGTTTGCTCTCTGGAGAGGCTTAGAATTTTCAAAACCTATCAAGTTCTGGTATTTTTGTTTAATAGTCCTTCCCATAATTTCTTTCTGTTCTCTTACATTTTACTATAAGCATCAAGAGAAAACCAGGTGGCACCTTCAGGACTTTGCTTGGAAATCTCCTTAGCTAGATTGTCCAATTCTTTAGGCACATATTCTACTTTTCACATAATCACAAATCACATTGTTGCTAAACTTTATGCTGCAACCTTACTAGGATCTCCTTTCCTTCAATTTCCAATAAAATTTTTCTCAGTTTAAGCCCTCACTGGTAACCCCATTTAAGTCCAAAATTCTATAAACAGCATATTCAGGACACTAACTTTTCACTAAAATGCTCCTCCAAGCCACCCCCAATGTTTTGTTTTGTTTTTGTTTTTTGAGATGGAGTCTCACTCTGTTGCCCGGGCAGGAGTTCAGTGGCACGATCTTGGCTCACTGCAATCTCCGCTGACAGGGTCTCCCTCTGTCCCCCAGGCTAGAATGTAGTGGCACTATCTTGGTTTATTGCAACTTCCACCTCCCAGATTCAAGCAATTCTCCTACCTCAGCCTCCCGAGTACCTGGGATTATAAGCATGCACCATCATGCCTGGCTAATTTTTGTATTTTTGATAGAGACGGGGTTTTGCCATGTTCCTCAGGCTGGTCTTGAGCTCGTGGCCTCAGGTGATCTGCCTGCCTCAGGCTCCCAAAGTGCTGGGATTGCAGGCATGAGCCACCGCACTGGGCCACCACCCCCAAATTTTAGATTTTTGTTACAGCAGCACCTCAATTCCAGGTGCAAAAATCTGTATTATCTATTATTGTGTAACAAATTACCCCAGACTTAGCTGTCAAAAACAAACATTTGTTATCTCAGTCCGAGTGTGGTGGCTCACACCCGTAATCCTAGCACTTTGGGAGGCCAAGGAGGGCGGATCACCTGAGGCCAGGAGTTCAAGACCAGCCTGGCCAACATGGTGAAACCCTGTCTCTACTAAAAATGTAAAAAATAGCCAGGCGTGGTGATGCGTGCCTATAATCCCAAATACTCAGGAGGCTGAGGTGAGAGAATTGCTTGAACCCGGGAGGCAGAGGTTGCAGTGAGCCATAATTGTGCCACTGCACTTCAGCCTGGGCAACAGTGAGATCCGTCTCAAAAAAAAAAGAAAACAAAAATTTGTTATCCCAGTTTCTGTACCTTAGCTGGATGCCTTTGGCTCGGGTTCTCTCTGGAGATTACAGTCAAGCTATTAGTCCAAAAGCTTATCTGAGGGAAGATCAGGTTCTCAGCTCACTTACATGGTTGTTGGCAGTATTCGGTTCCTTTGTCACATCGCCCTCTCCATAGCCAGCTCTTAGCATAGGAGCTGAATTTCCTCAGAGCAGGCAAGCAGGGGCTAGAGCATGAGTCCAAGAAGAAGCTATGATATTTTTATAATCTCATCTCCGAATTGACATTCCATCTCCTGTGCCGCATTCTGTCCAGGAGAAGAGAATCACTAAGTGCAGCCTACACTAGAGAGGGGAGAGAATTACACAATGGCATGGATCTCAGGAGGCAGGGATTATTGGGGGGAATCTTAGAGAGTACCTACCACATCTGGAGATTGAAACAGAAGAGGGCAGAGTACTGGGAAATGTTTTATAGTATTCAAGAAGCCAAATATAGTTAATTAAAACAGTGTGCTTTGCCAGGAGCTATGGCTCATGCCTTTAATCCCAGCACTTTGGGAGGCCGAGGCGGGCGGATCACAAGGTCAGGAGATCGAGACCATCTTGGCTAACATGGTGAAACCCCGACTCTATTAAAAATACAAAAAAAAAATAAGCTGGGTGTGGTGGTGGACGCCTGTAGTCCCAGCTACTCAGGAGGCTGAGGCAGGAGAATGGCGTGAACCCTGGCAGAGCTTGCAGTGAGCAGAGATCGTGCCACTGCACTCCAGCCTGGGTGACAAAGCGAGACTCTGTCTCAAAAAAAAATAAATAAAACAGTGTGCTTCAAAATCTAGTAGCTTCTTAGCCTCTTCTTTCCAAATTCTAAATTGATTCTGAAGTGAAAATTAGAGAAGCAGTATGAGATTTAAGAGAGGAGTCCTTTGTTGTTGTCTTCTAATTCTTTTTCTCTCTGCTTCTGTTTTTTTTCCGCCTGTTAGTACAACCTTGGAAAAGCTTGAAGTTGCAGAGTCAGAGTTCACCCATGTGAGTGTCTGGGATGTGTGGGAGGTGAACGTTTTGCAGGGTATAAAGAGGATCACTCATGGCCTGGAGCAGGAAGTTAATTGGCAAGATTAGAGGATCTGGGTACCTCCTAAATCTTGTTTTTTATTTTTTATTTTGTTTTTATTTTTTTTTATTTATTTATATATATATATATATATATATATATTTTTTTTTTTTTTTTTTTTTTTTTTGAGACGGAGTCTCGCTCTGTCGCCCAGACTGGAGTGCAGTGGCGCAATCTCGGCTCACTGCAAGCTCCGCCTCCTGGGTTCACGCCATTCTCCTGCCTCAGCCTCCCGAGTAGCTGGGACTACAGGCCCCCGCCACTGCGCCCAGCTAATTTTTTTCTATTTTTAGTAGAGATGGGGTTTCACCATGGTCTCGATCTCCTGACCTTGTGATCCGCCCGCCTCGACCTCCCAAAGTGCTGGGATTACAGGCGTGAGCCACCGCGCCCGGCCTATTTATATATTTTTTTGAGATGGAGTCTCACTCTGTTGCCCAGGCTGGAGTGCAATGGTGCAATCTTGGCTCACTGCAACCTCCGCCTCCTGGGTTCAAGCAGTTCTCCTGCCTCAGCCTCCGGAGTAGCTGGGACTACAGGCGCATGCCACCATGCCCGGCTAATTTTTGTATTTTTTAGTAGGGGCACGGTTTCACCATATTGGACAGTCTGGTCTCGAACTTCTGGTGTCGTGATCACAGGTGTGAGCCATTGCACCCAACCATCGTGTTTGTTTTGTTTTTGTTTTTGTTTTGTTTTTTTGAGACTGAGTCTCGCTCTGTGGAGTGCAGTGGCCTCTCAAAGTGCTGGGATTACAGGCATGAGCTACCGCGCTTGGCCGCCATCTTGTTTTTTAAAAAATATCTTTGGTACCTGATACTTGGAGGCTGAAGCTGAAATAGAAACTTCTTAACGCTTGAAATCCATTCCTGCTTAATCTCATACTCCACATCCTTAACTTTACACTCTCCTTTTACAGTAAGCGCAAAGCCTCAGAAGACCTGGAACAAGATTCTGCCATCTCTGTGATCCCGAGATGTGTCAGCCCTTGCCCCAGCAATGCTGAATTTTCTTCTACTTGGTCATCAAAAAAGGAGTGTAATAGAAGCCAGGGGAGCTCCTCCTCCATCTTCTTACTGAAGAAGAACCTCCTCTCCTTCCCCTTCCTCATGAATGGGCATTAGTGCCTCAGACAGTTGAGGACCGAAGCATCCCCTCCACTCCAGAGTTGGGTGGTACGGATTTTCAACTGGCTAACCCTTGGCCTCCACAATTGAATTTTTTTCAGACCCCCATTCTTCATGCTGGAAATGGGATTGCTGTACTTGGCAGTTTTCTTTCCCCTCATCTTTGACCAGGAACTGGACTCTTAGTTTCCTCAGGACAGACTAGCTGGCACATTATCTCCACCTTAGTTCTTTCTCCCTGATCCCTGGAAGAATACCCCTGTAATCTCTGTAAAGGTTTTTGGGGGGATAAGGGAGTTTAACCACCTCTCAGCGTTCTTTTTTTTTTTTTTTTTTTTTTTTCCCTGAAAAAAGGAAAAAGCGCACAGCACACAGTTTCAAGCCAGCTTCAGATCAAAACTCCAGAAGTGTTGACAAGATGCCTATTCGTAGGGTTCCCTCAGAAGAGCCATGGTGTTTGTGAAGAGAAGAGTAGTGATTGCTCTGCCAGAAGCAGCTCCTCTTTAAGCTCCTCCTTTCTTGATGAATTTCTTAAGGCTGAAGGAATGGAGAGTGGGACATGGGGTAATCTTTACCCCTTTTGTTAAAACAGGAGGCAGCCATGGGCTGGGAGATCATAGCCCTTCCTAGGCAGAATCCTGTTCACTGCCAAGCTATAATAATTATTACTATTTTGCAATTTGAAATATATTCTGGTTGATTTTCTAAATGTGAAGACTTACTAAATGAATTTTAGATCATTCTCCAAAGGAGATTGTTTTGCTCTTCTCATCTTTTCCAACAGTGTTCTCCTGTTTGTGGAGCTAAGGTGAAGAGGGGACACCTGTCTGTTTTATCAGGCAGTCCGTATCTATGAGACCAGGAAATATTTTCTTAAACTCATGGGGAGACAGCAGATTCTTGCCTTGGTGAGGTCATTGCTGTGCCATATGTCCTACCCCCCTGTCTTCATGCAGGGAAGTTGGAAATGGAGGCTACATATGCCCTCTCCTCCCCATCTACAAGAGTTGTGGTTTTCCATCTGATTCTTCCACTCTTGTCAGGGGAAGAAGGGGGCCTGGTATCTCAGGCAGATTGTTGAATTCTTGTTCTATCCCTTCTCTATCCCACCCTGCCTTGATAATATGTTAGCCCATACCCCAAATAACTGTCTATATTAGACACCCCCAGCCAGTTTCTGGCTGCCTGTCTTTGCTGCCATGTTCTTTTTTACAAGAAGGAAAGAGTTCTTGCTATTTTTTTTCATAATTTACTATTTATGATGTATTTAAGTGTTTTATTAAGGACACAGTTCTGTTAGGGGTGGGAGGGAATATTTAAGGGAGGGCTGGGTCTTAGGGAAAGGAATGGGGAATCAACATTTTTATGAAGTGTCACTATTTGCCTTTACTTTGTATTGTTCAGAAATGGCAAATACAATATAAAAGTGATACATGGTTTTAATGTAATAAACTTTAATCGGTTATTTAGATCTCTTATTTCTTCTGATTCTTTTTCATATACCATCTGCTCACACTCCTTCTCCACCACCCAGGCTCAGTTTTGTTCGTGTTGCCCTAAACAAAGGCTGCATACTTTCCAGCTTGCAACACTGCAGCTTCACTCTTAAGGCTTTATGTCCGTATGTCCTCTTCCTCAGCAACCCCATTGTCTTCACAAGGAAAAGCGGTGAATGAATATGAGGGGAATTACTGTAGGTCTCTTGCCTAGGTTGCAACCCAGTTTAACAGGGATTTGGAGATTCAAAACTCATTTTACTCAGGTTTAAGAAGAAAGGAGAGGGACAGTGGGAAAAGTAAGTTTGAGGTTGCTGGCCTTAGTGATTCCCTCCCTTTCATTCCCTTGACCTGGCCCTAGGGTGTCACTCTTAGAAGATCATAGAGATTGCAATGCATGGAGTAGTTGGAGATCAAAGAAATAATTGTCCTTCAAGAGTTTCTAGTTTCCGGGAGGAACACAAATACACGAAAACAATGTATTATATGTGAGACAGCTACTTAAGCTATCTGAAGGTGGCACAGAACATAAAAGGGGGAAAAATTGACAGTTATGTGGGATAAAAGTGTTAGAGAATGTTTCACTTCCAGCACAAGGACTAGATGCACGAGAATGGCCTGTTTTTGAGAACAAGGAAGAGATCATGGTGAGAATATTGGAATAGGTATAGTTAGAGGCAATATTGGGAACCCTGAAATATTTTTTGCCCCAATAGGATGTGATACAAAATAATTGAGAGACTAACAAAGTTTCATCAGAATTAATAGAGGATTGGCCGGGTCCAGTGGCTCACATCTGTAATCCCAGCACTTTGGGAGGCCAAGGCAAGTGGATCACTTGAGGCCAAGAGTTAAAGAGCAGCCCGGTCAACAATGTGAAACCCCATCTCTACTAAAAATACAAAAATTAGGCCAGGTGTGGTGGCTCACACTCGTAATCCCAGCACTTTGGGATGACGAGGTGAGCAGATCACCTGAGGTTGGGAGTTTGACCAACATGGAGAACCAACATGACCAACATGGAGAAAACCCGTCTTTACTAAAAATAGAAAAAATTAGCCGGGCGTGGTGGGTGCACGCCTGTAATCCCAGCTACTTAGGATGCTGAGTCAAGACAATCTCTTGAACCTGAGAGGCAGAGGTTGCGGTGAGCCAAGATTGAGCCATTGTACTCCAGCCTGGGCAACAAGAGCGAAACTCCTTCTCAAAAAAAAAAATTAGCCAGGCATGGTGGCAGGTGCCTGTAATCCCAGCTACTTGGGAGGCTGAGACAGGAGAATCACTTGAACCCGGGAGGCAGAGGTTGCAGTGGCTGAGATTGCACCATTCATTGCATTCCACCCTGGCAACAGAGGGACACACTGTCTCAAAAAAAAAAAAAAAAAAAAAAAAAAAAAAAAGGAAAGGCACGTACTTGGATTGGAAGAGGAATGGGGATTCTAAGTTTCTTTTTCTTTTTCTTTCTTTTTTTTTGAGACAGTTTCACCATGTTTGCCAGGTTGGTCTCAAACTCCTGGCCTCAAGTGATTTGCCCGCCTCGGCCTCCCAAAGTGCTGGGATTACAGGCATGAGTCACCACACCCAGCCCATATTCTCAAAGTTTTGAATTTGATTTTCCCACAGCCCCAGCCAGTCCTCCTTTTGTCTGAATAAGGAGAACACTTTTTTCCCTAATAGAAATTGGAGGTTAACATGTTTTAGGCATAAATGTTCTACTTCCCTGACCTTGTCACTCAAAGTGTACTCAACTACTGAGTGGGGTGGTGTAGATAATCCTCTTATGATCAGAGGGTCCCTCTAGCGGTGAGCAGCGACTAGCGCTTATTCTCTAGCTATATCCTCTAATTTCTATTCAGATACAAGTAGGGTCTGTTAGTATAAAACTTCTAACTAAAAGAGAAATTAAAATCATAGGATAATAAAGTTGGAAATCATCATCTGGTCTGACATTTTACTCTTAAGCATGTCAATCTCAGCTATTCTGAAAAGTATTCAGAGATGAAGTCTCATTCTTTATTAGTTTTTCCTTTTTTCTTTTTTTGAGACGGAGTTTCACTCTTGTCGCCCAGGCTGGAGTACAATAGCACGATCTTGGCTCACTGCAACCTTCGCCTCCCGTATTCAAGGGATTCTCCTGCTTCAGCCTCCAGAGTAGCTGGGACTATAGGCACCCGCCACAATGCCTGGCTAATTTTTGTATTTTTAGTAGGAAGGGGTTTCACCATGTTGGCCAATATCTTCTCGATCTCCTGAATTCGTGATCCATCTGCTTCGGCCTCCCAAAGTGCTGGGATTGCCCAGCCTTGGTTTTCTTTATTTTAGAGTCTTGTTCTATCACCCAGAGCAATCCCAGCTCACTGCAGCCTTTACCTTCTGGGCTCAGGCGACTGTCCTACCTTAACCTTTCAAGTAGCTGAGACTACAGGCCTGCACCATCACAACCAGCTAATTTTTGTATTTTTTTGTTGCAACGGGGGTATCCAGGCTGGTCTCGAACTCCCTACCTCAAGTGATCTGCCCACCTCGGCCTCTCAAAGTGCTGGTATTACAGGTGTGAGCCACCATGCCCAGCTGGCCTTTATTTTTCATTATGGAAATTTCCAAACCAAAAGTAGAGTAGTATGGTGAACCACTGTGTACACATAACCCAGCTTCAATAATTATCAACATAAAAGGCCAGTGTGGCCGGGTGCAGTGGCTCAAGCCTGTAATCCCAGCTTTCGGAGGCTGAGATGGGAGGCCCAGAGTTTGAGGTTGCAATGAGCTATATATGATTGCACCACTGCTGCACTCCAGCCCAGTGAGACCTTGTCTCTTTTGTTTTATTTAACACCCTGTCTCAAAAAACAAAACAATTTGTTTCTTCCAAAGGATTAAATCCCAAACTTCATATACTTTTTTTGTCTATGAATATAACATATAACCCTTAATAAAGATTCCTTTTATAATGGTGACAACTTTAACACTATTATCATGCCTAAAAAAATTATTTAATATCAAATATCCAGCTGATGTGATGGCTCACACCTGTAATCCCAACACTTTGAGACTTTTTTTTTTTCAGAGATGGGGTCTCACTATATTGCCTATGCTGGTCTCGAACTCCTGCACTCAATTCATCCTCTCACATCAAAAAATTAAAAACAAATGAGCCGGGCTTGGTGGCATGCACCTATAGCCCCAGCTACTCAGGAGGCTGAGGCAGGAGGATTGCTTGAACCCTGGAGGTGGAGATTGCAGTGAGCCGAGATCAGGCCACTGCACTCCAGTCTGGGCGAAAGAGCAACACCCTGTCTCAAACAATAAAATTTTGTAGAGACGGAGTCTGGCTGTGTTATCCAGGCTGTTCTCAAACTCCTAGCCTGAGTTGATCCTCCTGCCTGGGCCTCCCAAAACGCTGGGATTATAAAACCTAAGCCATTGCATCAGGCCTTAAATGTAATTTTTGATTAACAAACCAAAATGGTTTAGTGGTTTGTTCTTTGGGAGATTAGTTAATATAATTGAGTTGTCAAATCTTTTCTGGGCTCTCTACTGGGCTTAGGGAATTGTAAAGATTAAGACACATTGCTGGCCAGGTGTGGTGGCTCACGCCTGTAATCCCAGCACTTTGGGAAGCTGAGGCGGGTGGATCAACTGACGTCAAGAGATCGAAACCAGCCTGGCCAACATGGTGAAACCCTGTCTCTACTAAAAATACAAAATTAGCCGGTCATGGTGTCACGCCCCTGTAGTCCCAGCTACCTGGGAGGCTGAGGCGGGAGAATCGCTGGAACCCAGGAGGCAGAGGTTGCAGTGAGCCTAGATCGAGACACTGCACTCTAGCCTGGGTGACAGAGTGAGACTTCATCTAAAAAAAAAAAAAAAAAAAAAAAAAGACACGTTGCCTACCCTTAGTTAAATGGGGGAGGAGATAAATATACAAATAAATTCAATTCAAAGGTATAAGGGCTTGTTAAATTAAAATTCTACAGGGAACTGAAGGCTGTAGAAAGTCATTAGTGATCTCTACTTTTTTTTTTTTTTTTTTTTTGAGACGGAGTCTCACTCTGTCCCCCAGGCTGGAATGCAGTGGCGTGATCTCTGCTCACTGCAATCTCTGCCTCCCGGGTTCAAGCGATTCTCCTTCCTCAGCCTCCAGAGTAGCTGGGATTACAGGCGCCCGCCACTATGCCTGGCTAGTTTTTTTTTTTTTTTTTTTTTTTTTTTTTTTTTTTTTTTTTTAAGATGGGGTCTCACTCTGTTGCCCACGCTTGAGTGCAGTGGTGCAATCTCGGCTTATTGCAATCTCCGTCTCCCGGGTTCAAGTAATTCTCCTGCCTCAGCCTCCCGAGTAGCTGGGATTACAGGCGTGCGCCACCATGCCCGGCTAATTTTTTGTATTTTTAGTAGATACAGGGTTTCACCATGCTGGTCAGGCTGGTCTCGAACTCCTGACTTCGTGATCCGCCCGCCTTGGCCTCCCAAAGTGCTAGAATAACAGGCGTGAGCCACCGCGCTCGGCCGATCCCGACACTTTTTTTTTAAAATGACGAAGCTGGAACCGACACAGCACTTTCAAAGGTTCCTCCATAGCTCCTCTGAGATCCGGCCAGCGGGAAACCCCAACTGGGAACTGCAATGGCAGGGAAAGTAGAGGCTAGATCCTGTTGTGTTACCGCGATTCCCTTCAACTACCCACAAGAAGCCCATTTGTTTGGCGGCGCCTACAACTCCCAGAACGCAACGTCCCGGAGGCGGAAGCTGCTGGCCAAGCCGAGGTCTGTGATTGGTGAAGAGCGATGGGCCAATTGGAGGAGTTGTTGTTAGGCCGTCCCGGAGAACCGGTCGGGAGGGAGGAAGGTGGCAAGATGGTGTTGGAAAGCACTATGGTGTGGTGAGGAGCTACCTCGGGGCAGGAGGGGCACAGCTGGGTCCCGGGCGCGTGTGGCGCCAAGGCAGGGCGGGCCTGGGGTGGGGGCCGGGAGCTCATGGGCGAGAGGCGGCCCTGGGCCCGGAGGTTAGGAGCCCGCTGGAGTCCCTGAGTCATCCCGGGGCCGTGGAGTGGCAGACAGTCCCTGGTTACCCCTCTCACCCCCAGGGGGACGGTCATTGACCGGTCATTCCTGCTGCCTTTCTCTGTTCTAGCGCCGTCTTCTCTAGAGCAGCCCGGGTCTGTCCTTAGCCACAGTTCTGCTTCTCGGACTCATCGTAATAGTTTTCTGCTCTCCTTTCTTCGCAAAATAATGTCTATTAGAAAAATAGATTATTAATCCCTTCCTCTCCTCATTCCCTCGTCTCTAACTTCATTACCTTTCCCTGTGTCATCTTCAAAGGTACCATTTACAGATTGCTTTTTATGTATCAGTCATTTTGTTTATCTCACTTAAACCTCACAACCACACCTTAAGGTAAATTATCTCTCCGTTTTACGGTTCAGGATACCGAGTCTCAGCGATTTTGAGTGATTTGTCCAAAATCACACAGCTAGTTAAGTGGTGGAGTCAAGATTTAAACCCAGGGCTGTCTGACACAAAGGCTTTGTCCGGTGAGGTAGCTGTCTTCGCCAGTCTCAGGCTTGGGCTGAGTACCTATTAGGAGTCACATTAGATGGGGAGGACATAAATTTTTGCAGGATTGCAAGAGTTCCTTCTACCTGTAATCATTGAATGTAATACAGAATAGTTGACGAACACAAATCACCAATTGGGTGAGACAGACACCTATGAGATTTCGTCTTTTTAGTTTTTTGGGGGAGCATAGCGTTGCCAGGTAACATACAGGATGCCCAGTGAAATTTGAATTTCAGATAAACGATGAATAATTTTTTTTTGAGAGGGTCTCGCTCTGTCGCCCGAACTGGAGTGCAGTGGCCCAATCCGGCTCACTGCAGCCTCCGCCTCCTGGGTTCAAGTGATTCTCAATGATTGAACTAATTTACACTTGCACCAACGGTATACCAGTGTTCTCTTTTCTCGCAACCTTGCCAGCTTCTTTTTTGACTTTTTAGGATAGCCATTCTGACTGGTGTTAGGTGGTATCTCATTGTGGTTTTGATTTATTTGCATTTCGCTAATGATCAGTGATACTGAGGTCTTTTTCATATGCTTGTTGGCCGTATAGTATGTCTTCTTTTGAAAAGTGGCCAGGCGCGGTGGCTCAGGTCTGTAATCCCAGCACTTTGGAAGGCTGAAGTGGGTGTATCACCTGAGGTCAGGAGTTCCTGACTAGCCTGGCCAACATGGTGAAACCCTGTTTCTACTAAAAATACAAAATTTAGCCAGGCGCGGTGGTGGGCGCCTGCAGTCCCAGCTACTTCGGAGGCTGAGGTGGGAGAATCGTTTGAACCCCAGAGGTGGAGGTTGCAGTGAGCCGAGATGGTGCCACTGCACTCCAGCCTGGGCGACTGAGTGAGACTCCCTCTCAAATAAATACATAAATAAATAAAAATAAAGTATCTGATATCTGTTCATGTCCTTTGCCCACTTTTTTTTTTTCTTTTTGAGATGGAGTTTTGCCCTTCTTGCCCAGATTGAGTGCAGTGGTGCCATCTCAGCTCACTGCAACCTCTGCCTCCTGGGTTCAAGTGATTCTCCTGCCTCAGCCTCCTGAGTAACTGGAATTACAGGTGTCCACCACCATGCCCAGCTAATTTTTTGTATTTTTAGTAGAGACGGGATTTCATCATGTTGGCCAGGCTGGTTTCAAACTCTTGAGCTCAGATGATCCACCCGACTCAGCCTCCCAAACTTCAGGGAATACAGGTGTTGAGCCACCACGCCTGGCTCCTTTGCCCACTTTTTTTTTTTTTGTTCTTACTGCCCAGGCTGGAGTGCAATGGCACAATCTTGGCTCACTGCAACCTTCGGCTCACCGCAACCTCCACCTCCCGGGTTCAAGTGATTCTCCTGCCTTAGCCTCCCGAGTAGCTGGGATTACAGGCATGTGCCACCATACCTAGCTAATTTTGTGTTTTTAGTAGAGACAGGGTTTCTCCATGTTGGTCAGGCTGGTCTCAAACTCCTGACCTCAGGTGATCCACCCGCCTCAGCCTCCCAAAGTGCTAGGATTACAGGTGTGAGCTACTGTGCCCAGCCCATCTTCCAGGATTTTTATAGTTTTGAGTTTTACAGTAAGTCTTTAATCCGTCTTCAGTTAATTTTTGTGTATGGTTTAAGAAAGGGGTCCATCTTCAATCTTCTGCATATGGCTAGCCAGTTATGCCAGCACCAGTTATTGAATAGGGACTCTTTCTCCTCACTGCTTTTGTCAGCTTTGTCCAAGAGCAGATGGTCATAGGTGTGCAGCCTTATTTCTAGACTCTCTATTCTGTCCCATTGGTTTCTGTGCCTGTTTTTGTACCAATACCGTGTGGTTTTGGTTATTGTAGTCCTGTAGTAGTAGTTTGAAGTTGGGTAAAGTTGCCTCCAGCTTTGTTCTTTTAGCTTAGGATTGCCTTGACTTTTCCGGCTCTTTGTTGGTTCCATATGAATTTTCAAATAGTTTTTTTCTAGTTCTTTGAAGAATGTCCTTGGTAGTTTGATAGGAGTAGCAGTGAATCTGTAAATTGCTTTGGGCAGTATGGCTTGTTTGTTTGTTTGTTTGTTTATTTATTTATAAGACAGAGTCTTGCTCTGTCGCCCAGGCTGGAGTGCAGTGGTGTGATCTCAGCTCACTGCAACCTCCGCCTCCCAGGTTCAAGTGATTATTGTGCCTCAGCCTTCCAAGTAGCTAGGATTCCAGGCACCTGCCATTATACCTGGCTTATTTTTTGTATTTTTAGCAAAGATGGGGTTTGGCCATGTTGGCCGGGCTGGTCTTGAGCTCCTGGCCTCAAGTGATCTGCCCACCTCGGCCTCCCAAAGTGCTTGAATTACAGGTGTGAGCCACCATGCCTGGCAGTATGGCCATTTTAATGATACTGATTCTTCCTATTCATGAGCGTGGGATGTTTTTCCACTTGTTTGTATCTTCTTTATTTGAGCAGTATTTTGTAATTCTCATTGTAGAGATCTTTCATCTTCGTGGTTAGTTGTATTCCTAGGTTTGTTTTTTTTGTTTGTTTGTTTTGTTTGTTTTTCTGAGATGGAGTCTCGCTCTTGTTGCCCAGGCTGGAGTGCAGTGGTGCCATCTCGGCTCACTGCAACCTCCGCCTCCCGGGTTCAAGGTATTCTCCTGTCCCAGCCTCCCGAGTAGCTGGGATTAGAAGCGCCTGCCACCATGACCAGGTAATTTTTTTTCTGTATTTTTAGTAGAGATGCGGTTTCATCATATTGGTCAGGCTGATCTCGAACACCTGACCTCAGGTGATCCGCCCACCTCAGCGTCTCAGAGTGCTAACATTACAGGCATGAGCCACCGCGTCCAGCCAAGGTATTTTATTATTTTTGTGGCAGTATGCACGTAGTTCTTTTTTTTTTTTTTTGAGACCCAGTCTCGTTCTTGTTGCCCAGGCTGCAGTGCAATGGCGTGATCTCAACTCACTGCAACCTTGGCCTCCCGGGTTCAAGCAATTCTCCTGCCTCAGCCTCCTGAGTAGCTGGGACTACTAAGTGTGTACCACCACGCCTCGCTAATTATTGTATTTTTAGTAGAGACGGGGTTTCACGATGTTAGCCAACACTGGACTCGAACTCCTGACTTCAAGTGATACACCTGCCTCCACCTCCCAAAGTGCTGGGATTGCAGGCATAAGCCACCATGCCCAGCCTATGTTATAGATTTTTTTTTTCTTTTTTTTTTTTGAGACGAAGTTTTGCTTTTGTTGCCCAGGCTACAGTGCAATGGCGTGATCACCACAACCTCCACCTCCTGGGTTCAGGTGATTCTCCTGTCTCAGCCTCCCAAGTAGGTGGGATTACAGGCATGTGCCACCATGCCCAGCTAATTTTTAATTTTTAGTAGAGACAGGGTTTCTACATGTTGGTCAGGCTGGTCTCGAACTCCTGACCTCAGGTGATCTGCCCGCCTCGGCCTCCCAAAGTGCTGGGATTACAGACGTGAGCCACCACGCCCAGCTAATTTTTAATTTTTAGTAGAGACAGGGTTTCTACATGTTGGTCAGGCTGGTCTCGAACTCCTGACCTCAGGTGATCTGCCCGCCTCGGCCTCCCAAAGTGCTGGGATTACAGACGTGAGCCACCACGCCCAGCTATAGATATTTTTAAGTTACCTTCTTCATTTCTTGTATTTGGATTACTGCCATTTAATGGGAGGGTTAAATTATCCATGACAAAGCTTAGTAGCACTTAAGTGCAGCTTATAGGAAGGTGCTGTGGTTCATCAGTAGATCACCACCTTTGGAGCTCATCAGAATCACTTGGTAAAGATTTAAAAATTTTTTTGGCTGGGCACAGGTGAAACAGGTGATTATCTGAAACACAGATAACAGGTGGCTCACATGTGTTATCCCAGCACTTGGGGAGGTAGAGGCAGGAGGATCACTTGAGCTCAGAAGTTCAAGACCAGCTTGGGCAACATATTTAGACCCCTGTCTCTACAAAACAATTTAAAAGGTAGCTGGGCGTGGTGGCTCGCACCTATAATCCCAGCTACTTGGGAGGCTGAGGTGAGAGGATCACTTGAGCCCAGGAGGTGGACGCTGCAGTGAGCCATGAGTGCACCACTCTACTCCACCTGAGTGACAGAGCAAGACCCTGCCTCAAAAAAAAAAAAAAAAAATTCCTCATTGGTTATTCTGAGTCAATAAATGTGGGCTAAGGCTTGATCATCTGTATATTTAAAAAAGGAAAAAAAAGCTACAGGTGATTCTATGAAGACTGAGAGCTGCTGCTATAGGGGGCCCCTGGAACTGGAGAGAAGGTTTTGGAGAACTTCTACATTTCTTCTCTCTTGTCCTTCAACCCTAATCTGGCAGTGTGGACAACAGTGAGTATATGCGGAATGGAGACTTCTTACCCACCCGGCTGCAGGCCCAGCAGGACGCTGTCAACATAGTTTGTCATTCAAAGACCCGCAGCAACCCCGAGAACAACGTGGGCCTTATCACACTGGCTAAGTATGGGGGACAGAGGAGGAGGGGACTCAGTAGGTGGGTGGTTGTTACATGCTACTCTTCTGTAGATTCCTTGAGGCTGCTTTTGCCCATCACCTTCCTAGATTGCCTTCTTCACTTTTTAGTGTAAATGTTAATAGCAACTTGTTTTTTGTATTAACCTGCTCGGTTTAATTTAATACAGTACAGAAGCTAAATCTCCTGGGGTGAAATTTCTGTTTCTTTTTATTGTTTGTTGGGCAGGGCTAGGGTAAGGGGTGAAATTTCATAATATATTTTAAAGTCAGTGAAAAGTGATTTTGGGCTGGGCGCAGTGGCTCACGCCTGTAATCCCAGGAGTTTGAGACCAGCCTGGGTAACAGGGCAAAACCCTGTCTCTACTAAAAATACAAAAATTAGCCAGGTGTGGTGGTGGGTACCTGTAATCTCAGCTACTCAGGAGCCTGAGGCAGGAGAATCGCTTGAACCCGGGAGGCGGAGGTTGCAGTGAGCCAAGATCATACCACTGCACACCAGCGTGGGTGACAGAATGAGACTCTATCTCAAAAAAAAAAAAAAAAAAGAGAAAAAGAAATTTTTGGATCAGAGCCCCTAGGCATATATCACACATCCTTTTACCCTAAAAGTGTTTTGTTTTAGGAACTGGTAATTCTTAAATGAGTAGCCTCCCACTCCAGTGTACATAGTGTTAGCTGGGAAAACGGGTCTGGAGGTGGAGACAGGAGAGATACAAAGTAGCATCGTTATTTTGGTGGATTCTCAGGGCCCTGTGAGCCTTTAAAAGGAGTTAGGGGAAAACATTTGGAAGTAGAGGGCAGGTTTCTTACAAAGCCAACCACTTAATTATTTCTGTGCTTGGTTTCCATTAAATACTAGATATTTGATTAAGAAGAATAGAGGCCAAGCACAGTGGCTCACACCTGTAATCCCTGCATTCTGGGAGGCCAAGGCAGACGGATCACTTGAGGTCAGGAGTTCGAGACCAGCCTGGCCAACATGGCAAAACCCTGTCTCTACTAAAAATACAAAAATTAGCCGGGCATGGTGGTGCACATCTGTAATCCGAGCTATTCAGGAGACTGAGGCAGGAGAATCCCTTGAACCCAGGAGGCGGAGATTGCAGTGAGCCAAGATTGTGCCACTGCACTCCAGCCTGGGTGACAGAGCAAGACTTTGTCTCAAAAAATAAAAAAGAAGAATAGAGATTACAGTTAGAATAGAAATAGTGGTTATTATCCAGGTCTTTAAAGAAAACTCAGACACAGTTTAGAGGTAGTTGTGCTGACCTGAACTCACTGAAATGCTTTTCCTACATCCCAGTGACTGTGAAGTGCTGACCACACTCACCCCAGACACTGGTCGTATCCTGTCCAAGCTGCACACTGTCCAACCCAAGGGCAAGATCACCTTCTGCACTGGTATCCGCGTGGCCCATGTGAGTCCTACTGGGTTCTCTGGACTGTTTCTCCCTGCTCTGAGGTCCTGCCTCCATCATACTTATTTCTCCCCTGGATTCCTGAGCTAGGACCAGAGCAAGAGAAAGTTAACTTGGCATAGAAAGGATATGGGGGATGAGTCAAGGGTAGTTGAGGGTTGTAAGGGGAAAAATCCCTAGAATTGAGAATTAAGGTTGGGTGTGGTAGCTCACGCCTGTAATCCCAGCAGTTTGGGAGGCCAAAGGAGGAGGATTGCTGAAGGCCAGCAGTTTAAGACCTGGCACATAGCGAGACCATGTTTCTCTTTTTTTTTTTTTTTTTTTTTTTTAAAAAAAAAAAAAAAAAAGGCTGGGTGCGGTGGCTCACACCTGTAATCCCAGCACTTTGGGAGGGTCACCTGAGGTCAGGAGTTCGAGACCAGTCTGCCCAACGTGGTAAAACTCCATCTTTACTAAAAATATAAAAATTGGCCAGTACTCGGGAGGCTGAGGCAGGATAATCGCTGGAACCCAGGAGGTGGAGGTTGCAGTGAGCCGAGATCGTGCCACTGCACTCCAGCCTGGGTGACAGAGCAAGACTCCATCTCAAAAAAAAAAAAAAAAAAAAAAGAATTAACCTCCCTTCTTTATGCACAGAGAGTCACAGCAAAAAGGGAGGAATTGGGGGTGTTAAATCTTGTGTGAGCGTGATGGTAGATGGTATACTTGAGGTACAAAGAAACTGTAAGAAAACGGAACCGAGTGACAGAGGAAAGAGCTGAGTGATTTCTCTGGTTGACTCTGAGAACTTCCTCTCCCTTTACAAGCTGGCTCTGAAGCACCGACAGGGCAAGAATCACAAGATGCGCATCATTGCCTTTGTGGGAAGCCCGGTGGAGGACAATGAGAAGGATGTGAGTCCAAGTGGCAGCTGGGGAATGTGGGCAGCCAGTGTTTGGGACTGAGGTCTTTCATCCCTCAGGAGAACCTGGCAGAGGCATCAGGCTCATGACTTTGGGGAAAGGTGAATGTGGAGAATTCAGTTTTTCTGTTGTAGGACCTTGGGGAGGTCAATAGAGTTCTGTATGCTTTTATGCGGCAGGTCCTTTCCCCCCTCGAGTATGGAACAGATTTCTTGATTTTTCTCCCCTTCTTCCCAGCTGGTGAAACTGGCTAAACGCCTCAAGAAGGAGAAAGTAAATGTTGACATTATCAATTTTGGGGAAGAGGTGAGTAGGGACTGATTGGAGGGCATTGGCTTAATTTGGTTATAAACAGAATGGTCCTTAACCCTGAGGAGTGTGGGCACTGTAGCAGAGTAGTATGGACGTGGCAAAGAACAGGGAGCAAGGCCTGAAGGAGGGCGTCCTGTGTTCTTTCCTCACCAGGAGGTGAACACAGAAAAGCTGACAGCCTTTGTAAACACGTTGAATGGCAAAGATGGAACCGGTTCTCATCTGGTGACAGTGCCTCCTGGGCCCAGCTTGGCTGATGCTCTCATCAGTTCTCCGATTTTGGCTGGCGAAGGTGGTGCCATGCTGGGTCTTGGTGCCAGTGACTTTGAATTTGGAGTAGATCCCAGTGCTGATCCTGAGCTGGCCTTGGTGAGCAAATGTTGACCCCAGGTAGAGCCCAAAGGCCCTTTTTTGTTCTTTTCTGGCACACACATCACAGAGCTTCTACTAGGCTGAACAGTCCTAGACACTCCCAGTAACTCATATTCCAAGACCTCCTTTTGCCCCCTCTTCCCTATACTTCTGTCTGATCTCTAGGAGCACTAATGTCAGACGCTTTCTTTTTCACTCCCCCTGATGAAAACCAAGGCTTCTCCCAAGTCCTTTTTAATCCCATACCACTGCTTATCCCTCCAGCTTCTCTGTGTGATAAACCAGAAGCTGCCCCTTTATGTTCCTTTCCTACACCCCAACTAACTTTCCCAGCTCCCTGTAGGAGTGAGGGCAGGGGAGCCCTGATTGTGCCCTGCTCTTCATCAGGCCCTTCGTGTATCAATGGAAGAGCAGCGGCAGCGGCAGGAGGAGGAGGCCCGGCGGGCAGCTGCAGCTTCTGCTGCTGAGGCCGGGATTGCTACGACTGGGACTGAAGGTGAAAGAGGTGGAATCTGAAGTCCTGGGACTGTGGGATGCTAAACATTGAAAGCTGGGTATAGGCACTGCAGGGAGAGTGTGGAGGTCTGACAGAGTAGGAATATGTGGGAGGGCCAGGCTAGGGGAATGGCTTTGGAGGCTGGCCTGTGTGGATATGGCATCAGTTCTACCCTGCTCCTCTTTTCCTTTTCCCAGACTCAGATGATGCCCTGCTGAAGATGACCATCAGCCAGCAAGAGTTTGGCCGCACTGGGCTTCCTGACCTAAGCAGTATGACTGAGGAAGAGCAGATTGCTTATGCCATGCAGATGTCCCTGCAGGGAGCAGGTGAGCCAGAGCCTGGGTGGTGCCTAGGCAGAGGGCTGGGATGAAGAAGGGTAACTGAACAGAGTGACCTCTCTTCCTCAGAGTTTGGCCAGGCGGAATCAGCAGACATTGATGCCAGCTCAGCCATGGACACATCTGAGCCAGCCAAGGTGAGACCCAAACCTGCCCCCGCATCAGGTTTAAAGTCCTTGAATTTGGATCCTCATCCCTCTGAGGCTGGGAGCATTTCTACCATAGCTAAGTCCTTTGAGGAGCAGAGGGAAACACATGGATATGCATTTCTTACATGTAAACCTTGCTAAGGTAGCAATGCTAGTGGTCAAAGTTGGAGAAGTGTCCTCATGTTCTGTAATTTTCCTTCCTTGCTGGTGGGAGCAGCCTGGGCAGTTCTCTAGGATGTCTACCCAGGAGGGAGAAAAGAGGGTCTGGGAAAAAGAAAAAGGAGAACTGGGTGTCTTGAGAGCAGGAAACCTCAGTGTGATGGAATCTGTTTTTCTCCTCAGAGCTCAATTAACAGAGTTCTCAACAGGTGCCTCCTCTATTTGGTCAGTAATAACTGTTTGCATTCATGCCATAGAAAGGATTTTGCTGATTTGTCCTTTCCTTACCTCGGCCAGAGGTGCCCGAATCCCCACACAGTCAGAAGGCAGGGGAGCTCCGGCAGCGGTATGCTCCTGTCCTTCACACCTGCTTACTCCCTGCTGCTCCACACCCTCCCCTGAGCTCACACTGCCTGTTTGCAGGAGGAGGATGATTACGACGTGATGCAGGACCCCGAGTTCCTTCAGAGTGTCCTAGAGAACCTCCCAGGTGTGGATCCCAACAATGAAGCCATTCGAAATGCTATGGGCTCCCTGGCCTCCCAGGCCACCAAGGACGGCAAGAAGGACAAGAAAGAGGAAGACAAGAAGTGAGACTGGAGGGAAAGGGTAGCTGAGCCTGCTCAGGGGACTGCATGGGAAGCACGGAATATAGGGTTAGATGTGTGTTATCTGTAACCATTACAGCCTAAATAAAGCTTGGCAACTTTTTTTCCTTTCTTGCTTCAAATAGTGATGGTGTTGAGTGTGAGACAGGGGAGGAGCTCCTGGCCTAAAGAAGAGCCTTCCTTGTTGAGTTCTCCATGTCTCTCTTTCCACCTGTCTGGGCCTCCTAATGTGCCGGGATTACAGGCCCAGGAGCCATGTTTCCATTTCTAATGAACGAAGACCTTGTTTAAACCATCTTCTTGCCAATAACTTTTACTCTGCACTCTGACACAGCTGAACCCCAAGTGTGGAATGGTACTCAACCTTTTCAGTTTTTTCATGTGTACTTCTAAGGTTCAGCAAGTTTAGGTTATTTGGCCAAGGATATTTAGCTAATGAAGAGGTAGAACCAGGATCAAAATCCAGACTTGTCTCAGACCTGTCTCACCAGTTGAGTCACCACCAAACAGTAGTTTCCTATCGCTCGCTGCCTTCAGTGACCCTGGTCAGCCCTGCAAGTCAGTTCCTTGTAGCAACTACTATACCTTCCTCTACTCCCCCATTACTCTCAACAGAAGCCTGACATCTTTACAGAGTCAAGGTCTTGAGGCAGGAAGCTCTGGCTCCCTCCTTCCCGCCAGCACCTCCCTGCATCAGTTATGCTGTCTCCCGAATATCTGCTGTCCTAAACACCCTGCTGGCGTTTTCCTCTCAGTGTACACGCATCAAATCCACACTACAAGTAACCCTACCTTGAGACTTTATATCATACTGTTTAAATATTTCACAAGGAACATCTATTCCCTTTATAATTTTTTTTTAAAGTATGTTTTTTTTGGCTGGGTGTGGTGGCTCACGCCTGTAATCCCAGTACTTTGGGAGGCCAAGGTCGGTGGATCACAATGTCAGGAGTTCAAGACCAGTCTGACCAATATGGTGAAACTCTGTCTCTACTAAAAATAAAAAAAAAAAAAAAAAATTAGCCGGGCATGGTGGCACACACCTGTAATCCCAGCTACTCAGGAGGCTGAGGCAGGAGAATTGCTTGAACCCAGGAGGCGGAGGTTGCAGTGAGCCAAGATCGTGCCACTGCATTCCAGCCTGGGTGACGGAGACTCTTGTCTCAAAAAAAAAAAAGTATATATTAAAAAAATTTTAAAGTCTGTGCTCTGTCGCCCAGGCTGGGGTGCAGTGGTGTGATCATAGCTCACTGTAGCCTCAACCTCCTAGCCTAAAGGATCCCCTTGCCTCAGTCTCCTGCGTAGCTGGGACTAAGGCACACACTACCACACCCAGCTAATTTTTTTTTTTTTGAGATGGAGTCTCTGTCGCCCAGGCTGGAGTGCAGTGGCGCTGTCTTGGCTCACTGCAACCTCTGCCTCTCAGGCTCAAGCAATTCTCATGCCTCAGCCTCCCAAGTAGCTGGGACTATAGGTGTGTACCACCATGCCAGGCTAATTTTTAATTTTTTTTAGAGAGATGGGGTCTGTTTCCCAGGTTGGTCTTGAACTCCTGGGCTCAAGTGATCCTCCCACATTGGCCTCCCAAAGTGCTGGGATTATAGGTATGAGCCACCGTGCCTGGCCCATACAGTTTTAAAAGTTAGATTTGTAATAAAAATTGGTAGGGTCCTGCCCCAACCCTCTGCAGTCTTGAGGCCTACTCCCAGAAGTAATTTAACTTCTTAGCTAGCTCTTCCTGTACTTACTTCCTTATTCCCAAAGAATGAACTTATATGGCTATTTCTTAATTTTTCCATTTTAGGCATTATCTATACTATTTACTATAGAATATTATAATTTATTTTTTGTTGTTGTTTTTGAGGCAGAGTTTCGCTCTTATTGCCCAGGCTGGAATGCAGTGGCACGATCTCTGCTCACTGCAACCTCCGCCTCCCGGGTTCAAGCGATTCTGCTGCCTCAGCCTCCCAAGTAGCTGGGATTACAGGCATGTGCCACCACGCCCGTCTAATTTTTGTATTTTTAGTAGAGATGGGGTTTCACCATCTTGGCCAGGCTGGTCTTGAACTCCTGACCTTGTGATCCGCCCGCCTCGGCCTCCTGAAGTGCTGGGATTACAATGCCTGACTAATTTTTATATTTTTTTTTGTAGAGACGGGGTTTCGCCAGGTTACCTACACTGGTCTCAAACTCGTGAGCTCAAACAGTCTGCCCACCTCAGCCTCCCAAAGTGCTGGAATTACAGGCGTGAACCACCACACCCAGCATTGTTTTTTTTTTTATTCTTTTACTTTCAGAAATAGAAACCTCCTCTCAAATTAGTCAAATACAGTAGGTAACCTGTTAACCTCATGTGATGGCCTCCTGAGCTTGCTCCAATGTGGACTGGTTGTCCTAAACCTGCTGCAAAGTTGCAGTTTTGGCCCTTCCCTACACCTTCATCCTGGGAATCACTTCTTTCCTGGATGCCATGTTTTGGTTTTCTTTTGTTTCATCCTCTGTTTTAACAGAATTTGTCATCCAGTAGCTTCCTGAGAAAGAAGCACAGCAAGTTTATTTTGTGTATGCCTGAAAACATCTTGGCAGAGTATAGAATTCTACATTTAAAATAATGTTTCTTTAGATTTTGAAGGCATTGCCTCATTGTTTTCAGTTTTCTTTTTGTTTGTTTTTATTTTTCTCAATGTTTCAGCATCCAGAGGAATCTTGTTTGTTGGTGTTGAGACAGGATCTCACTTTGTAATCCAGGCTGCAATGCAGTGGCATGAACACGGCTCAGGCTGACTTGCTGCCACTACCTCTGAGGCTCAAGCAATCCTCTTGCCTCACTGTCTCAACTATCTGGGACTACAGGTGCATGCCACAACGCCCATCTGGATTTTGTATTTTTTGTAGAGATGGGGTTTCACCACATTGCCCAGGCTGGTCTGGAACTCCTAACCCTAAGTGATCCGCTCACCTTGGCCTCCCAAAGTGCTGGGATTACAGGCGTGAGCCACCTTTCCCATGGCCTGTATTCTAGTTTTCAGGGGGTATTATTAAGAAACTAGGGCTGGGTGTAGTAGCTCATGCTTGTAATCCCACACTTTGGGAGGCCGAGGCGGGAGGATCACTTGAGCCCAGGAGTTCAAGAACAGCCTGGGGAACATGGCAAGACTCCATTCCCCCACATTTTCTTAATTAAAAACAAAAAACAAATTAGCTGGTTGTGGTGCAGTGCACCTATAGTTCTAGCTACTCATGAGGCTGAGGTGGGAGTATCACTTGAGCTCAGGGGTCCAGGCTGCAATGAGCAGTGATCACGTTACTGTACTCTAGCCTGGGCAACAGAGCAAGATTGTCCCAAAAAACAAAAAAAAAGCATTCTGTTTTTATATCATGGGTACAATATCTTCTCTTATATATATATGTATTTTTTTGATACAGAGTCTCGTTCTGTCGCCCAGGCTGGAGTTCAGTGGCATGATCTCAGCTTACTGCAACGTCTGCCTCCTGGGTTCAAGCGATTTTCCTGCCTCAGCCTCCTGAATAGCTGGGACTACAGGCATGTGCCACCATACC
This sequence comes from Macaca thibetana thibetana, assembly GCF_024542745.1. Taxonomy (NCBI): domain Eukaryota; kingdom Metazoa; phylum Chordata; class Mammalia; order Primates; family Cercopithecidae; genus Macaca; species Macaca thibetana. Next base: position 123,690,487 of record NC_065578.1, read on the forward strand.
TGGCTAATTTTTGTATTTTTAGTATAGACAGGGTTTCACCATCTTGACCAAGTTGGTCTTGAACTCCTGACCTCATGATCTATCCGCCTCGGCCTCCCAAAGTGCTGGGATTGCAGGCGTGAGCCACCGTGCCTGGCCAATCTTAATTTCTAAGGATAGTAATTGCAGTTTTAGGATATTTTCTTCTGGTCCCCTCATTATCTGTTACTCTCTGGGCTCCTCCTCATTTGGCTTCTTTTATGCTGGAGACTGCCTTCAGCTCTCAGATGATTCTTGGCTGTCTGTCCCCACTTAAGAGAGAGCTGCCTGGAAACTCCATGGATGGGGTGCGCAGAGACTGTCATATGTGGGCTTCCCTGGGAGTAAGGAGGGAGAGAGCAGCCTTTGAGTTCCTGTCGGCTTCTCCTGAGTCAGTCATCTCCAAAAAGGAATTTTCCAATCCTCCTTCCCCTGCTTTCAGAGGACCAAGGACTTTTCTGTGTTTGAGCCTTTCTGGGTTCTAAGACTGATTATTTTGTTCTTTGTTGGCTCTTCACTCCCTACATTATGAGCAGAATGGAAATATCCCCAAAGTTAAGTCAGTTATCTTGCACATCTGGCTTTCCATTTATCAAACTAAATCTCTCATTTGCTGCAGTCTTCTCTTTGTCCTTGTGCTCTTTCATGTCTTATTTTTTGTTTACTTATTTTTATTTTTTATTTTTTGAGACGGAGTCTCGCTTTGTCGCCCAGGCTGGAGTGCAGTGGTTCGATATCAGATCACCGCAAGCTCCGCCTCCCGGGTTCACGCCATTCTCCTGCCTCATTCTCCCGAGTAGCTGGGACTACAGGTGCCCATCACCACGCCCGGCTAATTTTTTGTATTTTTAGTAGAGACGGGGTTTCACCGTGTTAGCCAGGATGGTCTTGATCTCCTGACCTCATGATCCTTGGCCTCCCAAAGTGCTGGGATGACAGGCATGAGACACTACGCCCGGCTATTTTTTGAGACAGGGTCTCTGCCCAGGCTGCAGAGCAGTTGTGCCATCATGGCTTACTGCAGCCCTGGCCTCCCAGGCTCAGGTGATCCTCCCACCTTCACCTCCCTAGTAGCTGGGACTACGGGCACGTGCCACCATCCCTGGCCTTTTTCACTTCTTTACTCTTATTTTGATGTGATTTCTACGGTGAGCAGAGATAAGCTCAATTCACGACATATAACTAGAAACTCTTCCTTAAGTTCAGTTACCTAATTCCTCTAACTCATAAGGTGGTTGTGAAAATTAAAGGCGGTTATGTGTGTGTAACAAGATGTTGAAAGGTTTTCCCGGTTGTGTTGGAGTTTGAGCTGAGTCTTAAGGACAGAAGTGCACACAGAAGTGTATTTTTAGTAGAGACGGGGTTTCACCATGTCAGGCTGGTCTCAAACTCCTGACCTCAGGTGATGCACCTGCCTTGGCCTCTCAAAGTGCTGGGATTACAGGCGTGAGCCACCGCCCCCAGCCTTCCTTTTCTTTTGAGACAGGGTCTCATTCTGTCACCCAGGCTGGAGTGCAGTGGTGTGATCCTGGCTCACTGCAACTTCTGCCTTGTGGGCTCAAGTGATCCTCCCACTTCAGCCTCCTGAATAGCTGGGACCACAGACAGGTGCCACCACACCCAGCTAATTTTTGTATTTTTTGTAGAGATGGGGTTTGCTATGTTGCCCAGGCTGGTCTCAAACCCCTGGGTTCAAGCAATCCGCCTGCCTCAACCTCCCAGAGTTCTGGGATTACAGGCGTGTGCCACTACATCCAGCCTTAACTGCTTTCTAAGGCAAAATAGGGAACTATCTGACTAAGTGCTTCGCAGGTACTAAGGGTTACCAGCTTTCCAGCCTGTACTGGGTATATCATTCCTGACAACTGCCTAACCCACTTTTCCTAAGCCAATGCCAGATTTTATTTATTTTTGTTTGTTTTTGGTTTTGTTTTTGAGACAGGGTCTCACTTTGTTGCCCAGGCTGGAAGGCAGTAGCGCAATCTCAGCTTACTGCAGCCTACGCCTCCTGGTTTCAAACGATCCTCCTGCCTCAGCCACCTGAGTAGCATGTGACACCACGCCTGGCTAATTTTTGTATTTTTAATAGAGACGAGGTTTCGCCGTGTTGCCCCAGCTGGTCTTGAACTCCTGAGCTCAAAGCAATCCACCCACCTTGGCCTCCCAAAGTGCTGGGATTATAGATTACAGTCATGAGCCATATGCCCGACCCCTCTTTTATTTTATTTTTTGAGATAGGGTCTCACTCTGTCCCCACGGCTGGAGTGCAGTGGCATGATCACAGCTTACCGCAACCTTGACCTCCCAGGCTTAAGCAATCCTCCCACCTCAGCCTCCCAGTAGCTGAGACCCACAGGCAGGCACCACCATGCCCGGCTTATTTATTTATTCATTCATTCCATGAACCAGCTAATTTATTTATTTTTAATTAATTATTTATTTTGAGACAGAGTCTCCTCTGTCGCCCAGGCTGGAGTGTCTCGGCTCACTGCAACCTCTGCCTCCCAGGTTCAAGCAATTCTCCCTGCCTCAGCCTCCCGAGTAGCCAGATTACAGGTGCCTGCCACCATGCCCTGCTAATTTTTGTATTTTTTAGTAGAGACAGGGTTTTGCCATGCTGGCCGGGCTGGTCTTAGATACTCTTACTTGACTACTTACTTGCAGTACTAATTATGAATTGACTTGGAATTGCATTTATGTTTGTAACAGAGACTAGAAGTAACAGAGAGTTAAACAAGATGGAAGTTAATTTTTCTCTCAAGGTAATGAAATCTGGATGCAGGCAGTCCAGGGCTCATCTAGTGTCCCCAGGAATTCATCAGGTTCCGAGGCTGGTCTGCATCCTTGAAGATCTCTGTTTTTCTCCCTGCTCTGCCATCCTTAAAGGCCTGTGTTTGGCCGGGCACAGTGGCTCATGCTAGTCCTAGCTACTTGGAAGGTTGAGGTGGGAGGATCTGGGAGGATCCCTTGAGCCTGGGAGGTTGAGGCTGCAGTGAGCCTCGAACATGCTGCTGCATTCCAGCCTGGGTGACACAGTGAGAACCTGCCTCAGAAAAAAAAGGCTTTGGCTTTCTCAATTTGCCTGAAAAATCACAAGATCACAAGATCCTTTAACCATCAGGCCTGTGTTCTAGACAGGAAATAAATAGGAAGGGGAGAGGAGAAAATGATTGAAAGAATTAAAGGGAGCATATGCCAGCTGCTTGACCTTCTTTAATTTTAATTTTTATTTTTACCTTCTGGTGCTCTCCTTATCTCCCTGCCTCTACAGAGACAAAAAATAACAATAATGATATAATAATTAGCTGGGCATTGTGGCATGCGCCACTAGTTCTAGTTACTCAGGAGGCCAAGGTGGGAGGGACTGCTTAAGCCAAGGAATTTGAGGCTGCAGTGAGCCATGATGAGGCCAGTGCACTCCAGCCTGGGCAACACAGTGAGACCCTATCTTAAAAAAAAAAAAAAAAAGTTTGAGGGGGCCAGGTGCAGTGGCTCATGATTGTAATCCCAGCACTTTGGGAGGCCGAGGCCGGTGGATCATGAGGTCCAGATCAAGACCATCCTGGCCAACATGGTGAAACCCCATCTCTACTAAAAATACAAAAATTAGCTGGGTGTGGTGGCACGTGCCTGTAGTCCCGGCTACCTGGGAGGCTGAGGCAGGAGAATCACTTGAACTGAAGAGGTGGAGGTTGCAGTGAGCCAAGATGGTGCCACTGCACTCCAGCCTGGTGACAGAGTAAGACTCTGTCTCAAAAAAAAAAAAAAGTTTGAAGCTGAATTATTAACATACAGGTTTAATTACTGTATCTTCCTAGTGAATTGAAACATAACAATGTAGTAACTCTTTATGACTAGTTAATACTTTTAGTCTTAAATTTTATTTAATCTAATATTAACACAGCTACACCAACTCTGTTTTGTGGTTAGTGTTTCCCTGGCGTATATGTTTTTCTATTCTTTTACTTTTAACCCCTCTAGTTATTTTTCTTTTTTCTTTTTTTTTGAGACGGAGTCTCACTCTATCACCCAGGCTGGAATGCAGTGGCATGATCTCGGCTCACTGCAGCCTCTGCCTCCCAGGTTCAAGTGATTCTCCTGCCTCAGCCTCCTGAGTAGCTGGGATTACAGGCGCCTGCCACCGCACCCTGCTAATTTTGTATTTTTAGTAGAGACAGGGTTTCACCATGGTAGCCAGGCTGATCTCGAACTCCTCAGCAGATCCGCCTGCCTCGGCCTCCCAAAGCACTGGGATTACAGGTGTGAGCCACTGTACCTGGCCAAGCCTCCAGTTTTCTTTGAGAATGTTATTCTAGCCCACCTCGCGCAGCTAATTTTTGTATTTTTTAGTAGAGATGGGGTTTCACTATGTTGGCCAGGTGGGTCTCGAACTCCTGACCTCAAGTAATCTGCCCAACTCGGCCTCCCAAACTGTTGGGATGACGGGTGTGAGCCAACACGCCTGGCCAGATATTATCACTAGTATCTCATATAAGCAATGTTGATTTAGCTTTACCCACAAATCTGCTAATCTTTTTCTCACCAATTATTGCTTCGCAAACCATTCTGGGATAATTTTTATTTTTCTGGAAGTAAATCCTATTTTTTTTTTTTTTTGAGACAGAGTCTCTGTCACCCAGGCTAGAGCGCAGTGGAATAATCTTGGCTCATTGCAGCCTGCAACCTCTGCCTCCTGGGTTCAAGTGATTCTGCTGCCTCAGCCTCCTGAGTAGCTGGAACTACAGGTGCGCACCACCACAGCCAGCTAATTTTTTTGTATTTTTAGTAGAGATGGGTTTCACCATGTTGGCCAGGCTGGTCTCGAACTTCTGGCCTCAAGTGATCCACCTGCCTCAGCCTCCCCAGAGTGCTGGGATTACAGGCATGAGCCACCACACCTGGCCTAAATCCTATAGTTCTTTTAGTGAAGATATGTTGGTAGTCAACTTTCTCAGCTTTTGTTTGTGTAAAATGTCCTTGTTTCATCTTCATACATAAATATATTAGATATAGAAATCTGAATATATGAATATATTCTCCCAGCACATTGATGATATAATTCTACTGTTGGGTTTTCACTGTTGCTGTACAGAAGTCAGATATCAATCTAATTGCTATTTTTATTTTTATTTTTTTGAGATGGAGTCTCTCTGTCACCCAGGCTGGAGTACAGTGGCGTGATCTTGGCTCACTGCAACCTCCATCTCCTGAGTTCAAGTGATTCTCTTGCCTCAGCCTCCCAAGTAGCTGGGACTATAGGCACGCGCCACCACGCCCAGCCTCTAATTGCTATTTCTTTGTAAGTCTTTTTTTGTTCCTGAGCTGACAGATGATTATAGTATCTTTGTTTCTGATGTTCTACACTTTCAATATAATGTGTCTGGGTATAGATTTATTTTCATATGTCGTGCTTGGGATTTGTTGGGATTCCTGAAACTGAGGACTAATGTCTCATCAATTTCATAGTACTATTAGCCACTAACTCTTTTTTGAGAGTTGGGGTCTTGCTCTGTTGCCCAGGCTGGAGTGCAGTGATGCAATCATGCTTCACTGCAGCCTCCAACTCCTGGACTCAAGCAGTCCTTCCCACTTCAGCCTCTCGAGTAGCTGAGATTACAAGCGCATTGCACCATGCTTTGCCTTTTTTTCTTTTGAAGTGATGTCAAACTTACATAAAATTTGCAAGTATAGTCCAAAAGACTTTTTTCCCCCCTGAATCATCTGACGGTAAGTTGCCAACTTAATTGCTCATTATCCCTGAATACTTTAGTATACATTTCCTAGAAAAAAAAGACATTCCATTACATAACTAGAAAACAATCACACAAATCAGAAAATTAGCACTGTTATATTATTACCATCTAATCCTAAGATTTATCAACTAGCCCAATAATGGCATTTATAGCAAAAGAAAAAAAAAATAGTTTAGAATTTCATGTTGCATTTAGTTGTCATGTCTTTCTAAATTCCTTTAACCCAGAAAAGTTCCTGATCTTTCCTTGATTTTTTTTTTTTTTTTTTTTTTTTTTTTTTTTTTTTTTTTGAGACGGAGTCTCGCTTTGTCGCCCAGACTGGAGTGCAGTGGCCGGATCTCAGCTCACTGCAAGCTCCGCCGCCTGGGTTCACGCCATTCTCCTGCCTCAGCCTCCCGAGTAGCTGGGACTACAGACGCCCGCCACCTCGCCCAGCTAGGTTTTTGTATTTTTTAGTAGAGACGGGGTTTCACCGTGTTAGCCAGCATGGTCTCGATCTCCTGACCTTGTGATCCGCCCGTCTCGGCCTCCCAAAGTGCTGGGATTACAGGCTTGAGCCACCGCGCCCGGCCTCCTTGATTTTTATGACCCTGACACTTTATTTATTTTTATTTTATTTGTATTTATTTATTCATTTATTTTTTGAGACGGAGTCTCGCTCTGTCACCCAGGCTGGAGTGCAGTGGCTCAATCTTGGCTCACTACAAGCTCCGCCTCCTGGGTTCACACCATTCTCCTGCCTCAGCCTCCCGAGTAACTGGGACTACAGGTGCCTGCCACCTCGCCCAGCTAGTTTTTTGTATTTTTAGTAGAGATGGGGTTTTACCGTGTTAGCCAGGATGGTCTCGATCTCCTGACCTTGTGATCCGCAAGCCTCGACCTCCCAAAGTGCTGGGATTACAGGCATGAGCCACTGCGCCCAGCCTTTTTTTTTTTTTTTTTTTTTTGAGACGGAGTCTCGCTCTGCCGCCCAGGCTGGAGTGCAGTGGCCGGATCTCAGCTCACTGCAAGCTCCGCCTCCCGGGTTCACGCCATTCTCCTGCCTCAGCCTCCCGAGTAGTTGGGACTACAGGCGCCTGCCACCGCGCCCGGCTAGTTTTTTGTACTTTTTAGTAGAGACGGGGTTTCACCGTGTTAGCCAGGATGGTCTCGATCTCCTGACCTCGTGATCCGCCCGTCTCGGCCTCCCAAAGTGCTGGGATTACAGGCTTGAGCCACCGCGCCCGGCCGCGCCCAGCCTATTTATTTATTTTTGAGACAGAGTCTTGCTCTGTTGCCCAGGCTGGAATGCAGTGGCACCATCTTGGCTCACTGCAACCTCTATCTCCTGGGTTCAAGTGATTCTCCTGCCTCAGCCTCCTGAGTAGCTGGGATTACAGGCACTTGCCACCATGTCCAGCTATCCTCTGTATTTTTAGTAGAGTCAGGGTTTCACCATGTTGTCCAGGCTGCTCTCGAACTGCTGACCTCAGGTGATCTGCCCGCTTTGGCCTCCTAAAGTGCTGGGATTACAGGCATGAGCCACTGTGCCCGGCCAGACCCTGACACTTTAGAACATTACAGTCCAGTTATTTATTTATTTATTTTTTATTTTGTTTTATGACGGAGTGGCGCTCTATTGCCCAGGCTGAAGTGTAGTGGCGTGGTCTTGGCTCACTGCAACCTCTGACTACTGGGTTCATGCGATTCTCCTGCCTCAGCCTTCTGAGCAGCTGGGAATACAGGTGCCTGCCACCATGCCTGGCTAATTTTTGTATTTTTAGTACAGCCAGGGTTTCACCATGTTGGCCAGGCTGGTCTCGAACTCCTGACCTCAAGTGATCCGTCTGCCTTGGACTCCCAGAGTGCTGGGATTACAGACATAAACCTGTAAAATAACTGGCCCCGGCCAGTTATTTTGATTGCCCCTTAATCTGGATTTGTCTGATGTCGGATTCAGGTTATGCATCGTTGGCAGGGATAGTACAGTGATGCTGTTATTCTCGTTGTGCTGTATCAGATGGCACACAGTTTTAATTTGTCCCATTTTTTCATAATAATAAGGGGTGAGTGGGCAGGGTACAGATAAAATAATATTGGCCCTGATTTGATAATTGCTGGAGCTGGCTGATGATTACCTGGAGGCTCATACTTTTCTGTTTACTTTTATGTGCTTAAAATTTTTCAGCATATTGAAATATTTTTTAAAATCTGAAGCAAAGATATTTAAAATATTTTATCTAGCATATTAAGGCACACTGGTACCAAGTAGGATTTCAGTGTTGTTCCATTTACTATAATGCTGGGAAGGGATGATCTTCAAATTAAAAAAATATATGTATGCAGTCTAGGCTCAACCCATAGGTCCACAGTTTGTAGTCTTTGTCCTAGAAAATGAAAGAGTATGGGCTGGGCACAGTGGCTCATGCCTGTAATCCTAGTGCTTTGGGAGGCTGAGGCAGGAGGATAGCTTGAGCCCAGGAGTTTGAGACAGCCTGGGCAATATAAGGAGACCTTGTCTCTACAAACTATATATATACACATATATATTTTAATTAGCCAGATGTGGTCACACACACCTATAGTCCCAGCTGCTCAGAAGGCTGAGCGGGAGAATTGCTTGAGTCCAGGAGTTCAAGGTTACAGTGAGCTATGATGACACCACTGAACGCCAGCCTGGGTGATAGAGCAAGACCCTGTTTGTTAAATAAATTTAATAAATAGGCCAGGTGGGCTGGGTGTGGTGTCTCATGCCTGTATTCCCAGCACTTTGGGAGGCCAAGGTGGGTGGATCACCTGAGGTCAGACCAACCTGACCAACACAGTGAAACCCCATCTCTACCAAAAATACAAAATTAGCCGGGCGTGATGGCGCACACCTGTAGTCCCAGCTACTTGGGAGGCTGAAGCAGGAGAATCGCTTGAACCTGGGAAGCTGAGGTTGTAGTGAGCCGAGATCGCACCACTGTACTCCAGCCTGGGCAACAAGAGTGAAACTCCATCTCAAAATAAATAAATAAATAAATATAAAAATAGGGTAGATGTGGTGGCTCACACCTGTAATTCCAGCACTTTGGGAGGCTGTTGTGGGAGGATCACTTGAACCCAGGAGATCGAGAGCAACCTGGGCAACATAGTGGGACCCCATCTCTACCAAAAATAAAAAAATTAGCTGGGCATGGTGGTGCATGCCTGTAATCCCAGCTATTCGGGAGGCTGACATGGGAGGATCACATGAGCCCAGGAGCTCAAGGCTGCAGTAAGCCGAGACTGCACCAGGGCACTCCAGCCTGGTCTCACTCACTCCAGCCTGGAGAGAGTGAGACCCTCTCTCAAAAAAGAAAAAGCCAGGCATGGTGGCTCACGCCTGTAATCCCAGTATTTTGGGTGGCCAAGGTAGGCAGATCACGAGGTCAGGAGTTCAAGACCAGCCTGGCCAGTATGGTAAACTCCGCCTCTACTAAAAACACACACAAAAAATTAGCCAGGCATGGCAGTGGGCGCCTGTAATCCCAGCTACTCTGGAGGCTGAGGCAGGAGAATCGCTGGAACCCGAGAGGTGGAGGTTGCAGTGAGCTGAGACTGTGCCATTGCACTCCAACCTGGGTGAGAGCGAGACTAATAATAAGAAACAGTCACAGCTCTCCTTGCTCGATTACTTTCTACAGGAGCATGGCAGTTACACCACTGAGGCATTCCTCAGTGCCCAGCGAAATTTTGTGCAAAGTTGTGCTGGGTACTGCTTGGTCTGCTACCTGCTGCAAGTCAAGGACAGGTAGGTGACTTCTGCTGCTCATCCTAACATTTCTCCAGGGTTCTCTCCATCCCTTCGTGTGTAGTTCTCAATTACTTATTACTGCCCTCCATGGCAAAGATGTGAAAAATGAAACAATATATTTTAAGCAAAGACAGAAGGTTTGTGAAGACTAATAATAATAATAATAACAATTGGCCGGATGCGGTGGCTCACGCCTGTAATCCCAGCACTTTGGGAGGCCGAGGCAGGCGGATCACGAGGTCAGGAGATCGAGACCATCCTGGCTAACACGGTGAAACCCCATCTCTACTAAAAATACAAAAAATTAGCTGGGCGTGGTGGTGCGCGCCTGTAGTCCCAGCTACTCGGGAGGCTGAGGCAGGAGAATGGCGTGAGCCTGGGAGGCGGAGCTTGCAGTGAGCCGAGATCGCGCCACTGCACTCCAGCCTGGGCGACAGAGCGAGACTCCGTCTCAAAAAAAAAAAAAAAAAAATAATAATAATAACAATCAAGAATGGGGATAGGAGTAGTATAGGACAGAGTAGGGTGAGACAGAAGACGGCTGCAACAAGGAAAGGTGGTGGGTACTATTAACAGAAGGTGCGCACCATTAATCTGGTGGTCTATGTGTGCATCTCCAAAGATTCCTCCTACTAGCCAGGCACAGTGCCTCACATCTGCAGCCCCAGCTACTTGGGAGGCTGAGGTGGGTGGATCACTTGAGCCCAGGAGGTTGAGGCTGCAGTGAGCCGTGATTGCCCCACTGCACTCCAGCCTGGGTGACAGAGCAAGACCTTGTTTAAAAAAAAAAAAAAATGTGTGTGAGTGTGTGTGTGCGTGTGTGTGTATATATATATTCCTCTTACCCTTTCCCAGGCAATGGTTACCACAATTCTGCTACTATCACCATTGATTTACTTTGCCTGTTCTTGAACTTTATTTTTTATTTTTGTTTTATTTTTTGAGACGGAATCTTGCTCTGTTGCCCAGGCTGGAGTGCAGTGGCACGATCTCAGCTCACTGCAACCTCTGCCACCCAGGTTCAAGTGATTCTCCTGCCTCAGCCTCCCAAGTAGCTGCGATTACAGGTGCCCACCACCACGCCTGGCTAATTTTTGTATTGTTAGTAGAGATGGGGCTTCAGCATCTTGGCCAGGCTAGTCTTGAACTCCTGACCTTGTGATCCACCTGTCTCAGCCTCCCAAAGTGCTGGGATTACAGGTACGAGCCACCACGCCTGGCTTGAACTTTATATAAATGGAATCATACTATATATGTGTAGTGTATATATATACACACACACACACACATATAAATGGAACCATACTCTATATATATATGAAGTTCAAGAATTTTTTTTTTTTTGAGTCGGAGTGTCACTCTTGTTGCCCAGGCTGGAGTGCAATGGCACAATCTCGGCTCACCACAACCTCCGCCTCCCAGGTTCAAGTGATTCTCCTACCTCAGCCTCCCGAGTAGCTGGGATTACAGGCATGCACCACTATGCCTGGCTAATTTTTGTATTTTTAGTAGAGACAGAGTTTCTTCATGTTGGTCAGGCTAGTCTCGAACTCCTGACCTCAGGTGATTCGCCTGCCTCGGCCTCCCAAAGTGCTGGGATTACAGGTGTGAGCCACTGCACCCGGCCCATTCCTGTTGATTTAAATATCCAGGTAAATGAGTCTTCCAGGCCACTGGTCTCTCAGTCTCTTGATCTCCCCTTCTAGTCCATTCCTCTCTCCTGAATGCGTATTTCCTACCTTTTTTCTCCTCAAACTCCTAGTTTCTTCATCATCCTCACTCTTTTTTTTTTTTTTTTTTTTTTGAGACGGAGTCTCGCTGTGTCGCCCAGGCTGGAGTGCAGTGGCCCGATCTCGGCTCACTGTAAGCTCCGCCTCCCGGGTTCACGCCATTCTCCTGCCTCAGCCTCCGAGTAGCTGGGACTACAGGCGCCCGCCACCGCGCCCGGCTAGTTTTTTGTATTTTTAGTAGAGACGGGGTTTCACCATGTTAGCCAGGATGGTCTCGATCTCCTGACTTCGTGATCCACCCGCCTCGGCCTCCCAAAGTACTGGGATTACAGGCTTGAGCCACCGCGCCTGGCCTCATCCTCACTCTTAGAGGGTGATCTTGATTTTTTATTCTTATAGAGTTTGACAACACATGCTCTATCTTATACCACTGGACAACAGAAACAACAAAGAGATATCCCACAGCTCCCCAGCTCCCTCGACCCATGCCCGCTCACTCTGCCTTCTCTCCCAATTATTATTCGGGAACTGTTCCTGCCGCTGTGTAAGGCAATGCCTCTGTTTGTGAACTTGACCCTCTCGCTCACCTTCTGAAGAACATGGTTCCAGGAACTTTCCTTATCGCTCTGCTACTTCAGTTTTTCCTGTCTACAGGATCCTCCCCACCCGTGTACTAACATACAACTTCTTCATCTTCAAATAAATAGTCCTTTCCTTGGGTCAGTAGAACCTGATGAGAAAAAGAGATAACTATTAAAAGAAACAGTCCTTTCTTGGTCGCTTTTTTTCCTCTAGTTACCATCTTTTTTCTCCTTCCTTCCTTTGAAAGAGTTTTATAGTGACTTTTCTTTTTTCCTCCTCCATTCTTTTGAACCCATTCCATGCAGGCTTTTGTCCCCACCAGTCCATCAAATCTCTCCTTATCATGATCACCGGTGACCTCCATTTTGCTTAAATCCATCGGTCAATTCTCAGGTTTCATCCTATTTGATATTTTAGTGGCATCTATCATTCTCTCTTCCTCTTTCTTGAGATACTTTTTAAATTTAGCTTGAAGGTTACAACATTCTCCTGGTTCCCTCCTTCCTCTTTGCTGTTCTTCTCATCTCCTTGACCTTTTAACTTTGGAGTTTCCCGTGCCTCAGTCCTCCCTTGGTGATCTCATCCATTCTGACCTGGGTTTTAAACACTATCTATAAGCTGATGACACCTACATTTGTATCTCCACTTGGATGTGTAATACCTCAACATGACTAAAACTGAGCTACCGACCTAACCCCTAAAACCTGCTTCTCCTGTAGTCTTCTCAGCTCAAGAAATGGGGCAATATCATGCTTCTACTTCCTCAGCCTCCAAGCTCTGGAGTCTTCTCTTTCTCTCACACCGCACTTTCAACCCTTTTAAAACGTAAGTCAGGCCACCACGTCATCTGTCTCCTTTTGATGGCTTCCTATCCCACTCTGAGAAAATGCCAAAGAACTTCCCATAGCTTCCAAAGCATCCCATGACCCAACTCGCTCCTCCCACCCACTCTGGAACACACTCCCCACCTGAGGACCTTGTACTTGTTCTTTCTTCCTGGAATGTTCTTGTCCCAGATAGCTGCATGGCTCATCTCCTTCAGACCTTTACTTAACCACCATCTTCTTGGAAAGGCCTTCATTGTCCACCCTATCTAAAATTGCAACCCTCCCACACTTACTGTCATCCTTCCCTGCTTTTTTTTTTTTTTTTTTTTTGACGGAGTCTTGCTCTGCGCCCAGGCTGGAGTGCAGTGGCGCAATCTCGGTTCACTGCAACTTCTGCCACCCGGGTTCAAGCGATTCTCTTGCCTCAGCCTCCCAAGTAGCTGGGACTATAGGTGTGTGCCACCATGCCCCGCTAATTTTTTGTATTTTTAGTACAGACAGGGTTTCACCGTGTTAGCCAGGATGGTCTCGATCTCCTGACCTCGTGATTCACCCGCCTCGGCCTCCCAAAGTGCTGGGATTACAGGTGTGAGCCACCGCACCTAGCCGCCTGCTTTGTTTTTTGATTGTTTTTGTTTTTAAATTAACACTTTTTTTTTTTTTTTTTTTTTTTTGAGACGGAGTCTCGCTCTGCCGCGCAGGCTGCAGTGCAGTGGCCGGATCTCAGCTCACTGCAAGCTCCGCCTCCCGGGTTCACGCCATTCTCCTGCCTCAGCCTCCCGAGTACCTGGGACTACAGGCGCCCGCCACTGCGCCCGGCTAGTTTTTTGTATTTTTTAGTAGAGACGGGGTTTCACCGTGTTAGCCAGGATGGTCTCGATCTCCTGACCTCGTGATTCGCCCGTCTCGGCCTCCCAAAGTGCTGGGATTACAGGCTTGAGCCACCGCGCCCGGCCAACACTTTATTTTTTACAGCATTTTTAGGTTTACAGAAAAACTGAGCACAAAATGGGTGTTCCCACATATCCTCTCTCCAGTTTCCCGTTGTTACTGAGACAAGGTCTTGGTCTTTTGCCCAGGCTGGAGTGCAGCGGTGTGACTATACCTCACTGCAACTTTGACCTCCAGGGCTCAGGTGATTCTCCCTCCTCAGCCTCCCAAATAGCTGGGACCACAGGCGTGCACCACCATGCCACACTTAAAAAAAGTTTTTTTGTAGAGATGGGGTCTCTTCATGTTGTTCAGGTTACCCTATTATTCATTAATATCTTGCATTAGTGTGGTACATTTGTTACAATTGATGAACCAATATGGATTCTTTATTATTAAGAGACAGGGTCTCACTTTGTTGCCCAGGCTGGAGTGCGGCAGCAGGATCATAGCTCACTGCAGCCTCAAACTGCTGGGCTCAAGGAACTCTCCCGCTTCAGCCTCTTGAGTACTTGGGACTACAGGTGTGCGCCACTGTACTCTGCTAATTTTTCTAATTTTTTTGTTGATCCTCCCGCTTTGGCCTCCCAAAGTTCAGGGATTACATGTGTGAGCCACCACGCTCACAGGGTTCAGTCTTTGTGTTGTACATTCCATGGCTTTTGACAAATGAATAATGCCATGTATCCACTATTACAGTATCATACAGAATAGTTTCAGTGTCCTTAGAGTCCCCTGTGCTCCATTTATTCATCTCCCTCCCTCCACCTGAACCCTCGGCAACCAACCACTGATCTTTTTTTTTTTTTTTTTGAGACGGAGTCTCGCTCTGTTGCCCAGACTGGAGTGCAGTGGCGCGATCTCGGCTCACTGCAAGCTCCGCCTCCCGGGTTCACGCCATTCTCCTGCCTCAGCCTCCGGAGTAGCTGGGACTACAGGCGCCCGCCACCACGCCCGGCTAATTTCTTTTTGTATTTTTAGTAGAGACGGGGTTTCACCGTGTTAGCCAGGATGGTCTCGATCTCCTGACCTCGTGATCCGCCCGCCTCGGCCTCCCAAAGTGCTGGGATTACAGGCTTGAGCCACCGCGCCCGGCCCACTGATCTTTTTACTCTCTCTAGTTTTGCCTTTTCTAGAATGTCACATAGTTGGAATCATACAGCATGCAGCCTTTTCAGATTGGCTTCTTCATTTATTCACGTGCACTGCAGATTCCTCTGTCTTTGCATGGCTTGATAGCTCTATTTTATTCCTTGGCAGCTATCAGTTCTAATATTTATTGTTTGTCTTCTCTTTAAGAATGTGTGTTTCATGACAGGGCTTCTTGTCTGCTTTGTTAACTGCTGCACCCCCAGTACCTGGAATAGTACCTCCTTCCATGGTTGTGCTAAGGATTGCATGAGTTATTAATGATATACATAAAGTTTTTATTTGTGTGTGTGTGTGTGTGTGTGTGTTTTTTGAGACAGGGTCTTGCTCTGTCTCCCAGGCTGGAGTGCAGTGGTGCGATCCCAGCTCACTGCAGCTTTGACTTCCTAGGCTCAAGCGATCCTTCCATCCCAGCCTCCCCAGGAGCTGGGATCACAGTCGCCTGCCAACACCCCTGGCTAATTTTTTTTTCCCAAATATTTTGTAGAGGCAGAGTCCTGCTATGTTGCACAGGCTGGTCTCGAACTCCAGGGCTCAAGCGAGCTACCCACCTAGACTTCTCAAAGTGCTGGGATTACAGGTGTTAGTCCCCCATAATATTATGTGTATATGAGTAGTAACTGTTATTCCGTATAGGAAGACCAGAAGAGGAGGTGGAAACGGAATGCCGGTTGCTTACATAGGGACCCTTAAATAGTCCTCAGAGAAGGAAGAGCATCTGAGCTGGAGCGACTGGGAGCAAATGCAGGCGGACCGAGCACACAGGATGCAAGTCTCCGGGAGAAAGGGCACACTAATCCCAACTGCCAATTACTTTACAAAGCACGTTTACATTCTAAAATCATTTA
Source organism: Macaca thibetana thibetana (assembly GCF_024542745.1). Classification (NCBI taxonomy): domain Eukaryota; kingdom Metazoa; phylum Chordata; class Mammalia; order Primates; family Cercopithecidae; genus Macaca; species Macaca thibetana. Next base: position 123,706,081 of record NC_065578.1, read on the forward strand.
ATCCTCACAAAAATAATATTGTCAGGTGGTATTATAATCCCCGTTTTACCCATGAGAAAACAGGATCTGGGAGGTTGAGCGACTTGCCCATTGCCATCATAGGGCAAGTGGTGGCTCCAGGATTCCCATCCATAAGTTCTGACTCATACTTCAAAGGAGCTCGGAAACTGCCGGGGCTCGATGGGGAGTCCTGGTTCCAGTGTCCTGGGACTCCTGGGCAGCGTAACAAAACCACTTTTAAAAACCCTGCCGGGCGCGGTGGGTCACACCTGTAATCCCAGCACTTTGGGAGGCTGAGGCGGGTGGATCATTTGAGGTCAGAAGTTCGAGACCAGCCTGGCCAATATGGTGAAACCCCGTCTCTACTAAAAATACAAAAATGGCCGGCCACGGTGGCTCACACCTGTAATCCCAGCACTTTGGGAGGCCGAGGAGGGCAGAGCACGAGGTCAGGAGATCGAGACCATCCTGGCTAACATGGTGAAACCCCGTCTCTACTAAAAATACAAAAAATTAGCCGAGCGTAGTGGCCGGCGCCTGTAGTCCCAGCTACTCGGGAGGCTGAGGCAGGAGAATGGCGTGAACGCGGGAGGCGGAGCTTGCAGTGAGCCGAGATCACACCACTGCACTCCAGCTTGCGTGACAGGGCCGAGACTCCGTCTCAAAAAAAAAAAAAAAAAAAAAAAAATTAGCCGGGCGGGTAGTGTTGCACACCTGTAATCCCAGCTAGTCGGGAGGCTGAGGCTGGAGAATCGCTTGAGCCTGGGAGGTGGAGGTTGCAGTGAGCCGAGGTCCCGCCACTGCACTCCAGTCTGGACTACAGAATGAGGGCCTGTTTAAAAAAAAAAAAACTTCGCCAAGGTAGGGAGCAGTGGCTCACGTCTTGAGACCAGCCTGGGCAACATGGCAAAACCCTGTCTCTACAAAAAATTAAACTAGCCGGGCGTGTTGGCTGTCTCTTGTAGTCCCAGCTACTCAGGAGGCTGAGGGGGGAGGATCACTGGGGCCTGGGAGGTTGAGGCTGCAGTCAGCCGTGATCGCACTACTGTGCTCCCACCCGGGCAACAGAGTGAGACTGCCTCAAAAAAACTAATTAAAAAAAAAAAACACCATGCAGTTAACGAGCGGCTGCGTGCGCGAGGTGGCACGCTGGGCTTGCAGACGAATTCTGCCAGTGCTATTAGAACATTTAAGAGATTCATTTTCCGAGCGACTCCTCCCTTTACCCCCCCTGCAGGGGGCGTGGCAACAAAGCGCGGGAAAACTCGACCTTGACCCCACCCCCTACTCCTTGCTGGGGGCGGGGAAAAGGGGAGCTCTTAAATGGGAAATGGAGCTGGGGGGTACCTCCAGCCCATACTTAGGAAGCCTATCAGTTGCCCCTTTAAGGCCTCTTTGGAAATGGCCCAGGCCACGCCAGCACTCCTAACGTCGCCTCCCCCGCTTCCGGTCCGCGAGCACTTCCCAACCTTTAGGTCCCGATTCCTTCCACGTTCGGAATCCCGTACCCCGTCCACGCCCTCCCGCCGAGGGAGGAGCGACGGGTTACGCTGTGGCCCAGGAGCTGGCCCGTGCGAGGATCCCATCCATCAGATTATATGGCGATTTAGACGGTGGGAAGACAGCGAGGAAATGGTCAGCGGATGACGTAATGTTTGGGGTGGCGTCCCATTCTGTGACTTCTGCCCGGCATCAGTGACACGGAATTAGCTTGAAACAGCGCAAAAGGACCTACACTTCCGTCCTGCACTCCGACTCAGTGCGGTTCTGCTCAAAGCGCCCACCACACAGAAGCTGGATTCCTTCGATTCGCGAAAGTGAACTGCAGCTTCAAGCTTCGAGCGGCCAATAGGGAGCGAGGGGCGGAGACGCACCTGGGCGCTCCCCTCTCTAGTAGGAAAGCCGGGAAGCAGGCTGGCTTCTTTCTAAGCGACAGTGGCGGAGGCCAATCGTTTCCGTGACTTGCAGATGGGGCAGACGGACCCTTGCGCAGCCAATGGGGAGAGGTATCTTCAGAGGGCCTCGGCCCCTTGCCCAATGAGCATAAGAGGACTGTGCGGGGCTAGTTCCGAGCGGCAGTAGTTAGGACCAACCCAGTGCGGGGCTGGGAGGGGCGCAGGGCTGAGCGAAGGGGGCAAGGGCCAATGGCGAGTGTGAAAGCGGGCAGCCCAGACCCGGAGCGCGGAGGGAGGAGAGGGAGGGGGGAGGCTGAACCGGAGAGAAGCAGGAAGTAGCGGCGGCCGCGGGGAGGGCGGCGGTGGCGGCGGCGGCTGGAGTGGGGTAGAGACCGCCGGGTCTCGGCCCGCACCAGGAGCGGAACAAGTAAGCGTGCCTGGGGTAAATACCCGCCCTTGGCTCCGCCCACTTGGGGGGGCGGGTAAATACCCCCGCCCCTCCCCCACTTGGTCAACTACCCCCTTCTCCGCGCCGCCCCCTGGGGCGGCTTCTAGGAGGGCCCAGACACCGCCTCCATCCATTGGGGCGGATGGGCAAAACTCCCGGCCTGTTGAAAGCACAGCCCCTAGCCGGGTAAACCCCCAGGAGGGTCGAGAACCCCAAGTCCTGGCGCCCCCAGCTCGAGAGGCACCCGAAGTGCGGCCCGGAGATTGGAGGCTGCGGGATGTCGCGACCTAAAATGGTGTCCGTTCCCGGGGATGGGGGCGGGGGGACTGGGCCAGGCCGGAGCGGAGCCTGCACCCCGACTGGGCGCGGGTCAGCGTCCGGGCCCGGGCAAGAATCAGGCTTGCGCCCCTGGCCCCATGTGCACCCTCCGATCAGTCTCCAGTCTCTAGCGAGCCTCCGGGAGTCCGCGGCGGAAGGAGGTTCCGCTGCGCCCGGAGGCGAGGGGACGAGGTCCGAGTTGGGACGGACCCCGGCTAGAGAGCTGAGAGTCGCGCAGAGACCGCCCCCTCTCTCCTCCCCTCTTTCCCAGCTCCCCACCCCATCCTGTGTAGTCCTGGGTCCCCAGGTGCTGCGCAGCAGGTACCAAAGGGCCTGGCCTGACTGAGGCCCGGCCTTCGCTTCGCACGCCGGTGCGAGTGAGAGAAGCGCCGCGCGCCTCAGTTTCCCTTGTAGTTTCTCTTGTGTACACCCCGCCCCCTCCTCGCAACCCAGGACTTGTTCCCCGCGCCGGCCCTCGGCAGATGGCAGGGACTTAATTCCGCCCGCTGCCCAGCTTGGCCGCAACCTAATCGCCGCCAGCCCCTCGCCCTCCTCTGCGCTGCAGGCCTTGGGCCCGGGCAAAGGGCAGTGAAGCCCCCACTCGACCTGGGTCTGTTCAGCCTTTTCCTGTTCAGCCTCTTTGGCTTTTGGGGAAGCACAGAGGGAAAGGGGGCAGGGGAGATAGGAGCCCTAGAGACAGGGCTCAGCAGTCGCAGGAAGGCCTGATCTTCCTTGGCCTTGAGCTCGGCGACTTGCTTGGTCGACTGCTCTGAGTGGGTGGCCATCGGATGACCTCTAAGTCACTGGAACTCCCACGAGGGAGGTGGCTGGCGGCGGGGGGTGTGCGGGTGAGTTCACAGGTGTTTTCTAGTCTTTGCTGGTCTTCCCTGTACCAGTCCACTTCTGAGTACCTGAATGGAAGGTAGCTCAGGCCTCTGATCAGGAGGGAGCCAGGCTTAGGAGCCAGGCCCATAGAGACAAGGGGTTTTGTTTAAACCCAGAGTCTGCAGAATTAAATAGGGTGGGAGTGAGGGAAGGACTCCCCCTTTGTCTGGTTGGTATCCTTTGCCCCCACCCCCACCTTGGTCCCAGGAATTCCAGCTGCCACATGCTGCGGCTGTCTCTAGTTACAGTATGAAGGCTGGAGAGAAGTGGGAGAACTGGCTTCGAGAAATGGCCTGCAACCTGGGCATGGAATGGATAGGGATAGATTCTTTAGTTACTTCTTCATAGATACAGAAACAGTCATGGGGAGGCACTGGCAGGGGGCAGACATGGGTCTCCCACAAACTCTGAGCTGGCCTGCATGTTCGATTAGTGCCACATAATTCTTGTGGGATTTTAAATTTTATTTTTTGCACTTGGCTAGGTTGAGGTTAGGTGAAACTTCCTGGGCTACTGTTGCCACAGGAAAATGGAAAGGGTGAGGAGTTTAAGTTAGGGAATGGAATGGGGTGAGGAGCTCGGAGCAGAAATGATAGGTGAGGGGTGAAGGAGCCTGGCTTTTCCCCACTGTGGCAGCTGTGCTGGATAAGTGTGTACCCTGGGAGTTTTAGCCTCAAGAGAGCAAGCTGCGGAGGGGTGGTGAAGGAGGGGCTGGCTAGGGGAGGGCCAGGCACTCTGGGGAAGGTAGTGAGCGAGCAGCAGGTGTTTGTGACAGGAGAGGCCTAGGCTGGGGCCCTTGTGACCAGGCTGCCATCACCATTTTCCCCTCTGTCTCTTCTCTTTGTCTCTTTCTGTTCCTGTGTCTTATTTTTTCCATCTTGGTCTCTTGGGTAATTTCCTTGAGTCCTTTTCTCCCTGCTGACCAAGCTAGATCTCCAGGTGCCAGTGATGGCCCCAGGTGCCCTAGACTTGATCCTGCATGACCCCTGACTCTTGCCTCCGACCCCAGCCCTAGAGTTCCAGGGGTTATTCCTTTCCAGCTCTTCCTTGACCTGACATGTCCTTGCTTGGTTCATCTGGAATAGTGAATCGTATTCTCGGTGTGATTCTTACATTAGCAATTTCATATTGTGCTCAGAATAACCCTATGATATATAGATCACTTGTGCTCTCTGTCTTGTCTTTTCTTTTTCTTCTTTTTTTTTTTTGAGACAGGGTCTCACTCTGTCACCCAGGCTGGAGTGCGTGGCGTGATCATGGCCCATCACAGCCTCGACCTCCTGGGCTCAGGGGATCCTCCCATGTCAGCTGGGAGGCATAGCTGGGAATACAGGCATGTGCCATCATGCCTGGGGAGTTTCACCATGTTGCCCAGGGTGGTCTTGAACTCCTGGGCCCAAGTGATTGACCTCCCAAAGTGCTGGGATTACAGATGTGAGCCACCACACCCGGCCATTTGTGTCCTCTTTCAAACAGCAAAAGTAAGGCACTGAAGAAACTTGCTTGTACTGCAGGCCCCTGATAAAGCTGAACGAGGATCATTTCTTAAGTCTTGGCTTACGGCCTTGCCCCTTTGTATACATAGCCTTTCAGATCTCTGTGGACCCCAGAAGATCCATGAAGAATATGAATTGATTCCATGTGGACATGAATGAGCCCTTAAACCTAGAGCATCATATACATCATCCTCCTTAATGATAGTATGGATTATTTGGTTCTGTGCTGGGCACAGGAGGGGATGAGCTGGTTTCCACCAGGATGCTCACTGAGCTCCCCTGTTCCTGTATTTCTTCTTCTTTTTTTGTGTGTTTTTTCCTGAGATGGAGTCTTGCTCTGTCACCCAGGCTGGAGTAGAGTGGCACAGTCTCGGCTCACTGCAAGCTCCGCTTCCCGAGTTCAAGCAATTCTTTTGCCTCAGCCTCCCGAGTAGCTGGGACTATAGGTGAGTGCTGCCACGCCCAGCTACTTTTTGTATTTTTAGTAGCCCCGGGGTTTCACCATCTTGGCCAGGATGGTCTTGATCTCCTGACCTCGTGATCCGCCCGCCTCTGCCTCCCAAAGTGCTGGGATTACAGGTGTCAGCCACTGTGCCTGGCCCCTGTATTTCTTTTTGAGACAGGGTCTTACTCTGTCCAGGCTGGAGTGCAGTGGCATGATCTTGGCTCACTGCAACCTCAACCTCATGGGTTCAAGTGATTCTTCTGCCTCAGCCTCCTGAGTAGTTGCTATTACAGGCATGCGCCACCACACCTGTCTAGTTTTTTGTATTTTTAGTAGAGACAGGGTTTCACTATGTTGGCCAGGCTGGTCTCAAACTCCTGACCTCAAGTGATCCACCTGCCTCAGTCTCCCAAAACACTGGGACTACAAGCATGAGCCACCGCACCTGGCCCCTTCCCTGTATTTCTGAGAACTCTCTTTTCTCCTGCTTTCTCTGGATTTTGGAGCCTGCCAGGGTATGGACACTAACCTTCTGATTTTAGGGTTTGGCAAACCTAGCAGCTCTGTAGGATTCGTGCTGTGGTGGAGGTGTACCTAGTTGGAGTGCATATGGGTTCTGAGAGAGGATAAATATGGAGATGCTGAGGAAAGAGCTCCAGGATCTCCAGACATCTCAGTTTCTCCTTATTCCTGTTTTCATCAGGTCTGGGACCTGCCGATATGGGGGACATGAAGACCCCTGATTTTGATGACCTCCTTGCTGCCTTTGACATCCCTGACATTGATGCAAATGAAGCCATCCATTCTGGGCCAGAAGAAAATGAGGGGCCAGGAGGCCCAGGGAAGCCAGAACCAGGTGTGGGAAGTGAATCTCGAGACACAGCAGCAGCCTCAGCTGGGGATGGCCCTGGAGTTCCAGCCCAGGCCTCTGACCATGGCCTGCCACCGTCAGACATTTCTGTAGTTAGTGTCATTGTCAAGAACACTGTGTGTCCTGAGCAGTCTGAGGCCCTGGCTGGAGGCTCAGCAGGGGATGGGACCCGGGCTGCTGGGGTAACTAAGGAAGGGCCTGTGGGGCCTCATCGAATGCAGAATGGTTTTGGGGGTCCTGAACCTTCCCTCCCAGAAACCCCCCACTCTCCTGCTCCTCCCAGTGGGGGCACCTGGAAAGAAAACGGCATGGAAGGCAAAACTCCCTTGGACCTGTTTGCTCATTTTGGCCCTGAGCCAGGGGACCACCCGGATCCCCTGCCTCCCTCTGCACCCTCTCCCCCTCAGGAGGGGGCTATGACCCCACCTCCTTTCCCCTCTTCCTTTGAGCTGGCCCAGGAGAATGGCCCAGGCGTGCAGCCACCTGTTTCTTCCCCACCGTTGGGGGCCTTGAAGCAGGAGAGCTGCAGCCCCCATCAACCCCAGGGCCTAGCCCCACAAGGCTCAGGCTCCAGCCCTGAGGCCACGGACATCCCTGCCAGTGCCTCACCTCCCCGAGTTGCTGGGGTGCCCTTCTTCAAGCAGTCTCCAGGGCACCAGAGCCCTCTTGCCTCCCCCAAACTGCCCGTCTGTCAGCCCTTGAAAGAAGAAGAAGATGAGGGGCCAGTGGACAAGTCTTCCCCAGGAAGTCCCCAGAGTCCCTCTAGTGGGGCTGAGGCTGCAGATGAGGACAGCAATGACTCCCCTGCCTCCAGCTCCTCTAGGCCTCTTAAGGTGCGGATCAAGACCATTAAAACATCCTGCGGGAATATCACAAGGACTGTAACTCGGGTCCCTTCAGATCCTGATCCACCTGCCCCCTTGGCTGAGGGGGCCTTCTTGGCTGAAGCTAGCCTCTTGAAGCTGTCCCCTGCAACACCTACTTCTGAGGGTCCAAAGGTGGTGAGCGTACAGTTGGGTGATGGTACAAGGCTGAAAGGCACTGTGCTGCCTGTGGCCACCATCCAGAATGCCAGTACTGCCATGCTGATGGCAGCCAGTGTGGCCCGCAAGGCTGTGGTGCTGCCTGGGGGGACTGCCACCAGCCCTAAGATGATTGCTAAGAATGTGCTAGGCCTGGTGCCCCAAGCCCTGCCTAAGGCTGAGGGGCGGGCAGGGCTGGGGACTGGGGGACAGAAGGTGAATGGTGCCTCAGTGGTGATGGTGCAGCCTTCAAAGACAACTACTGGGCCGAGTACAGGGGGCGGCACAGTGATCTCACGGACCCAGTCCAGCCTGGTGGAGGCCTTCAACAAGATCCTCAACAGCAAGAACCTGCTCCCTGCCTATAGGCCAAACCTGAGCCCACCAGCTGAGGCTGGGCTGGCCCTGCCTCCCACCGGCTACCGCTGCCTGGAGTGTGGGGATGCCTTCTCGTTGGAGAAGAGCCTGGCACGGCACTATGACCGCCGGAGCATGCGCATCGAGGTCACCTGCAACCACTGCGCCCGCCGCCTGGTCTTCTTCAACAAGTGCAGCCTGCTCCTGCATGCACGTGAACACAAGGACAAGGGGCTCGTTATGCAGTGCTCACATTTGGTCATGAGGCCCGTAGCCCTTGACCAGATGGTGGGGCAGCCGGACATCACACCCCTGCTGCCTGTAGCTGTCCCACCTATCTCTGGACCTCTGGTCTTGCCTGCCTTGGGCAAGGGTGAGGGGGCCATCACCTCCTCTGCCATTACTACAGTTGCTGCTGAGGCCCCTGTCCTGCCACTCTCCACTGAGCCGCCTGCTGCCCCTGCCACTTCTGCTTACACGTGCTTTCGCTGCCTGGAGTGCAAGGAGCAGTGCCGGGACAAGGCTGGCATGGCAGCTCACTTCCAGCAGCTCGGCCCCCCTGCCCCTGGGGCCACCAGCAATGTGAGTCGCCTTTCACAGCCCTTCTGTGGGGACAGGATCTAGGAAGGCGTTGGGGGCTTGGTTAGAAGTAATAGAGACAGGACACTCTTCACCGACTTTCCTTGTTTAATCCACTCGACAGGTGTGCCCAACCTGCCCCATGATGCTCCCCAATCGCTGCAGCTTCAGCGCCCACCAGCGCATGCATAAGAATCGACCCCCCCACGTCTGTCCTGAGTGTGGGGGCAACTTCTTGCAAGCCAATTTTCAGACCCATCTCCGGGAGGCCTGTCTGCACGTCTCTCGCCGTGTGGGATACAGGTGCCTTGGACCCTTCCTCCATAGAACTGTAGGGTTTCGTGTGTCCTAGCCTCAGCCTCAGATGGCCTTTTAAGATCCCCGCTGTATCCCTCAGCCCTGTTTTGGCAAACAACCCTGAGATAGTACGTCCTGCCTTCCCGTCGTCCCCCATGGAGATGGGGGGAAGCAGGGCCACCTCTGGAGCTCCAGCTCTCCCTCGGCAGCCTCCCTTGGGGAATGGCCTCTACACCTCTCTCATTTCTCCACCCTGCTCATGCTCCACTACTGATTTCCTTCTTGTAGTCTACCCAGTCCCAGAGAATAAATGTGTGGTCCCAGGTTGGGCATGGAGATGCCTCCCACCTCACCACAGGGCCTCCTGCTTCCTCCCTAGGTGCCCCAGCTGTTCAGTGGTGTTTGGGGGTGTCAACTCCATCAAGTCCCACATCCAGACGTCGCACTGCGAGGTTTTCCACAAGTGCCCCATCTGCCCCATGGCCTTCAAGTCTGGGCCCAGCGCCCATGCCCACCTCTACTCCCAGCATCCCAGCTTCCAAACTCAGCAGGCCAAGTGAGGCCCGGGGGAGGGCCGGGCCGGGCCAGGGAGGCAGGGCTGGTGGGGTGTAGGAGGGGAGGGGCTGCACCCCTCCCTGCCTGATGTCTGCATTGTCTTCACCTCAGGCTGATCTACAAGTGCGCCATGTGTGACACAGTCTTCACTCACAAACCCCTCCTCTCCTCACACTTCGACCAGCACTTGCTGCCCCAGCGTGTCAGTGTCTTTAAGTGCCCGTCTTGTCCTCTGCTTTTTGCCCAAAAAAGGACCATGCTGGAACATCTCAAGGTACAGGAGCAGAGGGATGGGGGATGGGTGCTTAGCTGTACTGACCTGGGGCTGGGGCCACATACTTCAGAAGTGGGGGGCTTTGGCACAGCCAGGCCCTCCCCCACAACAGCAACCTCCCTTGTCTCCTCTCACAGAACACCCATCAGTCTGGGCGCTTGGAGGAGACTACTGGGAAAGGGTCCGGGGGTGCCCTGCTGACCCCCAAGACTGAGCCTGAGGAGCTGGCTGTTTCTCAGGGAGGGGCAGCCCCTGCTACTGAGGAGTCATCTTCATCTTCAGAAGAGGAGGAAGTACCCAGCTCCCCTGAGCCCCCCCGTCCAGCCAAACGGCCTCGGCGGGAACTAGGGAGCAAAGGCCTCAAGGGTGGGGGTGGGGGGCCTGGAGGCTGGACCTGTGGCCTGTGTCACTCCTGGTTCCCTGAGCGTGACGAGTATGTGGCCCACATGAAGAAGGAGCATGGCAAGGTGAGTGAGCCCCAAGGGGAGTACCATGGGCTGGGGGCAGCACTGGGACTGCCAGTGTGACAGTGGGGACGGGGTCCTGCAGCCTGGCTCTGACATCTACCCATGCTCTCCTAGTCAGTGAAAAAGTTTCCCTGTCGCCTTTGTGAGCGCTCCTTCTGCTCCGCCCCCAGCCTGAGGCGTCATGTCAGGGTCAATCACGAGGGCATCAAGCGAGTGTACCCCTGCAGGTAAGTCTTGCTCCCTGCTTTTTCTCCCTGCCCAGCACGTGACTCTCCCCGTATGCCAAAGTACCTTTGCACCTGCGACGTGTCTAAGTGGCCTGATGGTTGGGGTCTCCCTCTGCTCCAGCAGCCCCCTCATCAGGAGCAAGGGCCTTGGCCTTCGGGCTGTGCCCCTGCTGCCATCCTGTCCTCTCCCATTTCAGGTATTGCACAGAGGGAAAACGCACCTTCAGCAGCCGCCTGATCCTGGAGAAACATGTCCAGGTCCGGCATGGCTTGCAGCTTGGGGCCCAGTCCCCTGGCCGGGGGACCACTTTGGCTCGGGGTTCCAGTGCCAGAGCCCAGGTAGGCAGAGGCCCGGCCTGCTGTGCTAGGGCTTTGAGTGGGAAACTGGAAGGTAGAGACTGTGGCCTCAGGAAGTGAGCGTGGGGGTGCCAAGGACAGTGGGGATGGTGGTAAGACCCAGTTTCTTCCACTTTTCTTCAGGGGCCAGGTCGGAAACGCCGCCAGTCTTCTGACTCTTGCAGTGAGGAGCCTGACAGCACGACACCGCCAGCCAAGTCCCCCAGGGGCGGACCTGGATCTGGAGGCCCTGGCCCCCTGCGCTACCGGAGCAGCGGCTCCACAGAACAGAGCCTCATGGTGGGGTTGAGGGTGGAGGATGGTGCCCAGCAGTGCCTCGACTGTGGCTTGTGCTTTGCCTCCCCTGGCTCCCTGAGCCGGCACCGTTTCATCAGCCACAAGAAGAGACGGGGTGTGGGTAAAGCCAGTGCCCTGGGGCTGGGGGATGGGGAGGAAGAGGCCCCTCCATCAAGGTCTGACCCCGATGGTGGAGACTCACCCCTGCCTGCCTCTGGAGGCCCACTGACCTGTAAGGTCTGTGGCAAGAGCTGCGACAGTCCTCTCAACCTCAAGACCCACTTCCGCACGCATGGCATGGCGTTCATCAGGGCTCGGCAGGGGGCTATTGGGGATAACTAGGCCCTAAGCCTGGGACTGACCAGCCCCTTCCTCTTGGAGCCTGGTTTTCCCTGCTGCTGCCTGATCCCCTGGCTGGGGAGTTTCATTGACATTAACATTTTGTTAATTCCTCTCTCAAACCTGAAGAAAAGCTTTTGAGGATTATTCTAGTTATCTGCAACCTCCCTTTGGGTTTGGCCCTGGAGTCCTAGTAGAGTGGACCCTCCATTCCTCTTTTCTGAGCCCAACACTAATTATGCTCCTGCTGCAGAACCCCCAGTGTGGGCCTGGGGTTGGGAGGATGGGACTTAGGTATTCCTGCTAGACAGGTTTAGGGAAGGACTGATGGGGGTGTCACGGATGGACACATCCCTCCACAATTCCTTCAGGCATGGACTGGAAATTTCCTCCTCTGGGCCAGGCCCTACCCTAGTGCCCCCTCCCCCCCAACTCACTGGCACTCAAGCCCCCTACCCCTGCAGTGCCTTTCACTTCTTTTTCTCCCCAGAAATCCAGGGCGGGTGGTTGGTGGGGATGAGTCCTGTCAAGGGGGCCACAGGAGAGGAGGGGACAGGCTCTCAGGAATCCTTTATTCTTGTAGTAATAATACTAACAGTGGGGGAACTAGGGAGAAAACCAGACCATTAAAACTGTTTTTGGTCTAATCTCCATTCAGGCCTCTTCTTTTTCTGTGACTTGGACAATGTGGACTTGAAGCGGGTGAGAGAACATGGAAGGCCCTTTCTTCTCAGGGAAGAGGTGGTGGTGACCAAGACAGGCAGGGAAGAAGCAAACCTCTTTCTGTGTGGTGCCTTTTGTATCTTGGACACTGAGGCATCCGTTCACACCTCATCCCCAATTTCCCCCCAGAAAACCTGGAAATGACACAAGTGGCTAACTAAGGATTTATTTCAAACAAAAATTAAAAATAAAAAATTGAGAGCTCTTTTCCCTGGGTTTGGGGAAGGAGTCAGGGTAGGGAATTCCCCATGGCTAGGCCAGTACCCTCAGAACACTGGAGGGCTGTGGGAATTCCCTTCCTTGCCCATAATGGGGAACCTCAGCAAGTGCAGGGCCCACGCAGCGCCCGCCAGCAAGGGGAGCTCGGGCCACGGGTCGGTCCCTGGGAGGGGTAGAGCTGGGCAGCAGCATGGCCAGTGGCCAACCACAGGATCAAGTCCTAAGTACCGAGAACCTACTCTTCCCCACTTCCTGGGCCCCAGAACGGAATAAGAGGATGGTCTGTGGAAAGAACCTCTCAAACCCCTACAAGGAGAAGAAAGGCCCCGGCGTCCCTCACATTCATCGCCTCTGTTTTCTGGAGGGCAGTGAGTCCTGGAGCCTGTCCGGTGGTAATACTGACACAGAGCAGGAGGGGCAGGGAAGCCCCAGCAAGTCTGGACCCCACAGCTGGCTCTCCCACCCCCCCGGCAAGCTCCCGCAGTTACCACATGATCCTTCGTGTTTCTTGCCTTCCATTTCCCTTGGGTGGATGGTTGGGTAGGTGGGGTTTCCTGGTTTGGGGTTTCTCAGACAAGGGCCCTCTAGGGAGGGTGCCCTGGACCCCCCCGCCAGCACTCCTGGGCTGAGGAGCATGTCACATGATGCCGTTGGTGAGGTACTGGAAGCCGTCATAGAGTTTGGTGGTGATAGACCGCATACTGCCATCCACCATCTGCTCCACCAGCAGCTGCAGCTGCTCCTCAGTCATGCTCATGTGGAACCTCTCTTTGAGGTTTCGAATGGTGCTGGAGCCATGGAAGCAAGGAAGCTGAGAACCTGGGGGAAGCAGTGGGGGTTCAGGGTCATGGATGGACAGGAGGGAGGGGCAGTGGTGCCAGCCACAGCAAATACAAAGCTGGGGCATCTGAAGTGCCCTTTCCCTCCCACCTCAGGTCCTTGATGGTGTGGGTACAGTTCTGCTTGGGCAGAGAGAAGGAACCGACAGGACCCCTCATCATCCCACACCTAAGCCCTTCTGTAGGTGAGGGCATGTGGGCAGAGGAGGGAAGGGGACCAACACCACATCTCCCTCAGTAAGGGTGGAGGGGCCCAGAGGGCAGGCTGGGAGGAGGCTGAAGGGAGTGGGCCCTGAGCTGGGCACTTATCTGGTTGCAGACCTCTGCCTATGCTACGTCTGACACTCACAGATGACCTGGGCCACCGTCATCATGGGGCCAGATGGGGATGATCCTGAGCAACGGCGACAACCTGTGGGGTAGGGTCAGGAATGGGGAGGGGGGAGACTGGCAGCTCAGACCTGGTATACACCTGGAGCCTTGGGGGGGGGGGATGAGGACAGAAGGGGGTCCTGAGCAAAAGACTAGATGGCAAGACTGTAGTGGAAGGAGATAATGATGAGAGGGGAAGTACTTCTCAGAGCTGAACAGTGGCAGAAGACGGCAATCAGAGGTCATAGTGGAATGGGGAAGAGAGATGGAAGGAGACTGAGAAACTCAGAGCTGGACAGGGGTGGGGAGGTGAGGAGGGACCAGGAGGCTGTAAATGAGCCTGTTTTCTCCCTAAAGATGCCAAGGAGGCGGGTGCTGCTATCCCCTTCCCCAACCTCCTGGACTTAGCCTTACCAGGGTCAGGAGGAATGTCCTAAAGGAGAAACAAGGCATTGGACCAGAGCTAGAAACCCTCTGGGAACCCCCCTCCCTCAACCCAAGTCTTGGGGTGGGATCAGCTTTCTTATGCTCCAGAGCTCCTACTTAAAGGGGAAGCCTGAGGCACTATGGCACCTGACCTCACCCCAGCCCCACCTTGCTGCATGATCTCCACGATCTGCACCACCTTGTCCATGTGTTTCCGAGCGGCAATCAGCCCTTGCAGCATCAGCATCTTATAGTAGTTGAACATGTCGCCATCCAGGCCGCCCATCACCTGGAAAGGGAAGAAAGCGTTGTGTGCACAAGGGGACTTACACCAGGGATGGTCCCTGTCCTCACTGGCCTACCAGAACTCCTCTTCCTCTTGGGGCCCTGTTATTTCCCCCCTTATCAGGCAGGAAGCTCCTAGGAACTCCTGCCTCACCCCTCATTACTGCCTGTTCTGTTCATCCCTAATTTGCAGGGAGCCCATCAGCTCCCCCTCCCATGACAGAGAAAGAATACAATGACCCCAGAGGCACCTCTCCTTCTTGACTCACATCCACAAACTCTGTGGTCAGCTTAAAGGCTGATGTCTCAAAGCCCAGATTTCGGGGTGAGCTGGAGAGGATGAAGCCAAAGTCGATGTGGATGATGTGGCCTTCGGCGTCCAAAAGGATGTTCCCATTGTGTCTGAGGAGGGGGGGAATACACGAGAGGAAGAGGCAGTAGTAAGTCTGACTGAGGCTGGAACCTCAAGCAGCAGTACACTGGCCACATGACACCAGGCAGGGGGGGTCCCCTGCCATGTTTCCTGCTGCCTGTAACTCCAATCTCCTGTCCAGTTTCCTAGGACCTGAAGCTATCAGTGGAAAGAAAGGAAATCAGAAAAGAAAACTGCTAACAAAGGCTATGGGGTCTGAAATTGCTATTAATAATTTAATAAAAATAGTTTAAGATTCTCCCAATTTCCCAGAAATTGCACTTCTGGCACCCAAACTATCCCAATCTAGTAGATAATCCAGAAGCAAGGAAAGAGGGCCTCTGAGGCTCCAGCCAGCTTTCACAGAGGCCAAGTGCGCTATCCAGGGGAGGCTCCACTCAGAGCCTGTTTACCTGTGGGTTATTTGTAACTCCTGTCACCCCACTGCAGATCAGAGGCCTCACCAGAAGGGAGCAACAACAGAGGCAAGTGGGCTGAGTGGAGCTGAAAGGTAAAATAGCGTGGGGGTTTCGAGGGGTAAGTTTTAAATCACTTATGTAAAAAGTCTCAGGAGGCAGTACTACAGGGCAGCTGTAGAAGAGTTAAAGGGAGATAAATTCCAGGTCTTTGTGATTCCCACATGAATGGCCAGTAGCAGAAGGAACAATTAACATGCTAAGCATGTGAGGCCTGGCCTATTCAACATAACCGGCCTCCTCAGTGTCAATAGAGGCTTTGTTAGGCTAAGAGCTCATGGTCTGAGGGCCACCTTCTCTGGGGTTGGTTTGGCCAAAAAAGCAGGGACAAAAGGAGAACCTACTCCCACCTGAGTTCTTCCCTTCTCTGGGAAAACACTAAAGATTTAGTAATCCAGGCACTATCTTGTGAGCTAGAATGGTTCTAGGAGTTGTCATGATTCAACCTCACATTTTACAGGTGAAGAAACAGAGGCCCTGAGAGAGGAAGTGATTTACTTGCCCAAGGTCCCAAACCCTCTCTTTCACTACCAGAGTTAGCTCCAGCTGGAAAGCTGCTTAGGACTACTTCTGAAGTAGTTAAAGAGATCCTAAAGCCCGACTCCAGTATGGGGCGTCTTTCATTGTTGCCACTTCTTTCCAGTGGTTGATTCCATTCATGGCTTGACTATATTCTTTTTTGAGGTACTATGAACGGCATATCAGCTACCTGCCCTCCTCTATTCCTCCTTTTTTAGAGGATGGACTCTCATCTTCCAAACATACTAGTTTCCTAAAGGAAAGCCCTGGGGCCTGACTAGTGCCAGCTTCCCTGCCACCCATTTACTCAATCCCAGGGCTGAGCTCTGGGCTCCCTGGGCCCTGAGTTCAAAATCCTGACACTTCGAGATAGTCTGAAGCTTGCAATCAAATTCCTTATAATTACATTCTCAGCTGGGCACAGTGGCTCATGCCTGTAATCCCAGCACTTTGGAGGCTGAGGCAGGTGGATCACCTGAGCTCAGGAGTTTGAGACCAGCCTGGCCAACATGTTGAAACCCTGAAACCCCGTCTCTACTAAAAATACAAAAATTAGCTGGGCGTGGTGGCGCATGCCTGTAATCCCAGCTAATCAGGAGGCTGAGGTGGGAGAATCACCTGAACCCTGGAAGGCTGAGGTTGCAGTGAGCCGAGATCACACCACTGCACTCCAGCCTGGACAACAGAGATAGACTCCGTCTCACCAAAAAAAAAAAAAAAAACAAAAAACTTACATTCTCCTATAGTTCTCAAATGCAGAGCCTGGGTCCATTTGTAGGGCTGGGAGGGTGGAATGAGCACAGGGTCTAATAGCTACCTGACTGTTTCCCTCATGAGGAAACACGTGTCTGACAGGGTTTTCATCTGGTTTAAATATAAGAATGTCAGGCCATGGTAGAACTTAATAGATGCTAGATTTCCTTTTTTTTGAGACAGAGTCTCACTCTGTCGCCCAGGCTGGAGTGCAGTGGTGCGATCTTGGCTCACTGCAACCTCCACTTCCTGGATTCAAGTGATTCTCCTGCCTCAGCCTCCCGAGTAGCTGGGAATACAGGTGCCTGCCACCACACCCGGCTAATTTTTTATTTTTAGTAGAGATGGGGTTTCATGGTCTTGGTCATGCTGACCTCCTGACCTCAGTTGATTCGCCCACCTCAGCCTCCCGAAGTGCTGGGATTACAGGCGTGAGCCACTGCACCCAGCCTAAGACTAATTTTTATTTTTATTTTTTGAGATAGAGTCTCGGTGTCACCCAGGCTGTTGTGCAGTGGCGCAATCTTGTCTCACTGCAACCTCCACCTCCTGGGTTCCAGCAATTGTCCTGCTTCAGCCTCCCGAGTGGCTGGGATTACAGGCATGCGCCACCATGCCTGGCGAGTATTTGGTATTTTTAGTAGAGATGGGGTTTTGCCATGTTGGTCAGGCTGGTCTTGAACTACTGACCTCAAGTGATTCACCTGCCTCAGGCTCCCAAAGTGTTGGGATTACAGGTGTGAGCCATTGCGTCCAGACTAGATGCTAGATTTCTAATAAGCTGCTCTGTTAGCTAGCTAGTTATTTTGGTATTTTTAGACAGGGTCTCGCTCTGTTGCCCTTAACCTCCTGCTCAAGTGATCCTCCCACCTCAGCCTCTGAAGCAGCTGGGACCACAGCTGTATCCCACCATGCTCGGCTAATTTTTGTTTATTTTTTTGTAAAGACAGGATCTCATTAGGTTGCCTAGGCTGGTCTTGAATTCCTGGGCTCAAGCGATCCTCCTGCCTCGGCCTTGTTAGCTAGATCTTCTTTTTTTTTTTTTGAGACTCGCCCTGTTGCCCGGACTGAAGTACTGTGGCATGATCTTGGTTCACTGCAATCTCTGCCTCCTGGGTTCAAGCAATTCTCCTGCCTCACCTCCCAAGTAGCTGGGATTACAGGTGTGTATCACCAAGCCCAGTTTATTTATATATATACATTTCTTTTTTTTTTGAGTTTGAGTTTCACCCTTGTCGCCCAGCCTGGAGTACAATGGCGCCACCTTGGCTCGTTGCAACCTCTGCCTCCCGGGTTCAAGCGATTTTCCTGCCTCAGCCTCCCAAGTAGCCGGGATTACAGGCGCCTGCCACCATGCCCAGCTGATTTTTTTTTTTGTATTTTTAGTAGAGATGGGGTTTCACCATGTTGGCCAGGCTGGTCTTGAACTCCTGACCTCACGTGATCCGCCCACCTCAGCCTCCTAAAGTGCTGGGATTATAGGCATGAGCCACCACACCTAGCCATTGTTAGCTAGATCTTAATGGGCCACCATGTTACTGGAAACCCCAGCAGCACCGGCCACTGCATTTCCGCCTTCCCAGGACAGCTGCCCTATGCCGAGGCAGAGACGGAACTTATAGGGGCATTCAGGGCAGAGACCCTGGATCACTGTTGGGAGAAATTCTTAGAAGGCAGGGCCTAGATGGTGTAATTATCTTTGTACATTATCTGCCTCACCTACATGTGTAGTTAGGTTTCATCAAGGTCATGTGATATTGAAAAAAAAATGACAGCTCTGGGCAAAACAACAGATACTTAAAAGCTGTGGAAATCATATGCTGGAATAAGAAGTAAGGAGAGTTCATGGCTGAGAGTTTCCACTTGATCTCCATCATGTTTCTCCTTTTTGCTCTCAGTCACGAACCACTACCCTTAGTGCCAGGCCCTATTATCGCTCGCTTTGTTGCTAAACACCCAATTACATCCGCCTTCACCCACCGTGCCACAGGGCATTTACTCAACACAGACTGAATCATGTCATTCCTCTGCCTGCAAAATAAAACACCTAAGCTTCACAATGAAGGCCCTTCAACTGGCCTCAATTTACCTGCCTGATGGTACCACCTCCTATTCCACTGCCATGCAGTGCAGTCTGTGCTTTAATCACAATTCAATTATTTCTTCTAGCTGGGATGTACCTTCTCTGCAGCTTCCTCTGTCATCATTCTCCCTTGTTCTTGAAGACCCTGCTCACTCAAACCCTTAGTCCTCCCATAAATCCTTCATTTCTTTGCCCTGTTACCCTAGTTCTTATTAGTCTGCCTCCTGACTTAATGTCATGTGAACACATCTGTCTCTGCTTAAAAATATTGTTTCATTTTTCACATCTTTGCCATGGAGGGCAGTAATAAGTAATTGAGAACTACACACGAAGGGATGGAGAGAACCCTGGAGAAATGTTAGGATGAGCAGCAGAAGTCACCTACCTGTCCTTGACTTGCAGCAGGTAGCAGACCAAGCAGTACCCAGCACAACTTTGCACAAAATTTCGCTGGGCACTGAGGAATGCCTCAGTGGTGTAACTGCCATGCTCCTGTAGAAAGTAATCGAGCAAGGAGAGCTGTGACTGTTTCTTCACCTGATGGATGGACACAGCGTTGACCACTGGTTCAATCATGCCACTATCAGCCGAAATCACAAGAATCTTGTATGGCTTGATCCAAAGGGGCACTCGCTCCTGTTCCCAAATGGACTGTGAGGAGACATGAAGGATACAGGACTCTTACCTTTCTCCAAACTAGAGAAGGAGGCTAAAACTCCTCCCTTTCTCTAACCTCTTTCCTTGCTGGCACTGGATTCTAAGCCATCAAGTGAGTAAGACTCACTTAACCCAGTGAGAACCAGGGAGTTTTGAAAAGAAGTCTAGGGCCTGACAAAGTCAGGAAACTACACTTAGGTATGTGGGAAAAGGTATCACATAAGTAGAAAGTCCAAGAGAGGCAGGGAGAACAGGGAACTTCACTATCCCCTCTCAAGCAGGGAGAATGGGAGCTGTAAGTTCAAATAATAAGAAAAAAGAGGCCAGGTGCAGTGGCTTATGCTTGTAATCCCAGCACTCTGGGAGACCAAGGAGGGTGGATCACCTGAGGTCAGGAGTTCAAGACCAGCCTGGCTAACCTCAGTAGAGAATGAAACCTTATCTCTACTAAAAATACAGAAATTAGCCAGGCGTGGTGGTGCATGCCTGTAATCCCAGCTACTCAGGAAAATCACTTGAACCCAGGAGGTGGAGGTTGCAGTGAGCCAAGACTGCACCACTACACTCCAGCCTGGGCGACAAAGCGAGACTCTCTCCAAAAAGACAAAAAGGAAAAAGAAAAAAAGAAAGGATTTAGGTCCAGAGAAGACTTCTCTGGAAAATGAAAACATTTATATGGTATAAAGAACAGTATTAAACAAATTAAGTGGCTTGCAGGGAACTAACCCAGGGGGATCAGAAGATCAATATTTCAGCACACTATAACCTACCTGCTACAGACCATTTGGGAAGTTTTCATGTTGTTTGTTTTTTAAAGGGGGAGGACCAAATTATTATTATTTAAAAATTTGGGCTGGGCACAGTGGCTCACGCCTGTAATCCCAGCACTTTGGGAGGCCGAGGCAGGTGGATCACAAGGTCAGGAGATCAAGACCATCCTGGCTAACACAGTGAAACCCCATCTCTACTAAAAATACAAAAAATTAGCTGGGCGTGGTGGTGGGCGCCTGTAGTCCCAGCTACTCGGGAGGCTGAGGCAGGAGAATGGCGTGAAGCCGGGAGGTGGAGCTTGCAGTGAACCGAGATCACACCACTGCACTCCAGCCTGGGCGACAGAGCAAGACTCTGTCTCAAAAAAAAAAAAAAAAAAAAATTTGATTACAACCAATTGTGTTGGCATTAAAATTAGAGGCATTAAGTTTGAATAATGGATATATGCCAAAAACCAGAAATTGAATTTGGCAAAAACGGGAAAGGAAGTCTTCCAGTAATTTCAGTTTAGAAATCAATTTAGAGAAATGAACCCCATGTTTACAATGATTGTACCACAGATTTAAACTTCAGTAGTGCATTAGTAAACTGTTCACATTTAGATCTTCAGCTTGAGATTTGACAGCTATTTCTTGAAAAAATCTCAGTGTCTTGTATAAATAAATTGGTCTTCCATGTACCTTAGCACACACTTAACACTAGGAGAAGGTGGGTCACTAAACTTTGCCTTAGCAAAATTTTGGTTTTGGCTCACTTCAGTTAGAGATGCTGATTTCTTCAGCCAGGCGTGGTGGCTCACACCTGTAATCCCAGCACTTTGGGAGGCTGAAGTGGGCGGATCACCTGAGGTTGGGAGTTTGAGACCAGCCTGGCTCACATGGAGAAACCCTATGTCTACTAAAAAATACAAAATTAGGCCGGGCGCGGTGGCTCAAGCCTGTAATCCCAGCACTTTGGGAGGCCGAGATGGGCGGATCACGAGGTCAGGAGATCGAGAGACGATCCCGGCTAACACGGTGAAACCCCGTCTCTACTAAAAAATACAAAAAAATAGCCGGGCGAGGTGGCGGGCGCCTGTAGTCCCAGCTACTCGGGAGGCTGAGGCAGGAGAATGGCGTAAACCCAGGAGGCCGAGCTTGCAGTGAGCTGAGATCCGGCCACTGCACTCCAGCCTGGGTGACAGAGCAAGACTCCATCTCAAAAAAAAAAAAAAAAAAAACAAAATTAGCCGGGTGTGGTGGTGCATGCCTATAATCCCAGCTACTTGGGAAGGCTGAGGCAGAAGAATCACTTGAACCTGGGAGGCAGAGGTTGCGGTGAGCCGAGATCGCGCCATTGCACTCCAGCCTAGACAAGAGCAAAACTCCATCTCAAAAAGAAAAGAAATGCTGATTTCTTCAAATGCATATTTTTCTTAGAGACAGGGTCTTACTATGTTGATCAGGCTGGAGTGCAGTGGCTATTCAGTCTCGATCCTTTTACTGATCAGCACAGGAGTCCTGACCTGCTCCATTTCCGACCTGGGCCAGTTCACCCCTCCCTTAGGCAACCTGGTGGTCCCCTGTTCCCAGGAGGTCACCATATTGATGACGAACTTAGCATGGGCACCCAATTGGCATAGCGGACTATAGCCCAGAACTCCTGGGCTCAAGACATCCTCCCGCCTCAGCCTCCTGACTAGCTGAGACTACAGGCCCATGCCAGGGTGCCAGCCCATTTTGGAAGTTTTGATCTAAAAGGCAAACCTAGCACTCTAAAGTTCTGACTTGGAACAGGGCAGGTGCAAGTCACAAAAGGGCCAAAAGAGGCCGCTGTGGAGTTGTTCCTATGGCTATTCTTCCCAGGGGAAAGTTGCCTAGCTTTTCTTTACTCTGCTTTTGTTTTAGACCTGGGCAGGAAGGTGAGAAAAATCTGTGTAGTTACCTCAGGTTGGCTGGAGTTGTGCTGAGTTCCCCTCCTCTCTCTTTTTTTTTTTTTTTTTGACAGAGTCTTGCTCTGTCGCCCAGGCTAGATTGCAGTGGCGCGATCTTGGCTCACTGCAACCTCCGCCTCCTGGGTTCAAGCGATTCTCCTGCCTCAGCCTCCTGAGTAGCTGGGATTACAGGTGCCCGTCACTGTGCCCAGCTAATTTTTGTATTTTTAGTAGAGACAGGGTTTCACCATCTTGGCCAGGCTGATCTTGAGCTCCTGACCTCGTGATCCAACTGCCTCGGCCTCCCAAAGTGCTGGGATTACAGCCACTGTGCCTGGCCTCTCCTTCTCTTCTCTTACCTGCAGTTGCTTCAACACCTGAAAGGCCAGAAGCTCTTGCCGAAGGTCATCCCCACACTTGACAATGACTGACAGGAGCCGCCAACTGGGGAGATGGCCATAGGGGGAGCCCTCTCTGATTCTCCTGTGAGGAGAGAAGTAAAGGGTGTCAAAGGTTGATGCCACGGTGAGGACAAGAGACATAGCTTCCACAAAAAATTCCAAGCAAATGCCCCATAGGGCAAGGACCCAGACAGCCTGCGAGTCTGACAGATTTTTTTGGAGGCTGCGAGTCTGACAGATTTTTTTGGAGGCTGATGGACAATAAAGTTGGTACAGTGAGCCCCTGCAACTGCCTCTGAGCTTTAAGAGGTGTTCAGAGACCCACACCCAACTCACCGTACTTTCTCCTGCCAGGGCTCTTTGAGAGCAACTGCAGAAGGATCTTCTGGGTCTCGTTTGAAGGCTGTCGGGGTATGAGCCAGCTGTTCCGAAAGGCGCCGGCTGTGAGGAAAAAAATACATCATTTGCTTGGAGGAGCTACCCACAAGCCCCATGCCATCTATACTGACATTTCCTGCACTGTCTCCTGGATTCTGGGCACACTAAGATAGGAACCCAGGCTGAACGGGACTCATGGAAGAAAACATAACCAGTGACACCTTTTTGCTAACTTAGTGATTGTAGTCATGTTAAAATTAAGATTACCAGGCACTCCATATTCCTCTATCAAGACTGATTCAGAATGGGTGTCTCTAGAATCTGCATTTTTTTTTTTTTTTTTGGACAGAGTTTTGCTCTGTCTCCCAGGCTGGAGTGCAGTGGCATGATCTCGGCTCACTGCAAGCTCCACCTCCCAGGTTCACATCATTCTCCTGCCTTAGCCTCCCGAGTAGCTGGGACTACAGGCGCCCACCACCACACCCAGCTAATTTTTTGTGTGTATTTTATTAGTAGAGATGGGGTTGCACTGTGTTAGCCAGGAGTCTCGATCTCCTGACCTTGTGATCCACCCACTGCGGCCTCCCAAAGTGCTGATATTACAGGTGTGAGCCACCGCACCTGGCCTAGAATCTGCATTTTCAACAAGGCCTCCTTCCTCCCTCTGGATTCTGACAAACAGTCGCTTTGAGACCACACTTTGAGACACACTGCTCGAACTCTTCCTGGGGTGCTTTTTTTTTTTTTTTTTTTTGAGATGGAGTCTCGCTCTGTTGCCCGGGCTGGAGTGCAGTGGTGCCATCACGGCTCACTGCCAGCTCCGCCTCCTGGGTTCATGTCATTCTCCTGCCTCAGCCTCTCGAGTAGCTGGGACTACAGGCGTCCGCCACCACGCCCGGCTAATTTTTTTGTATTTTTAATAGATCTGGCCATACCGGATGTCCCCTGCTGCAATGAACACAGGCTCCTTGCTCTCCTGGCTAGTGATGCTGTCCACAGAGAACTGGGAGATGTTGTCACAGCTGTTGGTGTGCACTTCGGGGAGCTGGAGATAGCAGGGGAGTGCTGGTCAGAAGTGCTAAGTATAGGTCTCCTGTCTTTCCCCTCCTGCTTGCTTGCTATCACTGCAGCATGCTCATCCCTCCCTTTCAAACTCTGCTTACACACCATGTTGATTACTTGGACCCCAGGCTGCCCAGAGCAGCATTTCTCAACATGTGAACTACCTGCATCAGAATTACCCGGAATGCAGACTCCCAGGCCCCACCATCAATCTGAATTAGAATTACTGGGAATGGGATCTGAAAGTCTGAATTTTTAACAAGTTCTCCAGAAGACTTCCAATGCACTGAAGTTTGCAAACCACTGCCAGGACCATCACAGGAGCTCAAAATTTCAGCCTCACTGAGAACCCCCCAAGGCTAGGGATGTGTTCTCCCCTAGGGTCCAAAGCAGACCCTCTGCAGACTAGCTTCTGACAGTTTCTTCAATCTAAGTCATTCAATCTTATCTTCTCATCTCTCTCTAACTACAGAATATTCTACCAGACCCCAAGGCCCATGTCAAGTCTCTTCTCTCCTTTATACCAGAGCATTTCTTCTCAATTCCATTTGTCACCTAGTACACACTGCTTTGTTGTATATCTAAATTTTTTTTTTCTTAAATGTCTAATGTCTCCAATTGGACTGTAAACTCAAAGACAGAGATTCTGTCTTTTGGCAGAGTGAAACCTGGCTGTGTGTGTTTTTTTTTTTGTTTTTTTTGAGACAGAGTCTCGCTCTGTTGCCCAGGCTGGAGTACAGTGGCGCGATCTCAGCTCACTGCAAGCTCCGCCTCCCGGGTTCACGCCATTCTCCTGCCTCAGCCTCCCGAGTAGCTGGGACTATAGGTGCCTGTCACCTTGCCCGGCTAGTTTTTTGTTTTTTGGGTTTTTTTTTAGTAGAGATGGGGTTTCACCATGTTAGCCAGGATGGTCTTGAACTCCTGACCTCAGGTGATCCGCCCACCTTAGCCTCCCAAAGTGCTGGAATCACAGGTGTGAGCCACCACACCTGACGCTGGCTGTGTTTTTGGTTTGTTTTGTTTTAAGACAGGGTCTCACTCTGTCGGCCAGTTTGGAAGGCAATGCTGTGATCTCGGCTCCCTGCAGCCTCCGCTTCCCAGATTCAAGTGATTCTTGTGCTTCAGCCTCCCAAGTAGCTGGGATTACAGGTATGCTCCACCACACCCGGCCTTTGTTTTTTTTTCTTTTGAGATGGAGTTTTGCTTGTCACCCAGGCTGAAGTGCAGTGGCGTGATCTTGGTTCACTGCAACCTCTGCCTTCTGGGTTCAAGCAATTCTACTGCCTCAGCCTCCCGATTAGCTGGGATTACAGGCACATGCCACCACGCCTGGCTAATTTTTGTATTTTTAGTGGAGACGGGGTTTCACCATGTTGGCCACACTGGTCTCGAACTCCTGACCTCAGGTGATCCACTTGTCTCATCCTCCCAAAGTGCTGGGATTACAGGCGTGTGCCACTATACCCAGCATAATTTTTCTATTTTTAGTAGAGATGGAGTTTCACTTTGTTGGCCAGGCTGGTCTTGAAATCCTGACCTCAAGCGATCCACCCACCTCGGCCTCCCAAAGTGTTGTGATTACAGGTGTGAGCCACCGCGCCTGGCCAGCTGTGTTAATAGCTCTACATAAAATTCTGCTCTGGCTCTTCATGCCCCAGAATAAAGTCCAAGTTTCTTTCCCCAGCTTATAGGGTCCTTCCTGTAGCCTGGTCCATACCCACGTGTCCAGTCTTATTCTTCACCACTTCTTACCCCACACCTGCACATCACAGCCAGACAAAATTTCTTTCAGTTCCTATAATGGCCCAAGCTCCCTCTTGTCTTCTGGCCTTTGCATGCAGTGTTCCCTCTGTCCAGCAGTCTTTGTCCAGCTAATTCCTACCCATGCTTCCAGCCTTAGCTGAGAGATTACTTCCTCCAGGAAATCTCTTGTGATGCCTGCCCTCAGTCTGGTGCTCCTATAATGTCCTATCCTTTCCACCATGACCTGGCTCTCACCACACAACTACTTGCTTACTGGCCTTGTTCTCTTTCCAGTTACGTCATAAACCCCTTGTAGGCAGGGGCCAAGTATTGTTCACTAGCACACAGCACTCAGGTCCGGCACATAGAAAGCCCTCAATAAATATTTCTTGAATGAATTAATGTATGATTTCTCATCCTCTGTTATTCTATGACAATTTTATACAGGTGTTCAATAAATATTTTCATTAAATTTCCCTCACTCCCCTTGGCCTAGAAGTTCCTCTTTACATTTAAATCTGAATTCTTTCACCAGGAAAACGAGCTCCACCTGAATCTATTCCAGACTAGAGTTGTTCAGAGCTTTCTCCCTCTTACCTCTCACTACCTGCACCACTCATTTGGGTACTTGCCTTACCCCGCCTTGGGATATGCTGCCTTGTTTCCAATATAGTGACAGCTCTTGGAGAAAGCTCCTGTGCCCCCGCATTACCTCCTTGAAGCTTCCTCACCTCCACCTGCAGCTCGCCTATGTCATCCACCGACCAGGCCTCATCATCGTTGTCATAGTTAGGCACAGTGCTGAAGCTGCCAGCTCGCTGCTCATGGGTAATACCACATTCGGGCAAGTTCTCTACGGACCTCGTACTCCGAATTCGGTTCTCAGGGATTCGGGCAGGGACACTGGTGGTGTCAAAGTTTTCACATTCAAGGACTTCCACATAAATCAGGTAGGGAGCCTGGTGAAAGAGTGAGAACAGTATTTGCAACTTACTTCCACCATTCACCCCCAAGTCTCAACTCCGTTAGCAAGGTTCTTCCTGCTGTCCTTTCTCCTAGCTCCAGCCTTCATTCAGTAGTCCCCTGAAACTATGAACAACTGAGCTCCAAAATGTACAGATGATGCATTTGGGCCAAACCACTCTAGACTATCAATTACAGCCTGTAAGGGAGGCCTAGATGCCTCTGTGGGTTTGTCCTGAAGACAGGGCCCAGGGAGCTACAGTGGACAAAAAGACTGGGACAAAGCAGGGTACTGTCCCAAGGAGCATCCCAAACTTCAGTATTTCCTTTGAAAGAAAAATATGGGCCAGGCGCAGTGGCTCATGCCCATAATCCCAGCACTTTGGGAAGACGAGGAGGGTGGATCATGAGGTCAGGAGTTCAAGACCAGCCTCGCCAAGATGGTGAAACCCCATCTCTACTAAAACTACAAAAAGTAGCCAGGCGCGGTGGCAGGTGCCTGTAATCCCAGCTACTCAGGAGGCTGAGGCAGGAGAATCACTTGAACCTAGGCGACAGAGGTTGCAGTAAGCCAAGATTGTGCCATTGCACTCCAGCCTCAGTGACAGAGTAAGACTCCGTCTCAAACAAAAAAGAAGAATCTGAACCATGAATATTCCAGTCAGCATACACATTCAGCTAATTCTCTCCAGTGTGAGTTGGGCATCCTTCTCTCCTTCTGTCTGCTCACTCTGCTCAGAAAAGGTCTTAGAAACAAAATATTTCTCTATGCTTATGGTTGCTGTATCTGGAAAGCTCAAGAGTTATAGAAGGGCTGGAGAAGAGCTACCAAAATGACTATAAGGTGTGGTAAAGAGCAATTCTCCTAAGATACAGCAAGAAGGAAGCTAAAAAGATTAGGTTTCTTTGGTCCAGAAAAACAAAGCCCAAAAAAGGATACAGGAGGGCTCTCAAAATCACAATCGCACTGAGACAGTCATGGTCGACATATGCATCATGAACTATGAAGGGAGACTAGGATGTTGGTGGGGGCATCACTGGTCATACACACAAACCCTGAACAACCATGGGTGAAGAGTCACATCCAGGGTAGGGGTTTGGGCCAGAACCCATCTACCTTGTCCTTGGAGTTGAGGACAACAGCCTGTGTGTGGGGTACACGGACCACGTGGTGGTCAAAGCCAGCAGTGGGCAGCCAGACTCGGGCAGGGAGCTTATGGTTGAGCAGGGAGAGCTCTGAGATCAGCCTCTGTGTTTTCTGCTCTTTGGTGGGGAGTGTGGCCAGCCGCTTGCCGATCGCCATCAGGGACTTGATGAATTCTCTCTCAGGAGCCAGTCGAACAGGCTACAGGGGTTTGGGGTAAGACAAAAGATGGTGAAGAAACCATATAATACAATGGCCCACCCACTCAGTCACTCCTGGACATGCAGGCCGGAGACCCCAGTATCTGGAGAACTTCAAGAAAGGAACTGCTTTTTAGTCTTAGTAGGCGCTTCCACCCACCCTTCACAGCTTGAATTGAGAATAGCCAGCACATTCCTTCCCTACAGGCTATCCTTGAGGGTAAGGGAGGCCGTGAGTCCAGGTAACTAGGATGCACCCCTCTTCTCTTGAACTTGGGTTCCTTAAGGACTGTACCAAGGCTTCAGAGTGAGCAGGGGGACAACATCTGGATAGGTTAGCCAGGGGCACAGAAAGAAGAGCTGCTTACACCTGAATTGTTTCACCCTTCTCAAGAACAGGGTTGTCCCTCTCTCCATCTGGATCCCTGGGCTAGATCTCTGCCGAGGGGCTCTGCCAAGTCCCGCAAGGCTAGAGAAGGGAGCCCCATATCAATATTTCCACTTTCAAAGAGGGAAGATGCTCGTCATTCAAATTACTTCTGTTGATTTCCATGGTATCCCCCTGTCCGTCCCACAATCTCTTACAAGGCGTCAATGCACATGCAGGGGATGGAAAGAGTATGAGCTGATGAGCAGACTTTACATTAATCAAGGAGAAAGAAAAAGCAGATGGAAGGAGGTAGGTGGATGGAGAAAGCAACAGCTCCTTTTAGCCCTTGATGATGGCCCTGAAGGCCTGTCTCTTTTAGTGACTCCTCTTTGGGTCTTCTTCCCCTACCTCTCAGTGACTAGGTTCCCTATATGAATTCCCTGCTGTGAGTTTGGCTCCTTGTGCTGGGCAATTCAGTCATCCTCAGAATGAGCAAGGTTCGTCTGGGAAGTAAGGTGCAGGTGGGGAAAAAGACGGACTCAGCTAGACATGAAGAAGGGCTCTCTTCCCAGTCTAAGCCCTTCTACCGTAAGGGGCATTTTATCAAGATAGCCACCCAACTCCCTATCCCATCTCCCCTCAGCTGGATAAGAACAATCTCTCCTCCTCTTGTAGAAACAGCATTTGACTCACCAAGCCTTTCTCTCCCTTTCCATGTGTCTTGCTTAGTTTCTGGATTGAGAATTTCTATCCTTGCTCCCTTGCACTCTAAAAGAGCTTCTTTTGAAAACTGGGGAGTATCAGATCTACCTCTCCACGTGCAACAGTGCCAGGATTCAAAGGAAAAGCTCATCGTGGCCTTTGCCTCTTGGGAGATGGCTCAGAGTGCCACATAGGGAATGAAAGAGGATGTCTGAATCCTTCAGGAATGCTTTAGGTGACATTGTTGAAAAGAGAAAAAGAAAAGGAAAACAATGGAATTGGGTTTCTAAGGTCCCTGAAAATATCCTGGGTGTTTAATAGAGAAAGAAAATAAGAGGAAATTTGAAGACTCACTTCTTCCTTCATCTGAATCCACTCAGATGGCAACTGATCTCTGTCCCAAGGACCCTCTACCCCAACCAATTCATAATCATCTCAGATTAGAAAAGGCAGAATTCCTTCCCATTCTCAAATCAGCATTTGGGTTAGGGGCCCCTAAGTTACATGAGCATGTTGGAAATGTGACCCCAGGCCTCAAGAGAGAGGCTTTGCCACATGGGAGGAGATAGGAATCATGACTGAAAGGGGATTAGCACAGAACAGAGAAAACTGATTTGATAGACAAATCAAATAGAAAATATAAAAAAAATCATCCAAACTCCCAGAGGTCCTGCATTTCCTCTCACGTCTTTGCCCAGCAACAAGGTCCAAGACCCTGTGGGACCAAAGGGTCATGGGTTAGTCCAGAGGGAACAAGAAAGGAGAGGGGATTATGGAACATCCTGGGCAGTGAGCTGGAAAAAGGGAAGAACTCAGACCTGGAAAAAATGTGGTTGAAGTTAAAAAAGAAAACCAGTTGTGGGGAGGCAAAACTTTCCTTCAAGCCAAGTCCTATTTGTTTTTGGAGTCAGCTCACCAGCACAGGGCCTAACATTTAGAAGATTATTAATAAATAGTTGATAATCTCACGGCAGAAGCCATGGGGAAAGGGTTCTGGGTGGGAGAAACAGGATCCTGGGGGTTTCTGCTAGGCAGTTTTTGGCTCCAATCCAGGAGTGAATTCTACCTCTCTCCCAGCTGTTTGCTCCAGACACTCAGGAGCTGGGGGCTGAGCAGCACTATACTCCAGCTGTCTCTGAGAGAAGGATCAGCTGAGCTCATCTCAGCCTGGGCTCAGGATTTCCACCGCAAAGGTCAGGGAGAGCAGATCTGGGAGGTCTGGGAGGGAGGAGCTGATCTCCCAGGAAGAAAAGGGGCATTTTAACTTCAGCCTTGGCCTGGGGGCTCAGAAGACCTGGGGACGGAGAGGAAATGCGGCCATTGGGGGAGCCTGCCACCCAGTCCCAGCCTGACCCCACTTACGGAACTGAATGAATTATCAATACTCTCGGTGCTGGAGGAGAGCTCCTGGGAAAGGGCCAGAGGGCAAAGGGAGAAGGAGGGGGTGGGAAGGGAGGGGAGAGAGACAAAGGTAAAGAATTTAGCTCCAACTTGGATCGTAACTGCTTCTCTAGTGAAGTTATACCTTTCTGCTTTAATAAAAGAAAGTCAGCTCAGAAATGCTACTTGCCCAGATGCTTGACCACTTGTGGGAGATGCTGGAAGGGCAGCTCAGACTTTAAGGTCAGAAGGACTGAAGAGACAAAGCAGCCTCTGCTTTTCACTTTATTCCCTTCTATTCTCAACTGAGTGGATCTTCCTTCTAGGCCAAAGCTCTAAAACTGGGTCCCTAGGGCAGTAACTGCACTGCCAAGCTTCCCTGCTCTTTTTTTTTTTTACCCACTCAGATGCTCTCAACCAAATCCTTCTCCATGGGGACCACCACAGGACTGAACTTAATAAGCTGCATGGCTCCCATACTGGAAACCCCATGTTCCTCCAGCTTTTTGGAAACCTCAGGGAGGAAGAAAAGTTAAACTTTCAGTGGCAGGTATACCTCTTCTCTAATTAGCCGCATTATCACCCTGGGAAGCTGAATCCTAACCTTGAACCTGTGTGACAAAGAGCATGCTAGACCAATAAGCCCAAAATCTCTGGGCTGGATGCTGATGGGAGAGAAGGATAAATCAATCTCCTATCTACCAAAACTCCTTAGGCTTCCTATCAGGCTATCCACATGACAATCAATATATTACGATTTTTGATATAAGTTGGGGAGTTAGGTCCTAGCTATATCCATCTAGAAAGCTGACTAGCTGGATAGCAGCTGTCCTAGTTCCAGCCCAGAGGATTTATCTAAACATCACCCCATTCCTGTGTCATACATGTCTGTGTGAAAAACAGGAGAAAGAGATGGTGTCAAACTCTCACTCAGCAGCTCTGAGGAAACACTCATGCACAGGGTTCATCCTGGGTTCTGTCCAACATGGTCTACCAGGGCAGGGAACGGGGCAGCACATGTGCACAAATCTAGGTTGGGAGGACGTTGGTGTTGGGGTGTTAGACTTAAAAGACAAAGTCCTAAGAGCTCCCAGGGCAGGAGGGCAATGGTCAGTGAGTTTCTACTCTGAAATCTGCTGAGTAGATTCAAGCATCCACTTGAACTCAATTCCATGGTTTCAGTTCTATTCTAGCTGGAGGTCCTATACTCAGGTCCTTCCTTGAAGAAAGTGGGGAATGGAGCACTTTGAGGGAGAAGCCACACTTGGAAACATGCCCCTAACGCAACAACTCTTCCATTTTGGGTAGAAGGTGGTGGGAGAATTAAGGCAGTGAGGATGTCAGAGTCTATTATGACTTAGTGGTTCTATTTCTACCTATGAGCTGGTTGAAGAAGGAACAGCAGGCAGGATATTGGCTCCCTGAGCAAAGCTCCAGCTGATTCTCACAGACAGGTCCTGTCTGACTCATTAACAGCCCTGGGGGAAGGGAGGTAGATCATGACCTGCTCCTCTCTTCCTACTCCCTGGGCTTGAGTCACTCATACTGAGTCAGCTCCAGGGAGTAAAGATGAAGCAAGAAGCTGACATCACACTACATCAAGCTAGAAGGCCTACTGGGGCTTCCAGTGTGACATGTGGCAGATTCCTCTGTACAAAGGTTGCAGTTCTGAAAAGACAAAGCTAATCTACTAACAGTGTCATTATGTGGGGGAGGGTGTGGTACCTAAATCACTCTCTCCTCTTAGCTCCCCCATTCTATACCAAAATATTTGCCATTTGGTTACAAATGGGAGGACAAACTGCCTGAGCAGAGTTCCCCAACTAGGCTGACAAAATGGCTTTGAAGGGGCAGGCTTTGAGGAGCAATGGTGGAAAATGTGAAAAATCAGCGCAAAGCCTTCTGACTGTGGGAGACAGTGTAAAGGATTCCTCATAGTAAGAAAGAGAACACTGTGAGAGCTGAGCAGAGAACAGCTCTGCAGGGAGACCATGGGCAGGAAGAGAACTGTACATGCTGACCCTGAGCCTCTTCTTTGAGGCCCAACCTCACCCTTGGGAGCTCCTCTACCACTGGTGGGAGCATAGTATTAAACTCAGAACCTAAAAGGAAAGCAAGAGACTGGAAGCAGAGTGTTAGGGTCTACCTAGAGATTCTCCTAAAGTATCTCTACTCAGGCGTTAATTATGTGCCTCATTTTAGTAAGCTGTATACTTCCTGCTTATGGCAGAAAACAATTTTTTCAAGAGAGTCACAAACTAAACAGTTTCCTAGATACTGAGGTTTTCATTATTACTTTACACGTTCCTAGAGGGGAGGATAACATTTTATCCCCCAACCTCCACAGCCTCTAGCACATGGCTTTGCACACTGTACAAGGTCAATAACTACATGTTGAGTGAATGAATGTTACATGAAAGGGAAGAAGGATGAGTAAACGGAAAACCAGTTCCTTTGGTATTTAGGGGACAAAGGCCTTGACAGACATATCCTCAAAATGCCAAAGGGGCTGGGTCCAGTCACTCATGCCTGTAATCCCAGTGACTTGGGAGGCTGAGGCGAGAGGATCACTTAAAGCCAGGAGTTTGAGACTAGCTTGGGCAACACAGCAAGACCTCATCTTTACAAAAAAAATTTTTTAAATTAGCCAGATGTGGTGGTACACAGCTGTAGCCCCAGATACTTGGGAGGTTAAGGTGGGAGGACTGTTTGAGCCCAGGAGTTAAAGGCTACAGTGAGTTATGACTGTGCCATTGCACACCAGCCTGGGCAAGAGCAAGACCCTGTTGCAACAAAAAGGGCGGACAGACAGATGGACGGGTGGGCAAAAGGAAGGACAGACGGACGGACAGACGGAAGGAAGGAAAAGGGTTGGGAGAGACCCCTGTGCTGAAGACTCTAATGCTTAGAAACCTAGTGATATTCATGTTTCTCTCTGTCTCTTTCTTGCTCTCCCATTTTCTGAGGAGCCATAGTGAATTCAGGTATTTCATTCCGTCAGTATCAGATAACACTGGAGTGCCTGGGAACATAGTATCTCCTTCCTTTCCTGCATCTAGTGACCCAAGATAAGGAGTCAGGTTGGAAAGAATGGCAGCTACAGAACCCACCCTAAATGATATAAGTATTCACCTAATACCTGCCTCTCAGTGCCATCCATAATCCTATCCTGGAGTGGGAGTTAGATGCAAGGAAAGAGGGACCAAGGATCAGCAGAGTAAGAAAAGTCCTGAGGCCTCAGCTTTTCTGGTCCTAAGACGAGCACTACAAAATGGATACAGAGAAAAGCCAAGCCTGACAAGAGGCACCAAGGAATTCACTTCCAGCTGCTCACCCTCTGCTACAGGTTTGACCCCAAGATGGGACAGCTATCCAACCCTTCATGTTCCACCAGAATCTGGATGACTCTTCTTGTTCTGCAGCAACTTCCCTTCATGACCCAGGGCTCTGCTGCCAAGCTCAACCAGAAATGAAAATGGTCCATTCTAGCTCTGACAACAGTTTTGGCTTTGCCTGTGCATGGATGTGGAAGCTTAGATGGCCATAGACTGGGCCGTTCTTCCCCACATGGCTTCTGACAGCTGGGGACCTCGGGAAGTACATATTGAGAAATAACCAAGGCAGTTCAGCTGAATGATTATGAGCACCAGCTAGAGATTTGAGTCCTGGTCTGACATTCACTAGTTGAGGGACCTTGGGCAAAACATCTAATCTTTCTAAGCCTCAGTTTCCTCGTTGGTAAAATAATACCTGTCTCTCAGCATGGTTGTGAGGATTAAATGTAAAGTACTTGGCAAGATGCCTGGCACATAAGTGCTGAATAAATGTTAGCACTTTTAACTTTACCATTATTAAATTATCCTAACAAAATTCCATATTTCCAGAGAGCAGGCTCTATAGTTTCCCTCCCTCTTCCTTTTCTCTAGTCACTCTGACTTCCCTCTATTTGAAAGAAGTCCCATTGTATCAAAAATGTGGGTGGGTTATATGTCCCACAGAGGCAGATGCCAGGACCATAGCTATATGCATTTTTCAAAAAGTGCAAATTCCTACTTTTTTTCTCCCTTCTTGTCTAGGCTGGGCTGGAAGCCAGGATGGGAGCCTGGCCAATGGTGAGTCAGAGAGGAGGACTGGAGCACCATTGTCTGGCTGGGACACCAGGTCACTGACACTTGGTAGTTCACTGGGCAGCTTTCTCTGCTATCCGTCCAGATGTGGAGTGAAAAGTGGGTATAACCTATTCATGTGGCCATCTCTTCCCTGCTCTGTATCCTAAATTATACCTCCAACTGCTGTTGTAGCTTCCTCTTTTTCCCAGCCTCCAGGTCCTTGACTAGGCACTAGATTTACTTTATACTAAGAGTGCTTTCTCTTCCCTTTGTGCTTCTCCCAAATGGTATGGGAAAGATACCAGCAAGGCACTCTTTCCCACAAGGAAAGGCAGGCAATAAAGGCATTCTCCAGATACCTCAGTGATAGAGAATGAACCTTACACTTATGTCAACAAAAGGTAGGATCTTCAGGGGGTAGTGAAAAGGGATTAGATTGTGAGTAGGAGTGGCCAGGAGAATGAAGCTGATATTTTATCTAACATCTCCCCTACCCCAGCACACACAAAGACAATAGCACCCTTTCTTTTCCCACAGATGCTTCTCTGAGAGGCTCTGGTAGCTATCTCAAGTCTCAGGTCAGGGTGTGGAGGGCTTCTGCCACAGTTCTCATTAACACAGTAGGTGTTAATGGAATGGCAGTTTGTTTATTCATTCGAGACAGAGTCTCACTCTGTCGCCCAGGCTGGAGTGCAGTGGCGCGATCTCTGCTCATTACAACCTCTGCCTCCCGGGTTCAAGGGATTATCCTGTCTCAGTCTCCCAAGTAGCTGGGATTACAGGCACCCGCCACCATGCCTGGCTAATTTTTGTATTTTTAGTAGAGGCGGGATTTTGCCATGTTGGCCAGGCTGGTCTCAAACTCCTGACCTTGTGATCTGCCTGCCTCAGCCTCCCAAAGTGCTGGGATTACAGGTGTGAGCCACTGCGCCTGGCCAGTGCAGTTTAATAAAAATGATTTGGGGCACCATCAGGAGCATCAGCCTTGCCATTACCTATATGACCTGAGGCAACTCACTTTTCTCTCTCTGGGTCTGAGTTCTTCCTTTGTAAACTAAGGCAGTCAAAATACATGAATTCTAAGGTCTTTCCATTTTAACATTCCATGCTTTTATCAGTGAAATGAAACAGAGGGAGGACAGAAAGAACAGCATGACCCTGTGTGTATATAGAAGGCATCCTGTCTCCATGAAGCCCTCTGCCACCTTTTGTCTCTGGCCCTCCCCAGAATTTTACCTCATCCTCATTCTCCACTTTAGGGTTGCTGGCTGTTCGTTTCAAGTTGCTGCTGAGACTTATGCTGGCAGTGGCATCTGACTTAGAGCGCTGGTGAGTCCTTTTGGAGGGAGACAGCCCTGTGTCAGGGGCCGGGCTCAAGGAGGGCAGCTCCCTCTTCCTGTGAGCTGGCTTTAGCTCATCTGAAAGGATCAGCTTCCGTAGCTTGGTCCCACGGGAGTGTCGCTGAGTGGAAATGTGCATGTCTGAAGAGTAGGCCCCAAGCAACAGGGCACACTGGAGGGAAAAGTTAATGCTCTGGCGGCAACGGTGGACTATGTAGGGCTTAATGGCATCACCCACGTCCTCATCCATGTGGATGTACATGTTAAGCAACTGGGGTAGATAGAAGTCCACGTCCTCATTGCGAAAGCAGAAGAGCCGGTTGCCGATGTAGGCTTGTACTCCAGGCTCCTTGGAGTTATACAGGTATGAAATGGCCATGGAGATGTCAAACAGTTTTGACTCAAACAGCCTCAGGAGCCAAGACTGTTTAGCTGAGTTGTTCTGCCGCCGTCTTCTTGCTCCTTTGGCTGTGCCTGAGGCCACTGTGGCCCCCATCTCATCTTCCTCCTCCCTGATCTGGGCAGGTGGATCATCTAGGCAACGGATCTCACTGTCCACACCATCCCCATTGACCAACTCCAGTGGGGTGCCTCTGCTAGAGACTGCCACGCCTCCACGCAAAAGCTTGACCTTCTCCAACACCTCCTGGCAGGCCTTCTGGGCCACCTCAGGATCAATCACTGATAATTCCCCGACCCCCTCCGTGATGACACTTAGCAGGGACCCCCCATTATTCCCTGGTGGGCCAGAAGTGGGCTCAGAAGTTGGCTTCAGGGGGGCAGGCTCCACTACTGTATCTCCCATGGCCACAGCCAGACTTCGAGCTTCCAAGCTACAGGAAGAGGGAGGGAGAAAAGAACAGAAAGGGAGATACATACACACACTGGTTAGTGGTACCATCCTCAGGTCTTCCCTTTGCTATGACACCTTCCCAGGCACCTCCTCTTTTTGTCTTCCTGGACTCCTTCAAAATCAGATAAGAAGACATCTCCTAGGAAGCTTTCCTGACTACTTCCACTTCTGATTACATTACTCATCATTCCTCCTGTACTTAGTTACTCAGCTTAGCCTCTGTTCTTAGCTTATATATGTGAAATGTTGTTTTGTATAGGTTGTATTTATATAGATTTACAAATTCTTTTTTTTTTCTTCAGCCAAGGTCTTGCTCTGTTACCCAGGCTGGAGGGCAGTTGCACAATCTGGGCTCATTGCAACTTTGACCCCTGGGCTCAAGCAAGCCTCCCACCTCAGCCTCCCAAGTAGGTGCACACCACCATGCTTGGCTTATTTTTAAAATTTTTCATCTTATTGTTTTTGAGACAAGGTCTTGCTCTGCTGCCCAGGCTGGAGTGCAGTGGCACGATCAGAGCTCCCTGTAGCCTTGATTTTCTGGGCTCAAGCAATCCTCCCACCTCAGCTTCCCAAGTATCCAGGACTACACACATGTGCCACCATGCCTGCTTAATTTTTTAAATTTTTCTGTAGAGACAAGGTCTCACTATGTTGCCCAGGCTGGTCTTGAACTGAGCTCAAGCAATCCTCCCTCCTCAGCCTCCTAAAGTGTTGGAATTACAGGCACAAGCCACCATGCCTGGTGATTTACAGATTCTTTGGGTAGACTGAGAAGCAATTCAGGTGTTATTCCCTTGTTCCCTAACTCTTCAAATACTTTTCTATCCGCTTGCTCTTCCTGTCTCCCTTTAAATGCCTGCTATAACCTTTTTCTTTTCCTCTTTAGACTATATTTCATTACTCATATAACATTCTACAAACAGGTCCTGTGCATCTCGAACCTTTATTTTTGTTTTAGAGACAAGTCTTGCTCTGTTGCCCAGGCTGGAGTGCAGTGGCGTGATCATAGCTCACTGTAACCTTGAACTCCTAGGCTCAAGGCATCCTCCTGCCTTAGCCTCCCGAGTAGCTAGGACTACAGGTGTGTGCCATCATGCTCAGCTAATTAAAAAAAAAAATGTTGTGTACAGATGGGGTCTTGCTGTGTTGCCCAGGCTAGCTTTGAACTCCTGGCCTCAAACAATTCTCCCACCTCAGCCTCCCAAAGCACTAGGATTACAGGCGTGAAACACCATGCCCAGCCATCTTTATTTAATATTAAAATCTTGGCTGGGCGTGGTGGCTCACGCCTGTAATCCCAGCACTTTGGGAGGCTGAGGTGGGCAGATCACAAGGTCAAGAGATCGAGACCATCCTGGCCAACATGGTGAAACCCCGTCTCTACAAAAATACAAAAATTAGCCAGGTGTGGTGGTGGGTGCCTCTAATCCCAGCTACTCGGGAGGTTGAGGCCAGAGAATCACTTGAACCTGGGAGGTGGAGGTTGCAGTGAGCTGAGACTGCGCCATTGCACTCCAGCCTAGAGACAGAGTGAGACTCTGTCTCAAAAAAAAAAAAAAAAATTAAAGTATTTATATATTTTTCTAGTTACAGGTATTTTTTACCTTCCCTTTTAAACTCAAAGCTCCCAGAAAATAAAGGCCAGCAAATATCATGCCAGGCTTCACTTAGAAGAAGGCAGCTCTAAAACAACTATCATCAACCCTGAAGAAGCTGTGCCATTTCTCTGGTTGTCTGACGTCATGACATCACACCCTCTTTCTCCAGTGCTGTGGCTGCTGACATATAATGGAAAGAGCTCTGGACTTGAAGGCAAATAGGCTGGGGTTCAAAATCCTCATTCAGCCTTTTAGAAATGTGCAACTTATGCAAGCCATGTATCCTCAACTGCAAATTGGGAAAAAACACTGCCTTCTCATTGTTGCTGTGTGGAACAAATACCATCACGTGTACGAATGAATCTAGCACAGTCTTTGGTACATAATAGTACTCAATAAATGCTAGTTGAGGCTGGGGGCAGTGGCTCATGCCTGTAATCCCAGTACACTGGGTGGCCGAGGTGGGTGGATCACTTTGAGGTCAGGAGTTCAAGACCAGCAAGACTCTGTCTCAAAAAAAAAAAAAGACAAAAAGAAAAAGAAATGCTAGTTGAATCCTCATCACCTAAAAGATTACTAACCAGTGTGTGTGTAACATAGAACTTATATTGTTCTATGAGGGAAGCAAAGAGTTCCACTGTTTGAGAATCTTCCAAAAATACTTATGACATTATGACAGCTTTCTCTGCCCCAATACCACTCCCCCCACTGTCATACAAACATTCTAACAACTGGAGGGGCTGTGAAAAGGCAAAAAGAAATCAGGCTAGGACTTATAGATCTAGGCCTTCCAAAGAACAGGGAGGAACAGGAGTCACAAAACAAAGAACACCTCCTCTAGAGAAACTGTTGGAAGTTCAGTGAAGGAACACTGCTGACCAAAGACACTGCTCTGCAAGAGCAATCCTTCAGGGCCTCACCAAATCTGGAATCAGTGCAGAACAGGGGGAAATTTCATCAGATCAACCTGGCTCCAGAATCTGACTATAGCTAACAAAGGACTCAGAGGTCTCTTCACAAAAATACTAATAGAGTGAGTCTAAGACACACTCAAGAGCACGAGCAAGAGGAAGAATTTTGTAGAGTTGGAATACAGGTAATTTCCAAATATTAGTGACATCACCTTCAACACTGGTGACGCTGGATGCAAATACTTTGGGTAGGTGGAATAAGGAGGCCTAGAGATTCTTTAGTCCCTCTGG
Organism: Macaca thibetana thibetana; assembly: GCF_024542745.1. Taxonomy (NCBI): domain Eukaryota; kingdom Metazoa; phylum Chordata; class Mammalia; order Primates; family Cercopithecidae; genus Macaca; species Macaca thibetana. The sequence goes on from NC_065578.1 coordinate 123,745,081, forward strand.
GAGGCAGTTTTCCACCACTACCCTTCCAGTGTCTATTCTTGTACCTCTGAAATGTTAAGGTTACTTTTTTTTTGAGACGGAGTCTTGCTCTGCTGCCCAGGCTGGAGTGCAGTGGCGCAATCTTGACTCACTGCAAGCTCCGCCTTCTGGGTTCACGCCATTCTCCTGCCTCAGCCTCACAAGTAGCTGGGACTACAGATGCCCGCCACCACGTCTGGCTAATTTTTTGTATTTTTAGTAGAGGCGGGGTTTCACCGTGTTAGCCAGGATGGTCTTGATCTCCTGACCTCGTGATTCGCCCGCATCAGCCTCCCAAAGTGCTGGGATTACAGGCATGAGACACCGCACCCGGCCCAAGGTTACTATTCACTGCCCATTATCATATAGTCCAGCTTCCTGCCTCCCAGCAGTCACCACTAAAGTTTTGCAGAAAGATGGATGGGGAACTCTTCTGTTCTCAGAGAACACCAAAAAAGGCTATTTCTGTTTCTTTCTGCCAACTCTGCCAAGCAAGTTCATTCCTGAATTTAATATCCCTGATGCAGCTTGAGCTTGGTATTGGTAAGAAGGTGGCAACTCTTTCACTATGCTCTCTCCCGAAATTAGGTAGTGCCCTCTGAGCAGTAGACCCAGCATGGCTGCCCATGTGGCTATGTCTCTACTCGCAACTATGAGTTGCACGGGAATAATAAGAAGGAAGCTTTAATCATTCCCTGCCACGCCTTCATAGGGCACTCTCATCAGAGGGTCACTGATTCAACTGGGACCACTACCTTTTAGGTCTGCTTAGAAACTCATGTGATAGCCTCAATCATCTTAAACAATCAACTTCTTTTTCTCAGTCTCTATGGTTGGTACATCCTTTCCTCTCCCTCTATTCCACAGACTTTTAAGTCACTGAAAGCTCATAGAAGTCCACTTTTCAAAACTTTCAGGGGAAATACAGTTCAGACATTCTCCCACATATAGTGTCTCAGACCTCACTAGAAAATTTAGCAGATGCCTGCCTCAATTAACTATGATTGGGATTATTACCAGCACCAGGAAGGCAAATAAGGATACTATCACCTCTTTTATCTCACAGGCAAAAGAAAAACTCCCAGGGCTCAGCTAAGAATCACATCACAGTATTCAGAGGATTTTGCTACGGAACAGACTCTCCCTCCCGGCAGCTTTTACTCCTCAGGGAGCCAGACAATGTTGAGAGCTGCAGGAAAAACAGACTCCTCTCCTACATAAGCAGCTCTGCCACTAGAAACCACCCAACTGGAGCTGGGCCTCTTCCCTGGCCTCTCAGGAACCCAGGCACTGCCTGCATCTGAAGCAAGTCATATAGAGAAGAAGGTGTTAAAGGGAATAGGGTTAAATTGCTTTAGTTATTTACTATTTTATTACTATTATTTTTATTTTACTTTATTTATTTTTTTTTTTTGAGACAGAGTCTCGCTCTGTTGCCCTGGCTGGAGTGGAGTGCAGTGGCACAATGTCAGCTCACTGCAACCTCCGCCTCCTGCGTTCAAGCGATTCTCCTGCCTCAGCCTCCCAAGTAGCTGGGATTACAGGCACCCACCACCATGCCCGGCTAATTTTTGTATTTTTTGTAGAGACGGGTTTCACCACGTTGGCCAAGCTAGTCTCAAACTCCTGACCTCAAGTGATCCGCCTGCCTCGGCCTCCCAAAGTGCTAGGATTACAGATGTGAGTCACCGTGCCTGGCCTTATGTTTTATTTTTTTTGAGACAGGGTTTCACTCTGTTGCCCAGGCTGGAGTGCAGTGGCATGATCTCAGCTCACTGCAACCTCCACCTCCCAGGCTCAAGCAATTCTCATGCCTTAGCTTGAGTAGCTGGGATTACAGGCATGCACCACCATGCCCAGCTAATTTTTGTATTTTTAGTAGAGATGGGGTTTCACCATGTTGGCCAGGCTGGTCTTGAACTCCTGGCCTCAGACTCCCAAAGTACCCGCCTCAGCCTCCCAAAGTGTTGGGATTACAGGCGTGAGCCACTGTTCCTGGCCTATTTTTTTTTTCTTTTTTTTTGAGACAGGGTCTGGCTCTGTTGCCCAGGGTGTGGTGCAGCGGTGAGATCATAGCTCACTGCAGTCTCCACTTCGTGGGCTCAAGTGATCCTTCCACCTCAGCCTCCCGAGTAGCTGGGACTACAGGCACTCACCACCACACCCAGCTAATTTTTATATTTTTTTGGTAGAGACGAGGTCTCGCCATGTTGGCCATGCTGGTCTCAAACTCCTGGGCTCAAAGTGATCTTCCCGGCTCAGCCTCCCAAAGTGCTAAGATTATAGGTATGAGCTACCACACCCAGCCTGCTTTAGCAATTTAAATAATAAAAGATGGCCAGCGCAGTGACTCACCCCTGTAATCCCAGCACTTTGGGAGGCCAAGGCGGGCGGATCACCTGAGGTCGGGAGTTCCAGACCAGCCTGACCAACATGGAGAAACCTCCTCTCTACTAAAAATAAAAAATTAGCTGGGCTTGGTGGTGCATGCCTGTAATCCCAGCTATTCGGGAGGCTGAGACAGGAGAATCCCTTGAACCCGGGAGGCGAAGGTTGCAGTGAGCTGAGATCATGCCATTGCACTCCAGCCTGAACAACAAGAGCGAAACTGTCTCAAATAATAATAATAATAGTAGTAATAACAATAAATAGGCTAGGCATGGGTAATCCCAGCACTTTGGAAGGCCGAGGTGGGTGGATCACAAGGTCAAGAAATCGAGACCATCCTGGTCAATATAGTGAAACCCCATCTCTACTCAAAAGACAAAAATTAGCTGGACGTGGTGGCGCACGCCTGTAGTCCCAGCTACTCAGGAGGCTGAGGCAGGAGAATCGCTTGAACTCGGGAGGCGGAGGTTGCAGGGAGTCCAATCGTGCCACTGTGTGCTCTCCACCCTGGCGACAGAGCAAGATTCCATCTCAAAAAAAAAAATGGGAAAGGGATTCTCCAAAACCAAGATCCAGATATGGTTCTCAACATCAGTTCATTCATTTTCTTCAATTTTTTTAATTTAAAAAATTGTTTTATAGACACAGGGTCTCGCTCTGTTGCTCAGGCTGGTCCTGAACTCCTTGCCTCAAGCAATCGACCTCCCAAAGTGCTGGGATTACAGGTGTGAGCCACCATGCCCAACCTGGTTCATTTATTTTTGAATGCCAAGAAAATATGCCTCTGTGGGCATATTTTTACATTACAGACGTGGTAGCTCTCGCCTGTAATCCCAGCACTTTGGGAGGCCAAGATGGGCAGATCACGAGGTCAGGAGATCGAGACCATCCTGGCTAACACGGTGAAACCCTGTCTCTACTAAAAATACAAAAAATTAGCCGGGCTGGTGGTGGGCGCCTGTAGTCCCAGCTACTCGGGAGGCTGAGACAGGAGAACGGTGTGAACCCGGGAGGTGGAGCTTGCAGTGAGCCGAGACTGCACCACTGTACTCCAGCCTGGGCAACAGAGTGAGACTCTCTCAAAAAGAAAAAAAAAATGCCTTTGAGGGTAACTGTTATAAAGGAAGTGAAAGGACTAGAAAGCAAAAGAAAAAGTGAAGGAAAAAGTCCTGTATTCAACAGCCTTCCCCTTCTAAGTCAGAGGAATAAGAAAAAGTGACAGAAGACAATCTAAATTTTTAATATTAAATGACTCCTATGGCCTTCAAGGGAGTTCAGACAACTGAGGCTCTACGCTTCACACTGGGAACCTAAATTCTCCTTCCAGTTAGACTGGAAGGGAAATGGAAGAGGCCGCCCTTGTTCCACAGCCTAACAGCTGGCCCCTAGGAAAAGGGGGTGGAAGATGGGAAGTGTTGACAACTGACTGAGTTCCACAGCTCCCAACTGGGCAAAGCAGGGAATTCTGGTCTGAGTGACAAGGAATTGTTACAGGTCAGGCAGAGCAGCAGCTGGAGAAAACAGAGAAGATATACACTTATATTGGTTAACCTAGCTCCCCATTTCCTATCACCTCGAAAGATTCTAGGCAAACAACTTTCTACTCGCCTCCACTGAAGGACTTATTGGATCAGTCTCTGCTAGGACAGAATGGTAAAGAGCCCCCAAATCAATCCCCTCACCCAGTTAATCACCACTCTCTTTTGCAAATCTTTTTCCATGGACTAGATAAATATGGATTGGTTTGAGCCAATTCTGATATTTTTATGTTTTTATATTTTCATATAATGGCTTTAAGAGATCATCTGATATAGTGCCCTGCTTCCAAGCAGGCAGGCAGGCTCAATTTTCCTCCTTTTAAAGCATCCTTTATTTCCCTACCCCTTGCTTTTTTTTTTTCCTTTTTCTTTTTTAAGAGACAGGCTCTTACTCTGTTGCCCAGGTTGGAGTGCAGTGGTGGAATCATGGCTCGCTATATGATTTCTGGTTGGGGATGCTTCCAAGGAGGAAAGCTTCTTCCTGGCCTCAAGCTATCCCCACTTGGGCCTCCCAAAGTGCTGAGATTACAAGGCATGAGCCACCACAATAGACTCTGCTATCCTTTTTTTATACATCTTATAATCCTCTGAGATGGATCCACAAGAGATGGAAAAACAGGTAAGGAAACCAATATCTGACATTCATTCTACAAGGTGAATTAAGAGAGACTGTCAAAAATTAATGGAAAAGAAAGAGAGGTTCAAATATAGTAAATATTATTTAAAGTTACACAGGTGTCCAGTAGAAGAAATAAAAACAATTACATAATTATGTAAATGAGGGGTATATCCTCTAAAGCTAAATCCTTGTTTGTAACAATAAGTAAAGAAATAGAGGAACAAACAGCCAGGCGCAGTGGCTTGTGCCTATAATCCCAGCACTCTGTGGGGCTGAGGTAGGTGGATCACCTGAGGTCAGCACTTTGTGACCAGCCTGGCCAACATGGTGAAACCCCGTCTCTACTAAAAAATACAAAAAATTAGGCAGGCGTGGTGGCGGGTACCTGTAATCCCAGCTACCTGGGAGGCTGAGGCAGGAGAATCACTTAAACCTGGGAGGCGGAGGTTGCAGTGGGCCGAGATCGCTGTAATCCCAGCACTCTGGGAAGCCAGGGCGGGTGGATCAACTGAGGTCAGGAGTTCGTGACAAGCCTGGCCAACATGGTGAAACCCCATCTCTACCAAAAAAGGAAAAAAATTAGCCAGGTGCGGTGGTGGGCATCTGTAATCCCAGCTACTCGGGAGGTTGAGGCAGGAGAATTGCTTGAACCCAAAGGCAGAGGTTGCAGTGAGCCGAGATCCTGCCACTGCACTCTAGCCTGGGCGACAGAGTGAGACTCCATCTCAAAACAAACAAACAAAAACAACAACAACAACAAAAAAAAACCCCAAAAAAACAAAGAAACAGAGGAACTAGCATTTTATCTAAAGCTATAGTGACAACCTTCAGAACACTGAGATAATTAAAGAGGTTAACTCTGTGAGAACAGGAATAGGGATGAACAGAAACAGGACTGTTGTTTTTCTTCATAAACTCTTTGAGTACCATTGGATTTGTTACCAAATGCATGCATTCCTTCAAAAAAAATTTTTTTTGAGATGGAGTCTCACTCTGTCACCCAGGCTGGAGTGCAGTGGCGCCATCTCAGCTCACTGCAACTTCCGCCTCCCAGGTTCAAGCGATTCTCTGCCTCAGCCTCCCGAGTAGCTGGGATTACAGGCACACGCCACCACATCTAGCTAATTTTTGTATTTTTAGTAGAGACGGAGTTTCACCATGTTATCTCGAACATGCCAGGCTGGTCTCCAACTCCTGACCTCAAGTGATCCGCCCACCTCGGCCTCCCCAAGTGCTGGGAATACAGGCATGAGCCACGGTGCCAGGCCCAAAAATAATTTTTAAAGAGAGGTTGCTCCTCAAAAGAGACTCCATATCATCTTTGGCTGCCTGTTCTGCTGTTGAGGAGTACCTCCTCAAGTCTTAAGGTCTAATTCAAACCTTCCTTTAAGGATGTCTCAACTCATCTCTCCCCTTTGACCTCAATGGTAAAGGTAGAGATTGAGCACTCCTTTTTCCTTATAGAAACTCAGGGCCCGGCAGTGAAGCCAGCTCCAGCCCTACCAGGATCCAGGTAAATGCTGACACAAGGCCCAAGAGAGTGCGGGCATTAGAGGAGAGGGCATTCTCAAGCAACTAGCAGGAGGGTAGGGAAGGCAGTGGTCTCATGGTAGTTAAGTCAATATTGATTCAGGCTGAGAACTCTGTGCTGAGCCATGGAGCTGGTATAAGCAGATTCCAGCCAGATAGCCCAAGCCAGCTCTGGGAGCCACTACTGGAACAGACAGATGGCAAAGAAAGCAGCCTGCGCACTCACCTCTCTCTGAATTGTTCCTCCCTACTGCGGGTCCCAAATACACTTGGACTGGGTCCCCTCTTGTCCCATGCCAATTATTGAAGGGTTCCTCCCAAATCTCTTCCCCAAATCAAGGAATCTCAATTTGCTGCTTTGCATGGTGTTCAGCATTCTCATGGAGTGTGGACCCAACTCTAAGAAGAAAGCAGGGAAACGAGAGCAAATACGATTTCTGGTTGGAGATGCTTCCAAGGAGGAAAGCTTCTTCTCCTTTTTTCTTTTTTTTTTTCCCCCTGAGACAGAGTTTCACTCAGTCACCCAGGCTGGAGTACACTGGCATGATCTCGGCTCACTGCAACCTCCGCCTCCTGGATTCAAGTAATTATCCTGCCTCAGCCTCCTGAGTAGCTGGGATTACAGAAGCCCACCACCATGCCTGGCTAATTTTTTGTATTTTTAGTAGAGACGGGGTTTCACCATGTTGGCCAGGCTGGTCTCGAACTCCTGACCTCGGGTGAGCTGCCTGCCTCAGCCTCCCAACATGCTGGGACTATAGGCGTGAGCCACTGCGCCCGGCAGGAAAGCTTCTTCTAATAAGGGGAATTATGAGGAGATTGTACCATGGCTAACAACAAGGAAGAGAAAGGAAGTGGGATAAGATGACATAACTACTCCCAAACAGGCCTAGAATTAGAAACTGAATGGAATCTTATGTGCCCTTTCACTATCACAGGCTGAGAGAGACATGGCAGCAACTAGTTGCCTAAGTCTCAGTTCACTCCAAGTTCTCTTTTCCAGCCAGTTTCCTTGAAGTGCTTTCCCACAAACATACTTTCCACCTATAGAATCTGGAGTTATGGATCAAGTACATGAGGAACAGCACAGAAAATCAGCCACTTAATGCACTGGGCGAAAAAGCAAAGCAGATGAAAGAAGCAGTCCTGGAGCTTGTCTTTCAAAATGACTTACACCCCTGGTTGTGGACTAGAAACATCCCACAGAAAGATCAAGGTGAAGGAAAATTCTCTGGATGACTAAATCATCACTAATAAATACCTTTTGCCTGGGGAACCCAAAATGTTTTGTAAACAAAGAAACCAAATCTGATTTTTCCCCCAACCCACATCCTGCTACCAACTTATTACTGCACTGATGCCTATAGAGAGTGGGCCATTTTCCAAAAGGATCGCTTTAGAGGTCAAGTGAGGAAGTCACATGCTGAACCCAGGAGTCCTGATTGTGAATGTATAAGCTCTTTCCATTGTCTCATGTTCCTTTTTCCAGTTACACCCTTACCCCACTCCAGGCCTGAGTTCTTATGGAACCCCAACCAAAACTATTCTAGTAAACCACAAGAGTAAACTGATTCCTCATGGATCTGGACAGGGGTGGGAAGGCACTCTATTCTGTGATTCCTTTAACAAAAGCCTAAAATTAAATAATCTGAAACAAGATTTCTCACAATCTCATTCAATTTCCACGCAGGCCTGTTCATCCCTCCTAGTGGCTGCTCCGGAGTAGTCAACCAAGTGTAATCTGATAGGGACTTCTTCAAAACTTGCTCCGGCCTTCAGAAACACCCTTCTGTCCTGAACGGCCTGAGGCAGCTGAGGCTCCCCCTGTTCACAACACATTTTTCTTCTTAGTTCAAGGTTTAGTTGATCCTGAAATAAGTGGTATGTGGAGATAAAGAGTGTGACAGAGAACGCAAGAAGACCACGGGAAAAACAGAACCAAATGTCACAAGGATCAGCAAAATCCTTGAAACTCGAGGGAGGTGTCAAAGGTGGAAATCCTGAATGGGAAGGGCACTGTCAAACCTCTCCCCTACAGACAGAAACCTCTAGAAGGTTGGGTGATTGAGGAGGCAGAAAGAGAAGCTACAGAAAGTTAAGGGTAGGGATCATAATGCATCCAGAGAAGGGTGAGGACTAGGTTCAAAGTAAGAATGTAAATGGCACTTTGGGATTGATGACAAGGGCCCGAGATCCCTTGAGGAGAAGGGAACAGGCAATTCTTGGAAGCCAGGAGCTGGCTGGGTGGGTGGGTGACGGTGAGGTAATGGAATCAGAGGCAGCACAGGAAGACAGGGATACAATCGCTGTCTCAGGGAAATGGGAACCCAGTGCTGGAGTTGCACAGGGACATCGGAAGAAAAGGGCAAACCAGGAAAAGAGGTAAAGGTGGAGTCCATGGAATAGGTTTGGGGCAGGGGCAGAGACGACGAAGAAGGACAAGGATGGGCCTATGGGAGTCGTCTGATGTGGAAAGGGTTCATGACTTAAAAAAAGAATAATTCGAGATGTAGGCAACAGGGATAAGAGTAAGGGAGGGGGGAATCCCCGAGGCGGAGGGAGGAGCTAATAGAAGAGGAAGCCAAAAAGCGGAGGAGGACCCCAGGCCTGAGAGGAAAGGGTGGAGAAGGAACCCGGGGTGCAGTTGACACCAGGAGGGCAGTTTCGTAGTCGAACTCAGGTGGAGAAGACTGTGCGGGACAGGGTGGGAGAGCGACCACCCCCCCAACAGGGCAAAGGTGACTCATGGAGGAGGAGTAGCTTACCTCTGGGGGACCCCCGCGGAGGGGGTGCGGGCAGTCGCGGTCGGACTGCCGACACCGCCGCCTCAGCAGCAGCGACCGCTCCCGGGTTCCATTGGTCGCCTGCGCTTCCCTGACAGCGGCCGCGGCGGCTGCACCAGGCCCCGGCTGCGGGGCTGCCCGCGGCGCCGCCTGAAGGGGCCTTCAGGCTGCCACAAGTCGACCGGGCCACACAACCTCCTCTTCCTCCCTCAGTACAACCAAGACAAAAATAATAATAATAATAAAATAAAATAAAATTCCCCAGCAGGTCTCGATGTAGTATTCTTTTCCTAAATCCAAGCCAAGCCCTTCTTCCCAGGATAAGCTTTCCTGCTTCTCCAACGCTCAGGACCCTACCGATCCCATAGTAATCTAAGGAGTCGGGTGAGCTGCCCGGAACATGCCTGTTCAGAAATAGAAAAGGGGGCGGGGAAAAGATGTTTGGAAGCTCGCGAGGGAGAGAGGGCGAAGGGAGGAGCTTACGGGTGGGAGGAGGGGACAATCTTTATGAAGCGGGCCTAAGCGATAGCGTTTGCGAGGCTAAAGAAGCCGAGAGAGAAGTAAAATTTGCTGCATAAGTAGGGTGAGCTGGCGGGCGTGCGTGCCCTGTTAGAGAAGTATGGACATATGCATACTTCCAGAAGTATATTAACATGCAAATTATATGTAAATGACCGTTTGAGTAACCAACCAAATTACCGTAATCAATGACTTTTCCCCATCCCCTACGCTACAAGACTCCCTTAGTAAATCAGGCCGTGGGATGGACGTTGGGTTTCAAGAAGGGCGAGCAGGAAGACGGCGGACGGGGAAGACGTTCTCCCTCACTGCCCTTTTCCTACTCATCTTTGAGGACGATGCGGAGGTTAAACCCCTTAACGTTTCGGGAATGGCGCGGTCCGACCGCGTCAGTCTTTCGCCGTTAGAGAGGCCCGACTCGAGGCCGTGGTTCTGCCTCCGAGGTCACCACCAGCCTGGGCAGCCTGTGACCTCCAGCATCCATACGCCGAGCCCTCCTGGGAGGGGCTGGACAGGGCCAGGTTGGGAGAGGTGAGTGAAATGGCAAAGGCTTGGAGGGCACAATCCCTTCTTCCAAACAAAACGAAGCCATATTAGGCGAAACAAATAAACAAAAACACGCCATGCAAATGGGCCTCTGGTGTTGCTTTTGTGTAATTTTCGTTTGTTTGTTTTGTAAAGACAGGGTCTTGCTATGTTGCCCACGCTGGTCTCTAACTGCTAGCCTCAAGCAATCTGCCGGCCTCAGGTACCAAAGTGCTGGGATTATAGGCCTGAGTCACCTCACCCAGCCAGCTTTGTGTATTTTTCGGTTAACATTGTTGATTTAGAGCCCTCTTTGTCCTCAGAACCTCTGTCTCAACGTCTTTCCTAGGCTTTACTTAATATTCAATGCCCCTCGTTAGGGCCTTACATAATACATTGAGGCTAGTTACTTGAGCCCGGGTCTTGAATGCCATCTTCCCTGCCACTTACAAGCTGTTTGATTTGGAATAACTAATGTAACCTCTTTGAACCTCAGTTTCTATGTCTACAAAGAAGACATATGGATGAAGTAATATTAGCCCATTACAGGGTTTTGTGAGGATCAAGAGAGTACAAGTTGCTACTATAATACTTTATTATTAATTATTGGGACAATCATACAGGATAGATGATGAAAGAGTCACTACTTACAATGTTTAATTGGAAGGCAGAATAAAGTGTAATAGCTTGAAAATGCCTGTGTAAAACATGCAGAATGTACAACAGTAGAACAAATGGGGTACCTAACCTAATTGTTGAAGGAACATAGTAGAGTTTAAGTTAATTTGGAAGGCCTATATGTGTATGGACACACACACATACACACACACACACACACACACAGACACATCAGTATATGGTGAATGAATGAATGGAAGGCTTCTTAGAAATATTGTGAGTCAGGTCTTAGAATAGATATTGGATATAACCCAGCAAAATAAAAGACGAGTGAGCATTCTGAAAGCAAAAAAATTGTATGTTGAAGAACAGAAATGGGAATTTGTTCATATCATGAGGAGAGGGCAAGCAGACAAGCTAGGTTAAAGTGGGAGTACAGTATGAAAGATGAACAAAGAATGGGGACAAGAGTGCCAAAGATAGTTTAAATTTGTCGGCTGGGCTCAGTGGCTGACACCTCTAATCCCAGCACTTTGGGAGGCTGAGGTGGGCGGATTGCTTGGGCTCAGGGGTTTGAGACCAGCCTGGGCAACATGGTGAAACCACATCTCTACAAAATACAAAAATTAGCCTAGCTGGCATGGCATGCACCTGTAGTCCCAGCTACTTAGGAGGCTGAGGTAGGAGGATCACTTGAGCCTGGGAGACAGAGGCTGCAGTGAGCCGAGATTATGCCACTGCACTCCAGCCTGGACAATGGAGTGAGACCCTGTCTCAAACAAAATAAAAAATTATCGGCCTGGCATGGTGGCTCATGCCTGTAATCCCAGCACTGCACTCCAGCCTGGACAATGGAGTGAGACCCTGTCTCAAAAAAAATAATAAATTATCGGCCTGGCATGGTGGCTCAACGTCTGTAATCCCAGCACTTTGGGAAGCCAGGGTGGGTGGATCAACCAAGGTCAGGAGTTTGAGACCAGCCTGACCGACATGGTGAAACCCCATCTCTACTAAAAATACAAAAATTAGCTGGGCGTGGTGGCACATGCCTGTAATCCCAGCTACTCGGGAGGGTGAGGCAGGAGAATCACTTAAACCCGAGAGGTGGAGGTTGCAGTGAGCCAAGACTGCACCATTGCACTCCAGCCTGGGCAACAGAGTGAGACTCCATCTCAAAAAACAACAACAACAACAACAATTCTCACCACTGGTCTGGAGTAGGGGGAATCAGCAGTCCACATGTTAGGCCCACTAGCTCTTGGCCAGTTTCCAATCAGCTGTCCCGCAAATATCATGAGGTGATGACCCTGCTTTAGCCTAGAGTTTAAAATGTCATGTATCCCCTCAAGGGATAGCTTTCCAAACAGCCACAAGACTAGCCTTTCGAAACACTGTAGAAAGACATGTGACAACCTTTTTTATAGTAGGAAGTTTTCTTATTTTCCAATGACAGAAAAAATTTCAGGAACATCTCTGTTCAAATTTGAAGCAGGAACTTTTTATAGCTAGTCAGTTATAGACCACCCCACTAAAAATACACACACACACAAACATAAGTAGAAGAGTTTAAGTTTCCTATTTATAGCTCTAAGGGTTCATATGTGTAAATTCCTTCCTTCCCTCCCTCCCTCCCTCCCTCCCTTCCCTTCCTCCCTCCCTCCCTCCCTTCCCTTCCTCCCTCCCTCCCTCCCTTCCCTTCCTCCCTCCCTCCCTCCCTCACTCCCTCCCTTCCCTTCCTCCCTCCCTCCCTCCCTCACTCCCTCCCTTCCTTCCTCCCTCCTTCCTTCCTTTGCAGAGTCTCGCTCTGTCACCTAGGCTGGAGTGCAGTGGCGCGATCTCAGCTGAAGGGATCCTCCGCCTCCTGGGTTCAAGTGATTCTTCTGCCTCAGCCTCCCAAGTAGCTGGGATTACAGGCATGCATCGCCATGCCCAGCTAATTTTTGTATTTTTAGTAGAGACAGGGTTTCATCATGTTGGCCAGGATTGTGTTGATCTCTTGAACTTGTGATCTGCCCGCCTCGGCCTCCCAAAGTGCTGGGATTACAGGCATGAGCCACTGTGCCAGTCCCATATGTGTAAATTTATTTGCATCCCTTTATGACTGTCTTTCTGCCTTTTTCTGGAGGTTTTTTGTTTGTTTGTTTGTTTTGTTTTTTTTATCATCTTCTGTTTTTTGTTTTTGTTTTTTCTGAGACAGGATCTTGCTTTGTTGCCCAGGCTGGAGTGGCGTGATCTCAGCTCACTGCAAACTCTGCCTCCCGAGTTCAAGCGATTGTCGTGCCTTAGCCTCCCAAGTAGCTGGGATTACAGGTGAACGCCACCACACCCAGCTAATTTTTGTATTTTTAGTAGAGACAGGGTTTCACTATGTTGGCCAGGCTGGTCTCCAGTGATCCACCCGCCTCGGCCTCCCAAAGTGCTGGGATTACAGATGCACAGCACCATGCCCAGCTAATTTTTGTATTTTTAGTAGAGACAGGGTTTCACCACGTTGCCCAGGCTGGTCTCAAACTTCCAACCTCAGATGATCTGCCCACTTTGGCCTCCCAAAATGCTGGGATTATAGGTGTGAGCCACTGTGTCTCTACCAAAATCACAAAAATTAGCCAGGCGTGGTGGTGTGCATCTGTGGGAAGACTTAGGCAGAAGAATTGCTTGAACCTGGGAGGTGGAGGTTGCAGTGAGCTGCAGTCATGCCACTGCACTCCAGCCTGGGTGACAGAGTAAGACTCTTACACACACACACACACAAAGACTGAATGGAGAAGCAGATATGAGAACCATCTGACATTAAAGAAATTTCCCCCTTTAAAAACAATGCCAATTGTCTCACTGATTTTTTTTCTTGTTTTGGAAAATATAGTTATTTTTCAAAAATGATTTAGTTAAAAAATATATATGTGTATATATATATTTTTCTTTTTCTTTTTCTTTTTAATTTGAGACAGAGTCTCACTCTGTTGCCCAGGCTGGAATGCAGTGGCACCATCTGAGCTCACTGCCAACTCCATCTCCCAGGTTGGAGCCATTCTCTTGCCTCAGCTTCCTAAGTAGCTGGGATTACAGTCACCCACCACCACACCTGGCTAATTTTTGTATTTTTTGTAGAGACAGTGTTTCACCATGTTGGCCAGGCTGGTCTCAAACTCCTGACCTCAAGTGATCCACCTACCTCATCCTCCCAAAGTGCTAGGATTGCCGGGCGTGGTGGCTCAAGCCTGTAATCCCAGCACTTTGGGAGGCCGAGGCGGGCGGATCACAAGGTCAGGAGATCGAGACCACGGTGAAACCCCGTCTCTACTAAAAATACAAAAAATTAGCCGGGCGTGGTTGTGGGCGCCTGTAGTCCCAGCTACTCGGGAGGCTGAGGCAGGAGAATGGCGTGAACCCGGGAGGCGGAGCTTGCAGTGAGCCGAGATCGCGCCACTGCACTCCAGCCTGGGCGACAGAACGAGACTCCGTCTCAAAAAAAAAAAAAAAAAAAAAAAAAAAAAGTGCTAGGATTACAGGCATGAGCCACCACGCCCGGCCAAAAATGGTTTTTAAATAAATATTTTGAGTAAGTTATGTTTTCCTTCCCCACGTTTGTCTTTTTTCTCCTCAGTCTCCTTAGTTGTCAAATTGTAAAACTGAATGCTATTCTTTCCCCCCATGTTAAATTTAAAAGCATAACATTTGTGGCTGGGAATGGTGGCTCATGCCTGTAATCCTAGCATGTTGGGAGGCTGAGGTGGGTGGATCACCTGAGGTCAAGAGTTCAAGACCAGCCTGGCCATCACGGCAAAACCCTGTCTCTACTTAAAAAACAAAACAAGGCCGGGCGCGGTGGCTCAAGCCTGTAATCCCAGCACTTTGGGAGGCTGAGACGGGCAGATCACAAGGTCAGGAGATCGAGACCAGCCTGGCTAAATACGGTGAAACCCCGTCTCTACTAAAAAATACAAAAAACTAGCCGGGTGAGGTGGCGGGCGCCTGTAGTCCCAGCTACTCGGGAGGCTGAGGCAGGAGAATGGCATAGACCCGGGAGGCGGAGCTTGCAGTGAGCTGAGATGCGGCCACTGCACTCCAGCCTGGGCGACAGAGCGAGACTCCGTCTCAAAAAAAATAAATAAAAATAAAAATAAAAATAAAAAAATAAAAATTAGCCAGGCCTAGTGGTGGGTGCCTGTAATCCCAGATACTCAGGAAGCTGAGGCAGGGAGAATTGTTTAAAACCAGGAGGCAGAGGTTGCAGTGAGCCAAGATTGCATCACTGCACTCCAGCCTGGGTGACAGAGGGAGACTGTCTCAAAAAAAAAAAATTAAATTAAATTAAAAAGCTTAACATTTGTGATATGCTCTAAAATTTCTCACTTCACTGAACCTATTTTTAGAAAATTATCTTTTGATTAAAAAAAAAAAAATCACTCATCTCTATGTAAGATCCCAAGGAGCCACTATAGGTGTAGATGGTTTTGCACTTGGATGGTGGGTGACCCTATGGGAACCTATGCTATCCTGTGTACACACAGAGCCTCTAGCTTTGGTAGGAAAGTATGTATGTTTTGCACATTGAGGTGTGGGGAGGGCAGGAAATTACCAGCAGAATAAGATAATGTCATTTATTTGTCTTGTTTATAAACTGGGGAAAGAAGTTGGCTTATTCAAAAGTCAGTAAAATATGACTCTAGTTATATCTTTTTTTTTTTTAAGACAGAGTCTCATTCTGTTGCCCAGGCTAGAGTGCAATGGTGCAATCTTGACTCACTGCAACCTCTGCCTCCCAGGTTCAAGCAGTTCTCCTGCCTCAGCCTCCCCAGTAGCTGCAATTACAGGCATGAGCCACCACTCCCAGCTAATTTTTGTATTTTTAGTAGAGACAGGGTTTCACTATGTTGGCCAGGCTGGTCTCAAACTCCTGGACTTGAGATCTGGCCGCCTCAGCCTCCCAAAGTGCTGGGATTTTATATTCTGTAACTTACCTTGGATATCTAAATCCGTTTTGTTGTTTTCTGCTGAGTCCTGTTCATGGTAGCTTGTTTACTTGTATATTTTATATTTTGGGGTTTTTGTTTTTTTGTTTTTTGTTTTGAGATGGCGTCTCGCTCTGTCACCCATGCTGGAGTGCAGTGGTGCAGTCTCAGCCCACTGCAACCTCTGCCTCCTGGGTTCAAGGGATTCTCCTGCCTCAGCCTCCCAAGTAGCTGGGATTACAGGCGCACGTCACCACACCCGGCTAATTTTTGTATTTTTAGTAGAGACAGGGTTTCACAATATTGGCCAGGCTGGCCTTGAACTTCTGGCCTCAAGCAATCCACCTGCCACGGCCTCCCAAAGTGCTGGGATTACAGGCGTGAGCCAGTGTGCCTGGCCTATTTTATATTTTGGGGTTTTGAACTCATATTTTGTTTAATCTGTGGGAATCCTGAGGACCTTAATTAGGAATACTTCCCTCCAGAGAGGATTTGCATTTGCATAAACCTGGAACTATGTTAGCCCCTTCAGGAATCCAGGTTTAATTCAGGAGTTGCAGGTTTTTCTTCCCTTCCCTTGGCTTAGGCCCAAGGCTTAGACTATGATCATAATGCTGACACTGGCATTTGTCCTCAGGGCAAACCAGCTTCTACTACTCCATGTGGCTCTTCCTTTATATAGGTTTCAACTTTTTTTTTTTAATTTTTTTTTTGTTGAGATGGAGTCTCGCTCTGTCGCCCAGGCTGGAGTGCAGTGGCCGGATCTCAGCTCACTGCAAGCTCCACCTCCTGGGTTCACGCCATTCTCCTGCCTCAGCCTCCCAAGTAGCTGGGACTACAGGCGCCTGCCACCTCGCCCGGCTAGTTTTTGTATTTTTTTTTAGTAGAGACGGGTTTCACTGTGTTAGCCAGGATGGTCTCGATCTCCTGACCTCGTGATCCGCCCGTCTCGGCCTCCCAAAGTGCTGGGATTACAGGCTTGAGCCACCGCGCCCAGCCTTTTTTTTTTTAATTTGTGTTTTTTTTTTTTTTTGGTGGAGTCTCGCTCTGTCACCCAGGCTGGAGTGCAGTGGCACGATGTCGGCTCACTGCAACCTCCATCTCCTGGGTTCACACCATTCTCCTGCTTCAGTCTTCTGAGTAGCTGGGACTACAGGCGCCTGGCACCATGCCCGGCTAATTTTTGGTATTTTTAGTGGAGACGGGGTTTCACCGTGTTAGCCAGGATGGTCTCCATCTCCTGACCTCATAATCTGCCTACCTCGGCCTCCCAAAGTGCTGGGATTACAGGCGTGAGCCACGGTGCCTGGCCTGTACTTTTTTTTTTTAGTGATTTATCTTTCTAATAAACTCAGCAATGTGCTAAAAAGTATGTTTGCTGTGATTTATCTAGAATCTAGTTGTATTTTAATGGGATAGCCCTTTCTCTTATCCATGCTGTCAGAAGTAGGAGTCCTTTCCTGTGGTTTTGATATTTTCCCTCTTGTTTTTTAAGTATCAGGCATTTTTTAGAAGCTGGTTTACTCAGACCCCAACTTCAAACATTCTAGCTGGGGAGACGGACAAATAAATGATCACAGCACACTGTGAGTTATATAAGTAGTGAGCACAGAGTGCTAAGGGAGCCCAGAGAGAGATCATGTGTGTCAGGCAAGAATCAGAGATGACTTCCCTGTAGATGTGAGTAGGAGTTAGCTGCACAAGTCAAAACTCACAAAGCAAGGACAAAACAACATAAGACATATTGTAAAACAAAAAGAACTAAGTCATGATACTCTACCGCATAAGAGCTGTAAATTCAGAGACATCAGCTTGGGCTGTATATATACATATACGGTTTAAAAAATCTATAGCAGATAATAGACATGAAAGTTAAGGACAGTGGTTACTGCTAAGAAGAGGCAGGGGACAGGCTAGGGAGGAACACAAACGCAATGGTATTTCAAATGTTTTAATGTATAAATTGTGTTGTGGGTCATAGGTACTCATTAGTATGCTTCATAATTTATTCACATTAGATATACTCTTTATAGATACCAAACATTACATATTATAATTTCTTTAAATCTGCTCTGGTGGAAATAAATGAACACATGAAGTCTCCCTGAAAGAAAATCAGTGTTTTTGGGGAAGAACCAAGATTCCCTGACAGAAGCTACCCTATGTAGAGGACAAAGTAGGTCTTCAATAAATATTAGTTGGTTTACTGCTTCTCCCAAGGATACATCTGGAGGGTCTGCATTCCGTTCTCATTGGTGCTGCCTGACCACAGAACTAGCTCTTTCTGTGACATCTAACCTAAACCCCGCAGTCCTAAGTCCTGACACGTATGACAAGATGCTGCCACCTGGTGGCTACAGAATAGATTTAATGGCTAGGAAGTCTTTCATGCTAGCTGGTGGAACTGGCAATAGGGAGAGATAGGGAAGCAGGAATGAGGAGAAAACAAAAATTAAGAAACAGGAAAAGGAGCTCCATCTCTAAGATGGAGGCAGAAAAAAAGGGACTATTGTCTAAATGAGACTGGAGAGTCCCTACAGGAAAATGGCTTCCCTCTCCTTCATTCTGAGACTAGAAACAAGAGGAAAGAGGCTATAGCTTGTATTGAGGGAAATGCAAGACTGAGGAGAAAAAAAAGCAGGTCTAGCTGATCTCAACTTAGCAAGCTAAAATAATAGTAGCCTGGTGTCAGCGGCCACCCAAGCAACTGCATGCTCCTAGTTTCCACTTGGGGAATCCATGTGATTTTGGGGAGGCTGACCCCACCCTTTTCCCCAAAGGTGTAGTCCATGGTGTAGAATAAGCAAATTAGCATGTACCATCCTCCTGGCCACAATGATTGGTCAGGGGTGGACATGTGACCCAGGCCTAATCAGTGTGAATGTTAGGGCTTTTGCTGAGATTTCTGGTACAAAGATGCCTTCTTTTTTTGATTGGACATAAATGGGGAAACGTGTAATCCTAGGAATGCTAGCAGCCATTAAGTGGCCCAGACTTAAGATGGTCCTACAGAAGACGCAACAGTGAGAAAAAAAATCAGTCCGGTATTTAGAGACATACTGAGCTACTGCGTCAGGCTTCACCTGGAGCCAGCACTACCTATGGACTTTCCAGTTACATGAACCAATAAACCCTTTTTATTTTAAGCCAGTTTGAATTAGGTTTTCTGTGATTTAAAACCAAAAGATCCCTAACCTATACATTCATCATAGCCCATTCCTACCTTCCCACAGGATAGCACAGGGAATACAGGTAAGGTCACTACAGATTTATTGGTTATACTAAAGCCAAGGGTATCAAGCTGAAAAGGTCAGAGGCAGCAACCAGGTACTAAGTAGACTGGATGACTCGGCTGTCTGTACAGAAGAGAATGGACTTCTTTAGGAAAAGAATAGCCAAATGAGAAGCAAGTGCAGAGAAGGGCCTCCACTAGGCAAAGTTAATGTAGGGATATAAACACTCTTCCCCACAGACCTATATCATGGGGGTGTTGCTTTGGGGTCTTTATGCTCCTGGGATAAGGAATTTTGAAGCACATGCTCCTTTAAGTCTTTATTACCCTGTGGTGCAGTGCCTACCTCTCCCTTTGCCAAAGGAAAAGCCTCCTTTTGGCTTCTGCTGCCTCTGATGACACTCACTTTTGAGGGGACCAAGGGAATTTTATCTTCTGCTTCTTTGGTATGCCGGGAACTGGGGCCCCTTCCTCCTTTGAAAACAGTACCATCTTCCTGACCCTGGGCAAGCACTGCCCCCTTTTCAGCCTCTCCCATTGGCCCTGGCCTTTCTGCCCCTCCAGCTGAGTTGCCTTCCCCTCCTAAGCCCCATGTCTCCCATGGTAACCTTGACTGGGCAGAGTCCATGGCAGCTGCTGACTTCTGAGGGGTAGAATTCCTTTCCCCACTTCCACCTGACTTTTTTCGAGGGCGCCCCCGTTTCCTTTTGGCATCACTTGCTGTATCCTCTATATCCTGCTTTGCTGCTTTAGCTGGTGGATCCTGCCCACTGGCCTCACTCACAGGTACTTCAGCTGTCCTCTTGACACCCTTGTCATGTGGTCCTGGGTCACCACCTATGCCTACCTCTCTGTTCTCTGTGCCCCGGGGCTGAGTGAGTCCCCCAGGTGGAACTCGCCCAGGCCCAGGCCCAGGCCCAGGTCCAGGTCCAGGCAAAGCAGGAACAGTTGGTAAGATCATGTTAATGATGGGTACAGCTGCTGAGGGTGCCCCGGCCCTACTAGACAGAGGCAGTGTAGCCACTTTCAGGGCACCTGAAGAAAGCCTGGGGGCCAGAATAGGTGGAGAGACTGGGATTGGTGGAATAAGCGAGCGAGGGGCCCGGGGAAGGAGCAGAGGCAGCCGAGCCACTAGGGCGTTAACCTGCAGGTTATTGGCTCCTGGGGCTGAGCTCTCAACTACACTCTTCTTCCGCTCTCCACGTGCGAGAGGGCCAGCCCCAGTTCGGGCTTCCAGATCCTTAGGAGGCTAAAAGGTAAAGAGAGGAACACAGTAAAGTGTGAAGACTGAATACTGGAGGAAACATAGACACCAGAGGCACAGGAAGTGGAAAAGCATGGGACCCAATAGGAAAAGGATATACTAAGCCCCCAGCCCAGGACAGCGAAGTCAGGGCCACTGACTTCCTTACCTGGGCCGGTCTCTCCAGCTTCTTATGGGCTTGTGAACCCTCTGGGTTCTCTACACCATTCTTTGGTTTAGATGACCGTTCCCGAGGTGCATGTTCATCCTCTTCTGCAGAGGTGCCAAAAAGGTAATAGAGTGAAGGTGAGGAAGAAACTGAGGAATAGGAGAGTGAGGCAATTCTGATTCACTGACTGGTAGAGACAGGAAATGGGGTGCTAAAGCATGTCTTAGAAGGGTCTCCAGGAAGAGAGGGCAAATCCAAGGTGTCTCTATTCTGTGTGTGGGAGGGTCACTGAAGCTGAAAGTGGGTCAGGGTTGCTGAGACATAAGAGAGGGTCCACCCACCAGCAAGCCCCATGGCCTTAAGCACATGGGCATGTGCAGATCGGGCAGAGATGAGATGCTGCTGTAGCAGGAAGCGGGCGACCTCAACGATGGAACTGAAGGACCGTTTCAGGATCCGCTCTGCCCAGTCACACGTCAGGGCACAGGCTGCCTCCACCAGTTCATCTCGAGGTGCTGGGGTTACTTCTGGGCCCATTTCTGGCTGAAGTGGGGAAGGACATGCCCAATCACTCTCCAAATTAAATAACCCTTGTCCCCTCTCTTGAAGTGACCTAAGACTGTTGACCAAAGCTGAGACCAGACTGGGGATGGGAGTAGCCTCTACCTATCCCACTGCAGAAGCCCACAAGTTCTCTTCATCCTCTGCCTCAGCTGCAGGGTTGGCAGAAGGGAACATCATACCTAGAAGCTACGTACATAATGACTGAGGCTGTTAGCCCTCAAAACATGCCCCAAAGACCTCTGCCTTTTACCTGGGAGAGAAGAGTAGAATTGGAGGGTGATTTGGTACTTACACTCTCAGAACCCTTTAGGTCAAGTCCAGGCAGGGGTGGCATAGACACCAAGGTCTTCCTTCGTATGCCACTGTAGCAATATCTGATGCAAGTTAAAGAGCAGCCAACACATGGCAATCTCCAAACCCCTTGAGCAAGTTAAGCTGTTCCACTCCTGGGTCTCCACCCCCAACCTCTCTAGTCAAGGATACTTGGACTGGCCCCGGCCACCAAGCCTTCGAGCTTTGATGTCAGGGAAGATCTCTCTGATGATCTTGCCAAAGTTGGCTGTGCTGAGTGGGCGGCAACAGGCGAGACTCTCACAGTACTTCCTGAGTGAGAGGGGAGCAGAGTGGGAACATACTCAGAGAAGGAGGCCATGGGTAGGCTCGAAGGGTCCCTAGGGATCAAGTGTGAGGAACCCTTTAAGAAGGCAGGCTTTAATCAAGGCAGGAAGCTCTTCATGGGTGAGGGGGTCCTATGCCAACCAATCCACTCACCCCACCACCCACCCTTCCACCCACCGATAGGCATCATAAACACTTTGCTTTGGCAGACAGGTGTCAGTGTGCTCTTCCAGGTGGTTGCGGATCCACCTATAGGCATACATGTACTCCTCATTGCTCAGTGTACTTGGCTCTGAGCTACAGAAACAAAAGGAACAAGCATTACTAAGACCCTAACAGTTGTCCTGGTTCTTCCCAAACTACCACTTCAGTAGTGCTGGACCAAAGTAGTTCACCCAGAATCTACCTTTCCCTGGTAAACCAAGTCAGGGTGGGGACCTTACCTCTTCATCAAGGACAGCAGTTACGAGTCTTCCTATTTACCTCACCCCTTCCCAGTGAACCTTTCTCTAAGAATCAGAACCTCTGCCATCTAAAAATACCATCAAACCTACCTTTTGTCTCCAGTGCTGGGTCCTGAGGGGAGCTGAAGGTAGAGATACAGCTTGTCATTGTCAGAAAATTTCTGTACATCTTGCTGAGATAGGACAAAACAGAGGCAGGAGAAATAATAAGGCCAAGAAGGACCCAATGTAGGACCCTCTGATTCCCACCCCAAAGTCTAGCTGACTTAGAGGGTGTCAGACTGAAAAAGGACCTTAGAAATTATTTGATAAGGCTGGGCGCGGTGACTCACGCCTATAATCCCAGCACTTTGGGAGGCCAAGGTGGGCGGTTCACGAGGTCAGGAGATCGAGACCATCCTGGCTAATACAGTGAAATCCCGTCTCTACTAAAAATACAAAAAAAATTAGCCGGGCGTGGTGACAGGCGCCTGTAGTCCCAGCTACTGGGGAGGCTGAGACAGGAGAATGGTGTGAACCCGGGAGGTGGAGCTTGCAGTGAGCTGAGATCGCACCACTGCACTCCATCCTGGACCACAGAGCGAGACTCCATCTCGAGAAAAAAAAAAAAAAATTATTTGACACTAGGTGCTCTGAGGGGCCCTGTAGGCTACCACATCGAGGAGGGGAGTAGAGGAGATCAGCTCTGAATTCATCTCTGCTGGGCTTCTACACAAGCGCTCACAGAGATCGAGTGAGAGGCACAAAGTCAAACTGGCAGCAAGTTTGCAAAGCCAAGGATCTTCTGACAAGATAGACCCTACCTCTCCCACATCAATGTTTTGTTGATGCCCATCATCCTCACATCCTCCTCCCTCAGCATTTCCATCCCTCTATTGCCCTCTTCCCCAACACACTTACCAGGATTCCCTCTACTTTGTTCTGCACGGCCTTGCTGTGGGGAATAGGAGAAAGCTGGAGGTCACACACGAGGTTTTCTCCCTCTCTTTATCTGACTGCTAAGGAGGGAAAAGGGCTGAAATGCCCAGCAGGTGCTCAAGCATTGCTACCATGGCCAAGAATCTCCCTCTGCTCCCATGCCCTTGCTGAGAGGCAGTTCATCTACAGCCAAAGTGAAGTGCTGCAGGGATCTATACTCAGGTCTTGGACAGGATTTGGAGATGTGATCAGTACTTACGAAATGGTACCTCGGAGCCTTTGAAGAAGGGTGGTAGGTTCCCCAGCCTCAGCACCACCTGGAGGGGGCCTTCCCCCAGTCTTGGGGCTCTTAGCATCAGGCTCATCTTCTGCCATCCCGGCATGAGGGCTAGAATTGAGAGGGACAGGCATAAAGATGTAACTCACACTGGCCTTCCCTTCCCCTGAAGGCCCCAGGGCACTCCTCATCTCTTTACCCAGAAAGGCAGAGAAACAGAAACAAAGCCTCCGAATTTCCCCAGTGGTCTTTTTCTCACCACTTGCCTTCTCCGAAAATTAGAAATTATTCCATTACTTCGCCAGGCCCATATATACCCAAAGAGATCTTTGCCATCTCCATTCTATCTGCCCCACCTTTTTGAAGTCTCCTAAATCTGGAAAACTGTAAAGGAAGAGATAGGGGGATTGGGAATCCATGTTAGCAAGAAATTTTCATTTCTGCCTCTGACCCCATACTGCCCTCCTCCCCCTCAAAAACAACAATAACAGCCACAAAACAAAGTTCTCTAATTCTCAAAAATACTCCTCACCATTGCATATGCTTGGGAGGTCAGAAAGGATACGAACATATTCTGCCTTTCTAGGCTTGGAAAAAAAACTGGGCCCAAGTTCTCATTACTTAATCTCTCCACGACTTCCCCCGCTGCTCCCCCTCCCCACGTCGCCGGTCCCTACGTCATCTCCCACAACAGCCCATCCTGAGGCGCGCCCCCACCTCCTTCCCTTCCCCCTCCATTCAATCCCCGGTTTCTGCAAAGTGGAGGGGGGGTGGGGCGGGGTAGCGGAACTCATGGGCTGGGCGTCAGAAACCCGGCAGGGGAATGGGGTCCCAGATTCCGGGCACGTGCACATGGGTGAAGAAGCTGTTGAAAATACAGCTACAGTCTTTTTCTGCTCTCCTCCCAACTCATCTTGCCCCCTCCCTACCTCTGAACAGTCGCCTTCCAACACAAGCAACAATAAAGGTAAGGGAGAAAGAGAAACTACCTCGTAGCCACCTCCACTCCGGCCCAGCCCCAAGGTCCTGGCCCAGCCGGCTCGTGCGTTGCTTTATTTTCCTTTTTCTGAATGGTTGTAACAGCCGCGATCTGCCTAGATACACGGGCGGCCTGCTCTGTCATTGGTCACTGCTGCCACCCCGGAGACAGAAGGCGCCGGGCTCGTACCGGCGGCCGCTGAAGTCTGCCTGGTAACAGAATCTGATTGGTCAATAGGGGAGGGAAAATCCAAAATTGGTCTTATTTGAGTCAAGAGGGGGAAGTCCGGGTTGGGTTTCGGTTAAAACTGGGGTCGGTTGGGACTGCAGGTCCCAAGAGATTCTTCTCTTAAAGGGACCGCAGGATAAAAGAACGAGTGCTCGTCTCCCTTTGGAACTGTCTTTTCTTTTGCCCTCCCCTTTTGTGTTTCAGTTTAGTCTACGGTCCTCAGAGCTACCGGAAGAGAAGAATCAATGGATGATAAAATAACTAGAAAATGATGGATAGGAGTGATGGAAGTTCGCTGTAAGCTCCTATAACCCCCCCATCCATCACAATCACCACATGCCTAACACAACCTGCAGACACACTCACTCGCAACAGACCTGCAGTCTGGGCTCTTTCCTTCTTGATGGAGGCCTCAAAACCTCAGCAGTTGTACCACATTAAACTAAAATGCTTTTTCCCTGTTAGTGTTTCTTGATTTCCCGTGTGTACTTTCCTTCCAAGGAGTTGCAAATGCATTTGCATCCCCATAGTTCTGCAGTCGGTGAACCCTGGAATTTTGATGGACTCCCACGGGAGTGCTGGATGCCAGAGGAACTTTTTACCCTCAGGGAACATTGTACTGAACAGGTTATGGGTTCTTAACCCTTTTCCTTAAGACGTTTTAAGGTTATGAATCAGACGAAAGCGATGGACCCTCTACCATGAAAAATGCACACACAGACCAAGTTTTGCATCTAATTTCAGAGAGATCATGGACTACAGGTTGCAAGCCTCTTAAATGGATATATTTTGTTTTGCACAGCGGACATGTTACAACCAAAACTGTATTTGCCATCCTGACATCTAATACGTTCTCCAGGCTCATCATTAATGTGCTTTTGTAAAGAAGACAGCAGTGCTGCCTGAGCTCATCACCATTGCCCTTTACAGCCTGCCTTTCCCTATTACCAGCTTCTATGAGTACTGGAGGAAGCCAGGAGATTGTGGAGTTGGGGGAATAAGGATATATTGGCAAGAAGGTTTTCTTTTTTCTTTCTTTCTTTTTTATTTCTTTGAGACGGAGTCTCACTCTATCGCCCGAACTGGAGTGCAGTGGCGCAATCTCGGCTCACTGCAATCTCCGTCCCCTGGGTTCAAGCGATTCTCCTGCCTCAGCCTCCCGAGTAGCTAGAACTACAGGTGACTGCTACCACGCCCGGCTATTTTTTTTTTTTTTTTTTTGAGATGGGAGTCTCAGTCTGTTGCCAAGCTGGAGTGCAATGGCACAGTCTTGGCTCACTGCAACTTCCACCTCCTGGGTACAAGCGATTCTCCTGCCTCAGACTCCTGGGTAGCTGGGATTACAGGCGCCTGCCACCACGCTGGGCTAATTTTTGTATTTTTAGTAGAAATGGGATTTCACCATGTTGGCCAGGATGGTCTCGATCTCTTGACCTCATGATCTGCCCGTCTTGGCTTCTCAAAGTGCTGGGATTACAGGTGCCAGCCACCGAGCCTGGCTAATTTTTTGCATTTTTAGTACAGATGGGGTTTCACCATGTTGGCCAGGCTGGTCTCGAACTCCTGACCAGCAAGAGTCAGATTTATTTATTTTTTTATTTTATTTTATTTTTTTTTGAGACGGAGTCTCGCTCTGCCGCCCAGGCTGGAGTGCAGTGGCCGGATCTCAGCTCACTGCAAGCTCCGCCTCCCGGGTTCCCGCCATTCTCCTGCCTCAGCCTCCCGAGTAGTTGGGACTACAGGCGCCCGCCACCGCGCCCGGCTAGTTTTTTGTATTTTTTAGTAGAGACGGGGTTTCACCGTGTTAGCCAGGATGGTCTCGATCTCCTGACCTCGTGATCCGCCCGTCTCGGCCTCCCAAAGTGCTGGGATTACAGGCTTGAGCCACCGCGCCCGGCCCGAGTCAGATTTATTAAGCAACAGAAAAGCTCTCAGCAAAGAGGGAGCCCAAAAGAGGGTTGCCAGCTATGAGGCTGAGTGGGAGGGTGAGGAGGGCGGCTTATGGAGTGGGAAGGGGAGGAGTGTGCTGACCGGGCCTGCAGGCTATCTTGGAGAAAGCACCACTCAGAAAGAGGTATGATAGTGTAAAGAACCAATTGGAGGCAGAGGTGAAGGCTTGGCTCAACAACTTGGCCTGGAACCAATCAGGGGCTGAAGTGAAAGCTTGGGCCAGGACCTTGGCCTGGAACCAATCAGGGGCTGAAGTGATGATTCACCCTATGTAAATAAAGACTCCCCCTGTGGCCAATCACAGAAAGATAAGCATATGTAAAATAGGTGAAAACTAAGAGACTAAGGTGTGCCAAAGAGAGAGAAATATGTCCAAAAAGGGAGTGGTATTTGTTCATCTGGGACACTATTACACATTGCCTACTAAGATTGGGAGTGATTTATTTTTTATTTTTTAAGACGGAGTCTTGCTTTGTCACCCAGGCTGGAGTGCAGTGGCACAATCTCTGCTCACTGCAACCTCCACCTCCCGAGTTCAAGCAATACTCCTGCCTCAGCCTCCCGAGTAGCTGGGATTACAGGCTCATGTCACCACACACAGCTAATTTTTTATATTTTTGGTAGAGATGGGATTTCACCATGTTGGCCAGGCTGGTCTCCAACTCCTGACCTCAAGTGATCCGCCCATCTCAGCCTCCCAAAGTGAGCCTCCCAAAGTGTTGGGATTACAGGCGTAAGTCACCGTGCCTGGACTTCTTTTTTTTTTTTTTTTCACCTCTGCACTCCAGCCTGAGTGACAGTAAGACTCTGTCTCAAAAATAAATAAACGAACAAACAGCTGGGTACAGTGGCTCATGCCTGTAATCTCAGCACTTTGGGAGGCTGTGGTGGGTGGATCACTTGAGGTCGGGAGTTCAAGACCAGTCTGGCCAATATGGTGAAACTCCATCTCTACTGAAAATACAAAAATTAGCTGGGCTGTGGTGGCGCGTGCTTGTAATCCCAGCTACTTGGGAGGGTGAGGTGGAAGAATCACTTGAACCTGGAAGGCAGAGGTTGCAGTGAGCATAGATGGTGCCACTGCACTCCAACCTGGGCAGCAGAGTAAGACCCTGTCTCAAAAAAAATAAGTAAAAAATAAATACAATACAATACAATAATAAATAATAATACAAAGACAAACTGCAAATTGGGAGAATATATTTTGAAGACATATAACTGACAAAGGATTATTATCTGGAATTTTTGAAGACTTCCTACAAAAGAAGATAACCACCTGGGCATGGTGGCTCACTTCTGTAATCCTAGCACTTTGGGTGTTTGAGATGGGCAGATCACTTGAGATCAGGAGTTCGAGACCAGCCTGGCCAACATGGTGAAACTCTATCTCCACTTAAAATACAAAAATTAACATTAGCTGCGCATAGTGGTGCACACCTGTAGTCCCAGCTACTTGGGAGGTTTAAGTAGGAGAATCGCTTGAACCCGCGTTGCAGTGAGCCAAGATAGCACCACTACACTCCAGCCTAGGCAACAGAGTGAGACTGCCAAAAAAAAAAAAAAAAAAAAAAAAAAAAAAAAAAAAAAGGCCGGGCGCGGTGGCTCAAGCCTGTAATCCCAGCACTTTGGGAGGCCGAGACGGGCGGATCACGAGGTCACCAGATCGAGACCATCCTGGCTGACACGGTGAAACCCCGTCTCTACTAAAAAATACAAAAAACTAGCCGGGCGAGGTGGCGGGTGCCTGTAATCCCAGCTACTCGGGAGGCTGAGGCAGGAGAATGGCGTGAACCCGGGAGGCGGAGCTTGCAGTGAGCTGAGATCCGGCCACTGCACTCCAGCCTGGGCGGCAGAGCGAAACTCCGTCTCAAAAAAAAAAAAAAAAAAAAAAAAAAAAAAAAGAAAGAAAAAAGAAAAAAAAAAGAAAAAGAAAAAAAAGATAACAAACTAGAAAAATGGATGGGAATTTCACAAAAAGGCAGAAATGGCTCATAAACATATGAAAAGTTATTCCCTATATGATAATCAGGAAAATGCAAATTTTAAAAGATACCATTTCACACCCACTAAATTGGCTTTTCTTTTTTTTCTTTTTTTTTTTTTTTTTTGAGGCAGGGTCTTGCCCTGTCACCCAGGCTGGAGTGCAATGGCATGATCATGGCTCACTGCAGCCTTGACCTCCTGGGCTCAAACAATCCTCCCACCTCAGCGTCCTGAGTAGCTGGGATCACAGGCACGCCACCACACCCAGCTAATTTTTTTTTGTATTTTTTGTGTAGACGGAGTGTCACCTTGTTGCCCAGGCTGATCTTGAACTCCTGAGCTCCAGCAATCTGCCCACCTTGGCTTCCCAAACTGTTGGGATTACAGGTGTGAGCCACAGCAAAAGTTTTAACGTCTGGCAATATTGAGGGTTGACATGGTAATGAATCAACAAAAGCTTTCATTCACTGTTGTGGGAGTGTAATTTGGTGTAACTGTTTTGGAAAATAGTTTAATATTACTTGGTGAAGTTGAATATGTGAGTATTTCAATTTACATTTAATATATCGGTAATTGCTCTCTTAGACATATGCCCAAAAACACAGGCAGTAAAGTTTATAGTCTCACTGCTTGCATTAGTAAAAACTGGAAATGATCCAATATCCACAAACCCTAGAATGATAAGTTGTGATATAGTCACTGGATGGAATGTCATAGATCAGTGGAAATTAATGAGCTACAGCCACACATATCCATTGGATGAACTTCAGAAAGTTAAAAAGCCAAAACACAGAAGAAAACATACAGTGCAATGCAATTTATAAATATTTAATGTCAGGCAAAACTGAACAATATATTGTTTATGGGTAAATACATATGTGGTAAAAATAATTAATAAAAAGCAAGAGAATCATGACCATAAAATTAAGGATAGAAGTTACCTATGATGAGCAAGGGAAAAGAGGTTTGGGAATGGTTGGTTGGCAGTTAGTAACACCTTACATAGCATCTAATTTAATATGCTTGTTTTCCAATGAATGGCCAGTCATTTCAATATATACTGCCATTTTCTTCTTCTTATAACTGTTTCCTTTTGCAGTTTTATCATATGCTTTTATTGTGTACTAACTTTCTTTGTATAGTTGGGTGTATTTCTGGACCTTAGCCTCTCTTTTTAAAAAATTTTAATTTTAGGTTTTTTTTTTTTTTTTTTTTTTTTAAGACAGAGTCTCACTCTGTCACCCAGGCTGGAGTGCAGTGGCAGGATGCTAGCTCACTGCAGCCTCAAACTCCTGGGCTCAAGTGATCCTCCCACCTTAGTGACCTGAGTAGCTGAGATTATAGGCGCATGTCACCATGTCCAGCTTGTTCTCTTTTGTTGATTCTTTTTGTCTATTTCTGCACCCATAACACAGTTTTAGTTAATGTAATTATATAGTACATTTTGAAATCTAATGCTGAGAGTCTTCTGTTACTGGTTTTATTAATTAAAATAATTATTCCTATATATGGAAGATTGTATTTTCCAAACGTGGCCACAATGTTTCTGGTTCCACACACTATTTCAGAATCTTACAACTTCCCTGTCAAGAGGTGGAGTCAGCCGAGCGTGGTGGCTCACGCCTGTAATCCTAGCACTTTGGGAGGCCTAGGTGGGCAGATCACTTGAGGTCAGGAGTTCAAGACAAGCTTGGCCAGCATGATGAAACCCTGTCTCTACTGAAAATAGAAAAATTAGGCTGGGTGCGGTGGGTCACACCTGTAACTCCAGCACTTTGGGAGGCTGAGGCAGGTGTACTACCTGATGTCAGAAGTTTGAGAGCAGCCTGGCCAACCTGGGGGAACTCCGTCTCTACTAAAAATACAAAAAATTAGCTGGACATGGTGGCGGGTGCCTGTAATCCCAGCTACGTGGGAGGATGAGGTGGGAGAATCACTTGAACCCAGGAGATGGAGGTCGCAGTGAGCCAAGATCATGCCATTGCACTCCAGCCTGGGTGACAGAGTGAGACTCCATCTCAAAAATAAATAGATAGATAGATAAATAGATAGATAGATACATAAATGAAAGAAATGGAGTCTAGTCCCTGTTTCCTTGAACCTGGGAAGGCCTTTGTGACTGGCTCAGTAATTGGAATGTGGTGGAAGTGATGCTGTGTGACTGCCAAGTGTCGGCTGGAGTAGGTGACACGCCTTCACCTTTGCTGCTCTCTCTTGGAACCCAGCTACCATGTTGTGAGGGAGCCAAGCAGCCATATGGAAAGGTCATGTGTAGATGTTCTGGCCCCAGCCCCAGCTGAAGGTCCGAGTGACAGAAGCGTGAGTCTCCAGACCTGTGAGTGAGTGAGCTATCAGATGATTCTAGCCTCCAGCCTTTAAGCTGCCTCCACTGACACCGAGCAGAGACAAGCTATTCCTTCTGAGCCCTGTCCAAACGACAGATTTGTGGGCAAAAGTGATGTTGTCATTGCTTTAAGCCACTAAGTTTTGGTGTAGTTTGTTACACAGCACTAGGTAACTGGAACACTATACATTCGCATTTCCGGTCTAGTTTTAGAAACAGCTTGTCAAGTTTCATAAAAAATCCTCACCCCTCTGAGGTAACGTGTTCTGATAAGTATCCTCCCGTATTCACTTCCATGTCATTGCAAACAGGACCACTTAAATAGAGGGGTTTTTTTGTTTTGTTTTTTGAGATAGAGTCTCGCTCTGTTGCTCAGGCTGGAGTGCAGTGATGCAATCTCAGCTCACTGCAACCTCTGCCTCCCAGGTTCAAACGATTCTCCTGCCTCAGCCTCCTGAGTAGCTGGAACTACAGGTGCGTGCCACCATGCCCAGCTAATTTTTGTGTTTTTAGTAGAGATGGGGTTTCACCATGTTGGCCAGGTTGGTCACAAACTCCAGGCCTCAAGTGATCCGCCCTCCTTGACCTCCCAAAGTGCTGGGATTACAGGCTTGAGCCACTGCGCCTGGCCTTAAATAGAAGTTTTTGTTGCTATTGTGGTTGAATTTGTTTTTAAAACTGGGGATTATACTATAGTTATAGAGTTATTCACACAACTCTACGATTACTTTTTTCCATGAACAATGTGTTGCACACATTCCTCTAGGTCAGATAGTATTGAGGGTAGAGAGTCTGCCACACATCAAAATCAGGAAGTCAGGGAAGGGACTCCTAAGAGCATGCCAGAGGATGGCACGGAGCAGATATCCAGAGCATGGAGCCAGCTGGTCAAACACTTGGAAGATGAAAGTGGGAGGGCTGGATGCAGGAATGCGAGAAGGATTCTCTGAGATGAGTGCAATTGCCCGATGCTGTCTTTTAGAGACTTACTGGAGAGCAGTGTGTGAGATAATGCTTGAAGGACCAACGATGGGATAGACATCTCCCAATGCTCTCTTATCTCCTTTGTCCTGACGGACTGGCAGTACAGCTTTTCTGAGGGTGTCCTTGAGCTCAACAAACTTTCTTTTTTTTTTTTTTTTTTTTTTGAGACGGAGTCTCGCTCTGTCGCCCAGGCTGGAGTGCAGTGGCCGGATCTCAGCTCACTGCAAGCTCTGCCTCCTGGGTTCACACCATTCTCCTGCCTCAGCCTCCCGAGTAGCTGGGACTACAGGCACCCACCACCTCGCCCGGCTAGTTTTTTGTACTTTTTAGTAGAGATGGGGTTTCACCGTGTTAGCCAGGATGGGCTCAATCTCCTGACCTCGTGATCCGCCCATCTCGGCCTCCCAAAGTGCTGGGATTACAGGCTTGAGCCACCGCGCCCAGCCTCAACAAACTTTCTAGAACCTTCTACATGGCCTTATAAGCCATGGTGTTGGCAGGAGATCCTAGGTGATATGGTAGACTTTTCCCACAGCACACTCCCCAGCTTTGCTATTCTTGCTCATCTAGCCTGGTTCTGGGGTGTGGGGTAGAATCTTTGTGAGTGCAGCACAGAGAAGTGGGTGCAGCTACTCAGGAGGCTGAGGCAGGTGGGTGGGTACCCTTTCCACATTGCTGGTGCCTGGGTTGTGTGTTACAGGAGGGCCTCTTGTTTTTGGAGTCGTTTCGGTGACATAGGGTTAGACATAATGAGAGGACGCCAAGATCAGGATAAACATGAATAGGATTTTAAGCTTTTATTGTGAAAAAGATTTCTTTCTTTAAAAAAATTAATTTTATTGTGTATATTTAAGATATACATAATGTTACTATAGTGAAGCAAATTAATATATACATCATCTCACACAGTTACTCTTTTTTTTGTTTTTGTTTTTTGGGAAGAACAGCTAAAAACTATGAAAAATTTCAAACATGTAAGAGGAGAAGGAAGAATGTAATCAACACCCACATACTGCTTGACCACATCCTGCTTGAATGATCGTCCACATCTGACCATCTCTTTTTTTTTTTTTTTTGAGACAGTCGTGCTCTGTCGCCCAGGCTGGAGTACAATGACATGATCTCCACTCACTGCAACATCTGCCTCCTGGGTTCAAGGGATTCTCCTATCTCAGACTCCCTGGTAGCTGGGATTACAGGCATGTGTCACCACACCCGGCTAATTTTTTGTATTTTTAGTAGAGATAGGGTTTCACCATGTTGGCCAGACTGGTCTCGAACTCCTGACCTTGTGATCTGCCCACCTTGGCCTCTCAAAGTGCTGGGATTACAGGTGTGAGCCACAGCGCCCGGCCCCTTTTTACTTTCTCTCTCTCTTTTTTTTTTTTTTTTTTTTTTTTTGAGGCAGAGTCTCGCTCTGTCGCCCGGGCTGGAGTGCAGTGGCCGGATCTCAGCTCACTGCAAGCTCCGCCTCCCGGGTTCACGCCATTCTCCTGCCTCAGCCTCCCGAGTAGCTGGGACTACAGGCGCCCGCCACCTCGCCCGGCTAGTTTTTTGGATTTTTTAGTAGAGAAGGGGTTTCACTGTGTTAGCCAGGATGGTCTCGATCTCCTGACCTCGTGATCCGCCCGTCTTGGCCTCCCAAAGTGCTGGGATTACAGGCTTGAGCCACCGCGCCCGGCTCTTTTTTTTTTTTTTTTTTTTTTTTTTTTGAGAAGGAGTTTGGCTCCCGTCGCCTAGGCTGGAGTGCAGTGGTGCAGTCTCGGCCTGCAACCTCTGCCTCCTGGGTTCCAGCGATTCTCCTGCTTCAGCTTCCCAGGTAGCTGGGATTACAGGCACACACCACCATGTCTGGCTAATTTTTGTATTTTTAGTAGAGATGGGGTTTCACCACGTTGGCCAGACTGGTCTCGAACTCCTGACCTCAGGTGATCTGCCCACCTTGGCCTCCCAAACTGCTGAGATTACAGGCGTGACCCACTGCGCCTGGCCCTGATCTTTTTTTGTTTTGTTTTGTTTTGTTTTGAGACAATCTCGCTCTGTTGCCCAGGCTGGAGTGAAATGACATGATCTCGGCTCACTGTAACATCAGCCTCCCATGGTCAAGAGATTCTCTCGCTTCAGCCTCCTGAATAGCTGGGATTACAGGCATCTGCCATGAAGCCCAGCTAATTTTTGTATTTTTAGTAGATAACGGGGTTTCACATGTTGGCCAGGCTGGTCTTGAACTCCTGACCTCAGGTGATCTGCCCACTTCAGCCTCCCAAAGTGCTGGGATCACAGGCGTGAGCCACCGCGCCCGGCTGAGCCACTGCACCTGGCTGATCATCTTGTGTTATCCATGCCTTCCCACTCTAAATTACTATAATGCAGACATTCATTATATTGTATCATCTTTAAATACTTAGGTATTTACAGTAAATAATTTAATGTGATTAAAAAACAAAGACTCTCTTTTTAAATAATGCCCAATGCCATTATCACACCTAAAAATAAAAAATTATTTCTCAATATCATTACACATCCAGTCACTGTTCACATTTCTCTAGTTTTCTCAAAAACTGTATTTTTCTCTTGATAGGTTCAAATCAGGATCAGCAAAGGTCACACACTGCATTGTATTTGGTTCGGTTAATGTGTTTCCCAATTCTTTCTAATCCATAGTCTGTCTCTCTCAATGGGTCTGTTGAGGAGACAGGTCATTTGCTCTATAAGATTTCCCACATTCTGGATTTTTATTATTGTAGTGGTGTGTATTTGTTTGTTTGAGACAGGGTCTGGCTCTGTCACCCAGGCTGAAGTTCAGTGGCATGATCACAGCTTACTGCAATCTCCACCTCCTGGATTCAAGCAATTCAAGCAGGATGATGGGTATGTGGACGTTTATTACATTCTTCCTTCTCCTCTTGTATGTTTGAATTTTTTCATAATTTTTAGCTGCTCTTGCCAAAGAAACAAACAAATGAGTAACTATTAGAGGTAATGTGTGCCTGTGGTCCTAGCCTCAGCCTCTGGAGTAGCTGGGACTGCAGGCACATGCCACCATGCCCAGCTAATTTTTGTATCTTTTTGTAGAGAGGGATTTTTGCCATGTTGGCCAGGCTGGTCTTGAACTCCTGAGTTTAAGTGATCTACCCAGCTTTGTTGCGGGAAGTCAGGGACCCCAAACGGAGGGACCGGCTGAAGCCGTGGCAGAAGAACATAAATTGTGAAGATTTCATGGACATTTATTAGTTCCCAAAATTAATACTTTTATAATTTCTTGTACCTGACTTTACTGTAATCTCTGAACATAAACTGTGAAGATTTCATGGACACTTATCACTTCCCCAATGAATACCCCTGTGTTTTCCTATGCCTGTTGTTACTTTAATCTCTTAATCCCGTCATCTTCTTTGTAAACTGAGAAGGATGAATGTCGCTTCAGGACCCTGTGATTGTGTCAACTTCACAAATTGTTTGTAGAGCATGTGTGTTTGAACAATATGAAATCTGGGCATCTTAAAAAAAAGAACAGGGGCCGGGCGCGGTGGCTCAAGCCTGAAATCCTAGCACTTTGGGAGGCCGAGACGGGCGGATCACGAGGTCAGGAGATCGAGACCATCCTGGCTAACACAGTGAAACCCCGTCTCTACTAAAAATACAAAAAATTAGCCGGGCGTGGTGGCGGCGCCTGTAGTCCCAGCTACGCGGGAGGCTGAGGCAGGAGAATGGCGTGAACCCGGGAGGCGGAGCTTGCAGTGAGCTGAGATCCGGCCACTGCACTCCAGCCCGGGCGACAGAGCGAGACTCCGCCTCAAAAAAAAAAAAAAAAAAAAAGAACAGGATAACAGCGATGTTCAGGGAACAAGAGAAGTAACTTTGAACTGGCCGCCGGTGAGACGGATGGAACAGAGCTATATTCCTCCTCTTTCATAAGCAAATAGGAGAAATATCGCTGAATTCTTTTTCTCAGCAAGGAACATCCCTGAGAAAGAGAATGCGTCCTGAAGGTAGGCCTATAGACGGCCCCTTTTAAGGTGTCCCGTCTTTTATGGTTGAAGCTGATGGGATGAAATAAGCCCTGGTCTCCTATGGTGCTCCCAGGCTTACTAGGATGGGAAAATTCCCACCTAATAAATTGTGGTCGGACAGGTTACCTGCTCTCAAACCCTGTTTCCTGATAAGATGTTATCAATGGCAATGTGTGCCGAAACTTCATTAGCAATTTAATTTCTCCTCATCCGGTGGTCCTGTGATCTCACCCCGCCTCCATTTGCTTTGTGATATTTTATTACCTTGTGAAGCATGTGATCTCTGTGACCCACACCCTATTCGTGCACTCCTCTCCTTTTGAAAATCGCTAATAAAAACTTGCTGGTTTTACGGCTCGGGGAACATCACGGATCCTGCGGACATGTGATGTCTCCCCCGTACACCCAGCTTTAAATCTCTCTCTCTTGTGTTCTTTCCCTTTATTTCTCAACCCAGCCGAGACACTTAGGAAATAGAAAAGAACCCACGTTAAACATCGGGAGCGGGTTCTCCCGATACAGCTTGGCCTCCCAAAGTGCTGGGACTACAGGCGTTAGCCACCGCGCCTGGCCTATAGTATTTTTAAACTTGTTCTTCTGTTCCTTGTATCTCCTATAAACTGATGAGAGACCTAGAGGCTTGATCAGACTCTTTTTTTTGAGATGGAGTTTCGCTCTTGTTGTCCAGGGTGGAGTGACTGCAGTGGCGCAATCTCGGCTCACTGCAACCTCCCGGATTCAAGTGATTCTCCTGCCTCAGTCTCCCAAGTAGCTGGATTACAAGTATGTGCCACCAGGCCTGGCTAATTTTTTGTATTTTTAGTAGAGATGGGGTTTCACCATGTTGGCCAGGCTGGTCTCAAACTCCTGACTTCAAATGATCTGCCTACCTTGGCCTCCCACAGTGCTGGGATTACAGGCGTGAGCCAACACACCTGGCTCCCTTTTTTTTTTTTTTTTTTTTTTTTTTTTTGAGACTGAGTCTCATGCTGTCACCCAGGCTGGAATGCAGTGACATGACCTCAGCTCACCAAAACCTCCACCTCCCATGTTCAAGCGATTCTCCTGCCTCAACCTCCCAAGTAGCTGGGACTACAAGTGCACGCCACCATACCTGGCTAATATTTGTATTTTTGGTAGAGATGGGGTTCGCCATGTTGGTGAGGCTGGTCTCGAACTACTGGCCTCAAGTGATCCACAAGCCTCGTCCCCCCAAAGTGCTGAGATTACAAGTGTGAGCCACCATGCCCGTCCCTTTTGCTCGTTTTCTAACTGGAGTGTTTGTTTTTTTACTGTTGAGTTTTGTTTTTGTTTTTGTTTTTGTTTTTTTTGAGACGGAGTCTCGCTCTGTCGCCCAGGCTGGAGTGCAGTGGCCGGATCTCAGCTCACTGCAAGCTCCGCCTCCCAGGTTTACACCATTCTCCTGCCTCAGCCTCCGGAGTAGCTGGGACTACAGGTGCCCGCCACCTCACCCGGCTAGTTTTTTGTATTTTTTTAGTAGAGATGGGGTTTCACCGTGTTAGCCAGGATGGTCTCGATTTCTTGACATCGTGATCCGCCCGTCTCGGCCTCCCAAAGTGCTGGGATTACAGGCTTGAGCCACCGTGCCCGGCTTTACTGTTGAGTTTTTAGAGTTTTTCATGCATTCTAGATACAAATCTTTTGTCAGATATGGCATGAGTCCTTTAGACATAGCCCCAGTTGTCTTTTTTTTTTTTGGAGACAGAGTCTCGCTCCGTCACCCAGGCTCGAGTGCAATGGCGCGATCTTGGCTCACTGCAAGCTCCGCCTCCCAGGTTGAAGTGATTCTCCTGCCTCAGCCTCCTGAGTAGCTGGGATTACAGGCGTGTGCTACCATGCCCCGCTAATTTTTTTATTTTTAGTAGAGATGGGGTTTCACCATTTTGGCCAGGCTGGTCTCGAACTCCTGACCTCGTGATCCACCCTCCTCGGCCTCCCAAAGTGCTGGGATTACAGGCGTGAGCCACCACTCCTGGCCGCCCCAGTTGTCTTCAGTAGTTTCCCTGCCTTTAGGTATGGCAATTGCTCTTACCAGAATGAACAAGATGAATGGGATGGAATATTGTTGAGTGGAATTTTAAGCTTTTAGGAAGAGATAGAAATGATGTAGAACTACATTATCCTTTCTCATTCTGAAGAAGTTTGATTATTGAAGAGAACAGGGCAGAGACTAAGGAGAGAAACTTATGGTAAAACCTTGTAAATCCCAAGGCTCCCTGTAACTCCCTACTCATCTTGAGCACTTCCTTTATATCCATTTATTCATTAAAGCATGCTAAGTGCCAACATCCAAGCTAGGTACTGGGAATTAACAGAGAGTTTCGATTCAAACAGACATGTGTTTATGATGAGGTTAAGTGCAGCAGGCTTTGTGGGTGTTAAGATGGGCCCCTGGCCTGGAGGAGCCAGGGAAGGAGGTTTCCCAGAGGACATGGAAATCTGGCTTGGATGGCAGGTGAGGCAGAAGGAGGGAATCGGGACTCCAGTTGAGGTGGACGTCTCAGAGAGTGTGTTTAAAGGCCTCAAAGGGAAAGTATGGTGTATTCCTGGGGTGGTGAGACCATACTGGGGGTCCTAGGCTGCTCCAATGTTTAAAAGAAAGATACCTTTTCAGAAGACTGAAAAGAATGTAAGTCAATACCTGAATGTTATTTAACATTGTCTAGGTAGAGAATAAAGGAGTCAGTAGAATTACCATTTGGGCTGGGCACGGTGGCTCATGTCTGTAATTCCAGCACTTTGGGAAGCCGAGGTGGGCGGATCTCTTGAGTTCAGGGGTTCGAGACCAGCCTGGCCAATATGGTGAAACCCAGTCTCTACTAAAAATACAAAAAGTATCCAGGTGTGGTGGCACATGCCTGCAATTCCAGCTACTTGGGAGGCTGAGACAAAAGAATTGCTTGAACCCAGGAGGCAGATGTTACAGTCAGCCAAGATTGTGCCACTGCACTCCAGTCTGGGTGACAGAGCAAGACTCTATCCAAAATAAAATAAAATAATAATTACCATTTGGCTGCTGTCTCTAAGGGTCCTGACATTTCTATTAGATTCCTTCTATAAAGAATTGAGCCAGGTGTGATGCTTACGTTAGGCTGCAGCGAGCTGCAATTGTGCCACTGCATTCCAGCCTGGGCACCAGAGTAAGGCCCTGTCTCAAAAAAAAAAAAAAAAAAAGAAAAGAAAAGAAAAACGAATTGAAGGCTGGTCATGGTGGTTCACTTGTGTAATCCCAGAACTTTGCAAGGCTGAGGCAAGATGATCACTTGAGCCCAGGAGTTTGAGACCAACCTGAGCAATATAGGGAAACTTTATCTTGAAGAAGAAGAAAGAAGAAAAGAAGAAGGAGGAGAAGGAGGAAGGAAGGAGAAAAAGAGGAAGAAGAAGAAGAAAGAAGAAGAGGAGGAGGAATAAGAAGGAGGAGGAGGAGAAGAGGAAGAGGTGGAAGAGGAGGAGGAGGAGGAGGAAGAGGCAGAGGGAGAAGAGGAAGAAATGAAGAAGAGGAAGAAGAAAGAAGAAGAAGAAGAAGAGGAAGAGGAGGAGGAGGAGGAGGAGGAGGAGAAGCACCTAGCACAGGGAAAGGAGACATCTCTGAGTAAGGTTCTAAAATACCATCTGGGTGAGGAGACAAGAGTGCCATGGCCTGGCCTGTTGGATTGGTTCACCATGGTGTTCTTAGCCCTCCTGTGTGTTAATGTTTCTGTATTCTAGGTAGAGGTGACACATTTAACCTCCTGATATGGTTTGGATCTGTGTCTCCATCATATCTCATGTTCAGTGGTAATCCCTAGTGTTGGAGGTAGAGCCTGGTGGGAGGCCTCAAAGGTATTTCAGAGACCTTTGCAGCAGCTCCTCCCATCACAGGTCCAGAGGCCTAGGAGGACTGAATGGTTTTGTGGGCCATGTCCAGGGCCCCCCTGCTCTGTACTGCTCCCTGCATTCCAGCTGCTCCAGCTCCAGGTGGTGGCTCAAAGGGGCCCAGGTGTAGCTTGGGCCACTGCTCCAGAGAGTGCAAACCTAAGCCTTGGCAGCTTCCACGTGGTGTTAAGCCTGAACCTGTGCAGAGTGCAAGAGTTGAGGCTTGGGAGCCTCCGCCTAGATTTCAGAGGATGTATGGAGAAGCCTGGGCTCCAAGCAGAAGCCTGCTACAGAGGCAGAACACTTATGGAGAACCTTTACTAGGGTGGGGTGGAGGAGAAATGTGGGGTTGGAGCGCCCACACAGAGTCCCCACTGGGGTGCTGCCTAGTAGAGCTGTGAGAAGAGGGCCACTGTCTTCCAGACCCCAGAATGGTAGATCCACTGCCAGCTGGCACCCTGCAGCTGGAAAAGCCACAGGCACTCAACACCAGCCCATGAGAGCAGTCATGGGGGCTGAACCCTGCAAAACCACAGGGGCAGAGCCCAAGGCCTTGGGAGCCCACCCCTAGCACCAGTGTGCCCTGGATTTGGGACATGGCATCAAAGGAGATTATTTTGGAGTATTAATATTTAACAACTGCCCTGCTGGGTTTTGGACTTGCATGGGGCCTGAAGCCCCTTTCATTTGGCTCATTTCTCCCTTTTGGCATGGGAGTATTTACCCAATGCCTATACTCCCATTGTATCTTGGGAGTAACTAACTTGTTTTTTATTTTACAGGCTTATAGGTGGAAGGGACTTGCTTTTTCTCAGATGAGACTTTGGGCTTCGGACTTTTAAGTTAATGCTGGAATGAATTAAGACTTTGGGGATTGGCCGGGCACGGTGGCTCAAGCCTGTAATCCCAGCACTTTGGGAGGCCGAGATGGGCGGATCACGAGGTCAGGAGATCAAGACCATCCTGGCTAACACGGTGAAACCCCATCTCTACTAAAAAATCCAAAAAACTAGCCGGGCGAGGTGGCGGGCCCCTGTAGTCCCAGCTACTCGGGAGGCTGAGGCAGGAGAATAGCCTAAACCCGGGAGGCGGAGCTTGCAGTGAGCTGAGATCCGGCCACTGCACCCCAGCCTGGGTGACAGAGCGAGACTCCGTCTCAAAAAAAAAAAAAAAAAAAAGGCCGGGTGCGGTGGCTCAAGCCTGTAATCCCAGCACTTTGGGAGGCCGAGGCGGGCGGATCACAAGGTCAGGAGATCGAGACCACAGTGAAACCCCGTCTCTACTAAAAATACAAAAAAAATTAGCCGGGCGCGGTGGCGGGCGCCTGTAGTCCCAGCTACTCAGGAGGCTGAGGCAGGAGAATGGCGGGAATCCGGGAGGCGGAGCTTGCAGTGAGCCGAGATCGCGCCACTGCACTCCAGCCTGGGCAACAGCGTGAGACTCCGTCTCAAAAAAAAAAAAAAAAAAAAAAAAAAGGCCGGGCGCGGTGGCTCAAGCCTGTAATCCCAGCACTTTGGGAGGCCGAGACGGGCGGATCACAAGGTCAGGAGATCGAGACCATCCTGGCTAACATGGTGAAACCCCGTCTCTACTAAAAATACAAAAAACTAGCCGGGCGAGGTGGCGGGCACCTGTAGTCCCAGGTACTTGGGAGGCTGAGGCAGGAGAATGGCGTAAACCCGGGAGGCGGAGCTTGCAGTGAGCTGAGATTCGGCCACTGCACTCCAGCCTGGGCGACAGAGCGAGACTCTGTCTCAAAAAAAAAAAAAAAAAAAAAAAAGACTTTGGGGATTATTGGAAAGGCATGATTGTATTTTGAAAGGTGAAAAGGATGTGAGATTTGGGAGGGAGCAGCAGCAGAATGATATGGTTTGAACCTGTGTCTCCAACAAATCTCATGTCAAATTGTAATTCCCAGTGTTGGAGGTGGGGCCTGGTGGGAGATGACTGGATCATGGGGGATGGGTTTCTCATAAATGGTTTAGCACCACCCCACCTTGGTACTATCCTCGAGATCATGAGTGGGTTCTCCTGAGATCTGATTGTTTAAAAGTGTGTGGCACCTCCCCCTCACTCTCTCTGTCTCTTGCTCCTACTCTGGCTATGTGATGTTTGTGCTCCTCCTTCACCTTCTGCCACGACTGTAAGTTTCCTGAGGCCTCCCGAGAAGCTGGGCAGATGCCAGCGTCATGCTTCCTGTAGAGCCTGCAGAACCATGAGCCAATTAAACCTCTTTTCTTTATAAATTACCCAGTCTCAGGTATTTCTTTACAGCAATGCAAGAGCAGCCTAATAAACCTCCCAACAACTGAGTTCTCCCAGTAGTCTTGCCATCAGTGGAAATTTATTACACTATACAGAACAGGGGTCCTGGGGTCTCCTGTGTGTGAGGGAGCATATTACATTGTCTTGGGAGTGATGGGTGAGATTTTTAGGTTCATTAAAAGAAAGCATGGGTTAAAAAAACAAAACTTCAGAAACACAAATTTACATTCTCTACCCCCAGGTCTCCTTGTGACAATCATCCCAAAAATTTTCAGATTCTGTCTGGCCATAAAAGTGAGATTTTGGCATTATTAGCATCACTGGTGTGAACTAGTTACCATAACCCCCCCAGAGGCCTCTTTAGCCTTTTCTTGTACAAGATACAAAGCGTAGACAGAAGAGGAGACACAGGCCTCAGGCCCCCAAAGACAAGGCCATCTGAAGAACAGGGTCAACAGTTTATTTCTTGGTGCCTCCAAGAGCTCATGGAAAAGCAGCACAGTGAGCAACAAGCAACAGTGGTCGGTAAATGGATACCACTCAACACATTGCCACAGTCTCAGCTTGGCTGTGTGGTACATGCTGCCAAGGGTTGGGTGCCAAGAGAGAGCAGAATGAAGCCAGGTCCCCAAGGAAGTGAGGGCTCAAAATATGGACTGAGGGTGATGAGGGTGGAGTTCAAATCCAGATGTCAGAGCTACAATCGCCCCCAGGGTAGCGGAGTTCATGGGCGAGGGCTGGGCCTAGAGGCTCCTTCCCGAAGTCCACCAGGAAGTTGGGGTTCAACTTCAGCCCTCCTTTTACTGTGTCTACATCAACCTGCAGCATCACAGAGCCTTCCCTGGTGGAAAAGGGGAATGGGATAAGGGAGAAGTCAGAGATTTTAGGGGAAGGCTCCTGAGGAACAAGGAATGACCAGGGTCTTGATGGGTCATCTGTGTGGTGGGGTACATGGGTCTCCCTAAGGAGTCTTCAGAAAGCCAAACGACCCCTCTGGAAGAGGAGGGCTGGGGAGGTGAGCCCATGTGTCTGCTTCTCACCTGATGAGATCAGGGTAAAACTGCTTGTCCCAGGCGCTGTACAGCGACGTGGTCACGTAGAGGCGCTTCCCGTCCAGGCTGAGCTGGATCATCTGAGGGCCTCCAGCCACCCGTTTTCCCTTGGGAAAACCAGGGGTCAGAGCCCAGGGTAACACACAGATCCTAGGCACCACCCCAAACCCAAGAGCATGCTCAGCTGCTCCCCCACATATTCCTCAAGCATGGGTCTGAGGAGTCCAGCAAGTAGGGGGAGAGGCTCTTACCTTGACCACCAGGGGCTCTGGCTGGGACTTTAGTTCCTGGTCCTCTAGCACTTGCACGGGGCCTCCCTTAACGATGCTGCCCCCGAGGAAGAGCTGGATGGGGAGGTGCAGAGGATAAGGAGGACTGTAGTGGGAGGCGCACATGTTGCAGGAAGAGCAGCTTGCCTGACTGGGATCCCTCTTTCCTTTCAGACATGCTCTGCATGCCCATCCCTGGCCTGGACAGTCCTGGGCCTTCGCTGTCCCGCAGCCCACATGTCTGCTTTTCCTGTACCTCCCTCATCATCCGCCAGCTGCTTCAGACCATCCACCCCATCCCCAGATTCTCTTATCCTTCCTTCCTTCCTTCCCTTCTGCTCCTCCTGCCAGGGCCCCCACCTGTCCTGTGAGGCGGGGTCTCTGTGGGTCAGAGACGTCATACTGCCTCAGGTCCCCATGCAGCCAGTTGCTGAAGTACAGGAAGCGGTCATCCAGGGACAGCAGGATGTCGGTGATCAGGCCTGGGGGCGGAGGCGAGTAGAGCCTTTAAGGACTCTTGTTTCCCAGGCCAAGAATCAACTTTCCCGTGCCCTAGGCACTCACCTGGCATTTCGGGCAGCAGCCAGCCCTTCACTTTCTTGGGGGGCACCTGGATCACCTTCTCCACTGACCAAGTACCTCCCTACGTTGAGGGGTGGAGGGTTAGGTTAGCTGGCAGAGAGGTGAGCCTATCAGAATTGGGGACTGAGGGTTAGATCTGGGTTGCCCAGACCTGGGAGGGAGAGAATAGATGACCGGCCTTGTTTCCACTAGGATCTAACTCCATGCAAGCCCCTTTAGGCAGGGGTTGTGTCTGCTTCATCACTGCATTCCCAGAACATAGCACAGTGCCCAGCACAGAAATTCACTGAGTAGTTTTTGAATGAATGAATAAATATGGCCAGTTAGGGTTCAGGCAGAAGTTGGCCTACCACTGAGAGAAGAGAGACAAGGCATGCAGCCTCGTTTTTTTCGTTCCTGGAGATGCCTGGGAGCACCATTACAGAAGCCTGCTTAGGTAGAGCTGCTGACAAAACTACTGGCAGGGGAGGGCCAGAGGGCGTATGTCACCTCGTTCTTGTAGAAGCGCTGGATGGTGGAGCTGAGCGCGCAGCCCACAAAGCCTTGGGCAGCATCTGGGTTGTGCAGGAAGCGGATCTCCAATGGAATAAGCCCATCTTTTAGAGACAGGGTCTGCACGATCTCATGGCGCTGCCAGTCCCATACATATAAGTGGCTCCCGTACAGCCCTGGGGTGGGAGTGGGGCCGGAGGATAGGCTCAGCATCAGGGGTTGGAAGGCATGGGCAGACAGGCCACTAACCAGGGCAGAAGGTTAAGAAATGGATTGGAGGGATCAGGAGGACGCTTGAGCAATCTGAGCACGCAGTGCATCCTATGCCATCTCCCTCAGATTCTGGGGCCACAGGAGGGAAGTGCGGGGCTGGGAGATTTGGAGCAGAAAGCAAGGGGATGTGGGCCCAAGGCTCCTGCTGGCCCGTGGGGGGATTCTCACCAGCCTCCACATCAGCAGGGTTGAAGCCATCTCGTAAGACATTGGGAGCTGCCCACTCAGTGCTGATCATGACATTGTGTCGAGGCTGGTACCAGAAGTCATAGCCCAATGGCGCAGCACCCCCAGGTCGCTCCCATGTCCCCTTCACCTCGAATGTCTCCCCATCCAGCAGCACAAAACCCCCTGAACAGGGAAGTAAGCAGGGTGGCAGGTAGAGGCAGTAGAGACACT
Source organism: Macaca thibetana thibetana (assembly GCF_024542745.1). Taxonomy (NCBI): domain Eukaryota; kingdom Metazoa; phylum Chordata; class Mammalia; order Primates; family Cercopithecidae; genus Macaca; species Macaca thibetana. The sequence continues at coordinate 123,789,745 of NC_065578.1, forward strand.
AACCCCACCCTCCAGCCCTCTCCCCCAGGCATGTCTAAGAGGCTGAAAGCCCATTGCCTCCACCTCCACTGCTGGATTTGCCAGCTCCTTAAATTCAGGCATCCATGGCTGGGGGCGCAGTGGCTCATACCCGTCATCCCAGCACTGTGGGAGGCTGAGGCGGGCGGATCACTTGAGGTCAGGAGTTCAAGAACAGCCTGGCCAACATGGTGAAACCCTGTCTCTATCAAAAATACAAAAAATTGCCCAGGCATGGTGTCACGTGCCTGTAATCCCAGCTACTCAGGAGCTTGAACCAGTGAGGTGGAGGTTGGAGTGAGCTGAGATTGCGCCACTGCACACCAGCAGCCTGGGCAACAGAGCGAGACTCCATCTCAAAAAAAAAAAAGGAAATGAAAAAGTAAATAAAAAATTCAGGCATCCAAAGGGTCTCACCCAGGCATTCAAAGGTGGCCAGGTGGCAGGGGGTGCTTTACCCTAGTGCCCCTGTCTCCTATCAACTTCATCCCTCTCTCAGACCACAGCAGAAATGTTTCTCCTACAATATCTTCTGGGACTCAGTACCTGGTATTCTGTTGTCCAGCCTCCCACTTTTGGAGTGGGATTCCTCCCAGAGTCTAAGCTCCATTCTGCTCGCTACATTTTTTTTGAGATAAGGTCTCACTCTGACGCCCAAGCTGAAATGCTGTGGTTCAATTACAGCTCATTGCAGCCTCGACCTCCCTGGGCTCAGGTGATCCTCCTACCTCAGCCTCTTGAGAAGTGGGGGTTACAGGCCTGCACCACCACACCCAGCTAATTTGTGTATTTTTAGTGCAGAGTTGCCAGTGCCAACTCTGTGTTATCGGCAGACAACACACAGACGGGGTTTCACCATGTTGGCCAGGCTGGTTTGGAATTCCTGAGCTCAGGCGATCCGCTGGCCTCGGCCTCTTGAAGTGCTGGGATTATAGGTGTAAAGCACCACACCTGGCCTGTTTTGACTATAACTTTGAACTGAATTCATCAGTGAAGACTCATCTTAATAGAAATATTCAAAACTGAAGTTACTTGCTAACATTTAAAATACTGACTGGGATCCAGCTCACTGGTTCTCCTTGGAAAGTCATTCCCTCCCTCCCCTTCCATTCTGCTCCTCCCACAGAACAATGCTTTCCACATTTCACAGCTATGGAAGTTTTCATGAGCACATATGCTGGCAGGTACCTTTGCCATTGCCCTTGAGGTCTCCCAGGGAGCTGATCATCACCTCCCCGCTGGCCAGGCAGTGGCTGGTGTGGAGAAAGGCCAGTTCGCACTTGGCATGGATGTCCTTGGGCTCAATGACCTGGAAGGGGTGGGGAATGGTGTCAGAATCATACGGGACTGGGAGTCCCTGCTCTTAACCGCCATACTCCTCCTACTTCTATCTGCTGACTCTGTCATCTTTTCCTTCAAAACATGGACACAACTCTCCCTGTGGGAATATGACAGAGATTCAGTCTGGTAACTTCTACAGAGCAGCAAGGGAAAGTCAGAGAGATTGCTAATAACTCCCCGGGCAGGAAGCGCTGACCTTTCCCCGTGTATCCTGAAGGTACACGCAGCCGTGTGAAACCATAAGCTCCTCCCGGGCTGGCCCAGACCTGTGTTAACTCTGTATTACCAGTAGACAACACAGTACGTGCTCGGCACCAAGAGTGCACTAAACAAAGTGTTGGGAGGGACTGGAGTTTTTAAAAGAAGCCCTGAGCTCCTAACCGCATAGGGGGAGTAAATGGCTCCCTCCCTCTCTCAGAGTAAAACAAGAAGCCTCCTCCCTCTTCTCCAGTGCCCTGGTCACCGTGCTGGAGGGTGATAACCCAGAATGCCTGGGTAGACTCTGCTCTGAAGTCCAACCTCCCTCCCTGCTGCCGAGCCAGATCCTGTGTAAGAGCTGGAGGCTGCTGGTTTAGGTCTGGCTTCCTGCCCGTAGGCTGCCTGGGGTGGCAGGTGTCTTGTGGTCTACTGAGCTGGCAAGGGCAGAAGACATGCCTTGTGCAGCTTTGGGGCCCGGGGCTCAGAGCCCACGTCCACCACATAGATGCGAGAGGAGATGAGACTGGGCAGCACCAGCTTGGTGCGCGACTTGCTGCTATCACCGAAGCAGCTGCTGCAGGTGTTCCATCCTGAGTGATGCAGCTCATCCTTCAGGTTGGGCATGGGCAGCCGGTGGATGACCTAGGATGTGGGGAGATGGGGTGCTCTTCCAGGCCACGCCTCTGTCCGCTTCTGGAAGAGGGGCCCCTGTGGACCTATTTTGGTTTGGAAGCACGGCACAGGCTGGATTTCAGCACTCCCCTTGTCCCAGGTTGAGCCTGCCCATCCATACCCAGGGAGGACCAAGAAGGATAGAGCTGGGAAGGGGGGCCCCAGGGCCAGGGAGGAGGGCAGCTACGCTCTTAAAGTAGCTGGTGCCCAAGCCCTGCCTTACCTGGCAATACTGGGGAGACTTGGGGTCAACATCCACAGTGGCCAGGTAATCTGGGGCCTCAGTGCCAGTGTTTCGGTAAATGCAGGGCAGGTAGACGATCTCTTCTCTGGGTCCTGCAGGGTAGAAAGCAGGCAGCAGGGACGGCAGGGTGGGAAGGAAGGGCAGGGGAAGTGCTGGGTGTGCCAGAGGGTGGGGGCTAGGTCTGAAGTCCCTCCACCCCTGGCTGTGGAATCAGCAGTAGGGCACTGGCTCTCAGACCATGGCAATTACCTTTCATGGCCTCCAGAGGGGTGGAGTAGCCGGGTCCACAGTTCCCACATTTTGTAGCTGTGGAAGCAATGGGGCACATTGGCTGGGCCACACTCGAGGGTGAAGGCTCCCTCCCCACATCCTGCAGCATACATCCCAGTGGGCCACGGCAGTGCGGCTGGCCTACGTCCCCAATCCAGCCTCATTGCTCTGGCCTGTCCTCTCTGCCCCCTCAGAGCCCTGATGAGGGTGAGGTTGTGCTGGGAAGAGCTGGAGACACATGACCTGAAGGTAGACAGACAGTCCAGCAGGGCCCAGGGAGGGCCAGAGGAGGGCTGATGCAGCTGGGGTCGTGTGGTGTAGTGAATATTACACAGACTCGGAGCCCAACCCCAGCCCGCCACTGACTAGCCAGGGGAGCTTGGGCAAAGTACTGAAGCTCCTCGACCTCAATTTCTGCATCGTCTATAAAACGGAGATGGTAAGAATTCCACAGTGGGCTTTTACGAGAAGTAAACACAAGGATGCAGTTGGTGTGCAGCTCTCTGCTTGTCTGGCCAAAGCCCAGGCACTGTTCGTGGGGAGCCACTCTCAGGGAGAGAGCGTGGCGCCTGCTCAGCTCCCTTCACCAAGATGTTTCTATATCAGGGGGAGGCCAATTCCTGCTTTTCTCTCCCCTGGGTCCTGATCCCAGGCTGCTAGCCAAGGGCTGGAGTACATAACTGAGTACATAACTGGGGCTAATAGCAGCTGGAAGTCCTCAGGCCGGTTTCTACTCCTGGGTGTGCCCCACTTCCTTTATCTGGAAAGTGAGGTGTTTGGCCCAACTCTGGAGAGCCCATAGGCCTGCCCACCAGAGAGGTAGGGAGCAACCCTTCCTATCTCTGAAGTCTGGCAAGAGGGGTCACACTAATCTCCAGGAGGGAAGTCAGCAGATGTGCAGCAGGGCTGGGACATCACAGCTGCCAGCACCCCAGCATCAGAGTTTGGGGCCTGCTGGGGAGCAGGGGCTAAAGAATAACCCAGGCAGGCTGAAAGAAACCCTGGAGTGGAGTCCACAGGCCTGGGCCCTGTCTCCTGCCTTGTCCTGTGGCCAGTCCAGCCTCTGCCTTCACAGCTGGGCCGCAAGTGAGGAGCGAGAAGTAGGCAGAGGGGGGGCCACCGCTGGGGCTTGGGACTCCCACTTGCAGCAGCCAAAGGACTTAGGAAGCTGAGAGGCAGCAACAGCGTTCAGAGTCTGGAAACCTGGTTTCAAGTCCCAGGTCTGATGCCCCGTTTCTCCATTTTCTCCTCTTCATTTATGAAAAGTGGGCAATAATGATATTCTACCTACTTCTCTAGGTAGATATGGAGGACAAGTAAGACAATGTATTTCAAAGTCCTTTCATAAAACTGAATTAGGCCATGTGCGGTGGCTCACACCTGTAATCCCAGCACTTTGGGAGGCTGAGGCGGGCAGATTACCTAATGTCAGGAGTTTGAGACCAGCCTCGCCAACATGGCAAAACCCTGTCTCTATTAAAAATACAAAAATTAACTGGACGTGGTGGCGTACACCTGTAATCCCAGCTACTTGGGAGGCTGAGGCAGGAGAATGGCTTGAACCCGGGAGGTGGAGGCTGCAGTGAGCCGAGATCGCACCACTGCACTCCAGTCTGGGCTACAAGAGTGAAATTCTGACTCAAAAAAAAAAAAAAAACCAAAAAACAGTGAGTTACTGTGTAAATATGGGAAGGGCTGTGCCAGAGGTCAGGAGAATGCCAGAGAGTGCTTGATGCCCGGAGAGAGGGCTGGAGGTGGGGCAGGGAGAAAGAGAGAGAGAGATCCAGTTCTGCTACATAACCTTGCTAAGTCGGGCTTGGCACCAGATGCCAGGGGGTGGGGAAGGAAGTTGCTGGATACAGAAGGGAAAGGAGGTTAAAAAACTCCAAGACATCAAGACAGAGATACAAAAACTACAAAGCCAGGGAGAAACTGAGAGGGAAGTAAAGGTGCAGAGGAGGAGCTGCCCGCTCTGCAGCCTCTGCTCACCCCCCACCCCAACAACCCCAGCAAGCCCAGCAAGCCCAGCCCCAGCATTTCGCAGGGTCAGGCCCAGCATGCCACCGCAGCCCCAGGGAGCATCATTCCTCTTTCTGGGGAATAGCCCCCATCTGAAGCATCTCAAGCAAGATCTCAGAGCAGCTTTGGGTTTGGGATAGACCCAGGGAAAGCTCAAGTGGGTTTTCCATGCCAGGCTGGCTGCTGGGCATTCTGCCAGCTGAGGAAGAGCCAGCCTCAAGTGGGGAAGGACCTCCCAACCAAACCCCAATTCCTTCTCAGCCTGTCACCCAGGAGCCCACGGATGGAGGAATAGCAGGGCCAAGGGGGATTTAGGGGTGGAGGAGGCATTGAAACAGGTCCCCAGTGAAAGAGCGCGGGTGTCTCTGATTTCCCTCCCAAAGAGCTTTGCTGTGTGGGGTAGCTAGAGAGTGACCTGGGCACAGAAAAGCTTGGACTCCCTACCTCCCTCCCTGGAGTGCAAAGTTGGCCCAGGGCTGAAATCAGGATCATCTCTTTCCTATGTGAGGGCCAGGGACCGAGTGGTGTTCTCTAAGAGCGCCCCCGTCTGATTTTCCCAGCTACAGAAAGGCACCCTGGCCCCAGCCTCTGCTGAATGGAGCCAAGTCAGGGCCCAGGATCCCACTTCCCAGCAGTGCCTCTGCCCACCTTCCTCAGAAAGTTTGGCTAAGCTGGGAAATGCAGCGGGGTGGTGGGGGAGGGGTGTGCAGACTGGGGACAATGAAGCAGAGTCCACTGCTCCCTCCCCAGCTACCCCCTCAGGTTTTCTAGCATTTTCTGGGGGAGGGCCTTCCAAGTTAGGGGCAGACAGAGCAGGCAATGCGTGATTGGAAGCCCCTCTCCTTACCCATGCTGCCAACTGGTACACTTTGATCCTGGCGGGTTTGCTGTGCTGGTGTTAGAGGCCGTTGTTCCAGGGAAGGAGCAAAGGGAAGGAATTTATACAACCAGCTGGGGGTGGGGCAGAGAAGGAGGAGGGCCCGGGCTATAGCCCAGAGTGAACTACTCAGGGCAGCTGGCCAGGATACTCTCACGTGGCCTAGGGCAACTGGTGTTTGAATTATGGGGTGTGCGTGTATGTGTTTAAGTGTGCATGTGTGGGAGCCTGTCCTTCCTTCCTTCCTTCCTTCCTTCCTTCCTTCCTTCCTTCCTTCCTTCCTTCCTTCCTTCCTTCCTTCCTTCCTTCCTTCCTTCCTTTCCTTTCTTTCTACAGGGTTTCACTCTTGCCCAGGCTGGAGTGCAGTGGCGCGATCTTGGCTCACTGCAGCCTCTGCCTCCTGGGTTCAAGCGATTCTCCTGCCTCATCCTCCCGAGTAGCTGGGATTACAGGCGACTGCCAGGTGTGCCAGGCCCAGCAATTTTGTATTTTTAGCAGAGAAGGGATTGCACCATGTTGGCCAGACTGGTTTCAAACTCCTGACCTCAGGTGATCCACCCATGTCAGCCTCCAAAAGTGCTGGGATTACAGGTGTGAGCTGCCGACCCCGGCCAGTGGGTGGGTGCCTGGGTGTGTGTAGATGTGTGTGTCTGGGCATGTGTGTGTTCCTGTATACCTGTGTGTTGCTCATGCATGTGCCTGCATCAGTGTGTATCTGTGCCTGTGTGTGAATTTCCACCTGTGCGAATGTGCCTGTGAGTGTGCTTGTGTGTATTTGTATGTGTGTGTGTGTGTGCGCCTCTGTGAGTATGTGCCTGCCAGAGTATCTACGCCTGTGTGGATATGTGCATAAGTGCCTGTGTATGTGTAGCGTGTGGCTATGTGGCTGTGTGTGTGCTTGTGTAAGCCTGCACATGTATGTGCTCCTGTGTCTCCAAATGCTCATCTTTGTATTTGGATCTGTCTCTTGGCATTTAGGGACACCCGGGACTGTGGGCCCATCTGCTCCTACCTCCACAGCCAGGGTCACCACTTCCCTAAGATTGCCCTCTTATTCCAGATATTCATACTCTTTGGATAAAAGCTCTGGGGTGAAGTTTTTATTGGTTAGGAAAAAGAGTAAAGTCTGGGCTTGAGATTGCAAGTAGAATACAAGGTTTCCAAACCAGAGTGGAGGGAAGGGGAGCAAAATTGGGCCTTGGTGCATTGGGTGTCTGTCTTCCTGGCTCCCATCAGTGAGGGATCATGTGCCCATCAAGGAAGACTCCCTATGGCTGCCCAGGGCAAGGGTCTTCTCTTTTTTTCTTTTCTCTTCTTTTTTTTTTTTTTTGAGACACAGTCTCGCTCTGTCGCCCAGGCTGGAGTGCAGTGGCCAGATCTCAGCTCACTGCAAGCTCTGCCTCCCAGGTTCACGCCATTCTCCTGCCTCAGCCTCCTGAGTACCTGGGACTACAGGCGCCCGCCACCTCGCCCGGCTAGTTTTTTTGTATTTTTAGTAGAGACGGGGTTTCACCGTGTTAGCCAGGATGGTCTCGATCTCCTGACCTCATGATCTGCCCGTCTCGGCCTCCCAAAGTGCTGGGATTACGGGCTTGAGCCACTGCACCCGGCCAAGGGTCTTCTCTTATCCCCAGCGCCACTCAACCCCTCTTGGCTCCATCCTGCGTCTATCATCCTCACCATTGTGCCATCAGCCTGCCAGGCATCACAGAGAGCCTTGTGTGTACAGCTGCCCCACAGGGGAGGCTCCAAAGGCTGCTTCCTTGTCTTTGCCTGCTTCCTCCTGTCCTGGCTACCTCCACTCACCCTACCTTCACCCTTCCCTCTGGCCCTCCCTTCTTCCTCTTCCTGAGGTCTCCATCTCCTGCCTCCTGTCTGTTCTCCAGCTTCTTGGCTTGGGGTAGTCCACCACACAAGATCTGAAAGAGAAAGAAACCTTATCCCCACCTTCTCATAAAAAACTATTCAGTCATTAACTAAAAAAAAAACAACAAAGCTGTTATTTTGTTTGTTGTGGTCTGTCATTGACTACCTCTTTCATGCTCCTGAGCTCTGACTTGGCTGGTCTCTGCAGCTCCTCCATGGCACCCCTCACCTCTGCCTGTGGATTTCTCCCTGAACTCTTGCTCTACAGCCAGCAAGGTGGTTGGGGAAGTTGTCCTAATCTGGGTTGCAGATGGAGGCAGTGAAGGTAGAGGGGTGATTCTCCTGCCTCAGCCTCCCGAGTAGCTAGGACTACAGGTGTCCACCACCACACCTGGCTCATTTTTGTATTTTTAGTAGAGACAGGGTTTCACCATGTTGGTAGGCTGGTCTCGAACTCTTGACCTCAGGTGATCCACCCACCTCAGCCTCGCAAAGTGCTAGGATTATAGGCCTGAGACACCGTGCCCAGCTGACCTGGCTAATTTTTAATTTTTTTTTTTGTAGAGATGGGGGTCTCACTATGTTGCCCAGGCTGGTCTTAGACTCTTGGGCTCAAGTGATCTGCCTTGGTCTCCCAAAGTTAATTTTGGATTTTTAAAAAAATAATAAGTACTGCTTTTGTAACTAAAAGCTCAAATAAATCTATTAAAAGAAAAACTATAGGGAAGATGAAAGGAAGGATGGAAGGTCACATGCAGTGCAGGTGAGGGCTACAGTGAGGGCCCATGCTGGGGAGAAGGACTAGCCCCAGTCCCTGTTGAGCTACAGCTCTCCCACCCAGCTGCCCGTCCTTTCCTCTGGAAGACACGCATGTGCATGGCCATTCATTCATTCATTCATTCTTGTAATCTACAAACCTTTCTGGAGCACCTCTTTTGAGCCAGATATGGTAGACAAAGTAGTGAACAGGGCAAAGTTGCTACCTTCATAGAGACGACTTTTTAGGGGGAATAACTGATAATCATGCAAATACACAAACAAATAAAATCACTTCAGATAAGTGCTATGAAGTAGGGTAACGTAGGGGTGAGTGATGCAGCATTAGGTGGGGTTGCCTGGTATGCATGGGTACAGAATTATATGCAAACAAACAGCATAAAAGAACTAAAACAAACAAACCAAAAAGCACAAAGGTGTGCAAAATGCCTGTAAGGCATGAAGGTAGCAGCCTGTGGAGGTCTGAGGCAGGACTGGCTGGACAGGTTGGGATTTTCACCAGCTAAGTAGAGTTTCGGAGCCCTGTTCTGCTCATTTCTCCTTGTAATAACAGACCAATTCCTCAGGGGTATGTAGGAGATGTGAAGGGAGTAGCATTTAATGAGAACCTGCTACCAGATGTGACTGGTGCCAGGCCAGGCCCTACACACTAGCAATTAGCTCAGGTTCTGCCCATGGCACACCTGGAGAGGTTAAATGCCTTTTTCTTTTTCTTTCTTTCTTTCTTTTTTTTTTTGAAACGGAGTCTCGCTCTGTTGCCAGGCTGGAGTGCAGTGGCGTGATCTCGGCTCACTGCAACCTCCACCTCCAAGGTTCCAGCAATTCTGCCTCAGCTTCCTGAGTAGCTGGGACTACAGGCGCCCACCACCACACCCGGCTAATTTTTGTATTTTTTAGTAGAGATGGGGTTTCACCATATGGACAGGCTGGTCTCAAACTCCTGTCCTCGTGATCTGCCCGCCTTGGCCTCCCAAAGTGCTGGGATTACAGGCATGAGCCACCACACCCAGCCTGTAAATGCCTTTTTCTTCGTCTTATATTCAGGAAACAGAGTTTTCCCAATTCACTCCGTTGCCCACACTTAATGCACTGTCTCTGAATGACAGTGAGTTCAAAGCCTGCTGCTCAGGATAATAATGGCTCAGAGAAGAGAAATAATTTTTTTTTTTTTTTGAGATGGAGTCTCGCTCTGTCACCCAGGCTGGAGTGAAGTGGCACGATCTTGGCTCACTGCAAGCTCTGCCTCCCAGGTTCACGCCATCCTCCTGCCCCAGCCTCTCGAGTAGCTGGGACTACAGGTGCCTGCCACCACGCCTGGTTACTTTTTCATATTTTTATTAGAGACGGGGTTTCACCATGTTAGCCAGGATGGTCTCGATCTCCTGACCTTGTGATCCGCCCGCCTCAGCCTCCCAAAGTGCTGGAATTACAGGCATAAGCCACCACACCTGGTTGAAATAATTTTTTTTTAAACGCCCTCTGCCAGGGCTGTCTATAAAAAGCATGATTTGAGAACCACTTGGAGGACTTTCTCCCCACCGCCAATCCACTCAGAAATGTCCTCCCTTTGGCCTGCCATCGATACTTGAACCTTCACCAATAGCAGTTTCTTTGTTTGTGTTACTACGAGATGGCTTCTTCTCACCTCCTGGCTACAGTGAATGTCTCTGGAGTGGTAACACTTTAAGCTCCTAGTACTGCAGCACCGCTCAGTTTTATCAGAAGCATGCCTCCCAGTGGGTAGCGCTGAAGAGTGGCTAGGGGCCTAATCATATCCAGGGAGATGCTAAGGTTGGGGTCAGAAGGTGTTTAAAAAGCAAATGTTATCGTCTTGACTACTTTATCTCTATTGCTTAAAGAGAAGGAAGAATAAACCAGTGAGGTGGCTCACACCTGTAATACTAGCACTTTGGGAGGCTGAGGCAGGTAGATGCCTTGAGCTCAGGAGTTCCAGACCAGCCTGGGCAACACAGTGAAACACTTTCTCTACAAAAATTACAAAAATGAGCCAGGTATGGTGGTGTGCACCTATAGTCCCAGCTACTTGGGAGGCTAAGGCGGAGGATCACTTGAGCATGGGAGGCGGAGGCTGCAGCAAACTGTGATTATGCCACTGCACTCCAGCCTGGGTGACAGAGGCGGCTCCATCTAAAAAAAAAAAAAAAAAATTATAAGCCATTTTGTTTCAATTATGCCTCCTAGTCTCCCTCCACCCTGAATTTTTTGAAACATTGCTTTAATGTTTCAGAATATATTTCTTTAAAATAGGAATTCCAGGCCGGGAGCGGTGGCTCAAGCCTGTAATCCCAGCACTTTGGAAGGCCAAGACAGGCGGATCACGAGGTCAGGAGATCAAGACAATCCTAGCTAACACGGTGAAACCCCGTCTCTACCAAAAAATACAAAAAACTAGCCGGGCGAGGTGGCGGGAGCCTGTAGTCCCAGCTACTCGGGAGGCTGAGGCAGGAGAATGGCGTGAGCCCAGGAGGTGGAGCTTGCAGTGAGCTGAGATCCAGCCACTGCACCCCAGGCTGGGCGACAGAGCGATACTCTGTCTCAAAAAATAAATAAATAAAAAATAAGAATTTTGGATTGGGTATGGTAACTCACTCCTGTAATCCCAGCACTTTGGAAGGCTGAGGCAAGAGGATTGCTTGAGCCAGGGAGTTCAAGACCAGTCTGAGCAACACAGGGAGACCCTGTCTCTACGAAAAAAAAAAAAAAATTACCCTGAGTCCCAGCTATTCAGGAGGCTGAGGTGGGAGGATCACTTAAGCCCAGGAGTTTGAGTCCAGGCTGGACAACATAGCAAGACTTTTGTCTCTTAAAAAAAAAAAAAAAAGGAAAGGAAAGGAAAGGAAAAAGAAGGGTCTGACTAGAACAGAAATTATGCATCTTGTTACACATTTAATGCGCAAGAAAAAAAGAGGAGATGGATTTGAAAACCAGTTATGCAGACTAGAAGAGGTAGCAGCAACTTTGGTTACAAGGACACAGGTGACGCTTGCCATCACCAACCCCCCCCTCCAGCCTTTCTCCTGTGCCAAGCCTGGCTCCAGAAGAGCTGAGACATGACCCATAAAATGGCTTTCATGCAATAATCTCCACTTTTACAGAGGCCCACTTGGCTAGCACCCATTCATTTAAGAGTCCCGAGAAGAAAGAATTACATCAGTCTTAGTTAATGGCCCAAATTAAGCCATCAAAACCCCTAGTAAAGCTTCTATTTTGAACATGTTACAATACTTGAAATAAAATTTCCAAAGGAAAATAAAAGCCCTTCCATTTGGGGGTGGGAAGGATCGTTGGTCCCTGGGGTCATATCCCTGAGTCACAGTTTCTCTGCTGAGGCTCAGGACGGGCAGAAACAAATCCCCTTCTTTGGGGAGCCCAGGCCTCCACTTTCTCACCTCAGCACCTGAATCCTGCCTGAGAAGAAGGTAGGGGGTCCTTCTCCCAGCATCCCAGCAGGACAGGAGGCGGGAGACTTCGGGAGACATGGCCTCAGGTCTGCATGGAATCGGGAGGAGGCCTGGGGAAGGGCTTCACTGCCCATCCTGCATCTGCTGTCTTTGCTGCATCATACCTACGCGGCTGGTTGCCTTTACAATCTCCCTAGGGTCACGTCCATGTGCAGGAATGCTAACAGTGCTATGGGATATGGGAGCCCCAGATTTCCTTTCTCACCTTTTCAAAAGGCTGCTCAGAAACCAAAGTTTAAGCCGGGCGCGGTGGCTCACGCCTGTAATCCCAGCACTTTGGGAGGCCGAGGCGGGCGGATCATAAGGTCAGGAGATCGAGACCACGGTGAAACCCCGTCTCTACTAAAAATACAAAAAATTAGCCGGGCGCGGTGGCGGGCGCCTGTAGTCCCAGCTACTCAGGAGGCTGAGGCAGGAGAATGGCGTAAACCCAGGAGGCGGAGCTTGCAGTGAGCCGAGATCGCGCCACTGCACTCCAGCCTGGGTGACAGAGCGAGACTCCGTCTCAAAAAAAAAAAAAAAAAAAGAAACCAAAGTTTAAAAAGGCTTAAACTGAAAATAATAGCTGTTCCTAATATACAGTGATCTTTAACAAATCAATGGGAAAAAGATAAATTACACAAAGAAAAACATCCCAAGGATATGAAAATGCAATACAAATGGCTAATGACCGTAAGAAAACATACCTGGTCTCATTAGCCATTAGAGAAATGCTGGTTAAAGCAACAAAAAGATACGATTTTCAAAAGTAAAAAGATTGATAATATTCAGGATCAGAAGGAGTGTGGGGAAAAGGGCCACTTGTGTATTCTACTGACAAGACTATAAAATGGTGGAACATTTTTAGAAGGAAATTTAGCAACATCTAGCAACATTTTAAATGGAACTCCACCTCTAGTGATCTACTTTATGGAAATCGATAAGTATATAAATGTATATATATAGGATGTTCATTGCAACAATGTTCGTAATAGTGAAAGGTTGGAAACAACCAATAGGGAAATGGTGAAATATATTACGGGACATCCATAATACGAAACACCAAGCGCCTTAATGTGTAGTTTTCTATATACCAACACAGAAGGCTATCAAGAAATATGGTGGAGGGGTGGGGGAAACCAGAAAGCATAATCTCATTTAAAAAAAAATTTTTTTTTTTGAGACAAAGAGTCTCACTGTCACCCAGGCTGGAGTGCAGTGGTGCCATCTTGGCTCACTGCAACCTCCGCCTCCTGGGTTCAAGCAATTCTCCTGCCTCAGCGTCCCAAGTAGCTGGGATTATAGGCATGTACCACCATGCCTGGCTAATTTTTTTGTATTTTTAGTAGAGACGGGGTTTCGCCATGTTGGCCAGGCGGTCTTGATCTGCCCGCCTCAGCCTCTCAAAGTACTGGGATTACAGGCGTGAGCCACTGTGCCTAGCCTCATTTTAATTAAAACTATGTGAAAATGAAGCTATATAGTTTTTGACAAGTTAAATTTATATTTATTTATTTATTCATCCATCTATATGTTCATAGAAAAGGATTTGGCTTGTGATGCCAGTATTTTGGGAGGCTGAGGCAGGCAGATTGCTTGAGCCCAGGGGTTTGTGACCAGCCTGGGCAACATAATGAGACCCTGTCTCTATAAAAAATTAAAACAATTTAGACCTGGCAGGCTCCTGTAGTCCTAGCTACTTTGGGGGCGGGGAAGGTGTGCTGAGGTGGGAGGATTGTTTAAGCCCTGGAGGTCGAGGCTGCAGTCAGCCGTGACTGCACCACTGCACTCTAGTCTAGGTGTCAGAGTGAGACCCTGTCTCAAAAAAAAAAAAGTAGGCCGGGCACGGTGGCTCACTCTTGTCATCCCAGCACTTGGGGAGGCCAAGGCGGGCAGATCACAAGGTCAGGAGATTGACACCATCCTGGCTAACAGGGTGAAACCCCGTCTCTACTAAAAATACAAAAAAAAAAAAAAAAAAAAATTAGCCAGGCGTGGTGGTGGGTGCCTGTAGTCCCAGCTACTTGGGAGGCTGAGGCAGGAGAATGGCGTGAACCCGGGTGGTGGAGCTTGCAGTGAGCGGAGATCGTGCCACTGTACTCCAGCCTGGGCGACACAGTGAGACTCCGTCAAAAAAAAAAAAAAAAAAAAAAAAGAGTAAAGAAAAGAATCTGTAGAGATAAAACTTCCCTTATCAGGCCAAATGTAGCTAACAGTGGTTACCTCAAGAATTGGATCACAGGGAGCAATTTTTATTTTTCACATATGTGTCAAACATATATTTTAAAAACTTTTTATTAAGTTTGGAATACATGTATAAACAATTGAAACAGTGAAAGAATACAGTAGCATAAAAAAAAATTGCATTTAGACTTGGGTCCCATCCCCAAGATACCTTATAATATGTATATATATAAAAGTTTCCAAAATCTGAAAAAAATCTGAAATCTGAAACACTTCTGGTCTCAAGCATTTCGGATAAGGGATACCCAACCTGTAATAATAAAAAATAACAACAGCTATCATTTATTAAATATGTGGTACTGTTCAAAGCACTTAGGGATAAAGAAAGATAAATGAACCACATCCACCGCATATAAAAGTTTTCCGTGTGCCGGGTACTTCTCTGAGCTCTTTGCATGTTCTGCCTTTATTTACACAAGGTTTAAAACATCCCTATGAAGTGGGTATTTTCATTATGTCCAATTTACAGATAAGGCAGTTACAGCATAGAAAGAGGAAGTAACTCATGCAAAGTTACACAGCTAGTGAGTAGCAGAACCCAGGATCTGAAGCTAGGCAGTAGCTTCAGGCTCTGGCCTGGGACCTCTATGCACAGAAGTTCGCAGCCCTTTCAGACAGAATGCTTTTTTTTTTTTTTTTTTTTTTGAAACAGAGTCTCGCTCTGTCGCCCAGCCTGGAGTGCAGTGGCCGCATCTCAGCTCACTGCAAGCTCCGCCTCCAGGGTTTACGCCATTCTCCTACCTCAGCCTCCCGAGTAGCTGGGACTACAGGCGCCCACCACCTCGCCCGGCTAGTTTTTTGTATTTTTTAGTAGAGACGGGGTTTCACCAGGTTAGCCAGGATGGTCTCGATCTCCTGACCTCGTGATCCGCCCGTCTCGGCCTCCCAAAGTGCTGGGATTACAGGCTTGAGCCACCGCGCCCGGCCCAGACAGAATGCTTTTGTGTTTTGTTGCTTGGGTGGCTGGCCAGCACATTCAGCCCTTTCTATATTGGGTGGGAGGCAAAAGGCCAGATACTCACCTTTCCAGGCTTCAGGCCTCCTTGCTGCTAGGAGCAAGCATGTGACTTGGTCTTGGACACAGCCAGGTGTGCCCACTGGGGACTCTGACACAAAGAAGTAGGGAATGGGTTCTGGTTGCTGCAGGGAAGGCTGGTGTGCGGGTGGGTCACCATGCTGCAGAAGCTCCCAGGGTCCAGCCGCATGTCGTGGTGCCATGGCAGCACATAGAATTTGAGGGGCAGAGGCAGTGTCCTTTGAGTGGGATCTAGGACAAGAAAGGGCTCTCTGGCTGCAACCACTTCTGCCACTGGGGCGTTATGATCGAGCAGATCCAGTGATGCTTGGTGAGTTGGGGTGATCCATGGGATGAGGCAGGCAAGAGCCAGAAGTAGAGTCCCCAGGGTGACCCCAAAGGATTGAGCCCAGCCCATTTCAGCAAAGAACAGTTCTCTTGAAAAACAGCCTCTTCTGAGCTTCTGGGTCTCAAGAGAAAGCAAACACGAGAGGATGGGACACCAGGTGGCCTTTGACTCAAGCCTCCTTATCTGACCCACCTAGCCCAGGAACAAGGCCAGGAGCTCCTCATCCTCAAGGAGAACTGGGCTTAGCCTGAAAGGAACCCTGAGAGCGAAGCTGCCAACAGCAGAGAGAAGCCGCGGAGTCGCCTGGCTAGCCCTGTCTTGCCAATACCCTCTCCCCTCAGTCCACCCCAAGAGCTTCAGAAGTTATACATGAAGGCTACGGAGAAGAAAAACATTCTAGGCTGGGTTACAGGTGTCTGGCTCTCCACTATATACCATCACCAGCCAGAAGTGGTCTATTATTAAGAGATTAATAACACAACAAGAATTTTAGAACCAGACTCTGTGTGAATCCCACTTCTACCAGTTACTAGCTTTATGAATCTGGGCAAGTAATTTAACCTCGCTGTACCTCAGTTTCCTCATCTCTAAAAGACAGAAAACAAAATATCTACTCCCCTCATAGGGTGTTTTGAAAATTGCATGATGATATACATAAAGCTCTTAGACAAGCACCCAGAACCTAACATACGCTGTGTTATTGTTGTTGCAGCAATACAGCCCTCCGAGAAAGTTCTAGAGATCTGTTGAACAACAATGTGAAGCACCTAACACTACTGAGCTATACATTTAAAAATGGTTAAGATGATAAATTTAATGTTTTGTGTTTTTTTGTTTTGTTTTGTTTTGGTTTTTGAGTTTCGCTCTTGTTGCCCAGGCTGGGGTACAATGGTGTAATCTTGGCTCACCGCAACCTCCGCCTCCCGGGTTCAAGTGATTCTCCTGCGTCAGCCTCCCAAGTAGCTGGGATTACAGGCTCATGCCACCACGCCTGGCTAATTTTTTTGTATTTTTAGTAAAGATGGGGTTTCACCATGTTGGCCAGGTGGCTCTTGGACTCCTGACCTCAGGTGATCCACCTGCCTCAGCCTCCCAAAGTGTTGGGATTACAGGCATGAGCCACTGCGCCTGGCTGAAAATGGAAGTTTTTAAACATAGAATTTTCTAATTACGTTTTTCACTTTCAGGCTGGGTGTGGTGGCTCACTCCTGTAATTCTGGTGTTTTGGGATGCCAAGGTCAGTTGAGGTCAGGAGTTTGAGACCAGCCTAGGCAATATAGAGAGACCCCATCTCTTAAAAAAAAAAAAAATTAACCAGGCATGGTGGGGCACACCTGTAGTCCTAGCTATTTGGGAGGCTGATGCAGGGGATTCCTTGAGCTCAGGAGTTTGAGGTTACAGTGAGCTGACGGTGCCACTGCACATCAGCCTGGGTGACAGAGCAAGACCCTGTCTCTGGAAAAAGAAAGGAAAGAAAATGAGTGGTCTTTTTATTAAATTGCAGATAATTAGAAATGCCTCTTTATTTAAAAAATAATAATAAAGCCGTTTTGAAAGATGGCCTTAGAAGTTACTGTCATTGCATTGGCCACGTTGCCTTGGAGGAGACACAGTCTAAGGGTCTGCCCTGACTCATGAGCAGCACCAATGCTTTGCTGGGTGGACAGACTTGGATAGAACAAAATCAAAAGGCTGGTGAAAGGGGGTGTGGGAAGAAGGCCTGTGAATGGACCTCACAGGAAGAGCCCAGAATGCAAGAGTATTTGTGTCTAGCGTGGCCATTCAACTAGCAGGCCCTCTCCCTGGAGGATGCTTGTGACGATGGAGGGTGAGGCGAACCTGTTCTGTGGATGTCATTGTTTTCTCACTAGGTAGTCCGTGAACAAAGAGGTCATGGTGGCCAGAGCAGAGGCTGCACATGGCCTTGCCAGCATGGACCTCCTCTTTCTGAGTCAGACTCAGCTGGAGCCACTGCTGAAGACACAGAAGCTACCACAACAGTCCACCACCTGGGGAAGGGTTGTTTCCGCTACTCTCTGCCAACAAGGAGGGAGCAGCAATGCATTCTCTTTCGAAGGCAGTTTCATATTTCTAGGTTTGGATTTGCTTTCTCTGGCCCGATACTGCCACCATCACCATCTACAGACATCCTGGGTGTCTCATACACCATCACAGTGCCGCACACTGAGTTACCACTTCTGACAAAGGGTCTCACTGTACAGTGAAAGACGGGTAATGATACCCAGCGTGTGAAGAGCCCTGCAGGTGTTAACCCGTCTTCACAGCAAACACAGAGCTAGGCACTATTATCAGCTCCATTCTACAGATAAGGAAACTAAGTCACAGAGAAGTTTCATAAATTGCCTGAAGTCAATTGTAAGTGAGTAGTGAGGCCCGTGTTTGAACCCAGATACTATGGCTCAGAGTCCATGCTATGAACCCGTGGGAATCATGGATCTTACCAAGCACCTCATCCCTCAGAAGCAGCTGACCTTAGGGAAGACTCAGTTATGGCAAAACCTTCTGAGGCTGGAGTGCTGGCCATAGAATGCAGTTTATGTCCTGAACCTGCAACCATTCTGCAGCAGCATTTCTCTCTCAGTCGGAATTCATGGTGGGCCCGGGAGCAGAGAGGTGGAAGCGGAAGTGAGGCCTCTCGCTACTGCACCTGATGACTCATTCACAACATTTTCACGTGCAGTCCCATGACGCCGAGCTCTGCTAGGTGGGGGTTTGATGCCCCACAGAGATTTGCTTCCACAAAAATAAGCATTGAACTGGAACCTGAGACAGCTACCTTGCTCTTCTGGGCTCCTTATGCCACCGAGTGAACAGGCAGACAAGGAGGAGAAGATGTGAGCTGTGGTGATCAATCTTGACATCTTGATGATTTACAGGAAAAAGAGTTGCTGTTACACAGCGGGGCCAGGGAGGAGGATGGGTGGAACCCTGAGAAGCCCCCAGGAATATCTTGTACCACCATGTCCAGTGGTTAAGGTTAACAGAAGATGAAAGTATGAGATAACCAATACTTCAGGTCCTCTAGGAGCAAAGGTTTAGGTCACTCCATGAGGAAAGAATCCCAACCATCTTCAGTCCTGGCTGTGTTAACATAGTGGTTAAGAGGTTGTGCTCTGGTCCCAGACTGGCTGGGGTTCAAATCTGTGTGCTAACTCTGCTGGCTGTGTGCATTTCCTTACGTTAGTTTGCACATCTATAAAATCGAGATGATAATAATTAATATATCAAATGGTAATTTTGAGAATTAAATGAGTTAATACTTGTAAAGCACTTAGAACAAGTTCTGGCATGTAATAAACACTCTATAAATGTTACCTATTATTAAGTCAAAGGAATGAGAAGCAAAAGGGAAAAGTCATAAATACCAGCTACAGCCTCAGGATCAACTGGGAAAATGAGACTAGGACACACAAAACCCTGTACAGAAATGTCTATGCCAGTTTTATTTGTAATAGCCAAAAACTGGAAAGAAAAACCTCAGATACCCTTCAATGTGTGAATGATTAAATGAACTGTTAAGTCCAGGCCATGGTGTATTACTCACCAATAAAAATGAATGAATGATTGATACATGCAGTGACCTGGCTGAATTGTCAGAGAATCATGCTGAGTGAAGAAAGCTAATCAAGAGGTTTCATACTGTGTGATTCCATCTAAAGAACTTTTTTTTTTGAGACAGTCTTCCTTTGTTGTCCAGGCTGGCATGCAGTGGCATGATCATGGCTCACTGCAGCTTCAACCTCCAGGGCTCAAGGGATCTTCCCGCCTCAGCCTTCCAAGTAGCTGGGACCACAGATGAGTGCCACCACACCCAGCTAATGTTTAAACAATTTTTTTTTTGTAGAGATGGTGGCTGGGCATGGTGGCTCACGCCTGTAATCCCAGCACTTTGGGAGGCTGAAGCGGCACATAACATAAGGTCAGGAGTTCGAGACCAGCCTGGCCAACATGGCGAAACCCCATCTCTACTAAAAATACAAAGATTAGCCAGGCGTGGTGACGCATGCCTATAATCCCAGCTACTCAGGAGGCTGAGGCAGGAGAATCGCTTGAACCTAGGAGTTGGAGGTTGCACTGAGTGGAGATCACTCCATTGCACTCCAGTCTGAGTGACAGAGTGAGACCATGTTTCACAGAAAAGATTTTTTTTGGTAGAGTTAGGTTTTTGCCATGTTGCCCAAGCTGGTCTCAAACTTCTGGGCTCAAGTGATCCTCCTACTTCAGCCTCCCAAAGTGCTGGGGTTACATACGTGAGCCACCACACCCAGCCTATAGAACAGGGGTCCCTAACCCTCGGGCTGCAGACTACTACTGGCCGTGTCCTGTTAGGAACCAGACTGCATAGCAGGAGGTGAGCCGCAGGCAAGCTTTACAGCCTGAGCTTTGCCTCCTGTCAGATCAACTGCCACATGAGATTCTCATAGGAACGCAAACCGTATTGTGAACTGTGCGTGCAAGGGATCTTTGTTGTGCACTCCTTATGAGAATCTAATGCCTGATGATCTGAGCAGTTTCATCTCAAAACCACACCCCACCCCCCACATCCGTGAAAAAATTGTCTTCCATGAAACCCCTCCCTGGTGCCAAAAAGGTTGGGGATGATTGCTATAGAACATTTTTGAAATGATAATATTATAAAGATGAAGAACAGACAGTGGTTGCCAGGAGTTAAGGGAGTGTGGGGTTGGGAAGGAAGTGCATGTGGCTGTAAAAGGGATCCTTGTGATGATGGAAATGTTCTATATCTTGACTGTGTCAATGTCAACATCCTGGTTGTGATAAAGTACTACAGTTTTGCAAGATGTTCAGTTGAGAGAAGCTGTGTAAAGGGCAATCTTTCTGTTATTTCTTACAACTTCATGGGAACCTATAATTATCTCAAAATACAAAGTTTAATTTAAAAAAATGAGAACAGTTATTTATTTATTTATTTATTTTCCTCTCGAGAGGAAGTCTCGCTGTGTCGCCCAGGCTGATCTCAGCCTGGGCGTGATCTAGGCTCACTGCAACCTCCGCCTCAGGGTTCAAGCAATTCTCCTGGCTCAACCTCCCAAGTAGCTTGGATTACAAGTGCCTGCCACCATGCCTGGTTAATTTTTTTTGTATTTTTAGTACACACGGGGTTTCATCATGTTGGCCAGGCTGGTCTCAAACTCCTGAGCTCAGGTGATCTACCTGCCTTGGCTTCCCAAAGTGCTGGGATTACAGGCATGGCCCACCTCACTCAGCTGAGAACAGGAATTTCTACTTATATTTCCTTCCTTACTGTGTTGTGTGTGTTTGTATGTGTGTGTGTTTAATTTGTAGCATTTGCCAGTTTCTGTGGTGTAAATACTAAGTAAGCTAACATTGTGATATCACAAAAAATGGAATTGGGAAGGCACAATCAAGATTAACAAGCCAGTTTAGACCAACACAACTTTTCTGCCCTATTAGTTGGGCACAAGTTAGAAAGGTTGATAGTATCTCCTGTTGGAAAGGTGAGAGAGAAGGGCCCTCATGCATTATTAATGGCATATGCATTGAAGTGCCCTTATTTGAGGGCAATGCTGTTCATAACTTTTAAAATATGAGATGTCATACTTTTTGACTGAAAATTCAACTCTTATAGGATTCCATTTTATAGAACTACTTAGGTGCATAAATATACAAAAATAACTGTCATTGCAGCATTATTTGTAACAGTGGAAACAGAAGACTTTTCATTAATAAGAGAATGATTAGGCCAGGTCCAGTGGCTTACACCTATAATCCTAACATTTTGGGAATCCAAGGCAGGAGGATTGCTTTAGCCCAGGAGTTGGAGACCAGTGTGGGCAACATAAGACCTTGTCTCTACTTAAAAAAAAAAAGAATATTAGTCTGGCGTGGTGGCACACCTGTACTCCCAGCTACTTGGGAGGATGGGGCAAGGAGGATCGCTTGAACCCAGGAGGTTGAAGCTGCAGTGAGCTGTGATCACACCACTGCACACCAGCCTGGGTGACAGAGCAAAACTCTGTCTCAAAAAAAAAAAAAAAAAAAAAAAGGCACTTGGGAGGTCAAGGGAGGCGGACTGCCTGAGCTCAGGAATTTGAGACCAGCCTGGGAAAAATGGTGAGACCCCATGTCTGCAAAAGATATAAAAATTAGCTGGGTGGTGGGCACCTGCAGTCCCAGCAACTGGGGAGGCTGAAGTGGGAGGATGGCTTGAGCCTCTGGGAGGTGGAGATTGCAGTGAGCCGTGATCCACCACTGCACTGCAGCATGGCCAACAGAGCCAGACCCTGTCTCAAAAATAAAATAAAATAGGCCAGGCGCAGTGGCTCACGCCTGTAATCCCACCACTTTGGGAGGCCAAGGCATGTGGATCACCTGAGTCAGGATTTTGAGACCAGCCTGACCAACATAAAGAAACCCCGTCTCTACTAAAAAATACAAAATTAGCTGAGCATGGTGGTGCATGCCTGTAATCCCAGATACTTGGGAGGCTGAGGCAGGAGAATTGCTTGAACTTTTGAGGCGAAGTTTGCAATGAGCTGAGATCACGCCACTGCATTCCAGCCTGGGCAACAAGAGCAAAACTGCATCTCAAAAATAAATAAATAAATAAATAAATAAAATAAAACTTAGCCAGGCGTGGTGATGCACGCTTGTGGTCTCAGCTACTCGGTAGGCTGAGGCAGAAGGATCACTTCAGCCCAGGAGGTTGAGGCTGCAGTGAACCATGGATTGCACCACTACACTCCAGCCTGGGTGACAGAGCGAAACCTTGTCTCCAAAAAAAAAAAAAAAAAAAAAAAAGGTTAAATAGTTCATAATATATCTGTGCTGTGGAATATTGTGAAGCAATTACAAGTTAAGTAGACTATACAGGAAAGGAGGGCCAAGACATTTGAGAGCAAAAAGCAGGCTGCCAAACTGTATATAACACGATTCCATTCCAAAAAATAAAACAATTCTGTTTGCATGTGGATAAAAACAGTCTAGAAAGACACAATAAGATATAAATGAAGGTTACTTGGGAAAAGAGTGAAGTTGGGTAATTTTTACTTTGTATATTTATTTATTTGAGAGAATTTTGCTCTTGTTGCCCAGACTGGAGTGCAATGGCGCTATCTCAGCTCACTGCAACCTCTAACTCCCAGGTTCAAGCGATTCTCCTGCCTCAGCCTACCGAGTAGCTGGGATTACAGGCACCTGCCACCATGGCCAGCTAATTTTTGTATTTTTAGCAGAGACGGGATTTCACCATGTTGGCCAGGCTGGTCTCGAACTCCTGACCTCAGGTGATCTGCCTGCCTTGGCCTCCCAAAGTACTGGAATTACAGGCATGAGCCACCACTCCAAGCTTATTATTATTATTATTATTATTATTATTATTATTATTTTGAGACAAAGTCTCGCTGTGTAGCCCAGGCTGGAGTGCAGTGGTGCAATCTCGGCTCACTGCAACCAACCTCCACTTTCTGGGTTCAAGCGATTCTCCTGCCTCAGGTTCCCAAGTAGCTGGGACTACAGGCGCCTGCCACCACACCTGGCTAATTTTTTTTTTTTGTATTTTTAGTAGAGATGGGGTTTCACTGTGTTGGCCAGGGTGGTCTTGAACTCCTGACCTCGTGATCTGTCCACTTCAGGCTCCCAAAGTACTGGGATTACAGTCATGAGCTACTGCACCTGGCTGTACCTATCCTTCTTGGGAAGGCTTTCCAGGTATTTGAAGGGCCTTGGGTGTTGCCATCTAAGCTGTCTCTGCATTAGGCAGCACCCCAAGCCCAGTAATGCTGTGGTCCCTGCAGCCTCATAGAGTACCACCTTGGTGGTCTTGAATAAGAGCCAAAAGAATTCTTTGGATTACCAGGTAGAAATTCCTATTCTCTCCTGTACTTTCTTCCAAACAAAGTCTCTCTCAAAGTCTCAAAGCCATGTGTAGTGGCATAATGATCTTGCCTGTGAATAGCCACTGCTCTCCAGCTTGGGCAACATAGTGAGAACTCATCTGTCAAAAAAAAAATTTACAGTAATGCTAAAATCTAAAATCGTATTATAACCTCTCCCAACCCACCATTTCCCTCTCCAGGGACCAAGTTACTCCCTTCCTCCCCTTTCCCCAGGAAAGCCTACTTCCTGCTTTAATTCCATTATAATTGGCAGATTTCATATTTATTTATTTATTTAGAGACTGAGTCTCGCTCTGTCGCCCAGGCTGCAGTGCAGTGGCACGATCTCTGCTCACTGCAAGCTCCGCCTCCCAGGTTCATGCCATTCTCCTGCCTCAGCCTCCCAAGTAGCTGGGACTACAGGCGCCCGCCACTATGCCTGGCTAATTTTTTGTATTTTTAGTAGAGACGGGGTTTCACCGTGTTAGCCAGAATGGTGTCGATCTCCTGACCTTGTGATCTGCCCGCCTTGGCCTCCCAAAGTGCTGGGATTACAGGTGTGAGCCACCGCGCCGGGCCACTTTCATTTATTTTTTATTGCTGGAAAATGTTTCAGAAGTTCCTTCGTTTTTTCCCAGAGTGTCATCATAAGTAAGACTATACAAAACTCATTTTCAACTGCCACCATGAGCCAATTTTACACACATGCTTGTGCGCACACGCACACACACATCCTTAGTGTTGATTTGTGTGTTTAAATTAGCACAAATGGTACCATATCATATATGTCATTCTGTGGTTTATCTGGTTCACTCAACAATGTGTTTGATATATTAGGCTCCTTCCTTTAAGCTACCTTGCAGTACTCTTTTGTAATAATATATTGCATTTTATCTACTCCCCCCCTTGATGAGCATTTAGACTGTATCTATTTTTTTGCTATTACAAACAATGCTCTAATGAAAATTCTGGAATCTATTTCCTAACGTGTACATGTGAGTGTCTCTATGTTATAGGTTTATTGGGTAATTTAGCATGTATAGTTTTCAGTTTTATTAGGTGTTATCAAGTTGTTTTCCTTTTCTTTTTTTTTTTTTTTTTTTTTGAGACAGAGTTTCACTCTCAGTGCCCAGGGTGGAGTGCAATGGCACAATCTCGGCTCACTGCAACCTCCGCCTCCCAGGTTCAAGTGGTTCTCCTGCCTCAGCCTCCTAAGTAGCTGGGATTACAGGCACCCACCATCAAGCCCGGCTAATTTTTGTATTTTTAGTAGAGACGAGATTTCATCATGTTGGCCAGGCTGGTTTTGAACTCCTGACCTCAGGTGATCCGCCCGTGTTGGCCTCCCAAAGTGCTGAGATTATAGGCATGAGCCAGTGCGCAAGGCCTTAAACATTGCTTCAGACCTCAGTGACCTTTGCCTAGAGGTGTAAAGCTTGACTCTAATCTACCCTGACCAAAGAACAATGACTCTGGAGCATAATCTTGGCCGGAAGCATGTTAGAACTGCCCTTCTAATTGCCAGTCTCTGATTTTGTTCAATTTAGCACAGATTAGTGAGAAATCTGAATATCCATCATCAGACAGGTTCACTGGTCAGAGAAAGGTGTGGAGGTTGAGCACAAAATTTCCTCTCCCTATTCCAGAACTTGGGAGTTACACAGTTCAGTGAACCCTTGAAGGTGGAACATCAGAGGAACAGAGGGCACAGAACTGGATGTGTAAACTGTTGATCTTCCAGGCATTCCTGGTTGTGAGCTTTCCCAGTATGAGAGGTGCTCAGCACGGGGTGGGCCGGGCCTAGTGGTTCAGGGGAATAACATGTGTTCTGAACGTGTGTTTATTCTTTTCAACTTTATTATTTTTATTTATTTATTTTTTATTTTGAGACAGAGTTTCACTCTGTTGCCAGATTGGAGTGCAGTGGCATGATCTCCGCTCACTGCAACCTCCACCTCTCGGGTTCCAGCGATTCTCCTGCCTTAGCCTCCTCAGTTGCTGGGATTACAAGCGCCCACCACCATGCCCAGCTAATTTTTGTATTTTTAATAGAGACGTGTTTGCACCATGTTGGCCAGGATGGTCTCGATCTTTTGACCTCGTGATATGCCCTCCTTGGCCTCCCAAAGTGCTGGGATTAGAGGTGTGAGTCACCACGTCTGGCCTTATTTTTGTTCCTTATTTTTGAGCCAGAGTCTCGCTCTGCCACCCAGGCTGGAATGCAATGGCACCATCATGGCTCACTGCAGCCTCGGCATCCTGAGTGCAGGCCATCCTCTCACCTCAGTCTCCTGAGTAGCTGTGACTGCAGGCGCACACCACCAGGTCTGGCTAATTTAAAATTTTTTTTGTAGAGATAGGGTCCCATTATGTTGGCCTTGAACTTGAACTGCTGGGATCAAGTGAACTGCCAGCCTTGGCCTCAGAAAGTGCTGGGATTATAAGGGTGATTATATCAGAAAGTGCTGTGCCTGACCTTATTTTAAAGAATGTCACCAAAGGGCTGAGGAAGGAATGAGGACTAGATGAACTAAAATTTCAGAGAGGGGAGAATTTTTCTGAGGTGAGTTGAGTATATGTTTAGGATTGAGTTTAACCTAGACAGAATGCCTCTCCTTGGGAAGACCACCAAAAGTTTCTGGTGGTCATGCAAAGCAACTTGGAAACTTAGGGGGCCTCTAATTATGGCCAGTTTTACCTATGGAATATTTGCTGAACACTGGGAATGTGCAGGAGCCTGGAGAGTCAGGCTAAAAACTCCTAAAAGGCAGACTGAATCTCCTATGGTCTGTAATTACTGATTTTAAAAAGTAGATCTGCTGAGGCAGGGCAGGGAGAAGAGCCTCAATTACTCAACTGGTCTTCTCCTCCTCAAGATATTTGCCAGATTCTGAGTCTGCATGAAGTAGAAGCCTGGAGAGCTAGCTCAATATCATTCCGTATTTCAGGGCAGAGAGGATGAATACCTGTCCAGTTTTCTTTTTTTTTTTTTTCTTTTTTTTTTTTTTTGAGACGGAGTCTCGCTCTGTCACCCAGGTTGGAGTGCAGTGGCCGGATCTCAGCTCACTGCAAGCTCCGCCTCCCGGGTTTACACCATTCTCCTGCCTCAGCCTCCCGAGTAGCTGGGACTACAGGCGCCCGCCACATCGCCCGGCTAGTTTTTGTATTTTTTAGTAGAGACGGGGTTTCATCGTGTTAGCCAGGATGGTCTCCATCTCCCGACCTCGTGATCCGCCCCTCTCGGCCTCCCAAAGTGCTGGGATTACAGGCTTGAGCCACCGCACCCGGCCCAGTTTTCAATCAAAGGTTGTGAGAGGCCGGGTGCAGTAGCTCACACCTGTAATCCCAGCACTTCAGGAGGCTGAGGTGGATGGATGGCATGAGTTCAGGAGTTCGAAACCAGCCTGGGCAACATAGTAAGACCCCCCCCACCTCTTAAAAAAAAAAAAAGAAAAAGAAAAGAAAAATTAGCCAGGCATGGTGGCACGCACCTGTGGTCCCAGCTACTCGGGAGGCTGAGGTGGGAGGATCACCTGAGCCCAGGAGGTAGAGGTTTCAGTGAGCCATGATTGCACCACTGCACTCTAGTCTGGGTAACAGAGCAAAACAACAATAAAAGGTTGTGAGAAGAGGGGTGAACCAGGCTGAAACAGCAACCCAGTCCTGACACAGTCTAATCCCAGATTTAATTGAAGTGATCAAATCCTTGCTCTATCTGCCTAATAGAAAAAAGGGAAAACTCTCTCTGGTAGAAGATAATATGATATGACTCCTCTACATTTATTCATAATTTCTGGCAAACAATACAAAATTGTAAAACTTGTAAAGAGAAAAGTAAACGTGACCAAACGTGACCAAAATAATAATAAAAAAAAAGATAATAGAAGCAGACCAACAGATGATCCAGATATTAGAGTTAACATTCAAGAATGTAAAATAACTACTATTAACATGTAAGGAAAATAGAGAAAATGATGAATATATAGATGAAAATATGGATCATTTAAACAGAGAAATGGAATCTATAAAAAAGTCAAATGAACGTATTAAAACTGAAAAAAATCTGAAATTAAGAACTCAGTGTACAGGTTTAACAGCAGATTGGTACAGCAGAACATAGGATTAGTGAACTTGAAGACAGATCAGTAGAAAATACTCAAACTGAAGGACAGAGATTTAAAAAAAGAATAAAAAAGAAAAAGAAAGAAGGAAAACTGGGGTAAGCTAAATTATCTAGCATACAGACAACTGGAGTCTCAAAAGGAGAGAAGAGAGAATATTGGGCAAAAGCAATATTGGAAGAGATAAAAACAGTAGTGCAGCCATGGATAAGCTGGACATGTTTTCTTTCTTATCTTCCTTTTATAGCCGCTGAGGCCAGATAATTTTCCAAACTGATGAAAGATATCAACTCACAGAGTCAAGAAGCTCAGCAAACCCAAGCAGGGCAGATACAAACAAAACCATTCGTAAGAATATACTAGTAATACTATTAATCACTGGCCAGGCATGGTGGCTCACGCTCATAATCCCAGCACTTTGGGAGGCTGAGGCAGGTGGATTACCTGAGGCCAGGAGTTCAAGACAAGCCTGGCCAACATGGTGAAACCCCATCTCTACTAAAAATACAAAAATCAGTCAGTCATGGTGGCATGTGAGCCTGTAATCCCAGCTACCTGGGGAGACTGAGGCAGGAGAATCTCTTTGCAAGTTTGCTTGAATCCGGGAGGCAGAAGTTGCAGTGAGCCAAAATCATGTCATTGCACTCCAGCCTGGGCAACAGAGCAGAACTCTATCTCAAAACAAACACAAAAAAACTAACAAACAAAAAACTATTAAACATCTTGAAGTCAGAGGGAGAAAAGCCACATTACCTTCAAAGAAACAACAATATGACTAACAGGTAAATTTTCAACAAAAACAATGGAAGTTGGCTGGGTGTAGTGGCTCACACCTGTAGTCCTAGTACTTTGGGAGATTGAGGCAGGCAGATCACCTGAGATCAGGAGTTTGAGACCAGTCTGGCCAATATTATGAAAACCCATCTCTACTAAAAATACAAAAATCATCTGGGCGTGGTGGCGCATACCTGTAAACCCAGCTACTTGGGAGGCTGAGGCAGGAGAATCACTTGAACTCAGGAGGTACAGGTTGCAGTGAGCTGAGATTGCACCACTGCACTCCAGCCTGGGCAACAGAGTAAGATTTTGTCTCAAAAAACAAAACAAAACAAAAAACCAAAAAACAAAGAAACAAACAAAAAACCAGTGACAGCCAGCAGATGATGAAATAACACATTTAAAGTTCCAAAAGAAAGTAACTATCAACCTGTGCCAAAGGATAAATGCTACAAAAATAAAAGTTTAAGAAAAACACTTTTACCAAAACAATCTTGAAGAGGAACAAAGTTATAGGTCTCACATTTCCTGATTTCAAAACTTATGACAAAGCTACATTAATCAAAACAGTGTGGTACTGTCATAAAGATAGACATACTGGCCAGGTACGGTGGTTCACGTCTGTAATCACAGCACTCTGGGAGGCCGAGGTGGGCAGATCATGAGATCAGGAGATCAAGACCATCCTGGCTAACACGGTGAAACTCCATCTCTACTAAAAAATACAAGAAATTAGCTGGGCGTGGTGGCGGGTGCCTGTAGTGCCAGCTACTCAGGAGGCAGAGGCAGCAGAATGGTGTGAACCCTGGGAGGCAGAGCTTGCAGTGAGCTGAGATCGTGCCACTGCACTCAAGCCTGGGTGACAGAGCGAGACTCAGTCTCAAAAAAAAAAAAAAAAAAAAAAAAAAAAAAAAAGACAGACAAAGAATAGAATAGAGAGCCCAGAAATAAACATTCACATACATGATCAAATGAGTTTTGGGCTTTTTTTTTGAGACAGGGTCTCACTCTGTTGCCCAGGCTGGAGTGCAGTGGTGCAATCATAGCTTATTGTGGCCTTGAACTCCTGGGCTCATGCAATCCTCCTGCCTCAGCCTCCCAAGTAGCTGGGACTATAGGCACATGCCACCACACCCGGCTAATTTTTAATGTTTTTGTAGATATAGGATCTCATTATATTGCTCAGGCTGGTCTTGAACTCTTGAGCCCAAGAAATCCTCCTACCTTGGCCTCCCAAAGTGCTAGAATTACAGATGTGAACCACCACACCCAGCCTCAAATGAGTTTTGGCAAGGGTGCCAAGACCATTCAATGGGGAAAGTAGAGTCTTTTCAACAAACAGTAGTGGGAAAACTGGATATACATGTGCAAAAGAATGGAGTTACAGCACTACAAACATTAATTCAAAATGAATCAAAGATTTAAACTAAGAGCTAAAACTGAACTCAGAACAGGGGAAAAGCTTCATGACATTGCATTTGGCAATGATTTCTGGAAATGATACCAAATTCAAGACAAGAAAAGAAAATAAATAGGACTACATCAAAATTAAAAGCTTTTGTGCATCAAAGGACACTTTGCAAGACAGACTCAGTTCCAGCCTTTATGGAACTTTTAGCTTAGTAAGGCAGACAGTCTTCCAAGTTATGACGAATGCTATGAGAGGTGTTATAGAATTGAATTACAGAGGATATAAAACTTCAAAAATCCTCAGGGTATACTCAAGGCAGACTCACATACTAGTGCAGCCATGGATACATTGCGTATGTTTTCTTTCTCATCTTTCTGTTCTAGTCCCTTGGGACAGACCTTGAGTAGGTCAAGAAAAAATCCTTAACTGTATTGGAGTTGAAAGTTCAAATCCCATTCTCTTAAGAAGTGGAGTAGCGGGCTGAGCGTGTTGGCTCACGCCTGTGCGCCTGTGATCCCAGCACTTTGGGACCTGAGGTGGGCAGACCACCTGAAGTCAGGAGTTCGAGACCAGCTTGGCCAACATGGTGAAACTCCATCTCTACCAAAAATACAAAAATTAGCCAGGCATGGTAGTGGGCGCCTATAGTCCCAGCTACTCAGGAGGCGGAGGGAGGACAATTGCTTGAACCTGGGCGGTGGAGGTTGCAGTGAGCCAAGATGTCTTGTGTCTTGTTCTTACCTTTTGAATATTGCATCATCAGTAGTTAGCAGTTTGCTTTCTCTGACATCCTACTCTCAGGCTGGATGGCTCTGGATCCTCTCATTTAAATAAGTATTTTATGTATAGATAAAATATATAGCTATATTACCCCACCGGTAACATAGCTTCTAAAAGCTCAGGGTCACATCCCTGAGGTGACCCTCTCCCGCCTTAAAGTGTCTGCCTGAGAAAACTCAAGGTTGCCAAAATAAGGGCAGCTTCCTTCCTTCTTTCCCTCCTTCCTTTCCTTTCCCTCCCTCCCTCCCTTCCTCCTTCCCTCCCTCCCTCCCTTCCTTCTTCCTTTCCTTCTTTCCTTTCTCTCTCCTTTTTTCTCCTTTCTTCCTTTTTTTCTCTCTTTCCTTTCTTTTCTTTTTTTGAGATGGTGTTTCGTTAGCTCTGTTGCTCAGGCTGGAGTGCAGTGGCGCAATCTTGTCTCACTGCAACCTCTGTCTCCTGGGTTCAAACAAATCTCTTGCCTCAGTCTCCCGAGTAGCTGGGATTACAGGCGTGTGCCACCACACCCGGCTAATTTTTGTATTTTTTGTAGAGACGGGGTTTCACCACGTTGGCCATGCTGGTCTCGAACTCCTGACCTCAGGTGATCCACCCATCTAAGCCTCCCAAAGTCCTGGGATTACAGGCATGAACTACCGCGCCCAGCCTGAGGTGGGCAGATTTCTTGAGCTCAGGAGTTTGAAACCAGCCTGGGCAACATGGTGAGATCCCCCCCAATCTCTACAAAAAAAAAAAAAATACAAAAATTAGGCTGGTTGTGGTGTCTCATGCCTGTAATCCCAGCACTTTGGGAGGTTGGGGTGATAGGATTACCTGAGGTCAGGAGTTTGAGACCAACCTGGCCAATGTGATGAAACCCTGTCTCTATTAAAAATACAAAAAAACCCCAAAAAATTAGCTGGGCACGGTTGTGCACACCTGTAACCCCAGCTACTGATGAGGCTGAGGCTGGAGAATCGCTTGAACCAGGGAGGTGGAAGTTGCTGTGAGTTGAGATTGTGCCACTGCACTCCAGCCTGGGCAACAGAGTGAGACTCCCTCTCAAAAAAAGAAACAACAACAACAACAACAAAATTTAGCCGGTTGTAGTGCCTGTAGTCCCCAGCTACTCGAGAGGTTGCAGATGCAAGATCACCGGAGCCGCGGAGGCATAGGTTGCAGTGAGCCGAGATCACCCCACTGCACTCCAGCCTGGGTGACAGAGCCAGAACTTGTCTCAAAAAACAAACAAAAGACACGTAAGGACAGTGTTGAGGACAGTATCCTCACTAGTCTCTGTGGGAGGATGGAATCCTAACTTCCATAACTGCCAGCTAGCAGACATCACTGAGCTAAGCACATTTACATTGACTAATTCTGTAAATGTTCACTTCCCTGACTCTAATGACCCTCTGTCTCACCGTCCCCTAACCTCGTTTTCCCTATAAAATACCCATTACTTGTATACAAATTGCAGTCGAGTTCAGTTCATGCTGAACTCTTTTTCCTTATTGCAGTAGTTACTACTGATTGAAATCTGTCCTTTCCACTTTATTGTCTGGCTTTGTTTATCTTTGACAAAGTTCACCAATTTCAAGACACTGTTTCCAGCCCCTGCGATGGAGTTACATTGAGAAGGAAACCCCTGGAATTTAGTTTCACCCCTACACTTTCAGTGGAATTTTTCTGCTTCTTTAGAGGTGCGCAAGGGCCCTTGACGATAAGGAAACTTTCAGACTTGTCCAAGGTCCCACAGAGAGTGCTTGATCCACCCGAGCTATCACATCCCACAGGGTATACACAAGAGTATACATTAATACTTTTTTTTTTTTTTTGGAGACAGGGTCTCACTCTGTTGCCCAGGCTGGAGTGCAGTGGGGCAACCTCAGCTCACTGCAACCTCCCTTGGGTTCAGGCAATTCTCCCACCTCACCCTCCCAAATAGCTGGAATTACAGGCATGCACCACCACGCCTGGGTAATTTTTTTTGTTTGTTTTTGGTTTTTGTAGAGATAAGGTCTCACCATGTTGCCGAGGCTGGTCTTGAATTCCTGGGTTCAAGTGATTCTCCCGTCTTGGCCTCCCAAAGTTCTGGGATTACAGGCATGAGCCACCGCACGGGGCCCTGATTCCTTTTTTATTCTGGCTTCAAGATTCAGTTCTACCGTTATCGGCTGTGTGACTGGATAAATCACTACACCGCAAGCCTCGGTTTCCTATTTACGAAATGGGTCGAATAATGCCTGCCACGTGGGGCTGCTCTGAGGAGTACAGATGTAAGAGATCCTGTGTCCACTGATATTTTCATGTGGGCTTTTTGATAATGATCCAAAAGGAACATGAGAACTGTGATTTCTCGGCCAGGCGAGGCGGCTTACTCCTGTAATCCCAGCACTTTGGGAGTCCGAGGCAGGCGGATCACCTGAGATCCGGAGTTCGAGACCAGCCTGGCCAACATGGTGAAATCCCCTCTCTACTAACAATACAAAAAATTAGCCGGGCGTGGTGGCTCATGCCTGTAATCCCAGCTACTCGGGAGGCTAAGGCACGAGAATCGCTTGAACCTGGGAGGCGGAGGTTGCAGTGAGCCGAGATCGCGCCACTGCACGCCAGCCTGGTGGACAGAGCGAGACTCCGTCTCAAAAAAAAAAAAAAAATTTGTGATCAGCATCTTTTAAGTGGCCACCTCCCCACCCCACCTTCATGCCTCCCTCCTTCTTGAATCGTGTGTTAGAACGCTGTGATCTGGTCCAAACTCCACGGAGATGCGATGTGAAGCGATGTTGGGCAATTTCAACTCCCTGTCTCGGTCGCCACCTAGGATTACTGCACGGTCAGCTGCGACCTCATCAACATGGCTGCTGGAACTCGCCTACAGGAGAAAGAAAGAAGTGACACTGAAGGATCACTTCCGCTTCCGTTGGCGCAAGCGCTTTCATTTTTTCTGCTACCGTGACTAAGATGGAAGCGTTTTTGGGGTCGCGGTCCGGACTTTGGGCGGGGGGTCCGGCCCCAGGACAGTTTTACCGCATTCCATCCACTCCCGATTCCTTCATGGATCCAGCGTCTGCACTTTACAGAGGTCCAATCACACGGACCCAGTAAGTTCTCGGCGCTTTCGCTTGCGTAGGGGGAGGGACCATGGGGCCTGGTGCTGCCGGCCGGTTTTGAGAGCCCAGGAAGGTGAGGCGGGGCCCCCGGGGGCGCGAACGGCAGGGGAGCTCGGGGCGCAGAGTCCTGGAGAATGCAGAATAATTGGAAGGAATTGTAGAAAATCAGAAGCGGAGCTCAGTGCGCGAAAGAGGGTGCAGGCCATCCCCCTGCTCAGCTCCCACCGTTCTCACTCTTTAGGAACCCCATGGTGACCGGGACCTCAGTCCTCGGCGTTAAGTTCGAGGGCGGAGTGGTGATTGCCGCAGACATGCTGGGATCCTACGGCTCCTTGGCTCGTTTCCGCAACATATCTCGCATCATGCGAGTCAACAACAGTACCATGCTGGGTGCCTCTGGGGACTATGCTGATTTCCAGTATTTGAAGCAAGTTCTCGGCCAGATGGTGTAAGTCATCCAGAGAACAGGAGAGTGGTTCCCAAGTAGAGAGGGGAGTCCCCTGTTTTTTATTCCCTTCGATGGAATGGGGGGACTTGATGTTGCGGCGGGGGACTGGGACAGTTGTTGGAGGTCGGAAATCTAAGAGTGTTTGCAATAAAGTTTTTGGCATTAGGAGGTGTAAGATGGGGAAAGTGTGGTAACTTCTTTTGGGGATGGGTGGAGACCCCGACTTAATTCTCTCCCTTTTCTCACAACCAATTCCTTTTAAGGATTGATGAGGAGCTTCTGGGAGATGGACATAGTTATAGTCCTAGAGCTATTCATTCATGGCTGACCAGGGCCATGTACAGCCGGCGCTCAAAGATGAACCCTTTGTGGAATACCATGGTCATCGGAGGCTATGCTGATGGAGAGAGGTTCATATGAATACAAATAACTTATTTCCTTTACCACCCAACCTAGTACCTGTGTAGTATCTCTTCTGTCTCTTCTCCCCAAGTGAATCCCACTTTAACTCAGACCCCATGGTCCCCTTCTTCAGCTAAGATGAACCTAAGGTGAAATGAGTTTTGATCCATTGTGTCCTGTTAGCTTCCTCGGTTATGTGGACATGCTTGGTGTAGCCTATGAAGCCCCTTCGCTGGCCACTGGTTATGGTGCCTACTTGGCTCAGGTAAGTAGTGAGTCTAGAGGTGGGGAAAAGGGAAGACAAAAGGAAATGGATTAGTGGTTGTCTCCTTTTCTCCTGAAATTCTGATACGAGGGATGGGCTGGGATCCCTATTACTGGGCAGATGGTTTTCTTTGTAGTCTGGGGGCTGTAGGTGTTGACACTGATTTCCAGTGACAAAATGGCATGTCTGGGAGTCAGAAGACATGCAAAGAGAGGACACCCTAGAACTTCCGCTTGAAGTGGCTCTTAGCTTATTAGTAAGCAGAGTTCATTCTGGTGAGGCATGAGGTAGAATGTCATCTTTTCACTCTCATGCTTTTTATACCATAGATTTGAGACAACTAGCCTGTTATTCAGCCCAATATCTACCATGGTTTCCCCCAATCTCCCTAGCCTCTGCTGCGAGAAGTTCTGGAGAAGCAGCCAGTGCTAAGCCAGACCGAGGCCCGTAACCTAGTAGAACGCTGCATGCGAGTGCTGTACTACCGAGATGCCCGTTCTTACAACCGGGTGAGGGATGTGCTGGGAACCTAATTGGTGGGCTCTGAATCCTTGCAATCCTTGGGTCTCTATGCTTTGAAGAACAGATTGCCTCACTTGTGTAACTCCTATTTTTACCCTGGGGAAGACCTCCACTTGACCTTTCATTTAAGGACTTAAGGGGTGGGCATTATTGAATGCTCTGCTTTTTTCCAGTTTCAAATCGCCACTGTAACTGAAAAAGGTGTTGAAATAGAGGGACCATTGTCTGCAGAGACCAACTGGGATATTGCCCACATGATCAGGTTAGTAATAGGAAAAAAATTGGTGACAGATTGGGGAGGTCTTTGGCTTACACTAAGCTGAGCTTTTCTGGGAGACTCACCCAGGAAAATGGGTGGAGAGGGTTTTGGTTGGACGGTACAGCTATTTTTAGGAATTGATCCCTTTATGCTTTACACTTTTGTTCTTCCTTTTTTAGTGGCTTTGAATGAAATACAGATGCATTATCCAGAACTGAAGTTATACCCTACTTTTAACTTTGAACTTGGCTGGTTCAAAGATAAGACTCTTCTTTTGTAAAGTAAATAAATTCTTCAAAATGCTTGCTGAGTGGTTTTTGTCTGACTGGGTCACACCAAGTGCAAAACTGCTGAGTACTGCTATGTGCCATCTCCCTCCTTGGTTGGAGAACCCTTAGGGTCTTGCAGCACATATAGAATTCTCTGCACGATACAGAAAGACACACTTGGCCGGGCGCGGTGGCTCACGCCTGTAATCCCAGCACTTTGGGAGGCCGAGGCGGGCGGATCACAAGGTCAGGAGATCGAGACCACGGTGAAACCCCGTCTCTACTAAAAATACAAAAAATTAGCCGGGCGCGGTTGTGGGCGCCTGTAGTCCCAGCTACTCGGGAGGCTGAGGCAGGAGAATGGCGTGAACCTGGGAGGCGGAGCTTGCAGTGAGCCGAGATCGCGCCACTGCACTCCAGCCTGGGCGACAGAGCGAGACTCTGTCTCAAAAAAAAAAAAAAAAAAAAAAAAAAAAAGAAAGACACACTAGCGTCATTTGGAGCTGTATTAGAAGCAGAGCTTCCTGTAGAAGCGACTTAATTTTTGTGTGCTAACTGGCTTTTTGTGTTCAAATTCTTCTCCCAAATCTTCCCCCACTACACTGGATTATCAAAGGATAGAGATTTCTTAATGTTGGCTGTGATTTTCATTAAAATACCACTTGAAAGATAATCTAGTAGAGCTGTTCTGCCTCAGGTTGCCCTCAAGTCAGCTGGGACATCAGCCATCCCTGGAATGGTTCTAAACCTGAATATTTTAGAGACAAAATTCTCCTTCTGTTGCCCAGACTGGAGTGCAGCAGCATGATCATAGCTTACTGCAGCCTTGAATTTCTGGGCTCAAGCAACCTCCTGCCTCAGCCTCCCAAGTGCTGGGATTACTGGCATGAGCCATCATGCCCAGCCTGAATTTTTAAAATGAACACTGTAGGTGACTCTGACACATATCCTCTTCAAACTTCTTGAGAAAGAAAATATAGGCAGCAAATTCAAAGTATAGAAATTCAGTGAGAGAACTGAAGGAAAAATCAAACCATCCCTCCACTTGCATTGTCCGTAACAACAAACTTGTAAGGCAAAAGAAAACAATGAGCTTTCAACCTGAAACCTCCACATATTCAGTCTCAACACAGAAAATAGTCAATAAATACATGTTTATTGATTAAACTGAATTATAAAAAACAAAACCAAAAAAAAATTTCCTTCTACTACTAAGCCATGCAGGCAGAGTCCACAAAGACAACTTCCTGGCCAAAACCCAGCTGATCCACTGTTGGTATTACGATCTTAAAAAAAATTACCCATCAAGAAAGTCAATCATGTGCAGAGGACAGGAACCCCAGCTCTGCTAAGGCTGTGGCTGCTGCAGAAACTACCAAAGAGTAGGATTAAGTTGTTGTAGACAGAAGTGACCAATCAGTTCTTGAACTTTCTCAAAGGCAAAGGCTGACTTCAAAGTCCATAGTCAATAAAATGGCATCAGGCAAAAAGCTGGGGAAGAGAAGCCCAGATGGATCCTTAGTTGTTTTCAGATGTCAAGGGTTCACAAAGCTGGCCAAGCTGTTTCTGGAAGGGACTTTTCCAGTTCACTATATTATAGTGTGCTGGGGGATGAAAAAACAAACAAACAAAAAAGCGGGGTGGGGTGGGAGAAATGGGTGGTAACAAATGTCACACCTGTACCACCAGGCCCATCACATCTTGAGCATTTCCCAGTCTGTGAAAGCCTATTAAACAAGGTCACCTAGAAAAAAAACAAGTTTATAAATCCATTTCCCCTCATTTTATTAAATGTTCCACTTATGTACATTTTAAAGACGAACCATTTACAAGCTTGTGCAGGTTGCCTCCTTGGCTCACAGGAGGGGAACATTGTTGAAAGTCTCAGGATAAACAGAAGACTTGGTTTTTTGCTCCTTTTCTCTGTACGGTACAGTACGTTTTGGTTTAAAACCATGAGTACATACAATTAAAAAAATCCCTCATGCAAATTGTAGAAAAAAATTTTTCCTTGAAGCTGGCAGTGAAAAATAAAGATTCATGTCATTTTCTTTGTGCACACCCCTGTGCGCTTCTTCCTATCAGATTCTTCCCTAAGTATTAAGAGAAATAGGGGAAAGCCACAGAGTACGCTGGATTTCAACAAGTAGTCTGTCTTGTCTTTTTGAAGTTCAACACTTCTTGAACAATTAGCTCCTGACTATAGGACCAGCAATCCCTTAAACAGGCATGTTCGCCATTTAACAGGATGAAGTTCAATAAAGTAGGGACTGCCCCTGGGGGCTTACAGGATGAAGACTCAAACTGGGAATGGCTTCCACCCTAAAACTGTTTGATCACCTCAGTACCTCTTGCTTGCTAATAACACCTGTATCATCCTTTGTCCAGAGTGATGGATGGTGTGAGAATGGGGAAAGGGGCCAAGGATCACAAGTGCAAAAAATATTGTTTATGTCATGTTTTGGAGGGAAGGTGGTGAGGAAAAGACAAATCTATTCATTCTGGATAATTAAAGGTGGTTTCATGCATTTTTAAAGCCACAATTTTATATCTAGGGTTGCTGTAGAAACCAACATCTCTGGAGAGGGAAGGCAAGAAAAGGAGAAGGAAGAGAGAGTTCAGTGGGACTTTTTTTTCCATTTTCATTTTTATATAAAAGTGTTAAGACCACAATGAAAAAAGTTTTTTATCCATATATATAATAAACCAGTTTGTGAGCTACATAATTTGTCTTTCCCATCTTCAGAAATGTTCTCACATTGACAATGATTAGATAGCATCATGCCCAAAGACATTGGCCACACAATAAAACAAAAAAACCAGAAGTACTATGATACAATCGAGGTAAAAGGGGAAACAAAATTTAACATTCGCCCACAATTTTTTTTTCTTTTTCTTAATTTTGTCAGAAAAATACCAAACACAGTGATTTAAATTTTTAAAAAAAAAAAAAAGTCACAAAAACCTGTTTTTAGCAGAAGTGAATGACCAATGGGCCAGCTCCTTGGCTCAGACGTGATTACTATTGGTTTTCCTAATTAATCCACAAATCCACAGGGAAGTGTAAGTCAACTTCAGGGGGGAGTGGTGGTGTAAAATTAAAAAATATAAACCAAATACCCCACCTGGTATGCCCCCTTTTCCCTAAGCCCCTTTACCCTCCCTCACATGTTCCCACCCCCACTCCACACCCCCTCATGACCCCACTCAAATCTCCATCAGATCTAGGTCAGCTTCTTCAAAGCCATAGAAAGACTCGGTCTCACTTTCACCCTCAAATAGCTGGTGAAGGCTTTCAGGCTCAATTGTCTCTTCAGGAGATGATCTGGGTCGTGGAGTGGAAGACTCAGAATGTTCCCCACTCAGCTTCAGTTGCTCCTCTAGGGAGGCAATTAGCTCCTCCTGCATGTCAGCATTTCTTGTAGGTGAGTTAATGTTGCCATCAGGGCCAGGCAGAACACTAGCCACCAGGAAGGAGCGCTGAACTAGCTCTGGACAGTCCCCAATGACACCTAGCACTTCACCCAGCCAGACAAGCACCAGCTGAAGGAGGACATCAGAATCACATGCAGTATCTGCCATTTCCCGAGCCTGTTCCTTCCACTTTTTATGCAGGAAGTTCTTGACAGTTCTTTTGATGCATACATCTAATGGCTGAATTTTGGAGCTACAGCCTGCTGGGACCACTGCAGGCAAAGTGCTAGAGGCACTAAGCATAGCCAGTACCTCTTCTGACAAGTGAGTGCGATGACAGTCCATCACAAGCATACCTTTGCTGCGCTGGCAAGCTGTGTGCTTCTGCCACACTCGAGTTGACCACAGCTCCATTATCTCATCATCACTGTAGCCACTCTCCTTTGCCTCTAGCAATATGGAATCTGGCATGTTAGCAGGCTGATCCATCTGCCCTCTGTAGAAAACCAGGGTGGGAAGGACAGTGCCATCTGCCAGAATGGCCAGGACTACATCACACCAAGGTTCCCCTGTGCCCACCGTCTGCAGGGCATTCTCCTTTCGGTCATCACTGCTCAGCACCTCTGTATCCAGGAACAAGGATATCTCGTCAATAGCCACAATCATAGACAAGGGTAAGTCCTGGTTGTGAATCTGCCGTTGTACAAATTCAATGAAGAGTCCTGCATTCTCTGCCACATCCTTAGGTAGGGTGTGGGCCACAGCTCGCCGGGCATGGGGAGTCAGGTGGTGCCGCAGCATGAAACGCACAGCCCACTCATAGGAGATCTTAAATCCCCCTTCCAAAGAACGTCCTATTTTGGTGGCCTTCTGGAACAAGGTCTCCTCATTTACAGGTAGTTGTTGTTCACGCTGGGTTAGCACCCACTCAGCCAGTTTCTCTTCTGCCTCAAAGCTTAGATATTTGCCCTCTAGATTCTCCCCCTGGG
Source organism: Macaca thibetana thibetana (assembly GCF_024542745.1). Classification (NCBI taxonomy): domain Eukaryota; kingdom Metazoa; phylum Chordata; class Mammalia; order Primates; family Cercopithecidae; genus Macaca; species Macaca thibetana. The sequence continues at coordinate 123,829,719 of NC_065578.1, forward strand.
AGGCCTGGAAACGTCGAAGCCAACGCCGAATACGTCGCTGGGGATTTCGGAAGTGTTCAGCTGCCTGTTCTGTATTGCAGCATAGAGCAAACAGTACTACTCGAAGCTTCTTCACAGACAGCTGCTCCTTTTTGCCAACCCCACTACCACCACCACCTGATGCTGGCTCAGGTTCCTGGGTGACCGGGCTCCCTTCATCCTGATCATCAACATTCAGACATTCAGCTCCCTCCGTAGCCAATGGTGGAAGGGCTAAAGGCTGTGGGTGAGTGGGGGTTGGTGGTGGGGTTGCAGTTGAGGCTGGTGATGGGAGTGCTGGGGCTAAGGGAGTTGGTAGCTCTTCAGGCTCAGCTGGGGTGGCCCCCGCAGATTTCACAGTGGCAGCTTTGTTAGTGGGGAAGGAAGGAGGAGGGTACATATTCTTCACGTTCCGGTCATGCACTCGGTCACGAGTCTGGCCATGCCTACAGGGGTGAGGAGCAAAGAGAGGAGGAAAAATCTCAGTTCAACTAGGAAATTGAAATAATAATATGATAATTAATAATAATAAAGAATAAACACACTGCAAATCAGAAATTAAATTGTGAGGTGAGTGAGTTTTTGTTACCTTGAGTGAGCTATCCAAGTGAGTCCTATGGAAAATGAAACAATAAAAAAAGTTAGCTCAGTGAAGAAATAAGCCCTCCAAAGACAGTGCCCTGGGATTTCAACTTACTACATAAAAATACGCTGTTCACAGTGACCAGCTTTCCCAGTTTTCTATAAACTTTAGGTCGGAAGGTTTCTAATTTGGTACAGTACATCTCAACGGTGAATGAGTGAGGCCAGGTGGGCATGCTCCTGATGCATACAGTACGAACCTGGATCTTTTTTCCGCCCCTTGCTCAACTAATCCCCATCTCTCCTACTTACCCCGTGGCAGGATGCTGCTGGATCTGTGAGAGGGGTTGAATACCAAATGCTTGGCCATAGCATCTCCCACAGAGGTAACAAAGGTACATGAAGTGCAGGCCAGCTTGATTCCACTAAAAAAGAGAATCGAGAATATCTAAGAGAAATACAGCAGTGACACTTGAGACCATTAAGCTTTGAGGCTTAAGAAAGAAAAGGAATGCCCTCCCACTTTCTCCGAAATTAATTCACATAACCACCTCTCCAAATAATGAAAAACCTGAAAATTAATTAATGTAAAAACCTGAAAAATTAAGATGCTGCCAGTAAGTTTTTTCTTACCTCACAGAATTTTTAAACAAAGCCAAATACTTGGGGCTCTTCCGTGGAACATGATTGCTGAGAAAGACAAAGAAGTGGTATGAGTTATGGAGTTCTGCTGGCTAAGCTACAGATCACCAGCCAGTGACAATCCCCCAACAAAAGAGACGCTTCTTCAGTGCATCCTAATCTCAACCTAAGCCAGTTTTCCTGTCACCATGCTTCTTAAACTTTAATATGCATACGAGTCCCTTGAGGATCTATTAAAATTCACATTCTGATTCAGGAGGCCTAGGGTGGGGCTGAGAGCCAGCATTTCTAACCACCTCCCACCTAATACTACTGCTACTTGGCCCTAGTAGCACAGACCATCAAAACTGAAAAAACAAAGCCTCTCACTCTGCTAGGAGAGAAGAACAAATAGCTCTAAGAGTTGAAGGAGGAAACATATTAGGAGCAGGGGAGAAAATGAAATGAGTGCTCAAGAATCTGGCTGGGACCAGGTGCAGTGGCTCACGCCCATAATCCCAGCACTTTACGAGGCCGAGGCGGGTGAATCACCTGAGCTCAGGAGTTTGAGACCAGCCTGGCTAACATGGTGAAGCCCCATCTCCACTAAAAATACAAAAAAATTAGCCAGGTGTGGTGGTGCACACCTGTAATCCCAGCTACTTGGGAGGCTGAGACAGGAGAATCACTTGAACCCAGGAGGCAGAGGTTGCAGTGAGCCAAGATTGTGCCATTGTACTCCAGCCTGGGGGACAGAGCAAGACCCTGTCTCCAAAAAAAAAAAGAAAGAATCTGAACTCTCAAGCTAAAATACTGGTTAAAAAACAACTTACTTGATCATGTGGTTGGCATAAGCTCGAGAGCAGCAGGTGCTATAGCGACACAGAGAGCAGTGTACGTAAGTAGGGAAATGATTAGGGAAGTCTGGGATCTCGAAGCTGCACTCCAGGCATGTCTGCCGGCCCATGACACTCCTGTGGGAAAAAAGAAAGAATTCTCATTACTGCCTCAGGGGTCCCCAAAATGTAGGATTTTCAGACAACAAACCCTGCTAAAAAGCTACCAGATCGCACTGTGTATCAGGAATAATCCTGCCCACCCAGTCCCCACCCGCCCAGCACTTAGAAGAAGGTGCTGACATTTTCCTAACAGCTCTCTTCTGGATGCTGCGCTGGACAGGGGGATAAAGGAAGACAGGCAGAGGGTCCATGGAGGAGGTCAGCGGTGCTGCCTCCTGCAAGGCGCTGGGAGGTGTATCATTAGAGGATACAGGAACAGTTCGTGGCTGCCCTCGGGAAGCCCGGATTGTCACCTGAGAAACAAGGGAAGTAACAATGAGACATAACCCACGCTGAATTTCAGAATACTGAAAATCTCTATTCCTCCCTCCCTGAGCCTATAAGACACTGGCAAACTCTTTACCTTGGTGCCTGGTTTCAAGCCCTCCAGCTGCTTGGGTTTACGGAAGGTTTTATGGTGTTGAAGCTTGTGTTCAATTTTGTCCTTGGCAAAGAGAAACTGTAGCCGGCATTTGTTGCAGTGATAAACATTTCTCTTCTGAAGTGGGGGAGGGAAAAAAAGAGACAAAATCCCTTAAAGGTTCCTAATAAATTTTCTTCTTTGAGGAGAAAGCAGATCAATGTCAACCATATCATTCTTCCCACCTTTCTGTTGATAATTTAAGAGAGTAAGAAAGAAATATGCGACATGACCACAAAACCTACCATTGAGAATCATCACTTCCCATGATCTCAAAGAAAGATGGTAGATTCTAGTCCAGGATGACTAAGTTCTCAAATCATCCGTTCCTGACTTGTTTAACAATTTGAATGAGTGATGTAACCTTTATTTGTATTGTATCTTTACATTGCTGACAACTGGACATTCTCCTGGACATTTTTTTTAAAAAAGGACAATGTACATAGTAAAGAAAAGCCATACTTTTTTTTCTGTACTCTTCTAACTTTGCTTTCAACTCCGACACTCAGTTCCCTTCCATACAAACGACTTATTACCAGTTTCCTGAGTATGCTTTCGTGGACAGTCTACACATGTAACTGTATCACAAACACATTCATATCCAATCATTACCTGCCCCACTCCCCTTTTTTTGAGACAGGGTCTCTGTTGCCCAGGCTGGAATGCAGTGGCATGTTCACAGCTCACTGCACGTCCCAAGTAGCTGGGACTACAGGCACGCGCCACCATGCCCGGCTACTTTTTGTATTTTTTGTAGAGACTGGGTGTCACCATGTTGCCCAGGCTGGTCTTCAACTCTTGGGCTCAAGTGATCTACCCGCTTTGGCCTCCCAAAGTGTTGGGATTATAGGCGTGCACCACTGTGCCTGGCCCCCACTTTTTTCCCTTTCCTTTTTGTAGAAATGTTGTCTCACCATGTTGCCCAGGCTGGACTCCACCTCCTGGGCTCAAGTGATCCTCCCACCTCAGCCCTCTTCTTTTTCTCCTTTTAATACAAATGATAGCACTTATCTTGCTGTTTTCCCACTTAACACATCAGTATATACAGATACGTCGCCCGGTGAGACCATTTTGAGGATTCAGTCTGCCTAGTATTGAAGTCCTTCAAAAATAGAACCCATGTCTATGATTTTCTTTAGCAGGATAAGAAGTTTAGGCTGAGAGACAATTTCCACCCCCCTATTTGGAAATACAGTTGTGGTAGATGATCAGCAGTCACTACTGTGCAAAGGAGACTACGAGCGTAATAGGGTGCATATGTTTGTGTGCATATGTATGTGACTATTAAGCACACATTCTCCATTTTGAATCCTCTCTTATATACCTTTCACTCTCCTCTAGTGGCTCTCTTCTTGTAGTATTTTAAAACGAAGTCATAGCTTTTCATCTTATAAAGTAAATAAACAAAAGCAACAAGAAATTCTTCTTTGCCACTTCTTCCTCTGGATTTACCTACCCTGGGGGTCCTCCCTTTTTATAAATAAACATCTTTAAATACATCATCTTCATTTCCTTACCTCTCGTTCATTTGTTCTGCTGAAATCTAACTTCCACCCTACCAACCAACAAAATGGCTCTCATCAATGTTGCTAAATTAAAGGCCTGTTTCTAAGTCCTTATGTTGCTTGACACCTTCCTGTAACATACGACATTTTGATCACAGCCTTTTCTTTAAAATACTTTCTTCTCCCCAGTTTCCTTAATGTCAAGACTCTTCTGGCTTTCTTCCTAGTACTATGGTGGTTGCTCTACAGATAAGAGACTTCAAATATCCTAAGCCTTCTCTTATTCTCAACAGGGTTGGGGGGCCCATGGCATTTAAGTTTAAAATCTACAGGATTTATTTAACGCTGATTCCTAAATATCTTTTCTGCAACCCAGAGTTCTCTCCCAGGCTTCAGATCTATTATCCAACAGCTACACTTGACATCCACAGATACTGCTAACTTACAATATCCAAACTCATGATCTCCCCCCTCACAAATATACTTTCTCTATTGTTTCTATCTCAGCAAATAGTTCCCTCATTCACCCAGTTGCCCAAGACAGAATCTTAGGCACTATTCTTAACTACTGCATTGCTACCTTCACCTAATCCATCTCTACATCATAAATATCACAAATCTTCTGAATATCTCTCAACTCTACCCTCTTTTTCTTCATTTCAAAAGCCAATAGCCAGTATCATCTCTCACCTGAACTACTGAAAAAAGCCTTCTACCTAGTTTCCCTAACTGTAGTCTCAATCTCCTTTAATCCATTCTCTGCAGTGCAAGCAGTATAAAATCTTAACTAAATCTGAACACATCACTCCAGGGCTTAAAACCCCTTTAATGGCTTCGCAATGACTTCTTTTCATGGCTTAAAAGACCCTCCATGATCTGTCCCTGCCTAACTTCCAACTCCTCTGTCTCTTACATCCTACACTGAATCTCTCTCAATTTCTTGAACCTCCATAATCTTGCTTTGTGCCTTGGACACACTGTTCTTCATCTTATTTCATCTGGCTCAATCTTATTCATCCCTCAGGTATTGAACAACACTTCTTTCTGGAAGCCTTACTAGGCACCCAGAATAGCTATGTGATTTTCTATATCCTATACTTTCCCCAACGCAGTACTCTTCATGCTTTATTGTATTGTTTGCCTTGTTTACCACTAAATCTCTAGCATCTAGACTGGTACATGGCACATAAATGAATTCAATCAATTTCTGCAAACATATGCATATTATAATCTCTGCCCAAATTATTTGCCTAGCTCAGCCCTGGCCCCAGTATCCATGTTTAAAAAAAAAAAATAAAGAGAATATGGGAATTGCTTGGTGCCTAGTACCTGGTGCCTCATGTAATGCTGTTGGAATGCATTGCCATTTTTGAAGACCTTCAGGCAATAAGGGCAGAGCAGATGCCGGGTATCCTCATGGATCATCCGAAAATGGACATCTACCTCAGAGTAGAGTGAGGAGCGATATTGACACACCTGAGTCACATAAGAGGGAAAATAAGGCTAAGAATGAAGTGAACAACTGAGAGGCCTTAAAAAAAAAAAAAAGGTAGCAATAAAAACTTTTAAATAAAAAAAAAAAGTTTTCCCAAATGCATAGAAATCGAATTATTTTTCTGACTTTGTAATGCTGGGCTATGTCTGTGATAGATTTAGCTATTACTTTAAAAACAGGAAGGGACAGGAAAGTCTAAGAACAATCCATGTTCTGTAACTAAGAAAAATAAAGCCTTTTCTGTTAATTTCCAAAGGGCACGTTCAGGGGACAGACAATCCCTTAGAATATGCACATGTTCCCTGGCTAGTCTACTTGTGAACATGTTCTTTTATGTTTTCCTCCTGCATGGAAACCCTGAAGACAAACTGTGTTTACTATTTCTTCTGTACCTACTCAGAGTTCCTAAACTGAGTGTATGCAGTAGGTATTCAGCAATATTCATTAGCAGATTCTTTGTGTTCTGCCTGAGAGCAAAACTGCTAAAACTCCCTGGAGAAAAAGGCAATACCTGGCAAACATAAGGCATCTCTCCAGGCTTATGAGTATCCTTCATATGCTGGAGAAATAGTGGCTCACTTTCAAACGCCCACTCACAGATCTTGCACTTGGCTGTAAGAAGAAAAGTAATCAATAAATCCACTTGAAAATAAGACAAAAGTCCTGCTGACTCACAATCTTTATTTTCTGACTCCTTTATTTTCATTTTCAACAATCAGTAAATCACAGGTCCCTTCTGTTCTTTCTTTAAATGGCTCCACCTTAACATTTGTGTTGCTGATAATCTTATGTATGTAGCTCAGACTTCTTACCAAAGCTTCGTTCTAGATCTTATCTAGAAGACATTTTAAATTGGTTATTCTATCATCAACTCTAACCTAATTCAGCATCCTTCTGGCTTACCAGTGTTTCCCTTTTTCTTTTCCCCATTTCTTCCTGAGCTCAAAATTTAGGCACTATCTCGGACTTCAAACCCTGTATTCTGTCACCATTATTTCAAACTGCATGTAGGAGCTGTCACTTCTCCATTCTTATAGGCAAAAACTTGGTAGTGGCTCATATGATTTCCCACTGCTAATCCGCTGGCCTCCAATACTTCCTACTCTCTTTGAAATTGTCCATTTTGTCAAGCTTATGAGAAAAAATTTTGACAAAATTTTATGACACAAATTAACAATTTTGTCAACTTATCAGAGTAATTTCATGTTGGCCAGGCTGGTCTCGAACTCCTGATCTCAGGTGATCAACCTGTCTCAGCCTCCCAAAGTCCTGGGATTACAAGTGTGAGCCACTGTGCTTGGCACTCCCCATTTTTTTTTTTTTTTTTTAAGAGACAGAACCTCACTCTGTTGCCCAGGCTGGAGGATGATCACAGCTCACCGCAGCCTCCTGAGTAGCTAGGACTATCCTTTGAGCTCAAGTGAGCCTCCTGTATCAGCCTCCCAAGTAGCTAGGACTACACTGGTGCACCACCATGCCCGACTAATTAAAACATTTTTTTTTTTTTTAGGTACAGGGTCTTGCCATGTTGCCCAGGCTGGTCTGAAACTCCTGGCCTCAAGCAATCCTTCTGTCAATCCACTTCAGCTTCCCAAAGTGCTAGAATTACAGGTGTGAGCCAGTATACCAGTCAATTTTGGTAAGATTTTTAACTGCTACATATTTTGAATTATACAGTATAGCAAAAAGATATTATTTACATTTTTCTCACTTTAATTGGAATTAGTTTCAAATTTTTGCAAATAAGAAAACTGGAAGCTTAAAGCCTTGGGCATTTACTGGACAATGTCTAACCTCCCCCTGCCAGCTCCCTACACCCCAGCCAAAGAAATATGAAAAGAGTTGAAATCTTTTTTTTTTTTTTTTTTAACTACCTAGCACCCTGGATTTTTGTTTTTGTTTTGAGACAGAGTCTCGTTCTGTCTCCCAGGCTAGACTGTAGTGGCTCAATCATGGCTCACTGCAACCCTGACCTCCCAAGCTCAAGCAATCCTCCCATCTCAGCCTCCCAAAGTGCCAGAATTACAGGTATGAGCCACTGTGCCTAGCCAGGTACTTTTTAAAAGTAAAACAAACAAACAAAAGCCAGGGGTTCTTAATCTGGGGTCTATGGAACAGGCCTCTAGGAACCCAGGTATTCTCTGAAATTATTTGCAAAAGACTAAAATGTAGATTTTTTTTAGGAAGAGGATTCACACATTTCATATTTTTTCTCAAAGGGGTCTGCAACTCCACTTAGAAACACTGTATAGAGGTACATTAGGTGCTATGAGGACATGGATAAATAAGAAATTCTGCATAAAGGAATGAGAAAAAGCTATAATAACATAAAAAGCTGAATTGTCAAAGAAGAATGGGGCTCAGCCACCCAGAGAGAGGACCAAGAGAAAAGCAGAAGGAAAGGCAAGTAGGTATGAAAGTTAACCACATGTTTGGGAAACAGTTAACTAGCAACATGACAATATTATCTCTTTTCCACCCACCCCCTGATTTGTTTACCTCTTTCAGTTTTTTTTTCCTCTTCCAGAACACCTTTAAGCAATCTTTTGTCCAGGCCTTTCTTACTCTGTTTTCCCTGGGCAATCTCATTCAATCTTTCTCCTATAACCTATTTATCAGCTCTATTTTCACAGCTGTCACGCAGCATCAATAATAAAAACACTTATTAAGCAATTTCTAATGTACAAGCATCATGTTAAGATTTACATGTGTTGGCTGGGCACAGTGGCTCACGCCTGTAATCCCAACACTTTGGGGGACCGAGACAGGCAGATCACCTGAAGTTGGGAGTTCAAGACCAGCCTGACCAACATGGAGAAACTCCGTCTCTACTAAAAATACAAAATTAGCCGGGAATGGTAATGCATGCCTATAGTCCCAGCTACTTGGGAGGCTGAGGCAAGAGAATCGCTTGAACCCCGGGAGGCAGAGGCTGCAGTGAGCCAAGATGGCACCACTGCACTCCAGCCTGGGCAACAAGAGCAAAACTCCCTCAAAAAAAAGAAAAAAAAAAGATTTACATGTGTTATCTCAAGAAAACTAATGAGGTAGGAACTCAAATATAAATGGATTTAGGAGATCTCTGGTAACCTTTGACACATCAGTTCTACAGGAGAAGGCGCTAATACAGAAAAAGATTCAAGAGGGAGAATGAATTGATTCTCCATAGTGGCTATCCTAACACTGTCCCTCTGAGCACCATCACCCTCATTCCCTCCTTTACACTTAACACAGTCTCCTACTTTGAGGATTTAGGCATGAATAACTATAACTTTTGCTGCTTGTTTTGCAAACTATGGAAGATAGATCTCTTATATCTTCCTAAGGCTTATCCAACCTCATCATGCCATGTATTCCAAGATTTTGTCAATTTGTTTTCCCTGTCTTGAATCTTCCCCACCCCCGACAGTTTCTGACTCCCAAACATGGTTAAGCTCCCTAAAGCATCCTTCCCTCAATCCTATTTCTTCCTCAGTCTATTATTTCTCCTTTCCGCTAATGCAAGATTTTTTGAAAGATTAGAATAACCTACATCTGTTACCTTTAATGAGATGCTCAGGAGGTGGAGGTAACGATGCCAGGAGGAAAAATGTTAGAACATTTGAAGAAATGGGCGTGGTGGCTCATACCTGTAATCCCAGCACTTTGGGAGGCCGAGGTGGGTGGATCATGAGGTCGGGAGATCAAGACCATTCTATCCTGGCTAACATGGTGAAACCCCATCTCTACTAAAAATGCAAAAAAATTAGCCGGGAGTGGTGGCGGGCGCCTGTAGTCCCAGCTACTCGGGAGGCTGAAGGCAGGAGAATAGTGTGAACCCAGGAGGCGGAGTTTGCAGTGAGCTGAGATCACGCCACTGAACTCCAGCCTGGGCGAAAGATCGAGACTCTGTCTCAAAAAAAAAAAAAAAAAATAAAAAGAAAAAAAAAAGGAATATTTGAAGAAATGTACCTTAAGATAGCCACTATGGAAAACAGGAATAAAAACTAATAGTCTTAACCATTTTTTAGTCCCAAATCTGAGAGTAACAAAAGGTATGCAGCCTCTCTCCTGAAAAATGCACACACACAGGAAAGGTTTCCACGTAATTTCAAGGGGTTCACAGGACACCTCACCACCAAGCAGGTTAATATTTCTGTATTAGACATAAATATTAAAAGACTATTAATCAGGGCCAGGTGCAATGGCTCACACCTGTAATCTGAGCGCTTTGGGAGGCAGAGGCGGGTGGATCATCTGAAGTCAGGAGTTCAAGACAAGCCTGGACAACATGGTGAAACCCTATTTCTACTAAAAATACAAAAATTAGCTGGGTGTGGTGGTACATGCCTGTAATCCCAGCTACTCAGGAGGCTGAGGCAACAGAATTGCTTGAACCTGGGAGGTGGAGGTTGCAGTGAGCTGAGATCACGCCACTGCACTCCAGCCTGGGTGACAAGAGCGAAATTCCATCGCAAAAAAAAAAGAAAAGAAAAAAAGACTATGAATCAGACAGAGTGTGGGAGGCTCACACCTGTAATCCCAGCACTCTGGGAGGCCAAAGTGGGTGGATCACTTGAGGCTAGGAGTTCAAGACCAGCCTGGCCAACGTGGTGAAACTCAAGTCTCTACTAAAAATACAAAAATTATCTGGGTGGGATGGCGTACGCCTGTAGTCCCAGCTACTTGGAAGGATGAGGCAGGAGAACTGCCCGAACCCGGGAGGTAGAAGTTGCAGTGAGCTGTGATTGTGTCACTGCATTCCAGCCTGGGTGACAGAGTGAGACTCAGTCTCAAAAAAAAAAAGACTATGAATCAGCATTAGACAAACTTATGAAAAGAACCCTAGGGCCATACAAGCTCCTTCAAGTCATTGCACTGCTCTGAAACAAGTGTGAATAAAAATGTAACGCTATTTTTTTTTTTTTTTTGAGATAGGGTCTCACTCTATCAACCACACTAGAGACCAGTGGTGTGATCATATCTCACTGCAGGCTTGACTTGCTGGGCTCAAATCCCACCTCAGCCTCCTGAGCAGCTGGGGCTACAGGCACATGCCACCACACCTGGCTAATTAAAAACAAACAAACAAACAAACAGAGATAGAGATAGGGTCTCACTATGTTCCCCAGGCTGTTCTCAAACTCCTGGTCTCAAGCAATCCTCATGCCTTGGCCTCCCAAAGTGCTAGGATTAGTGGCATGAGTCACCATGCCTTGGCCTGTAATGTTGTTAAGATGATACTGTTACCACAATTAAATATAATGATCCACTGATATTCTGGGGACAACTCAGAAAATTTTAAAATAAACTAGGTATTGAATGATACTAAGGATTTCTAATTAATTGTTAGTTCCCCCCCCCCCCCGAGATGGAGTCTTGCTCTCTCACCAGGGTGGAGTACAATGGTGGGATCTCAGCTCACTGCAACCTCCGTCTCCTAGGTTCAAGTAATTCTCCTGCCTAAGCCTCCCAAGTAGCTGGGATTATAGGCGTGTACCACCACACCCGGCTAACTTTTTGTATTTTAGTAGAGACGGGGTTTCACCATGTTGTCTGGGATGGTCTCAAACTCCTGACCTCGTGATCCACCCACCTCGGCCTCCCAAAGTGCTGGGATTTACAGGCGTGTGGCACTGCGCCCGTCCCTCTTTTTTTTTTTTTTTTTTGAGACACTGTTTCATTCTTGCTGCCCAAGCTGGACTGCAATGGTGCTATCTCAGCTCACTGCAACCTCCGCCTCCCAGGTTCAAGTGATTCTCCTGCCTCAGCCTCCCAAGTAGCTGGGATTACAAGTCCGCACAACCATGACCGACTAATTTTTTGTATTTTTAGTAGAGACAGGGTTTCACCACATTGGCCAGGCTGGTCTTGAACTCCTGACCTTAGGTGATCCGCCCACCTCAGTCTCCCAATGTGCTGGGATTACAGGCGTGAGCCACTGCGCCCGGCCTATTAGATCTTAACAAAGGTACTATGGCCATAAAAAAAAAAAAAAAAAAAAAAAAAAAAAGCCTTATTTTTTAGAGCTATACATTAAAATATTTAGGGGAAAAATATCATGATGTCTACAATTAATAAACAATTCAGAAAATAAAAGGAAAAAAATCCCCCAAAATATTAGCATGTAAAAATAAGCTCCTTTTTGAAAAGGTATCTGCACTCCCATGTTTATTGCTGCACAGTACACAATAGGCAAAACATGGAATCAATGTAAGTGACCATCAACAGATTAATGAATAAAGAAGATGTGGTGGCTCGGCACAGTGGCTCATGAGGTCAGGAGTTTGAGACCAGCCTGACCAACATGGTGAAACCCCGTCTCTACTAAAAAATACAAAAAAATTAACCGGGCGTGGTGGCGCGTGCCTGTAATCCCAGCTACTCGGGAGGCTGAGGCAGAAGAATCTCTTTAACCCGGGAGGCGGAGGTTGTGGTGAGCTGAGATTGCGCCACCAACCTTCAGCCTGGGCAACACAGCAAGACTCCTTCTCAAAAAAAAAAAAAAAAAAGGGTGTGGTATATATACTCAGTGGAATATTATAGATATAAGAAAGAAATTCTGTCATGCAGGAACATGGTTAGAACTGGAGATCATTAACGTTAAGTGAAGTAAGCCAAGCATAAAAAGACAAATATCACATGTTCCCACTCATATGTGGGAGATAAAAGAAAGTAGATCTCATGAAGAGAGAGTAGAATGGTGGTTACCAGAGGCTGGGAAGAGCAGGGGAGCAGGGAGTTGAAGAGAAGCTGACCAATGGGTACAAATACATGGTCTGAAAAAAGACTTAGGGCTAGACAGATCAGTAGGGTGACTATAGTTTACGATAACCTGTTGTACATTTCAAAATAGCTAGAAGAGAATAATTTGAATGTTTCCAGCATAAAGAAACACATATTTAGAATGATAAATATTCCAAGTACATAGATTTAATTTTTACAGATTATATGAATGTATTAGATTATCACATGCATCCCTAAACCATGTACACCTAATTATGCATCAAATTTTTTTTTTTTAAAGCTACTTTTGGGCTGGGCACGGTGGCTCATGCCTGTAATCCCAGCACTTTGGGAGGCTGAGGCGGGTGGATCACGAGGTCAGGAGTTTGAGACCAGCCTGGCCAACATGGTAAAACCCCGTCTCTACTAAAAATACAAAATCCCAGCACTTTGGGAGGCTGACGCAGGTATATTATTTAAGTCTAGGAGTTTGAGACCAGCCTGAACAACATGGCAAAACCCCATTTCTACTAAAAATAAACAAAAAAAAATTAACTGGACATGGTGTCACATGCATGTAATCCCAGAAACTTGGGAGAGTGAGGCACAATAATTGCTTGAATCTGGAAGGTGCAGGTTACAGTGAGCCAAGATCGCACCACTGCACTCCAGCCTAGGTGACAGAGCAACTGTCTCAAAAAACAAAAGACAAACAAAAAAACAAAAAGGCTGGGCTCGGTGGCTCACGCCAGTAATGACAGCTTTGAGAGGCCGAGCTTGAGCTCAATAAATTGAGACCAGCCTGGGCAGCATGGCAAAACTCCATCTCTACAACCCCCCTCACCGCCCCCCAAAAAAAACCCCAAAATTAGCTGGGCATGGTGGCATGTGCCTGTAGTACCAGCTATTGAGGAGGCTGAGTTGGGAGGATCATCTTAGCCTGGGAAGTGGAGGTTGCAGTGAGCCAAGACTGTGCCACTGCACTCCAGCTTGGCTAACAGAGTGAGACCCTGTCTCAAAAAACAAACAAACAAAAAAACTACTTTCATGCCAGATCTGTCAAGGGTGCAAAAAAGGAAGTGACAAAAGACTGCAATAATAAAATTGAAATCACTAAGGAAAGGTGATTTTGCTAAATATAAAATTTTGTCATAAGAGACTCAAAAATTTAGTCACGGAAACCAACAGAAAAAAGATCAATGAGGGTCTACATTGTTTCTTTTCCAGAAGGAAAAGCTTATCTTCCCTCTGTGGAATTTTATTATTTGTGGAATTTCGGAGTAACAAAACCCACCCACCATAATATGCGTAAAAATGAGTTAGGTACCCAGCCTGGGTAACACAGCAAGACCCTGTCTCTACCTCCAAGAAAAGGAATAAATTAGCTGGGTGTGGGGGCGCACACCTACAGTCCCAGCTACTAAGGAGGCTGAGGTGGGAGGATTGCTTGAGTCCAGGGGTTTGAGGCTGCAGTGAGCTATGATTGCATCACTGCACCCCAGCCTGGGTGGCAGAGCAAGACCCTATTGTCTCAAAAAACTGGTGTTTTCGCTGAGAGGTATGGATGAGTTACTCTGGCTTCACACAACTGACAGTGAAGAATCTTGAGTCCTATTCTAGACCAAGCTGGCTACCCTGGCACTACACTGCAGTATCACCACTGATTCTTTTTTTTTTTGAGACAGTCTTGCTCTGTTATCCAAGGTGGAGTGCAGTGGCATGATCATGGCTCACTCTAGCCTTGACCTACTGGGTTCAAGCAATCCTCCCACCTCTACCTCCTGAGTAGCTAGGACCACAGGCATGCGCCACCACACCCAGCTAAGTTTTGTATTTTTTTTTTTTTTTGTAGAACCGGGGTTTCTCCATGCTGCCCAGGCTAGTTTTGAACTCCTAAGCTCAATCTGCCTGCCTCGGCCTCTCAAAGCGCTGAGATTACAGGCCTGAACCACTGCACCTGGCCCGGTTGATTCTAATATACATTCTACTCCCAAATGATTAGTCCAAAGTTCCACTGTCTAATATGGTGGCACCAGCAACATGTATCTAGTGAACACTTAACGTGGTAAGCTCGAATCCAATTTAGATTTGTATTTGAAAAAAGAATGACAAATATCTCATTAATTTTAAATTTTGAGTTCATGTTGAAATATTTTTAATATACTGAATAAAATATGCTGTTAAAATTAATTTTGCCTATTTTTTTAAACTTTACAGTAGACCCCCTTTGCCAATGGGAAATATATGTTCCAAGACCTCCAGTGCATACACGAAACCTCAGATAGTAGTGAACCCTATACATACCACGTTTTTTCATATATACATATATATATACACACCTATGATAAAGTTTAATTTATAAATTAGGCAAAGAGATTAACAATAAAAAATATATATAAAAGGACAATTATAACAATACACTGTAATAAAAGTTATGTGAACGTAGTCTCTCAATAATCTTACTGTACTGCACTCACCTAGTTTTGGACTGTGATTGACTGAGACTAACTAAAATTGAGGATAAGGGAGCACTACTGTATTTAAAGTGAAAAAAATTAAAATCACCCATGAAGCTTGCATATTTCTACTGCCTAGTGTTAGTGTAAGCCATTAATGTCAATTCCATTTCCCTTGCCAATAAATAGTCAAAGAGATATAGAAGGAAAGCAATTCTCATTCATAAGAAAACAGATTCAAGAAAGAAAGATGCGAAGATAAGGTCTCTCCTTTGTCTAACAATTTTTTGTCTGGACGCAGTGCCTGACACTTACAGTCACCCTGCTATGAGCCAGAGACAAGAGAATTATTGAAACACAGCAGAGCAGTCAAGTTCTAGGCTGAAGCATCTGTATCTCTCAGTTAAATGATACAAAATATATTCTAATTATTTTCTTTTGTTTTGAGATAGAGACTCGCTCTTTCATCCAGGATGGAGTGCAGTGGTGTAATCTCAGCTCACTGCAACCTCCATCTCCTGGGATCAAGTGATTCTCGTGCCTCAGCCTCCCGAGTAGTTGGGATTATCGGTGTGTACCACCACACCCAGCGAATTTTTGTATTTTTAGTAGAGATGGGCTTTTGCCATGTTGGCCATGCTGGTCTCCCCTGGCCTCAACTGATCCACCCACCTAATCCTCCCAAAGTGCTGGGATTACAGGTGTGGGCCACCACACCCAGTCTTTGTTGTTTAATTCATTTTTAGTTAAGGATTTTCATTTGCAGCAAATGCTTCCAGATAATATGCATATGTCTTTTATGCTTTTGATCATGCTGTTTTCAATCACCTAAAAGCTTTTCTTACTACTTTCCATCCGTCTAAACCTTTCTTAAATTTAAGCACAACTTTCTTGGAACCTAACCACAGGATTTTTTCCCTTCTCTGAACTATTTTGCCTATCAATGATATCTTAAAAATGTCTATGTTTATAATATACTAACTTGTTCTCACATTTTCCTATATTTACATAATTTTTGTCTTTACAAAAAAACTGGAAATCCCATAAAGGACATCAGAAGTATTCTCAACACTGGGCTTAAATCCTCACAATGTCTCCTTAGTAGAGGTGTATTTAGAGGTGCGTGCTCATAAGCAAGTGACTTAATTTCTTTGAGCTTATGTTCAGCCTACATCTATCTATAAAATGTACAGTGTAGAAAACATTCCAGCTCAACTTATATTTCATTGAAAGCACTGTCTTTTTTTCTTTTTTTTTTGAAAGTACTGTCTTAATGATAAAGTACTTAATAATATTAATCTTTTTTTTTTTTTTTTTTTGGGAGATGGAGTTTTGCTCGTTGCCCAGACTGGAGTGCAATGGCATGATCTCAGCTCTCTGCAACCTCTGCCTCCCGGGTTCAAGCGATTCTCCTGCCTCTGCCTCCCGAGGAGCTGGGGTTACAGAAGCACCCACCACCATGCCCAGCTAATTTTTATATTTTTAGTAGAGATGGGGTTTCGCCATGTTGGCTGGGCTGAATTCCTGACCTCAGGTGATCCGCCCACCTCAGCCTACCGAAGTGTTGGGATTACAGGTGTTAGCCACCGTGCCTGGACATATTTTCTTTTCTTTTCTTTTTTTTTTTTTTTTGAGATGGAGTCTTGCTCAGTCGCCCAGGCTAGAAAGCAGTGGCGCAATCTCAGCTCACTGCAAGCTCCGCCTCCCGGGTTCATGCCATTCTCCTGCCTCAGCCTCCCAAGTAGCTGGGACTACAAGTGCCTGCCGCCATGCCCGGCTAATTTTTTACATTTTTAGTAGAGACGGGGTTTCACCGTGTTAGTCAGGATGGTCTCGATCTCCTGTCCTCGTTATCCGCCTGCCTCAGCCTCCCAAAGTGTTGGGATTACAGGCGTGAGCCACTGCGCCCGGCCCATATTATCTTTTATCCTACTTAATTTCTTTGAGCTTATGTCCAGCCTACATCTATAAAATGTACAGTGTAAAAACACTCCAGCTCATCTTATATTTCATTGAAAGCAATGTCTTCATGATAAAGTACTTCATAATATTATCTTCTATCCTACATAAAACCTATCAGGGTATTAACTAAAGTGGATGAGCAAATAGATGACTGTTCCTTCTATAAAGAGACCTAAGAAATAAATTCATTACGTTTGTTTTTCTACAGTGGTTCTGAATCAAGGCCCCTAATAATTCAGGATCTAAGACTGAACTCAATCCATGCTCGAACAAAATAAAAGTCAGGCTTGTAAAAAAAAAAACAAGGTGAATGAAGTAAAGAACTGGCTACAAATATGAAAAGTACTTCCTCTACACTGTTACCCACATGTAAATAAATATAATGGGCTCCCCCCAGCGCCATTCAATGAGTGAACGGCAAGGTATATTCCCCTAGAGTTTAAGAGTTTCCAAACTTACTAGTAGATTCATAGGGACTATGAACATTTTCCAAGTGGCACTGAAGCTGGAAGGGAGTGGAAAACTGGCGGTAACAGTGCTGACAGATAGTATGACCATCTACCTCACCGTTCTGCTGATCAAGTTCTACATGGTGTTTCATATGGTTCATGAATCTGTAATAAAGTACAAAGAGAAAGTACAGAAAACATAAAAAATCAGTAGCCTTTTAGAAATATAATGGTAAAATCACAGAACAAATATTATCTACTCCCCTCCATTCCCCAAACTTCCTGTTTGGGATATCCTTTTCTGAGCCCAGAAAAATAGTGAGTTCTTGAAACTAAGAGAGTTCTGTGAAAGGAGATGTACTGGTTTCCTTTACTCGATCCAGTGACCTTTTGTTTAATACCACAATATCTCCTTCTATAGTCCTAGTTACTGATTTAAAGATAACCCCAGCAAGATTGTATAGTAGTTAGGTCCATTCTCCAAAGAGAAAGACTTAAAATATATAAGAAAATGTAAGTCTTCTCTTGTCCAAAGTAACCTCCAAGGCTCTTCAACACTTACCGAATATTGTTTTTTAGTCTTTTGGTACAATGTGGGCATCGGAAAGATGTGGCGACCTTAGGGAAATTTGTGAGCTGGGCTACTTTGCCACCATCCCGTCCATAGTAGAAGTCATCTACAAGCATAATGAGTTTGGTCTGGACGGCATCACCCACGTTCTCATTTGGCTCTGGTACTTTGGTAGGTGGTGACAGAGCAGGAATAGGTGTAGAAGAGGGTGTGGAAGCAACAGGAGCTGTTTTCTCAGGGGATGGGGGCTTTGCTGCTGATGGGACACTGGGTTCTGAATCCAGGGACTTTCCTTTCTTCTGGTATTCAACCATTTCTGGGCAACAGTACTATAAAGAAAGACATCTGATCATTCTGGTTATCCTGGGGGCTAGAATGCGCTAACTCCTTAACTTCACTACCATTCCTTGTTAACGGTTTGGTTTCAGGTATTCTCATTCAGCTTTCACCCTTCAGTCTTTTAGTGTTTCCAAGTTTCACTCCTTTTCTAGAGTATATCCACAGCCGTATGCCACCCAAACACCATACTTTGTACTTCTCCCTCCTGCCTGTCTTAGGTCCCTTAATCATTAGTATAACTCGGCTCTGAGCTCCCTGGCAAAAAACATTTTCCAACCTTTTTGTCTGGACTAATACCAAAAAATGAAAAGCTAAAAAATAGAAATAAGAGCTCCTGATTCATCCAATGATACAATTAACAGAAAATGAACTGAGGCCAATATGGTTTGAGTCCTTATTACCTATAAACCTGTTCTTCTGTGTGGTTTCAAAATCTACCATGCTAAGAAAGTAAGATCACATATGTTCTGATCTATTTGAGGGTCTTTAAATGTATCCCATCACATTCCAAAGTACATAGCTCTTTTAAAAACAGACCAGGAGAAACAGTAACCCTCTAAAAAGCTTCAGTCATTTTAGAGCCCCTACTTCACAAGCTTCCAATATTAATGAAGGTAAATGGCAGAAGCCACTTAAGCTGGATCACAGGTGATATCACTTACACACATGTGACCTCTCAAAGCTTCAGTAACACGAAATTGAGCATTACACCGTGGACATATTTTCCGTCCACCATCCTGGAGGTCAAATACTGGGATGGAAGAGGTCACTGAAAGAAGTGAGAAGAATTGATAAGATTAATACAATGACACCGGAAAAAGATTACTAACCTTTTGGGAAAAGGTCAAACACTCCCTGAGAAATATATAAAACGATAAGCAAGCATGAGAGATCACTATGGTTTTTTGTTTGTTTTTGTTTTTTTTTGAGACAGGGTCTCTCAGTCTGCTGCCCAGGCTGGAGTGCAGTGGCACGACCACAGCTCACTGCAGCCTTGACCTCCCTGGGCTCAAGATCACTATGTTTGAGGCACGTTCCTTTTACTGTTCTAACTCTAGGCCAGGGGTCAGCAAACCACAGCTCGCAGATCAAATCCAGCCCAGCTGCCAGTTTCTGTTTGGCCCATAACCTAAGAATAATTTGTATGTGATTTTTTTGTTAAGGTTTTTGTTTTTGTTTTTTCAATCTTGCAGAACTGAAGTTATATCCAATAAAAAACTCTTCCCTCGCCTCCAACCCGGCAACCACCATTCAACTTTGTCTCTATGAATCTGACTACTCTAGGTACCTCAAGTAAGTGGAATCATATAGTAATTGTCCTTTTGTGACTAGCCTATTTCACTTTAGTATAATGTCCTCAAGGTTCAACCATGTTGTAGCAGAATTTCCTTTCTTTTTTTTTTTTTTTGAGAGGGAGTCTCGCTTTGTCGCCCAGGCTGGAGTGCAGTGGCACGATCTCGGTTCACTGCAACCTGCAACTCTCGGGTTCAAGTGATTCTCCTGCCTCAACTTCCCGAGTAGCTGGGATTACAGGCACGTGCCACCACGCTCGGCTAATTTTTGTGTTTTTTTTTTTTTTTTTTTTTTTTTTGGGAGGGAGTCTCACTCTGTCGCCCAGGCTGGAGTGCAGTGGCGCGATCTTGGCTCATTGCAAGCTCCGCCTCCCGGGTTTACGCCATTCTCCTGCCTCAGCCTCCCGAGTAGCTGGGACTACAGGGGCCCGCCCCCTCACCCGGCTAGTTTTTTTTTCGTATTTTTTAGTAGAGTCAGGGTTTCATCGTGTTAGCCAGGATGGTCTCGATCTCCTGACCTCATGATCCGCCCGTCTCGGCCTCCCAAAGTGCTGGGATTACAGGCTTGAGCCACCCCGCCTGGCCTCAGAATTTCCTTTCTTAAGCCTGAACAATATACCATTGTATGTGAATACCACATTTTATTCATGCCTTTATCAGTTGATGGACCTCTGTGTTGCTTTCACCTTTCAGCTATTGTGAATAATGTTGCAATGAGCATAGGCGTACAAATACCTGTTCTAAACCCTGCTTTCAATTCTTTTGGGTATAGAACCAGAAGTGGAATTCCTGGAGCATACAATTCTATCATTTTTAACTTCTTGAGGAATCATCACACTGTTTCCAAAGTGGCTGTATCATTTTACATTTCCACCAACAGTGCGTAAGGGTTCTGCTTTCTCCACATCCTCAACAATATTTGTTATTTTCCGGTTCTTTGCTAATAGCCATCCTAATGGGGGTGAGACGGTACCTCATTGTGGTTTTGATTTGCATTTCCGTAATGATTAATAACGCCGAGCACCTTTTCATGAGCTTATTAGCTCTAACTTTCTTTGGAGAAAGCTCTGTTCAGTCCTTTGCCTACCTTTTTTTTTTTTTTTTTTTTTTTTTTGAGATGGGGTCTTGCTCTGTCGCCCAGGCTGCAGTGCAGTGGCACGATCTCGCTCACCACAACCTCTGCCTTCCAGGTTCAAGCAATTCTCCCATTTCAGCCTCCTGAGTAGCTGGGAATACAGGCACCAACACTGTGCCTGGCTAATTGTTGTATTTTTAGTAGAGACAGGGTTTCACCATATTGGTCAGGCTGGTCTTGAACTCCTGACCTCGTGATCCACTTGCCTTGGCCTCTCAAAGTGCTGGGATTACAGGCATAAACCACTGCGCCCAGCCAATCCTTTGCCTATTTTGTTTGTTTGTTTGTTTTTTTGAGACGGAGTCTCGCTCTCACCCAGGCTGGAGTGCAGTGGCGCCATCTCGGCTCACTGCAAGCTCCACCTCCTGGGTTCATGCCATTCTCCTGCCTCAGCCTTCCGAGTAGCTGGGACCACAGGCGCCCGCCACCACGCCCGGCTATTTTTTTGTATTTTTTTTTTTTTTTTTTTTTTTGAGACAGAGTCTCGCTCTGTCACCCAGGCTGGAGTGCAGTGGCCAGATCTCAGCTCACTGCAAGCTCCGCCTCCCGGGTTCACGCCATTCTCCTGCCTCAGCCTCCCGAGTAGCTGGGACTACAGGCGCCTGCCACCTCGCCCGGCTAAGTTTTTGTATTTTTAGTAGAGGCGGGGTTTCACTGTGTTAGCCAGGATGGTCTCGATCTCCTGACCTCATGATCCGCCCGTCTCGGCCTCCCAAAGTGCTGGGATTACAGGCTTGAGCCACCGCGCCCGGCCATTTTTTTGTATTTTTAGTAGAGCTGGGGTTTCACCGGGATGGTCTCGATCTCCTGACCTCGTGATCCGCCCACCTTGGCCTCCCAAAGTGCTGGGATTACAGGCGTGAGCCACAGCGCCCGGCCTCCTTTGCCTATTTTTAAAAAAGGTTGTTTGGGAGTTTTTTTGATACTGAACTGTAGGAATTCTCTATATATTCTGGATGTTAACCCCTTATTAGATACATAATTCGCAAATATTTTCTCCCATTCTGTGGCTTCCCTTTTCACTGCGTTGATAATGTCCTTTGATGCACAAAAGTTTTAAATTTTGATATAATTTAATTTACCCATTTTTTTCTTTTCTTGCCTATGCTTTTGGTGTCATATCCAAGAAATAGTAATCATTGTCAAATCCAGTATCATGAAGCTTTTTGTCCTATGATTTTTCTAAGAGTCTTACAGTTTTAGTTCATTTAGGTCTTTGATCCATTTTGAGTTAATTTTTGTATTAAGAGTAAGGTAAGGTTCAACTTCATTTTTTGGACACGGATATCTAGTTTTCCCAACAACTTTTTTTTAAAGGTTTTTACCTTTGAGACAGGGTCTCATTCTGTTGCAGTGGCATGATCACGGCTCACTGCAGGCTCAACCTTCTGGGTTCAAGCCATCCTCTCACCTCAGACTCCTGAGTAGCGAGGACTGCAGACATACACCACCACACCTGGCTAATTTTTCTCTTTTTTTTGTAGAGAAGGGATCTCACCATGTTGCCCAGGCTGGTCTCAAACTCCTAGGCTCAAGTGATCCTCCCGCCTTGGCCTCCCATAATGCTGGGATTAGATGTGAGCCACTGCGTCTTGCGGCTTTTATTTTTAAAAGGTTGAAATAGAAGAATAAAATTTTTCGACACATGAAAATTTTATGAAACTTAAATTTCAGTCCATAAATAGTTTTTAGTGGAGCACAGCCATGCTCATTCGTTTATGTACCTGTGGCTGCTTCCACACCACAACAGCACAGCTAACAGCTGCAACAGAGGCTACATATCGTGCACAAAGCCTCCAAATTTACTACTAGACCCTTTACAGAAAACATTTGCCGACCCCTGCTCTAGACTGTCGAAAACCCTCATGCTCATTTTCTCAACCTGAAGATCTCTCTATCAAATCCCAACTTCAAAACCTTGTTTAGAAATCCATCTCTTCCATGAAGTTATCTTTCATTATCTCACCAATCTCTTGATCAATTTCATTAATCCCCAAAGCACAATTACACATAGAATTTCTTAGAGCTGATTCGTTACACTTTTTATAAGTGACTTTCTCCTTACTAAAGTTTCTGTAAGAACAAACTACAGCAGCTATATTTTATTTTATTTCTGTATTTCTGAGTATAGAGCTCTGATACAACGAACACTTTATTAATGTTTTTGAATGACTGGCTGCTCAGGGTCTTTCAGGTTATTGTACCTTTCATTGATGACTCAGGTCCGCTGGTTCTTTGAGAGCCATGAGCAGAGCTGTTGTTGGACACCACCACTGGCCCAGCACTCTGGCCCAGGGAAGGGATTGTGTTAAGGGTATTCACCAATTTGGCCACTTCATTGCTATTTTCACCTGTAACGCCAGGTCGCTTCACAGTGACAAAGCTGGCAATGCTCACTGCAGGTGGAGAGGGGAAGGAGGGAGCTACGGTGACCAAGTGATAATCATCTGTTCTCCACCCACCATCCCATCCTAGCTCTGCCATCTCCTCTTCCCAAGCCTTACCTAGCTTGGGATTCGTGGTCTGGTTTGACTGGCCAGGAGACTGAACAGCTAGTTGCCCCAGTGAGGTTGGCTGTGTGGCAGTGGGAGTGGTGGAAGTGCTGGGAGTGGACTTGGTCTGCTGGGACTGGGACTGTGGGACGGTGCTTCGAATGGTAAGAGTGGCCGGGATGACGGTGGTGAAGGTGTTGGTGGTGGGCCTCACAGGCATTGTGGAGCCTGGCCTCACAGGGGTCATCTGGGAGAACACTTGTGGAACTCCAACTGTCGGCTTAACAAACTGGGTACCTGGGGCTTTAAAAGAGAGATAAAGTACCAGATCTTGGTCAGTGAGCTCACCTATAAAACATTCTCCCTGCCTTTACTGGAAAGATTATTTCCCCAAACTGATGGATGATCATCAGAAGTTTCCAAGAGTAGTATAGATTCTAAAGACTAAGAAAGCACAAGGTGTCCATATTGACAAAATAAATTAGCCTGGGTAGCCTAAAAACATTTAGTTAAGACTCCCATCAACTCCTCCTGAAACACCTTACCACACTGCCTTTTTATTAATTCTAAGAATACAATTAGTAGCTCGACCTCGGTACTGGCAATATGGGTGTGTATAGGCCAAATGGCAAACCTGGTCCTGAAAAAAGAAATCAGTCTTTCTCAGAGTACTAAAGGAGTCTTCCGTCCTTTCCTATCAACTCAGAAGACAGACTATGTCATTCTACTAGGATGTCCCAAAGGAGAATGTCTACTGGCTCAACTGTAGACGATTCCACTGAGAAAAATAAAGAAATACCAGGGTAAGCTGGTCAAACTGAGGGCTAAAAACCCCTGTGGGCTATGAGAACAAAAAAATAAAACCTTAGGGAGAGAAGCTACAGAGGTACCCTTACAAATAGCTAAATTAAGATATTCTTTTTTGGTCTGAATTGTAGTAAACTTATACATGCTAAATAGAGCAATGGAAAATTCTAAGATTTTAAAAAATTATCCTTCTCAGAATCTTAAAAAACAAAAAAACTATCTAGCAGAATCTTAAAAAAAAACACAAAAAAACTATCTAGTCATTGACAGTATTTATCCATAAAGGGAATGGTCATTTGTTTATATCTAAAATCCATGCTATAAAATTAAAACAAAGTTTATAATCCCACCGTGCAAATGAGGAGATGTGTAAGGAATGAATTTGTGAGTTTGCATTAATAACATTTCTCCAGGATAACAAACTTAATAGCTGACTAAATACCAGTTACAGAAAAATGACTATAAACTCTGTTTTACTACTTCATGAAGGGTGGTGAAAAGCTAAACAGAAATAAATAAAACCACCACCCTGGCCAAACAGATTTTTAAAAATTGGGCTTAAATCATTAAGATTTTTATATTTTCTTTAAATATACTTACTAAATGACTTAGGATATGTAGAACAACAAAAACAAATCTTCTGGATGCCGGTTTACTCCAAATGGATAGACATTTTTCCTTACCTGGAACTAGTGTAATTGGTCTAACCGTTTGGCCTTGCTGTACGTTCAGCACAATCCCAACCTGATTCATTGCATTTTGTACAGGCCGGACATTCCTTACAGGAAATCCCTGTATTAAAAAGCAAAATGATCTTTAACATGGAGACCAACTAATACTAACAAACATTGCAGTATGACCTATATCCAAAAAAATTCCCATACTCTTACTTAATGGTTCTCTCTCTAGAATTATAGCTTTTAAACGACTGAGATGGAAAAGTTTAGGAAATTCTGGCAAACTTTTGAGTAACAAAATATCAAAACTAGAGAACAAGCTTTGGTACACATGAGCAAAAATGAAAACCTATTCCCTGACTTAAGAGAGCATCGGTTTAAAAAACCTCATCAACACATTGGCTCCCTGAAGTGCTAAATGAAGAGAAGCGGGGGTGGGGGAGCGGGGGGAAGAGCAATGTTCACTGGAGTGATTCAACATACCAACAATCCTAAGAAATTGTTCCCAAAGTCTACTTCAAAGGCCACAAACCTTTGGCAAATTCATAAGAATTTACAACTCAGGAAGCCACAGGCAGAGAAGCATTTGCCTTTAGAATCAGGCTTTCAGAATTAGGCTTTCAACTTCAATTCAACACATTATATATCAAATAAGTCATCTTCCTTGTCTCCCAAAGGTCTCCATGAACTCCACCAATTACATATATACATCTCCAAAAGTTAACTAACTCATCCCATGGGAAGAGGAGCAGTCCAAGCAAAGGGTGAAAAGCCGCAAGAGCCAAGCATTAAGGCTTCCTAATGCAAGCTTTCCCACTAATTTCTCTCTAGATTTTAATCAAATCACTTAATAAACTTCTAAGGGGTTTAAAGAAGATATTACCCAGCCATGCTATCTAAGCTGGGCTTTCCACAGTCAACATCAAATTGCAGAACAGTAAATGAGAAAGCCAGGTCAAGAGACAAGACTTAAACACTTCTAATGATGCCAAAGACCCTAAGTCAGAGCTTTCAGAGGTTCATAGTCTTTCTCTCCTCTAGCAACCTTGGAATTCAGAGTCCTACTCACCTGTGTAGTGATAAATATTGGTTGTGAGGCCACAGGGGAACTAGTCACATGATTGGCATTCTGCATGACCTGAACAGGCCTCAATACCGGTTGAGTAACCATTGTGCCCAGACCTGGGGCTGGATTCTGGGTCAGGATGAGTGGCTGTCCACCTTGCTGGACCAAAGGATTGCCAGCTAAAGGGCAAAGGAAGAAAAAAAAAAAAAAGGAACGTTAGAAACAATGTTAAACCCACTTTATTTTATTTTATCTGATTTACTTTACTTTATTTTATCTGATACAGGGTCTCACTCTGTCACCCACGCTGGAGTGCAGTGGCACAGTCATGGCTCACTGCAGCCTCAACTTCCTGGGCTCAGGCGATTCTTCCACTTCAGCCTCCCAAGTACAAATCCATATTTTATTAGAAACAGAAATGGTGTCCTATATGCCAAAATATTCAAGACTGCCACTCATCTCAGGTTTAATGTGACCAAATTCACCAAAAAATTAAGCTTCACCCAAATCTACAACTAACAGAAAAACAGATGGGTAGGGGAGGTTCACTAACACTTTACCCATATGTCTTAACAGGGGATGAAAGACACATTAGAGTTCTATGTGGCTAGTACCCTGACTCTCATGATTTAAGTGACCACATATAATCTCCTCCACCAAAGCAGCAGAATAAAATATGTTAAGTCTTTTTTCCATATTTTAACTAGGTAAAGCCTGTTTTATTAGAATATAATTTGTTAGCTAATCCCCCTTAATTTTTTAAAAAGAATATTCATCAACAAACATTAATTCAGCAAGTACACAGAATCTAAAGAATGGTTTCTCTTCCTAGTGAGTTAAATCTGAGAAATGCAAGATTCTTTAAGCAATCACTGGGAACCCAGAGACTGACAGGCTACCTACTGTAGCCTTTCTCTTTATGTCATCAGGGCTGATAAACAGAAGACCTGGACAAAAACTAACCCACACCAAGTAAAAATGACATGATTTCAGAAGATAATGATTCATTCATGAATAAATATTAATAAACTGGGCTATTTATTATTGAAATATCTTAAATTCCTTTCATTTGCGAGACAATTTTATAAATATTTTTAAGTTCCCTATTGCATGACATTTGGTGAAAAAGCCAATACTAAGTTTCCTGATTTACAAAGAATACTCAAAACCAGATAGAAAATTTCAGAGCACCAATATACCTAAGCTAAAGAGTCAAGCAGGCCAGGCATGGTGGCTCACGCCTGTAATCTCAGCACTTTGGGAGGCCAAGGCAGGCAATCACTTGAGGTCAGGAGCTCAAGACCAGCCTGGCCAACATGGCAAAACTCCGTCTCTACTAAAAATTAGCCAGGCATGGTGGCATATACCTGTAATTCCATCTACTTGGGAAGCTGAGGCAGGAGAATTGCTTGAACCAGGGAGGCGGAGGTTGCAGTGAGCCAACATAGTGCCACTGCACTCCAGCCTGGGCGACAGAGCAAGGCTTTGTTTCAAAACAACAACAACAAGAAGAAACAAAAAACCAAAGAGTCAAGCAAAATATGGCCTCAACTTCTTACCCAAAATCACCAGAATGGGATGGGCCCCTCTGAAATGTATGTTCTACCTGGCAGGTTATATTACCACAGTTAACTACAAAGCTAGACCACCAAAGGAATAGGCATGTAGGTGGCTACTAATGGGCCAACAGTGGCTTATCTCATACTCTCTCAGAAACTGAGAGCTCATCAGTAGACTAGACCCTCAGTTACTGAGCCAGAAGACTAGTGATTGTAGAGGCAGATAGATAAATAAAACAGAAAATTCCAGCAAGTTCTATCCATGTTAAACTATACTGGCAAGTTATCGATGGTGGGTTTTTTAATTTTTTAAATGTTTTATTATGGAGAAGTCAAAACATACATAAAAAGAGAACACTACAGTGAACCCCGACGTAACCACCACCCTGCTTCAATAATTATCAATGTATGGCAAGTCTTATTTCTTCTATACCTTCTACATACTTAATAGTTCCCATATCACTTTAAAACAAGTTCTAGATCATATCATCTATAAGTATTTCAAAATGTACCGCCTACATAAGAACTTCAAAAAAAGATAAAAGAATCATACCAACATAACTCCTGAACATTATAATAATTATTCAATATCAAATACCCAGTCAAAATTCAAATTTACTTGTTTGTATTTTTTAAAGAATTTGTCTGAATCCAGTTACAAAACGTTTGCAAAGTGCAACTGATGAACATAAGTCAAGTCTTTTAATCTACAGGTTCCCCAACCATCTGTTTCTATCCTTTTGAAATTTATGGTTGAAAAATACTGACTAAGCAAAAGTCTATATTTTCTAGTCATTATTTTAACTGCTAGGACAAAAGAAAATAAATTATCTCTTATTTATCCTAATTCTAAAAATTCTTAAGGTAATTACTAGCTGAACATCCCAATTAAATACAAGAAGGGAAAGATGGAGGCTTTTTTCATTTCTGTGAAATCAATCAGCATTAGCAAGTCTCTTAAAGACAGACGAGGTTTCTACCAAACCTGTAAATACCATTATAAAGAATTTTAACAGCATTTTCTGCAAATATTTTCTCTTGTATCAGAGTCAAGTTTAAATTTTGGTGGATTGTTAGAATTTTTCCAAAAAGGCCGGGCAAGGTGGCTCACACCTGTAATCCCAGCACTTTGGGAGGATGAGGTGGGTGGATCACCTGAGGTCAGGAGTTTGAGACCAGCCTGACCAACATGGAGAAACCCTGTCTCTACTAAAAATAACAAAATTAGCCAGGAGTAGTGGCGCATGCCTGTAATCCCAGCTACTCAGGAGGCTGAGGCAGGAGAATTGCTTGAACCTTGGAGGCAGAGGTTGCGTTGAGCCGAGATTGCGCCACTGCACTCCAGTCTGAGCAATAAGAGTGAAACTCCATCTCAAAAAAAAAAAAAAAAGAAAAAAAAGAAATTTTCCAAAAATATGGTACAACGAAAAAGTGGTTTTCTAAGACCAGATTAGATTCACAATACAATGGAAAGCAAAAGCCAGTCTATGGAAAGTCACACTGGGTAAATTATACTTATTTAGAAGCATTTTAATGATTTCTGCAATCTTATTAAATCTTTGCTCAAAGGAATTCTGCCAATTCAAGTGTCTTACAAGGTTCTATTTCCAGAGGATGAAACAGGCTATCAGAATTCTGGTGCTTTAAAAAAAAAAAAAAAAAAAAAAAAAAAAGCCTTTAAAAGGATTATCCAGCCTAGAGCAGTGGTAAGCACCTGTAGTCCAGCTATTCGAGAGACTGAAGCAGGTGGAACACTTGAGCCCAGGAGTTTTGAGTCCGGCCTGGACAACACAGTGAGACTCCCATCTCAAAAACAAAACAAGGCCAGGCGTGGTGGCTCACACCTACAATGTCAGCACTTCGGGAGGCCAAGGCAGGCGGATCACTTGAGGTCAAGAGTTTGTGACCAGCCTGGCCATCATGGTGAAACCCCATCTCTACTAAAAATACAAAAGTTAGTTGGGCATGGTGGCACATGCCTGTAATCCCAGCTACTTGAGTGACTGAGGCATGGCAATTGCTTGAACCCAGGCGGTGGAGGCTTCAGTGAGCCAAGATTGTGCCATTGCACTCCAATCTGGGCAACAGTGTGAGTCTCAGTCTCAAAAATAAAAAATGAAAAATAGCCAGGCGTGGTGGTGTGCACCTGTAGTCCCAGCTACTTGGGGGGCCGAGGTGGGAGGATCGTTTGATACTGGGAGTTGGAGGGTGCAATGAGCCAGCCATGTTTGTGCCACTACTGTACTCCAGCCTGGGTGACAAAGTGAGACCCTATCTCGAACAAAACAAAGAAAACCTAACAAACAAATGAAACAAAACAATCCACCTCGCTGACAATGAATTCCAAGAGTTTTCTTCTGTACTTCAGACGTCATATGGTATCAAGCACATTATTTTTTGAGATGGAGTCTCACTCTGTCACCAGGCTGGAGTGCAGTGGCGCGATCTCAGCTCACTGTAAGCTCCATCTCCCGGGTTCAAACGATTCCCCTGCCTCAGCCTCCCGAGTAGCTGGGACTACAGGCTCAGCTAATTTTTTGTATTTTAGTAGAGATGGGGTTTCACCATGTTGGCCAGGATGGTCTCAATCTCCTCACCTTGTGATCTGCCTGCCTTGCACATTATTAATTTAAAAAAAAAAAAAAAAAAAAATCAAAGAATTATGCAACTAACTTTCTCTCTCTAAGTTTGCTCTCTCTTGATTTTTTTCCTTCTTTTTTTTTCTTCACAAGGAGTTTTGCTCTGTCACCCAGGCTGGAATGGTGCAATCTCAGCTCCCTGCAACCTCTGCCTCCCAGGTTCAAAGGATTCTCCTGCCTCAGCTTCCCTAATAGCTGGGATTGCAGGCATGTGCCACCACACCTGGCTAATTTTGTATGTCTAGCTTCTTTCTCAGCATTATGTTTTCAAGGTTCATCTATGTTATAGAATGTATCAGTATTTCATTCCTTTTTATGGGCCAATAATATTCCATTGTGTATACATACATTTTGTTTATCCATTAATTGATGGACACAGGTTGTTTTTACTTTTAGCTATAACAAATGATACTGCTATGAATATTAGTGCACAAGTTTTTATGTGAACATACATTTTCCATTCTCTTGGGTATACAGCTAGGAGTAGAACTGCTGGGTCATATGGTAACTCTATGTGTAACTTTTCGAGGGCCAAGTGAGGTGGCTCATATCTGTAATCTTAGCACCTTGGGAGGCCAAGACAGGCAGATTACTTGAGGTCAGGAGTTTGAGACCAGCCTAGCCAACATGGTGACATACTGTCTCTGCTAAAAATACAAAAGTTAGCCGGGTGTGGTGGCAGGCACCTGTAGTCCCAGCTACTCCGGAGACTGAGGCATGAGAATCGTTTCAACTTGGGAGGCAGAGGCTGCAGTGAGCTGAGATGGCGCCACTGTACTCCAGCCTGGGTAACAAAGCAGGCTGGTGTGCAGACTCCGTCTCAAAAAAAAAAAAGTAATATATGCCACAAACACCTTCCAGTTTGTGGTTTGTCTTCTCAGGGGTTTTTTTTTTTTAATCACATCTTTTTTTTTTTTTTTTTTTTTTTTGAGACGGAGTCTTGCTGTGTCCCCCAGGCTGGAGTGCAATGGCGCGATCTCGGCTCACTGCAAGCTCCGCCTCCCGGGATCCCGCCATTCTCCTGCCTCAGCCTCCTGAGTAGCTGGGACTACAGGCGCCCGCCATCGCGCCCGACTAATTTTTTTGTATTTTTAGTAGAGACGGGGTTTCACCGTGTTAGCCAGGATGGTCTCGATCTCCTGACCTTGTGATCCGCCCGCCTCGGCCTCCCAAAGTGCTGGGATTACAGGCGTGAGCCACCGCGCCCGGCTTTTTAAATCACATCTTTAATGTAGTTCTATTTATCAATTTTACCCTTTATGGTTAGCTCTGTTTTTGTATTTGGTTTAAGAAATCTTTCTCTCTTCTGAGATCACACATTTTTTATTTTATTTTAAATTTCTAAACTTTCTAAAGCACACTAAGTGAAACAATACTGAATTGTTTAAAAGTTATTCTCATTTGCTGGCTGGGAGCAGTGTCTCACGCCTGTAATTCCAAAACTTTGGGAAGCCATGGTGGGTGGATCACTTGAGGTCAGGAAATTAGAGACAAGCCTAGCCAACATAGTGAAACCCCGTCTCTACTAAAAATACAGAAATTAGCCGAGCATGGTGGCGCATGCCTATAATCCCAGCTACTAGGGTGGGTGAGGCATGAGAATCGCTTGAACCTGGAAGACGGCGGTTGCAGTGAGTCGAGATTGTGCCACTGTACTCCAGCCTGGGTGATGGAGTGAGACTCTGTCTCAAAAAAAACAAATGTTATTCTTATTTGCTATGTTACTAATGTAGTAAGCAGATAATACACCAATACAATTAAACTGAAGGCTTAAAGGGAAACTGGGTTGTAAGAGGCAATATTTCTCATTCGCTTTATTCTGAAGCCATATCCTTAAAGTTGGACTAGCATTTCAAGAGTTCCTAGGCTGGGCGCGGTGGCTCACGCCTGCAATCCCAGCACTTTGGAAGGCCGAGGTGGGCAAATTACCTGAGGTCAGGAGTTCGAGATCAGCCTGGTCAACACTGTGAAATCCCATCTCTACTAAAAACACAAAAAACTTAGCTAGGCATGGTGGCGCATGCCTGTAATCACAGCTATTCAGGAGGCTGAGGCAAGAGAATTACTTGAACCCAGGAAGTGGAGGTTGCAGTGGGCCGAGATCACGCCACTGTACTCCAGCCTGAGTGACAAAGGGAGACTCCGTCTCAAGAAAACAAAAAACAAGAGTATCTGATGAAAAAAGTTACAGAACTGTATGTATTTTTTATATAGATATATAAAGTGAGATAAATTAGACAACTGCAATTAATTTAGGCTTATCTATGGATGAATTTTTTTTGGAATATACAAGACTGTGGTTACCAGTCTATACCCACTGTCTTCTTTTTTTCATGAACATGGGTTATGGGTTAACATTTTAATATAAACATTAGAGGCTTTTAAAGTAAATAAAGTCAATTTATATTTTTTAAAAAAAATTAGTACACTGGCCATAGGCAGGCTCAAGAATCAAGGGTACATTTAAGGAGTCAAGGAGACCAGGTCATCTCAGCATGTCATACGATGCTCAGCTGGCCTGGCACGGTGGCTCACTCACACCTGTAATCCCAGCACTTTGGGAGGCCGAGGAGGGAGGACCGCTTGAGCTTGGGAGTTTGAGACCAGCCCAGGCAACATGGTGAAACCCTGTCTCTACAAAAATTATAAAAGTTAGCCAGGCATGGTGGCATGTGCCTGTAGTCCTAGCTACTTGCAGGGCTGAGGTGGGAGGACTGCTGAGCCAGGGAGGCTGAGGCTGCAGTGAGCTGTGTTCACGCCACTGCACTCCAGCCTGGGTGACAAAGCAAGATCCCGTTTCGGTGGGGGGTGGTGAGAAAAAGATACACAGCCATCTCAGTATGGGCCTTGGAACCCTGGGATCAAAGAAAAGGTTAGGTAAGCTGGTTGCTAACAGAACTTTAACAGTTTAAGAGACACACAGGACTAGTCCTGTGGGTCATCAGAACTTATAAACATTAGTGTCACTGAAGCTGGTATACAACTCCCCCACTGCTAAATTTGACTGGCTTAAAAAAAAAAAAAGAAATACACAGGAAAGCAATATAATACAGTAGAAATCCCGAAAGCTTTGAA
This sequence comes from Macaca thibetana thibetana, assembly GCF_024542745.1. NCBI lineage: Eukaryota > Metazoa > Chordata > Mammalia > Primates > Cercopithecidae > Macaca > Macaca thibetana. The sequence goes on from NC_065578.1 coordinate 123,862,643, forward strand.
GTCCAGAGAATTCAAATCCAGTTTAGTTACTTAGCAACCATTAATACTTATAACTAAAGCAAATTATTTAGATGCTCTAGGCCTCAGTTTCCACATCTATAAAATAATAGAAATCTTTACATAAATGGTTCCCATCTTTATATACACAACGGTCCCCATTTATAAGGTTTTTAGAAGTCTAAAGATTTCCCATAAAATAATCATATTTTCAGTACCTAAATACTGAAAGTCTTTGGAAATCATGGAGGTTTTAAAGTTTGATAATACCTAAAGTTGGTAACAACATGGGGAAAGAGCTATTGGTGGGCACTTATTTAGAGCAACCTATTAGGGTAACTTGACAACATCTATCAAATTATAAACACCTGATCCAGCAAATCTCACCTCTAAGACTTTATTTACATCGCAGATATGTTTTACACAGCGGGCAAAGACACATGCCTGAGAACGTTCACCACAGCATCATTTGTAATCACAAAGGATGGCGACCCTAACAAATGTTCCACAATAGGGGAATGCATATATAAATGGTTATATCCCCAAATTAAAAACCATACACTCTTGTAACAGCAATATAAACTGATAAAACATTTCTAGATGGCCAATCCAGGAATAATACTGATCACAATTCTTAAAAACTGTGATGACCTTTGAGCCAACAGTTTGTTTCAGAAATATATTTGCAGAACTAATTAACGATGCGAGAAAAGATGCAGAGATAGGAATGCTCACTGAAGCTCCTTAAAATGGCAATATACCCTCTTACAACCCATTGTTAATAAGTTAATCAAATAATGGGAAATACAGTCATCAAAAATGTTATAGATGACTATTTATTAAAATAAGATACTATTAAGGGGAAAAGGCAGGCAGAGTAATGTACAACTTGTATAATCTTTTTTTGTAAAAAGAAAATCACCACATATAACATACAGATGTATATAAAAATAAATATTGTACAGAATAAAAGTAACCACCAGTTATCTCCAGGTGGTGGGATTATGGTTAAACATTTTTTTTCTTCCTTTTGAATTTTTTTTTACTTTATAGTTTTTCTACAAAGCATATATTATTTCCGTAGTACTAAAGCTGTTTCGGTTTTAAAGGAAATAAAATAATTAAAAAATAAAGTCCTTTGCAGCAATGCAATGACTCTATGAAAGTGCCTACTTCAGTTATGAATCTTGAGATATAACTGGTCAACTCATCTTCGGAGTGTAGAAACAGACATCAGAAATTAAATAGAAACGAGTACTACATAGCCTTTCTAGTAAAAAAACAAAAACAAAACACTAAAAACGCTAGTCTTTCACCATTTCTTTCATGTAGACAACAACCCTATCCTATCTTCCACACTCAGGAACCAATAAGCAAATGAATCTGCCAGAGAAAATACAGACCTGCCCTGGGAAAATTCTTACCAAACTAATGGAATTTTTGTAATTAAAGAAACAAAAACAACCAACCAAACAAACAAAAAAAGCCCCAGATCTCTTTAACAGTTAGGAATTTTGGGTTGACATTTTCTCTCCTAGAAATTATCAGTAGCAAGAATCTACTGCTCTCTCACTTGAAACACCAGTATCGAGTCAGCACTAACTTAGAAGGAATAGCACCATCTACAGAAATCACTTCCATATCAGAGAATCATTACTAAATTCATTTTCCAACTAGTAGAACCACATCTATACCTAACTAAACAGGTATGGCTGCCCCTGAGACCTTTTTTATTCTTTCACCCCTCTAGCCCAGGATTATTATTTCCCAATAATCCCACTTACCATTGTTGTTGGCAATTAGTGTGACAAGAGTCTTCTTTGTACTGTCGCTGTTCTGTGCCCCGCTGCTACTAACGGTGGTGGATGTAGAGAGGTGCCCAGCAACAGAAGCATGGGCAGCGATGGGCACTGGAGCCGAGACTGGCTGCTGGCTCACAGAAACTGTGGGGAAGGGGAGGCACAGTCACTTGGAGACAGGGACAGATGACACTAAAGGATACTGCTCTAATCTTCCCTTTCCATCTTGTTGTGGATCTCTATAGCCAAAAAGTTTCCTGTTTCATAAATCCAACTGTTCATGTGATTTCTCCTCCTACTTAACCCTTAGTCCACCATTTAAACACAATCCCTTCTTCTTTGTCTCACATCTCCTGGTTAATTAAGTTACATCACTGAGCCCACTGAACTGGGATTTTAATACTTTGCTTACATAACACTAGCAAACCTCTACGACTCAAAGGTTTATTATTACCACTAGTGGTATTCATAACCATGCACATTAAGCCATCCAAAAAGACCTTGAACTGTGCCCTATTTCAGCCTAAACCAATGCCATCTTCAGGTCTCAAGACAGGAAAGATAAAAATAAAGAGCAACTGGTACAATTTAGGGGAGCAAAAGAACTACCACCCATTTTCTGAATTCAGGGCAATCTAGAATTTGACTCAGCAGTATCACCTTTATGAAAGAAAAGCTAACAAGCCTAAATTTGTAAACTGTCCATGAAGGCAGACACAAGGCAATTTCTACTCTGCTCACAAAGGAAACCAAGTTCAAGTAAAACAAAACAAAACAAAAAAGACTATGGGAACCTATTTTTGACTGGGTACATAAATGAGCACTGACACACACACACCACCACTTTGAATTCTTGTTCATACATCTTTTAGTAAGAAGACTGCTAGATATTTGATAAACACTGGTTAATCCAACCTTCCAATGTTTTCGATGAAATAAATATATAATTTCTAGCTATATGGATGAGGAAACTGAGGTTTTCACAGACTACAGCATGGGAAAAAAGGTAGCACCAGTGAGTGCCACAATGAGGTCTCCCTGGATTCTTAAAAGTCCTTTTTCATCTCACACTTTGTTAACCAAAATACCATTCAATTTAATTAATTTAAATCATCTAAGATCAGAAGAGCTTTTGTTACCTGTGGTAGTTTTATCCACTGAATTATAATCTTCAACTACAGAGTCCTCAATGACATCACTGATTTTCTGCCATGGCTCCAACTCCTCCTCCTCACATTCCATGAACAGGTCGGTGTCTGCCATGCTACAAGAAAAATATTCAAATAAGATATGGGCCTAAGAATAGGAGATACTGCTTTATACCAAATATGAAATCAGAACTTTGACTCCATTGGCAACCTACCTCCTTGGGCTGCTTTATCATACGCTGCTCTAGCCTTTCTCCATTACCAAGGGTTCAGAATTACAACTTTTATTCTTGAATATTAGAATCCATTGCACAGCAAATTATTTAATAATTAGGGCTACAGGCCAGGCATGGTGGCTCTGCCTGTAATCCCAGCACTTTGGGAAGCCGAGGCAGGTGGATCACCTGAGGCTAGGAGTTACAGAACCAGTCTGGCCAACATGGCAAAACCCTGTCTCTATTCAAAATACAAAAATTAGCCAGGTGTGGCAGTGCGCGCCTGTAATTCCAGCTACTTGGGAGGCTGAGGCATGAGGATCGTTTGAATCCAGGAGGCGGACGTTGCAGGGAGTCGAGATCACAGCACTGCACTCCAGCCTGGGGGATGGAGTGAGACTCTATCTCAAAAAAAAAAAAAAAAAAAAAAAAAAAATTAGGATTATAAAAGTTTAGGCCAGGCACAGTGGCTCATGCTTGTAATCCCAGCATCTTGGGAGGCTGAGGCGGCTGGATCACGGGGTCAGGAGTTCAAGACCAGCCTGGCCAAGATGGTGAAGCCCCATCTCGACTAAAAATATAAAAATTAGCCGGGCGTGCTGGCAGTCGCCTGTAATCCCAGCTACTTGGGAGGCTGAGGCAGGAGAACTGCTTGAACCCCGGGCGGCAGAAGTTGCAATGAGCCAAGATCGCACCACTGCACTCCAGCCTGGGCAATAGAGACTCCGTCTCAAAAACAACAACAACAACAACAACAACAACGACAAAAAGTTTAATGTGTAACACCCAGGGCCAGGGTCAGGATGAGGACAGTGAGGTGAGTCAAGCAAGTGCAGGATCGGATTCAGTCTTTATTTAAAATCGATATTTTGTTCAGTATGGACTGTTCTGCATTAACACTGATCTTTTAAAAATGATGCATTAAAATGCATTTATTATGATTACTGAACCTCTCTGTACTCCTTTAAATTTTGCACCTAAGATGAGAACCTCACTTGTCATACTCTAGTCCCAGTCCTACTACTACCTTGTACATCTAGTCTAGGAAATTCTGGAGGCTATTCCACTGTGATTTTGGAGTCAATCCTTAATTTGAAAACACTGCCTAAATTACATGTTCCTTTAAAAAATTAAAGTCTGAGCCGGGTGCAGTCGCTCAAGCCTGTAATTCCAGCACTTTGGGAGGCCGAGGTGGGCGGATCACCTGAGGTTCGGAGTTTGAGACCAGCCTGACCATCATGGAGAAACCCTGCCTCTACTAAAAATATAAAATTAGCCGGGAATGGTGGCGCATGCCTGTAATCCCAGCTACTCAGGACGCTGAGGTTAGAGAATCACTTGAACATGGGAAGTGGAGGTTGCAATGAGCCACAATTCATGCCATAGCACTCCAGCCTGGGCAACAAGAGCGAAACTCCATCTCAAAAAAAAAATAAAAATAAATAAATAAAGTCTGTATCTCTGCAATGCAAACAAAGAGTTATTGCTATTCGACCCTCCAGTAACAGTTTACTAAGGGTCAGTTTCCTTGTGCTGGAACGCGAATACTATTGCTGTTCGAAGTTCAAATACAGCCTTTACTGCAAAAGCTCTAAGTGTCCTTAGAGTCTTAGTAATTCTGCTGCTACATCCATAAGCGAAAACCAAAACCAACCAACCAACCTAACCATTCTGTTTACTGGTTAGGGCCATAAAACTTGACAGTAGCAGTTTGCAAAATGCCCAACAGATGGCATTGTTTCCCTTGAAAATTAAAAATATCTTGCAATGCCCCAGTGATTTAGCTATAGCCAGGGGGAGTTTGAGTTTTAATGAGTAGAGTGTTTAACTGGATTCTAACTGGTCTTTCATCTTCTATTTTAATTATTTCTGTCTTTCTAACCATGAAGCGGGTGAGGAAAGAAAAAGATCTAAGAGATCAACTTAAATTCTCTTATTTTCAGGCTTAATTATATGAAGACAATACTAGCCAGAAACTGAATTAAAAAGAAATCAAATCCATATCATAGGTATTCTTTGAGACAAAGACAACACATGCCTTTGTTTTCCAGTCTAATTCCACTACAAAATATATTTTAAACAATTTTTTCCTTAAATACTTACTTTTATTCCATTGTTCTTTGCTGTGTAACCTTCTGACAGCTTAGAGTCAACAGATAATTAATGCACAAATATCCAACACCCAGCAGAATGAATATAAACTGTGGATAATAACCTCTGCCGATGTTTTTCAAGGACCTACTTTTGTCCTGACCAGTTACAAGCAAACTCTCCACACATATGAAAAACTTTGTTTTGGAAAATGAAGAGCTATCAGAATACAAATTGTGGTTTTCAATGTCATGCCTGTGGTTATTTTAGTAGCATATCCAAAAGGGTGTACTTTTATCTTAAGTATTCATAATACCTTAAGAGTTTCAGTTCTTTATTTGATAAAGCAATGAATTACAATAAGAATATTGAAATTTCTTGGCCAGGCGCGGTGGCTCAAGCCTGTAATCCCAGCACTTTGGGAGGCCGAGACGGGTGGATCACGAGGTCAGGAGATCGAGACCATCCTGGCTAACATGGTGAAACCCCCGTCTCTACTAAAAAATACAAAAAAAAAAACTAGCCGGGCGATGTGGCAGACGCCTGTAGTCCCAGCTACTCGGGAGGCTGAGGCAGGAGAATGGCATGAACCCGGGAGGCGGAGCTTGCAGTGAGCTGAGATCCGGCCACTGCACTCCAGCCTGGGCGACAGAGCGAGACTCTGTCTCAAAAAAAAAAAAAAAAAAAAGAATATTGAAATTTCTTCCATTTGACCTTGAGAGAAACGGAAAGAACTCCAGCTTGGGTAACATAGCAAGACTCCATCTCTACAAAATTTTTTAAAAAATTAGCCAGGTGTGCGGCACACACCAGTGGTCCCAGCTACTTGGGAGGACGAGGTAGGAGGATCGCTTGAGGCCAGGAGTTCGAGGTTACAGTGAGCTCAAGGTTACAGTAACTGCAGTGGTGCCATTGTACTCCAGCCTAGGCTGGAGAGCTGGAGAGCAATACCCCATCCCTACAAAATAAAAAAATGAAAAATAAATGGAATAACCAAAAAGGGTAGATCTGAAAAGATGGCAAAGAAAGATGTTTATGTCCTAACTACTTTTTAATCAAGTGAAAAAAATATCTCTTCTCCTTAGGTATGAGTACTGCCAAGATATCCAATGTAAATTAAAAGACTCAAAATGAAAAGAAAATCCAACTTGGCCGGACACGGTGGCTCACACATGTAATCTCAACAATTTGGGATGCTGAGAAGCGTGCATCATTTGATGTCAGGAGTTCCAGACCAGCCTGGCCAACATGGTGAACTGAAACCCCACCTCTACTAAAAATACAAAAAGTAGCCGGACATGGTGGCACATGCCTGTAATCCCAGCAACTTGGGAAGCTGAGGCAGGAGAATCGCTTGAACCCAGGAGGCAGAGGTTGCAGTGAGCCAAGATCGCGCCACTGCACTCAAGCCTGGGCGACAGAAGCCAGACTCCGTCTCAAAAAAAAAAAAAAGAAAAGAAAAAAAGGAAATCCAACTTATGGGGAAATATTTTTCATGTTTTTTTTTTTAACAACACAGAAGATGGAGTTAGTTAATAAGGTTTGTCAACTCAGAAAATATTAGGTCTGCTGACTGAACATATTTCACAAATGTACAAAGCATCTCTGAAGACACTGAAGCCAAGTTTTTCAAAACTGTCCTTGATTCTGACCTATACTCTGGTATCTCAGGATGTGATCAATTCCTTTCACTTTCAACATCTATAACTCAGGGTCAAAAACATGATACAACAGAGACATAGCAACCTAATGTAAATACTTAGCAAACCAAAAATAGAAAACGCAAATTTAGATCCTTCTTCTAGTTTTCTAGTTATTAAAAGGAAACCTTTACTAACATAATAAAATGCAGTATTTAATATTTCTACCAAGATTCTCAGGGAACACCACCATTCTCTGTGGTCTTTCAAGTGATCCATGGCATACAATCTCCTTTCAACATTTTTTTTTTTTTAAAGCCCCGATCAGGGCAAGGACAGCCTTTTCAACCAGTTTTGAACAAAGTAGACAGGAATTACTAAATATGCAGTGTTAACATGTACATCCAGATTCTGAAAATGGGCCCCCCACCAAAAAAAAATGTATCTTCCCAAACTATTATTCCACACATTTAACCTCTTTCTATACCAAATCTTTCCCATAAAGGAAAAAACAAAACAAAACAAAACACAATGCATTTATTCCTCCTCTTCCCTAATTTCTTGCTATGAAGGACTGGATACTTACCACACTAAAAAAAAATTACGTTGAAATGTAATCCTTAATTAAGGGGCAGTTTAATTGCTCATTTTTTATTTCAAAACTACCAAATAGAAATGCGAATTTCAGGTATTAAAGGCCAGCCCATGGTGAATACAGTGCTATATCAAGAAGAAAACGGCCAGGCGCGGTGGCTCATGCCTGTAATTCCAACACTTTGGGAGGCCGAGGCAGGGGCATCACCTGAGGTCAAGAGTTCGAGACTAGCCTGGCCAACACAGTGAAACCCTATCTCTACTAAAAATACAAAAATTAGCCAGGTGTGGTGGCACAAGCCTGTAATCCCAGCTACTCAGGAGGCTGAGGTAGGAGAATCGCTTGAACCTGTGAGGAGGAGGTTGCAGAGAGCTGAGATTGTGCCACTGCACTCTAGCCTGGGCGACAGAGCGAGACTCCATCTCAAAAAAAAAAAAAGGAAAACTTGGATTGGCAGTAAATTTGGGACTCATACTGCAACCAAGTGAAGAGGCAAATTTTCATACTACAACTATGAGTCTCCGAATCAATATTGTAGTGGTTCCTTTTCTGCTATTTTTAATGAGATACAAATTTTAATTGAATACAAAAGTTTACTCAGATATGTATCTGTCACTCAGTTTCAAAAACTATCAACTCAGAATGGATTCCTTCATTTATGCCCCCACTTCTCCATATTATTTTGAAGCAAATCTCTAAAATATCATATTCACAAATATTTTGGTATGTAGCTCTGAAAGATAAGGACTTTAAAAGATTATAGTTTAGAAAAATTGTATGGCCGGGTGTGGTGGCTCAAGCCTGTAATCCCAGCACTTTGGGAGCCTAAGAGGGGTGGATCACATGAGGCAAGGAATTTGAGATCAGCCAGGCTAACACAGTGAAACCCTGTCTCTACTAAAAATATAAAAATTAGCCAGGTCTGTAATCCCAGCTACTCAGGAGGCTGAGACAGGAGAACTGCTTGAACCCAGGAGGCGGAGGTTGCAGTGAACTGAGATTGCGCCACTGCACTCCAGCTTGAACAGCAGAGCAAGACTCCATCTTAAAAACAAAAATATTGTATTACTTACATGCCTAAAAAATTGATAATCCCTTAATATCAAATATCTAGTCACCATCCAAATTTCTTTTTTCTTTTTTTTTTTTTTTGTGAGATGCGGTCTCATCCAGGCTGGAGTACAGTGGCACGATCTCAGCTCACTGCAACCTCCGCCTCCCAGGCTCAAGCAATCCTCCCACCTCAACCTCTTGAGTAGCTCTAGGGACACAGAGCTAACTAACTTTTGGGATAGCCAAGAGCCACCATGTCTGGCTAATTTTTTGTATTTTTTTGTAGAGAGGGGGTCTTACCATGTTGCCCAGGCTGGTCTCAAACTCCTAGACTCAAGCAACCCACCTGCCTCAGATTCCCAAAGTGCTGGGATTACAGGGATAAGCCACTGTGCCCAGCCTTTGATGTGTTTTGATCCATGCAGTTACCTTTACAGATACTCATTGTGTCCTATTTTGGCCAGTGGGAACGTCTTCAGTTGGCTGCTGAGTCCTTCTGACACACCCTAGTATCGTTTGATAAAATCTTTGCTGATAGTCAAGATGTTTCAGCTCATCTCATACATTTCCTGTCTCAGACCTAGAACCAGCCATTTCTTCAAGGAATGATACTGGTGGGGAATGAGTTTCCAAGACCACAATAAAAGGCTAGGGTCCTTCTTGCTCATTTTAAATAAAAAATTACCTCCATATGAATCCCCAACTATTAGTTATCTTCAACTTTGCTCTTATATCATCTGATGGAAAAATTTCACATCCACAAATACATTTCTTAGAAACTTAAAAAAAATTCTTTCTCCTGAAATTTTTACTTGAAATGTTTCAGTCTTATATTTATTAAACTACTCATTATTTCCCCTCTTATGCTATCCTGACTATGTATTCCCTGAACAAGATACTTAGATCATTGGGAGAATTTATATGTAGTTAAGAAATTCTGGCCGGGTGTGGTGGCTCACACCTGTAATCCTAGCACTCTGGGAGGCCGAGGCGAGAGGATCACCTGAGTTCAGGAGTTTGAGACAGGCTTGCGCAACATAGAGACATCTTGTCTCTATTAAAATTTTAAAAAACTTATTTTAAAAAGATAAATTTTAAGAAGAATATAATCAAATGATCAAAGATTAACAAAGAGGACACATTTAGTTTAATCAAGCCTTTTAGCAAGTAACTTTTCAAGACTATCTTTTCTTTGCCTATAATCCCACCACTTCAGGAGTCTGAGGTGGGAGAACTGCTCAAGCCCTAATTGTTTGAGCCCAGAGGTTCGAGACTAGCCTGGGCAACTTGGTGAAATCCCATCTTTACAAAAAATAGAAAAACTAGCAGGGTGTTGGTGGCATGCACCTCTGTAGTCCCAGCTACTCAACAGGCTGAGGTGGGAGAATCTCTTGAGTCCGGGAGGTGGAGACTGAAGTGAGCTGTGTTTGAGCCACTGCACTCCAACCTGGGCAACAGAGCAAGACCCTGTTCTCAAAAACAGACAAGCAAACAAAACACACAAGCAAACAAACAAAATTATCTTTCCTTGAACAAAGGATATAGACAGATCATGTCAAACATTTCACACAAAATTCTCAACTATTCCTAAGCTAACAGAGATCTTTTTCAAGCAAATGAATGCAGGGGGCAGCAGACAGGGAAAACAGAGATTTAGATACAGCAGAAAGCCTACACCTTTACTTTCAAAACAAGAGCTCATTTCTAACCTTCAATAAAATTCCCAGTAGTGCTGAAAGAGTTCATCATATTCCAGCGTTCTCCAACATATATCAGGCACAGCCCAAGCTACGCACTACATCTGCAGAAGGGATTCATTCAACAGCTGTACCTAGCTTACATAAAGGGAAACCTAGTTCACAAAAGACATAAATAAATAATTAAGGACTCTTCATAGGTGACAGTGAATTTTATCAGAGGTCAAGTTTGCCCCCCAGAGGGCATTTGGCAATGTCTAGACATTTTTGGTAGTCACAATCAGGGTGGGGGTGAGGAGAGGTGTTACTGACCTATCTAGTGGGTAGTGGCCAGGAGTGCTACAAAACATCCTACAATGTACAGGATAGCCTGGAGAGTATCTGTCCCTAAATGTCAATAATGCCAAGACTGAAAATCACTGATCAAACTGAATACATATTCTGAAAACGAGGGCAATTAAAAAAAAAATCATCCCACATTCTATACATAAAGAACTATCATTTCTTTTTAAAAATATTTGTCCTCTCAGGCCAGGCATGGTGGCTCACGCCTGTAATCCCAGCACTTTGGTAGGCCGAGGTGGGCAGATCACGAGGTCAGGAGATCAAGACCATCCTGGCCAACACAGGGAAACCCCATCTCTATTAAAAATACAAAAAATTAGCCAGGCATGGTGGCGGGCACCTGTAATCCCCCCTAATCGGGAGGCTGAGGCAGGACAATCGCGTGAACCTGGGAAGTGGAGCTTGCAGATTGCGCCACTGCACTCCAGCCCGGGCAACAGTGCGAGACTCCATCTCAAAAACTCTGCAACAGAGCAGAACAAGGTTCTTATGAATTATTCAAATGGTTATATCATATATGTTAAAAATTTTTAATAAAACCCATATATACCTAGTCTGCTTCATCCTATAATTACCTACCTGTGAAACTTGATTTTTTTTTTTTTGAGATGGAGTCTTGCTCTGTTGCCCAGGTTGGAGTGCAGTGGCATGATCTCGATTCACAGCAACCTCCGTCTAATGGGTACAAGTAATTCTCCTGTTTCAGCCTCCCAAGTAGCTGGGACTACAGGTGCCTGCCACCAGGGCTGGCTAGTTTTTGTATTTTTAGTAGAGACGGGTTTTCACCATATTGGCCAGGCTGGTCTCGAACTCCTGACCTCAGGTGATCCACACGCCTCGGCCTCCCCAAAGTGCTGGGATTACAGGCATGAGCCACTGCACTCAGCCAGAAACTTGATTTTATCTTCATATTCATCTGACAACTTTTAGGCCACTCTTGTTCTTACTCAAGTACATATTTTCTCCTAATAAAACAAGAGCATCATGATGTTCACCCTGTAAAATTATGGTTTTATGATTGTTTGCCACTATCCATATTGGCTGGTGAATAATTTTTGTGAAAATAATTTTCAGGTTCTTTTGTCTAATCCCCAGTTTTAAGTTTAAATTTAAATTTTTTTTTTTTTTTGAAACAGGATCTTTGTTGCCTGGGCTGTAGTGCAGTGGCGCGATCTCAACTCACTGCAGCCTTGACCTCCTGGGCTCAAGCAATCCTCCTGTCTCGGCCTCCCAAGTAGCTGGGACTACAGGAATGTGCTACCATGCCTGGCTAATTTTTGTATTTTCTATAGAGTTTTGTCATATTGCCCAGGCTGCTCTTGAACTTCTGGACTCAAGGGATCTGCTTGTCTTGGCCTCCCAAAGTGCTGGGTTTTACAGGCATGAGCAATCGCGCCCAGCCTTCCCAGTTCTAAATTTTTTCGTGTTGTGGCCCCTTAACAATTCCTCTACAGGTTACTTTTGCTACATATAAACTCTTCTTGCTTCTTCAACTTCCAAATCATTTTTGCAGAGAGCAGTGAATCAAAGTGACAAAATGGAAACCTATTTCTATGTTCTTCCTTAAAAATCTTATGTATGGTTGAACTTAAAAGTTACAGTAGCTCTGTATCTCAAAAGCCAGAGGTTATGATCCTAATATGTTTAAATAGAAAAACATCAGCTAAGCCTGGTGCAGTGGCTCATGCCTATAATCCCAGCACTTTGGGAGGCCGAGGTGGGTGGATCACTTGAGGTCAGGAGTTCGAAACCAGCCTGGCCAACATGGTGAAACCCCATCTCTATTGAAAAAAAAAAAAAGGCCGGGCGAGGTGGCTCAAGCCTGTAATCCCAGCACTTTGGGAGGCCGAGACGGGCGGATCACGAGGTCAGGAGATCGAGACCATCCTGGCTAACACGGTGAAACCCCGTCTCTACTAAAAATACAAAAACTTAGCCAGGCGAGGTGGCAGGCGCCTGTAGTCCCAGCTACTCGGGAGGCTGAGGCAGGAGAATGGCGTGAACCTGGGAGGCGGAGCTTGCAGTGAGCTGAGATCCGGCCACTGCACTCCAGCCTGGGTGACAGAGCGAGACTCCGTCTCAAAAAAAAAAAAAAAAAAAAAAAAAAAAAAAATTAGCCAGGTGTGGTGGCACATGCCTGTAATCCCAGCTACTCGGGAGACTGAGGCAGGAGAGTCACTTGAACCTGGAGGTGGAGGTTGTGGTGAGCCAAGATCGCACCACTGTACTCCAACCTGGGCAACAGAGCGAGACTCTGTCTCAAAGGAAACAAAAGAAAAACATTAGCCAACAAACTACTGACTAATAATTCACATTAGTTATCAGTTGTTTTGTTTATGGCATCTTTTGGCAAACAAATAAACAAGAAAAGCCAAAAACAATGTATGAAGTATTACTGACAATAATATTTAACCTGAATCAAATCAATGATTTATTTATTCTAATTAATTTTATTTTTTAAATTTTTTGAGAAGGAGTTTCACTCTTGTTGCCCAGGCTAGAGTGCAATGGTGATCTCAGCTCACTGCAACCTTCACCTCCTGGGTTCAAGCGATTCTCTTGCCTCAGCCTCCCAAGGAACTGTAATTACAGGCATGTGTCACCATGCCTGGTTTATTATGTATTTTTAGTAGAGATGGGGTTTCATCATGTTGGTTGGGCTGGTCTTGAACTCCTGACCTCAGGTGATCCACCTGCCTCAGCCTCCCAAAGTGCTGGGATTACAGGTGTGAGGCACCACACCCAGCTCAAATCCATTATTTAAATTTAACTTTCCATTTACAAGAAATACAGCAATAAAAGAACAAATTAAGTATCACCACAAACAAATAATGAGATAAATCCAGAAGGCGGGACATTCTAGAAGGAAATAATCGAATGCAGAATATGGAACATTCTATAAAACTAATATAGTCTCCTCAAAAAGGTCGATGTTCAGCTGGGCGCTAACATTGACACCCAGCCACCATGTTGGTCAGGCTGGTCTTCAACTCCTGACCTCGCGATCCACCGGCCTTGGATTCCCAAAGTGCTTCGATTACAGTTGCGAGTCACCATGCCCAGCCTCTTTCCCCTTTTCACATGCGTGAAATTTTCTTAATAAAAACTGAGGTGGGGTAGGAGGGGGTGGAACTACCTACTCATATCTTAGCTGTGGTATTTTGTACTGCTACATTCTGCCATATCTCTTTGGTATCTACTAAATAACTGGTAGCCTTGTTGGCTGAATTTCTTGATTTATTCCTACGATCAATTTTCACATAACTTGTATATATACATTTCTCTTTTTTTATTTTTATGCAGGCATTTTCACTTAATATACGTTTCTTAAGACACAGAAAAATAGTTAAATAAGAAATAACTAATTAAGGTGGATTATGTAGGCTACCAAGGAGGTACATTACTTTCTTCTATTAATCCATTATTTGACATCTTGGTAACCTAGGTGGTTTCTCTATTTTGTAGTAATTGTAACATGATTTTTGTGCACTCAATAGGTTTTACTTAACACTGCAGGCTCACACAGAACCATTAGCAATACTCAGTCTCTTGTCTCATCCTTCAATCCATAATATGGGAGTACCCGATAAATACCCTCGGTGGGGGGGAAGGGGATTATTCCTTAAATGCTGGCGAATATGGTAGTCTACCTTATACTAAGGCCCTATATAATGAGCTAGTCAATAGTCTATATAATTGTAAAGGCAAGCTACAAACAGACCTTTTAAAACAACGTACTATTTAAAAGCAGCAAACAGAATCCTGCAGATACACCTGCCTACTTTTAAGGTATTTAAGGGGCAGCAACTGTTGCCTATCTTCATCTCAAAGAAAATTAGAGAAAGATCTGTTTTCTACAACTCTCCTGATATACTTGGTTCTTGAAGCTCTGAATTCCTTTGTGTAGTTCTTTCATAGCTGTAAAGTCCAGAAATGAAGAATGAAGAATCCAGAAATGAAGAATTTGGTTATCTAACATTTTCAATTTACTGCCAGTACATACCTGCCCAAATATCAACGTAAAAAGAACATTTGGAACAGGAAAAATATTTTATAGAAAACAAACATTTTTAAGAACACCACTTTCTTGTTTCAGGGTGAAAAATAAACGATGATAATCCTCAACATAACTGGTAATTATGTTTTCAAGTTACCTCAATTTTTCGTTCTATAAAGGACTAATACCAGAAAACCTATAGGGCTGAATACTTAATATGTGTATAAAACTAATTATAGTTAAACATGTAATAAGCTTTTATTTATCCTGTCTTTTGCACAGCCCATTTTGTCCCTCACAACATCTAACTGTTGTAGTACCTCACATATAAGAATCATATGGGTTTTAAGCAGTCTTAATAACCTAAAATTTCCAAACTCAAAATACTTTCCTCTTGTCTGGTAGCCAATCCTGTATCAAGAAATATCCAAATATTTAGTTCTGTGCTCTTTACTAAAACAAGTAAAGTAAGCAACGAGTTCTCTTTTCTAAAGGGGTCAATATTCAGGAGTCCCTTTCCCAAGAAAAATATCTAGTATGATGGAAAGCTTTTCTTCGATGACAGTTGTGTGTTACCTAAATTCCATTTCTATGCTTTCAATTTCTTTTAATTCTGCTAAAATCTAGCAATAGGTTAGTGTCTCTCTTCCGCTTTCCTCCCCTTCGTTACATATAAAAGTATGTTTTTCAGTTGGGCACGGTGTTTTACGCCTATAATCCTAGCACTTTGGGAAGTCAAAGCGGGTGGATCAAGAGGTCAGGAGTTTGAGACCAGCCTGGCCAACATGGTGAAACCCCATCTCTGGAAAAATACAAAAAAATTACCCGGGTGTGATGGTGTGTGCCTCCTGTAATCCCAGCTACTCAGGAAGCTGAAGGAGGAGAATCGCTTGAACCCGGGAGGCGCAGGGTGCACTGAGCCGAGATTGCGCCATTACACTCCAGCCTGGGTAATGGAGCGAGACTCCATCTCAAAGAAACAAAAAAAAAAAAAGAAAAGAAAAGTTCTGTGGATATGGCTTCTTATCACCAACAAGAATACCAAGGAATCTATCAGAATGTTACCATATTAGTATCATGACAAAGGCATTAACCAGCTCTAGGATTTGTAATCAACCAGCTCTAAAGTTTGTATTTTATAGATAAGGTCAAAATAGTGGTTTAGAGAGACTAAATAACTTCCTCAAGGCTACAGTTTGTAAATATCCCAGTTCGTATTCAAAGTAAGCTTTTTTTGCTTTAGAACTCTTCCCCAGGTCACTGTCTCTTCCATCAACTTCAACTATTTATAAATTCTCCCAAAATTCCCCAAGGGAGTTAGATTTGAATGATTTAAAGAGCAGAAACACAGGACTGACCGAATGATTCTCATTTTTTTGACTCTTGAAATTATTGAAGACGCCAAAGATCTTTCATGTGAATTTTATCTTTCCACATTTACCACATTCAAAATGTTAAAATATTTATTAATATATTTTAAAACGAGCCCATTACAAGTTAACATAAATAACATTTCAACAAAAATTACTTTCCCTCCAAAAAGTGAGAAAAGTAACACTGTTTTTTTGCGTTTTGCAAATCTCTTTTATGTCTAACTTAATAAAAGATGGTTGGATTCTCACAGTTACTTCTGCATTCAGTCTGTTGCTATATGTCATTTTGGTTAAGTATATAATGAAAATCTAGTCGGAAAAGGGAGAAGTATTTTAATAACCTTTTCAGATAACTGTAGATATTGGTAAACACTAAAACTCAACAAATGGTAGTTTCTTTTTTTTTTTTTCTTAAATAAATAGAGACAGGGTCTCACTATGTTGAACTAGGCTCAACTCAAACTATCCTTCCACCTGGGCCTTCCAAAGTGCTGGGATTACAGGAGTGAGCCACCATGCTAGGCCAGATAGTAGTTTCTTAAAGGATAGCAACATTTTGGAATCTGAAACCACATCAATCCACTTTTTTACTGTTAAAATCCATTGCTATATCTGGTATTTTCAAAGGCTCTTTTACTTTTGCTTGATTTTGCAACATCATGCATTGGTCATCTGCAAAATACAGATTTACTAAGTTATGCCCATCTTCCAAATGACATATTATACAACATTTTTAAATATTACAGTCCTTAACCACTGATATCATAAGGGAAGTTTTTTAAGTACTAGGAAGCTGTCAAACTCCAGCTGTCAACTTTTTAAAAATTCTAATTTTCACCCAAATTTTATCACTGGTAATAAATACTGTCAATTGTTTTCCTAAAAGTGACAAGCTCACTTCATTTTCAAGAAATACCTGCCAAATACTAAATGTGAAAAACCACAGTTTGCCAGTCGCATGGTACTCCATGAAATAAGCCACTCACAACCCAATCCCACAAATGCTTTTCCCTCATGACAACAATCACACCTCCGTAGGCAGCATAAATGCTTTATCCATGTTTATTTCATCACAAATTCTTAAAAATTAAAAAGACAAGTAGTCAAAAGCTAAGATTTAATAACAACAGGCGGGGCACGGTGGCTCAAGCCTGTAATCCCAGCACTTCCGGAGGCCGCCGTGGGTGGATCGCCTGCCATCGAGTTCGAGACCAGCCTGGCCAAAATGGCGAAACACCATCTCTGCTAAAAATACAACCCGGGAGGCAGAGATTGCAGTGAGCCGAGATAGTGCCACTGCACTCCACCCTGGGCGACAGAGCAAAACTCCGTCTCAAAAAGATAAAAATACAATAATAAATTTTACTGCTTCAAGGGCATTCTCAAGCAAGCAGTTTGGTGCCACTGACTTGCTTTGTGCTAAGGTACCGTCAGTAGTTTTACCCAGCATTGCTTTTGAACCATCAGCGTATCAGTAAAAACAATAAATAGCATCTTACTATTATTTTGAAAATAATTATGACCTTGAGGCTCCCCTGAAAGGGTAAGAGGAGATCCCCACAGGTCATCCGCCCACACTTCGAGAACCGCTTTCCTCTATTATACCACTAGTTCAAGATGGGAGTAGAAACTCTAAATCACGTTCGTCCCAAGAGTCCATGTACCTCCTTAGTTTGAGATACACCAACACAGCTCTGGAAAAGGGAAGGAAATCAAGGGCACAAGGTGTCATTTGTTTCAACATCCTGAACACTTTTATGTTAGACCAGTAATTTTCAACGTAGTGGTCACATTAATCAGCCTCAGCCGCAGGACTGCTCATTTAAAACTGTAGAGATGACAACTCCCCTCTGCTCCATTCGAATAAATTTGGGGGATGAGGCTCCCCCAAATTGTACGTTTAACAATCTTCGAGTTACTTTTTATGCACCCCGAAGTTGAGAATGATTGTACTAACAGTTCGAATTCAGAGTTTAAGCTCTCAGACCCTGAGCAATGGTGTCTCGAAATTAATCGTTTGCCAAGGAGCAGCCCTCCCTGCCCCCTCCGTTTCCCTTTCCTCTAGTTGGGTAAATGCCTACAAAAGTAAAACCCCGGCCGGGAGCGGTGGCTCACGCCTGTAATCCCAGCACTTTGGGAGGCCAAGGCGGGCGGAGCACCTGAGGTCAGGCGTTCAAGAGCGGCCTGGTCAACGTGGTAAAACCCGTCTCTACTAAAAATACAAAAATTAGCCGGGCGTGGTAGCACATGCCTGTAATCCCAGCTACTAGGAAGGCTAAGGCAGGAGAATCACTTGAACCCGGGAGGTGGAGGTTGCAGTGTGCAGAGATCGTGCCACTTGCACACCAGCCTGGACAAGAGTGAAACTTAGTCTCAAAAAAAAAAAAAAAAAAAGTAAAACCCCATTTCTGTGGAGTCTTGAGCTGCGGTGAGAGGTGTCCACGGGCTTGGAGGGACGGGCTACACCGCCTGCATCAAGACAGCGGCTGCTCTGAGATAGTCCACTGCATCTTAATTTCCATTTTGAAAATGAGACTGGCCACCAAATGACTCTGAGGACTCATCAGCACTACCTTTTTCTGAACTAAGAATGTCCAAGACAAGTGCTACTAGCAGTTTGAGAGAATCCCACATCTGGAGAAGAAGGAAATCAGAACACGCAGAAAGAGGGAAAGCAAGTAGATTAATGACAGTACTCCTTTGCAAAAGCTGCCAAGAATCTAAAGAAAATAGTCCCCGGGATAAACATGGCGCCCACCGCGGCAGGACATAATCACCAGAAAATAGAGATTCTCCGCCCCATCCCATTTGATAAATCACGGCGCCATCCCTAAAGAAATTTGGGGGCCGAGGGAGGAGAGTTCGTAAACTAGCTGCAGTGCACTAAGGCTTAGGATGTACTATTAGACGAAGGAGAGATTACATAACAAGGCATCGGCTCAGCAATCACTCATTTTCCTCCTCCCGCTCAAAACGAGCGCCCCACTCCTTCTCCGAGCGGGGACGGGGCGGGGAGGGCCGCGCACCCCCACCCCCAGGGGCCACTCCGCCGCCGCCCGCCCCCGCCGCCGCCCGGCCTCGCCCCCTCGCCGGCCCCTCCCGCCCCGCTCCGCCGTCTCGCCGCCGCCCGCGCCCCCGCCCCTTCCCCAGCGGGCCACCGCCCGCGCCCGCGCCGCCCACTCCTCCGAGACGCCTCGCGCCGGGCGTGCGTGTGGACGTCGGGCTGTGTGCAGGGCCGTGGGGCGCGAGTGCGCGCGCGCGCGCCGCGACGGGCGCCAGGGGGCGGGGGTGGCCGGCCAGCCGGCAGGCAGGGGCCTCCGCCGCCGGCCCTTCGCGCAGCTCCCGCGGCCCGGGGCGCACGCACACACACTCGCGCTCGCGCACCGCGCCCTGCGGCCGCCCCTGCCGCGGGCCGCGCCGCCACTCGCGGTGGGCGGGGGCGCGCGCCGCCGGCCCCCCCGCCCCCACCCCCGCGCGTACCGGCCCCATCCCCCTCTCATTGTCTCGCCTCGGAACGCCTCGCCGAGCGAAAAGATAACGGAACCCCCGGGAGCAGGGGGTGGGGAGAGAGAAGGCTCGCTCGCTCACTCACCTCCCGTGGTCGTCGCCGCCGGTAGTCTGACCCGAGAAAGGCGCCGTCGCCTTAAAGGGACCTTACACCCGGCGCCAGAAGGGGGTGGGAGCAGGGAGGGGACAGGGGCTTGGGGGGAGACGAAGAAGAGGTAACCGTTGAAAGCTCGTCTCCCCAAGGGTGAAAGGAAGCCTCCCTCGGGTTCGAGTGATTTGGGGTGGATTTTTTTCCCGAGGGGGGCGGGGGGGGGCCCCGAGGGAGGGGGGTGGGGGGGCCAAGGAATGCGGCTCCGTGTACGGGAGCTGGCGCGGGGGAGAGAGACGCCGACTCCCCCCACCGACCCTCTCGCCCCGCGGAGGGATACGGCTCGTCACTTCCGCCCTCCCCTTTTTCACGGCCTCCCAATTGGTCGGAGCGTGCTGCACGTCATGGGCTCATCCAAACCCCTGCCCGGGCTTCTTTTCTAGTCAAGTTTGGCTGGGCCTGCAAATAAATAAATAAAGGAAAATATTTTTTATAATGAAAAAAGAATAATTAGTTTCAGAAGCTGTATCTAAATTTTGGTGAGAAAAATGAGACTCCCAAAGAAAATATTCCCCAATTTACTTGCCTAGAGTTTCCAAGGAAGTGTTGGGAGGCTCCCCCACTTTCCACTCAAGGCTTAGACCCAGTCAAGAGGAGGACTTCATGATACAGGCCAGGTGGTGAGGCCCAGTGGCACCAACAACTGTCATTGGAACAAAGAACAAAATGGCACTCACTCTTTCTCAAGAGACACTCGGCCAAGTAGCCTTGTGGCTGTGGCCTTGTTTAAGTGAAGAACTTTTAAAAACCATTTTGATCCTCATGCCCTTCTGGATCCTGGAAAGAAGTGGCACACGATTGTTAAAGCGATTATTGTGATGGAAACTGCTTTGCTTCCATTGTGACTAGATTCAGCAGAGATCCCCAGTTCTAAGAAACCACACACACTCCACATCCTTATGCTTTTTGCTGCAATCAAGGCTGAGATGGGTTGGCTCAAAGAAATTGTTTGGTCCACTCAAACGACCATCCACCTGTTTATTCTTCCCCAAACAAAAACTACCTCTTCTCAGGTAGCTGAGAAATTTTGTCCTTTGTTGCTTTCTGAGATTATAAAAATGTAATATTTTCCTTGAATATTTGAAAATGTTTGCTATTTAAGCAATACACAAATGTTTGCTTCAAACCAAGTACTTGGTGCAGAAAGGGGAAATCCAGAATTATGTTTATTCGTTCTCTTTATATACACACTCCATTCGAACCACCAGACTGTGAAAATAGGCAGTGGAAGTAGGCATTCCAAATTGTATGCACCTGCCCGTGCACACACACATACACACACTGTGCACACACATACACACGCTGCCACCACCTAGCTTCATTACATTTCATACCAAAACCATGTGAGTGATTTCCACTAGTGTGGGATGCTTAGGAAGGACTTCATTATTTGACTGAGAAGAATCCCTATCCTTCTGAAAATACTTCTGAAGACTTACCAGACCTGATCTGGAGAAGCAAGCCCATGTTAAGATTATAGGATCAATCACCAAAAGACTATATGAAACTCAAATCCTATTTTATGCTGTCGTGTAATTATTTTAATTCATTATATATATCTACATTATGTATATTACATTACGTATTATTAACCTTTGAAAAATTCCAACATATTTTCCCATGCTCTGTCAATTTATTCTCTCAGCCAATGAGATCTAGCGCAGACTATGCCATATACCGTTGACCAATAACCATTAGCATGCTTTATTGAAAGTGGATCAGGCCGGGCGCGGTGGCTCAAGCCTGTAATCCCAGCACTTTGGGAGGCCGAGACGGGCGGATCACGAGGTCAGGAGATCGAGACCATCCTGGCTAACACGGTGAAACCCCGTCTCTACTAAAAAAATACAAAAAACTAGCCGGGCGAGGTGGCGGGCGCCTGTAGTCCCAGCTACTTGGGAGGCTGAGGCAGGAGAATGGCGTAAACCCGGGAGGTGGAACTTGCAGTGAGCTGAGATCCGGCCACTGCACTCCAGCCTGGGCGACAGAGCGAGACGCCGTCTCAAAAACAAAAAAAGAAAAAAAAAGAAAATGGATCATGCATCCATTCATTCATTCAATAAATATTTATTGGGAGCTGGGCATGGTGGCTCACACCTGTAATCCCAACACTTTGGAAGGCCAAGGGAGGAGGATCACAGCAGTCTGAGGCCAGCCTGGGCAACTTTGCAACATCCCATCTCTACAAAAAAAATTTTTTGTTTTGAAACAGAGTCTTGCTCTGTCGCCCAGGCTGGAGTGCAGTGGTGAGATCTCGGCTCACTGCAACCTCTGCCTGCTGGGTTCAAGCAGTTCTCCTGCCTTAGCCTCCCAAGTAGCTGGGACTACAGGTGTGTGCCACGATGCCTGGCTAATTTTTTGTATTTTTAGTAGAGATAGGGTTTCATCATGCAGGCTGGTCTCGAACTCCTGACTTCGTGATCCGCCCGCCTCGGCCTCCCAAAGCACTGGAACTAGAGGCGTGAGCCACTGTGCCCAGCTCAAAATTTTATTTTAATTAGCTGGTTGTGGTATTCCTAGATACTTGGAAGACTTGGGAGGATCACTTGAGGCCAGGAGTTTGAGACTACAGTGAGCTATGATGACACTACTGCACTCCATCCTGGGAGGGACAGAGCAAGATCCTGTCTCAAAAAAAAAAAAAAATTACTGAGTACATGTGCTAGGCACTGTTTTAAGTGCTGGGAATACAGCAGCAGCAACAACAACAAATCCCTTAATTTGTGGGATTTACACTCTAGAGGGAAAGAGACATAAAATATACACATAAACAAAACAAATTGTTCTATTATCTATTGTTAAATAACAAATGACCCCAAACTGAGTGGCTTAAAACAACAATTTCATTATCTCTCATGGTTCTGGGAGGTAATTAGGCTCAGCTAAACAGTTCTCACTTGGAGTCTCCTATGCAGTGGCTAGGGCTGAAGTAATCTCAAAAGCTTCCTTACATGTCTGGAAGTTGAGGTTGACTGTTGGCTTGGACTGCAGCTGGGGTTGTTGGCAGAACATTTACAAGTGGCTTCTCCGTGTAGCCTGGGCTTCTTTATATCATAGTGGCTGAGTTCCAAGACTGAGTGCCCCAAAAGGACCAGACAGAGATGGTGACCTAGTCTCAGAGGTCATATAATATCACTTCTATTACAATTACAGGATGGAGAGCATAGATCCCCATCTCTCAGTGGGAATAGTGGAACTGTCACATTGTAAGAAAGTGTGTGGAAAGGGAAATCTTGTGGCCATCTTGGAAAATGCAATCTGCTATATACTATGTAAATAAATATGTAATATATGAAATGGTAATAGTTGCTATGAAGGGTAAAGGGCAGGATAGGGGAATTAGGCGTGTGGTGCAGACATGGGGGTGGAGAAGTTGCTATTTTATGTGGGGTGGTTGGAGAAGTCCTCATTAAGGTGACATTTGGGCAAAGACCTGAAGAAAGTGAAGCAAAGTTTAGGTTTTACCTGTAGTGAAAATGAAGCTGCTGGAGGATCGTAAACCAAGTAGTGACACGGCCTGACTCACGTTTTTAAAGGATCACTGTGGCTGCTTGTGAAGAATAACTAATCGAGGCAAGGGCAGATGCAGGGAGACCAGATAGAAGGCTATTACAATAATCCAGGCGAGAGATGATGGTAGCTTGGACCAGGATGGGAGTTGTGAAGCTGCTGCTTCAGGTGGTTGAGTTCTGTGGTGTGTTATTTACTCCTCTGTAACCTGTTTTTCTGTCATTTAGTTTGTGTCCTGGGAGACAGTTTTGACCCATAATGTCCAACAAAATGAGTGATGGTGCTATGCCTGCTACCAAGAAATAGAGAAAGACTATCCTGCTGAATGTAAAAGTGGGAGTTCTGCAGGATCTGGAGGCACCTTTGAGGAAATGGGTGAGGAAACAGAGGGTAAAGATCAATAGGCAATTAGGGAATGGAGTGTCTTTTGACGTTGTTAAAGGTATCCTGGCTGGGTGTAGTGGCTCATGCCTGTAATCCCAGCACTTTGGGAGGCCGAGGCTGGTGGATCACAAAGTCAGGAGTTTGAGACCAGCCTGGCCAACACAGTAAAACCCCATCTCTACTAAAAATACAAAAATTGTCCAGGCGTGGTGGCACATGCCTGTAGTCCCAGCTACTCGGGGGGCTGAGGCAGGAGAATCGCTTGAACCCGGGAGGCAGAGGTTGCAGTGAGCCGAGATCATGCCACTGCACTTCAGCCTGGGCGACAGAGTGAGACTCCGTCTCAAAAAAAAAAAAAGGAAATGATGAGCAAAGACATTTTACACCTTCAGAGGATTTCAAGAAAACTCTGCCACCTTACAACACTGGTGCAGCACTTCAAAAGAGACTATACAGTTAACACTTCTATTTCCAGAAACGTATTCCCTGTGCTAAAGAGGGAATGCCCATATTAGTTTGGACAGTGTTGGAACATTTTGCTGTCTTCAGCTAAAACACAGGTTTCTGGAGTGAAGTAACAGAACTGATAGCTTTGGTCTCTCTTTTGGACCATCTGGATAATGGCTTGAACCATCTTGATGTTGATGGGAAACCCAAGTAGTAGGACAAATAACCTGAATCAGATCCTTAGAAATCGACTCATATGTGCCTCTATAACATACTGGGGAGGAGTCTGAAAGCCAATCCAATCTGATGTGTTGAAGAAATTGGATCCTAATAGTGGTACTCCTAAAAATTATCCCAGTCTTCAGTAGCCAACTTAGAAACTTTTTCTAAGAAAGGAAGTCAAAGGTTAATGGATGTCCCAAGCTGAGCTTTTCACAGTTAGATAGCTGGAGAGTGTTTCTTTTCTACAGTTTATGGAAATACTTATTTGCTTCCTTGGCTTATGGTTTCTGCCATGAGTTGAAAATTGGGGCTGGGCGCAGTGGCTCATGCCTATAATCCCAGCACTTTGGGAGGCCGAGGCAGGCAGATCACCTGAGGTCAGGAGTTCAAGACCAGCCTGGCCAAAGGTCTTTAGTGGAGATGGTGAAACCCCATCTCTACTAAGAATAAAAAAAAAATTAGCCAGGTGTGGTGGCACACACCTGTAATCCCAGCTACTTGAGAGGCTGAGGCAGGAGAATCACTTGAACCCAGGAGGTGGAGGTTGCAGTGAGCCAGGATTGCACCATTGCACTCCAGCCTGGGCAAGAAGAGTGAAACTCCATCTCAAAACAAACAAACAAACAAAAAAAAAAAAAAACAAAAAACCCAAAACAACAACAACAACAAAACACACAAAAGAAAACTGGAACCACCTGTAGCTTGGAGAATATCAAAGAAGAGAGACAAATGATTTCAGCATGTCTTCAAAAGCATGAGTCATGGATGCCCTCTGTGGCATCATTTTGCTAATATGCAGATCTAATCACTTATCGTTCAGGTTCAGTGTGAGGTTCACTGGTATGTGTTGGGGTGGGGAGTAGGGAAGCTCAGATGGTGAGGTTAGTCCAGGCAGGAATAAGCTTTGTGGGAGATAATGCCAGATTTCTTTAAGAAATAGGTAACAGCCAAATACGATGGCTCACGCCTGTAATCCCAACACTTTGGGAGCCCAAGGCGAGTGGATTAGAAGGTCAGGAGTTCGAGTCCAGTCTGACCAAAATAGTGAAACCACATCCCGACTAAAAATACAAAAAATTAGCTCGGTGTGGTGGCGCACACCTGTAATCCCAGCTACCTGGGAGGCTGAGACAGGAGAATTGCTTGAACCTGGGAGGGGAAGGTTGCAGCAAGCTGAGATCACGCCACTGCATAGCATCCTGGGCCGCAGCGTGAGACTCTGTCTCAAAAAAAAAAAAAAAAGAAAAGAAAAGAAATGGGTATCCCACTCTCTATAATGTACACTTAGGGTTGTCAAAGCTGGGAACTCAAAGAGAACTACTCATTTCGGAAAACGTAAGAGAAAAACAGTAGACATTTTTACCATCTGAGCAGCTTCCAGATGGAAAAGATGGATAGCTGATTGCACTGAGCCTGGGATTCAGCATGTGTGTAAGTCAGCATGTGTGGTGGAAAGGAAAACACTGAGGTGCTTAACTTGACAGGCAAATTGCCATGAAATAAAGGGCAAGTGGAGATCTACATTTGACCAATGTCAAATAAAAAATGGGGAAGTTAACAGCTATGGCCAGATTTTATTTAGGAATATTATTTGCTACCTTCTTATGTTTAGAAGAGTTGGGGACTTTCCTAGAGACACAGGAGGTGAGAAAACGCCTGAGGAAGTTCTCAGACTGGGTTTCTAAAGGAAGAATTCTTCATTAGCTTTCAGTAAGAAGCAATTAAGATCTCTGTCTTCAAAATATATTTCATAAGAAATGCATGAGCAGCAATGTTATCGTCATCAAGACCTCACTGTGAATTGCTGCATGGTTTCATAGGAGGTAATGATTTAGTTTAACTTTGAATTAGATTAATATTTTAAAGAGATACCCAGAAGCAAAGCTATACTTGTCTAATCTAGGTTGTTGCTACGGAGTTGACCAGGTATGGTTATCAAGTAATTAAATTGACTCCATAAAGCTTCATGGCAAAATAAATTGGACTATTTTATAGACATGCTTGATATATGACTTATTCCTGATAATGAATTACAGAGTAAAATGTAATAAAAAGTTCCTTTTCCTCTAGCATACATTCTTTTTAAATTTAGCAGTGTTTATATTTTATTGTAGTCATGGATAATTTTCAGAATGCAACTGTGGATAGTAAATAACTTTCCAATTCATTTTTTTGAAGGATATGATGATTAATGTTGTTTTACAGATGAGAAGACTGAGATATCATTCAGAATTAATTTTTTTTTTTTTTTTTTGAGACTGAGTCTTGCTTTGTTGCCCAGGCTGGAGTGCAGTGGCATGATCTCGGCTCACTGCAGCCTCCACGTCCCCAGTTCAAGTGATTCTCCTGCCTTAGCCTGGGATTACAGGTGCCTGCCACCACGCTCAGCTAATTTTTGTATTTTTAGTAGAGATGGGGTTTCACCATGTTGGCCAGGATTAAATTTTTTTTAAAGGTTTCTGGTGTAGATAAGTGGTCATGTCTATTTGGGTCTTCTCTTATTACTGAATATGTACAATAGGAGTTAGAGGTGGCAAAGGGGCCATCTCCCATGACAGCAAAAGATCCATTTTTAATGCCTTTTCTGTTACCTGAAACATAAAGGTAATAAAATCTGACAATGTGAGAGTGCTACGATTCACCAGTTTAAAAACATTTTATACGAGGATAATGATTTAACTTTTGTTCATCCAGGAAATAATTCTCATTTCTCAGTTTTCACGTAAATGTAGCTGTGTGTATAAGTGCTGTACATCAGGTGTGAATATGAGTTTTCTCTTTCCTATGTACCTTGCTTCCTGGCAGGCTCTGAGCTCTGTTTCTCCTATTCAGAGATCTTATTCCTAGCCTAGAAAAGTGAATCTTGCCAGGCGCGGTGGCTCACGCCTGTAATCCCAGCACTTTGGGAGGCTGAGGTGGGTGGATCACGAGGTCAATAGATCAAGACCATCCTGGTTAACACAGTGAAACCCCATCTCTACTAAATATACAAAGAAATTAGCCGGGCGTGGTGGCGGGCCCCTGTCGTCCCAGCTACTCAGGAGGCTGAGGCAGGAGAATGGCATGAACCCAGGAGGCGGAGCTTGCAGTGAGCTGAGATTACGCCACTATACTCCAGCCTGGGTGACAGAGTGAGACTCCGTCTCAAACAAAAAAAAAAAAAAAAAGAAAAGAAAAGAAAAGTGAATCTTAACCTTTTCTGCATCATGACCCCCTCAGAAATCTCTATAAAAGCTATGAATTCTCTCCCCCAGAAAAATGCACATTTGTACATACACACAACATTTTGCAAGCACTTTCAGACTTGAATCCTGTTTCTGGGTGTGTTCATGAACCCCATTGGATAAGATGCTTCTGGCCAGGCACAGTGGATCACACCTGTAATTCCAGCACTTTGGGAGGCCGAGGTGGGTGGATCACTTGAGGTCAGAAGTTCGAGACTAGCATGGCCAATATGGTGAAATCCCATCTCTACTAAAAATACAAAAATTAGCCAGGCATGGGGGTTCAGGCCTGTAATTCCAGCTACTCCTGAGGCTGAAGCATGGGAGGCGGAGGTTGCAGTGAACTGAGATTGTGCCACTGCATTCCTCCCTGGGTGACAGAGCAAGACTCTGTCTTGAGAAAAAAAAAAAAAAGAGATGCTTCATTCCCTGTCTTCCCAGAGAAATGATACATTTCTCAATAATCCTATATGAACATATGTGCCCAAAGAACTAGAGTTTCTTCTCACTCTTAACATGTGGCTTATTATTATTATATTACTATTATTATTATTATTGAGATGGAGACTCACTGTGTCACCCAGGCTGGAGTGCAGTGGTGTGATCTCAGCTCACTGCAACCTCTGCCTCCCGGGTCCAGGCAATTCTTCTGCCTCAGCCTCCCGAGTAGCTGGGACTACAGGTGCGTGCCACCACACCTGGCTAATTTTTGTATTTTTAGGAGAGATGGGGTTTCACCATATTGGCCAGGCTGGTCTCGAACCCCTGACCTTGTGATCCACCCACCTCAGCCTCCCAAAGTGCTGGGATTACAGGCGTGAGCCACTGTACCTGGCTATTACTATTATTATTTTTCTTCCTTTATCTTTGCCCAAGATGTTCTTCGACATCTAGGAAAGTCCGGGAACCTCTAGAACCCCAAAGATGATCAGATAGTCTAGCTACTTCAGCCAGTAAAGTTGATATAATTGGCATTAAGGAGGTTATTTTGATTCTCCAACCTTGCAAGAATAGTGGCTCTCCTGGGATGCCTGCCTTTACTACATTGACTGTGGCTCACTGAATATTCATGTACTCTCATTTCCCAGCCTCTCTTGTAGCTGTATCAGGGCCCCAAGATGATTGAGTCCTTGTAAATGGGAATGTAAGTGCAATTGATGGATTACTTCTGGCCCAGAATGTTATTCTTAGCCTAGAAAGTGAATCTTAACCTCTGTGTGTGTGTGTGTGTGTGTGTGTGTGTGTGTGTGTGTGTGTGTGTGACGGAGTCTCTCTCTGTCCCCCAGGCTGGAGTGCAGTGGCGTGATCTTAGCTCACTGCAAGCTCTGCCTCCCAGGTTCACACCATTCTCCTGCTTCAGCCTCCCAAGTAGCTGGGACTACAGGCGCCTGCCACCACGCCTGGCTACTTTTTTGTAATTTTAGTAGAGACAGAGTTTCACCATGTTAGCCAGGATGGTCTCGATCTCCTGACCTCATGATCTCTTAACCTTTTTTTTTTTGTATTTTTTAGTAGAGATGGGGTTTTGCCATATTGGCCAGGCTGGTCTCGAACTCCTGACCTCAAGAATGTTCTGGGCCAGAGGTAATCCACAAATTGCCCTTCAATTTAAAGGTTGATATGCCTTCTCTTTTCCCATGAAATGAGATGGTAGAACCACAGTGTGGAAGCATCCTAGATTCCCGAGGCACCCCATAGAGTTGAACTAGTGAGTTGCCCAGAATACAGCAGACTTTACCAGAATAACAACAAAAAAATTTTATTGTGCTAAATCTCTGAGATTCCAGGATTAATTAGTTAATGTAGGATAGCCTAATTATACTGACTAATAAATGGGTATAAAGGTTGGACTGAAAAAATACGAAGTTCCCAGGACACTTTTATGGTTAAGAATGTGAGACAAGGCCAGGTGCACTAGCTCACGCCTATAATCCCAGAACTTTGGGAGGCCAAGGAGGGAGGATTGTTTGAGTCCAGAAGTTCAAAAGCAGCCTGGACAACATAATGAAACCCTATCTGTACAAAAAGTAAAAAGTTAGTTGGGTGCCGTGGTGCATGCCTGTAGTCCCAGCCACTGGAGAGGCTGAGGTGGGAAGACTGCTTGAGCCCAGGATTTTGAGGCTGCAGTGAGCTACGATTGTGCCACTGCACTCCAGCCTGCGTGGCAGTATGAGACCTGTCTCTAAACAAAACAAAACACAACAAGAAAGAATGAGAAACAACGTGGTGAACTGGATAAAGCCTGATATTAGTTACATTCCAGGGTTGTTATATTAGAGATATAATATATAAAATGCCTAGGCCAATACTTTACAGTAGTTACTTCATAAATGGTAGTTTTTACTAATAATTCTTTTTTTTTTTTTTTTTTTTTTTTTTTTTTTTTTTTTTGAGAGGGAGTCTGGCTCTGTCGCCCAGGCTGGAGTGCAGTGGCCGGATCTCAGCTCACTGCAAGCTCCGCCTCCCGGGTTTACGCCATTCTCCTGCCTCAGCCTCCCGAGTAGCTGGGACTACAGGCGCCCGCCACCTCGCCCGGCTAGTTTTTTTTTGTATTTTTTAGTAGAGATGGGGTTTCACCGTGTTAGCCAGGATGGTCTTGATCTCCTGACCTCGTGATCCGCCCGTCTCGGCCTCCCAAAGTGCTGGGATTACAGGCTTGAGCCACCGCGCCCGGCCTACTAATAATTCTTAAGATATAAATATTTTATGGGACATGATAAAATTTGACTATACTCATGGATGACAGGCTCCCTATTCTGATTCTTCCCGAGATTTCTTACCTTAAGGTATCTCTTCTAAATACTTTGGGTCTTGGGCTCAAGCATCTTTTATAAAATTGCTTTTGAAGTAATAACTTCCAAGAAATACGTAGTTATTGTTTTTAATCAGTCAAGCATTTAGTAAAACCTTACTATTTCTTCCACATGTTAATTAACAAAATATCATAATAGGTAATGTAATATTGCCACGTGTTAATTTGTGTGGCCCAGGCAATTAAAGAATATGACATATAAAATGATGTTAAGTGTACGAGACAGACAGTACCTTCAGGGAAGAGATAGGAAAGATCTGTGCAGGCTCAAGTCTTCGGGGAAAAATTCTTGAAAGGAGTGGACTCAAACCTTGTCTTAAAGAAGGGGCAGGATGTAGATAAATGGGGGAAAAGAAGAAAGGCATTCCAGGTGGACAGCAGATTGGTAAAATTACTATCAAAACCCACAAAGAGGCCAGGCGTGGTGGCTCATGCCTGTAATCCCAGCACTTTGGGAGGCTGAGGTGGGCGGATCACGAGGTCAGGAGTTAGAGACCAGCCTGGCCAACATGGTGAAACCCCGTTTCTACTAAAAATACAAAAATTAGCCGGGCATAGTGGCGTGCATCTGTTATCCCAGCTACTCGGGAGGCTGAGGGAGGAGAATTGCTTGAACCTGGGAGGCAGAGGATGCAGTGAGCCGAGATTGTACCACTGCACTCCAGCCTAGACAACAGAAAGAGACTCTGTCTCAAAAAAAAATAAAAAACCGAAAAAACAAAAACAAAAACAAAAAACCTAAAACGTTAGGTTGAATCATGTAAAATTACTGGGCTTTTTTGTGGGTCAAAAACAATCTAATATCAGCAGTTTCATATCATTTGACCTAATAAAAGCAGCATTTGCGGAACGATACTCTGTAAGTTTCAACTGTATTGGTAATTTTTTTTTTTTTTTTTTTTTTTTTTTGAGAGAGTCTCGCTCTGTCGCCCAGGCTGGAGTGCAGTGGCCGGATCTCAGCTCACTGCAAGCTCCGCCTCCCGGGTTTAGGCCATTCTCCTGCCTCAGCCTCCCGAGTAGCTGGGACTACAGGCGCCCGCCACCTCGCCCGGCTAGTTTTTTGTACTTTTTAGTAGAGTTGGGATTTCACCATGTTAGCCAGGATGGTCTTGATCTCCTGACCTCGTGATCCGCCCGTCTCGGCCTCCCAAAGTGCTGGGATTACAGGCTTGAGCCACCGCGCCCGGCCATGTTTCATTTTTTATACTGAGTGGTAGGTTTATAGATTCTTTATATTACTTCTTAATTTTTCTTGTGGTTTTAAATATTTCATAATCATCTTTTTAAAATAATTTAAAGATTAGCAAAAAAAAAAAAAGAGTTAAGTCTCAGCCGGGCGCGGTGGCTCAAGCCTGTAATCCCAGCACTTTGGGAGGCCGAGACGGGCGGATCACGAGGTCAGGAGATCGAGACCATCCTGGCTAACCCGGTGAAACCCCGTCTCTACTAAAAATACAAGAAAATTAGCCGGGCGCCGTGGCGGGCGCCTGTAGTCCCAGCTACTCAGGAGGCTGAGGCAGGAGAATGGCGCGAACCCGGAGGGGCGGAGCTTGCAGTGAGCCGAGATGGCGCCACTGCACTCCAGCCTGGGGCACAGAGCAAGACTCTGTCTCAAAAAAAAAAAAAAAAAAAAGAGTTAAGTCTCATCAAATAATTTAAACAATCTCTTTATGTAATGCTTATTCTCATTAGGAAAATAACACCTGGTTTTCTCAACATCCTCAGACATTCATCCTTTTCTCCAGCTTTTCTCCAATGTGGTGTCCAGTTGTATTGGGGACAAGCATGGCTTGTGCAACATTATGATAAAGAAGAATCCAGCCGGGCGCGGTGGCTCACGCCTGTAATCCCAGCACTTTGGGAGGCCGAGGCGGGCGGATCACAAGGTCAGGAGATCGAGACCACGGTGAAACCCCGTCTCTACTAAAAATACAAAAAATTAGCCGGGCGCGGTTGTGGGCGCCTGTAGTCCCAGCTACTCGGGAGGCTGAGGCAGGAGAATGGCGTGAACCCGGGAGGCGGAGCTTGCAGTGAGCCGAGATCGCGCCACTGCACTCCAGCCTGGGAGACAGAGCGAGACTCCGTCTCAAAAAAAAAAAAAAAAAAAAGAAGAATCCAGAGGGCCGAGTGTGGTGGCTCACGTCTGTAATCCCAGCACTTTGGGAGGTTGAGGCAGTGGATCATATGAGGTCGGGAGTTCGAGACCAGCCTGTCCAACATGGTGAAACCCCGTCTCTACCAAAAATACAAAATTAGCTGGGCATGGTGGAGTGTGCCTGTAGTCCCAGCTATGTGGGAGGCTGAGGCAGGAGAATCGCTTGAACCTGGGAGGTGGAGGTTGCAGTGAGCCCAGATCCCACTATTGCACTCCAGCATGGGCAACAAGAGTGAAATTCCGTCTCAAAATAAATAAATAAATAAAAATAAAGAAACAAAGAAGAAGAATCCAGAGACCCCAAGTGGAATGTTCTTTGACTCTTCTGGCATCTGGGACAATGCCCCTTCTCCATCTGCCTACCGCTTGCCCCACTGGTGTTCGCGGTTGAAATTTGTGGTTCAAGACCATGTGGATACAACTTGTGAGGGGTCCCCACTCAGGTTGCCCAGGCCTTGTGGCTCTCTCTCAACCTCCTTTCAACTCTTTGGCTCTACAGGTCCCTCTAAGTTTGTCTGAGGGGCCCCTTTGGTTCTGAACTTGGAGTGGTTCACTCCGCAGTCCTCACTGCAGTGTCACCTTGCCCCACTAAGGCTGCCTCCTTCAGCAAACTTCTCAGCCACTGTGGCTCTCCCTCACAGCACCCCAGGAAAGCGGGACTTCAGGGTCCCCTTCTGCCATACTGTAGTTCACTCACACTTTTATCTGATGTGCCGCACCACAGGAGGGTACAAGGCATGCCTGACGTGGTGGCGCATGCCTGTAATCCCAGCTACTCGGGAGGCTGAGGCAGGAGAATTGCTTGAAGACAGAGGTGGAGGTTGTGGTTAGCTGAGATCGCGCCATTGCACTCCAGCCTGGGCAACAAGAGCAAAACTCTGTCTCAAAAAAACAGAAAACAAAAAACTAAAAACTGTCAATAATTATTATTTTAGTTATATTATTATTATTGTTTTATCATTTTTGTTGTTGTTATTAATATCCTGAGTGAGCAAGTGGGTCACTATTGACAATGGGGAGTGTTTCCCAACCATCAACACTCTCACCCACACATACACTTAGGCTTTCTTTTTTTTTTTTTTTTTTGAGATGGAGTTTCGCTCTTGTTACCCAGGCTGGAGTGCAGTGGCACCTTCTTGGCTCACTGCAACCTCTGCCTCACGGGTTCAAGTGATTCTCCTGCCTCAGCCTCCGGAGTACCCAGCAGCTGGGATTACAAGTGCCCGCCACCACATCCAGCTAACTTCTGTATTTTTAATAGAGACCCCATCTCTATTAAACCCCTTTCGCCATGTTGGCCAGGCTGGTCTTGAACTCCTGACATCAAGTGATCCACCTGCCTCGGCCTCCCAAAGTGCTGGGATTACCGGCATGAGCCACCGCAAACGGCCCAATTTGGGCCTTTTAATCCAAATGTTAAGCTAATGAAAATGGCTGGCTTGGAGTGTGTGTAATGGGGGGAAGGAATGGGTGTAAAGATAGAAAGTTTCAGTAACAAACTGGAGTCCTTGTTAGCACGACAGAGAGCTCCTCTACTTGAGAAGGGACAAAGTCAATTCAAGACCTTTGGGCTTTCTGGCTGGAATGTGGTGGCTCATGCCTGTAATCTCAGCACTTTGGGAGGCCAAGGCGGGTGGATCACCTGAGGTCAGGAGTTTGAGACCAGCTTGACCAATATGGTGAAACCCTGTCTCTACTGAAAATACAAAAATTAGCCAGGTGTGGTGGCGTGCGCCTGTAATCCCAGCTACTAAAGAGTCTGAGACAGGAGAATTGCTTGAACCCGGGAGGCAGAGGTTGCAGTGGGCTGAGATTGCGCCACTGCACTCCAGCCTAGACGACAGAGCAAGACTCCATCTCAAAAAAAAAAAAAAAAAAAAAAAAAAAAAAAAAAGGCTTCAGGCTTTCATATAACCTGTAGGGGAGAATAAAATTTTAGAAATAAATAATAAGGGAAAAAAGATAAATAAAAATTCAAATTTTAAAATTAAGTAAAATAGATCCATGGGGGTATCTGATGACATGATATTCCAGCAACTCAGATTTCTCCAGGACTGCACTGGAGGCAGATCTTTCAGGCACATTTGTAATATGTCCACTGCCCAGGGGACAGGATAGAACAAGAGCCATAGAAAACAAGGGGAACTTGGCAGAATTGCCTTTGTATTTTAAGTTATAGCTTTCCTAACTGAAACAATAGCTTTGAAAGAGACAAATTATTCACAAATTATTAGTAGGAAATGTTGAGATGGGAAGATGATAAGTAAGAAAGGTAATTAAACTCTGTACTATTTTTAAAATGAAATACTAAGTACAGATGAATAAATTAAATGACTTTTCAACCTTTCCAATCTAAGCAGCCTTAAAAATTTCCACTATCTAGCACAGTGGTTTTTAAACATTTTTTGACAGCCACCCACAGTAAAAAGTATATTCTACATCTTGACTGGTTACACACAAACACACAGTACTTTTTCATGATTCAGATTTCATGAAAGACTACTGATACTCACTATGTGATAGCTTTTTATTTTATTACACCTTTTTTTTTTTTTTTTTTTTTTTTGAGACAGTGTCTTGCTCCACTGCCCAGGCTGGAGTGCAGTGGCTTAAAACATGGCTCACTGCAGCCTCGAACTCCTCAAGCAATCCTCCTGCCTCGGCCTCTGGAGTAGCTCTGGGACCACAGAAGTGCACCACAACACCCGGCTAATTTTATTTTTATTTGTAGAGACGGAATCTCCCTATGTTGCCCAGTCTGGTCTCCAACCTGGGGCCTCAAGTGATCCCCTTGCCTCGGCCTCCCAAAGTGCAGGGATTACAGCTTGGGCCACTGTGCCCAGTCCTTCCTTCCTTCATTCCGTCCTCTCCTTCTTTCCTAATACTGCTTGTCAAACTGATTTTGCCACCCACGATTTGAAAAAGAAGGTCTAGTGGATTATCCCAATCATTAACTATTTCTGTGGGTTAGCTTACCTTTCCAGAATACAGAATAGAATTCAGCAAACTGCCTCAAAGAGCAGTTTCTAGATTTGACTTCTGCCTCTAGGGTTTATGAAGTCATTCTCAGGTGACCTGGATTTCCCTACACGTGCACCTCATGACGTGGGAGCCCGGGGTAGGGAGGGATAGATAACATGAGAATCAATAGAAAGAACTGCAAGGTCTGAAGACAAGCACCATTTGTCTAGTGGAGTCTATTTTATATCCAGTTTTTTAAAAATCTCCATTTAAGATATTTAGCTTCAACGTTCACCTTGACCAATTAATCCAACAAACAAAACTCTGGCTTGGGGGCCCAGTTACTAATTTTCAAGGAAAGAGACCTCTGTTTTTAGAACCAGGGCTCTCCTGGGTCCCTCCCACGTCCCCAGCCCTTCTCTGGCCTTGGGTAACTTTTCCCTCCAGTTTGGTGGAAGGTTACATTAGAAGAAAATAGTCCCTACCGTCTAGAAACTTTTCAGGAAAAAGGGCGTTGGACGTGCGGG
The DNA here is from genome assembly GCF_024542745.1 of Macaca thibetana thibetana. Lineage (NCBI taxonomy): Eukaryota > Metazoa > Chordata > Mammalia > Primates > Cercopithecidae > Macaca > Macaca thibetana. The sequence goes on from NC_065578.1 coordinate 123,898,490, forward strand.
TGGGTGGGTATACCGGGAAGGGACAGCTGGAGCCGCGAACGCACCGGGGCCCGCGGCGCGTCGGTGTGGAGGCCGCGGGGCGGCAGGAGGCACTGGGAAGCGAGGGTGAAGAGCACCGGACCAGAAAAGGGCAGTGTCCGCCCTGCGCTCCTCTGCTGCCGCTGGCAACCCGGGAGGGAGAGGCGAGGCTCTGTAGGGTGGGATTCGAGGTCTCCTGAACCCTCGAGTGGGCTTGGGTTTTCAGGAGCCGCCTTTTCTTATTGACCATTTCTCTTTGTCATCATGATCTCTTGGCCTCAGACGGAGTTAAGGGAGCCATAGTAGGAGTGCAGAAAATGAAGTGACCTGGAGGGAAAAATATTTAATGATGTTAATATTTAATGATAATATTTAATGATATTATTTTATATATATTTAATAATATTTAATGATAATAAAAATATTTAGTGATGTTTAAAATATAGTTTTTCCTTCTTCCTTTTTCTCTCTCAAATCAGTTTAGATGTAAATAACATTTTAACAGGGCCCAAGATCAGGCTCCCAGGCTCTGGCTTCCGGTCTCACTTGACTCCAGAATAAGATTTTGGTGTGCTGGTAATTTTGCCAAATGGAGGCCTACTCCCCAAGACATCACCCTGATGAGTGATGAACATTTCTGTAGGTGATGACTTGGAGTCGTTTTATTTCATTCTAATACATGTCCCTGCTTCAAGTGGGTAAAATTATACTTAGCTCAGCCCAGGTTTAATTCATATTATTTAAAAATGTCAGTGGAAAGTAATTTACGAGCTTCTCTTTATTAAGATTTTGGAAATTTTGCTTTATTGAACTTGCATTTTAAGTATTTTTTTGCTGTGTTCTTAGCGTAGATAGAAAACAACCTCTCGCTGTCTCCTAGTTGGTCCTGTCAACAAACATTTGGGAAGTGCTTAGCTCAGAATGCTGTTGAGTACAACAAATTAAACAATCTGATGTACTTGTTAATTTCATTACAAACGGCAGTTAGGATTTCATATACATATAGTCTGTACCGTGCTATATACCAGAAATCTTTGTAAATATAAACTCCTTAAATATAGGGACCCAGTTTTATTCTTCAGTGAAAGGGAGTTAATCTCCTTTTGGTGTTGTGCATTTAAAAGGATTTAGGATGTAAGAGGCTCATTAAATGATAGCTGTTAGTATTATTTATCTTGATATCTTCCAAAGGGCTTTGCACATGGTGAACACTAAGAAATATTAGTTGAATGAATGAAGGTGCCACGTCCCATACTGTAGTATACACAGAGAAAAGACCAGGATGGGGACTCCAGCGCAGTGATTTCATTTCATCAGTGAAGCTTTGTGTGGAAGTGTCCCTCCTGCAGCCCTTTTACCAGATGCAGGCTCCCTTGACCTTGGATTGTGGATCACTTAAAATTTTCAGGGGAAAAAGTGTGCCTAATTAGCTAGTAGGACCTAACCTCTTGTCAAGATGGAACTTGAAAAGTTTGTCTAAGTATGGAAAAGCTAAGCTCATTTGACACAGATCACGGGAAGAAAGATTTCTACATGTTATTCAAGTTATTCACGTCAAAAGCGATTAGGGGGCCCCAGCTTCCATTACATCATTCATTAGGAAAATGTGTGCTGGAAGCTCTGCAAATCACATGATTTGATGGAGGCATTGAGACTGGGTTTCTTGTGTGTCTGCCCTGGGCCATATTCAGTTTTTAGTATGCTTGGAAAAGGCTGAAGCAGAACATGGAGATCTAGTTTATTTTAATGCCGTCAGACGGCTAAATGGTGGAAACTTGTTGAAGAGATTTACTGAGCTGTTTCCTTAGACTGAAGACTTCAGAGAATTAATTAACAGGGTTCTGAGAGATACAACATGCCAGACCCCTACTGACTCATAAGAGTGTACTTGCTTACTGATATGATGTGATAGCTGAGCACAGTATATGTAAAGCTGCAGGGGAGTAATACAAGAGCAGTGCTGATGCATTCTAAGACATGCAGGTCTTGAGATGAGAACTGGCCGTGACAACTGAGTCAGCCAGGCACTGGACTCATTTCCTTTTGCTTACCCACCCTGAGCTCAATAGAAGCACAGACGTTGACAAGGTGCTGAACTATTTGGTGAAAATGAAGTCACAATTTTGGAAGAGCTCCACTGATTTTGATGTGTAGGTATTGTTTCACGCTTTAGCTGTTGCTTTTAAAATGCACACCTTAAGATGGTTCTTGCCGGGCGCAGTGGCTCACGCCTGTAATCCCAGCACTTTGGGAGGCGGAGGTGGGCGGATCACGAGGTCAGGAGATCAAGACCATCCTGGCTAACACGGTGAAACTCCTTCTCTACTAAAAATGCAAAAAATTAGCCGGGCGTGGCGGCGGGCGCCTGTAGTCCCAGCTACTTGGGAGGCTGAGACAGGAGAATGGCGTGAACCCGGGAGGCGGAGCTTGCAGTGAGCCGAGATGGCGCCACTGCACTCCAGCCTGGGGGCAAAAAAAAAAGGCCGGGCGCGGTGGCTCAAGCCTGTAATGCCAGCACTTTGGGAGGCCGAGGCGGGTGGATCACGAGGTCAGGAGATGGAGACCATCCTGGCTAACATGGTGAAACCCCGTCCCTACTAAAAATACAAAAAACTAGCCGGGCGTGGTGGCGGGCGCCTGTAGTCCCAGCTACTCGGAGGCTGAGGCGGGAGAATGGCGTGAACCCGGGAGGTGGAGCTTGCAGTGAGCCGAGATCGCGCCACTGCACTCCAGCCTGGGCGACAGAGCGAGACTCCGTCTCAAAAAAAAAAAAAAAAAAAAAATGGTTCTCAGTTATCATGCTATATCTATGCCATTTCATTCCTAGAGCAAGTAACTTAGCCTAAAGTGAACCACATCTATAAGAAGACAAATATCCCTGTAGAGACATTTGTAGATAAATTGTGGAAGTATTCTAAAATTTTTGGCCAGATTTTGGCGAATGTTTGAGTCTAGTTGGTACAGAAAGTACATTCTGTTTTATGAAAATAGCAACATTGACGTGAAAAGATATCATTAATGTATATCTGTAGTCAGAAATTGAATGTGCCCTGGCTGATTACAATTTATTTATTCACTTAATGCATATTTATTGAGTACAAGGCCTTAGAGATTCCTCAGTTCTTATAATCTGTAACAGTGCCATTCCGTAGGAATGTAATGAGAGCCACACATATAATTTAAAATTTTCTAGTAGCCACATTAAGAAATTTAAAAACTGATAAAATTAATGTTATTAATATATTTTATTTCACCAAATATATCTAAAATATTATCCTAATACATAATCAATATAGTTTTATTGTTGTTTTTTGTTTTTGTTTTTGTTTTTTTTTGATACAGAGTTTCACTCTGTCACCCAGGCTGGAGTGCAGCGACACAATCATGGTTCACTGCAGCCTCAACCTTCTGGGCTCAGCTCCTCCTCCCACCTCAGCCTCCTGAGTAACTGAGACCACAGGCATGTGCTACCAGCTAATTTTTTGTATTTTTTTTGTAGAGACAGGATTTCCCATGTTGCCCAGACTGGTCTCCAACTCCTGGGCTCACGCGATCCACCTGCCTTGGCCTCCTGAAGCATAGGGATTACAGGCGTGAGCCACTAGAAATTATTAACAAATTATTTTACATTCTTTGTTTTGAATTAAGTTTCTCGAATTTACTTACAGCAAATCTCACATTGCACTAGCCACATTTCAGGTACTCAAAAGCTACATGTGATGAACGGTTACCATACTGGGCAGTCCATGTCTAGAGAGAAATACAGATGTGTAATTTGTAAACAGGTAAACAGATAATTTCTTTTCTTTTTTTTTTTTTTTTTTTTTTTTAAGACAAGTTCTCACTCTCCCAGGCTGGAGTGCAGGCTCAGTGCAGCCTCCACCTCCTGGGCTCAAGCAATCCTCCCACCTAACCTCCCCAACGCCCCACCCCAGTAGCTGGGACTACAGGCGGGCACCACCATGTCCAACTAATTCTTATAGAGATGGGTTTTCACCATGTGGCCCAGACTAGATAATTTTAATTAAATGTAATAAAGGCTATGATGAGAAAAGTACACTCATCCCACAATGAGAGCATATAAAAGGGGCTTAGTTCCTCCAGTTTTTCCTCCTAAAATCTCACAATTCTCTCTGCTTCTCTGCATCCTACCTGCCATGACTCTAATCTAATCCAGATTATCTGTCTCCTAGACTTGCACAACAGCTTCCGAAATTGTCTGCCTGCATCTATCCCTGCCCCTATTTGCAGATAAAGTGAGCTTTTAAAAACCCCCTTCAGATCATGTCATCCCTCTGTTTAAAACCTTAAATATGTGATGAACACATTGGACAAGTGTGAGATGATGTACATAAAGCACCCAGCCCAAAGGTTCTGCTCACTGAGTTTAGTTCTTCTCGCTTCTCCCTTTCACTCTCTTTTTTCTGCCTCTTACTTTCCTCCCCAGCTCCTTCCTCTTATCACCTATCAGTCTCTTATCATCTGAATTTCTTTTTTCTTTCTTCCCTTGTACTTGCTTTCCATTTTCTTTTCTTCCATCTTTACTTTCTCTTCTCCCTGCTTTAGTTTATTTTAATATAGAATTTAAATAGATTTAGAAATTCATTCTTTATTTACTTCTGAGTTCCAAATTCTTCATTTAAAAATCAAAAGAGCACCGGTCACGGTGGCTCACGCCTGTAATGCCAGCATTTTGGGAGGCTGAGGCAGGCAGATCACCTGAGGTCAGGAGTTCGAGACCAGCCTGGCCAACATGGTGAAAACCCATCTCTACTTAAAATACAAAAATTAGCTGGGCGTGGTGGCAGGCACCTGTAGTCCCAGCTACTCAGTAGGCTGAGGCAGGAGAATCGCTTGAACCCAGGAGGCAGCAGTTGCAGTAAGCCGAGATCACGCCATTGCACTCCAGCCTGGGGGACAAGAGCGAGACTCTGTCTCAAAATAAATAAATACATAAATAAAAATAAAAATAATAAAAAGAACTTGGCCAGGCGTGGTGGCTCACACTTATAATTCCAGCACTTTGCGAGGCCAAGGTGGGTGGATCACTTGAGGTCAGGAGTTCAAGACCAGACTGGCCAACATGGTGAAAACCCATCTCCACTAAAAATACAAAAATTAGCCAGGTGTGGTGGTGCACGCCTGTAGTCCCAGCTACTGAGGAGGCTGAGGCAGGAGAATTGCTTGAACCTGGGAGGTGGAGGTTGCAGTGAGCCAAGATCATGCCAGCCTGAATGACAGAGTGAGACTCCAGCCCGCACTGCAGCCTGAGTGACAGAGTGAGACTCTGTCTCAAAAAAAAAAAAAAAGCTTGACCTTTTATCAGGATTAAATTAAGATGCTTTTTACTTCAGCATGGTCTTCAGTTAACTTTTTTTGTAGGTTGCAGAGCTTCTTTAGAAAAATGCATATAGTGTCCTAGAAGGAGGAAAACAATCCCCTTCACATTTTATAGGGAGAAAACAGTGTAGTCACTTAGAAAGGGTCATGTGGTGATTTGAAACAAGTCAAAAGAACCCAGGTTCTCACCACAGCCCTTCCTCTCTTAGGCAAATTTCTGCCTGCTGTCAGTAGAGCCGTGAGGCAAGTTAATTATTCAGTGTCTGTGGAGGTCAATAAATAAATGAAATACCTAATTAAATAAACTTTTGGAGTGCTGAAAGCAGGCAGTTTCCTTAACTTAACACAGTTCCTTTGGAGGACCAGTTCTCTTCCTTGAAAGAACAGCCAATCTAGCCATATGGGCTGTTTTCTTTTAGTTCTGAGAAGGTGGATTTATGACCCCCTGTGTACTCATTTTTCTGTTTCTGTCTCTGACATAGACAACTCTGCCAGGTGCCAGCACTCCTTCTACCTCCGCTGAAAGCAAGGAGACATCCTGAAATTACAGAAGGAAGAAAGGAAGTTATAATTCAAGAAGGACTTCTTGCTGCCAAGGCATGGTAGACACCAATACAAAACAAATGAGGGAGGGTTTTAGCCTAGAAAACATGTCTCTGTGGAGAAAAGACCCCCCATCCCAGGTCTGGTCCAAGGGAGGGCCTCCCTCCGGTAAGGCTTGGGCATTCAGATTCAGAATCAACAACATTTGTTGAGCAGATACTGCATACAAGACAGCTCCATATACATCTTCTTCTATACTATTTTAATCTAAGAGAAGCCTTCCGACGTTTTCCCAAATGGAATCTTATCTTGAAATGAGACTCTGCAGACTTAAACTGTTATGCCCAGACTGTTTATTCCCCGAAGAAGACCACCAGAGTCCAGAGTCAAAGCTAAGCAGCAAGGATCTTTATTACAGGTTCGAACCTGGAGCTCTCACTTGCTCGTGAAACGAGACGGGCAGGAGAGCTCCCCTACTGAGCTCCGAACAATGTTATATAGTCTAAGGAAAGTAGGCATAGAATCATTATACATATTAGAGGTATGATTGGCTGGAGTTTGAACAAAGCGATTTGGCAAACTATGATTGGTTCCCGCCATTTCTGATATTTCAGTACAACCCTTGAGGCGGAAGAGCAGTTTTACACAAAGGCAGTTAATAGAGCTAGGATCTCTTGCTTGTTTTTTATTTCTTTGCCTTCGGCTGTTAATAGTCCCCTTTCTCTGTAGATGGCCCCATGTATGTGCGCAGTAGCGAAAGCATAGCGGCTATCCGTGTATACTGTTAGTTTTTTCTCTGCCCCTAGGGTGAGGGCCTGTGTAAGGGCTATCAGTTCGGCTCTTTGGGCCGATGTCCCTGGAGGCAAGGGTTCCGCCCAGATTACCTCAGTCTCTGACGTTACAGCCACTCCTGCATACCGCTGGCCTTGGTGGACATAGCTGCTGCCATCAGTGAACCAGGTGAGTTCTGTGTCGGGGAGCGGACGATCTTGCAGGTCCTCCCGCACCCCATGCACCTGAGCCAGTATCTCAGTGCACTCATGGGACGGGGCGTCCAAGTCTGGATTTGGCAGCAGTGAAGCAGGGTTTAAAGAGGTTGGGGGCAGAAAAGTTATTCTGAGGGGGTTTAACAGCAGTCCTTGATAGTGGGTGAGCCGGGCGTTACTCATCCATCGGTCCGGCGGCTGCCGGAGGACGCCTTCAATGGCATGCGGGGTTATAACGCGCAACTCTTGCCCCATGATAAGTTTATCAGCGTCTCAGACCATTAGGGCGGTCGCCGCGATTATCCGGAGGCAGGGTGGCCAGCCAGCAGCCACTGAATCTAATTTTTTTGACAAATAGGCAACTGGCCTCTGCCAGGGGCCTAGGTACTGTGTTAACACGGCTTTTGCAACACCCTTACTTTCATCCACGTATAAGTGGAAGGGCTTGGAGACATCAGGGAGCCCCAGCGCGGGGGCTGATAACAAGGCAGTTTTGATTTGCTGAAAGGCCAGCTCAGCCTCTTCCGTCCAATTGAAGGGCTGCCGTTCCTTTGTTGCCTGGTATAGGGGCTTGGCTAACTCAGCAAATCCGGGTATCCATAACCTACAGAACCCTGCCGACCCCAGGAATTCTCTCACTTGCCGTGTTGACTGGGGTCTAGGGATGCGTAGGACTGTTTCCTTTCGGGCTTTGGTTAGCCAGCGTTGCCCCCCTTTTAATAGGTACCCCAGATAAATTACCTCCGACTTGCAGATCTGAGCCTTTGTTGCTGAGGCTCGGTAGCCTAGCTCCCCCAGAGTCTTCAGGAGGTCCTCAGTCCCTCGAACACAAGTTTCCGGGGACCTGGCCGCTATTAAGAGATCATCAACATATTGCAAAAGAGTTATTTCAGGGTGTTGCCGCCGGTACTCACCCAGATCTTCATGAAGGGCTTCATCGAACAGGGTTGGCGAGTTCTTGAACCCTTGTGGCAGTCTGGTCCATGTTAGCTGACTGTTGATGCCCCTCTCAGGATCCGTCCATTGAAATGCAAAGAGTTCTTGACTTTTGGGAGCCAGAGGAAGGCTGAAGAAAGCGTCTTTTAGATCAAGAACGGTATACCACTGTTTTTTGGGATGTAAGGCACTCAGAAGGGTGTATGGATTGGGCACAGTGGGATGTATGTCCATGACCCTTTTATTAACTTCTCTTAAATCCTGTACTGGCCTGTAGTCCGTACTGTTGGGTTTACGAACAGGTAACAGTGGAGTATACCAGGATGAGTGGCAAGCCCGTAGGACTCCCTGGTCTAGGAGTCGGCGGATATGGGGCGTAATTCCTTCTCTTGCCTCCAGGGGCATAGGATATTGCCGAACCCGAACGGGGTCCGTCCCTGGCTTAACTTCCACAAATATGGCAGGTCGATGTTTAGCTAGCCCTAAGCCCCCAGTTTCTGCCCACGCTTCAGGGAAACGCTGGAGCCAAGAGTCAATTCCCTGATCGGGGGGCTTTTGCTCTTGATGGAGTCGGTACTCATCTTCTAAGGTGACAGTCAGGATAGATATTGGCCTGTTTTGGGAATCAGTTATCTTGGGCCCTTCTGGCTCAAAGTGGATTTGGGCCCCCATCTTTGTCAGCAAGTCCCTCCCTAGTAGAGGGCAGGGGCTCTCTGGGATGACTAGGAAGGAATGGGAGACTTTTCCCGTTCCTAAGTCTACAGTCCTCTGGGTTGTCCAGGGGTATTTTTTGATGCCTGTGGCCCCGTGCACCCAGGATGTTTTCTTAGACATTTTTCCAATTGGTTTGGTTAGGACTGAGCGTTCCGCCCCAGTATCGACCAAGAAGCGAACTGGGGACCCCTCCACTTGCAAAGTTACCCTGGGTTCGGGGAGGGGGTCCGAACCCCGTCCTCCCTAGTCAGAGTCCTGGGTAACGAGTACGGAGTTAGGGTTAGCTGGTCTCCGTTTCTTTGGGCAGTCTTTAATCCAGTGGCCACGTTCCTTGCAATAAGCACACTGATCTTTTTCTAATCCTTGCCTAGGGCCTTGCTTTTTCTGCTTTCTGTTTTGGCCATTTCCTGCCTGGGGGAAAGCTGCTACTAAGACTTTGGTCATTTCTTTGGTTGCCTTGAACTGTTTTTCTTCTGGAGTATCCCTATTATTATAAACTCGCTGGGCCATCTGAAGGAGGTCCTGAATCTGCTTTCCCTCTAAACCTTCTAATTTCTGGAGTTTTCTTTTAATATCTGGTGTTGCCTGGTTTACAAAGGACATTACTACCGCTGCCTGATTTTCCGGTGCTTCTGGGTCCATAGGGGTAAACTGTCTGAAGGCTTCCATTAATCTCTCTAAATACACAGCGGGGCTTTCTGTCTTACCTTGTAACACAGAATATACTTTAGCCAAATTGGTGGGCTTGCGAGCTGCAGCCCGGAGACCCGCCATTAGAGTCTGGCGATAAATGAGTAGTCGTCCCCTACCTTCTGCCGTGTTGTAGTCCCATCTGGGCCGGGTCAAAGGGAAAGCCGCATTAATGAGGTCAGGATTTGCAGTTGGCTGGCCGTCATCTCCTGGAACCAGTTTTCTGGCCTCAACTTGGATTCTTTCCCGCTCCTCCGTTGTGAACAGGATTCGGAGGAGCTGTTGACAGTCATCCCAGGTCGGCTGGTGAGTAAACATGACACTGTCTAACAACGAGGTTAGATCTTTGGGATTATCTGAGAACCGAGCATTTTGGGACTTCCAATTGTATAAATCACTGGTGGAAAAAGGCCAATACATGAGACGGGGAGCCCGGTATCATCGAGCGATCCTATTTCTCTGAGAGGCAGGGCTACAGTGGAGTCAGGGAGTCGGGAAGCTTGGTCCCGCTGTACGCGGCCGGCCTCGTGTTCGGCCGGCCGGCCCCCCCAGGTTACTTTCACTCTCGGCTGCTTCCGCTTCTCGGTTTCCCTCTACGGAAGCACCACCCTGGGGGACTGGGTCCTGCGGGATAAGGTGCTGATATGGTGGGGGAAATGTGGGTTCTAACGTTAGGGGGTCCTGGCTGTCCGGCAGCACAGGGGCCGAGGGAGCAGAGGGAGTCTTTTGTCTTGTAGGTCGCGTTACTAGGACTTTGCAGGGCTCAAGGATGAATGGAGTTATCCAGGGTGGTGGGTTTTCCACAAGATCCTGCCACACTAGAATATAAGGAATTTGATCAGGATGTCCTGACTGCCCTGGCAGGAAAATCTTAGTTTTTACCTTAGTAATAATAGAGAGACAGAAAGTTCCTTCAGAGGGCCACCCTACGCCGAAAGAGGGCCACTCCGAACGGCAGAAAGTAACTAGCTTTCCCTTCTTTAGTTCTACGCTTAAGTTACGCCCCCGAGCCTTCACATCCTTAAAATTGGTAACAAGGAGTGAGAGCGGCGTGCTCTGGTTGTTGCCCATCTTTGGACTGCTCCTACAAAGAGAAGGGGGGACGAAAATGAGTGTGAAGCAGAGGGGAGTATCCGACAGGTCCGGTCCTGGAGGGGGAAGAAAAGGTTTTATGTTTCGTTTTGGGCTTACACTTAACACTTAACAATAACGGACAGACAGTAATAACGATGAGCATTCGCGAGCGCGTGTCGGACTTCCGACCTGAGTCAGACGGGGCAACCAAGGATGGAGGCCCCCAGATGGGCACTGGGGAACGTCTCCCACCAGTCCCGAGTGGCTGTCTTCTAGCGCGTCCGCCAAGACCGTGCCACTTACAGAACAGACCAATACAGATTACAGATTACGGATTTCGCGAAATTTCAGGGAGACAGACAGAGACAAAGACAGAGACAGTGACAAAGCCGGCTTACCTACAGATTAAGATCCGTTGACTTGGGGGTCTGGTGGGCTTGGGGGAAATCCCGGACGAGCCCCCATTTGTTATGCCCAGACTGTTTATTCCCCGAAGAAGACCACCAGAGTCCAGAGTCAAAGCTAAGCAGCAAGGATCTTTATTACAGGTTCGAACCTGGAGCTCTCACTTGCTCGTGAAACGAGACGGGCAGGAGAGCTCCCCTACTGAGCTCCGAACAATGTTATATAGTCTAAGGAAAGTAGGCATAGAATCATTATACATATTAGAGGTATGATTGGCTGGAGTTTGAACAAAGCGATTTGGCAAACTATGATTGGTTCCCGCCATTTCTGATATTTCAGTACAACCCTTGAGGCGGAAGAGCAGTTTTACAGAAAGGCAGTTAATTATATTGCATCAGGTTGCACGACCAGTTTATGGCTATCTTGCTTAAATACACCTTGTGACCTGGCTATCTTACTTAAACATTCCTTGTGACCTGGCCTCAGAAAGAGAAACATGTACTTACAGAACTTACGAAACCTCTGGTACGTGCAAAGATTAGAGAGCAGAACAAGGGTGTAGCGGGTGGGGGGCGGGTACACATCTATCTTTGTGTCCTTTCAAAACCAACTACGGAAACACTTTAGTATTAAGGTATCACCCACGCTGAAACATTTTTCCTAGCTTTGACCATTGCTCTGTGAATATCCAGAGCCTGTTTACCACATTCCATTCCAACAACTTGTTCTTAATCTCTCACTTCAGAGATTTACTGAGCTCTTTCTGAATAGAATTACTCTTGTGAAAGAAACAGTAGCAGCATGTTAGTTAGGATAGACTAATTGCCATAACAAATAGACTCAAATAAGAATAATGGCTTGCCCGGGTGTGGTGGCTCACACCTGTAATCCCAGCACTTTGGGAAGCCAAGGTGGGAGGATCACTTGAGGTCAGGAGTTTGAGACCCGCCTGGCCAGCATGGCGAAACCCCTGTCTGTACTAAAAATCCAAAAAAATTAGCTGGGTGTGGTGGCCGGCATCTGTAATCCCAGCTACTCAGGAGGCTGAGGCAGGAGAATCACTTGAACCCAGGAGGTTGAGGTTACAGTGAACTGAGATCGTGCCACTACATTCCAGTCTAGGTGACAGAGCGAGACTCTGTTTCAAAAAAACAGAAAAAAGAGAAAAAAGAAAAAAGAATAATGACTCAGATATAATAGACATTTATTTCTTGCCCTTTGGGTGGCAGGGCACTTCTCCTCCATGCAGCTATTTCAGGAATTCAGGATATGAAGGCCTGTCATGCAAAAGGCATGGCAGAACATATGTGGGAAATTTTTATGGGCCTAGAAGTAGGGTACATCCCTCGAAGTGGGCTCCACAGATTGGTGTTGGTTTGCAAATAGTTTGTTACTGGTACTTGACAATGTAAGAATAGAAATGGAAAGTAAACCTTTAGAAAGCTTTATAGCAATCTGGGGCCAGGCACAGTGGCTCACGCCTGTAATCCCAGCACTGGTACTTTAAGAATAGAAATGGAAAGAGAAAGCTGAGGTGGGTGGAGGATCACTGGAGGTCAGGAGTTAAAGACCAGCCTGGCCAACATGATGAAACCCCATCTCTACCAAAAATACAAAAATTAGCTGGATGTGGTGGTGTACGCCTGTAGTACCAGGTACTCAGGAGGCTGAGGCAGGAGAATCGCTTTGAACCCAGGAGACGCAGATTGCAGTGAGCCAAGATCACACCACTGCGCTCCAGCCTGGGCAACAAGATCGAAACTTCGTCTCAAAAAAAAGTTTTATAGCAATTTTGATGGAGTAATTGTTGAATCTAAAATTTAAAAATTGGAGCTGGGTGCGGTGGCTCATGCCTGTAATCCCAGCACTTTAGGAAGCCGAGGCAGGCAGATCACTTGAGGCCAAGAGTTCGAGACCAGGTTGGCCAACATGGTGAAACCTCATCTCTACTAAAATTACAAAAATTAGCTGGGCATGGTGGCAGCCACCTGTAATCCCAGATACTCAGGAGGCTGAGACAGTGAACCCGGGAGGTGGAGGTTGCAGTGAGCTGAGATCACGCCACTGTACTCCAGCCTGGGTGACAGAGTGAGATTCCATATATATATTTTTAAAAGGCTTAACTTTTTTTTTTCACAATTAACATTTTGTATTTTTAAAAAGTATTAAAAAAACTGAACTCACTGCCTTCAGACTGTAGGAATATAAGAAAAAAATTGAACTCACCATTGGTAAAGGGTCATAAAGTTTCTATGACAAAGAAATAGATGCTCTAATATTAAAGAGACAACAAGAATTTAAAAGACCTTTAGTTCTCAGGAACCATCACTAAAAAACTCTGATTCAGAACCCCCAGAAGTGAGGCAAAGATGATAGATGAAATGTTTCAACCTGTGTTAACAAATAGTGCAATCAGAGGAAAAGACAGGAGCAGCATAGAGAACAGCATTGCCAATTTTAAGACATGAGGGAAACCACCCTACCCAAAATTCATCACCTTTTTCTTGGAAGCGGCCTGGAAATTAAGTACAACTTGAAAAACAGGGACTAAGAGAACATTATATTAAATAACTCTTCCCGCTGGGCATGGTGGCTCATGCCTGTAATCCCAGCACTTTGGGAAGCTAAAGTGGGCAGATCACGAGGTCAGGAGTTTGAGACCAGCCTGACCAAGAGACCAGCCTGGCCAATATGGTGAAACCCCATCTCTACTAAAAATACAAAAATTAGCCGGGTATGGTGGTGGGTGCCTGTAATCTCAGCTACTCAGGAGGCTGAGGCAGGAGAATTGCTTGAACCTGGGAGGCGGAGGTTACAGTGAGCTGAGATTGCATCATTGTGCTCCAGCCTGGGTGACAGAGCAAGACTCTGACTCAAATAAACAAACAAATAAATAAATAACTCTTCCCTTAAATATGATCTGTCCACAGGACCAAATCTGTAAACATAGGGTAATTTTTTTCTATGGTAATGTAAAAAGTCAATTAAATTTCCTTTCTTTTTCTCTGTTTATGATTCTTCATCATTCAGCTTAAAAAGTCAGGTAATCTTGGCCAGGTGTGGTGGCTGACGCTTGTAATCCCAGCACTTTGGGAGGCTGAGGCGGGCAGATCACCTAAGGTCAGGAGTTTGAGATCAACCTGGCCAACATGGTGAAAACCCCGTCTCTATTAAAAATGCAAAAATTAGCTGGGCATGGTGGCAGGCACCTGTAATCCCAGCTACTCGGGAGACTAAAGCAGGAGAATCTTTTGAATCCAGGAGGCAGAGGGTGCAGTGAGCCAAGATCACACCACTGCACTCCAGGCTGGGCAACAGAACGAGACTCTTTCTCCAAAAAAAAAAATAAAGTTAAATAATAAAAAGACACTTTTTACTGTTCTAAATTATAGGATTTGCAACATTGTTTCTATCTAATTCAACATCATTTTACAATTTTATTTAAAAGTAGTTTGATTGGATGGGCATGGTGGCTCACACCTGTAATCTCAACACTTTGGGAGGCTGAGGCAAGAGGCAAGAGGATTGCTTGAGCACAGGAATTCAAGGCCAGCCTGAGAAACATGGTGAGACCCTGACTTAAAAAAAAAAAGGCGGGTGGGGGGACGGGGCACACACACACACAAAAAAGCAGTTGATTCAGGCCTGCCTTAGGCTGAAAAAATTTCTTACTTTCCTATGGACAGTACCTCAGCTTGGTCCAAAATATTTCCCCCATTACTGTTTCTGAAAAAGGATGTCAGAGATGCTATTTCAAATCACTGAAGACTAAGTTGGGCCTGCTAATATTGGAGAGAATAAATTTGAAGGCAAAGAAGGTTTAACCCCAACCCTGCTAAGTATCCTGTTACTACTGGATAGGAGACAACTATCAGGAGTTTAGGTCTTCTTGGTCACCAAAGCCATCTGGCCATGGGACAGGGCCCTGCTACCTTGATTTATCTTCTACCAAAATCTCACCTTCAGAAATTCTTCACTAAAAATTATTGGCTGGGTGCAGTGGCTCACGCTTGTAATCCTAGCATGTTGGGAGACCAAGGAGGACAGATCACCTGAGCTCAGGAGTTCAAGACCAGCCTGGACAACATGGCAAAACCCCATCTCTACAAAAAATATAAACATTTTGGCCAGGTGTGGTGGCTCTGACCAGGTGCAGTGGCTCATGCCTGTAATTCCAGCACTTTGGGAGGCTGAGGCAGGTGGATTGCTTGAGTTCAGGAAGTTAGAGACCAGCCTGACCAACATGGTGAAACCCAGTCTACTAAAAATACAAAAATTAGCCAGGCATGGTGGCAAGCACCTGTAATCTCAGCTACTTGGGAGGGTGAGGCAGGAGAATGGCTTGAACCTGGGAGGCAGAGGTTACAATGAGCTGAGATCACACCATTGCAATCCAACCTGAGTGACAGAGCGAGACAGTCTAAAAAAAAAAAATGAGCCAGGCATGGTGGCACATGCCTACAGTCCCAGCTACTCTGGAGGCTTGAGCCTGGGAGGCAGAGGTTGCAGTAGGTTGAGATCATGCCACTGCACTCCAGCCTGGGTGACAAAGCGAGACCCTGTCTGAAACAAACAAACAAAAAAATTGAAAAAGCAATTTGGGCTTTATTTTCTAATGTCTTTATTTGATTTTGTTTTATTTTGTAGTTCCATTAGCTCATTTTTAGCGTATTTTACAAAAATTTTGGCCCATAATGCATTACAAGGAAAAAATCTTGTTCTTCACCACATACAGTTTGAGAAGCACTAGTATATGTTACATTCCTTCACATTCGTTCCACTAGAACTCAATCTCATGGTCACATCTAACTATAGCAGAAACTGGAAATGTGATCTAGCTATATGAAATGGGAAAAGAGGAGAACACAGACGTTGGTGAACACTAGAAGTCTCTGGCATGCTTAGCTTGCACACTCACAAGCACAGGATAATGTGTGAAATGGAAGAGCGGACTAAGTGCCCAAGGGGAGGTTGAGCTGCAGAACGTATATCCATGCTACTTTCATCAAGTCTGGAGAAGATTGCCAGCTGCTGGCGTTAGTTACAGTCCAAAAGGCTTTGGCTGCAAAAGCCAGAAGAACAAATGTTGCCTGTATTTACTGTGCTCATTTCTCTCAGATTCTGGCTTTTCTTTGTATCCTCCCCACCATGCCTTAGTTTACCATTTCCTACTTAAGCATCAAAGTAGCCTCATAACAGGGGTCCCTACTGCTAACCTCACATCCTCCACCTCCATCTAGCCTGTGACTCTCACCATGTTACTCTTCAATAGTTCCTTATCACTTACAGGATTGAGTTTAAACTGTTGTCATAGAAAGCCTGTAAGACCATTCACGATCTAGTCCCTTCCCATCTCCTAGGCCTCGCCTCCCCACTGTGCCATGGGCATCCTGTGCCCCAGTCTTGCAGACCTCCTCACCACCCCCTTAGCACTCCATGCACTGCCATGCTTCCTTGCCTTGGACTTGTGAGTCCTCACTGGGCTTATTCCCACTAGTCTTTTTGCTCTCCATTTAATGTTTCTTCATTTGTGAAAGCTTTCTTGATTTCCCTTTGTTTGGTGAAGCACCCCTTCTTCCATGAGCATCATAATTGTTGGGTAAAGAATAGCTATTTCGGCCGGGCGCGGTGGCTCAAGCCTGTAATCCCAGCACTTTGGGAGGCCGAGGCGGGCGGATCACGAGGTCAGGAGATCGAGACCATCCTGGCTGACACGGTGAAACCCCGTCTCTACTAAAAAATACAAAAAACTAGCCGGGCGAGGTGGCGGGCGCCTGTAGTCCCAGCTACTGGGGAGGCTGAGGCAGGAGAATGGCGTGAACCCGGGAGGCGGAGCTTGCAGTGAGCTGAGATCCGGCCACTGCACTCCAGCCTGGGCGGCAGAGCGAGACTCCGTCTCAAAAAAAAAAAAAAAAAAAAAAAAAAAAAGAATAGCTATTTCTAGTCTGGACACAGTGGCTCATGCCTGTAATCCCAACACTTTGGGAGACTGAAGCGGGAGGATCACTTGAGCCCAGGAGTCTGGGCCCGTCTCAGCCTCCCAAAGTGCTGAGATTACAGGCGTGAGCCACCGCGTCCGGTCTTTCTCAAACCTTTTATTGTTAGACAGGGGATAGACAAGAAAGAGTCTCTACTCTCCTGATAGTCCAAAAGTTGAAAACAATTCAGTTATTACCTGACAACTATTCACCGAGTATCAATTATTGGCCAGAAACCACATAACACACTTGAAACACACCAATAAAAAAACATGTCCTCAGGTTGGGCACAGTGGCTCACGCCTGTAATCCTAGCACTTTGGGAGGCCAAGGCAGGCAGATTGTCTGAGCTCAGGAGTTCAAGGCCAGCCTGGGCAACATGGCAAAATTCCTTCTCTACTAATTAGCTGAGCATGGTGGTGTGCACCTGTAATCCCAGCTATTTGGGAGGCTGAGGCATGAGAACTGCTTGAACCCAGAAGGTGGAGATTGCAGTGAGCTGAGATCACACCCTTGCACTCCAGCCTGGGCAGCAGGGTGAGACTCTGTCTCGAAAAAAAAAGAAAGAAAGAAAGTGTTCTCAGGCCTCATTTACTCATAGTCTAACAGCGAGAAATATAAGCTGGAATAGAATGGTGCAAACAGCTTCGACCTCCTGGCTCAAGGGATCCTTCTGCTTTGGCCTCCCCTGTGGCTGGGACAACAGATGTCCACCACCATGCCCAGCTATTTTTTTTTTTTTTTTTTGGTAGAGATGGGGTTTCACTATGTTGGTCAGGCTGGTCTTGAACTCCTGACCTCAAGTGATTCACCTGCCTTGGCCTCCCAAAGTGCTGGGATTACAAGCATGAGCCCCCATGCCTGGCCAAATTTTCTGTTTTATGAAGCCAAACTGAATCCTAATTAATACAAGGGGAATATTAACAGAGTACCTCCATATGTTAGGTGTTTTATACATATTACTTCTTTTTATCTTCATGACAGTGCTACAAAAGTTGGCTGGATTACACCTTGCTAGCTATGTGTCATTAGGTAAGTTATTTCACCTTTCTGTGCCTCAATTTCCCCATCTGTAAAATGAAGACAATATAGCATCTCCTCTACAGCTGTGAAGATTGGACAAGTTCGTGTAGGTAAAGTATTTAGAATTGTGTTTGCCATATAGTAAGTGTTCAGTGTTAGCCATGAGCTCAGAAAGCTTTAGTAATTTGTTTAAGTGGTGACATAGTAAGTGGTAGTGTCAAGGTTCGAACCCAGAGCCATCTGACTTTTAAAACTGTGCATTTCCCCATTGTTCCTGGGAAGGACTCAATGTGGATCAAATGCAGGGTGGAGGGACTAGAGCTGGGATGGGTAAATGAAATACTGCCTTTTGCTCTTGTGTAACTCGGCGAATCTTCCCAATGGAGGCGCTGAGGTCCATCTCGCCCTCTCGTGGCCATAGGACTCACTGTGAGCTCCTGAAAATCAGTGAGGGAAGCCAGAGGGGAGGACTAAAGTCAGCAAAGGGATTGGTGTGGCCCATCTATGGAAGAAAGATGGGAGATTCAAACAGAAAGGAGACAGCTAGCAAGTTCAAGGGAACCATGCTTGATTTAATGTCCAGCATCCTAACCGCAAGTCCATTCCCAGAGCTAGAAGTATCAGCCTCCCGTGAAAATGAAACCTAGAAAACTCCAGGCAGTTGATAAGACTTTTAAATACATGATATGAAGCTCTCAAGAGAAGAAATGGGAGTCCCCTGCCAAGGACCTCATCATATAATTAATCCATTTGAGCAATCAAAAGGCAGAATTGTATATTCTTATTACATGCATGATTATGAGCATGATTGCAGAGTCAGACTGTCAGGGTGTGAATCCTGCTACTTACGGTATGACCTTGGGCAAGTTACTTAACGTCTCTGCACTTTGATTTCCTCACTTAAAATGGAAATGATAATACTTCATAAGGTCATTATGAAAATCAAATGAGTTAATATTTGTAAAGTAATTAAAATAGTAAGTGCTTAAGTGCTTTTAAATAAATAAATATATGCAAAACAATTATAAATTTACAGTTATAATTTATAAATAACGTATAAGTGAAACACTCATCGTGGGGTTTAGCACCATAGAATTTATAATTGGAAAAACTTATAGAAAAAAAGAAATCAAGAAGGGTTTCACTGAAGTAGTGAAACTGAAAAATTGGTAGGATTTGAGTAGCCACAGAGGTGTGACCCAGATCTGGGGATCAACAGGCAAAAGTATGGAGGCAGCAACTGGCATGGCTGGGGACAGATAAGGTGGAGAGTGAAAAGGAATGCTGGACAGCAGGACTGGAATTGGAGAGTAGGGAAACATAGGTGGAGACCTGATTATCTAAGACTTTGAAAGCTAGATTTGCTGTAACAGGCAAGGGAGAATTGTTGAGATTTTTCAGAGGGAAATGACATGATGAAAGGGAAGTTTTGGCTGGTCACAGTGGCTCACGCTTGTAATCCCAGTACTTTGGTAAGGCCGAAGCAAATGGATTGCTTGAGTCCAGGAGTTCAAGACCAGCCTGGGCTACATGCATGGCAAAATCCCATCCCTACAAAAAATACAAAAATTAGCCAGGTGTTGTGGCACGTGCCTGTAGTCCCAGCAAAATTTATTTTGCTGCTCTGTGCATGTTGGTGGATGACCATGAAGGCACATTGAATATTCTTTTATTTTTTTTTCCTTCCTTCCTTCCTTCCTTCCTTCCTTCCTTCCTTCCTTCCTTCCTTCCTTCCTTCCTTCCTTCCTTCCTTCCTTCCTTCCTTCCTTCCTTCCTTCCTTCTTTCCTCTCTCTCTCTTTCCCTCCTTCCCTCCCTTCCTCCCTCCCTCCCTTCCTTCCTTCTTTCTTTCTTTTTTTTTTTTGGCAGGGTCTCGCTTTGTCACCCAAGATGGAGTATAGTGGCATGATCTTTGCTCACTGCAGCCTCAGCCTTCCAGGCTCAAGTGATCCTCCTACATCAGCCTCCTGAGTAGTCGGGACTACAAGTGCATGCCACCACACTTGGCTAACTTTTATTTTTTTTTGTAGAGGCAGCGTTTTTGCCCAGGCTGGTCTCGAACTCCTGAGCTCAAGCAATCCACCTGCTTTGGCCTCCCAAAGTCCTAGGATTACAGGCGTGAGCCACTGAGCCTGACCAGGATATCTGTTTTCTTGTTTTGTTTTGTATGTTTGTTTTTGAGACGGAGTCTCACTCTGTTGTCCAGGCTGGAGTGCAGTGGCATGATCTCAGCTCACTGCAACCTCCACCTCCCAGGTTCAAGTGATTCTCTTGCCTCAGACTCCTGAGTAGCTGGGATTATAGGTGCCCGCCACCACACCCAACTAATTTTTGTATTTTTAGTAGAGACGGGGTTTCATCAAGTTGGCTACGATGGTCTCGATCTCTTGACCTCGTGATCTGCCCACTTCAGCATCCCAAAGTGCTGGGATTACAGGCGTGAGCCACCACGCCCGGCTGATATTTGTATTTCAAATAATAGTTACTGCATAGTTGCTCTCCAAAAAGTTTGTACTGATTTTTGCCCCTATAAAGAATATTTGAGAATGCCTATTTTCTCATAGGTTGTCAACTCCAGGAATTTCCAAACCTTAAAAAATTTGCCAATCTGATAGGCAAAAATGATATCTTGTCGTTTTAATTTTTTGTTTTCAGTTTTGAGATAGGGTCTTTGTTTGTCTCTCAGGCTGGTGTGCAGTGGCACAATCATGTTTCACTGCAGCCTCGATCTCCCAGGCTCAGGTGAGCCTCCCACCTCAGCCTCCCAAGTAGCTGGGACTACAGCTACACCACCATACTCGGCTAATTTTAAAATTTTTTTGTAGAGTCTTGCTATGTTGCCCAGTCTGGTCTTAAACTCCTGGGCTCAAGTGATCCTCCTGCCTCAGCCTCCCAAAGTGCTGGGGTTACAGGCGTGAGCCACTGCCCCCGGCCTATAATTTACATCTATTTAATTTGCATCTATTTAGTATGTGTGAACATTTTCCCTTTATATTTGGTCATTTTCTTGTTCTCTTTTTGTGAACTACCTCTTTCTATCCTTTGTTCATTTCCTTATTAGGTTGTCTTTAGTATTTCTTTTTTCATTTTTGTTTTTGGAGACAGGGTCTTGCTCTGTTGCTCAGGCTGGAGTATAATGATGTAATCATAGCTCACTGTAACCTCAAGTTCTGGGTTCAAGTGATCCTCCCAGTTCAGTCTTCCAAGTAGCTAGAACTATAGGTGGTCACTACCATGCTAACTTATTAAAAAACATTTTTTGTAGAGATGGGGTCTCACTATGTTGCCCAGGCTGGTGTTGAGCTCCTTGACCTCCTGGAGCATAGGGATTATAGGTGTGAGCCACTATGCCTGGCCCTAATATTTCTTTATATAAATTAATGAAATTAGCCCTATGCTTATAGGGCTTATGAATTATAAAGAATATCCCTGACTTATGAATCTTTTGATTTTATTTGCAGCATTTTTCCCTATACAGAAATAAAGCTTTTAGGCCAGGTGTGGTGGCTCATGCCTATAATCCCAGCACTTTGGGAGACTGAGGCCGGCAGATCACTTGAGGTCAGGAGTTCAAGACCAGCCTTGCCAACATGGAAAAACCCCATCTCTACTAAAAATACCAAAAATCAGCTGGGCATGGTGGCATGCGCCTGTAATCTCAGCTACTCAGGAGGCTGAGGCAGGATAATCACTTGAACCTGGGAGGCAGACGTTACAGTGAGCCGAGATCGTGCCACCGCACTCCAACCTGGGTGACAAAGCAAGACTCCGTCTCAAAAAAAAAAAAAAAAAAAAAAAAAAAGAATGAAAGAAAGCTTTTAGTTTTATAAACTGAAACCTCTAGATGAAGGATATTTTAAATTTCAATCAACAGCCCTTAATGACAGCTTAGATATAGAGGACCTGGGAGAGGAAGTCATCAAAAGGAACCCCAAGGTTTCTAGGGAATAATAGTAGTGTCCTTACCAGGCTTCTCTAGCAGGGATCCTCCCAGTGATAGGTCCTTTCTGGTGAGTTTAGGGAGCCAAAGTTTCAGAATCAATAATTCATTAGTGTTTACTGCTTATTTATTTATTTATTTATTTTTAGAGACAGGGTCTCACTATGTTGCCCAGAGTGGAGTGCAGTGGCTATTCACAGTCATGCTAATAGCTCACTACAGCCTGGAACACTGGTGTTCGAGGGATGGCCCTGCCTCAGCTTCCTGAGTAGCTAGGACTACAGGAGTGCCCCATCGTGCCTGTAGGCTTTAATGAACACTTTAGGAATAGTTTCAGGGCCAGGCGCGGTGGCTCACGCCTGTAATCCCAGCACTCTGGGAGGCCAAGGCGGGAGGATCACCTGAGGTCAGGAGTTCAAGACCAGCGTGGCCATGGTGAAACCCCGCCTCTAATAAAAATACAAAAAATTAGCCGGCCGTGGTGGTGCACACCTGGAATCCCAGCTACTCAGGAGGCTGAGGCAGGAGAATCGCTTGAACCCAGGAGGCAGAGGTTGCAGTGAGCCGAGATCGCGCCATTGCACTCCAGCCTGGGCAACGAGAGCGAAACTCCGTCTCAAAAAAAAAAAAAAAAATAGTTTAGCCACCTAGTTTTAGGTGGCTCATGCCTGTAATCCCAGCATTTTGGGAGGCCGAGGCAGGTGGATCACCTGAGGTCAGGAGTCTGAGACCAGCCTGGTCAACATGGTGAAACCCCGTCTCTACTAAAAATGCAAAAATTAGCCAGGTGTGGTGTCGCAGGTCTGTAAATCCAGCTACTCGGGAGGCTGAGGCAGGAGAATTGCTTGAACCCGGGAGGCGGAGGTTGCAGTGAGCCAAGATCATGCCACTGAACTCCAGCCTGGGCGACAGAGACTCTGTCTTTAAAAAAAAAAAAAAAAAAAAAAAAAAGAATAGTTTCAGATTTACAGAAAAGTTGCACAGATAGTCCAGAGGGTTCTCATATACCCAGCACCCAGTTTCTCCTATTACTTTGTTTTTGTTTTGAGACGGGGTTTTGCTCTTGTTTCCCAGGCTGGAGTGCAATGGTACGATCTTGGCTAAATGCAACCTCCGCCTCCCAGGTTCAAGCAATTCTCCTGCCTCAGCTTCCCAAGTAGCTGGGATTATAGGCACCCACCACCATGCCAGGATAATTTTTGTATTTTTAGTAGAGATGGGGTTTCACCATGTTGAGCAGGCTGGTCTTGAACTCCTGACCTCAGGTGATCCACCCGCCTCAGCCTCCCAAAGTGCTGGGATTACAGGTGTAAGCCACTGTGCCCGACCAGTTTCTCCTATTATTAACATCTTACATTAGTGTGGTACATTTGTCACAGTTAATGAACCAATAATGACACATTATTATTAACTGAAGACCATACTTTATCAGATTTCCTTAGTTTTAAATTTCACATCCTTTTTCTATTCCAGGATCCCATCCAGGATACACTACATTATATTTATTCATAGTGTCTTCTTAGGCTCTTCTTGGCTGTAACAGTTGTTTCTGCTTTTTATCATTGTCATCCCACGTCAATTCACTGACTAATGGGAGCAAAACTCTATCTGAGCTAACCATGCACAGGATACAGAATCAGCAAATATTAATAGTTAAGTGTAGATATGTGAAGTCTATGTGGCCACAGCTCCTGGCTTATATCTCTCAGTGCCCCGTTACAGTCTTTTTTTCTTTTTCTTTTTTTTTTTTTTTTTGAGATGGAGTTTTGCTCTTGTTGCCCAGGCTGGAGTGCAATGGCGCCATCTTGGCTCACTGCAACCTCTGCCTCCTGGGTTCAACTGATTCTCCTGCCTGAGCCTCCCAAGTAGCTGGGACTACAGACATGCATCACCATGCCAGGCTAATTTTGTATTTTTAGTAGAGACAGGGTTTCTCCATGTTGGTCAGGCTGGTCTTGAACTCCTGACCTCAGGTGATCCGCCTGCCTCGGCCTCCCAAAGTGCTGGGATTACAGGCGTGAGCCACCGTGCCCGGCCTACAGTCTTTTGTTATAATGTTAGGGCACTTTAGGATTCAGAGGCAGGCCTCAGGAAACAGATTTTCTCCCTATCTGACTTTCTCCTGCTCTTATTTATTTATGTTTTCAGACAAGGTCATACTCTGTTGCCCAGGTTGAAGTGCAGTGGTGTAACACGGCTCACTGCAGCCTTGATCTCCTGTACTCAATCAATCCTCCCGCCTCAGGCTCCTGAGTAGCTGGGACTACAGGTGTGCACCACCATGTCCGGCTAATGTTTTATTTTTTGTAGAGACAGTCTCCCTACGTTTCCCAGGCTGGTCTTAAACTCATGAGCTCAAGCAATCCACCTGCTTCAGCCTTCCAAAATGTGGGAATTATAGGCATGAGCCACCACACCTGGCCTTCCTGTTCTCATTGCACCTGCCAGATGCAGGACTCTAATCTGATTGTGAGTCATAAGACCCTGATTCCAGAGAGGGTCCTACCCCACAGCCTGGAGGAAGGAAGCCTGCATAGAGAGACCAAGAAAAATCTAAACAGACACACCTTGCTGTAGTTCACCAATCAGTCTGTTAGTATTTTTATATATATATATATATATATATATATATATATATATATATATATTTTGTTCAATCATGATATGACATGGTTGTCCATGCTTCAATCACGTCTTTGCAATGAAGTCTTCATAAAAGGCCCAAGAAGACAGGGTTGGGGAGCTTCCAGATAGCTGAATGTGTGGAGGCTTCTGGCGGGTGGCTTGCCCTGAGAGGACATGGAAGCTCTGCACCCCTCCCCCCATGCCTTGCCGTATGCATCTCTCCATTCATATCCTTTGTCATATTCTTTCTAATAAACTGGTAAACGAAGTGTCTCCCTGAGTTCTGTGAGCTGCTCTAGCAAATGAATCGAATCCAAAGAGGGGGCTGTAGGAGCCCCAACTTGAAGCTGCTGGGTCAGAAATTCTGGAGTCTTGGGTTTTGACTGGTGTCTGAATGGGGCGGGCAGGGGCAGTTTTGGGGCTTGAGCCCTCAACCTGTGGCCTCTGGGTAGATGGTGTCAGAATCGAATTAGAGGACACCCAGCTGCTGTCTGCTGCAGAACTGATTGCTTGTTTGCTGGTAGGGAGAAATCCTCCATATTTGGTCACAGGAGTCTTCTGCCTGCGTTGATTGTTACTGTTGAGTGAGATAACAGGAACAAACACTCTGAGTTTGTGTGTTTTCCCACACACAAGATCCCTATCTCCATTCTCCCTCCTGCTTCAGTCTTCCTTCTCTGAGGTTCTCAGACACCCTCCCCCCTCCCATATCCCCTCCAGTGTCCTGCACTTTCCTTCTTTGCCCTCTGACCTGAATCTAACAATGGTAAGTCTTCTTTGAAGTCTGATGCTACTTTCTAGCCTTCCTTGCCAAAGGTTGCGATTACCCCCACCTATGGCCATAAACTTGCTTTGTATTTATTAATTTATTTAAATGTCTTTCCTATTTAGGGTAGCTGGCAGGTATTATTAGTACCGGGTTTCCAGTACAACTCTAAGCAAGAAGTTGCTCCTTCTAATATTGGGGGCTGCAAAAAGTAAAGACAGGGAAGTTGAGAAGGAGTACTGGTATACCGGGGAAGTTAATTTGCTTGGTCTGTCTGTGTCCTAACTAAAGATGAGATGCACAAGTGCAGAAGTTCTGGAGAAAGTTAAATACTGATTCGGTACATGGATGAGAGGTCAGTGTATAAAGTGGAGATTTGAAAGTTGTCTGCTTTTGGAGGTGGCAGGAGAAAGCATGAGAGTGAATGAGCCACTGAGGGGGAAGAGTAGAGGGCAGAGGAAAGGAAAGAGCTTTTTCACAGCTATGGGGAATAGCTGAGAGAGGGAAAAAGTACCCACAGGGACAGGGGAGGGCTAGAGCTATAGAAAATAATAGAGCAGTGGTGTAGAAATCCAAGGAGAAAAGAGTGTGGAAAAAGTAGGAAGCAGAAGCACAAGAGACATCCAGTAGAAGGAAGACTCAGAAAAAGCCTTCAGTTTCCAAGCTCAACTGCAGGTGAGGGACAAGGGAACTTGGAATTACTGCATATAAACTGCTTGGAGATGGTTAGGCCGGGCACGGTGGCTCACGCCTGTAATGACAGCACTTTGGGAGGCCGAGGTGGGTGGATCACGAGGTCAGGAGATGGAGACCATCCTGGCTAACATGGTGAAACCTCGTCTCTACTAAAAATACAAGAAATTAGCCGGGCATTGTGGCTGGTGCCTGTAGTCCCAGCTACTCGGGAGGCTGAGGCAGGAGAATGGCGTGAACCCGGTAGGCGGAGCTTGCAGTGAGCCGAGATAGTGCCACTGCACTCCAGGCTGGATGAAAGAGCAAGACTCCGTCTCAAAAAAAAAAAAAAACTGCTTGGAGATGGTGAATAGAAAGGAAAGAAATATGGCCGGGTGCGGTGGCTCACGCCTGTAATTCCGGCACTTTGGGAGGCTGAGGCGGGCCGATCTCCTGAGGTCAGGAGTTCAAGACCAGCCTGGCCAACATGGTGAAACATCAACTCTATTAAAAATACAAAAGTTAGCTGGGTGTGGTGGCGCACACCTGTAGCTACTTGGGAGGCTGAGGTAGGAGAATCTCTTGAACCCGGGAGGTGGGCCAAGATTGCACCATTGCACTCCAGCCTGGGCAACAGAGCAAGACTCTGTCTCAAAAAAAAAAAGGCAGAGCAGCTACAAGTTACAAGTTGCAAAAGGATTAGGATAAGGATAAGGTTCTTCTATACACCTTTTTGAAGGCAGAAGGTAACTCAGATATTACTCTCAGACGGTGGAATTAAGATGTTGGCCTTTGGTTTCCTTACTCACTAGGAAGTAAGCTCATGAAGGCAGGGATTGCTGCCTATTGTTGACTTCTGCTATATTCCAAGAGCCTAGAACAGTGCCTGGTACCTGGTAGGTGTTCGATAAATATTGCTGAATAATAGAGCTCAGGAATTAAGTCTAGACACTAGGAAGAGAGGCTGGCTGTAGAATGAAGGATACACTGGGTGTGGTGGCTCACACCTGTAATCCTAGCACTTTGGGAGGCTGAGGTGGGAAGATCACTTGAGGCCAGGAGTTCAGGATCAGCCTGGGCAACATAAGGAGCCCCCATCTGTACAAACAAACAAACAAAAACTAAAAACATTTTTTATCTATATAATTTTTTTTTAAATAGAGTCTCACTCTGTTGCCCAGGCTGGAGTGCAGTGGCATGATCTTGGCTCACTGCAACCTCTGCCTCCAGGTTCAAGTGATTCTCCCACCTCAGCCTCCTAAGTAGCTGGGATTACAGGTGTGCACCACCATGTCCAGCTAATTTTTGTATTTTTAGTAGACAGGGTTTTGCCATCTTGGCCAGACTGGTCTCGAACTCCTGACCTCAAGTGATCCACCTCCCTCAGCCTCCCAAAGTGCTGGGATTACAGGCATGAGCCACCACACCTGGCAAATACATTTTTAAAAAATAGAATTAGGGATAAGTATCTCTTCTCTTAGACCATAGGGAAGATTTATGAGCTAGAGATAAGGAAGAGACTCAGGCCTGCTAGCCCTAGGCTGAATGCTATGGTACCCAGTGAGGACAGACTGTTGGAGGGCAGGCCTGTTAGGGGACTGAGGACAGAAATCCCCTCCTGCTTCCATATAGGCAGCTAAGAGCTGGCCTGGGACACCAGCTGGGCGCTTTTCCCAGCCCTTTGCATTCCAGCCTGTATACAATGAAGAAAGAGTGACAGTGTGGTGACATGATTTAGGTTAATGAGCTACTCATCACCTGCCAAGTGGGTAGGAGGTTTTTTTTTTTCTGCCCACTTTTGTAGAAAAAATTTTTTATGAATGACTCATCTTGTCTCATTACTCAGTACAAATTTGTGAGCTGGTAATAAGAGGTCAAAACCTAGGGAGAACATATCCACCCCCACTCCCCAACACCCAGTTTCTGGTGGATGGATATGCTCATTATCTTGATTGTGGTAAAAAATTTCATGGATGTATACATATGTCAAAACTATCAAATTGCACACTTTACATTTGTGCAGTTCACTGTTTGTTAATTACACCTCAGTAGGGCTGTTTATGAAAAGGAAGAATCTTAAATGTAAACTTTTTATCATCACAGTTTGGATATTTAATTTATTAACTTGCATACATAAATTTATCTAATTCATCTTTGCAGTCAAAGAGAAAGTCATTTCTAGAAAAAAAAAAAAAAACGGAATAATCATTTTGGGGAAAGCAAAGGACAGGCCAGGGAGACTAGATACAAAGAGTGTCATTGTAGAATTTCTAGCCACACACCAGGATAAACTAGCCTCTCCTACTCCTGAGGGGAGAAATGAGGAAAAAGTCTTCGCTTAGTTGGAGTGAGAATGTTGCATTCTTTTGTAAGCTTTTTGTAATTCTTTGTTTATCTGGTTGACTTTCTCCTTAAGACCAGCCTTTCCCTGTCCCCTTCAATCTACAGGAAATCCTCCCACTCCTGTAGAGAGAAAGACAACTTTCTCCTAGGGAAGCCAGTTGTTCTTCCACCCTGCTGGCTCCAGGGTTCTATTTCTTAGTCCCCCTGATGTGCTACAAAACTTGAGAGACACAAGTCTATCAAGTCTCTCAACCCCCTTATTCTAAAAGGATACAGGCACACACCACCATGCCTGGCTACTTTTTGTACTTTTTGTAGAGGTGAGGTCTCACGACGTTGCCCAGGCTGGTCTTAAACTCCTGACCTCAAGCAATCCCTGCACCTTGATCTCCCAAAGTGCTGGGATTACAGGCATGAGCCACTGCACTCAGGCATAAATTTGTGTTTTTTAAGCCACTAAATTTGTGGTACTTTGTTATAGCAGCCATAGAAACTAATACAAAGGATACCTGATATACAGTAGATAATCAATAAGCATTTGTTACTTGACCAACTTATATCTGGTACTTCAACCAATAATAAAAATAATACTTCACTCCGGGCACAGTGGTTCGTGCCTGTAATCCCAGCACTTTGGGAGGCCAAGGCGGGCGGATCATGAGGTCAGGAGATGGAGACCATACTGGCTAACATGGCGAAACCCCGTATCTACTATAATTACAAAAAATTAGCTGGGCATGGTGGCGGGCACCTGTAGTCCCAGCTACTAGGGAGGCTGAGGCAGAAGAATTGCTTGAACCCAGGAGGAGGAGGTTGCAGTGAGCCGAGATCATGCCGCTGCACTTCAGCCTGGGTGATAGAGTGAGACTCTGTCTCAAATAATAAAAAAAAACTTCACAATAGTAAAATGTGTTCACATTCTTAATCTCATTTTGTTGTCACACTTATTACCCTTACTTTATGGATAAGAAAATGGAAAATCAATTGCTTACAGTCCCATATATTTATATAATGCATATATAAATATATATTTTTTTGGCGGGGGAGTGGACAGAGTCTCGCTTTGTCACCCAGGCTGGAGTACAGTGGCGCGATCTTGGCTCACTGCAACCTCTGCCTCTTGGGTTCAAGTGATTCTTCTGCCTCAGCCTCCCAAGTAGCTGGGATTACAGGTGCCAGCCACCATGCCCGGCTAATTTTTGTTATTTTCAGTAGGGATGGGGTTTCGCCATGTTGGCCAGGCTGACCCTGAACTTCTGACCTCAGGTGATCCACCTGCCTTGGCCTCCCAAAGTGCTGGGATTACAGGCGTGAGCCGCTACTCCAGGCTCAAATCCCACATATTTTAAGAAGCAAAAAGTAGATTTAGAATCTATATCCTTGTTTTCTCTTTTAATGACATTGTGTCAACAATAAATGACATGTAAAAAAAAAAATCATTCACAATCCTTTACTCTATTTAATAGATCAACCAGTTTTATTTTTCCATGTCTTTGAGGTCTCATCTATACAAACACACATTAAAAATATTTATGCCAGGTACAGTGGCTCATGCCTCTAATCCCAGCACTTTGGGAGGCGAGGCGGGCGGATCACCTGAGGTCAGGAGTTCAAGACCAGCCTGGCCACACGGTGAAACCCCGTCTCTACTAAAAATACAAAAATTAGCTGAGTGTGGTGGTGGGTGCCTATAGTCCCAGCTACTCAGGAGGCTGAGGCAGGAGAATCACTTGAATCCAGGAGGCACAGGTTGCAGTGAGCCAAGATGGTGCCATTGCACTCCAGCCTGGGTGACAGAGCGAGACTCTGTCTCAAAATAATTTATCCCTGGCATAGTGACTCATGCCCGTAATCCCAGCACATTGGGAGGCCAAGAAGGGTGGATTACCTGAGGTCAGGAGTTCAAGTACATGGTGAAACCCCGTCTCTACTAAAAACACAAAAATTAGCCAAGCGTCGTGGTGAGGTGCCTGTAGTCCCAGCTACTCGGGAGGCTGAGGCAGGAGAATCGCTTGAACCCGGGAGGTGGAGGTTGCAGTGAGCTGAGATTGTGCCACTGCACTCCAGCCTGGGTGACAGAGCAAGACGCCGTCTCAAAAAAAAAAATTTATGGCCAGGTGCGGTGGCTCATGCCTGTAATCCCAGCACTTTGGGAGGCCAATGTGGGCGGATCATAAGGTCAGGAGTTCGAGACCAGCCTGGCCAACATAGTGAAACCCCGACTCTACTAAAAGTAAAAAAATTAGCCGGGTGTGGTGGCACGCATCTGTAGTCCCAGCTACTCGGGCGGCTAAGGCGGGAGAATCGCTTGAACCTGGGAGGCAGAGGTTGCAGTGAGCTGAGATAGTGCCATTGCACTCTAGCCTGGATGACAGGGTGAGACTGTCTCAAAAAAAAAAAAAAAATTTATAACTGTATTGTGTGTGTGTAAATATATGCATATATATAACTATATATAAATTACATAAACTTTATATGTGCATATATATACAGTTTTCATTTTCTCTGTTCAATATTATTTTATGAATGCATTGGTTTGGATTCTCTGGAAAGGAGATGCTCAAAGTTAGGAGCAGAAGAGGTTTATTGGGGGTAATGCCTGTGAAAGATATAGGGAGAGGAAGCAGGATAGGTAGGGAGAGCCTCAAGTCATGATGCGGATCTGACAAGGTCTCAGTCAACTCTGCGGGAGACTAGGGGCAAAGCTGGGCCAAAATGGCCAGGCTTTAGTATGCACACCACGCTCAGTCATTGCCTGTAGGCTGCCTGGGAAGAGTGTGGTCTTAACATGAACATGATCATGAATCCTGAAGTTGCTGTAGCTGGAAGCCGTGAGATAAATGCACTCCTACAGCTAAACAGAAAGTTCTTTCATGAAAGGAATCCAAATGGGCTACATCCATGGTTGCTCCAGTCCACCCTTTGTATCATGTGGATTTACTTCTCCAAACATAATTGGGAAGGGCTTCTCTTCCTGTGAAAAACTTAGACGAGCGTGATCAGTGGAATAATATACAGCCCCCAATGCCGCAGTTGTTCTTGGAGGTGCAACAAGTACTCATTGTTTCCTTCCTCTACTCTAAATCCCTCTTGCTATCACTTCTACTAGTTTCAGTGGCTTACTGATGCTGTGGCCCAAACCCTAATCCTCAGGGGTCTGAGGCCCCCTTCTCAGGCCAGGGTTGTTGCAATTATTCATTCACAATCACAACTAAGCAAAGGAATACCAAGAAATGCCCAAGGCGCAGTGGTGCATGCCTGTAATCTCAGCCCTTTGGGAGGCTGAGGCGGACAGATGACCTGAGGTCAGGAGTTCGAGACCAGCCTGACCAACATGGTGAAACTCCATCTCTAATAAATGCAAAAAATTAGCCGGGTGTAGTGGTGCATGCCTGTAATCCCAGCTACTTGGGAGGCTGAGGCAGGAGAATCATTTGAATCTGGGAGGCGGAGGTTGCAGTGAGCCAAGATGGCACCATTGCATTCCAGCTTGGGCAACAAAAGCGAAACTCCATCTTAAAAAAAAAAAAAGAAGAAGAAGAAAGAAATGCCCAAGTGAGTCACCACACATATTCTTCCCTGCCCCAATTGTAAAACAGCAGCCCCACCTCTTCCTTGATCAGGGTCAATTACACTGGCAATATGATAATGATAATTTCTCTTCTTACTTGGTGATTCCTGAATACAAAGAGTTCAATGTGCCCAAGTGGTAGCCATATCAAGTAACTTAATGTGACGCCTGCTGGAAGAGTATGGCCCTTTGGGAATCAGAATGTGTCACCATGCAGAGCCCAGAACTGCAGGAATAGGAATCATAAAGACCCTCAGTGGGTCACTGAGAGCGATGATAAGTGGGGCTACACTTTTTCTGCTCCAGATGTCATTCAGAGCAGGCAGTCTTTTGTGCCACCTAGTATATGAGTCTGAGCAGTGTTTGTAGTGTGGAAAGTGTTGCCTTCAGAACCTGAAGAGACCTGCCAGGTACTTCAATTCCGTCTTTGTGGTAGGAGATGCAATATGTAGCAATTTGTCTTTTACTTTAGAAAGGATGTCCTGGCATGTCCCTTAAATACCAGACTCCTAAAACATTGACTGAGGTGGTAGTCCTCTGAATCTTAGGGCTATCTTCCATGATCTGGAGGACATGTGTCTTACCAAGGCCTCTAGTATGCTAGCTACTCTTGCTCATCCTGACTGATAGGCATGATGTCATTGATGTAATGGATCAAAGTGATATTCTGCAGGATGTCTGAACAGTCTAGATTGCTTCTGACTAGATGGGGTGGATCCACTGTAAGCTGGACTTTGGCTAGTACTCTTTTATCCAGCCCTTATAAGCTCCCACTCCAATAGGGGAGTGAAGATGACACTTTGGGACTATGTTTCAATGTCAGTTCAGATCCTGTGCCCAACAGTCCTCTGTGCACAGTCACATGAATAAATACTTACAAGTCCCCTTTTGGAAGGACTGGGGAATCATTATAGTATATAATTACCATGGTGTTGCCAGTCTTTGGGGACCTGTGTACCTCTATAGTCAATGAGTTTTGGGTCTGAAAACCGACTTAGGTTCTGGAACCAGACAAAGGAGCATGCTTTTTAATTGAGAGCTCCATCCTCAGGTTCCTGCTCATCCATTCTTGCTCTCTGTTGATTACACATCTTCAGCAATATCCTTGTTTTGACTGCACATCCATTTTACCCCCTAAGGATACCATGTTCTATTAACCATCGATACAACTCTTCACGTCCAGCCCCTTGCCAGTCTCTCTGATACTTGTAATCCCCATCCCACGGCTTCTGGCAATTAAGTGCTGCCACCAGCCTCTACTACTTCAGTACCCCCATCATCCTTGTTACTATAAAAGAGCCAAGCTTGTGACAGTGTCTCCTCCTGTTAGCGCTGGAGCACTGGCTTGTAGAAGAAAGCCAGCACTCAGGTTCTGTGTGATGCTGGCACTTTCCACCAGCACATTTTTGATGGCCTTGGTAAATGGATTCTTTGCTGGTGCGGTGGCTCATGCCTGTAATCCCAGCACTTTGAAGGCCAAGGAAAGCAGATCACCTGAGGTCAGGAGTTTGAGTCCAGCCTGGCCAACATGGTGAAACCCTGTCTCTACTAAAAATACAAAATTAGGCTGGGCGTGGTGGCTCACTCCTGTAATCCCAGCACTTTGGGAGGCCGAGGCGGGTGAATCATGAGGTTAGGAGGTCGAGACCATCCTGGCTAACACAGTGGCTAACACAGAAACCCCGTCTCTACTAAAAATAAAAAAAAATTAAAAATAAAAAAAAAATTAGCCAGGCATGGTGGCACCCTCCTGTAGTCCCAGCTACTCGGGAGGCTGAGACAGGAGAATGGCTTGAACCTGGGAGGCGGAGGTTGCAGTGAGCCAAGATAGCGCCACTGCACTACAGCCTGGGTGACAGAGCGAGACTCTGTCTCAATAATAATAATAATAATAATAATAATAATACAAAAATTAGGCGGGCGTGGTGGCATATGTAATCCCAGCTACTGGGGAGGGTGAAGCAGGAGAATCGCTTGAACCAGGAGGTGGAGGTTGCAGTGAGCTGAGATTGCACCACTGCACTCCAACCTGGGTGACAGAGCGAGACTCCATCTCAAAAAAAAAAAAAAAGCGGATTCCTCCGGGCCTTCTATGGAGCATCCTTAGAATTCACTCTATCATGCCCACTTTGCTGAGCCATTTAATCTTTTCTTCCCCCAGTTGCTATGGCAATACAGACATTTGACCTTCACTCAGCAAGTATTATCATTTCCTCCATGCTCCTAGGAGCCTCTAGGGGCAGGTCCTTACCAGGAAGTTAAATTCTTTTTTTTTTTATTTCTTGAGATGGAGTTTCGCTCTTGTTGCTCAGGTTGGACAGCAATGGCACGATCTTGGCTTACTGCAACCTCCACTTCGTGGGTTCAAGCAATTTTCCTGCCTCAGCCTCCTGAGTAGCTGGGATTACAGGCGTGCACCACCACACCCGGCTAATTTTGTATTTTTAGTAGAGACGGGGTTTCTCCATGTTAGTCAGGCTGGTCTCGAACTCCCGACTTCAGGTGGTCCGCCTACCTTGGCCTCCCAAAGTGCTAGGATTACAGGTGTGAGCCACGGTGCCCAGCCAGCAAGTTATATTCTATCCCAAGAAAGTGGT
Organism: Macaca thibetana thibetana; assembly: GCF_024542745.1. Taxonomy (NCBI): domain Eukaryota; kingdom Metazoa; phylum Chordata; class Mammalia; order Primates; family Cercopithecidae; genus Macaca; species Macaca thibetana. The sequence goes on from NC_065578.1 coordinate 123,932,709, forward strand.
CCCCAAGTAAAAAAACTAGCCCTTAACCCACTTTTATATTTCATCCCTTTGATTAAGCACTATCAAAATCCAGTCCCATGGGTACTTCCCTACTCTTACCACTAGATGTTGGCCAGTTCTTGCAGGATACTTTGGGTTGTAGTCCCTTTCTTTCCTTATCAGGCCTAGTATGTTCTTGGCTTAACCCATGAGAGTTTAAGATTAAGATCTTCACAGTCAGGAGATTCTGGGAGGGGAGAGGCCTCTGCAGTGTCTTCTCACACAGAGGGGGTTCCAGTTCTTAATAGGGAGTGGTGGGCTCCCTCTTAAGGCTCTGAGGGTTCAGAGGAGTGCAGAAAGTCAGAATCTTTGGGGGGACCCCCCCAGATATTTCCATTCCATGTATTAGGATCCCAGGTTTTCCCAAGCAGAGTCCTGACCTTGATTGCAGATCTGCCTCTGGGAGCTCTATTGAAGTCCTCGAGTTTGGTCTTCAGATTTTTTTGCTCTCTCACTGCTATAGATAAGGGCCTCTTTGTAAGCCATCAAAAAGGCCCTCTGACCTTCACAGTTAATTTTCAATGTTTGTTAACTACTCTCAGCTTTTCATTATCTCTTGGCAGGGCCCAATGCAACTTAATAACAGCCAGTGAATTCCACTGTCCCTGTACTCACTGCTGTCCCTCCGCCTACCCCATATGCCTGAACTGTTCCACCACAGGAACATTCTCCCATTTCATATCAGTGAAAATTTTAGCAACTTGGATACCATCTTGTTCCAGAGACTACCTGTACCCTACAACATCCAGGAGGGGTTCTTGTTGCCAGCCAGGCAGTAGTACTGCAGTTCCCTAAACCTATCTTACTGCTCGCTTTTTCAGACCACTTCTGGAGTGGTCACCTGAGTCAGTTCAGGTGGTCTGGGGAGCAGATGCTGAGACAAAGTTAGGAGTGCAAGAGGCTTACCGGCTGGTAACACCTGTGAAAGATAAAGAAGGAAGCAGGAATGGGCAGAGAAAGCCTTTGGATAGGCTTCCCTATCCTGATAAAGTAAACGAAGGCAGAAGCAAAATCGGGCAAGGAAAACCTCAAGCCATGGTGCAGATTCTTCCAAGTTGCAGTCTACCCAGTGGAAAGCACCAGGTAAAGGTTATTACATAGATAAATTAACAGTGGGCGGAAACCGCCAGGTCCCAGTAACCACACTGTCAGTCAATTGGCTTGGGGCTGTTCAGGAAGAGTGTGGCCTTAGTTCTGACACGGTAATGGATCCCCAAGGTGATGCAGCTGTGGGCTGACAGCAAATTGCTTTCTGGCAGTTGAATGGCAGATTCTTTCTAAGGGATGTCATGGCTGCCACGTCAGGTATTTTGTCTTGGAGTTCAGTGCTATTTCCATATGCCATTTTGCCTCTGTATTATGAGACTTATACTTTGAGAAAGATTCAGATAAAAAACCTGAGCAAATCAGGCAATTAATGGGATTCTGCTAAAACTCTTTGCCACAGTGGACTGTGAGAGAACTGGAGGAGTCTCAGGGCTTGCGGGATGTGTGTATAGGTTTGAGCTGCCAAGCTTCTGTCCCCTTCATTGATGAGAGGAGGAAAGTGAGATGGGAGGTGGAATCAGCTGTTGTTTGGGTGTGTGGAGGAAAACTGGCTCTCTCCTCAGAATGGCGTTTTAACAACCCAGAAGAAGAATTATGCAGAAGGAATCTGTTCTTTTTAATTTCTTTTTTGTTTGTTTTTTTTTCAGACGGCGTCTTGCTCTGTCGCCCAGGCTGGAGTGCAGTGGTGCGATCTCGGCTCACAGCAACCTCCCCCTCCCAGGTTCAAGTGATTCTCCTGCCTCAGCCTCCCGAGTAGCTGGGATCACAGGCACATGCCACCACGTCCAGCTAATTTTTTTCTGTGTTTTTAGTAGAGATGAGGTTTTACCATGCTGGCCAGGCTGGTCTTGAACTCCTGACTTCAGGTGATCCACCTGCCTCGGCCTCCCAAAATGCTGGGATTACAGGCGTGAGCCACCACGCCCAGCATGGGAATCGGAAATATGTGGTCTGTCTTGCTCTTTTTTTTTTCCCTTTTAAATGATATTCTTATTTTGAATGTATAGTGAAGGCCAGGTGCTACGGCTCACACCTGTAATTCCAGCATTTTGGGAGGCCGAGGTGGGTGGATTGCTTGATCCCAGGAGTTCAGGAGCAGCCTGGCCAACATAGGGAAACCCCATTTCTACTGTTTAAGAAACAAACCAAAAAAATGAATATATACCGGAGACTTTGAACTTACTGGAATTTAGCTGCTCAGAGCGTTAGAGGTGGGCAACTAGGACAATAGGGTCTATTGTCCGGGGTGTGAGGAGATCTAAGGAACTTGGAAATGAGTCTTTCCCTTGTCTGCGAGTGACTCTGATTAAACTGAAAAAAGTTGCTTGGAACGCTTTGTCCCAAACAATTATCCTTTATGTACTAGATTTGGTTACACTTACGTTCCTAGCTGATAATAAAAGGAAGAGATGGGAGGCAGAACCCATCTTCAAGAAACCCAAAGGAAACAATACAATTATGAAATCTAGGATCATCTTCATAATTCTCAGAGAAAACAGAGTCCCAAATATTTTAGAAGACTTGGCTAGGAGTACAGCTTTCCCAGAAGTAAAATTAGAATACAGATCTCTTGACTCCTGACTTGGTATGCTGCCTCAGTGATGTCCGTTCATGAAATCTCTGCAGCTCTGCCTCCCTAGTCAAACTGAGAAAAGACTGGACGACATGGGTCACAAAGAATGAAATATCTTTTGGGGACTCTTGGAAGTCCTGTACTCAAAGATTGTACATGTATATAAAGTGAGTATATACAGTGACCATTTCTTATTATCTTCCCTGACCATAACCAGAATAGAAATTGTATTCAGCCAGGAAAAGCCCCAAGTGTTAGTATAATTACATACTATTATTGCTCTTGAAGAGCGAAGTGTTTGTAAACAAAGCTCAAGAGAGAAATGATGAGTAATACGCTAAAAGAGCATCAGGGTGAGTGGTCCTTGCTTTTCCCTCCTTTTGCCACCACTGTGTTTTTTGTTTTTTTGTTTTGTTTTGTTTTTTGTTCTTTTTTTTTTTTTTTTTTTTTTTTTTGAGATGGAGTCTTGCCCTGTTGTCCAGGCTGGAGTACAATGACGAGATCTTGGCTCACTGCAACCTCCGCCTCCTGGATTCAAACGATTCTCCTGCCTCAGCCTCCCAAGTAGCTGGGATTACAGGTGCTCACCACCATGCCCAGCTATTTTTTTGTATTTTTAGTAGAGACGGGGTTTCACCATGTTGGCCAGGCTGTTGTGGAACTCCTGACCTCAGGTGATCTGCCTGCCTCAGCCTCCCAAAGGGCTGGGGTTACCAATGTGAGCCACTGCACCCAGCCACCACTGTGGTTTTTAGGGTTTACTTCAATCAAGCTTTACCATTGCATTTATCATAGAGACCTTCTGAAGTACTGCCTCTTTCCTGCTTAAGAACCTTTAATAGCTCTCCATTACCTACTGATAAAGCCCACATTTCTTTTTACTTCTTTTTTTTTTAAAGAAACATGGTGTAGCTCTTGTTGCTCAGGCTAGAATACTGTGAAAGCCCACATTTCTCTTTCTTTCTTTCTCCCTTCCTTTCTCCTTCCTTCCTTCCTTCCTTCCTTCTGTTTCTCTCTCTCTCTCTTTCTCTTTTTCTTTCTTTCTTTTTTGACGGAGTTTCTCTTTGTCACCCAGGCTGGAGTGCAATGGTGCAATGGAGCAATGTTGGCTCACTGCAACCTCTGCCCACTGCAACCTCTGCCTCTCGGGTTGAAGCAATTCTCCTGCTTCAGTCTCCTGAGTAGCTGAGATTACAGGCACCCGCCATAATGCTTGGCTAATTTTTTTGTATTTTCGTAGACAGAGAGTTTCACTATGTTGGCCAGACTGGTCTTGAACTCCTGACTTCAGGTGATCTACCCGCCTCGGCCTCCCAAAGTGCTGGAATTACAGGTGTGAGCCACCAAGCCCGGCTGAAATCCCACATTTCTTATTCTGATATTCAAGGCCTTATAAAATCTACCCCAGAATTTACCTGTCATCTAATTTACCACTATTCTCTTTGTCCCTTTGCTCTACAGGCTAACCTTCCAGTTCACTAAACTGACATGATGCTTTTCTGCCCCTAGGGCCCTTGCACATTTTCTTGTTCTCTTTTCTCCTCCCTTTCCCCTGCCTGTTTTTTCAAGGCCCAGATTATAAATCACTCTATTCTAGTTGAAAGATAAGCTTTCCGGTAACACTTCATTTGTGCCACTGATTTGGCATTTATCATATTCTTCCTTAGGCTTGTAGATAATACCAACAGTTCCAAAACCTTTTAACAAATTCTCCAGCCCTGAGAATCACTTCTCTTTGGCAGGTCCAGTAATCTGGTGAACTAGTTACCTGCTTCAACTTTCTCAACTCCTCACTCTTTCACATCTGTTCGTACAATTTAAGTTCCAGAACAGAGACTTCACTTTCTCCTCTAAGTTCCAGGGTTTGACTATTTGGCTGTTCTCTTTTTCTCTTTTCCTCTTTCTCCCGTATCATCTCAGTTCTTGAATCTTGTCTCCTTTTCTAGCTTCTCATTAAAACATAACCAAGTCTCTCGTTCTTCTTTTTTTTTGTTTTTGTTTTTTGAGATGGAGTTTCACTCTTGTTTCCCAGGCTGGAGTGCAATGGCACAATCTCGGTTCACTGAAACCTCCACCTCCCGGATTCAAGCAATTCTCCTACTTCAGCCTCCCAAGTAGCTGGGATTACAGGTATGTTCCACCACACACAGCTAATTTTTTAGTAGAGGCGGGGTTTTACCATGTTGGCCAGACCGGTCTTGAACTCTTGACCTCATGTGGTCTGCCCGTCTTGGCCTTCCAAAATGCTGGGATTACAGGCATCAGCCACCACGCCCGGCCAGTTTCTCCTTCTTAAAAACAAAACCAGCTGGGCACAGTGGCATACGCCTGTAATCCCAACACTTTGGAGGCCGAGGTAGGTGGATCACTTGAGCTCAGGAGTTCGAGACCAGCCTGGACAACATGGCAAAACCGTGTCTCTACAAAAAATAGAAAAAATTAGTTGGGTGTGGTGATGTGCACCTGTAGTCCCAACTACTCAGGAGGCTGAGGTGGGAGGATCACTTGAGCCCAAGGGGTTGAGGCTGCAGTGAGCTGTGATTGTTATCCAGCCTGGGTGACAGTGAGACCCTGTTTCAATAAAACAAACACCTCCCCACCAGTCCCCCCACAAAACCCCAAAACCAAACACAGAAGTTGCCCATTTTTTACCGTTTTCCTTTAAGTCAAGGTACCCTCTCTCCTTCCTTGTTATTGACACACTTCTTATATTGCATTCTGAGTTGAGAGCCTACCACGCCGCTGAAACTGACGTCTGGAAGATCAACCATAACTTCAAAATGCCAGATTCCAGTCTCTTCGTCTACTTGAACACCCCTCTTCCATGGACTTCTTTTTCTTTTTTTCTTTTTTTTTTTGAGACGGAGTCTCGCTCTGTCGCCCAGGCTGGAGTGCAGTGGCTGGATCTCAGCTCACTGCAAGCTCCGCCTCCCGGGTTTAGGCCATTCTCCTGCCTCAGCCTCCTGAGTAGCTGGGACTACAGGCGCCCGTCACCTCGCCCGGCTAGTTTTTTGTATTTTTAGTAGAGACGAGGTTTCAGCGTGTTAGCCAGGATGGCCTCGATCTCCTGACCTTGTGATCCGCCCGTCTCGGCCTCCCAAAGTGCTGGGATTACAGGCTTGAGCCACCGCGCCCGACCTCCATGGACCTCTTTACTTACCTTTCTGAATACCCACCCCAACACTGATCCCGTTTTTACTCCTCATCTGTCCTTTATTTCTCACAGTTTGTTCTCCAGTCCTCTTAGCAAACTTTCATCTATGAGGATGATTCTTAGCTCTGTCTCTAGCCCTGACTTCTTTTTTTTTTTTTTTTTTTTGAGACGGAGTCTCGCTCTGTCGCCCAGGCTGGAGTGCAGTGGCCGGATCTCCGCTCACTGCAAGCTCCGCCTCCCGGGTTCACGCCATTCTCCTGCCTCAGCCTCCCCAGCAGCTGGGACTACAGGCGCCCGCCACCACGCCCGGCTAGTTTTTTTGTATTTTTTGATAGAGACGGGGTTTCACCGGGTTAGCCAGGATGGTCTCGATCTCCCGGCCAGCCCTGACTTCTTATCTAGGCTTCATTTCCAGTTGTTTGCTAGACATTTGTGTGTATGTGTGTGTGGATGCACCACATGCTTCTTTAAGACAGCAAGTGCCAGAGTTAATTTACCATATTCTTCTTCTTCTAGGTCCTCCCAAAACCTTCCTGTCTCTTGTCCTTTCCATTACAGCTAGTGGCATCACCTCATTTCCATTATTATTATTATTATTATTTTGAAGCAGAGTTTCACTATTGTTGCCCAGGCTGGAGTGCAAATGGCACAATCTCAGCTCATTGCAACCTCTACCTCCTGGGTTCAAGCGATTCTCCTGCCTCAGCCTCCCGAGTAGCTGGGATTACAAGCATGTACCACTACACCGGCTAATTTTTGTATTTTTAGTAGAGACAGGGTTTCACCATGTTGGCCAGGCTGATCTCAAACTCCCGACCTCATGTGATCTACCTGTCTTGGCCTCCCAAAATGCTGGGATTACAGGCGCGAGCCACTGTGTCCGGCCTTAACAGGTGATCTTTGAGAGAATAATTCAGTAGAGTTGCTAGTGGTATCAGTGAATCTTGGAGAACTCAGGAAAGAATTGCAGGAGAGGAATTTGATTCCAAATCCCCTTCTTTGATGGAACCTCCGATTTACCTAAAATTTTCTCTATTATCCCATTTTACAAAATAAAACTACTCTCTTGAACATCTATCAGTGTTATTTATTTCTTCTTTCTGGATATTATATTTGCTGTAATATTCTGCTTTTGCTGTATTTATAAACTGGCCAATTTTGTCATTTCTTTTTTGAAAAATTTTTCTTCTTCTTTTTTTTATACAGATGGGGTCTCACTGTCTCAAGACCCATTGCCCAGGTGGGTCTTGAATTCATGGGTTCAAGCGATCCAACTCCAGGGCTCAAGCTATCCTCCTGTTTAGGCCTCCCAAAGTGCTGGGATTAGAGGCATGAGTCATCAAGCCTGGCTCTGCAGCATTTCTTTTTTTTTTTTTTTTTTTTTTTTTTGAGGCAGAGTCTCGCTCTGTCACCCAGGCTGGAGTGCAGTGGCCGGATCTCAGCTCACTACAAGCTCTGCCTCCCAGGTTTAGGCCATTCTCCTGCCTCAGCCTCCCGAGTAGCTGGGACTACAGGCGCCCGCCACCTCGCCCGGCTAGTTTTTTTGTATTTTTAGTAGAGACGGGGTTTCACCGTGTTAGCCAGGCTGGTCTCGATCTCCTGACCTCGTGATCCGCCCGTCTCGGCCTCCCAAAGTGCTGGGATTACAGGCTTGAGCCACCGTGCCCGGCCTCTGCAGCATTTCTTAAGGAGAGGGATCACCTCTCTTCTGAACTCTGGAAAAAGACCAGGGTGTTGCCTTTGTCACTTGCGCCTGGATGTCCCTCTCAGACTGAGTGCTTCCTTGAAGAACGGATGACGAAGGCGGTGACTCAGAGGCTCCCACTTAACCTTGTAATCTGTGTTCATGGTGCTGGGTAACCACCCAAGTTGGTATTTACTACAAATATACTAAGTATCCTAATTGCTAAGCTGTTATCTAGGAAAGTTTAGGCGCTTCCGCCTTTCCAATATCTGGGTCAATATCCCACATTAAAAAAAAAAAAAAAAAAATTCTCCTTACAAAAACTCGGGCAGGCGCGGTGGCTCAAGTCTGTAGTCCCAGTACTTTGAGAGGTGGAGGCAGGCGGATCGCTTGAGTTCAGGAGTTTAAGACCAACCTGGACAACATGGAAACTCCGTCTCTACTAAAAATGCCAAAATTAGCCCGGTGTGGTGGTGTGGGCCTGAATTTCCAGCCACTCAGGAGGCTGAGGTGGGAGAATCGCTTGAGCTTGGGAGACTGTGGCTGCAGTGAGCCGAGATTGCACCACTACACTCCAGCCTGGGTAACAGAGACTCCGTCTCAATGAAAAAAACAAAACTAAAGCAAAAACAAAAACAAAAAATCTCAAAACAGGCCGGGTGTGGTGGCTCACGCCTGTAATCCCAGCGCTTTGGCATGCCAAGGCGGGCAGATCACTTAAGGACAGGAGTTCAAGACCAGCCTGGTGAAACTGTCTCTATTAAAAAATACAAAAAATGAGCCGGAAATCAATTGAATCTGCGAGGCGGAGGTTGCAGTGAGCCGAGATCGCGCCACTGGACTTTAGCCTGGGCGACAGAGCAAGACTCCGTCTTTTTTTTTTTTTAAACCCAAACCAAAAACTATCCCATGGGAGTGTCTCTGCACCTATTCTGGTTCAGGGGGCTGCCCAATAAAAGAAAAATAAGAAAAAAAAAATTTTTTTAAAGTCTTTTAAAAGCCACCCAGTGTTCAGGAGGTGCGCTCCTGGAAGGACATTCCCTCTTCTGTCCCCACCCCCACTACATCTTTTTTGCTGTTCCTCCCCAGGGAACGGGCCGGTTTGATGGCCCTAATCCTTATATACAGCTTCCTCTGGAATGCAGAGACTTTGCATCCCAGTTGAGGAGCTGGTAAGTGGACTTTAACCCTATAGGACCCACACCTAGCTTTTGAAGGCTGGGGGAGGGGCGGAAATGAGCTCCCGAGAACACACAGGAATCTGGGCTGCATCGAAGATTCCTCTTCTACTCCAAATAGGTACAGGGTAACTATTTGTTGTAACTAAATGAGAACAAAATTCTGAGCCCAGCAACGTAAACTAAGTCAATCTCTTTTTTAAATATCTCAGTGGTTAACAGCTAGGTGCCAGCTTTAATGTTTTAACTGCAGCTGGTATGAGCGGGGTTCCTGCAGTTTGCAGAGCCCCTAGTCTTTACTCTTTTCTGGGAACTGGGATCAGCATCCCTAATTCTTGAGAGGCTAACTCTAAGGCGGATTTACAATTTGGGGTTGAGTCCCTTTCAGTTTAGAACGAAGGTCATTCCTATTCTGGTAAATTTGCGTCCCCGGTTTCCATTCATTCAGTCAACAAATATTTATTAAGCATGTAGTATGTACCAGTCCCTGTTGTAGGCGTTTGGGGTGCAGCAGGGCACAGAATAAGAGATCCTTGCTCTGGTGAGGCTTATCGTAGGACTGGAGGCAAAATGATGAAAATGATTTTGAAAATTATGTTATTAACTAGAAGGTGATAAATATTACATAGAAAAAGATGTCAGGCTGGAAAATGATTGCGGAGGCCACCAGATAAGAGAATCCAAGATCAGGGTTCTGGTTCGGGTCAGGGAAAAGGGAGACGAACTGAGGTGCAGGAGGCTCTGAAGTCGGGGGACAATGGAGATATCTTCTGCAGAAAGCGACGAAAGAGCACTCTGGTTCCTGCAGCGGTAGGTGAAGGACAGAAAGGGCCCTGGCCGGCGATTCCCTTGGAGTAAACCGGAGGCAGGAGGCTGTTTTCTAGCAGAGCCCAGAAGATGCTCTGGCAGACGGCTCCCGGGGTCTTGGCCGGCGGTCACTCACAGCCATCCGCGACGCCCCCAAAATGGCCTCCGCGCCCCTCGCCGCCCCGCCCCGGCGCTCCGCAGCCCGCCGGTCCACGTGACCCGGCCCGCCCCTCGCGGCTGGAGACCCCGGGTCCCGGTCCCCGCGGCGGAGGCCCCGCCCCCTACGGGAAGCGGACCAACCGGAGCGGGGAAAGGCGGGGCGGGCACTGACGGCCCGCGGGGGTGGAGCTCCGCAGCGGAGTAACAGGTTGGTGGGAGGGGGAAAAAGGAGGGAGCGCCGAAGACGAGGGGGAGGGCCGGAGCTGCGCGTGCTGCTCTGACCGAGCCGGAGCCCGAGCCCCAGCCCGAGCCCGAGCCCGAGCCCGAGCCCGAACGCACGCACGTCTGGGAGCGCCGAGCCCGGTCAGGGTAAGTGGACCCGGAGTGGGGGCCAGGGCACCCGAGAGGAAAGCGAGCCCTCAGGGGTACCTTTGAGGGGCGGGCATCGAGGCGGAGTGAGATGCCCCTCTCTAGGGCACAGGTGCCGAGTGGGAGACGGGAGGAGGGGAGGTTGGGGCGGGGTGGGGTACTGATTAAGAGCCGACCCCTACCTTGAGGTGCCAGATGCAGGTGACTGGGAAGGTGCCAGGCGACGGGCACCTGGGGCGAATGCTGTTCCCAGGGCATGAAAGCGTTTCAGCGCCAGATCTCTCTGGAGGTCAGACGCCAGCCCTAGGGGCAGAATTTCTCTTGGAGACGGCGGTGGCGGGGGGAAGGAGTTAGTCCCAGCTGAGTCGGGAACTGCTGCTGCCTGAGGTGCAGACTCGCCAGGGGAGGGCATCTGCAGGTGCTGCTTGCCTGAGGTTCTTTCCCGCGTCCTCCGGTCTCAGCTGGCCGCTGTCACCTCCCTGATGGCTTTGAGATGACTCTGAGGTGTGGGATCTTTTCCCCAGCCCTTCACCTCCGGCCGAAGGCAGTTGCGAATCGGAGACACTGAGGGGCAGATGAGAGGGCACCCTCGTCTCTTAGCCAGGTGTACAACCATTAGGCTTTCACTTTCTGTCCTTTGCTTTCGTGCCAGGGAGAATCGTTCCTTCTTCCTCATGAGAGAGAGAGAGAGAGTACTCCCGAAGAGAGGGATATGAGGAAGCATAGAGCCCTGCCTGGGCCTGCAAAATATTGATAAATATTAATACTTATTTCTCAGGAGGCCCCTTTCTGGGGGCGGATGTCAAATCCTTTCTCCAAGTACACATGTATTTTTTCTGTGGTTCTAGATGGGGACCATTGGATGAGGTTTGGGAGCCCAACCAATTTCCTTGATGGCTGGAGGAATCCCCATTACTCCCTGAACGCCCTCCAGGCATCCCTGACTCCTGAACCTTGGTGGCTGTCAGAATGGCAGCAGGCACATTGGTGCAGGAAATAGGCAGGACTCACCAGGAGACCACGAGACTAGGGAAATTACAACTCCAAATCCCCAGGACAGATGAAAGGTGCACCTTGGGGCCCAGACAAGACTGAAGGCAAATTTCTTTGCCTTAGGCAGGTAAGGGAACTAGAGTCAACCTTAGCTTGGCCCCTTTGAAGCCCTGCCTGAGGAAGGTTGTTGTAATTGGGAAATAATTAGCAACCGCTATGTTTGTAGATGGGCTGCCTACACATGCCTATGCGTCTCTTCTTTCATCCTGGATGTTTGGGAGTCTGGGGGCTGGCTCTGGGGGACTGCTAATCCAGAGATTTGCCGGACTCTAAGAGGATTCTGGCTTCCTAGAACCCTTCCTGTGTTTCCCAGGCTGGCCTGCATGCCATTCCCCTTGTGGGAGGTGAGGAGGGTGTAGGGCTTTTCTCTCTGTGCCAGGGAGGGGTGAACTGAGGGCCAGGGAGGTGGCCAAGGCAAGTGTGGGATCAGGAATGCAACTTTGGGAACCTGAAAGGGAGGGGTGGAGGGAGACAAAGTCTCCCTGTCACATCCTGGCCTGTCACCAGGTTCTTGTTCATCTGCTCCTTCTGCCTGTTCCTTCCCTGCCCTCTGTCCTCTCCTTTAGAGCTTTGGCTTTGCCATGAAGGCCAGAGAGCCCCTGCCTGTGGTCTTGCCCCTCTTCCTCCTCCGTGGTGTGGAATTTCTCTGGTCTGCTTTATAAGCTGCCAGTGTATTCTCCCTGGCCCCCCCCACTTCCCCTTGCCTCTCAAACCAGTCCAGCCAGTTTGCAGGGGCCCAGTTCCTCATTGTGTTTTTTTCCCTACTGGCCAAGCAGCTCTAGCCTGGCTCTCAGGTTTCTGCTTTTTTAGTGGACCTAGGCAGGAGTCCACTTGGGGGATTCTTTTTGGATCCACGGGGAACCTTCTTATCTCTTAACTATGAGAAAAAGGGTGCCGAATCATCAAGGTCACTGAGCTGTCCTTTTCTATTTCGACCATTTGCTTTCCTTGTTACCTCTGAGGGGGTTCTAATCTCTATACCTCAAGTTCTCCCATTTTCTAAATCTGCCGATTATTTAGCATCTAACCTATTGCCTGGCCCTGTGTGAATCAGCCCTTCCTCCGCACACCCGAAACCACCCCACCCCCACTTCCTGCCAGAAGTCCAGAGACCCTGTCACTCCTAGTTGGAAACCAGATGCATATGCCTGGGCCAGAGGTGATGGAATTGGGGCAGGGCAGGCTAATGAGTAACTCAGGGAGAAGTGGCTGTCTGGTACAGGTGTAGAGTGTTCTCCCACTGCTTGCAGGCAGGAAAGGCAGAGGCAGACAGATGCAGCTGAATTAACTTGTGGTCTGGTCTCTTCCTAGAGTACAGTTAGTGAGGAGAGCCCTGGGCATGTGACAAGGGAGAGAAAAGCAGGGTCAGGCATTGGTGAGGACGCAGGCCCTGGACTCCATGTTGCCTGGCCCTCGATCACTGTTTACCTGCCTACCTCTGGGGCTTACGCAAGGCCTCAGAGCTGCCCTGCTGCCTTGGTCCCGCCCCACTGTCCTCTGTAACAGAAGGCGGGTAGGTTTCGCATTTTCCATGTTGAATCATTTAGAGCCCTGCTTTCTGACCCACCCCAAAGATCCCTTCAACCCTCCTGGCCCCTGATCCACATGTCCTTGGACTGAAGGTGACTGAGGTTAGGGAGTTAACCTAACCTGGGACCTGGGGGAGTGCTCAGCACTGCCTCTGAACAATTTAGTGCTGTTGCCCAAGGGGCTGTGCCCTCCGCTGGGCCTAGGCTGGGAACTCCTTGACCTGGATCTGGAAGATCAGTAGCTGTACTGACAGGGTAGACAGCATCATGAATAAATCATGTGGCTTCCTGACAGCCGGCAATCTAGGCACATCTGGTTCTAAGATCATGACTACATAGGGCAGCAAGGCTGGACCAGGAGGAGGTCCTGTTGCTAAGAGGTCCTGTTACTGAGGCAAGTAGATTTGTCTTGGGCAAATCTCCCCACTGCTGTGCAAGTGGGCTTTAGTTCAGGATACAGCCTTTAACAAATATTTGTTGACATCTAGCACATGCCCAAACACCTGGGGACACAGTGGTTAGCTGATAGCCATGGTCTTTGCCCTCCAGGAGCTTATTATCTAGTAGGGGAGGAGACAGACAAGAAATAATTACTCCAATAAATGTATAAATATAAACTGGAATAAACCTGCTGAAGGACAACTATAGAGCATATAACGTGGATCTGACCTGGTTTGTGGGAGGCTGATTTGTGAGAACTGACCTTGTTTGTGGGAGTGGTGGTCAGGGAAGGCTTCTCTGAAGAAGTGACATCTTTCTATGAACCAGGTGAAGCCAGAAGTGCCTGTTGGACGAAGTAGCATGTGTGAAGGATGATATTTGTTGTCAGCTTTGTGATAGTCACAATGCTAAATGTTTTCATGTTTAATATCTTGTCTTTTCTCTCCTTTTTATTAAATTAGAACCCAAGTTCAATAAAGTACAAAAATCTTTTTTTTTTTGTTTGAGATGGAGTCTTGCTGTGTCACCCAGGCTGGCGGATCTTGGCTCACTGCAGCCTCTGCCTCTCAGGTTTAAGCAATTCTCCTGCCTTGGCCTTCCCAGTAGCTCGGATTCCAGGTGTGCGCCACCATGCCAGGCTAGTTTTTGTATTTTTAGTAGACATGGGGTTTCACCTTGTTGGCCAGGCTGTTGTTGAACTCCTGACCTCAGGTGATCTGCCTGCCTTGGCCTCCCAAAGTGTTGGGATTACAGATGTGAGCCACTGCGCCTGGCCTAAATAAAGCACAAAGATCTTAAGTGTGTAACTTGGTAATTTTTTATTGTTGTATATGCCCATATAATTATTTATTTATGCATATGGCTGCATAAATATCATTCTTACAGATAATAACCTTGTGGGGCATTATCATTATACCCATTTTACAGATGAGGAAACTGAGGCACAGAAAAGTTGTGGGTTTTTTGTTGTCGATGTTGTTTTTGAGACAGAGTGTCACTCTATCACCCAAGCTGGAGTGCAGTGGTGCGATTACAGCTCACTGCAGCTTCAAACTCCTGGCCTCAGGTGACCCACCTGCCTCAGCCTCCCAAGTAGCTGGGACTACAGGTGTGTACCACCATACTCAGTTAGTTTTTTTTGTATTTTTTGTAGAGATGGGGTTTTGCCATGTTGCTCAGGCTGGTCTCAAACTCCCGAGTTCAAGTGATCCACCCACCTTGGCCTCCCAAAATGCTGGGATTACAGGTGTGAACCACCATACCAGAAAACTTGTGATTTGCCTGAGGTTGCATACACCAGGTAAAGAGCAGAGACAGGATTCCAAACCAGATCCTGACTCTAGTCCGGTGCATTTTCTACTGGATGAGTGGTTTGGAGAACTACTTTACTTGTCTGCCTTCACAAGCCTTTTAAGATGGGGTGATGAAAGTTTGTGTGTGCTGTCTCCTCGGGGAGGGTGCCTTGTTTTCATCATTTTCTCATGGAGTCCCAGGGCCAAAAAGATGAAGAATCATTCCTAATAAAGGGCTCTTCCCTCCCTGTTCCTTTCTCTTAAAAATTGCTGGGAATTCTAAGAATGCCCTTCTTCAGATAGGAGACCTTCCCTACCAAGCCCTTTGTCACCTGTAGCTCTGCCTCTCCCATCCCTTCCCCTCCCTTCTCATCTCACCCTCGTTTCCTGGCTTGCTAGCACTTTACAGTCCCTGAAAGGGGCCTTGCCAAGTTTCCTTGGCCGAGAACTCCACGGGGAGGTTGAGTTGGGTATGTTTGTGTTTCTGTCTGGCACGTTAGAGGCTCCTCCTCCAGTTTGGTGCTAGGCTCTGGTGGAGACTAGCAGAAGGGGTGGGGAAGCTGAATTTTTTTATTTGCTTGGAAGACAATCTCTCCCCCAAGTTCCTGGAGCCAGAGCATACCTGGAATACATTCCATTTGCTGACTCTGAGCTTTAGCGATGTGGGCCTGGGAAGCTGGCCTATGGATGGTGTTGGCTCTGGCTCTCAGCTGAGACAAGTTTACCTGACTTGGGGCCCCTTGAAATGGCACTTTTCTTTTTGAGAGAGAGTTTCACTTTTGTCACCCAGACTGGAGTGCAATGGTGTGATCTTGGGTCACTGTAAACTCCGTCTCCCGGGTTCAAGTGATTCTCCTGCCTCGGCCTCCCGAGCAGCTGGGATTATAGGCACCCGCCACCACGCCTGGCTGATTTTGTATTTTTAGTAGAGACAGGATTTCACCATGTTGGTCAGGCTGGTCTCAAACTCCTGACCTCAGGTGATCCACCCACCTTGGGCTCCAAAAGTGCTGGGATTACAGGCATGAGCCACCATGCCTGGCCGAGTGGTACAGTTTTTAAACCACATTTAAATCTTTTTGGCTGGGTACAGTGGCTCATGCCTATAATCCCAGCACTTTGGGAGGCTGAGGTGGGCGGATCACCTGAGGTCAGGAGTTTGAGACCAGCTTGGCCAACATGGTGAAACCCCATCTGTACTAAAAATACAAAAATTAGCCAGGCATGATGGTGGGTGCCTGTAATCCCAGCTACTTGGGAGACTGAGGCAGGAGAATCGCTTGAACCCGGGAGGCAGAGGTTGCGGTGAGCCAAGATCATGCCATTACACTTCAGCCTGGGCAACAAGAGCAAAACTCCGTCTCAAAAAAACCACAGCTTTTTCTTGAATAGATAATACATCTACATGGTTCCAAATTCAAAAGGGATAAAGAGATATACAGTAGAATGTCTACTCCTTTCTGCTCTTCCCGAGAATAGAAACTGTCCCATCCCTGTTCCTAGTCCTCAGTTCCTCTACCTCAAAGGCATCACTGCTATCAGTGTTTCTTTTTTTTTTTTTTTTTTTTTTTTGAGACGGAGTCTCGCTCTGTCGCCCAGGCTGGAGTGCAGTGGCCGGATCTCAGCTCACTGCAAGCTCCGCCTCCCGGGTTCACGCCATTCTCCTGCCTCAGCCTTCCGAGTAGCTGGGACTACAGGCGCCCGCCACCTCGCCCGGCTAGTTTTTTGTATTTTTTAGTAGAGACGGAGTTTCACCGGGTTAGCCAGGATGGTCTCGATCTCCTGACCTCATGATCCGCCCGTCTCGGCCTCCCAAAGTGCTGGGATTACAGGCTTGAGCCACCGCGCCCGGCCACTGCTATCAGTGTTTCTAAGTTTCTTTCTGGAAGTGGGATGATATACTTTGAGGTCTTCTATATTTTAAATGAGCTCTGGGACAGAAGGTCCCTTTTTCTCCAGTGAGATGGCAGTATCTGTTGAGCAGGGTGTGGGTTCTGCCTTCCCTCAGAGGGAGGCAGGGAGGAAGGCACACGGTGGGTTTTTTTTTTTATTTTGGAGATAGAGTTTTGCTTTTGTCACCCAAACTGGAGTGCAGTGGCACAGTCTTGGCTCACTGCAACCTCCACCTCCTGGGTTCAAGCGATTCTTTTTGTTTGTTTGTTTTGTTTTGAGATGGAGTCTGGCTCTGTCGCCCAGGCTGGAGTGCAGTGGCTGGATCTCAGCTCACTGCAAGCTCCGCCTCCCGGGTTTAGGCCATTCTCCTGCCTCAGCCTCCCAAGTAGCTGGGACTACAGGCACCCGCCACCTCGCCTGGCTAGTTTTTTTGTATTTTTTAGTAGAGACGGGGTTTCACTGTGTTAGCCAGGATGGTCTCGATCTCCTGACCTCGTGATCCGCCCGTCTCGGCCTCCCAAAGTGCTGGGATTACAGGCTTGAGCCACTGCGCCCGGCCCAAGAGATTCTTCTGCTTCAGCCTCCCGAGTAGCTGGGATTACAGGCATGCGCCACTACACCTGGCTAAGTTTTTGTATTATTAGTAGAGACAGGGTTTCACCATGTTGGTCAGGGTGGTCTTGAACTCCTGACCTCAGATGATCCACCTGCCTCAGCCTCCTAAAGTGCTGGGATTACAGGCGTGAGCCACTGCTCCCGGCCACATGGTGGTATTATGTGTATGTATGAAGATAAGCAATCTTTTTTTTTTTTTTTTTTTGAGACAGGGTCTCACTCTGTCCAGGCTGGAGAACAGTGGCATAATCACTGCTCACTGCAGCCTCTCCCAAGCTCAAGTGATCCTCCCACCTCAGCCTCCCAAGAAGCTGGGATTATAGGTGTACGCCACCAGGCTCAGCTTATTTTTGTATTTTTTGTAGAGACGGGGTTTCACCATGTTGCCCGGACTGATCTTAAACTCCTGAGCTCAAGCAGTCCACCAGCCTTGGCCTTCCAAAGTGGCGGGATTACAGGCATGAGCCACTGCTCCTGGCCATCAAGCAAAATCTTTAAACTTTTAACAAAGCCTGGCTCCTCAGGGCTGTATCAGAGGAAATGGATTATTTTAGGTTAGTGAGTCTCAAAGTGTGGTATCTGGACCAGTAGCATCAGTGTCACCTGGGGAACTTGGTTAGAAATGCAAATTCTCAAGGCCTCACCCAGACCTACTGAATTAGCAGCTCTGGAGGTTAGGTCTAGCAACCTGTAGGTTAAAAGGCTCTCCAGGGGCCTTCTGTTAGTCTGAGAATCAGTGGTTTATCTATAGGAACTGACAGGGAAGTCAGCCCCCAGGTAGAAGTTTCATAGTTTCTAGTTAAGTCTGTCAGCCTAAACTCATTTCTTCACCTAGGACTCCTCCTATTTATGGAGCAGGCACCCAACATGGCTGAGCCCCGCGGCCCTGTAGACCATGGAGTCCAGATTCGCTTCATCACAGAGCCAGTGAGTGGTGCAGAGATGGGCACTCTACGTCGCGGTGGACGACGCCCAGCTAAGGATGCAAGAGCCAGTACCTATGGGGTTGCTGTGCGTGTGCAGGGCATCGCTGGGCAGCCCTTTGTGGTGCTCAACAGTGGGGAGAAAGGTGGTGACTCCTTTGGGGTCCAAATCAAGGGGGCCAATGACCAAGAGGCCTCAGGAGCTCTGGGCTCAGATTTTGAACTCCCTGAGAACCCCTACTCTCAAGTCAAGGGATTTCCTGCCCCCTCTCAGAGCAGCACATCTGATGAGGAGCCTGGGGCCTACTGGAATGGAAAGCTACTCCGTTCCCAGTCCCAGGCCTCGCTGGCAGGCCCTGGCCCAATGGATCCTAGTAACAGAAGCACCAGCATGTTGGAGCTAGCCCCGAAAGTGGCTTCCCCGGGTAGCACCATTGACACTGCTCCCCTGTCTTCAGTGGACTCACTCATCAACAAGTTTGACAGTCAACTTGGAGGCCAGTCCCGGGGCCGGACCGGCCGCCGAACACGAATGCTACCCCCTGAACAGCGCAAACGGAGCAAGAGCCTGGACAGCCGCCTCCCACGGGACACCCTTGAGGAACGGGAGCGCCAGTCCACCAACCACTGGACCCCTAGCACAAAATATGACAACCATGTGGGCAGTTCGAAGCAGCCATCCCAGAGCCAGAGCCCGAGTCCTCCCAGTGGCTTTAGCCGTTCCCGTCAGACTCAGGACTGGGTCCTTCAGAGTTTTGAGGAGCCACGGGGGAGAGCACAGGACCCCACCATGCTGCAGGTCAGACCCAGTCCCTCCCTGGCTTCCAAATGTCAGCCCCTTGTCCCTTCTCATCAGCTTTTACCCACCAGCCGTGAGCCTCCTTGCTAGTTCAAATAGCCTAGGCAGAAACTCTCTACCTTTTGTTCTCCACCGTATCTGTCCACAAAATAGGTGATATTCGCATGCACAGGATATTTCCATGGGTAAAATTCTAAAGAAAATGGAGCAAGCTATAAAATCACTATTCACAAGTTTGTACCTAGTTGTCATTGCCACAACCATTAACTATGCCTCAGTCACCAGCATTTGCTAGATCTGCAGAATATGTAAGGCAGACTTGGAGGATAAGAGCAGTTTCCTTGGTGCTCTTGCCAAAATTCCACAAGTTTCTCTCCTACTCAGGAATGTAAGTAAGTGAGGGAGCGACTTTACTTTGAGAGAAACTTAAGTCCATTTTAAGAGTAAATTATTTATAAACTCTAGCGTGTTAACTACCATTAGTGACAAATCCCTTGTGGCACAGTTCGCAGCTGGTTGAGATGTTTGTTGAGGAAAATCTGGTTTACAGCAGTAGTGCAGAGGTGCATCCTGTGTTGGCCACTCCCTGGCCTGTTGCTTAGGCCTCCGCACCGTGTCTTCCTTGCCACACTTCAGGGTTGTTCATCACGCTTGAAGGGGCTTGACCTGAGACTGCTACTTCTCCTCCATCTGAACCCCACGTGTGCTTCTGGCCTAATCTTCCTATTTCTTTCTTTCTTTCTTTTTTTTTTAACAGTTCAAGTCAACTCCAGACCTCCTTCGAGATCAGCAGGAGGCGGCCCCACCAGGCAGTGTGGAGCATATGAAGGCCACCATCTATGGCATCCTGAGGGAGGGGTGAGTGGGGGCCCCCCCAGCAACAGAGGCATACCCCTCCTTCTTTTTCTTCTAGCTTTGTTCCCCATCTTCCCTGATTTTACCCTTTCCTGATCTCTGCTACCTCTTTCCTCCCCTAACCCTTGCTTCTATCCTTTTATACTCTAGAAGCTCAGAAAGTGAAACCTCTGTGAGGAGGAAGGTTAGTTTGGTGCTGGAGAAGATGCAGCCTCTAGTGGTGAGTGGCCTTCTCTGGATGGGACCAAGGGTCAAGGTTAGGGCTTTGAGGGCCTCAGGGGATCCAGACTTGGACTCACTCCCTTTCCCCCCAACCCTCCATATCTCTGGCAGATGATTTCTTCTGGTTCTACTAAGGCTGTGGCAGGGCAGGGCGAGCTTACCCGAAAAGTGGAGGAGCTACAACGAAAGCTGGATGAAGAGGTGAAGGTGAGGAAAGGTTAGAGGTGCTGGAGACATGAAGGAAAACAGGGAAAAAGCCTTGGCCTGGAGATGGGCTGAGCTGACTCTTCCAAGCAATGGAACAAGCATGTTTGTGCCCTAGGAGACAAGACACAAGAGTGTGTACTAATTCCAGCAAGGACTTCTGGGTTCTCTGGGGGTTAGGGAGGCAGAGCACATCAGGAATCTTCCTACCTTCCATTCCACTCCCTTTGGTAGTTCCCATCCTGGCTCTGCCCCTTACTAGCTGTATAAAACTTAAGAAAATTACTTACATTCTCTGTGCCTCAATTTTTTTTTTCATCATCATAATGGCAGTGGTAGTAGCTATCATTTATTGAGTATAATTTTGGTAGTATGTACTGTCCTGGGTACTGTAATCATTATAGTTACCCTATGAATACCTATTCTGGACCCTTTTCTGATGAGAAAACTGAAGATCAGAGAGGCTAAGTAAGTTGCCTATGGTAGTAAGTTGCAGAGGGGAATGAAAAAATCCAGGTCAGTCTTATTCTAAAGCCAGTGTACCCTTTTTAAAAACATGTCTTCTGCCTTTCAAAATACTGGTTTGTGTGTAGTTGGTGCTCAATAAATGCTGGATTGTAACTTCCCTTGTCTCTTGGAAAGCCCTGTGGTGTAATGATTAAGTGGTTAGCTGTGGAGCCAAACTAACTGGGTTCATATCCTGGTTCTGTTACTTTTTGGTTGTGTAACTAACCTTGGGCAAGTTCTTTAAATGTTCTAAGCCTCTGTTTCCTAAATTGTAAAGTGGGGATTATGATAGTACTGTATTAATTAACTATTGCTGTGTAACAAATTACCCAAAACTCAGCAGCTTAAAACAAACATTTTCTGGCTGGGCGCGGTGGCTTACACATGTAATCCTCTGGGAGGCCGAGGCAGGCAGTTCAACTGAGATTGGGAATTTGAGACCAGCCTGACCAGCATGGAGAAACCCTGTCTCTACTAAAAATACAAAATTAGCCCAGCGTGGTGGCACATGCCTGTAATCCCAGCTACTTGGGAGGCTGAGGCAGGAGAATTGCTTAAACCCGGAAGGCAGAGGTTGTGGTGAGTCGAGATGGCGCCATTGCACTCCAGCCTGAGCAACAAGAGCGAAACTCCGTCTCAAAAAAAAAAAAAAAAAGCATTTCCCAGTGTCTGAGGACCAAGAACCTGGGATCAGCTTAACAGAGTAATTGTGGCTCTGAGTCTGTTATAAGGTTCCAGTCCAGCTTCTGGCTGTGGCCAAAAGAAGTAAATTGGAGGATCTGCTTCTAAAACGGCTTACTCAGGTCCAGGCATGTTGGCTTACGCCAATAATCCCAGCACTTTGGAGGGGCAAGTTGGGAGGACCACTTGAGCCCAGGAGTTTGAGACAAGCCTGGGCAACATAGTGAGACCCTGCCTCTACAAAAAATAAAAAAAATTAACCAAATGTGATGGCATGCACCTGTAGTTCCAGCTACTTGGGAGGCTGAAGTGGGAGGATTGCTCGAGCCCAGGAGGTTAACACTGCACTAAGCTAGGATTGCACTGCTGCACTCCAGCCTGGGTGCCAGAGCAAGACCCTGTCTCAAAAAAATATAAATGAATGAAACAAACAAAACCAGCTTAATTGGCTGGGTGCAGTGGCTCACGCCCGTAATCCCAACCCTTCGGGAGGCCGAGGTGGGTGGATCACCTGAGGTCAGGAGTTCAAGACCAACCTGGCCAACATGGTGAAGCCCTGTCTCTACTGAAAATACAAAAATTAGTCAGGCGTGGTGGCAGGCGTCTATAATCTCTGCTACTTGGGAGCCTGAGGCAGGGAGAATTGTTTGAACCTGGGAGGCAGAGGTTGCAGTGAGCTGAGATTGTGCCGCTGCGCTCCAGTTTGGGCAATGGAGTGAGACTCCATCTCAAAAACAAACAAACAAACAAAAAAACAGGCTGGGCGCTGTGACTCATGCTTGTAATGCCAGCACTTTGGGAGGCCGAGGTGGATGGGTTACCTGAGGTCAGGAGTTTGAGACCAGCCTGACCAACATGGAGAAATCCTGTCTCTACTCTAATAATACAAAAATTAGCCAGGTAAGGTGGCGCATGTCTGTAATCCCAGCTACTTAGGGGGCTGAGGCGCGAGAATCACTTGAACCCAGGAGGTGGAGGTTGCGGTGAGCCAAGATCTCGCCATTGCACTCCAGTCTGGGCAACAAGAGCGAAACTCCGTCTCAAAACAAAACAAAACAGAACACCAAAAACAAAACAAAACAGAACACCAAAAACAAACAAAACAAAACAAAACAGAAAAACCTGGCTTAATCAAATGGCTGTTGGTTGTTGACCTCAGTTCCTGGCTGTTTGGCCTTCCTCCTAGAGCTGCTTTTGAGTATCCTCATAATATAACAGCTACTTTTTCCCAGAGTGAGGGATCCAAGAGAAAAGCTGCAATGCCTTTTTATGACCTAACCTCAGAATTTACTCATCACGTCCTCCTTTTACCGTTTGTTAGAAGGAAGCCCCTAAGTCAAGCCCGTGCTTGAGGCAAACAGAATTAGGCTTTATCTTTTTTTGTTTTGTTTTGTTTGTTTTGTTTTTTTTGAGATGGAGTTTTGCTCTTGTTGCCCAGGCTGGAGTGCAATGGTGTGATCTCGGCTCACTGCAACTTTGACCTTCTAGGTTCAAGCAATTCTCCTGCCTCAGCCTCCGGAGTAGCTGGGATTACAGGCATGTGCCACCTCGCCCGGCTAATTTTGTATTTTTAGTAGACACGGGGTTTCTCCATGTTGGTCAGGCTGATCTCAAACTCCCAACCTCAGGTGATTGACCAGCCTAGGCCTCCCAAAGTGTTGGGATTATAGTCGTGAGCCACCGCACCCAGCTGGCTGTATCTTTTGAAAGAAATGTCAGATAATTTGTGGACATATTTTACATCATCATAAGTACCAAGGCTAGTTATGAGGATTAAATGTGGATAATACACATAAGGTCCTAAGTACAGTGTCTATTGTACAGCAAGTGTCTAATGAGTGTTAGACATACATTCCCATTATTCTGAGTCTGAGAGGCTTTCCCTACCCTCCATCTGCTGTACTCTCATTCCCTTTTTCAGAGGCGGCAGAAGCTAGAGCCATCACGAGTTGGGCTGGAGCGGCAGCTGGAGGAGAAAACAGAAGAGTGCAGCCGACTGCAGGAGCTGCTGGAAAGAAGGAAGGGGGAGGCCCAGCAGAGCAACAAGGAGTGAGTGCAGCTAATGGCGCACTTTGGGCTGCTGGGGGGCTGCTTGGGGTCGTAGGCCAGGTTTAGAGGCCACTCCCTCTTTGCCCCTAGGGTTGAAGGAGACAGAAGGAAATCTCCGGAAGCTGAAAGGAGCAGTGTTGGTTTAAGGACAGGATAGGGCCTTTCTCTCTACCTTCTTTATCAATAATGGTAGTAGTGCATGATTTTGAGTTAAGCTACCTGGGTTTGCCTCTGTCTCAGATTATTAAACTATAAAATAGAGTTAATAATAGTACCTACCTCACAGGATCACTGTAAGGATTCAGTCATCCATTCAGCAGATGTTTCATCAAGAATGCTGTGACAGGCATTAATCTAGGTTCCCAAGGCACATCAGTGAACCCTACAGATGAAGGGCTCGCTCTCCAGAAGCTTAGTTTCTACTGAGAGGGAACAGACAGTAAACAAACATATTATGCAAGTAAATTTGTAACACATGAGAAGGCAGTAGATACAACAGGGTAAGGCAGGTCAGGAGGGTCAGGTTGTAGGGGGGCAGGTTGCAAAAATCAGGGGAGGCCTCATCGAGATTTGAAGGCAGGAAGTTTAAATGCATTAATAAATATGAATTAAAATATATGATGTGTTTAGAAAACTGCCTGACACATAGTGTGCAATAATGTTATCTATTATTAGGCTCCAGAACATGAAGCGCCTCTTGGACCAGGGTGAAGGTTTACGACATGGGCTGGAGGCCCAGGTGATGGAGCTGCAGAACAAGCTGAAACAGGTCCAGGGTCCTGAGCCTGCTAAGGAGGTGTTACTGAAGGTAGGGTCTGGGGTCATATGCCCCAGCATCTGCTTTTTCTCAGCTGGAGCATCCTCAAGTCTGCTCATCCATGGTTTCCCCAAAGTATGAGGAGTGGTTGGCTGATTACAGGTACTCAGTGTGCTTTCAGGCAGATTCAGTGGTGGGTTGGGACTAGAGTTAGGATAAAGGAAACCTATCATTCTGGGCTCTAGTACCGGTACTAGAGCACCTGGTACTGTGCCTAACACAATAAATATTTTTTGACTCAGTGAATTGATAAGTAGATGGATTATAATGTGGTCACACCTGTACTTCTTCCTTTACTTTCTCCAGGACCTGTTAGAGACCCGGGAACTTCTGGAAGAGGTCTTGGAGGGGAAACAGCGGGTAGAGGAGCAGCTGAGGCTGCGGGAGCGGGAATTGACAGCCCTGAAGGGGGCCCTGAAAGAGGAGGTAGCCTCCCGTGACCAGGAGGTGGAGCATGTCCGGCAGCAGTACCAGCGAGACACAGAGCAGCTCCGCAGGAGCATGCAAGATGCAACCCAGGCATGTGACAAGAGCAGGGTCTGAGAGAGGAAGGCACTGCTGGGGGACAAGGCTGCCTTGGGATCTTGGACTTTTGGACTTTTCATGGTTCCAACTGGGAACTCCCCCTCTCCCTCTAAAGGACACATGTGAGATCTGCTGAAAACCTTGGCCAGGAAAACTATAAGGGCAGAGGGAGGGAGTATAGGCCAGAAGTACCATGAGGTTGTGTGACAAAAGTCCCAAGGGGGACTGGGCGCAGTAGCTCACGCCTGTAATCCCAGCGCTTTGGGAGGCCGAGGCGGGTGGATTGCTTGAGCTCAGGAAGCTAGAGACCAGCCTGGGCAACATGGAGAAAGCCCATCTCTACCAAAAATACAAAAACTTAGCTGGGTGTAGTGATGCGTACTTGTAGTCCTAGCTACTTGGGAGGCTAAGGCAGGAGAATCGCTTGAACCCAGGAGGCGGAGGTTGCAGTGAGCCGAGATCATGCCATTGCACTTCAGCCTGGGCGACAGAGCGAGACTCTGTCCCCCTAAAAATAAAAAATCCCAAGGGGAAATAACTGGGGAGGTTTCCTGTAGAAGATAGAGGGGTGGACTGTGACTTGAGGAGAGAACTTCTGCTAGCATTGTACCAGGTACCACAAGAGTGTCAGGGGGTGCAGCTGGCATGGTGCCCTCTGGGTCTAAGCCTTTCCTTGTACACACTCACACTTTGATTTGAAGTGACCTCTTCCCTCTGAGCCTTCTGGTGTCCAACTCTCCCCTTCTCTAGGACCATGCAGTGCTGGAGGCCGAGAGGCAGAAGATGTCAGCCCTTGTGCGAGGGCTGCAGAGGGAGCTGGAGGAGACTTCAGAGGAGACAGGGCATTGGCAGAGTATGTTCCAGAAGAATAAGGAGGATCTTAGAGCCACCAAGCAGGAGTAAGGACATTGGCCCTCTCAGAAATACCCATGATTCATATGCCACTTCCTTTCTCTTTTTTAATTTTTAATTTTAATTTTAATTAATTTATTTTTTTGGGACAGAGTTTTGCTCTTGTTGCTCAGGCTGGAGTGCAATGGCACGATCTTGGCTCACTGCAACCTCTGCCTCCTGGGTTCAAGTGATTCTCCTGCCTCAGCCTCCCAAATAGGTGGGATTACAGGCTCATGCCACTACGCCCGGCTAATTTTTGTATTTTTAGTAGAGATGGGGTTTCACCATGGCCAGGGCAGTCTTGAACTCCTGACCTCAGGGGATCTGTCCACCTTGGCCTCCCAAAGTGCTGGAATTACAGGTGTGAGCCACTGCGCCTGGCCCCCTTTTGCCTTTTTTTTTTTCTTTTTTGAGATGGAGTCACACTCTGTTGCCCAGACTGGAGTGCAGTGGTGCGGTCTCGGCTCACTGCAACCTCTGCCTCCTGGGTTCAAGCGATTCTCCTGCCTCAGCCTCCCGAGTTGCTGGGATTATAGGCGCCTGCCACTAGGCCTGAAGTTTTTGTATTTTTAGTAGAGACGAGGTTTCACCATGTTGGCCAGGCTGGTCTTGAACTCCTGACTTCGTGATCCGCCTACCTCAGCCTCCCTAAACTCTGGGATTACAGGTGTGAGCCACTGCACCCAGTCTCTTTCTTCTTTTTTTTGAGATAGGGTCTTGCTCTGTTGCCCAGGCTGGAGTGCAGTGGCACAGTCTGGGCTCACTGCGACCTCCACCTCCCGGGCTCAAGCCATCCTCCCACCTCAGCCTCCTGAATAGGTGGGACTATAGGCATGCACCACCACACCCAGCTAATTTTTGTATTTTTTGTAGAGACAGGGTTTCATTATGTTGCCTAGGCTGGTCTTGAACTCCTGGGCTCAAGTGATCCATCTGCCTTGGCTTTCCAAAGTGCTGGGATTACAGGCATGAGCCACGATGCCTGGCCCACTTCCTTTCTATTCATGGTATGTTCTTACTCTCCCATTTCTCAAACTGCTCCTTTCCATGTTCACCTTCCTTCCTCTTGAGAGTGGGTGCCCAGTGTGTTGGCCTCCAGAGAGGTGGCTTTTATTGTCATGCTAACCTCCCCCAGGCATGTGGCCTTACTCTGTTCCCTTTCCCCTTTATTTCACCTTGTCCGGCTCAGACTCCTGCAGCTGCGAATGGAGAAGGAGGAGATGGAAGAGGAGCTTGGAGAGAAGATAGAGGTCTTGCAGAGGGAATTAGAACAGGCCCGAGCTAGTGCTGGAGATACTCGCCAGGTTGAGGTGCTCAAGAAGGTATTTGGGAATTGGGGGGCAGAATGGCAGGTGGGGGTGATGAACACCTGCCTTACCTCTCCATGAGGGCCTCCACGCTAGTGGGGCTGTCTCCTGTGTGCTTGGTTTCCAGGCCTCATCCTGCCTGCTCAGCTTGAGCTCTTTCCAACACAGCAGCACCAGTCTCCTCATTGAGCATAGAGGTTTCTAATGGAAAGTGCTCTCAGAACCCAGGTTGGGGCATAGCCAGAAGCTGTTGGCTGCCTCCCAAGAGACGTCATGGGTAGCAGCATTTAGGTGGATTTGTGAAACTCCAGGCTGACTTTTGCAGGCTCAGAAATCTAATTTGGTCAGCATGGCAAAAGCTGCTTTGTCTTTCGGAGGGGTCTCTAAGTACATTTATGAAAAAATGTTTACCATTAGAATTTCAGTTTATTAATTTACATTGAGAAATATCATCACATTGACTGGAATGCTTGTGTTGGCACGGCCTGGTTACTAATGTAACAAAACTAATTAGTAAAAGAAAAATAGCAGAGTATATGGTCTTGTATTGAAGATTCACTACATATTATATAACCCTTTAGCCTAATTACGGTACTTTCTGAATTTCAGGAGTAGCTAATAGCAAATAATTAGAACCAGAACTCATATTTTAATTTTCTTTTTAAAAGAAATCAGAGCTGTGCCAGTATTTATTGTGTCACATATTTTGGTTTTACACACACACACACAAAATAGGAAAGACGAGTGGCAGCTGCAGGTATTAGGCTGACCTGTTCTGTCAAAGTCTCTCCAGGTTGCTCTTGCATGCAGTTGGAGATCCCGTGGCCACATTATATATATATATATATATATATATATATTTTTTTTTTTTTTTTTGAGATTGAGTCTCACTGTGTCACCCAGGCTGGAGTGCAGTGGTGCGATCTCAGCTCACTGCAAGCTCCGCCTCCCGGGCTCACGCCATTCTCTTGCCTCAGCCTCCCGAGTAGCTGGGACTACAGGCGCCCACCACCACGCCTGGCTAATTTTGTTTTGTATTTTTGGTAAAGACGGGGTTTCACTGTGTTAGCCAGGTTGGTCTCGATCTCCTGACCTCGTGATACGCCCACCTCAGCCTCCCAAAGTGCTGGGATTACAGGCGTGAGCCACTGCCCCCGGCCTCATACTGTATTTTTTTAAACAACCAGTTGCACTAGTCATACCTTCATGTACTCTCCCTTCACTTTTGTTTTTTTTAAATGGAGTTATATTTTACATGCTGTAAAAGTCATCTTTGTACAATCCAATTCTTTTTTTTTTTTTTTTTTTTTTTGAGACGGAGTCTCACTGTGCCACCCAGGCTGGAGTACAGTGGTACAGTCTCAGCTTACTGCAACCTCCGCCTTCTGGGTTCAAGCCATTCTCCTGCCTCAGCTTCCCAAGCAGCTGGGATTACAGGCACACACCACCACGCCTGGCTAATTTTTGTATTTTTAGTAGAGACAGGGTTTTGCCATGTTGGCCAGGCTGGTTATGAACTCCTGACCTCAGGTGATCCACCTGCCTCGGCCTCCCAAACTGCTGGGATTACAGGCATGAGCCACTGGTGCCTGGCACCCAGTGGTTTTTCTTATATTAACAAAGTTGTACAACCATCATCCCCCCACCCAATGGCAACCACTAATCTACTTTTTGACTCTGGATTTACCTATTCTGGATATTTCATATAATTGAATCCTATAATATATGGACTTAAGTGTCTGGCTTCTTTCACCTAGCATAGTGTTTTCGAGGTTTGTCCATGTGGTAGCAAGTATGAGTACTTCATTCCTTTTTTTTTTTTTTTTTTTTTTTGAGATGGA
Organism: Macaca thibetana thibetana; assembly: GCF_024542745.1. Taxonomy (NCBI): domain Eukaryota; kingdom Metazoa; phylum Chordata; class Mammalia; order Primates; family Cercopithecidae; genus Macaca; species Macaca thibetana. The sequence continues at coordinate 123,961,166 of NC_065578.1, forward strand.
GTCTCACTCTGTTGCCCAGGCTGGAGTGCAGTGGTGCGATCTCCGCTCACTGCAAGCTCTGCTGCCTCCCAGGTTCACACCATTCTCCTGCCTTAGCCTCCCTAGAAGCTGGGACTACAGGCGCCCGCCACCATGCCTGGCTAATTTTTTTGTATTTTCAGTAGAGACGGGGTTTCACCATGTTCGCCAGGATGGTCTCAATCATGACCTCGTGATCCACCCGCCTCGGCCTTCCAAAGTGTTGGGATTACAGGCGTGAGCCACCACGCCTGGCCAAGTACTTTATTCCTTTTTTATGGCTGAATAATATTCCACTCTGTGGGTGTACCATGTTTAGTCCAGTCATCAATTCATGGACATCTGGGTTGTTTATACATTTGGGCTATAATGAATAATGCTACTATGAACATTCACGTATGTATAAGTTTTTGTGTGAACACACATTTTCAGTTTTCTTGGGTTACCTAAGAGTGGAATTGCTGGTGATATAAGTGGTAAATCTGTGTTTAACTTTTTGAGAAACTGCCGAACTACTTTCTGAAGTGGCCACATCATTTTTCATTCCCCCTGGCAGTGTGTGAGAGTTTCAGCTTCTCCACATTCAGGTATCTTAGTCTGGCTCTAGGTGCCCCATCACCTCCCCTTTCCTTCCAGGAGCTGCTCCAGACACAGGAGGAGCTTAAGGAACTGCAGGCAGAACGGCAGAGCCAGGAGGTGGCTGGGCGACACCGGGACCGGGAGTTGGAGAAGCAGCTGGCAGTCCTGAGGGTTGAGGCTGATCGAGGTCGGGAGCTGGAAGAACAGAACCTCCAGCTACAAAAGACCCTCCAGCAACTGCGACAGGACTGTGAAGAGGCTTCCAAGGCAAGGGGAGTGGGCACAGGGCTTAGGAGGTGGAGGCTGAGGGTGTCTGGAGGGCTGAGGAGCCAGAGGGTGTGGAAAGTTACCTGTCATGGGTATGTACTGACCAGTTCCTGGGTCCTAGGTGTGTGGTTCAAAGAAGCCAGGATTTGGCAGGGGGAGGACACCTGTATCTCTATAGGGGTGGGATTTTCAGGGAAGCGTCTGGCTGGTGGCAGCTCCTTTCTTTAAGCCTCATTCTTATGGGCGGTCTTTGGGACGGCTTTCCTGGGTTTGGTCAATGGCCCCAAGCACTGGGGTCTGAGCTGCCACCCCCTAAACCGTCCTTAGGCTAAGATGGTGGCCGAGGCAGAGGCAGCAGTGCTGGGGCAGCGGCGGGCCGCGGTGGAGACAACGCTTCGGGAGACCCAGGAGGAAAATGACGAATTCCGCCGGCGCATCCTGGGTTTGGAGCAGCAGCTGAAGGAGACTCGAGGTCTGGTGGATGGTGGGGAAGCGGTGGAGGCACGACTACGGGACAAGCTGCAGCGGCTGGAGGTCAGTGCTTCTGCCCTCCCAGCCCTCTCTGCTCAGCCCTGGTGAAATACTCCTATGCTAAACAGCCATCAGTTTCACTTTGTTCTTAGTGTGCATCTGTTTCACCTCCCCAAACCCTCTGTTAACCTTGGGTCTATTTCCTGGAGTATACTTTGGCGCCAGTGTTCCAGTCTTTGCACTGGTATTTTTGTCTCTTATCTCTCACCCTTTGCTTGCTCTATGCATCCTGATTTCTTTGCTAGGAGCCTGTTTTCATTGCGCACCATTTGCATAAATACCTCCTTTCTCCCGTCCAGCTACCCACCTCCAAATAACTTGAACCCCAGTTTTGCCTTTTTTCAGTCCAACCCTGCTTCCCTACCTCCCAGGCAGAGAAACAGCAACTGGAGGAGGCCCTGAATGCGTCCCAGGAAGAGGAAGGGAGTCTGGCAGCAGCCAAGCGGGCACTGGAGGCACGCCTCGAGGAGGCTCAGCGGGGGCTGGCCCGCCTGGGGCAAGAGCAGCAGACACTGAACCGGGCCCTGGAGGAGGAAGGGAAGCAGCGGGAGGTGCTCCGGCGAGGCAAGGCTGAGCTGGAGGAGCAGAAGCGTTTGCTGGATAGGACTGTGGACCGACTGAACAAGGAGGTGGGGCATGGGGTATTCTGGGCCTTTAGGAAGAGGCCTAGCTCATCCAGAAGCTGGCCTGAGGGGACAGGGGGTTAGGGGAGAGGGGTTAGTCAGAATGTGTGATGTTTATGGCCAGGTGCGGTGACTCACGCCTGTAATTCCAGCTCTTTGAGAGGCTGAGGTAGGCAGATACCTGAGGTCAGGAGTTTGAGACCAGCCTGGCCAACACAGCAAAACTCTGTCTCTAATAAAAATATAAAAAATTAGCCAGGCGTGGTGGCTCGTGCCTGTAGTCCCAGCTACTCAGGAGGCTGATGCAGGAGAATCACTTCAGCCTGGAAGGCGGAGGTTGCAGTGAGCTAAGATCATGCCACTGCACTCCAGCCTGGGTGACAGAGCAACACTCTGTCTTAAGAACAACAAAAAAGAATGTGTGATGTTTGCTTTCCTCAAGTACATTGTTAGGAAGACCAAGACCAAATCTTCTGGAAGGGGCATCCTTCCTACCTCCCCTCCATGTTTTTGCTCTTTCCCTCACATCCCATTCCTTTATGGTCTTCATTCTTGGAGAGCATCTCCTGGGATTCTCCCTTAGGAGTCTACAAAACCTATATACAAGAATTGTCATTGGCCAGCTTGGGCAATATAGTAAGACTCTGTCTCTACTTAAAAAAAAAAAAAAAAAAATTAGCCAGGTGTGGTGGCTTGTGCCTCAGTTTCTCTATAGGTGAGGAACTGAGACCCAGAGAAGATAAGTAACTTGCCTATGGTTGCTAATTAGTGGTAGAGCCAGGATTTGAACCCAGACATCTGTATTCCCAGCTACTCGGGAGGCTGAGGTAGAAGGATTGCTTCAGCTCAGGAGGTTGAGGCTGCAGTGAGCTGTAGCCTGCAATATAGCAGGCTATAACTGCCCCACTGCAATATAGCAAGAGCCTGTCAAACAAAAAAAATCTTCATTGGTAGAATTTTAAATTTTGGTGAGGGGAAGAAGAAAAGAAAGAAAAAAGAAAAGGAATAAATTGCTTTTGCTGCTAAGGTTCTCCTCCCAATCTTTTTGTAAAACAAGAACAAACAAGTAATATATTACATCAATTCTAAAGTGCGCATTTTATCATTTGTCAATAAAAAATGCACATTTTATCATTTCTGAAATAGAGTTGTGTCTTATAACTTATGGTATGTTATAGTTCAATTGGCAGATTTTTCTTAGTTGTACGTCTTATAATCATTGGCACCTTGGGTTTGCTGAAATGGTCATTTAAGGCTTACTTTGTATCAGGCACTGTTGTAAGTACAGAACTTCACATAATTAACTAACGTAATTCTCACAACACCTTGTGATATAGCTACTATTCTTATCCCATTTTACAGTTGGGGAACGGAAACCCAGAGAGATAAGTAACTTACATATGGTCACTAGTAAGTGGTAGAGCCAGGATTTGAACCCAGACATCTGTATATAACTATTAGCTATACTAGGAACCTAGGTCCAGGAAAGAACAAGAGAAGGCTACCTTGTCAGGAAGGAGACCCTTGGGGGAGAGTCTTGGGAGTCTGGGCCTGGAGAGGGACATTTATATACAGTGCTGAAGACCCTTTTCTCTGTGTTTCAGTTGGAGAAGATCGGGGAGGACTCTAAGCAAGCCCTGCAGCAGCTCCAGGCCCAGCTGGAGGATTATAAGGAAAAGGCCCGGCGGGAGGTGGCAGATGCCCAGCGCCAGGCCAAGGATTGGGCGAGTGAGGCTGAGAAGACCTCTGGGGGACTGAGCCGGCTTCAGGATGAGGTAGAAGCCTAATATCCTTGGGTTTGAAGGTCCTTGCTTCTTTTTTTTTTTTTTTTTTTGAGACGGAGTCTCGTTCTGTCGCCCAGGCTGGAGTGCAGTGGCGCAATCTCAGCTCACTGCAAGCTCCGACTCCTGGGTTCACGCCATTCTCCTGCCTCAGCCTCCTGAGTAGCTGGGACTACAGGCACCCGCCACCACACCTGGCTACTTTTTTGTATTTTTAGTAGAGACAGGGTTTCACTGTGTTAGCCAGGATGGTTTCGATCTCCTGACCTCGTGATCTGCCTGCCTTGGCCTCCCACAGGGCTGGGATTACAGGCGTGAGCCACTGTGCCCGGCCCCATCCTTGCCTCTTAACTGAACCTGTGACCAAGGGTCCCTGGGGCCCAGGTTTAGGTCTAATGACTTGCAGCATGGAGGAATATATTGTCTGTAGAGCAGTGATTTTCAAATTCTGTGGCTTAGAGCCACCTGGGGAGATTTTTAAAAATCTCCACACCCAAGCTGTATTCCATACCACTTCAGTCATCATCTCTGGGGATGGGATCCAGGATCAGTATTTTTAAAAACTCCTCAGGTGATTCCAAGTTGTGTAGAGACTTTAAAAACAATAAAGAAGCTGGGGATGGTGGCTCACGCCTGTAATCCCAGCACTTTGGGAGGCTGAGGTGGGCAGATCATGAGATCAGGTGTTCGAGACCAGCCTGGCCAACATGGTGAAACTCCATCTCTACTAAAAATACAAAAATTAGCCGAGCGTAGTGGGCGCCTGTAATCCCAGCGACTCAGGAGGCTGAGGCAGGAGAATTGCTTGAACCTGGGAGGTGGAGGTTGCAGTGAGCCGAGATCGTGCCATTGCACTCCAGCCTGGGCGACAGAGTGAGATTTCATGTCTCAAAAAAAAACAAAAACAGAAACAATAAAGAAAATGAATGAGGGCAGGTGCAGTGGCTCACGCCTGTAATCCCAGCACTTTGGGAGGCTGAGGCAGGCGGATCACAAGGTCAGGAGATCAAGACCTTCTTGGCTAACACGGTAAAACCCTGTCTCTACTAAAAATACAAAACATTAGCCAAGCGTGGTGGCGCATGCCTGTAGTACCAGCTACTCGGGAGGCTGAGGCAGGATAATCACTTGAACCTGGGAGGTGGAGATTGCAGTAAGCCGAGATCGCGCCACTGTACTCCAGCCTGGGTGACAGAATGAGACTCCATCTAAAAAATGAAAAAGAAAAGAAAATGGATGAAAAGTCAGTCTGCTTTTTATTGTCACCATGCCACTGGTAATTCTAAAGAGTGACAGTGATGAAATGTTTCTGCCCACTGGGCTGGACTGCTCCTGCCCTTCAACCTTCACCTTTTTACTACACTGAGCTGTGGCATTTTTACCCTTGCTTAGATCCAGAGGCTGCGGCAGGCCCTGCAGGCATCCCAGGCTGAGCGGGACACAGCCCGGCTGGACAAAGAGCTACTGGCCCAGCGATTGCAGGGGCTGGAGCAAGAGGCAGAGAACAAGAAGCGCTCCCAGGACGACAGGGCCCGGCAGCTGAAGGGCCTCGAGGTGAGGGCACTGGGGTGTGACCTGTGGAAAAGGGGTGGGACTTCCAAGCCTCTTTCTGTACTAGCGGTCAAAACCGACAGCCCACAGTTGATGAGTTTTGTTCGGCTGCAGTATTTTAAACAACTTTGAATCAATTGCCAATGTTTAGAAATTTATAGATGTCACCTAAAAATTTGGATTTCTAGTTTCTTTTGTATTTGGCAGATATGGTAATACTTAGTGTCTTGTCCTGAGTCTGCATGGCAACAGTTGGCTGGAGCTGAGCAGTGGGTTTCCCCTTTAGAGTGAACAGTATTCTTCAGTTTGCTATATTTGATAATAATAACAGCAGCAGCAAACATATTGTGCTGTGTGATAGGCAGTTAAGACTTAATCCTCAGAATAACTCTGTGGGGTAGGTAGTCTTGTTTTCTCCATTTTACAGATGAGGGAAACTGAGGCACAGAGCGATGAACTTGTCCATGGTCTAGGAAGCAGTAAATCTGATTTTCAGACTGGACAGTCTGGTCCCATGTATATACTCTTAGCCTCTACATGGTACTGCCTCCAGTGCCTCAGTTTCTGAGTCTCTTCATCTCAGCCTTGGCCCAGGTACTTGGGTTTCTCTCTGTTTTCCCATTAGAGAAATAGGGTTTTCCAATGAAGAGTAGATTTGCCTGTCTGTCAAAGTGACCAGAGCATGGCCCCGACCTGCCCGTGATGCCACATCTGGTCAGCAGAGGGCGCTGGCTCCATGGTGGCTCTGGGCCCCGGCAAGTACCAAAAGGTTACGGGGATGTGCAAGAGAGAAAAGTCTGTTAATGCTGGAGTTTGAGAGGCTCCTGGTCTGAGTTTGGCATTCTGGTGTCCAGCATTTGGGACAGAATTAACTTGTTCTTCCGTCATAGGAAAAAGTCTCACGGCTGGAAGCAGAGTTAGATGAGGAGAAGAACACTGTGGAGCTGCTAACAGACCGGGTGAATCGTGGCCGGGACCAGGTAACCCCCTCCTTATCCCTCATCTCTGTTTACCCCTGACTACATCACCTCTTGGTTCTCTCAAAAACAACTCTGCCCTCCCATCTTTCATCATCTGGCTGCCGAATCTGTGCATGGCTGGGTCTGTTTCAGGGTCTCGTCTGCTTTGGGAAAGGTTGACCAGTTTCCCTGGGTGGAAAGAAGCCAATAATTTGTGTGGAGGAAGGGATCCTGGTGGCCTGGGCTACTCTCTGACCTGAATTGGGGCTTCTTTAGTTTACAAGGGATACTAGTTCCTGGTGGGACGAAGGAGGCCCTGTTTACATTCTCTGGCTCCTCCCATTTGAATATGCTGTGATTTTTTTAGTTGCCTGGGAATTTTTGGATTCAGGGTTCAGAGACCATCCTCCCATGACTCAGCCTCACTTGGTTCAGCTTGCTGGTTCATCCTTAGCCCTCCCCAAGTCTCGTCCTCTCACCCATCCCCACTAGGTAGATCAGCTGAGGACAGAGCTCCTGCAGGAGAGGTCTGCTCGGCAGGACCTGGAGTGTGACAAAATCTCCTTGGAGAGACAGGTGAGTGGGGAGGGGAGGGTTCTTAGGGATGGACCCCAGGAGGTGGGTAAAGTGGCCAGTGGAGTGCTAACTGTGGAGGCTTCCTATCTCTCTCAGAACAAAGACCTGAAGACCCGGTTGGCCAGCTCAGAAGGCTTCCAGAAGCCCAGTGCCAGCCTCTCTCAGCTTGAGTCCCAGAATCAGTTGTTGCAGGAGCGGCTACAGGCTGAAGAGAGGTGCCATAAGCCTATCCTTCCTCCCTCCCTCCCTCCCTCCTTTTCTTCCTCCCTCCTTCTTGGCTTTTCTCTTTTATGGCTCCCTCCATCTTCCACCTCAGATGTGGCCAACCTGGCCTGATCTTTAGGGAATGTTTTCTCCTGGTAGAGAGCAAAGAGAGTTGCAGAAATTCTGAAATGTGAATGACCGCATTCTCCCTTGTTCTTTGAATCTGCCCTGGATCCTGCCCAGTCTAACGGTGGGGCTCATGACTGAGAGAAGTCCTTGGGGACAGTAGGGGGCCAAGTTAGGATTCCCTTAGAAATGGGGTCACTCATAGACATTCTTCTATTTCACCTTAGGGAGAAGACAGTTCTGCAGTCTACCAATCGAAAACTGGAGCGGAAAGTTAAAGAGCTATCCATCCAGATTGAAGACGAGCGGCAGCATGTCAATGACCAGAAAGACCAGGTGAGGACATGGCACCCTGGGGCCAAGCAACCCGGGGCAAGCATATATTATATGTTTTCCTGAAAGCCAAGGGAGGCCCTTATCCCCCATAGGTCTTCCAAACATAGACTTTCCTTGTATAAGGACAGAGATTAGATTGAAAGGACTAGACTAGAGAAGTCGTAGTAAGCATATATATTGAGTCCTTATGATGTGCTAGGTTCTGTAAGTATTACACATGTGTTAATACACTTAATCCCTAAGACAACCCTGTGAGGTTAAGGAACTTGCCCAAGGCCACATTTTTCCAGCGGCAATTATCCCTTGTCAAGATTGTTAAGGGGGAGGGTCTCAGGCCATGGTAGTAGATGCTATTCCAATGTGTGGACTTGGTATCCTGCCCAGCTAAGCCTGAGGGTGAAGGCTTTGAAGCGTCAGGTGGATGAAGCAGAAGAGGAAATTGAGCGACTGGATGGCCTGAGGAAGAAGGCCCAGCGCGAGCTGGAGGAGCAGCATGAGGTCAATGAACAGCTCCAGGCCCGGATCAAGTCTCTGGAGAAGGACTCCTGGTATGGGCTGCCCTTTTGCCCTTGCTCCATAGGGACACTAGAGCAGGGAGGGAATGGTCTCTCCTGTGCTGGATAAGGAGGAGAATCTCTAAGATGGGACTGTGTAGTCACTTGTTTCTGGTCGGAAGCTAGTATATTTATTTCTTAGTATCTCAGCGACTATTCTGTATCTTATCTCCCCAAATCTGATTAGTTGGGGATTTTGTGAGTAAACTTTAGGCCTTAGAAGAATTGGGATTTCTTTTGCACAAAAAGGGTGGCTGTCTCAATATTTCTTTTTTCCCCTCCCTAACCATTATTCTTCTCTCTGAGTCAGGCGCAAAGCTTCCCGCTCAGCTGCTGAGTCAGCTCTCAAACATGAAGGGCTGAGCTCAGATGAGGAATTCGACAGTGTCTACGATCCCTCATCCATTGCATCACTGCTTACGGAGAGCAACCTACAGACCAGCTCCTGTTAGCTCGTGGTCCTCAAGGGCCCAGCAACCAGGCTCAAGGCCTATCCCAGCAAGTGCTGCTCTGCTCTGCCCACCCTGGATTCCACATTCCTATGGGTGACCCAATTATTCAGACCTAAGAAAGGGAGGGGTCTGAATGATGGTGATTAAAAAAAACACATCAGCAATAAGCTGATAGATGGACTTTCCACTGTAGAAGTGGATATTTCAAGCCAACTGAGCCCTTCAAGTGCCGACACCTCCCTCATCTCTCTCATAGTGGAAGGATGGTCAGCATTAGGCTGATGGGGACTGAGCAGGATAGGAAGGGATAGAAATTGCCATGTGTACAAAGCTTTATTTTTTAGCCCTTAACCCTAAGGCTCAGGGAAATACCCTATGTTAATGTGCTCCCTGGATTCCTGCAACTCATTTTCCTTCCACTCTAGAGCAGAGTGAGGGGAATGTTATGGGTAACGGACATGCAGGCATGGCTCTACCCATTTTTTTGCACAAGTATGGGGCCCATGTGGTAGTCCCCATATCTTTCCAGTTCCTATATATTTTTTTTTTTTTTTTTTTTTTTGAGACGGAGTCTGGCTCTGTCACCCAGGCTGGAGTGCAGTGGTGCGATCTCAGCTCACTGCAAGCTCCGCCTCCCGGGTTTACGCCATTCTCCTGCCTCAGCCTCCCGAGTAGCTGGGACTACAGGCGCCAGTTCCTATATTTTTGTCTTCTTCCTTTCCCCTCTTCGCCATTCCTACCTTGCATTTTTCCTCTCAGTGCCTTAGCCAGGTTAAGGAGATAAGGATGCTCTTCTTGCCTTTTATATCTGCACATTCATACCTCTCCAAAGACCAGCTTTTCCCTAGCCAGGGCCCTCAGCCTTCCCTGCTGCCCCAGTGATTGATTGAGAGAGCTATTGGGGGTTTCTCTGCCAATGAGCCGCTGGGAGAGGGACTTTGGTAGGGTCATGATAAAGTGGCGGGGGTCTGGTCCTGCTCAGGGTTTCCATCCATCCTCTTCTCCCTCCTCTGTGACTGTGGATATGGTTATAAGGTGGTTGCACCTGGGAGCCCTGACAACTGTCTGCAGAAGTTCCAAAAGTAAAGGTGTCAGTCCCTGTTGCCTTCCTTAGGGCTTCTCTGACCAGATGTACCCAACTTCGATAAAAGAACCAAGGGACCCTCATTTTCTGAGGTGCTTGGCCCTGATTCAGGGGTTAGAAGCTGACTGTAAAAATGGGAAGAGACAACGGAAGACATTTATTTCTCCTTTGGATTTTGGGGAGAACCAAGTCCTGGTAGGGAATAGGTAAGGGGATGATTCACGTCTCATATTCCCTAAGCAGGTTGTATAGGGAGCCGGTGGGAGGAGGAAGGCTGTTTTCACGAATGACTTGTAATGTCGTGATTAAAAAAAAATCCTATATTCTTCTGCAAATTGGACATTCTTTTCCAATCCAGTCCAGCCTTGGTTTTATCTTAAATATTAAAATTATACATTTATATTGAAATCCTTGATTTGTCTTCTCATTCTTTTTCTTGGCTTATTTGGAGGTCCAGGTTTTTTGAAGTCATATTAACTGTACAATTTAGGGGCCAAAGCTAGAGTTTTCTTCACCTTGCTTTTCAGAGGCCCTTTATAACAGAGCAGGTGGGACCTAGGAAACCTGGAGATGTTTATGGCAGCCCCATTCTCTCCTGAACAACATTCTGGGAAGAGCAAGGACAGTAAATGCCTTTTTTTTTTTTTTTTTTTTTTGAGACTGAGTCTCACTCTGTCGCCCAGGCTGGAGTGTAATGGCACGATCTTGGCTCACTGCAACCGCTGTCTCCCGGGTTCAAGCAATTCTCCTGCCTCGGCCTCCTGAGTAGCTGGGATTACAGGCACATGCCTCCACACCCAGCTAATTTTTGTATTTTTAGTAGAGATGGAGTTTTTCCGTGTTGGTAAGGCTGGTCTCAAACTCCTGACCTTGTGATCTGCCCACCTCGGCCTCCCAAAGTGCTGGGATTACAGGCATAAGCCACTGTGCCCGGCCAGCAGTAAATGCCTTTTTGAGGGTTAGAATAGGACAGACCAGAACCGGGTTTTATTCCCTTGGGTCATAGTGATAACCCCAGCATTCACTTCCCAGGTAGAAAAATCCCCATTCATTCCTAACTGGCATAGAACCCAGTCCCTAACTGGGAGGTAGGGACATTTCTGCTGTTCCTGCCCTAGTGTTGCCTTGAAGAGGGAGCTGGCCCTTCTCTAGAGCCTATTGCCAGGTATAGGGGTATTATCCACTCAGGAGTGGGTCAGACCTCCTCCTGAAGTATTCTGTCTGCTGTCTGTGTGGACCATAGCCAAGTGAAGCAGCCATCTGCCAAGAGCAGCTGGGCGGGGAGGATGCTCCAGGGTCCTGCTTGGCCAACCCTCTCTTCTAGGCCCTCAAGATCCCAGCCTAGGCTTGGGGAGAAAATGCAACTGGAGAAGTCAAGGCTCATCCTTTCTCACGAACACAAATTCCTTTTAAGGCAATGTGTCCCGCCTCTCCCAACCATATAAGGGCAGCATCAGTAAAAGAGCTTCTGCAAAACAAGCAAACAAGCCCCACCCAGAGCCTAGCTGACTGGGCCTCCTGGGCCTCTTGCCAAGGTAGTGCACCTGCCAGACTGGCTTAGGCCAGTCTGAGTGAGCTGGCCCTTGGTGCCTGCCTTTCTGCGGTGGAGGAAAGGTTTACTCAGCTCTACAAAGCCTACAAGCTGGTTTACGTATAGGGAGAGGAGCATGTATGGAAGGAAGCTTTTGCAGGTTCCAACTCCTCATCCTCTAGGAGCAGGCAGGGTGATTCCCTCTGATCAACACTGATCTTGGAGATGGAAGGCGACAAGATTAATGAAGAATGTTGAAGTGCAACCACATACTCTAGATAAAGCTGTTCAGTTAAAGCAGCCCCATGTCTCTCCCAAGCCCCACCTTTATGTAAATCCGGGCGAGCACGGATGGGGCATATCCCAGACCCCTTGGCCCCGCCCACCTCACCTCCTCGCCTATCGCTCGTTCTCGGCGAAACCGTGAACTGGGGGCGTGGCCTATCTTCAGCCCTGCCCCTGATGAGCCTATACAAGGGGGCGGTTCCGCGCGCGCCCGCGCAGTTGGAGCGGGACAGCGGGGTGAAGAGGTGGCGTGTGTGCTGCGACCCCGAGGGAAGATGAACGGGACGCGGAACTGGTGTACCCTGGTGGACGTGCACCCAGAGGACCAGGCGGCGGTAAGAAAAAGCACCCTCGCCGTCTTCCCCGTTTTGTATTCCCGGTTTCTAAGTCCGCCCCTTCCTTGCCCCACGCCGAGTTCGCTGACATCACCTGGTGCCCGGCTTGCGCGGTCAGCCCTGCGCGGCGCTTCTCTCTTTTTATTCTTTTGCCTGCGACGGGCAGTGGGAGTCGCGGGGTGAAGACTCGTTTGAGGCTGGAGGGTTCGGGGCGTCCCTGCCCTTTGCTAGGACCCTGCGGCTCCTGCCTGGGACTCGGCGCCGGCGAGCCCGTGCTTGGGCCGCGGGTCTGAGGCGTCTTGTGGGCAGCCAGATTGGGTCATAAGAGAATGAGCTCAAGGGACTGGGTCCCTGAGAGCCTTTGGACATTGTGTCCTGCCGAGGAGGCTTAGGCTTTCCCGTGGGTCGAGGGTCCTGGTGACCTCAGAGGCCCTCCAAAGAATTTCATCATGGTGCTTTGGATGATCAGTAACAAGAAAAAGGGTAGAGTAAATTACAGGGCTTACACTGGAGGGTGGGGGGCAAGTGGGGGACGGTAGGACTCAAACTATTCCGAGATTGGCTAGGGACTCTACCTTTCGCTAAGAGGGATAGGGCTTTCCGCCCGGGGGTCACCTCTCGTCTTGGATTTCTCCTTCTTCCCCCTTGTAGTTCTCCTGTTTTCCTTCCTCTATCTGCCTCCCGATAACTTCCTGGGATGGTGTGTTAGTTTTGCTTCCGTCTCCAGCCGCCAGGCCCAGGGATAGTGGAGGAAGGGGAGGGAAGTGACCCAAGCGAGGGCTTCTGGACGGAGAGAGGGTTGCGGAGAAAGGGGGTTTTCTCCAGTGCAGGCTAGTCTACCCCGCCCTCCTCTTTCTCTGGCTCCCAGTCACTGTTCTCCCCACGCTAGCTGACCATATGGTTTTTCCTCTCCAGAGGCTGAGGAGGGTAATTTGTGGCTGTTTCTAGGCTCTGTTGGGGAACTTAAGCCAGATTAGGTGTGTACTATTTCATCAGTTTCCAAGCTATTGTGGGTGGGAGTGAAATGAAAACTAAGGTGATGGGGAACTTGTGTATCATTCCCCCCTCCCACATCTGATTCTGTTACCCTCTGCCTGCCTCATCCTGCTCTTGAGGTAGAGCTAACCCAACTGCAGCTAGATTATGGCTCTTCTTCAAACTCATTTCAGGTTTAGAATACAGTTGGTCATTTAGTTTTGTTCCCAGTCCCCTCTCCACTTCTGTCCAGGCTATGAGTGTTTTTGCCACATTAAAATACAGATGTTGCTATTGGCCAACCCCAGTTGCCCAAACCCCATTCGTCTGTAGTCTGCCACATCCCCAGCTATGAGACTCTGAAGAGATGGAAGAAATCCATCCATTATGTGTCAGCCACAAGTCCTACTCCATGCTCTTTGTTTTTAAGCAACGAGGGTCCTGCTATGTTGCAGGAGCTGCAGTACAGTGGCTCTTCACGGGTGCAATCATAGCACACCACAGCCTTGAACTCCTGGCTTCAAGCAATCCTTCTGCCTCAGCCTCCTGAGTAGGTGGGACTTCAGGTGCACACCACCTGTGGCTTCTCTTCCATGCTCTTGCTCTCTCTTTTGGAATAGTTGAGGAAAAAGGGCATGAGATAAATAAAGGAGAGGGATGTTTGGGCTGCTTTTTGCTTACTTGCTATATAGAAAAGAGATCCGGAAAGAAGTCTAAGACCAAGTTGGCACTAGCAGCGTTAATGAATCATTAATCTCTACTATTTTTTTTCTTTCTTCCTTTCGTTTCTTTCCTCTTTTCCTCCCTTCCTTCCTTTCTTCCTTCCTTCCTTCCTTCCTTCCTTCCTTCCTTCCTTCCTTCCTTCCTTCCTTCCTCTTTTTTTTTTTTTTTGAGACAGGGCCTTGCTCTGTTCCCCAGGCTGGAGTGCTATGGCATGATCTCAGCTCACTGCAACCTCCACCTCCTGGGTTCAATAGATCCTTCTACCTCAGCCTCCCTAAGTAGCTGAGACTATAGGCGCGTGCCACCACACCTAAATTTTTTTTTTTTGGTAGAGATGGAATTTCACCATGTTGCCCAGGCTAGTCTTGAACTCCTGGGCTCAAGCAGTCTGCCCACCTTGGCCTCCCAAAGGCTTGGGATTACAGGCGTGAGCCACTACATCTGGCACTCTTTCTTGATGTTTTTGCTATTTGGTGGGGCAGAAAAAATTATTAAGAGAAAATAGTGGACAAGGAATTCAGATGGTCTCCAGTCATGGGTTAGTTTGAAGCTAACCAGAGACCTCTAGAGCAAGGGAGAAAAAGAAATTCCCTTTTATTCCTTTTTTCTGGGCTGAACTTGAGACTTATTTTACTCCAAAGCTGGGAATGAAGTAATCATTGTCCAGATCTGGTCTTGGAGACATTCCTGGGCCCTTAAGGGAGGGGAGGAGATGGTGAACAGTCAGGACACAGGCCTTGTCCTGCATTCCTCTTCTCTGAGCCAACTTGCAGACAGAATTTATGGCTCTGGACAACCCCCAGGAATCTGTCATATGTTCACACCACTGAATGGGTGCTCAATGCATGTGCAAAGTGAGTAAATAAATAAATGAACAGATGTTTCTTCCGGAGTCAGAGTGTAGAGAGTTGACCTGATTAGAGATCCTAGTGTGAGTGAGGGCCCTGGGACTTTGTTGGTATTTCCCCACTAGCCAGGCTGTGTGCCTTAGTGTATCACATGTGGACATGGACACACGGCCAGTACACTCTCTGGGATGTTTTTATTGTTGGAGGCAGATGCAGCAGGTACAAGGAGCCAGTGTTTTTCAGAACTGCAGACCATAACCACTAGTGGGTCTGAGATCGACTTAGTAGGTCAGACCAGCATTAAAAAAGAAATAGAATTAACACTCTTAGAGTGTTAGTGAGGATAGACATTTTTGGTAGAACTTTTATTTCAGTTGTGTATATATGTGTGTGTGTGTATGTGTGTGTGTGTGTATTATATATGAGCATGTTTTTTTACTGGGTCTTGATGTGAAATATGTTTTTGAGATTGAAAAGTTTTGCAAGCCACTGTAGTAAAAAGTTATATTGGCAAATAAAAGAACAAATAAACACCAAACTCCTTTTTGCTAGGTATTTCTATTAACTTCCTTTGGTTATAAACAACAGAGAATGACTCCAGCTAAACTAAGCAGATGAGGAAATTATTAGAAGGAAATGAAGCAGTTCACAGAATTTAAGGGAAAGCTTAAAAAGCCCTAACCAAGGATGTTCTGGGGCCTGGGTAAGTGGAACAACGGAGGCTTACTACTATTGGTGAATTGGTTCCAGCTGTTTTAGGTCTTTGTGCCATTATGCTCAAGATTCGAGGGAGAAAGTGCCATTGTCCCTTGGCCCCCAGTTGTCCAGAGCGGGACAGGGTTCCTTGATTGATAGGCCCCCCAGATTATAGTGATGGAAGGAGATTCTCCAAAGACCCAAATGTTATCAGTGGAGGGGAATGAAAGCTGTGTGGCCAAAGAACGGATGTCTGTGACATTAGACTTTACCATGGATGATCTCTGATTTCATTTCCCTCCTTCCCTCTTTTCCTTCCTTCTTTCCATCTGTCTTTAAGTCACTTTTTTTCTTTTTTTTTTGAGACAGGGTTTTACTCTGTTGCCCAGGCTGGAGTGCAATTATGTGATCACTGCTCACTGCAGCCTTGAAATCCTGGACTCAAGGGATCCTTCCACCTCAGCCTCCCAAGTAGCTAGGACCACAGGCATACCCAACATATCTAGCTAATTTTTCATTTTTCGTGATATGGGTTCTCACTGTGTTGCCCAGGCTAGTCTTGAACTCCTGGTTTCAAGTAATCTTCCTGCCTCGGCCTCCCTAGGTGCTGGGATTACAGGTGTGCACCACTGTGCCTGACCTTAAATCATCTTTTCTTTGCGGGGGGTGGGGGGATGGAGTCTCCCTCTGTCACTCAGGCTGGGGTGCAGTGGCACAGTCTTGGCTCACTGCATCCCTCCATCTCCTGGGTTCAAGCAATTCTTCTGCCTCAGCCTCCTGAGTAGCTGGGATTACAGGCATGGGCCACCATGCCCAGCTAATTTTTGTATTTTTGCTAGAGATGGGGTTTCATCATGTTGGCCAGGCTGGTCTCAAACTCCTGACCTCAAATGATCTTCCTGCCTTGGCCTTCCAAAGTGCTGGGATTGCAGGCATGAGTCACCATGCCCGGTCTCTAAAATCACTTTTTATCGAAGGAATATATATGTGTGATTTTAAAAGATCTAATAATATCAAAAGGCTTTTAAAAGAAAATAGCAGTCCCCTATTCCAAGTTCTGCTCCATGGAAGTAACCACTTTCTACTCTTAGCTGTTTTGTGTTTACCTCCATGTTTCTCAATAATATGCTTGCTGTGATTTTTCTTGATTTATCAGTTTTAGACATCTGTTGATGGAATTATAGGAAAATCTAAAATCCCACCCCTCACATGCTTTCTTCCCATCCTCCCAGTGTAATTGTATTACAATTTTTGTTAATGTAATAAACTATAGTTTCTGTTAATAGCATTGTGGTCAAGAGCATGGCTCTGGGCTGAGCTCGGTGGCTCACATCTGTAATCCCAGCACTTTGGGAGGCTGAGACAGGTGGATCACCTGAGATCAGGAATTCGAGACCAGCCTGACCAACATGGCAAAACCCCATCTCTACTAAAAATACAAAATTAGTGGGGTGTGGTGGTGCATGCCTATAATCCCAGCTACTTGGGAGGCTGAGGCAGGAGAATCGCTTGAACCCGGGAGGTGGAGGTTGCCGTAAGCCGAGATCACGCCATTGCACTGCAGCCTGGGCAGTAAGAGTGAAACTCCGACTCAAACAAACAAACACAAAAGAGCATGGCTGTGGGAATCTGACTAAGGTGGGCTCTTATCAGGCTTTGATGTCTGCTTTGCCCAAGCTCACTTAGGCAAATTACTTAATTTTTTCGTTTTCAGTTTTCTCACTTGTAAAACTGGGATAATAATTGCACCCTTCTCATAAGGTAGTTGTGAGGATTAAATTGGATAATACATATAAAATATGAAGCACAGTGCCTGGCATGTGGTAAGTACTCAGATGTTAGCTATTATTTTCTATTTCTACTGGCTTGGACTAGACTATTTTAACCTCCTTTAAGCAACCAGCCAAGGGATGGAGGAAGAGTCTGGGAACTCTCTGGTTTGGGCAAGGTTTGCTCCTCCTCATTATGCTGACTTTTGTTTTTTCCTGTTTCTTTCTCGTTTTCTTGATGATCCAGGTTCCTCAACCAGTGGAGGGTCCCAGGGGTGAGAGGAGGGCCTACAGATAGAGCCAGGGTGAAAACCTGAGTAACCTTTGCTAGTCCTGACTCAGCCAGTACTGATCTTACACTGGCAGTGGGTCAGGGTTCATATTTTGGCATCTCTCTCTGGGCATCTTTCCTCTTCTTTTTTAGACCTCATGACCAAGGCAGCTGGTGTCCCCTGCTGCTCTGGTTTCTTTAAGTAATATATAAGTTTTATCTTTCCTTAGAATATTTGCATTTTTTTTATCCTCTCTCTCTCTTTTTCTTTTTCTTTTTTTGGATTTATCTTGTCCAGAGAGGTTCTCTCAACACCTGGGTGGACTCAGAATTTTTTTTATCAGCTGCAATCTGAAGACTTGTCTTTATCACGGAATAGGTGACATTCCTTTAGGACCTCAGAAGCTCAAGTAGTTTAATACCAAGTCTTTCCAGAGCCTCACTCTCTTATTTTTTAAACTAGAACTGTGATTTTTTGAAGCCTTACCATGAGCTTCATATAATTTTTTATGAACAGCTTTATTGAGATATAATTCATGTACCCCATTTAAAGTATATAATTCATTGGTTTTTAGTATATTCACAGAGTTGTGCAATCATCAATAAATCAATTTTAGAACATTTTCCTTACCTTATAAAGAAATCCTGATCCATTAGCAGTCACTCCCCATTTCCCCCCAACCTCCCTCAGCCTTAGGCAGCCACCAGTCTACTTTTTTTCTCTGTGGATTTACCTGTTCTGGATATTTCGTATGAATGTAATCATCGGTATATGATCCTTTGTGACCGGCTTCTTTTATTAGAATGATGTTTTCAAGGTTCATCCATGTTGTAATGTGAATCAGTACTTCATTCCTTTTTATGGCTGAATAATATTCCATTATTTAGATGTATTACAACAGTGTTCGTCATGGATAAATGTTGGTGGACATTTGGGTTCTTTCTGCTTTTTGGCTATTCTGTATAATGCTGCTACGAACTTTGGTGTACAAGTTTTTGTGTGGAAATATATTTTCATTTCTCTTGGAGAGGAATACCTAGGAGTGGAATTGCTGGGTCAGAATATTTGCATTTTAAAAGAGGATTCATCTGGAGCCATTGCTGCTTACTCCAGAGGAATGAATGTATTCTAAAACATGGAAGTGCTGGTTCTGTGACATCTGAGTGTAGGGGAAACTGCTGGGCAGAGGAGCCTTTCAAGTTTGGTGGCTGCCTGTTCCTTCTACTCATGAAACTTGCCCTACACTCAGCCCATAAATTTCTCCTCACACCATCCCATCTCTCCCATTTATTGCCAGGTTCTTACTTTCAGGAGCATTGCAGCTGATGTCAACAAGCCTGCCAGGAATTTGGGGAATGCTGGGCTTTGCCAGAGAAGGAAGGATCTCCTCTGAGCGAGGAGAGTTACCTCATCATCAGGCATTTGGTGCTAACATTTGCCCATAGTTCTCCAGGGTGGAGGGGGGTGTGCACCCAGATGGTTTCGGTTCCAGACACGTGTGCTCAGAGAGGTGGGATGAGCTTCCTTGCCTGCTAGTAATTATGGCGCATGCCTCTTTGGGTCAAGGTGCAGAGTCTTATGAAATACCTTTGTTTTCCAGGGGTTGGAAAGGTTCAGTTGCGGAAATAGGTATGTGCCAGGAAGGCTTGTGGCCCAGATTTAAGCCTGGCCAGCAGAGGCAGGAAGCAGAGGAGAGAATATAGGGAAGGAAGGGGATGAGGAAGGAAGGAAGAAAAGGGACATAGTTTTCTTGGGTCTGGGTGCACAGAAGCAAAAATCACTAAGCAGGTAGTCAGAGCCTAGAGAGGGCAGAGTCACTCCCTTTGATGCAGAGGGGGCACTGAGGAACTTGCCCTTTCATTCCAGGTTTGCTGGTCGCTAGGTAGGTGTCCTAGAGAGAGACTGGCTCAGCAAGTGGGTGTCTCCTTCAGAGCTGGTTCAGGAGCTCACTTCCCTCTACGGACACACAGTCACTGCTCGGCCCCATTGTTTTCCTTTGTTAAGGCTCCAAGTAATGAGAAGGGCTGCCTCATGTAGGGTGCCACCTCAAATCCTTTTTCTCATTTCACCTCACAGTAACCCTGGTCAGCCCTCTACATAGTGCCTGTCCAGCCCATGCCTCTGGGTAGGCAGCCACATAAAAAGCAAACTCCTGTTTTGTTGGCTAATATGGGGAGGAAGAAAGGGAGTGAATCTTTGTGTCCTATTCCACAAAGGGCCATCTCTGGCTTAGGCAGCACTGCAGAAGGCAGGACCATGTACCTGAGACTGATGAGCTGAGTCGGGTGCGAGCCTCACTCAAGGAGAGGGTAGGCACCCACCTATCCCATCCGGCTCTCTTCTTTGACTTTGTGGGGCATTCTTCATCCTGATCACTTGGGTGCCATTGTTACAAGGGGCTAACTGTTCATATTTTTCTTGGAGTTTTTTTTTTTTTGACACGGAGTCTCGCTCTGTCACCAGGCTGGAGTGCATGGCCCGACCTCAGCTCACTGCAACTTCCACCTCCCAGGTTCAAGCGATTCTTCTGCCTCAGCCTCCCGAGTAGCTGGAGCTACAGGCATGTGCCACCATGCCCAGCTAATTTTTGTATTTTTAGTAGAGACGGGATTTTATCCTGTTGGCCAGGATGGTCTCAATCTCTTAACCTCGTGATCCGCCTGCCTCCCTAAGTGCTGGGATTACAGGCGTGAGCCACCGCGCCTGGCCTCCCATTTTTCAACGTGGGGAAACCGAGGTGACTGCTCCTCCAGCAACTTGAAAGGCCATGTACACTTGGGGTGGGAAAGTGGATGGGATTGAGGGACAAAGTGAGGAAAGAATGGGATACAGGGTGAAGATGAATCAAGGTTGCTGGTTTCCAGCTCGGGGACAATCTCTACTTCCTTTGCTTCCTCTTAGAAAGAACACT
Organism: Macaca thibetana thibetana; assembly: GCF_024542745.1. Taxonomy (NCBI): domain Eukaryota; kingdom Metazoa; phylum Chordata; class Mammalia; order Primates; family Cercopithecidae; genus Macaca; species Macaca thibetana. Next base: position 123,981,152 of record NC_065578.1, read on the forward strand.
TGACTCCTACCCAGTCCTAGTGACCCCTGTAAAACCTGGGGAGTGAGAGCTGGGGCAATGCAGGCTTTTCCCTATTCACATGAGCCTGTGGTGTGAGAACTCTGCGCCTCTCTCCTTATCTCTCTGGGGCCTCCCTGTTTATCTCCTTATCTCTGCTATGGCGTCTTGATCTCTAACCCCTCAGCTATGTGTTTACCCCCTCCCTGCTTTGAGGGGTGAGTCACAGCCGGAGATTTGTTTGAACAGAGTGGTGAGGCTGCCTATAATTTGAAGGTAGCTGGGCTTCTCCCAGAGATGTTTATGAGGTTAGAGGCTGCTTACCTTATGATTAGCACTGCTCCTTTTTCCCTAGAGAAGAAGGCCTCACTTCTCATCTTGCCTTTCAGAGTCCCCAGTGGAGACCCCCCTGCCAGATATTTTTGGGGTGTTCCTAAAGCTCCCTGGAGCCTGCTCACAATCCTGAGGAAATGTGAGCCTGCTCCAGAAAACAACGAAGTGCACCAAGCAGAGAGGAGCCCCAGGATTTGCTCCTTGACTCTAGGATGGGGGTGCAGGCCGAGGTCTGTGGCCTTGTTGACTAAGATGCATTCTCCGGTTGTGGAGGATGAGGTGCCAGAGAGAGAGAGCACTGGGTTTTTCATCAGCTCCATTAGACAATTTACTTCATCCACGCTCTTCCTTTGCAGACTTTACAGAGCTACTTGGGAAAGTAATGCTGCTTCATCCTTGTGAAGAGATTTGTGGTTTGCAAATCACTTTTACATCATTCTGTCACATCTACCTAACCTTTCTAAAATGTCGGTGGTGGTATTATCACCCTCATTTTACAGACAGAAAACTGAGACCCAGAGAGATTGAGTCATTTGCTCAAGGATTAATGGTCATCATCCTGCCTCTGACTTCAAGTTTAGTACTTTGTTTTGAGACAGAGTCTCGCTGTGTCACCTGGGTTGGAGTGCAGTGGCATGGTCTTGGCTCTCTGCTGCCTTGACCTTACAGGCTCACTTGATCCTCTCACCTCAGCTTCCCTAGTAGCTGGGAGTACAGGTGTGCACCACCACACCAGGCTAATTTTTGTACTTTTTGTAGAGACAGGGTCTCCTTATGTTGCCCAGGCTGGTCTCAAACTCCTGGACTCAGGCGATCTGCCTGCGTGGGCCTCCCAAACTGCTGGGATTACAGGCTTGAGCCAACATGCCTAGCCAAGTTTAGTACTTTTTCTTTCCTTCTCTTTATATGTTTTATTACATAAGTGTCACAGGGCTCACTGCACCTCTCTCCTTATCTCCCTGGGGCCTGCGCCTCCCAGGCTCAAGCGATTCTCCGGCCTCAGCCTCCCAGGCAACTGGGATTACAGGCTCCCACCACCACACCTGACCAGTGTTTTATATTTTTAGTAGAGACGGGGTTTCACCATGTTGGCCAGGCTGGCCTTGAACTCCTTACTTCAGGTGATCCACCTGCCTTGGCCTCCCGAAGTGCTGGGATTATAGGCGTGAGCCACTGCCTGGCCCAAATAGCTTTTTTTTTTTTTTTTTTTTTTTTTTTTTTTTTTTTTTGAGATGGAGTCTCACTCTGTCGCCCAGGCTGGAGTGCAATGGTGTAATCTTTGCTTACTGCTTCCGCCCCTTGGGTTCAAGCGATTCTCCCGCCTCGGCTTCCTGAGTAGCTGGGGTTACAAGCATGCACCACCAGGCCCAGCTAATTTTTATATTTTCAGTGGAGACAGGTTTTCACCATGTTGACCAGGTTGGTCTCAAACTCCAGACCTCAAGTGATCTGCCCGCGTTGGCCTTCCAAAGTGCTGGGATTACAGGCGTGAGCCACCGCACCCGGCCCCAGCTTGCTTTTTTATTTAACATTTATTTTGAGATTTATTCATGTCAATGCATGTTGCATAGTTCATTTGTTTTCACAGCTGAATAGTGGTTCATTGTACTAATATGTCAGGGTTTATTCATTCATTTTCTAATTAGCCAGGCATGGTGGTGCACGCCTGTAGTCCAGCTACTTAGGAAGCTGAGGTGAGAGGATCAATTGAGCCTGGGAGGTCAAGGCTACAGTGAGGCATGATCATGTCACTGCACTCCAGCCTGGGTGACACAGTGAGACCCTGTCTCAAAAATAATGAGGATATATAGTTTAAAAATTCGTTTTCTTGTCCGTGGGCCATCTGGGTGGTTTCTGGTATTTTGTCATTGCATGCAATGCTGCTGTGAACATACTTCTACATGTCTTATCTTTATATTTCTATAAATGTAAGGAAATCCTCCCAAAATAGCTCATTAGCATTTTAATTTGCATTTTCCTTATACTGGTGAGGTTGAGCATCTTTACCATTCCATTAGCCACTTGTATTTTTTTTAGAGTTGCCTTCTTAGTTTTGCTCAATTTTTCCTTGACCTTCCTCTGCTACTTTTGTGTTTCTGCTTTTTTCAGTTTTCCATACTGCTTCTCTAAACTGAAGAGCTGGAGTTTCTCAAAGGGAATTGGGAAAATCCCTGAACATATCACCTGGAACTCATGCAACACATATTTTTTTGAGAACCTATTCTAGACCAGGCGTTGTGCTAAATAAGCTATCCATGTCTTCAAGGAGCTTGATTTTATTAGGGGAGATGAATAAATAGTTACAAAAGAATGGGCTCCTTGTTAAAGTGCGGGATATGTTGGTTGCAGTAGGTGCTCTGACTGAGAGAGAAGTGCTGGGATAGGACCCTCAAAGAGGAGATGCCTTGAAGGCTGAGCAGGAATTCTCCAAGGAGGCAAGGGAGGAGAGGATACCCTGGTCGGAGAAAGCAACATGTGCACCTCTGGGGAGGTGGGAGCACATATTGCACCGGAAGACCCATTAGCAGAAACAGACTTGGATTTGGATGCCTTCTACGATTGGATCAGGAAAAAGTTGGGGACAGTTAGAGTGCAGGGTACATTGGGGTACTGGAGGGAGTCAAAATATTTTATGTGGTATAGACTGTGATAGTCCTGATCGTAAGGGGACTCTAATACCATAATGAGTTTTTGATTTTTTGTTTTTAAAAACATTTAATAATAACATATATACAGAAACATACATACATCACAAATGTACAGTCAAGTAATTTTCACAAACAAGACACATTCCTGTAAGCAGCACCCAGATCAAGAAACAAATCATTACAGGCACTACAGAAGCCCCCTCCTGTCCCCTTCTAATTACCACCTACCTTCACCCTCAAGGGTAACCACTGTCCTGACTTCCAAAGTGCATATTACATTAGTTTTGCTTATTTTTGTGCTTTTTATATAAGTGGAATCATATAGTGTACTTTTGCATCTGGATTCTTTTGCTTAACGTCTTTGTGAGATTTACTGATGTTGCATGTACAGTGCTTCATTCTTTTTCATTGTTGTACAAAGTTCCATTGTATGAATATATTGCAACTTATTCTACTCTTGGTGAACATGTGGGTAATTTCTAGTTTGAGGCTATTACGAAAAATGCTACTGTGAACTTTCTAGTATACATGTTTTTATGGGAAACATATGTATGCGCCAGGGCAAAGGGAAAGCCTCCTCTTCACCCTTGGAAGTTTTGCTGAAAATCACTGACAAAAGATAGATTAATAGGAAAAAAGGGCTGGGCGCAGTGGCTCACACCTGTAATCCCAGCACTTTGGGAAGCTGAGGCGGGTGGATTACCTGAGCTCAGGAGTTCAAGAGCAGCCCGGCCAACATGGTGAAACCCCGTCTCTACTAAAAATATAAAAATTAGCTGGGCGTGGTGGCGGGTGTCTGTAATCCCAGCTGCTTGGGAGGCTGAGGCAGGAGAATTGTTTGAGCCTGGGAGGTGGAGGTTGCAGTGAGCCGAAATCGTGCCACTGCACTCCAGCCTGGCCGACAGAGCAAGAGAGGCTCTGTCTCAAAAAAAAGGAAAAAAGGCATACACATTTATTTGATCATATTTTTAGGTGACATGGGAACCTTCAGAATGAAGACCCAAATGTGCAGAGGAAACCGTCCATTCTTTTTTAATTTTCAATTTTTATTATTTTTAGAAGCTAGCCTTACTGAATCAGAAGCAGGCCATTCTTAGATTTCAAAAAGTATAGACAGCTGTGTAGAAATATGATTGGACAAAAAGGGTATGATCTAATGCTAAGAGACTAAGTGGGAAACCCAGCAAGGCCTGTCTGTCTAGATTCTTCTTGGCCTCTCTAAGCATTCCTTCTGGGTATGAGGCAGGACCCTCTCTGGAATGGGGGTCTTGTGACTTAAAATCAAGCAAGGTGGGTCAGAGAATTTTTTTGTTTTTTTTTAATTTTAGATGAAATCTTACTTTTGTCACCCAGGCTGGAGTGCAATGGCACGATCTTGGCTCACTGCAACCTCCACCTCCCAGGTTCAAGCAATTCTCCTGCCTCAGCCTCCCAAGTAGCTGGGACTACAGGCACCTGCTACCATGCCTGGCTAATTTTTTCATTTTTAGTAGAGACGAGGTTTCACCATGTTGGCCAGTCTGGTCTCGAACTCCTGACCTCATGATCCGCCCATGCCTCCCAAAGTGCTGGGATTACAGGCGTGAGCCACCATGCCCAGCCAGATAATTTATTTATAGCTAGTTTTTAACAGAAAGAGAGGTGGAAAGTCAGAGTAATAATTTTAGGTTTTATGGTTGGCTTTGGGGAAAAGGGGTTCTGGTTTCTATGACCCGCCTTGAGAAGAGAGATTCTAGTTTCTATGGCTAGCCTTGGGACGGCGAGGGGAGGAATGAAAGGCCAGAAAAGAGGTCAGGAGAAAGTGAGAGAAAACTTTTTTCTTCCAAGGCCTTCATTTTGGGGTATCATATTCTGAGATCCTACATTTGTGTTTCTGTTGGGTAGAGTAACTAGTGGTGGAATTCCTGTGCCTTAGAGTACTTTAGTGTTCATCTTTGGTTGATGCTTCTGAATTTTCCAGCGATTGTGATACTGTGCAGTCCCAGCATCAGTGTCTCAGTGTCGGTTGTTCCACATCTGCTGAATACTTGGTATTTTTTTTTTTATCCATTTCGTGTTAGTCATTCTTTATTTTTTTTTATTTTTTATTTTTTATTTTTTTTTATTTTTTATTTTTTATTTTTTTTTTGAGACGGAGTCTCGCTCTGTCGCCCAGGCTGGAGTGCAGTGGCCAGATCTCAGCTCACTGCAAGCTCCGCCTCCCGGGTTCACGCCACTCTCCTGCCTCAGCCTCCCGAGTAGTTGGGACTACAGGCGCCCGCCACCGCGCCCGGCTAGTTTTCTGTATTTTTTAGTAGAGACGGGGTTTCACCGTGTTAGCCAGGATGGTCTCGATCTCCTGACCTCGTGATCTGCCCGTCTCGGCCTCCCAAAGTGCTGGGATTACAGGCTTGAGCCACCGCGCCCGGCCTCGTGTTAGTCATTCTGATAGGTATTTTGTGGCATTGTTTTGTGGTTTTAGTTTCCAGTTCTTTGATAATGCCTGATTAAGTTGAACCCCTTGTCATATGTTTGTTGACTGTTTAGGTATCCTCATGATGATATATCTGTTGGCGTCTTGTGCCTGTTTTTCTATTGGTCTGCATGTCTGGCTGTCTGTCTCTCTTTTTTTCTTTAAGTAAACATTTTATTTTGAAATACTTTTAAATTTACAGAAAAGTTGCAAAGATAGTACAGAGAACTCTTGTATACCCTTCATCCAGTTTTCCCACAACGTGAACATCTTCGGTCACCATGGCACGTTTGTCATATGAAGAAATTAATGTTGGTACAATGCCGTTCACAAAATTGTAGACTATTTGGGTTTCACTACTTTTCCCACTAGTATCTTTTTTCTGTTCCAGGGTTCAGTCCAGGATCCCATGTTAGTCATTTTGTTTAGTAGAATTCTTTATATATTCTGGACATCTTTTGTCAGTTATACATATAGTGAATTTCTTCTGCTCTGTGGGTTGCCATGCACTCTTTTTATTATTATTATTATTATTGAGACAGAGTCTTGCTCTGTTGTCCAGGTTGAAGTGCAGTCGTACAGTCTTGGCTCACTGCAACCTCCACTTCCCGGGTTCACGCGATTCTCCTGTCTCAGCCTCCTGAGTAGCTGGGACTACAGACACGTGCCACCACGCCCGGCTAATTTTTGTATTTTTAGTAGAGACAGGGTTTCACCATGTTGGCCAGGCTGGTCTCGAACTCCTGACCTTGTGATCCACCCACCTTGGCCTCCCAAAGTGTTGGGACTGTGAACCACTGTGCGTGGCCTCCCCCACTTTTTTTTTTTGAGACAGAGTCTCACTCTGTTGTCCAGACTGGAGCGCAGTAACACGATCTTGGCTCACTGCAACCTCTGCCTCCAGAGTTCAAGCGATCCTCCTACCTCAGCCTCCTGAGTAGCTGGGACTACAGGCGTGTGCCACCACTCCAGGGTAATTTTTGTATTTTTGGTAAAGATGGGATTTCAGCATGTTGGCCAGGCTGGTCTCAAACTCCTGACCTCAGGTGATCCACCCACCTCGGCCTCCCAAAGTGCTGGGATTACAGGTGTGAACCACCACACGAGCCCTCTCAGCAGTGTATTTTGATGAATAAAAGTTCTAAATATTAAGGCCGGGCATGGTGGCTCACACCTGTAATCCCAGCACTTTGGGAGGCCAAGGCGGGTGGATCACATGAGGTCAGGAGTTCCAGACCAGCCTGGCCAACATGGCGAAACTGTGTCTCGTCTCTATCAAAAATACAAAAACTTAGCCAGATACGGTGGTGCATGCCTGTAATCCCAGCTACTCAGGAGGCTGAGGTAGGAGGATCACTTGAACTGGGGAGTCAGAGGGTGTGGTGAGCCAAGATCGTGCCATTGCATTCCAGCCTGGGTAACAGAATGAGACTCCCTCTCAAAAAAGAAAAAAAAATTATAAGGCATACACTAACATTTTAATAGTGGCTGTTTCTGGGTGGCAGGATTATAAATGCTTATTTTCTTCATTATATTCTTTTTGTCCCTGAAAGTACTTGAAGGAATATGAATTCCTTTTTTTTTTTTTTTTAAGAAAAATATAATTATAGGTCGGGCATGGTGGCTCACACCTGTAATCCCAGCACTTTGGGAGGCCGAGGCAGGCAGATCATGAGGTTGGGAGTTTGAGACCAGCCTGGCCAACATGGTGAAACCCTGTCTCTACTGAAAATACAAAAATTAGCCGGGTGTGGTGGCAGGTGCCTGTAATCCCAGCTACTCGGGAAGCTGAGGCAGGAGAATCGTTTGAACCCGGGAGGCAGAGGTTGCAGTGAGCCGAGATGGTGCCATTGCACTCTAGTCTGGGTGACAGGGTGAGACTCCGTCTCAAAAAAAAAAAAAAAAAAAAAAAGATAATTGTAGATTCACATGCAGTTATAAGAAATAATAGAATTCCCGTGTATCCTTTATTCCATTTTTTCCAGTGGTAACATCTTGCAAAACTATGGTACTCTATCACAACCAGGATATTGGCATTGATACAGTCAAGCTATGGAACATTTCCATCACCATAAGGACCCCTCATGTTGCGCTTTGAGAGCCACACCCACTTCCCTCCTGCCCCTACTTTCTTCTTAACTCCTAGTAACCACCAATCTTTTCCCATTTCTATAACTTTGTTATTTAAAAAATGTTACACAAGTGAAATTATACAGCATGTAAACTTTTGTGATTGGCTTTTTTCACTCAACAAAATCGCTGCAGAGTGTTGTTGCATGTATCAGTAGTTTGATCCCTTTTGTTGCTGAGTGCTATTCCACAATAACGGATGTACCACAGTTTGTTTAACCATTTCTCTACTGAAGGCATCTGGGTCGTTTCTAGTTTTTGGCTGTTACAAATAAAGCTGCTTTTTCCCTTTCCTTTTCCCTTTCCCCTTCCCTTCCCTTCCCTTTCCCTTTCCCTTTCCCCCTTCCTTTCCCCTCTCCCTCCCCGTCTCCTCCCCCCCCCCCCCCCCCCCCGACTCCTCTCCTCATGGTCCTACTCTGTAGCCCAGGCTGGAGTGCTGTGGTATGATCACAGCTTACTACAGCCTCAACCTTGCCAGCTCAAGTAATCCTCCCACCTCAGCCTCCTGAGTTTCTGGGACAACAGGCACACAACACCATGCCTAGATAAGAAAAAAAACATGCTTTTTTGAAGAGAGGGGGCAACTTTCTTGCCCAGTCTAGTCTCAAGCTCCTGGCCTCAAGCAATCCTCCCACCTTGGCCTCCCAAAATGCTGAGATTACTGGCTGGGCACAGTGATTCACGCCTGTAATCCCAGCACTTTGGGAGGCCAAGGAAGGTGGATTACTTGAGGTCAGGAGTTCGAGACCAGCCTGACCAACATGGTGAAACCCCCTCTATACTAACGTATGGAAATTAGCCAGGTGTTGTGATGGGAGCTTGTAATCCCAGTTACTGGGGAGGCTGAGATAGGAGAATTGCTTGAACCCGGGAGGCAGAGGTTGCAGTGAGATTGCGTCACTGCACTCCAGCCTGGGCGACAGAAAGAGAATTCGTCTCAAAAACAAAACAAAATGCTGAGATTACAGATGTGAGCTATGATGCCTGGTTCTGTTTTTCATTTATCTGTTTTCTTTTTCCTGCCTTCCTGTGGATTAATTGAGCACTTTTTAAGATTCCATTTTTATTCATTTGTAATGTTTTTGAGTGTTATATGTTTGTATAGACTTTTTAGTGGTTGCTCTAGGTATTATACATTATGTGTATATAGGTTATCACAGTCTACTGGTGTTGGCATTTTACTAGTTTGAGTGAAGAAGAGAAACCTTTCCTTCCTTTATATCCCTTTACCGTCTCCCATTTATGATACTAGATATTTAATAGTATAATATTATCATATTTAAATATTTTCTCTGCATACATTTAGAACCACATCAGACATTGTTATACTTTTTGCTTTAATCATCAAATGTAACTTAGAAAACCTAAGAGGGGCTTTCCAGCCCCGGCCCCAGCCCCTACAGCCACCAAGATGTTGATGCCTAAGAAGAATTGGATTCCCATTTATGAACTCCTTTTTAAGGAGGGAGTCATGGTGGCCAAGAAGGATGTCCACATGCCTAAGCACCTGGAGCTGGCAGACAAGGATGTGCCCAACCTTCATGTCCTGAAGGCCATGCAGTCTCCCAAGTCCCGAGGCTATGTGAAGGAACAGTTTACCTGGAGACATTTCTACTGGTACCTTACCGATGAGGGCGTCCAGTATCTCTGTGATTACCTTCATCTGCCCTGGAGATTGTGCCTGCCACCCTACGCTGCAGCCACCAGAGACTGGAAGTCCTCAGCCTAAAGGTCTGGAGGGTGAGCGACCTGCAAAACTCACAAGAAGGGAAGCCGACGGAGATACCTACAGGCGGAGTGCTGTGCCCCCTGGTGCCGACAAGAAGGCTGAGGCTGGGGCTGGGTCAGCAACGGAATTCCAGTTTAAAGGTGGATTTGGTTGTGGACATGGTCAGCCACCTCAGTAAAATTGGAGAGGATTATTTTGCATTGAATAAACTTATAGCCAAAAAAAATTAAAAAAAAAAGAAAAGAAAAGAAAAAGAAAACCTGAGAGGGGAAGGAAATCTTGTTGTATTTACCCATCTTTTTTCTACTCATGTTTCTTTCTTCTCAATATTTCAAGTTTCCGTTTTTTTTTTTTAAATCATTTTCTTTCTGTTTAGAGAACTTTTTCAGCCATTCTTTTAGTGTAGGTCTGCTGGTGGGAAATTCTCCTAGTTTTCCTTCATCTGAGAATGTCTTGATTTCCCCTTCATTGCTGAAGGATATTTTTCTTTGTTATAGGATTCTGAATTGAAAGTTCTTTTCTTTTAGCATTTGAAAAATAGTATGCCACTTCCTTCTACCCTCTGACATTTCCGATGAGAAATCTGCCATTATTCACATTGTTTTCCCCTCAAAGGTTATTTTTCTCTGGTTTCAAGATTTTTTCTTTGTCTTTAGTTATCAGAAATTTAATTATGATCTGTCATGGCATGAATTTCATGTTTGCTGTGTTTGAAGTTTGCTTGGCTACTTGAATCTACAGGTTTGTGTGTTTTGTCAAATTTTGAAAGGTTTTGGTCATTATTTCTTTGAGAACATTTTTAACTCACCCTCTTTCTTCTCTCTACCTGGAATTCTGATGGCTGGACGGAATCATCTCTCAGTGCCCCAACCCAGCCTAGTTGTCTATGCTCTTCCAATTGGAATTGCCTGGGTTTACGAAACAGACCAGACTGGGCCTTTGTTAGCTAATAACCCCTTTGTTCTGACTGAAGGATGCCCTGCCTTTTCCCAGCCTGCCTCCAGGTATGGGGAGATAGTGTTTTTTTTTTTTTTTTTTTTTCCCCCCTCTTTGAGATGGAGTCTCGCTCTGTTGCCCAGGCTGGAGTGCAGTGGTGTGATCTTGGCTCCCTGGAACCTCCACCTCCAAGGTTCAAGTGATTCTCCTGCATCAGCCTCCCTAGTAGCTGGGATTACAGGTGCCTGCCACCACACCCGGCTGAGTTTTATATTTTTAATAGAGATGGGGTTTCACCATGTTGGCCAGGCTAGTCTCAAACTCCTGACCTCAGGTGATCCACCCACCTTGGCCTCCCAAAGTGCTAGGTTTACTGGCGTGAACCATCGCACCCGGCTGAAAGAGCGTTTTAATAAAAGTGCGGGTGTATCCTGGGAAGAAAGAATTGTCAGCCATTCTGGCTATTTTGAAATAATTTCCTCTTCTTTCTTTTGTAATATTTTCTTGACCTAGATGTCGTAGAGCATTCTCTGTGCATTCAGAAAATACCTTTGCGAAGCGCTGTGGCATACAACAGCTCTGGAGGAGTTAACAGAAGGGGTAATTCTTCACAGAACACAAATAACTGAGAGGCAGATGCCATGGGAGGCCTTGTGACACTGTGGGAGCTCCAGGAGGGGAAGACGTGTTTCCCACAGGATGCAGGGTAGCATCTTGGAAGATGAGGCATTTGAACATGAACTTGAGGAACTTGCAGATGCCCTAGGTGAAAATGGGAAGAATGGATATTTAAGGCACAGGAAATGATGGGAGCAAAGACACTGAAGTTGGAAACCATCGAATGTATTGGATAGGGCACTGAGAGATGGTAGCAAGAGGTGTGAGTTTACCCACACTGTGGAGGGCCTTGCATGCCACTCTAAGGATGTGGCTTTTATCTCATAGGAATTAAGTGTTTTCATAAAACCAGCTACTTTGTTAGGGTTGGGAAGGTTTAAGGGCCATTGTGACAGTGTCTTCTGTCTTTCCTACTTTTGGATTCACTTCAAGAAGTGGGAGGATGCTGATGTTTCAGTGCTACCCTCCTGTTTGGCAGAGAGTAACCTCCATACATTTTCTCATTTTCTTTCTTTCTTTATTTTTTTTTTTGAGATGGCATCTCGCTCTGTTGTCCAGGCTGGAGTGCAGTAGTGCGGTATCAGTTCACTGCAGCCTCCCCCTCCCTGGTTCAAGCGATTCTCCTGCCTCAGCCTCCTGAGCAGCTGGGATTACAGGCACCCACCACCATGCCTGGCTAATTTTTTTTGTATTTTTAGTAGAGATGGGGTTTCATCATGTTGGCCAGGCTGGTCTCGAACTCCTGACCTCAGGTGATCCTTCCACCTCAGCCTCCCAAAATGCTGGGATTATAGGCATGAGCTACCACACCTGGCAACATTTTCAAGTAATATTCAACAAAAAAACCCTCAGCTGGGGGCCAGGCACAGTAGTGGCTCATGCCTGTAATCCCAGCACTTTGGGAGGCCGAGGCAGGAGGATCACAAAGTCAGGAGGTCAAGACCAGCCTGGCCAACGTGGTGAAACCCCGTGTCTACTAAAAATACAAAAATTAGCCAGGTGTGGTATTGTGTGCCTATAATCCCAGCTACTTGGGAGGCTGAGGCAGGAGAATTGCTTGAGCCCAGGAGGCGGAGGCTGCAGTGAGCTGAGATCGTGTCACTGCACTCCAGCCTGGGAGACAAGAGCAAGACTCCATCTCAAACAAACAAACAAACAAACAACCCTCAGTTGGATGGTAATATACCCATTTTACAGATAAAAACACCAAGAGTTAAGTATCTCACCAAAGACTGATTTCTTCTCTGCCAAGTTGGAAGGTTATCTTCTCCAGACATTTGGAAGGTTAAGAGGGTTCCTTAAAACCTGTCTGTTACCGGTAAGATGTTTTGATGACCAAATGACCTTAAGATCACTTTCATTCTTGGGTAGCCCAGCACCTATTTCTCTTCATTGTCTGGGAGAGGCATATACTCCATCCTCATGCTGTCACAGAATGGAATCCAGAAGGAGCCTGAGATATACTTGGTCCAACTCCTTATTTTTCCAGTGTGAACCAGAGATCCATAGTGGCTAAGCCCCTCATTCACCTCCATGCATAGTACAGGTGATCTACTCTGCCTTGTTAGTTTTCTCTCAACGTTATCATCTTCCCAATCTATAGGCCCCTAGTTTTCCCTCCTACCACCTTTTTTCCTTTCAGGTTTTTAATTTTCCCCACAAAGTGTTGTGTTTGTTTGTTTGTTTTTGTTTTGTTTTGTTTTTGAGACGGAGTCTTACTGTGTCGCCCAGGCTGGAGTGCAGTGGTGCCATCTCAGCTCACTGCAAGCTCTGCCTCCCGGGTTCACGCACTCTCCTGCCTCAGCCTCCTGAGTAGCTGGGACTACAGGCGCCTGCCACCAAGCCCGGCTAATTTTGTTTTTGTATTTTTTAGAAGAGACGGGATTTCTCTGTGTTAGCCAGGATGGTCTCGATCTCCTGACCTCGTGATCCACCTGCCTTGGCCTCCCAAAGTGCTGGGATTATAGGCATGAGCCACCGTGCCCAGCCTTTTTTTTAAAAAACCTTCTTTGAAGCCTGGGCAACATGGCAAAACCTCATCTCTACAAAAAATACAAAAATTAGATGGGCATATTGGTGCACCTATAGTCCCAGCTACTTGGGAGGGTGGATCACTTAAGCCTGGGAGGTCGAGGCTGCAGTCACACACACACACACACACACACACACACACACATTTGACTTATGAATGAAAACCTGCTTTATTCTTTGAAATTAGGCTGATCTCTAGAGGAATACCTGTTATCTTGCCTGCTTTCACTTGGATAATTTCCGTGTGGCTCATAGAAATGGGAGTTTGAATTCAGGTATTTTCTTATAGTTTAGTTCAGGAAGAATATGCTAGTCTTATAAAGTGCATCAATAACTTGCTGGCTGGTTGTCAGGAGCAGAAATTCTGGATTGAGGATGAGCAGTCCAGGAATGACCTCTCCACAACCAGAGAAAGAAGAGTGCATGCAATGTGTTCCCTGTTGTCCAAGAACCAGGGTAGCCCTGCTGGGGCCGTACAGAGCAGTGTGCCATGTAGTCCTTGTTGTGAAAGAAAGGACTGTCAGATGGTCCCAGAGTCACCGCCCCAAACACCTGATTTTGGGCAAGGTAACGCTGCCTCCCTGGACTTGTTTTCCTAGTCTGTGAAGTGGTGATGACAAGGCCCGCTCCACAGGGCTGGCAGAAGCACGCTGTACTGGTAGCACTTTGTACCTGTAGACTGTAAAGGTGAGGGGTTATTGTTGCTGTCATTGTCATTATTAGGGCAGCGTGGACATTCTCAGGCTGACTCTCCAGGGTGAACTGACAGGAGATGAACTTGAACACATAGCCCAGAAGGTACTGCGGAATTCTGGTGGGCAAGGCCCCCTCCCCACACCAGCGCTTCCTTGCTGCTGGCCTCTTACCCTAGTACTGCCTGGAGCTGACTCTGGTGACGCGAGCGTGGGAGCCCCTCCTTTCAGCAACATCCAGCCTGCCTCAGCCTTGTGCACTGCTTTGGGGCAGGAGGAGTCCCCCACTAAAATTAAAACTAAGCTGCTATTTCTGCCAATTTTCCCTGGCCGGTGTTCTTGCTGCTGTGTGGCTTGTGTTAGAGGTTCTGAAATGAGTTTTTGGAGAGGAAAGTCAGACTAACCCTTCAAGTCTTTTGAGAAACAGGTCTTCTGCATTAGTTGAGGGGCAGGACTTCTGGGCTTGCCATGTGATTTCTGAGCCATGTCTCTCTCTGTCTTGTCTCTCTTCGGCCAGGCGGGAAGGAAGACCTATGCCATGGTGTCCGGCCACTCCACTGGTCATTCTCTGGCTTCAGAACTGGTGGAGTCCCATGATGGACATGAGGAGATCATTAAGGTAAGCTTAGTTCACCTCCAACTTTTCTCCCTGTCCTCTTCCTCCCTGCACGTATGTGAGAGGGAGCAGTTGATGTTGTTGCCAAAGGGAGCTTGTGGTTTGATGGAAGGAACCAGACCTGAGCTGCTAGTTCCTGGCAATCTCCTAGAAACATCTTAATTAATACCAGGAGACTACAGTCTGCCTGTTAGCAACTTTGGTGCGGCCTGGCCCCAGGCAAGGGGCCGTACTGGATGACCTTACTAGGGGCCTATCCACTGACCATGTTTTGCTGCTGGAGGTTGTGGAGACAGGTAGGAGGTGTGTTTATGGAACTTATTATTTTCCTATAATGGGTTCATCCTGATGGAACTTATTTATTTATTTATATGTTTTTAGTTTTGTAGAGACAATCTCACCTTGTTGCCTGAGCTGGTCTCCAACTCCTGGGCTCAAGCAATCGTCCTGCCTCAGCCTCCCAAAATGCTGGTATTATAGGTGTGCACCACCCCACCTGGCTGATGGAACTTTTTTTTTTTTTTTTTTTTTTTTTTGAGACGGAGTCTTGCTATGTTGCCCGGGCTGGAGTGCAGTGGCCGGATCTCAGCTCACTGCAAGCTCCGCCTCCTGGGTTTACGCCATTCTCCTGCCTCAGCCTCCCAAGTAGCTGGGACTACAGACGCCCGCCACCTCGCCCGGCTAGTTTTTTGTATTTTTAGTAGAGACGGGGTTTCACCGGGTTAGCCAGGATGGTCTCGATCTCCTGACCTCGTGATCCACCCGTCTCGGCCTCCCAAAGTGCTAGGATTACAGGCTTGAGCCACCGCGCCCAGCTGGAACTTATTTTTTTAAAAATAAAATGATTTTTGTTATTTCTCTCTCTCTTTTTTTTAATAAGACAGCTTTTCGAGATATAAATCCCATACCATATGATTGACTCAGTTACAGTACAGTTATGTGCTACATAACAACATTTCGGTCTGTGATGGACTGCGTAGACAACAGTGGTCCCATAAGATTATTATACTCCATTTTCACTGTATTTTTTCTAGGTTTGATACATTACCATTGTGTGATAATCACCTACAGTATTCAGTACACTAACATGCTGTGCAGGTTTGTCTGTAGCCTGGGAGCAATCGGGTACACCGTACAACCTAGGGGTGTAGGAGGCCATGCCGTCTAGGTTTGTGTGTGTACACTCTGTGATGTTTGTACAGGGATGAAATCGCCTAATGATGCATCCCTCAGAATGTGTTGCTATGATTAAGTGATGCATGACTGTGTATATGTGAGTGTTTATGCCAATATAGCTATGGAGCATTTAGCTAAATTTACTGCATGAGGGTAAATTTCCAGAAGTAGAATTGATAGACCAAAAGGTAAATATATTTTTAGGTCTTCTGATCCGAATCACCACATTCCACCCAGTAAATTGGCGGTAACAATTTATCCTCCCACCAGCACTATATGAAGCTGCCTATTTTTGTATAGTTAATTTAATTTGAGGTTTCTTAACTAAATAGTGTTCTTATTTCAGGTGTACTTGAAGGGGAGGTCTGGAGACAAGATGATTCATGAGAAGAATATTAACCAGCTGAAGAGTGAGGTCCAGTACATCCAGGAGGTGGGCACCCCTTCCCTCTCACGCAGTGCCTAGGTCATTTCTCTAAATCTCACATTTTTTTTGGCTGTCTTCCTTTGTGGATTCTGGTTTTTCCGCTTCTTTTTCCTTTATGCCTCTGAAATGCCGCCATCCCCTCCTGTGTGTCAGATATATAACTTTCGACCCTTCATACGTGATCCATTAATCCACGGATACTTAAGTACTATGTGCCTAGCACTGTCCCCAGCCACCTATCGAAAATTACCAGCCAACTTTTCACAGCATTTCTTCACTCCCTTCCTGGCTCATGTTTCTCATGGGCACTTATGCCCATATAACATATTACACATTTTACTTATTTGTCTTTTGTGTTGTGTGTGTCTCCCCAACAAGAATGTCAGCTGTAGCCCCACTTGACCAGGGTACCTCTCTCCATCCTACGGCCAGTAGTTAGGACAGTGCCTGACTCATAGTCCAGGCCGGGGATGGTGCACAGAGTTGGGTGAGTTGGCGTGCTCTCTTTCTCTACCCTAAAGCTCAAGTTTCTTCCCCTCCCCTCCCAGGCCAGGAACTGCCTACAGAAGCTCCGGGAGGATATAAGTAGCAAGCTTGACAGGGACCTAGGAGATTCTCTCCATCGACAGGAGATACAGGTAATAGGAAACGGTCCATGGTTGGGTCCCCACCGAGGAAGTGGGGTTGTGCCAGGCAGTCTCATTTACCAATTACCCAGTGTGTGCTCAGTCTGGCATCTCTGCCAGGAATGGAGAAAATAGAGGTGATGCTGGCTTCTCTGGAGCACTCACAATCTGGTTAGGACTCTCCAGCCGATGAGCACTTACATTTACACATGTCAGCTTAAGCATAAGTACACCTGCTCCTGAAACACTGTACAGAAATTGAACTTACACAAATTAAATATCATCAGTTGTTAGCAAAGCCTCTTATCTATAAGGATTCTGTGATCAAGCTTCCTGTAATAATGGAGTTTTATAAAGCAGACAATCACCTGTAAATCCACACTTCTCATAAGCTGATCTTGCTTAGTTTGGGTGGCACCTGTAGTGTGAATTGAAGTCCGTGCCCTAGCCTGTTATTAATCTTCTATATAGTTATGTCTAACCTGGGATGGGAAGCTCCTCAAGGTTAGGAGTTCACCCCACCCCCATCCTGTGTCTGTATCCTCACCCTCCCTCTCTCCCCAGGTCTGGGATGTAGAAGGCATCAGTAAATGTTTGTTAGACTGAACAGATTGGATAAGTCTTTCCTGGGATGGATAATCCTGGGATCCTGCTTTTCAGTTTTTCCAAAACTCGAGGATAGAAATGCCCTTGGGAGAACAGAGCTGTCTCTTTGTGACTTCGCCCTCATCCTTTAGATTCTGAGTTGTATCTTTGATTTGCATTTTTGTTCGGGCAGGGTGTCTTGCTCCAGCAGCAGCCCCTGCCTTCGTTCCCTTGAGGGGAACAGCGGCCCAGCAGCTGGTGCAAGGAAAGTTCTTTGTCTTGGACATGCACTTGTGTGGTGGAACATTTCCTAATTTTTGCTTTGGCTGAAGGCAGGCCTTTCAGTGCCTGAGCTCACATCTGGCTGGTGGGAGCTCCTTTGTCAGGTGGCAGAAGAACCTAATGTGCACAGAGACTGGCCCGAAGTCCAGCCCCCTTGTTTGCACAAACCAGCTGTCATATGATGAATAATCAGGCTTTGGGTCAGAAATAATTTAAAAAGGCTTCCCTTTGTAATTTTTGCTTTGTCAAACTTTGCCAGGATCCCTGGGGGCAAGGGAAACTCTTTGTCTGTGTCAGGCAGCTGCACTTATTCCCTGGCTAAGAAGAATGGACTACACATACTTTTCTATCTGCTGAAAGGTTTTAGCCTGAGGTTTTTTTTCATCCTCCCTATAAGGCTAGGGTGTTCCCTTTCAAGGCCACACACATTTCTCCACCCCCTCTTGTTTCTGTTTTCTCTGGGAACACTAGGAATCTTTTTTTCTTTCCCTTCCTTCCCTCTTCCTCTTTTCTTTTCTTAATTCCTTCCTTTTTCTCCCTCCCTGTCTTTTTCTCTCTCCCTGCCTCCCTTTCACCTTCCTCTCTCTCTCCCTGTCTTTCTCTAAGATTTGAGTGTTAGGAGAATAATGTTCAAAGTTGGTTGCTTTCATCTGTTTTAACTCCCAATTTTATTTTTCTTTGAACAGGTGGTGCTAGAAAAGCCAAATGGCTTTAGTCAGAGTCCCACGGCCCTGTACAGCAGCCCACCTGAGGTGGGTAACAGAGGACACAACGGTGGCTCTGCTTAGCCAGGGGCAGGATTGCCTCCTCCCCATCCTTTTGTTTATTGCTTTCTCTCTCTCTCTCTCTCATTAAATACAAGAGTAGTAGTTGACATAAAAATTCAAACAACAGAGAAATATAAAGAGTGGAAATTCTCCTTCCCCAATCTCACTCCTTACAAGTATCCACTGTTAACAGATTGAAGTGGGTGGATCTTTCTAGGGCAGTGCTTCTCGGCCTCAGCTGCTCATTGGAATGGCCTTGCAAGCTTTAAACGATATGATGCCTGGGTCCCATCCCTAGAGCTTGTCATTTCATTGTTCCAATAGGTGGCCTGGGCATCAGGACTTTTAAGAGCTCTTCAGGTGATACTAATGTTTAGCTAAAGTTGAGTGCCAGTATTCTAGAATATTTTTATATACATAGACAACCATATTTAAATATCATGTATATGTTATATACATACCATATATACATGATAAATATATGTATATAATATATATGTGCTTTTCTCAACTATAGGATGGTAAATACATTTTTCTTTGCTTGCTTTTTTTTTAACTAAAGAGTATATTATAACCTTCTTTCCATGTCAGTATATAATAGATCTACCTCATTCTTTTGAATAACTACATAGTATTTCCTTCCATGGCTGTACTTGATCAATTGACTGATTGACTGACAGAGTCTTACTCTGTCACCCAGGATGCAGTGCAGTGGTGTGATCTTGGCTCACTGCAACCTCCGCCTCCTGGGTTCAAGCAATTCTCGTGCCTCAGCCTCCTGAGTAGCTGGGACTACAGGCATGAGCCACCACGCCTGGCTAATGTTTGTATTTTTAGTAGATATGGGGTTTCACCATGTTGGCCAAGCTGGTCTCGAACTCCTGACCTCAGGTGATCCACCCACCTCGGCCTCCCAAAGTGTTAGGATTACAGGCATGAGCCACTGCACCCGGCCACCATGACTGTATTTTTAAAAAGTGTGTTATTATGTTTTTTTGTGATTATATAATACAAAACATTCATACTGTAGAAAATTTGGAAAATTCAGAAACACAGAAAAGTGAAAGAAGAAAAAAATGTCGCTTGTAATCTACTCAGAGAAAAACCACAGTGAAATTTCATCTTTCCCTGAATGCAAATATATATTTATAATATTCACATTGTACAGTATGTGGCATGTCTTTATAATTGTTTTTTTTTGTTTGTTTCTTTAGTTGGGTATGTTTTGGCATTTGGTGTTTTTGGCCCTCAGGTATAGGTTGAATCAGACCCACCCATTAGTTCATGGCACATCGTCCTCGTGGGTCCTGTCAAGTCCTCTCACTGGTTTTAGTTTTTGTTTTTTGGTTTTTTTGCCTCTCCACCTCCTGCAAGAGGCACTCACTCTAATGAATTCAATATATGGCTTTAAATATGTCTGTAAAATGTTTCAATATACGTGATGAACTTGTGCTATATCTTCTTCAAGCAGTCCTCCCACCTCAGCCTACCCAGTAGCTTGTTCTTATTTTCCCTGGTACCATGTTTTTTAGGATCTATCTAAATTGCTGTATTAAAATCTAGTTCATTGCTTCTGCCTCTACGTGTAGTTTTATAACTTACTTTTTTGCTTCATATTATATCACACGATGAAATAATATTTTCATGAAAGTTTTCCATGCCATTAAACAGCCTTATGAGAACACTCTTTGAAATAAGTGCATAATAGTTGTGTTCCAGGAGCCTTTTAAAACATTTTCACCTGCCCATTGGCTCAGGTGAGGATTTAGGGAAATTGACTGGATAACTTATGACATCTAGATTTGGAATGCTGTGATTCTTAACCACTTGCTTTAGATGTGAAGCTTGGACTTTCTCCTTCTTTTGAATCACCATATTTGGCAAATACATTGTTGGCAACAAATTACAATAACACCTGGTAATATCTGTTTGGCCTCTTTCTTCTCACAAGCTCAAAGCTGTACCGGATGTTATCTTACCTGGTTTTGAGGCAGCCTGTAAGGCAGGGTGTGGTAGGGAGTGTACTTACTGCCTCACAGATAAAGAAATGAAGGCCCACAGGACTTCATTTCTTCATTGTCACCCACAGGATGATAATGCAGAGACTGGGACCCTGTCTCCCTCCTCCCAGCCGAGAGCTCTGAGCTCTGGTTTGAAGGCGTTGCTGCTTCCCACTGTGCAAGATTGGGAGAGATTTTTCTGTCAAACTCACAGGGAGTTCGTAATCGAAGTGTCTGGTGCCTGTGCAGCAGAGACGGGGGCGAGACCCTACGTGTTAGCTCATCCCTAACCACCAGCCCACGGTTGGGTGTGTCTGGGAGAGACTGAGCAGTTACCTCGATGAGACACCGTTTTCCACATCTAATCAGATTCCTGGACTCATTGCATGCTTTTGCCATAAACCTGTCCATCCATCAGTAACCCTTTATATGCTGCTCTCCGTGCCAAAAGCTGAGAATGGTAAAGGATGTGCTTTTGGACCACTCCCTTTGTGATGGGTGCGACATAGTCCCTGTCCTGTGGGAACTGTAGTCCAAAGGGGAACATGGTCTCTGCTCTCAGAGAGTTGTAGGCGGATAGAGGGAAATAGGACACACACGTAGAGACAGCAGCCACATAGTCGCCAAGAAATCAATCAGTGGATACATAAGTGAAATACTACTGAGCATGTCCTAAAATAATTGGGTGTTTTGAGGCTAGCAGGGTTCTTTAGGGTATGAAAGGACAATGTTTCATTGAATAACTCAGAATTCCTGGCTGCCTAAGGTAACTCTCCCCTTCTGTGACGACAGTTCTTTTGTGAGGGTGGTCTGGACGAGATGGTCCAAACCAGTGTGTGCCTGGGAGGGGACTTTTATTACTGAGTCAGAAACTTGATGGCTTCCTCTTCCCTTCCTTGCTCTGGCTGTAGGTGGACACCTGTATAAATGAGGATGTTGAGAGCTTGAGGAAGACTGTGCAGGACTTACTGGCCAAGCTTCAGGAGGCCGAGCGGCAACACCAGTCAGACCGTGTGGCTTTTGAGGTGAGATTTGGGATTTGGGGAGAAGGTACCCTAAGGGATGGGCTACTGAACACAGGTGCCAGTGATGTCTCAGCTTGGACTTCCTGTCTCTCTGGCTGAGTGCCACAAACTGGAAAACAAGACTGTGAAGCCTGGAACGCTTGTCTGCTTCTCCCTCTCCTGGACGTTTATACTGTTTACTGTCCAAGGCCGGCCCATAGTTCAAAGGTCAGCTTGGGATTCTCTGTTCTGATGAATTTGAGGGTGGTGCCCATCTGGGGCAGCCAGTGATTCAGAAGTCATTTCTGTCTGTGTCGTGGTAAGAATCCCTGGGCTCTTGAGACTCTGTGCAGGCAAGGACTGCTGTTGGCATGTCACCCCCGCGTCCCTAGTGTCTGGCGCAATACCTGGTATTAGATAGGTGCTTCATAAACGTGGACTGGATGAGTGACTAAATCTGTGTTGTTGTAGAAAGAACTGCACCCATCGAGTTGGAGGATTTGGGCTCTAGACTCAGCTTTGCAGAGCTTTGTGGTCTAGAATGAGTATCTTTTTTTCACTCTGCCACCAAGCTGGAGTGCAGTGGCACAATCTTGGCTCACTGCAAGTTTCGCCTCCCAGGTTCAAGCGATTCTCCTGCCTCAGCCTCCCAAGTAGCTGGGATTACAGGCACGTGCCACCATGCCCAGCTAATTTTTGTGTTTTTATTAGAGACGGGGTTTCACCATGTTGGCCAGGCTGGTCTCGATCTCCTGACCTTGTGATCCACCTGCCTCAGCCTCCCAAAGTGCTGGGATTACAGGTGTGAGCCACCGCGCCCGGCCTGGAATGAGTATATTAATTACTGTTATAGTACAGAAGTCTATAAATGGAGAGTAAAGCCCCCTACTATATGTGAGGTCTTCCATGTTTTCTAGAAAATTCTTTGAGTATAAAACAAGGTACATGGGCAGTTTCCTTCCTCCCTTCCTCCCTTCTCTTCCCTTCCCTCCCTCCCCTCCCCTTCCCTCCCCTCCCCTCCCCTCCCTTCCCCTCCCCTCCCTTCCCCTCCCCTCCCCTCCCCTCCCTTCCTTTCCTTTCCTTTCTTGACAGGGTCCCACTCTGTTGCCAGGCTTGAGTGCAGTGGCCCAATCTTGGCTCAATGCAACCTTCTCTCCCCTCCCCTCCCCTCCCCTCCCCTCCCCTTCCCTCCCCTCCCCCCCTCCCCTCCCCTCCCCTCCCCTCCCTTCCCCTTTCCTTTCCTTTCCTTTCTTGACAGGGTCCCACTCTGTTGCCAGGCTTGAGTGCAGTGGCACAATCTTGGCTCAATGCAACCTCCACCTCCCAGACTCAAGCCATCTCCCACCTCAGCCTCCTGAGTAGTTGGGACAACAGGTGCACACCACCATGCTTGTCTAATTTTTGTGCCTTTTGTAGAGACAGGGTCTTGTCATGTTGTCCAGGCTGGTCTCAAACTCCTAGGCTCAAGCAGTCTGCGTGCCTCGGCCTCCCAAAGTGTGGGGATTACAGGCATGAGCCACCACACCTGGCCCATGGGCAGTTTTCCAACTGCTCTGTGTGAAGTTAACCATTTGTTACCTGCTTTTGTTCTTCCACAAGTAACATATTCTTTGTGTCATAAATATGTTATGATAGGGTTATATCCTGCGTAGGCATGCTGGGAGCTGGTAAAAAGAGAAACGCCAGCCTGAACTCTTCATTTTCATGGAACTGAGGAGGAGAATTTTTGAGAGGAGGCTTGGGGGTGAGGAGGAAGGGCACCAAGGATGATAAACTGTGTTAGCCGAAGTCTTATTAGAACAAGTAGTTTAACCTCTCTGAGCATCTGTTTCAACTTTTGGAAAAAGGGTTAATGAAATACACCTTACAAGTTTGTTGTGTAGATCGAGTGAGGTAATATATGTGAGGGCACTTGATTATTCTGAAGGGTTTTAGAAATATAAAATTGTCTATATTTTTCTTAGCAATCAGTTTAACAAGGAGATTTTCCTATTGTAAATAGCTTGGACTTAGGGTAATATTAAAATTAGTTTGTCATCTCAGAACAAAGGAGCTGTGTGGTGAAGGGGTATGTTGCATCTATTTCAGATTCCACAATTTGTATAATTTAGTTGGTGATATATCAGTTGGTGACCAGCTGTTTCCTACCTTTTCCAAACAAAACGGGAGGAAAGTAAGGTTGAGGCTCTAGCACTGACCAGGTTGTGAATTTTGGAAAAAAAAAAATCTGCATTGAGAGGCATTATGAAGTTGTGGAAATTAACAGAAATACTTGCTGGTTTTAATCACACATGGAGGAGTCTGCTGCTCTGGATTTCAGAGCCTGAGCAAAAGTACCCTGACAGCTGTAGCCCACTGTCCAGAATTTAGAAGGGTTTATTTTTCTTAACCCCATAGTATGCAGCACCACCTGCAGTAGGAGATGCTTCTTGCTGGGCGCTGTGGCTCACACCTGTAATCCCTCAGGAGGCTGAGGCAGGAGGATCCTTTTTTTTTTTTTTTTTTTTTTTTTTTTTGAGACGGAGTCTTGCTCTGTCACCCAGGCTGGAGTGCAGTGGCCGGATCTCAGCTCACTGCAAGCTCCGCCTCCCGGGTTTACGCCATTCTCCTGCCTCAGCCTCCCGAGTAGCTGGGACTACAGGCGCCTGCCACCGCGCCCGGCTAGTTTTTTGTATTTTTAGTAGAGACGGGGTTTCACCGTGTTAGCCAGGATGGTCTCGATCTCCTGACCTCGTGATCCGCCCGCCTCGGCCTCCCAAAGTGCTGGGATTAAAGGCTTGAGCCACCGCGCCCGGCCAAGGCAGGAGGATCCTTGAGCCCAGGAGTTTGAGACCAGCCTGGCCAACATAGATCTCATCTCTACAAAAATAAAAAAATTAGCCCAGTGTGGTGGAGCAAGCCTGTGGCTCCAGCTACTTGGAAGGCTGAGGTGGGAGGATCTTTGGAGCCCAGGAGGTGGAGGCTGTGGTGAGCTATGATTACGCCACTGCACTCTCGCCTGGGCAACAGATTGAGACCTTGTCTAAAAAATAATATAATACATGAGTAATTTTTTTTTGAAAAAGGAGATGCTCCTTGGGTCATTCCCACTGTTGGGCTAGGTTGGCAACCTTTTTATAATTAAGAGGTTCCCTTGGGGGCAGGGTTGGCTGGAGCTACGGAGTCAAATGTGGAAGGGGAGTCCGTATTTTTTTTTTAACCTTTTGCTCCGACAGTGGGGTGCAAGAATCGGACCATGGCCTTGTTAACACTGTGCTTGAGCTCACATCAACCTCGGTGCAGTGTTTATTTACATACAGAAATGAAAGGCCTTACTTTTAAGTTCCTGCCTATGGGAATGGCCTGTTTCAGGTTAATATGGGTCATTTGAAGGCTTGTCTCAGTCTCTCCTAGTGAATTGGACTCCCTGGTCTAGTTTTCTGAACCTCGGGGTAGGAAGGGCAAGATGATCAATTACCATGAAAATAACTTGCCATTAAGCACGGGTTTCCTGTTCTACTGGCTGCTTGCTGTCAAGAAGGATTTGCAGTGAGAGTGAGTTTGCTCTGGACAGGGCTGGTGTGTAGCATAGACACATCCCATCACACATCACCGTGTGCTGTACTTTCTCCTCCCCAGTTCTGACCTTGGGAAGGGCCGGACAAACTGGCTGCTGATGTTCTGTTTTCCCAGGGCTGGCTAAGCTAGGCTTTCCAGAAGTTACCTGGATTCTTTTTTAATAAATGATGAGCAGTCAGTGTGAGGTACCTGGGAAGCACTGAAATGGATGGTGAAGTATCTGGGTCCTAGCACTGGCTGTCATTCACTAGCTGGGTAACCTTGAATAGGTCAGTTGACCTTTACTTGTTAAAGGAGAGGGTTGGATTAGATGAACATCAGTTCCACTCATGATTTTATTGAGTAGTTACTGCATACGAGGTACTATGGGAGCTCTAGAAGTGTAATGGTGCTCAGTCTGTGCCATCAGGACACTGACAGTCTACTTCAGGGTGCACACAGTGACTGGGCAAAATCTGTTCACTGCTATGAGAGGGAAGGCCGTGTGTTCCTTGTGTGTCCTCTCCCTGGGCACACGAAGGAGGGGCTCCTCCCTCAGGCTCTCTGGAAGAAGGGTCATCTAAGTGAGACCTGGAAGATGAGTAGGAGTTGGAAAGACGTAAGGGTGGAAGAAAGGAGGCAAGTTCTTTGCTTTCTCATTCTAACATTCTGCTTCTGTCCTCTCTAAATTGGTTTCTCATCTCTGATAAAAGACAGATTTGTCTGGTCGCAGTCGCTCACGCCTGTAATCCCATCACTTTGGGAGGCCAAAATGGGCGGATCACCTGAGGTCAGGAATTCGAGACCAGCCTGACCAACATGGAGAAACCTCGTCTCTACTAAAAATACAAAATTAGCTGGGCGTGGTGGTGCATGCCTGTAATCCCAGCTACTTGGGAGGCTGAGGCAGGAGAATCACTTGAACCCGGGAGGCAGAGGTTGTAGTGAGCCGAGATCGCGCCATTGTACCCCAGCCTGGGCAACAAGAGTGAAACTCTGTCTCAATAAATAAATAAATAAATAAATAAATAAATAAATAAGACGAATTCTTCCTGATGCTTAGTAGCCCTTCCAGGTGCCATTTTGGCTGTCGTGTGTGGGCTGTATTGCTGGAAGTGAGGGTGGGAGGTGTTGAGGAGACAGAAGGAAGGAGCTGGAGGTATCCTCCCTGGGATTATTTGCTTTTGAATTTGTAGGAAAGCCACAACATTGGGTTAAGCTTGGGTGGTGGTGAAGGGTTCATGGGGATGTTGAAGGAGTCACCTATCTGAAAAGTGGTGCTTGTGGGTTCCAGGTGTCACTTTAAAGTGGACCTCAGTCAACTGTGAGCCAGTTAACCCTGGAAATAGACTTATACTGCTGGAGTGCTGAGGTGGTCCTGCACAGCGAAGGGGAGGTGGTGGTGTGCCCATCAGTGTCACCAGCTCTCTCCTGTCATGGCTCCAGAGCCACCCAGGTTCCTGGGTTCTTTTCTAAGGTTTTTTTCCATGTTTGTTCTTTTTTCCACACCATTTAACATATTCCTGTCCCGTGTTTTAGGTCACACTCAGCCGGTACCAGAGAGAAGCAGAACAGAGTAATGTGGCCCTTCAGAGAGAGGAGGACAGAGTGGAGCAGAAAGAGGCAGAAGTTGGAGAGCTGCAGAGGCGCTTACTAGGGATGGAGACGGTAATTGGGGGATCTTGGTTGTCATTGCCTGGACTCCTGGGCTGGAAGGGGCCTGTGGGTGGATTGAAACGGTTGCCAAGACCCTTCTTTTCCAAGCGTCTCCAGAAAAGCACACTTCACAGCTTCCTTTGGCAGATCCCTTCAAATATCTTTTGGCCTTCAAGGAATTAACCTCCCCGTAACTAGCGTTGATCCTATTTCCACATTAGTTTCCTGTACAGATGCCCCTTTTGAAGTCCTGGTTTCTCAGGGACTGGCAACCATAGATGGCGAGTGGGCCTGCATGATGCAGGGCTGGGTTCTGCCTCAGGGCAGCTGGGCGAGGCTGAGTGAGAGTGGGAAGGGTTCTCCTCGTCAAGGGAGGGCGCCCCATCAAACCAGCTCATCTTGCTGCTCTTTGGCAGCTGTCCAGGCCCAGCAGGGGCTAAGTCCCAGCCTGGCACCCATCTCACCCCAAACACAGAGACTGTTGCCATCTTCTCATCCTAGATTTTCTTTTGTGGCCCACCCAGGAGCATCAGGCCTTACTGGCGAAAGTCAGGGAAGGGGAGGTGGCCCTAGAGGAACTTCGGAGCAACAATGCTGACTGCCAAGCAGAACGAGAAAAGTAAGGGCTTGGCTCTTGTGCACGGTGAAGTTGGGTTGCAGGGAGGGGAGGGCGGGCCATGCAGCCTGTCGCTCCTGTGGTGGCCTGGTCTGGGGAGGAAGCTGGTGCTGATGTCAGATCTTCCAGCTCTGACTCACCATGAGCTTGCTCAGGGTGGAGCCCCACCCAAGAGATACCATTTGGGAGGCCGCCATCTCCAGGGAGTTCATTTTCCATGGGGTAATAACCTAAAGAAAAGGCTTTCACAGTTTTAGAGCCAAGGGCAAGCAAGAGCTGGTGGAGCATCTGCTGTTGCTGTGTGTCATTCCACAGATTAGTGCGGTGGATATGTTACGCCTTCGTTTCCTCCCCGCTGAAACAAAAACTGACTGTAAACTGTTTGAGGGTAGAATTGATTAACAGTCATGCTGATGAAAAATGGAATGAGCTGCCGGGCGCGGTGGCTTAAGCCTGTAATCCCAGCACTTTGGGAGGCCGAGACGGGCGGATCACAAGGTCAGGAGATCGAGACCATCCTGGCAAACACGGTGAAACCCCGTCTCTACTAAAAAATACAAAAAACTAGCCGGGCGAGGTGGCGGGTGCCTGTAGTCCCAGCTACTCGGGAGGCTGAGGCAGGAGAATGGCGTGAACCCGGGAGGCGGAGCTTGCAGTGAGCTGAGATCCGGCCACTGCACTCCAGCCTGGGCGACAGAGTGAGACTCCGTCTCAAAAAAAAAAAAAAAAAAGAAAAAGAAAAATGGAATGAGCAGCTTCATGAGGAGATACTGAACTTCCTGTTACTTGAAGCAATGCAGATAGAAACTGAGAACCACCTGTCAGCAGAGTCCCATAGGTGATCACTGAGATCCTTTCTACTTCCAAGGTGAGAGGGTTTTGCAAATTCTCTCTGATCAGAGGAAATCAGAGGCCCCGGACAACCAATGAAACCTACAGTGCAAAGATTGTGCCTTCTAGATCTTCAGGAATTTGAAAATTATGCTGTTGGCAATTAATAAATAAGACCTCAAATGGTAAATCACATTTAACATCAGCATATTTGGTTTGATCTTCATCGTATAAGGTGGACCTTTTTTAGTTCAACAAGACATTATCTGAAGGGCCTTTTAAGGAATTCTAAGAAGAACAGACACAATTCTTGCCCTTTAGGGCCCCTCAGTCTTCTGGAAGCATTTTCTCTCCTTTAGAATAACCTAGATATGACCTTCCTGGCATGTCATACACACGTCATATTGTAGCCTCCTTTCTGACTGGACTTTGTATCAGAATTAATGTCAGAATTAATCAGCACTCCTTCCTCGGTGGGTAGGTGCGCATGGGCAGAGCAAGAGAGACAAAAGGGCTAGATAATCAGAAGCCAGGGCTTGGGAATGGCAGTGACAGCTGTGTCAAGTACGTGCTGATTTCTACATAAAAGGAGACTGAGAAGTAGGGCATTGGAGAGCTGAAAGTGGAAATTTAGAATGCTTGGAGTTTAGGAAGGATAAGGGGTAGCTCAGGTTGCATGGTACCCCAAGCAACATGCATTTGTCAGCTTCCTCAGGCAGAACTGGGGAGTGATGGATTCTTCAGGGGCCCAAACCCTGATACTCTCCCAAGTAACCTGACTAAAACAAGACTGTTCCTCTACTCATAACGCTTCTTACACCAAATATATGGGTTTTCCATACCAAGCACTTCTCCAACTCTCAGTTGATACCAGCTGGGTACCCTATACTTTAATTCAATTCTGAGATAACCCAGAGTTAGTGCACAGCCACAGGTTAAGGGCCAGTCCCGCAAGACTGCCCCTACTTCAGATGCCAGTCACAAGTGGTGGGGTCTAGGGTACCTACACTTCTGTCCAACTTGGCTATAAATTAGGGGTTCCCATATCCTCTTTTCAGGTTTGATAACTTGCTGTAATGGGTTTGCTGTCATAGAACTCAGGGAAACATTTTCCTTATTTATTTATTTATTTTTTTGAGACCAAGTCTCACTCTGTTGCCCAGGCTGGAGTGCAGTGGTGCAATCTCAGCTCACTGCAACCTCCGCCTCCCGGGTTCAGGCAATTCTCCAGCCTCAGCCTCCTGAGTAGCTAGGACTACAGGCATGTGCCACCACGCCTGGATAATTTTTTGTATTTTTAGTAGAGATGGAGTTTCACCATGTTGGCCAGGCTGGTCTTGAACTCCTGACCTCAGGCAGTCTGCCCGCCTTGGCCTCCCAAAGTCCTGGGATTACAAGCGTGAGCCACCATGCCTGGCCTACTTAGTTTTTAATTTAAAAATTTTTTCATTGAGACAGGGTCTTGCCATGTTGCCCAAGCTGGTCTCGAACTCCTGGGCTCAAGCAGTCCTCCCACCTCACCTTCCCAGAGTGCTGGGATTATATTCGTGAGCCATTGCACCTGGCCAACATTTCACTTATTATTACGGGTTATGATAAAGGATTCAAATCAACAGACAGATGAGGTACATAGGGCAAGGTCAGCATGTGGATGCATTAACCAAGCTGGAAGCTCTGAACCCCTTTGTTTTGGGTTCTTACGGGGAGGTTCATCACATAGGCATGATTGATTAAATTATTGGCCACTGGTGATTAGTTTAGTCTCTAGCTCCTATCCCTGTCCCTTTCCCAGACGTTAGCGGGAATTGTGGGGCTGAAAGTTTCAACCCTTTAATCATGCCTTGGTCTTTTGACTAGCCCCGTCCTGAAGCTGTCTAGGGACCCCAGCCACCAGTCATCATTAGCATACAGAAAGACACTCGTCAGTCTTGGAGATTCCAAGGCTCAGGAACCAGGGAGTGTGACCAAATATTATAACAAAACATAGGAGCTGTATGGCAGGAACCGGGACGGAGACCCATTATATATTTCTCATTATTTTACACTGCCCTTTGGGGGATCTTGGCTCAGTCTGCTTAGAAGATGCAAAGGAAGCAACAGTGGTTTGGGAATCAGGAGACCTAGAAGCAAAATTGTGTAAAGGGGCTTTAAGGAGCAATCCTGTCTCCCTCCTCCAAATCCCTGCCAACAGCTTGATGGTGTTGAGTATAATAATCCCAGCTCCAACTGGGCATGGTGGCTCACACCTGTAATCCTAGCACATTGGGAGGCAGGGACAGGAGGATTGCTTGAGTTTAAGAGTTCGAGGCCGGGCTCACACCTATAATCACAGCACTTTGGGAGGCCGAGGTGGGTGGATCACAAGGTCAGGAGATCAAGACCATCCTGGCTAACATAGTGAAACCCCGTCTCTACTAAAAATCCAAAAAACAAAACAAAAAAAATTAGCCAGGTGTGGTGGCTGGTGCCTGTAGTCCCAGCTACTCAGGAGGCTGAGGCAGGATAATGGCGTGAACCCGGTAGGTGGAGGTTGCAGTGAGCCTAGATCACGCCACTGCACTCCAGCCTGGGTGACACAGCGAGACTCCGTCTCAAAAAAAAGAAAAAAAAAAAGTTCGAGATCAGCCTGGCCAACATAGTGAGGCTCTGTCGCTACCAAAAAAAATTTTCTTAATTAGCCAGGTGTGGTGGTATGTGCCTGTAGTCCCAGCTACATGGGAGACTGAGGTAGGAGGATTGCCTGAGCCCAGGAGGTCAACCCGGCAGTGAGCCATGTTTGCATTACTGCACTCCAGCCTGGGCTACAGAGTGAGACCCTGTCTCCAAAAAAAAAAAAAAAAAAAAAAAAAAGAAAGGTGGGGTGGGGAAGATACTAGCTTCTACTTGAATCTTTCCAGTAATGAAGAGTTTATTACACATGAGACTGCCCACTTTCTGACAGCTTTAATACTGAGAAAGTCTTTCCTGTGTTAATATAAAAATGGCTTCCTGGAACCATCTACCTGTTGCTTCTAGATTTACCCTCCAGAGTTTTCCAGAATGACTTATCCCTTCTAACCTTTCCGAGCCTCAGTTTCCTCACTTGGAGTAGGTGATCCCTGATGATGCTTCCAATGTGATGTTCTTTTTTTTTGTGGGACAGAGTCTTGTTCTGTGGCCAGGCTGGAGTGCAGTGGCACCATCTTGGCTCACTGCAACCTCTGCCTCCTGGGTTCAAGTAATTCTCGTGCCTCAGCCTCCTGAGTAGCTGGGATTACAGGCACACGCCACCACACTTGGCTACTTTTAGTATTTTTAGTAGAGATGGGGTTTCACCATGTTGGCCAGGCTGATCTTGAACTCCTGACCTCAGTGCTTCCAATGTGATGTTCTAAGGTACCCACCACCTACTTTTCAGGGCAGCCTCCTGGGGAATCAGGCAAAGGGAATCATATTAATGGGAAGCTCCCAAGCTCAAGGCTCTTCCTGTGACTGGGTAAAGAAGTCATCTTGTTCCCTTGCTTCAGCCTTCTGGTCTTTATCCCCAGGGCTGCTGCCCTGGAGAAGGAAGTGGCTGGGTTGCGGGAGAAGATCCACCACTTGGATGACATGCTCAAGAGCCAGCAGCGGAAAGTCCGGCAAATGATAGAGCAGGTAAGCTGGCTTGGTTTATAACCTGCCCTCGGGGGGTCACCCCAAGTCTATGCTCTTATTTCCTAGGGAGCTTGACTTATATTCATACATTTCCCATGTCAAACATTTATAGCTACCAATTACCAGAGTTCGGGTTATTAGGATTTGCTTTTCTCCTATCTTTCCCCTGCTGTTTTGTTTGTTTGCCATTTGGCCTCTGCTTTCCAATAGGAAAGGAAGGAAAAGGTTAATTTCTCATATACTCTGTGAAGAGTGTGGGTAAATGAGTAGTTGAGTCATAATAAACTCTGTTATCTGTGCAGATTATCAGTCTTTGAGCCTCATGGCTGCTTTCCTGCCTTACCCCACCTGAGCTTGAGGGTAGCATACTAAGGATTTGTCGATTTGCAGAATTGTTTTGGGAGCCTAATGCCCCGTAACTGGGAGGTTGGGAGGTCATATGTGCTTCATGTCAGCTCATTAGTGTCTGTTTTATTTACTGCTGTTTTCCATTATCTAGAACAGAGTCTGTCATGTAGTAAGTACTCAATAAATATGTCTCGAATGAAAAAATAATTTGTATTTTCCAAAACCAAATGGAATGGGTTTTGAGTCATTCATTATTTTGGATTCTCAGGGTGGTATTCCCCTCACACACTCCTCACTCCCGCCCCTGGGATAATCAAGAGTTTAATATTGACTGAAAGGAAGCTTTTGTAGAAAAGCTAATGAAGTCATATGGAGTTGCAGGGCTCTGCTGGCTTCCCCAGCAGCTGGGGTGAAAAGTCTGGTGAGTGTGTAATGAGTCATTGCAAAATGAGCTCCAGTGTCTCCCACACCTTTGCAGCTCCAGAATTCAAAAGCTGTGATCCAGTCAAAGGACGCCACCATCCAGGAGCTCAAGGAGAAAATCGCCTATCTGGAGGCAGAGGTGTGTGTGCTAGGCAGCCCAGCAGGGGAACGGGGCTCTTGAAGAGAAGGTGGTCACAAGGGAGACAGAGGTTATGGAGGGGTCTTTGTCATGTCTCGCTGCTCTCTGAAGTGAATACCCAGGGTGGTTGGTTGACTTTCAGTTCAGTTGAGTAAACATTTTCTGAGAACCTTCAGGAAGCTGCTAACAATGATGAGATGACCCCCTCCACCCCACCTTCAATTGACATGTCATCCTGGTGCAAGCCACATGCCATGGCTGCACGCAGGCTAATTCTGACCCTCCAGGCTTTGCAAAGGAGCTGGCAGTGGTGCTGGGCTGTGAAGGAGGAGGAGGCATTCATATAGATGGAGTCTTTTCCAGGGCTAGATTATCTAACGAGTTGCCTTCCTAGTCTAATTTCCACTTTGCCACAGGGCCCTCCCTATCTGTTGACTACCCGAAGATCACTTTGCAAACACTCTGTGAAGATCCCTTGTAGTGAGGGAGATAAATGGGAGAGAGGGAGTTTGGAAACTCTTTAGGGAGTTTGCAGTCTATAGTCAGAGATAAAATATATATTTTTTAAAAGACCAAAGAATGCTTTATAGAATAGCATATCAACAAAGGCAAGTGAGTATCTCAACTGAGGACAAAAAATTATATATAGGGGCCAGGTGCAGTGGCTCATGCCTGTAATGCCAGCACTTAGGGAGGTTGAGGTGGGAGGATTGCTCGAGGCCAGGAGTTCAAGACCTAGGCCAACATAGTGAGACTTTGTCTCTGAAAAACAAATTTTTTTAAATTAGCCAGATGTGGTGGCATGCATCTGTAGCCCAGTTACTTGGGAGATTTAAGGGAGAGGATCACTTGAACCCAGGAGGTCAAGGCTGCAGTGAGCTATAATCACGCCACTGCACTCCAGCCTGGGCAACAGCGTGGGACTCTATCTCTAAAAAAAAAAAAAGAACTGGGCCGGGCGCGGTGGCTCAAGCCTGTAATCCCAGCACTTTGGGAGGCCGAGACGGGCGAATCACGAGTTCAGGAGATCGAGACCATCCTGGCTAACACGGTGAAACCCCGTCTCTACTAAAATACAAAAAAAAATTAGCCGGGCGAGGTGGCAGGCGCCTGTAGTCCCAGCTACTCGGGAGGCTGAGGCAGGAGAATGGCGTGAACCCGGGAGGCGGGGCTTGCAGTGAGCTGAGATCCGGCCACTGCACTCCAGCCTGGGCAACAGAGCCAGACTCCGTCTCAAAAAAAAAAAAAAAAAAAAAAACAAACTGTATGTAGAGGATATATAGGAAACCATCAGTCTGTCAGTGTTGTACAGAGTTACAGAGGAGCAGGTATTGGAGGACAAGCGCAATCTATGGTCACAAAGACGAGGCAAGACGGTATCCAGGTGGTGGCACACATGGTGGGGGTAGAGGCAACAGCAGCACAAACACAGGCGGAGAGACCAGAATGCACTAGGTGAATGTGACACCTGGGAAACCAGAAAAAGGCCAACTCTAACCCCTAAGATTGTGTTACAGAATTTAGAGATGCACGACCGGATGGAACACCTGATAGAAAAACAAATCAGTCATGGCAACTTCAGCACCCAGGCCCGGGCCAAGACAGACAACCCGGGCAGGTGAGTGAGCACGTGTAGATAGAATGGGGCCAGGGAGGAGGGGGAAGGAGGGACAGAGCTATGTGGAACATTTAGCGCTCGGGCAAGAACAAGGCCCCTTTAGATCCAACTTTCCTCCCTCAGTCTCTAATCTGACCCATTGTTTGCCAGAACCATTTTCTAACCCAATTAGGGTAGAACCTGTTACCACAAGCCCAAGGAGGTCCATGAATGGCTTCTAGAGGTGTATGAACCACCTGAAATGGTATACAAAATTTATTTATAATGTTTGCATATTTCTAGGGAGAGGGTATTTTGCCTCTAATAGATTCAGAAAAGGACCCGTGATCTTGACAAAATCGAGAATCACAGCTATATCCACTTCTCAGTTGTTTAACTGCCCCTCTCTTTTCTTCACCCTTGCTACAAGACACATGTATCATGCCCCAAATCTTCTCTTAGATGTCACTGAATAATTACCATTTTAAAGCACTTGGAACCCAAGTGATCAGCCGGCACTGCAGTGTAAGATTCCAGAGGCAAATGTGAAGATTCCACAGGCTCTGTGAAGGGTGGGCCACAACACAGCTGTTCCCAGCACAGCTCAGTGTTTCCAACCTTCTTTTCAGTATTAGGATATCCAAGCCCCCCAGCCCAAAGCCCATGCCTGTCATCCGAGTGGTGGAAACCTGAGCTGCCTGGAGATGGATGCTGCCATTGCTGCTGCCTCTGCCTCGGAGAAGCCCACCGCCCCTGTTGGCTGTTAGCGCTGACTTTGACTTTCTGACTGTCCCCTGGCTGCACCCAGGACTTAGGGCTCCTGTGTCTCACCATTCCCAAGCTCCTGGCCACTCTATGCTGGGCAGACAGAGCATGAGCACCTATTCAAGGCAACTGCAGCCCTTTGGAAGACATTGTCCTGCGAGCAGGACAGGGCAGTATCTATATTCCTACAGCGACTATTTTTCTCTGTAGAGAGCCTCCCTTCTGTTGTAGACTGGACTCTGGCTGCCCCATAAGCCAGGCCTTCATCAGATTGGGAGAGTTGACAAGATTTGCCTCAGCCCTAAAAGCTGGAGACACAGATGTCCAGAGTGATTGGAGAGTGTCCTGGGGGAATGAAGTTCCTTCCACAAACACAGCTCAGTTCTTAGCAACAAACTGTTTGTTTTTCTACTTGCTCCACCTGCAGCCTACGCTGACCTGGCCTCCTGCAGACAGATAGTGGAGTTACCTGGCGAGGCCTGGTGAGAGCCAGTGAACCTAAGCTTTGGGTGGTGGTGTCTTTCTGGGGAGTAGGGCATGTACATTCAGGGAGTAGCCTTTTGCAGAAAAAATCTCTAGGGCTACAGACAGTTATGTGTGACTTCTCTCTACTGTGAAAACTCCCAGAGTCTCTTTAGGGATTTTCCCTAAGGTGCACACCACCAGGCACACCTCAGTTTTCTTGACCCAGAGCCTAAAAACTGTTTCCACTGGGTTCCACCAGTCCCAGCAAAATCCTCTTTGTATTTATTTTGCTAAGTTATTGGTGGTTTTGCTTACATCTCATGATTGATATAATACCAGAGTTCTATAGCCTTCTCTTGCAATGTTTGGATTTGCTTGAAACTGGGAAAGCTGTCAGAGTGACACTATTATAAATCTTTCTCTTTCCTCTGCCTGTTTCTTCTCCCTTTCTCTTTCAAACTTGATCTGCAGCTCAGGAAGGTGAGTATACTTTCCCTGAGGCTTTGGGGTCAGAGTATATGTTGTTTGGAGAAAAAGGGCAATCAGGACTCTTCTGGGGCCCAGATGAGTTCTTCACTAGCCCTTCCGAACTCCTTGCTCCATAATTAGTCTTTTATTCTGGTTCTGAATGACCCTGCAGGTCATCATGGTTTTCTTTTTTTATTGTTTTTCTTTTTTTCTTGTCTTTTTTTTTTTTTTGAGACGGGGTCTCACTCTGTCACCCAGGCTGAAGTGCAGTGGCGCGATCTCAGCTCACTGCAACCTCCGCCTCCCGGATTTAAGCGATTCTCCTGCCTCAGCCTCCCGAGTAGCTGGGACTATAGGCATGCCACCACGCCTGGCTGATTTTTGTATTTTTAGTAGAGGTGGGGTTTCACCATGTTGGCCAGGCTGGTCTTGAACTCCTGACCTCAGGTGATCCACCCGCCTCGGCCTCCCAAAGTGCTGGGATTACAGGCTTGAGCCACTGCGCCCGGCCCATGGTGTTTTTCTTTAGGGCTCTTCCTACAGCCTTGAGAAGTAGATAGGCATCAGAGTATGCTACTATAGGAATCAGAAAAATTCAAAACAAATGTGGATTAAGTGTTTAGGCTCTATGTGGCTCACAACCAGAAGCCTTAAGTCTGTGTGTTTCTGTGTCCCAAGACTGGGCTCACATTCTGGCTTTGCCCATAACAATGCCCGGGGACTTCAGGGAGTTCCCTCATTTGTAAAATGAGGGGGTCAGAGCAGGTGATCTCCATGTTTCTTCCCATTCTGATATTGTTGTCTGTGGCATATTCTTTGTGTGGCGAATTTAATAAATTATGTTAATGTGTCTCTTTTGACCTCCTGGTCTGGTTTCCTTTCACTTTTCAGGGGGGATGAAAGAACAAAATTGTTGTGCTTCTTGGAAGATGGGCACCCTGTTATCCACATGTGGGAGGTGTGGTCCAAACATCCCAAATGCCATGACATGAGGACTTCGTGGCATTTATAGAGGTATTAGAAGCAGCTCAGCTCCGTGGTCTGAGTCGTGATTATAGGAGGCAGCCCCTAACTTTAGCTTTGACCCTCTCTGGAGCAGTGGCCTTGTAGGATCCCTAAGCTTGGCCGCATTGTGTCTCATTTGGAAGAGACAAAGGTAGAGTCCTGTGATTACATAGAGATAGACCCAGCAGCACTGGAGGTAGATGAGTA
The DNA here is from genome assembly GCF_024542745.1 of Macaca thibetana thibetana. NCBI lineage: Eukaryota > Metazoa > Chordata > Mammalia > Primates > Cercopithecidae > Macaca > Macaca thibetana. The sequence goes on from NC_065578.1 coordinate 124,017,891, forward strand.
ACTGCATGCCCTTTGCAGAAATGAAAAGCACCCTGGAAATGCTGACTGCAGCTGTTCAAGGGGGTTCGTTTCTGGCTGTCTCTGGGCATCATTCAATTAGTCTCATGATTTTTCTTTTTCTTTCTGCCAAGGAGGCAGTTGACTGCAGGGCCAAATGGGGACATAGCTGAATTTACGCGAATCTTCTCTGGGCCAAAGAAACCAGAAACACAACACCCCCTCATCCCTGGCTTATTTCCTTTCTAGCTCCCAGTTCTCTTCTTCAATTGAAAGAGTGTATATTTTTCTCTGATTTCTCTTCTCCCCCCTTCTCCTGCTTCTCAGCCAATTCACACCGCAGGCTTCAAACGCATTGGAAACCTCTTTCCTTTCCAAACCTGGATTTGTCTTCTGACACCCGTGGCTCTCTTCTTTCTCTGGCAGTCTTGTTTGGCATGGGTAGATCTAGACTGTACTTGCTCTCAGAATATTAACAGGATGGAAGCAGGGCGGGGTTGACCAAGGTGCCAAGAAGACTCAGAGCTGGAGGAATACTGGAGTGAGTGTGCTGCCCTACACGAAACGGAGGCTCCCGCCGGGCATCCTGGGCTCAGTGGGAGGAACTGAGATTTGTGTTGCAGATAATGGAGAGGTCTGGAGGCATTCCAGAGACTCGAACCAGGGGTCTGAGAGAGTCCTTGGACAAAAACATGCCACTGGTGTATATTTCCTAGAGTTTAGTTACACCACAGCCAAAGAGAATAGAGGCATGCCGCAGGGGAGCGGGGGCGGCGGGGGGGCTTGGAAAGGGAATGTAGTCTGGGAAATATAGTTTGTATCTTGGCTATCTTGTCAATTAGCGATGGAGAATGGGGGACTGAAGGAGGATGAGATAGTGTTCAGGGCCTGAAGAAAGGGTGTGGCCAGTAAGGTGCTCCTGGCTTCAGTGGCCTGTTTATTGCCTATGTTTTGTCATTTGTAAGCCAGCTCCTCTGTGCTGCCTTAATATTTTGTGGAGGGAGGATAGTCTGATTCCCTGGGACCTCTGCCATGAAGGCCTGTTTCTTTGAGCTGGATGTTGAGAGCTGCTCAGACATGCAGCCGTCATCAACAGCGTCCTATAAACCTGGAGCGTCAGCCCAGCATGGGAAAAGCAGCAGCAGCACCCTGCCTGCCGAACAACTGCCCCTGTCTTCCCCATCTTCGTCTGTTCCTTCCCCTGCACAGGAAAAAGCCTGGCAGTGACACAGTATTTCAAGCAAATGGTGCACTGGAACTTTTTTCAAACTAAGTTTCTAAGGCCAAGAATTGACTGGCTCATTTTCATCTCTATTTAAAAGTACCTTTTGCTATGAAATGTCCCACTGGGAAGTGTTTCCACTTTGGAAAGGTGCTCTGACATGACAGGAGTTAAAGCAACTTAATTACGCTGGGCGCAGTGGCTCACGCCTGGAATCCCAGCGCTTTGGGAGGCTGAGGGGGGCGGATCACTTGAGGCCAGGAGTTTGAGACCAGCCTGACCAACACAGTGAAACCCCGTCTCTACCAAAAAATACAAAAGTTAGCCAGGTGTGATATCGGGTGCCTCTAGTCCCATCTACTCAGGAGACTGAGGCAGGGGAATGGCGTGAACCCGGGAGCGGAGCTTGCAGTGAGCCGAGGTTGCACCGCCGTACTCCCGCCTGGGCGACAGAGCGAGACTCCATCACAAAAAAAAAAAAAAAAAAAAAAAAGGCAACTTAATTTGACTGAGAAGGGTAACAACTTTTGGGTTGGAAAAGCAAGCAGCTTTCCCTCTTTAACCAGCTCTTTAGTGTGTGTTGCTGTTTTCTGCAGGGCTTCTAATAATCCCCTGGCTTCCTCATTCCTCAGAGCCAAGCATCACTGAGCTTGGGCCTGAGCTCCTTCAGTCTATGACTCAACAACAGGTGTTAGCCTAGGGCCCTTGGCCTCTTTTTTCACACTTCAATTTAAGACTTTAGCTTTGCAAGGAGAAATTGTTTCCTGTCTTCCCTGTCCAAGTTCTAAGCAGGATGGCCTTGAAACTCCAAAGTTGGAGACTAAATATTCCCTATTCCCTCTTTCTCCAAGGAAAATCCATACCCAGGCTGAAGATAAAGATGTTTCTTAAAGGTAATTTCTAGCACAGCATGCTCTGTGGCAGTGAGACCTACTTTAAACACAAAATGTGTGTGGCCTTTCTGCTGGAATTTCTCTTCTCCTGGAGCCCCCTGGGACACAGAATTGAGAGTGGATAGTAGTAGCAGGATAATTAATTTCCTAAAAGGTGTTGGTCGCCAAGTCTTAGACCACAGGACCTCAGACAGCCGAGGGAAAGGAAGTCATTAGTACTTGTGACTCAATCTATCAATTCAGGGCTGATTATACACCCAGCCCTTCCTCTCACTAGGATTCCAGGCCCAAACTTGTATATGTCTGCAGGAGTTTTATCACCCTATGTCTGTTTTGTTTTTATTTTATTTATTTTCTGAGATGGAGTCTCGCTCTGTCACCCAGGCTAGAGTGCAGTGGCATGATCTTGGCTCACTGCAACCTCTGCCTCCCGAGTTCAAGCAATTCTCCTGCCTCAGCCTTCCAAGTAGCCGGGACTACAGGCGTGTGCCACGATGCCCGGCTAATTTTTCTATTTTTAGTAGAAACAGGGTTTCACCATGTTGGCTAGACTGGTCTTGAACTCCTGGCCTCAGGTGAGCTGCCCTCCTCGGCCTCCCAAAGTGCTGGGATTACAGGCGGGAGACATGACGCCCGGTTCTGTGTCTGTTTTATATTTGTCCATATGTGCTTGTGTGTGAACTGGCCTGCTATGTACAATATATTTCTTACTGTGGGAACAAATCTGAAGAACACTGGTTTAGAGGACAGACCTCTGTCCTTGACTGTATTGTAATCTCAGGGTCGAGGTCCAAAATGGACTTCCTTCCAAACTGCTCCCTGTCCCTTTATCCCTTAAATCCAGTTTGTCAACAGGTCCTCATGTTTCCTCTGTTGAAATATCTCTTGGGCTGGGCGTGGTGGCTCATGCCTGTAATCCCAGCACTTTGGGAGGCCAAGGTGGGCAGATCACCTAAGGTCAGGAGTTCAAGACTAGCCTGACCAACATAGCGAAACCTCATCTCTGCTAAAAATACAAAAATTAACTGGGTGTGATTGCGCACGCCTGTAATCCCAGCTACTCTGGAGGCTGAGGTAGAACAATCGCTTGAACCCAGAAGGTGGAGACTGTAGTGAGCCGAGATCACGCCATTGCATTCTAGCCTGGGAGACAGAGTGAGACTCTGTTAAAAAAAAAAAAAAAAAAAAAAAAAAAAAGGAATGTATCTCAGAAGTGCGCCTTCCCATGTTCACAGTCTCAACTCATCTCTTGAAGCCTAGATGACCACTGAAGCCAGTCCTTGCTGATCTCCACCTCCAGCCTCTTATCTGCCCCACATCCACCCTCCCTACCACTGTCATTGGAATCTTCCCCAAATGCAGTGTTGTTTCTATCAGTCAGGGCTCTTTAGCCAGGACAAAAGAAGGATGATAGCAGTTTCCAAAGAGAAGGTGGGTCCCTTGGGAGGAGCAGCAGCAGTTTTGCTCCAGAGGGCAGAATCTGGATGGTGCCGGGTAGTTGCAGGGAGATAGCTAAGAAACAAAAGAATCCATTGACAATTAGAGCAGGGTGGACTGTCTTGGCAAGTAGCAAGTTTTCCTATACACACCAGCAGTATCTCAATTAGAAAACAACGCAAAATATAACAACAGATAGAAAATACCTAGGCATAACCTTTATTTGAAATGTCAATGACCTATGTGAAGAAAATGACCAGATTTTCTGGAGAAAGATGGGAAAACAATGAAGAAAAATTTTCCTGGATGGAAACTTAAAATGGTAAAGATGTCAATTCTTTATTTTTAGGCTTTGTGTAATTACAGTGAGTTACATTGTAATTCAATAGAGTCTTTTTAGAACTGGATATAATTATTTTAAAATTCCATCTGGAAGAATACATGGGAAAATGGTAAAGAAAATTTTGAAGGCAGAGCTAATTTGGGAGGATTATTAGTCTTGGCAAATAGCAAAACATTATATAGCTTATACATCAATTTAAGAGACTAGCTAGGCAGAAATAGACCCAATTATACAATATAAGCATTTGAAAAGGATAAAAGAAGCATTGCAACTTAACGGGGAGAAAGGCATTTGAACAGTTGGTTAAAAATTTGGGAAAAGGCCGGGCGCAGTGGCTCACGCCTGTAATCCCAGCACTTTGGGAGGCCCAGATGGGTGGATCACGAGGTCAAGAGATCGAGACCAACCTGGCTAACAAGGTGAAACCCCGTCTCTACTAAAAATACAAAAATCAGCTGGGCGTGGTGGCGCACACCTGTAATCCCAGCTACTCCGGAGGCTGAGGCAGGATAATTGCTCCAACCCAGGAGGCAGAGGTTGCAATGAGCCAAGTTTGCGACACCACACTCCAGCTTGGGCAACAGAGTGAGACTCCATCTCAAAATAATAATAATAATAATTGGGAAAAAGAAACTAAGCGGCATACCTAAATTCTATATAAATTAATTAAATATTACAAATTGTAGAAAAACTAGAAGAAAATACAATTGAATATCAAATCCAAAAGGAGATACATTTAGAATGTTAGTATTGAAGGTCATGAAGGAAAACATTTTTAGTTCATAAAAATGTAAAATTTCTGAATTAAACTAAAGGCCCAAAGAATGAGGACTTGTTGGTGACAAATGTGGTGAATAGGCAACATTTTTATTGATCAGCTCAAACAAATTGATACAAATACTAAGATTCTACTAGATCAGTGGTCAGGATAAGAATAGATAGTTCATTAAAAATTCATATTCTGGCCGGGCGCAGTGGCTCACACCTGTAATCCCAGCACTTTGGGAGACCAAGGTGGGTGGATCATCTGAGGTCAGGAGTTCGAGACCAGCCTGGCCAACATGGCGAAACCCAGTCTCTACTAAAAATACAAAAATTAGCTGGGTGTGGTGGTGTGTGCATGTAGCCCCAGCTACTCAGGAGGCTGAGGCAGGAGGATCACTTGAACCCAGGAGGCGGAGGTTGCAGCGAGCTGAGATTGTGGCACTGCACTGCAGCCTGGGCGACTGAGCAAGACTCCATCTCAACAGCAAGTAAGTAAATTCATATTATTTTCAATGCACATATTTATTAAGTTCCTGCTCTCTGCAGGCCACTGTATCTTTGACCAAGGATTCAGGTAGGGACACGGCAGTGAACAATACAAATTTGCTCTTGCCCTCAAACATCTTGTGTTAGGTAGGATAACATGGGCTACAAGTTGGAGAAAATGTGACTGCAATTGGTTTAAACAACAAAGGACCAGTGTTACTGGCTGAAGTGACAGAAAAGTTCAGAGACATTTTAGACTCAAGTGAGCCTGCATAGACAAGCTTGAGGTCTCACCAAAGATCCAGCTTTTCATTTCTTCTCTCTGCAGAAGAGGTTTGTTGCAGTGCTTATTATAATCATATAAAATAGGAAACAACATGTGTCCAACAATAGAGAAACGGGTAAGTAAATGAGGATGCAGTCAGTCTGGGATATTATGCATTCACTACAAATGGCTGTTATGAAGACTATGTCGCATCAGGGAACAGTGCTTAGAATGTTAAGTGAAAAAAGTAGGACACAAAATTTTATGGACATTTATTACAGCTTTGCAAAACAAAATGTTTCTGGAAAGGCTAGAAATAAATACACCTAAATGCTAATATGTTAGTGGGGTGGGTTTTGCCTTTGTTTTTGTTTTCTGTTACCTTTATTCTTTTATCTAAATTTTCTAGAGTGTTTACTCTCTCTCCAGCTAGGCTGTGTTCTTGCTGCCTTCTGCACTTACTGGGATCATTCCTGTCTTTGTACAATTACTGGTGTGATTTCTTTTACCAGCAGTGCCTTCCTCTTTTGACCTATTAATCCATTAAATATTTACTGATGATTGAATCAAGGGTATTGTATAGCTTATGGAAGATAATGTATTTGAAAACACTTTTGTAAAGTGCTTCACAGATGTTAATTGTTATTGTTAGGTGGAAAAAGAGGAGGAGGAGGAAAAGAAAGAACCTATTATTTGCATGATATTGAGCCAGGTACCATAGGGATGTCTGGATGGAAAATATAGAACAGGGTTGTAGCCTTCCAGAAGTCTGCACTCTCGTCAGATGGATGGGAGAAAAACAGCAGCATGTGAAATAGATGAATAGTCATGGAATATGTAAAATGCTAACATGAGAGAAGGGTGGGGAGGATGTGGAGCTAGAACTAGGCTCCGAAGGATTTGGGCAGGTAGATCGGCAGGAAGAAAGCTTGAGTTGGAAATGAATGCGGCATATGTGGGGGATGGTGAGCCCAGCTGAAGAGACCTTTAGGAAAGTGGCAAGAGGGCAAGGAGAGACAAATGGAGTGGGCCTTCTGGGGAGAGTCTGGATTTTATTTTATTTTATTTATTTTGTTTATGTTTGAGACGGAGTCTTGCTCTGTCACCCAGGCTGGAGTGCAGTGGTGTGATCTCAGCTCACTGCAACCTCCCCATCCCTGGTTCAAACGATTCTCCTATCTCAGCCTCCCAAGTAGCTGGGATTACTGGCATGTACCACCATGCCTGGCTAATTTTTTTTTTTTTCTTTTTGAGATGGAGTCTTGCTCTGTTGCCCAGGCTGGAGTACAGTGGCGCGATCTCGGCTCACTGCAAGCTCTGCCTCCTGGCTTCGTGCCATTCTCCTGCCTCAGCCTCCTGAGTAGGTGGGACTACAGGCACCTGCCACCATGCCCAGCTATTTTTTTTTTTTTTTTGTATTTTTAGTAGAGATGGGGTTTCTCCGTGTTAGCCAGGATGGTCTTGAACTCCTGATCTCAAGTGATTTGCCTACCTCGGCCTCCCAAAGTGCTGGGATTACAGGCGTGAGCCACCGCACTGGGCCTGCACTCTAATCTTTAAAGTGAAAGGTCTCCATTAGAGGTTTTTGTTTGCTTTTGTTTAAACTAGTATGTAAGTTCTGGCAAGGCAGGGATTTTTCTTGCCTATCTTGTTCAACACTGAATCCCTAGTATCTAGAAGAGTGGTGCCTGGCACATAGTAGATACACAATAAATATTAGTTGAAGAGAAATTGGAATGAATGAATCACTAGAGTGACATGATAAAATAAGAAATCTAATCCCAAAGAGGCAGACAGCATGATTGAAAAGGTAAAGGCTGGCAGCAAGGAAACAAGTAATGGATGTTAGGGCACCTCCAGGCATGAAGCAATGAGGGGATGAACTGTGATAATGGCCGCTGGACTGGAAAGAAAGGGACCGTTGGTGTGAGAGTCACTGGGAAAGAACTGATAGGCCTTGGTGACCGACCAACTGAATGCAGGAGACAAAGGAGAGAAAATAATCAAAGATAACATCAAAGAAAGTTACTCATTCTTTAAGACTTAGCCTGTGTTCTCTTTTATGAAGGCCTCCCAGAATTCTCAAGCCTATGCGGTGTTCCCTTTCTGCTCAACACAGATCATCTGTATTCCCCTGTTGTAGGATGTCATAATGTACTGTCTTGCATTATAATTCAGACTTTGCATTTGTTTCTTTCCCCAGAGAGACTGCAAGCTTTTAAAGGTCAGGGATATCTCTAATTCCACAGTGCCCAGCGCTAATAGTGCCACAAAGTAGATAGTTAATAAGTGCTCACTGATTTAGAACAAGTTTATTCAATCAAGCCATCCTGGGCTGCATCAGGATGGCTTTGAATGTGGCCCAATGCAAATTCGTAAACTTTCTTGAAACATTAAGATTCTTTTGCAGTTTTTTTTTTTTTTTTTTTGAGACGGAGTCTTGCTGTGTCTCCCAGGCTGGAGTGCAGTGGCGTGATCTCGGCTCACTGCAAGCTCCGCCTCCCGGGTTCACGCCATTCTCCCGCCTCAGCCTCCCAAGTAGCTGAGACTACAGGCGCCCGCCACCATGCCCGGCTAGTTTTTTGTATTTTTAGTAGAGACGGGGTTTCACCATGTTAGCCAGGATAGTCTCGATCTCCTGACCTCGTGATCCACCCGCCTCGGCCTCCCAAAGTGCTGGGATTACAGGCTTGAGCCACCGCGCCCGGCTTTTTTTTTTTTTTTTTTAAAGCTTATTGTCTATTGTTAGTGTTAGTGTATTTTATGTGTGGCCTAAGACAATTCTTCTTCTTCCAGTGTGGCCCAGGGAAGCCAAAAGATTGAACACTCCTGATTTAGAAGAAACCGGTATATATATATATATTTTTGTCATAAGGAGGCACTTCTGTTTTTTTTTTTTTTTTAATTATTATTGTTTTCATTTTCTTTCTTAGTTGGTCCTAGGGAATGAGGAAGAGACAGATTCTGGTTCCAATATCCTTCTTATGGAAGAGTCAAATGCCAGCTATATTATCGTTGCCATCAGCAATAAATAATCTCATCCATTCATTCACTTGTTCTTGTATTCAATCATTCAACAATAGGGCAATAGTGTAGCATAGAATTTAAGGAGTTAGCATGGGCTTTGGATCTTTCTCATAATCTTAGATATGTTACTTACTGGCCATGCTAGTTTGGAAAAGTTATTTAAGCTCTCTAAGCCTTAATTTCCTAATCTATAAAACCAAAATAATAATGCCTGTCTAATTAGAACATTTACCAAGTGCTTATATGCACTGTCATTTAATCCCCATTTTACAGATGAGGGAATTGAGACACAGTAAGTCACTTGTCCAAGGATGCACAGGTAGAAAGTGTCAAACCAGTTCTAGGTCATAGGTGATTTGATTCCAGAGCCCTTGTGCTTAGTGCTATGCCTGACAATCTCATGGGTGTGGCAGTGGCCAGCACAAAGCCATATGAGGGGATCCTATGTGGCACGTTTGGCACACAGCACATGCTAAATATGTTAGTAATTGTTTTTTTTGTTTTTGTTTTTTTTTTTTTTTTTGAGACGGAGTCTCGCTCTGTAGCCCAGGCTGGAGTGCAGTGGCCGGATCTCAGCTCACTGCAAGCTCCGCCTCCTGGGTTCACGCCATTCTCCTGCCTCAGCCTCCCGAGTAGCTGGGACTACAGGCGCCCGCCACCTCGCCCAGCTAGTTTTTTGTATTTTTTTAGTAGAGAGGGGGTTTCACCGTGTTAGCCAGGATGGTCTCGATCTCCTGACCTCGTGATCCGCCCGTCTCGGCCTCCCAAAGTGCTGGGATTACAGGCTTGAGCCACCGCGCCCGGCCAGTAATTGTTAATAAGTATTTTTTGGCCAGGTGCAGTGGCTCACACCTGTAATCCCAACACTTTGGGAGGCCCAGGCGGGCATTTTACCTGAGGTCAGTAGTTCAAAACCAGCCTGGCCAACATGGTGAAACCCCATCTCTACTAAAAATGCAAAAATTAGCAGGGTGTGGTGGCACGTGCCTGTAATCCCAGTTACCCAGGAGGCTGAGGCAGGAGAATCACTTGAACCTGGAAGGTAGAGGTTGCAGTGAGCTGAGATCGTGCCTTTGCACTCCAGCCTGGGCAACAAGAGTGAAACTCCGTCTTAAAAACAAATAATAAATAAAAAATAAATAAATAAATTTTTTTAGCATTCAATGTCAGAGAAGATATAGGGCATGGCTTTGAGGATGTGAAGAGGAAAAGATACACAGACTCTGCCCTCAAGTTGCCACCAGTCTAGTAGTGCCACCAGACGCTTGTGTAAACCAAAAATAAAATTCTAAGCCCCCTGCAACTATCTGAATGGACCCCTCTTCTCAGCCAAGGGCATTCCAAAGTTAACCCAAAAAACTAGTTCAGGTTAGAAGCAGGAGCTGGACATACCTCATCATACCCTCATCCCTTTTGGAATTACTGATGGAACAGACTCTTTAAGTCTCATAAGAAACATTTACAATCTATTGTCTCTGAAGCCTGCTACCTGGAGGCTTCATCTGTATGATAGAAGGTTGGTCTCCACAATCCCTTATCTTGACTCAGATATTCCTTTCTATTGATTCCAATTTTATTGATTACTGACATAGCACTCAGGAGATCCTGAGAACATGTGCCCAAGGTGATTGGGCCACAACTTGGTTTTACACATTTTAGGGAGACATAAGGCATCAATCAGTACATGTAAGGATGTACATTGGTTTAGTATAGAAAGGTGGGACAACTGGGAGGGGTTTGGGGGGAGCTTCCAGGGCACAGGTAAATTCAAAGATTTTCTGATTGGCAATTGGTTGAAAGAGTTAAGTTATTTTCTCAAGACTTGGAATCAGTTGGGTGCTGATTCCAACCTTCTAATAGACAAGTATCTATTGATTCCAATAGAAAGGAATACTTTTTTATTATTTTATTTTTTTGAGACAGGGTCTTGCTCTGTCACCCAGGCTGGAGTACAGTGGCACGATCTCAGCTTTTTGTAGCCTCTGCCTTCCGGGTTCGAACAATTCTCCCACCTCAGCCTCCCGAGTGGTGGGATTACAGGGGCCCACCACCATGCCTGGCTAATTTTTGCATTTTTAGTAGAGACAGGGTTTCACCATGTTAGCCAGGATGGTTTCGAACTCCTTACCTCAGGTGATCCACTCGCCTCGGCTTCCTAAAGTGCTGGGATTACAGGCGTGAGCCACTGCACCCAGCTGATTCCAAGTTTTTAGGCAATAACTTAACTCTTTCAACCAATTGCCAATCAGGAAATCTTCGAATCTACCTGTGCCCTGGAAGCTCCCCCAACCCCCTTCCAGTTGTCCCACCTTTCTATACTAAACCAATGTACATCCTTACATGTACTGAGTGATGCCTTATGTCTCCCTAAAATGTGTAAAACCAAGTTGTGGCCTAATCACCTTGGGCACATGTTCTCAGGATCTCCTGGGTGCTATGTCACAGGCCACTGGTCCCTCGTATTTGACTCAGAATAAATCTCTTCAAATATTTTATAGTTTGACTCTTTTCATCAACACTTGTATGCCAAGAGGCAGACAATCATAAACTATCACTGCTAAAAGAAACCTTAGAAAGCATCTGATCCAATTCCCTCATTTGACAGATGAGGAAACCGAGGCCCAATGGTGGGGGTGGGGGAGTAAATTACTTTAGGTTGAAATTTGGACAAAAATCTAGATCTACGTTGGAGTGCAGTGTCCTTGACCTAAGGAAAGTTGAAAAAACAGCAGAGAGATGGTCCCTATCCGAGGCTTGCATGCACTTACAAAGTAGCTTCCTGGGGAAGCAGAAGCTTTCTGGGGAGGCCGCGGGTGAGGGGAGTGGTTGATGGGGAGAACTCCGCCTTTAGCCAGATCCTCCACGATCCCCTGGGCTCATTTGGCTCACTAGAGTACACAACTCTTTTGCATCTTGTGCCTTTCTAAATTTCAACTGGTGACTTCTTCTCCCTTCCCTGTCTTTTAATAAGGGTGTGGGGAAGGACCCAATCTCTCTGATCCTCAGGCTTCTTCAAAACACAACAAAACAAAACAAAAACAAAACAAAACGAGAAAAGTAGGGGATGGACTAAGTTCCCTTTTAGCTCTAGAATTCCATGGGTCTTCGGAGGGGAAGACAATACTTTCAGAGCTCGTTTAGCCGGTGAACCTGAAAACGAGGATTTTTTTCATTTGCGAAGTCGAGGTACTCCTGCACGCCCAGGATGCAACCACTAGAGGGCAGCAAGGCTCTGAGCACCTGGGCAGGTGTCCGCCTCCGGGCCTCACAGGAAGACAAGCAGGCTGTCTCCTCAGACCTACCTGGGTCTCTGTAGTTATCATGTTGTAAATTCCAAATTCAGTTCTTTAGCAAACAGAGGCCAGCCAAATTAAGATGAGATGAGGGAGCAATTTTGTAAATTAGGCTTGGCACCAGAAGGATAAAAAAAGAAGTCTAAAAAGACACTGGATATTTTATGAAAAATTGAAAATCTGTCCCTGTCCTAGGTTAGTCTGCTTTACACCTCACATCATCAGAGGCAGAGTTTTGAGAAGGACTAGGAACATTTTAGGCCGGGTGTGGTGGCTCACACCTGTAATCCCAGCAACTTTGGGAGGCTGAGGTGGGTGGATCACTTGAGGTCAGGAGTTTGAGACCAGCCTGGGCAACATGGCAAAACCCTGTCTCTGCTAAAAATACAAAAAAATTAGCTAGGCATGGTGGTGCGTGCCTGTAGTCCCAGCTACTTGGGGGACTAAGGTGGGAGGATCGTTTGAGCCCAGGAGGTTGAGGCTACAGTGAGCTGAGATCATGCCACAGCACTCCAGCCTGAGTGACAAAGTTAAACCCTGTCTCAAAATAAACAGACAAAACAAACAACAAAACAAAAAAACTGAAAAGAACTGGGAGGATTTTAAGACTGGTAAAATTTTTGGTAGACTAAAAGGTGATGGGAAAAACTAATTTATAAGGCTCATGTGTTAGACCAGTTTTACCTAGAGTTCCTTGAGAAGTTTCAGTTCATTTTGCTCATGTTTGTTTATCTTCGAGACGGAATCTCGCTCTGTTGCCTAGACTGGAGTGCAGTGACGCGATCTCGGCTCACTGCAGCCTCCGCCTCCTGGGTTCACGTGATTCTCCTGCCTCAGCCTCCTGGGTAGCTGGGATTACAGGCACTTGCCACCTTGCCTGGCTAATTTTTGTATTTTTAGTAGAAACGGGGTTTCACCATGTTGGCCAGACAGGTCTCGAACTCCTGACCTTGTGATCCACCTGCCTCAGCCTCCCAAAGAGCTGGGACTACAGGAGTGAGCCACTGCACCCGACCTGCTCGTGTTTAATATGCCCTTACTCAGGAAGAATTGGTTCTGGAAGTTTCCAGAAAGTCCACCAAACCACGCACTTTTTTTTTTTTTTTTTTTTTTTCTGGAGAGGATGAAATAACCAGAATTATTACATATCCACTGAATAAAAGAGTACCAACCTGGGCTCCTTAAGGAGATAAAAGGAAGGACAGACCAGGTATGGTGGCTCACACCTATAAACCCAGCACTTTTGAAGGCTGAGGCAGATCACTTGAGGTCAGGAGTTTGAGATCAACCTGGCCAATATAGCGAAACCTCATCTCTACCAAAAATGCAAGAATTAGCCGGGCATGGTGGCACATGCCTGTAATCAATCCCAGCCACTCGGGAGGCTGAGGCAGGAGAATCGCTTGAACCTGTGGGACAGTTTGTAGTGAGCCAAGATGGCGCCACTGCACTCCAGCCTGGGTGACAGATGCTGACTGTATCTCAAAAAAAAAAAAAAAAAAGGAAGCTCAGTGAGGGTGGCAAGGAGTGCTGGGTGCTGGCCTGGCTTATCCTACTGTGTCTGAAACTGGTGGCTTCTTGGTTTCACTGACTTCAAGAATGAAGCTGCAGACCCTCATGATGAGTTTTACAGCTCTAAAATGCAACATGGACCCAAAGAGAGAGCTGCACCAAAAGTTATCAAAATGAGCTAAAGACCAAGCCTGCCACACCACGGAATCAGACCCATTGCCGCCGACTGGCGCCCACAGCCTGCTTTTATTCCCTTGTCTGGCCCCACCCACATCCTGCTGATTGGTCCATTTTAGAGAGAGCTGATTCGTCTATTTTACAGAGAGCTGATTGGTCCGTTTTGACAGAGTGCTGATTGGTGTGTTTACAATCCTTGAGCTAGACACAGAGTGACAGAGTGCTGGTTAGCTAGATACAGAGTTAGCTAGATACAGAGAACCAATTGGTATATTTACAAACCTTGAGCTGGACACAGAGTGCTGATTGGTGTATTTACAAACCCTGAGCTAGATACAGAGTGCTGATTGGTGCATTTACAATCCTTTGAGCTAGACACACAGAGCGCTGGTCCTCCAAGTCGTCACTAGGTTAGCTAGATACAGAGTACCAATTGGTGTATTCACAAACCCTGAGCTAGACACAGAGTACTGATTGGTGTATTTACAAACCCGGAGCTAGACACAGAGTGCTGATTGGTGCACATACAATCCTCCAGCTAGATATAAACATTCTCCAAGTCCCCATTCGGTTCTGGAGTCCAGCTAGCTTCACCCAGTGGATACTGCATGGGGGCCGCAGGCGGAGCTGCCCGCCAGTCCCGAGCTGCACCTGCACTCCTCAGTCCTTGGGCTGTCGATAAGACCGGGCGCCATGGAGCAGGGGGCGGCGCCCCTCAGGGAGGCTCAGACTGCACGGGAGCCCACCGCAGAGGGAGGAGCTCAGACATGGCCGTCTGCAGGTTCCGAGCCCTGCCCCACCGGGAGGCAGCTTCAGCCTCAGCCAGCCCAGAGAAGGGCTCCCACAGTGCCGTGGCAGGCTGAAGGGCTCCTCAAGCACCGCCCGAGTGGACGCCGAGGCCGAGGAGGTGCTGAGAGTGAGGGCTGCTAGCAAATTGTCACCTCTCATTACCATGATGAGGTCGGGTGGCCCCTTTACCTCTCTGAGCCCTGGTTCCGTCCTCTGTCAAATGGCCGATTCTTCAGAGTTCCAGTCAGCAATAATGACATTTCAAATCAACACAGCTTCCCAAAAGTTTCCAGATTATCTGTCCAATGACCTTTCCAAATGTAAAAGGCCCGAATCCCTTGAGAAGATAGTTCTCACTAGTAGATTATAATCTTGCAGAAGATCTAGAACACTCGTGGAACAAAGACTTAAGGATATCATCCTCATCTAGAAAAATAATGTTTACTCAGCAGCAATAGGGCTAGAACTTCAATTTGTTTTTGCCTTTCTTCTCCCTGCACTGCGGAGGGGTCATGGTCGGGATTAAGCTGCCTGTGGCTTTACTCGTTCAGTCTCGTTTCTGGACCTCTGCTACCTTGGCAGTTGTTTCTGAGACACACCATGTCTTTCTTCACCTCTCTGCCTTTCCATGTGTGCTTCCTTCAGCCTGAAATTCTTTTCCCTGCCTTATCTTTCTGAGAAGCTCCTAGTCATCCTTCAAAACCCCACTCAAATGACATCTGTTTGGTGAAGTCTTCTCTGACTCCCCAGAGAATCCTCAGAAAGAATTAATCATCCTTCATCAGGGCTCCCACCGCAGCTGGCACAAAACTTATCACAGTGTACAGTACTTGTTTGTTTTCATGTCTGCATCTCCCCCAGGCCGGATAATTCCTAAGAGAAGGGTTTGATTATTCATCTTCGTGTCTGCAGCCCTGACCCAGTGCCTGGCAGGTAGTAGGTACTCGGTCAGGGCTGGCAGAACTGAAATGAGTTCTCCTTCCTGTAACCAGCAGAGTGTTTTTCCAGGTGACTGACCAGGATCACTGAACAAAACACAATCACTCCCAGAGGCAGCCCTGGGGCACTTGCATCAGGAGCTCAACGCAGAGAACTGAATGCTAACGTTTAATGTTTGTGCACTGGAGGGCACACATCATTCAAAATTTGATGGAGGCTGTTTAGAGTCTATTTTAATCCCAGAAGATGACATGTAAGGAGAAATTTTCTGATAATGTGATTAAGCTCTGGGACATGAATTAAAGGGGTGGTGGGTGTTGCAATGTTGAAGGTCTTTACAGTCTCTGATTTTTTCAGAAAAGACTGTGTGGAGTGAGTAGCTGAAATGTGAATAGATGACCTCTGATTTTAAGGCTATGTAATTGGATTGAATAGGCCTCTTGCTTGCTCTGGGCATTGGACATGGTGTGGGGCTTTGGTAGCTTCAGGTGGAATGACCTGGCCCTCCATAAATGAGTGTTGAGGTTGGACACATGGCTGCCACTTCTCTGTACAGCTCCCCACAGCTCAGCCTCATCTGCAAACATCGGAGGAATCAGTCCATATGAGTACATGTGTGTTGTCAGTAAATAGACATTTCCAGAGCTGCCAGTATCAGCTGGTGCTCTGTGCTTGTGCTTCTCTCTGGCTCTCCCTGCCTCCTGGTCCCAAAGGCTCTTGGCGTGGATATGGGGAGAGCCAGTTGTACTGAAAAAGGACGACTACACAACAAAAGAAGAAAAGCGAGGGTCACCTTCAAGGGGAAAGGTAAGTGAGTGTCGTGGTTGATTCCATTCTGTGCTGGGGATTCCCTTGCAGGGAGTTCCTTGGGGGTGGAATTTTTTGACTTGTACTTCAGTGAAAACAACCATGGGTCTGAGGAAAGAGGATGGCACATGACTAGGACAGAAATGATCGCTAAGGCTGGGAAATGGCTGTCACTCACATATTAAAATAGCCCAAAAGCTCAACATTAGGGTTATTAGTGAAAATTTTTTCAAGTTTAGCACAATTTCTTTGCTCTATATCTTAAATAGCCTCACTATTGTATTCAACATTTTTTTATCGTGGAAAAATATACATAACATAAAATTTACTATTTTAGCATTTTTTTTTTTTTTTTTTGAGATGGAGTCTCGCTCCGTCACCCAGGCTGGAGTGCAGTGGCGTGATATTGGCTCACTACAAGCTCTGCCTCTTGGGTTCATGCCATTCTCCTGCCTCAGCCTCCCGAGTAGCTGGGACTACAGGTGCCCGCCACCATGCCCAGCTAATTTTTTGTATTTTTAGTAGAGATGGGGTTTTACTGTGTTAGCCAGGATGGTCTCGATCTCTTGACCTTGTGATCCACCTGCCTCAGCCTCCCAAAGTGCTGGGATTACAGGCATGAACCACTGCGCCTGGCCTATTTTAGCCATTTTTAAGCATACAGTTCTGTGGCATTAAGTACATTCACATTGTTGTGCAACCAATACCACCATCTATCTCCAGAACTTTTTCATCTCCCCAACTGAAACTCTGAACCCCTTAAATAATAAGGGGTTGCCCACTCCTCCTTCCCCCTGGCAACAGCCATTCTACTTCCTGTCTGTATAAATCTGGCTACTCTATGAACCTCGTATAAAAGGAGTCATACAATATTTGTCCTTTTGTGACTAGCTTATTTCATTTAGTATAATGTCTTCAAGGTTCATCCATGTTGTAGCACGTGTCTCATTGTTTTTATATTTGTTTTTTGAGACGGAGTCTTGCTCTGTGACCCAGCCTGGGGTGCAGTGGTGTGATCTCAGCTCACTGCGACCTCTGTCTCCCAGGTTCAAGCAATTCTCCCGCCTCAGCCTCCCAAGTAGCTGGAATTACATGCACTCACCATTATGCCTGCCTAATTTTTGTATTTTTGTAGAGATGGAGTTTCACCATGTTGGCCGGGCCGGTCTTGAAATCCTGACCTCAGGTGATCCACCCGCCTTGGCCTCTCAAAGTGCTGGGATTACAAGTGTGAGCCGCCACGCCCAGCCTGTCTCACTGTTTTTTAATTAAACAATTTTGACAAGCATGTCCTGCAAAATCTTATTTATTGAAATGTCTCCATCTGTAGTTTACAGTTGGAGGGACCAAACTGGAGAAGTGCATTGAATATAATTGGCTGCTTGTTCAACTCCATCCTCCCCCGTCCCCCTTGCTCCCATCCTTCTCTGACCCCCAGTTTTGTTCTGGTTTTCACTGGCAAGCTCCTCACACTGGGATGGGTCTCCTGTTGGACCCAGGAGTAAGTTTTGATTAGTTTAAGTCAATCATGGCATTTTTTTTTTTTTTTTGCCAGTGATTAGTTCTGTGGCTTATCATGTGATATACTTTTGTCTCATGAGACATGAAAGAAAGCTGATGCAAGGCTACTGGAAAGGGTTTCTTGCTTTTCCAATAGACTCAGGATGAAATTTCCTATTTTCTGCTTCTCACTGTTGGGGCCATGTGTGTTGGTCATACCTGGAGTTCAGCAGCCATCTTGCCACCATGAGAGGAGTTAGCCAAATAGCCCAGATGATACACCAAAAATGGCAGAGGGGAGAGATGAAAAGGAATCTGGATCTTCTATGTGAATGAGTCACTAAATTAACCAACTCTAGGTGGGGGGTGCAGTGGCTCACACCTGTAATCCCAGCACTTTGGGAGGCCAAAGCAGGTGGATTGCTTGTGTCCAGGAGTTCAAGACCAGCTTCAGCAACATAGCAAAACCCCATTTCTAAAAAAACCACAAAATTAACTGTGTGTGCTAGTATGTGCCTGTGGTTCCAGCTACTGGGGAGGCTGAGGTGAGAGGATCACTTGAGCCTAGGAGGTTGAGGCTGCAGTGAGCCAAGATCACACCACTCCACTCCAGCCTGGGCTACAGAGAGAAACCCTGTCTCAAAAAATAAAAGATAAAAAAAATAACCAACTCTGGGACTCTCCACTTTTAATCTTGACACTTATGTGGAACACTACATTTCTTTATTATTTAAACTTTTGGATTTTCTGTGCTTGCAGCCAAAAGCATTCTAAGGATGTATTAAAGATGAAAGCTAAACAGGAACCAAAGCAGAGGACCCAAGTCTCACACATTTTCCCATTGGATAATGCTAACAATGCAGAAACCTCATTGGTCTATTTGTTATGAGATCTCCTGATCTATTGTATTATTTCTGTAGTGTTGGTCCTGGGAGGTAATCTCTAGGAAAAGGGACCCTTGGAAAATTGAGTGTGATTTTAAGAAAAAAAGGTGGGGGAAGCACTGGAAAAGAGGGAGAAACACAGTTAATAGAGTGACAATTTCCTAGGTAGTCGCTGCTGGAAGGATAGTGAAAAATGATAATGATATTTGGGAGTGGCCTTTGAAGCATGACAGTGCGATGTAGTGAGAGGGCATGACAGAAAAAAAAGCCAGCCAGTGTGGCTGTAAGAGCCAGGGAACTTTTCTTTCTTTTTTTTTTTTCCTTTTTTTTCTTTTTTTTTTCCTTGGAGATGGAGTTTACCTCTCATTGTCTAGGCTGGAGTGCAATGGTGCAATCTTGGCTCACTGCAACCTCCGCCTCCTGCGTTCAAGCAATTTTCCTGCCTCAGCCTCCCTAGTAGCTGGGATTACAGGCATGTGCTACCACGCCTGGCTAATTTTGTATTTTTAGTAGAGACAGGGTTTCTCATTTTGGTCAGACTGGTCTTGAACTCCTGACCTCAGGCGATCTGCCCGCCTCGGCCTCCCAAAGTGCTGGGATTACAGGCGTGAGCCACCGTGCCCAGCCAAAGCCATTGGAACTTTTCTTTCCAATGGGAAACCCAGTGAACCTCAGAGAGGTGATGTTATGGCAAAGTGGAAGACAGGGGCATGATATGAAGACGACCAGGGAAAGGGAACACTACAGCTATAGAATGCTGATAGAGAGCCAATAGAATGAGAATTACACGCTAAGCTGACATAAATTCTCCCTCAAGTTAAACCTGTGCTGATTGTACTAGCTATTGTTTAGCATCTACACAGCAAGCTTTCTTCTTAGGCACATGACCTGGGCATGGGATCCAGATTTGGATAATCATAGTTCTTCTAGAAACTTTATTTATTTATTTATTTAAAGACAGTGTCTTGGCCAGGTATGGTGGCTCACGCCTGTAATCCCAGTACTTTAGGAGGCTGAGGTGGGAGGATCACTTGAGATTAGGAGTTCCAGCCCAGCCTGGCCAACATGGTGAAACCCTGTCTCTACTAAAAATACAAAAATTAATTGGGCATGGTGGTGCATGCCTGTAATCCCAGCTACTTGAGAGGCTGAGGCAGGAGAATAGCTTGAACCCCAGAGGCGGAGGTTGCAGTGAGGCGAGACCATGCCACTGCACTCCAGCCTGGGTGACAGAGCGAGACTCCATCTCAATAAATAAATAAATAAATAAAATAAAATAAAGACAGAGTCTTGTTGTGTCACCCAGGCTGGAGTGCAATGGTGGGATCATAGCTCACTGCAGCCTCCAACTCCTGGGCTCAGGGGATCCTCCCAGCCCAACCTTCTGTGTAGCTAAGACTACAGGCATGTGCCACTATGCCTGGCTAATTTTAAAATTGTTTTGTAGAGACAGGGTCTTGTTGTGTTTCCCAGACTGGTCTTGAACTTCTAGGCTCAAAAGATCCTCCAGAAGCAGCCTCCCAAAGTGCTGGGATTACAGGCATGAGCCACCACCCCTGGCTGTGTGGTTTGTTACGTAGCTGCAGTTAACTGGAATACTCAGTGTCCTCCTTAGCTATGTAAAGCAATACATATTCTTTGCTTAAGTTAGTTTGAATTGAGTTTTTGTCACTTGCAACTAATCCTGACTAATTACTTGCAAGGAATCTTGACTAATAAACTCTCTAGTCTCTAGGTATTATTCACTCTTTGTGAGTCAGTTACTCAGTTTGCCAAAGAAGTAATTTTTCATGTGGTGTTCACGGAAAAAGTATAGAAAGGTAGTGTAGAGGAGAGAAGAGAGAATTAGGGCAAGGGCCTAAAACGAGGACCCCCTTTTTGTTCTCTTTAAGACGTGAACCCATGGATAATGGATGCCTCATTGCCTGTTTTTTTTCAGAGGCAAGGTCTCCCTCTGTAGCCCAGTCTGAAATGCAGTGGTGCAATCAGTTCCCTGTAACCTTGACCTCCTGGGCTCAAGTGATCCTCCCACCTCACTCAGCTTTTTGAGCAGCTGGGACTACAGGCATGCACCACCACACCCAGCTAACTTTTAAAGTTTTGTGGTAAGATGTGGTCTTGCTATGTTGCCCAGACTGGTCTTGAACTCCAGTGATCCTCCCCGTCTTAGCCCCACAAAGTGCTGGGATTACAGGTGTGAGCCACTGTGTCCAGTTCATTGCCTCTTTCAAACTATTTAATTTTTCTCCTTAGGGTTGAGTTCTGGCCACTGATCTG
Organism: Macaca thibetana thibetana; assembly: GCF_024542745.1. Lineage (NCBI taxonomy): Eukaryota > Metazoa > Chordata > Mammalia > Primates > Cercopithecidae > Macaca > Macaca thibetana. The sequence continues at coordinate 124,038,504 of NC_065578.1, forward strand.
CTGAGTGACCTTTGAGAAATTGCTGTACTTTGCTGGGTATGTTTCTTTTTCTGAAGGGTGGTGGTGGAGGGAGATACTTATCAGAATAAATGAGCAAATGGGGCTAGATTTGATATTTGTTAGAATTAAAAGCAGCTGGGCGTAATGGCTCATGCCTGTAATCCCAGTACTTTGGGAGGTGGAGATGGGCAGATCACCTGAGGTCAGGAGTTTGAGACCACCCTGGCCAACACAGTGAAACACCTTCTCTACTAAAAATACAAAAATTAGCCCAGTGTGGTGGTGCACACCTGGTAATCCCAGCTGCTTGGGAGGCTGAGGCAGGAGATTGGCTTGAACCCGGGAGGCGGAGGTTGCAGTGAGTCGAGATTGCACCCACCACTGTTCTCCAGCCTGGGCGACCAAAGTGAGACTCTGTCTCAAAAAAAAGATAAAAATAAAAAAGTGATGTGCTAAGCATTCTGCTAGGCATTTTCTACTTACCGCTGATTTGATCCCCAACATAGCCGTATTAGCCACTTTTTGTCCTTTCCTGGACTCACATTCTAGAAACACTTGTTCAGCTCCTCTGTACTTCTCATTCTCATACATTGTCAGGGTACAAGTCATGTATGACCAGTTCCTTGTTTCAAGAAGCTTATGTTCAGATTGGAAAAATAAAGTTAAACTGATATTAAATTGTTATGGTCTAAACTGCGCACTGCAGCCTGGGTGACAGAATAAGACTCTGTTTATTTATGCATTTTTTTGGGGGGGTACGGAGTCTCACTCTGTTGCCCAGGCTGGAGTGCAGTGGCATGATCTTGGCTCACTGTAACCTCTGCCTCCCAGGTTCAAGCAGTTCTCTTGCCTCAGCCTCCTGAGTAGCTAGGATTATAGGTGGTAGCTAGGATTATAGGTGGTAGTTAGGATTACAGCTACCATGCCACCATGCCTGGCTAATTTTTGTATTTTTGGTAGAGACAGGGTTTCACCATGTTGGCCGGGCTGGTCTTGAATGCCTGACCTCAAGTGATGTGCCCGCCTCGGCCTCCCAAAGTGCTGGGATTACAGGCATGAGCCACCATGCCCGGCGACTCTGTTTCTAAAAAAAAGAAAAAGAAAAAAAATTAGAGTGGTACTGACCTAAATACAGTTAAATTAAATTACCCATTGCTGTGTAACACAGCACCACAAAGTTAGCAGCTTAAAGCAACAAGTATATACTATCTCACAGTTTCTATTGGTGTCCGGAGTCTGGGCTGGGCTTAACTGGGTCCTCGGCTCACAGCATCGCAAGACTGCAATCAAGGTGCTGGCTGGGCTGTGTTTCTTTGTGGAGCCCAGGATCCTCTTCCAAGTTCAGGTGGTTGCTGGGAGAATTTCTCGAGGGTGTATGACCGGGGAACCCAGTTTCTTGCTGTCAGCCCAGAGCCACACTGAGCACCTAGAGAGGGCCCTGCAGTTCCCTGCCATGTGGCCCTCTCCACAGGCACTTCACAACATGGCAGCTTGCTTCCTCAAGGCAGGCACGAGTCTCCTGCTCTAGTCTGCTAGGAAGTGTTACATAATGTCATATAATCATGGGAGTGACACATCCTCACCTTTGCCATATTCTATTGCCTAGAAGCACACAGGTTCTACCCACACTCAAGAGGAAGGGATTACACAAGAGCATGACTCACCGAGGGGGTCACCTGAAGGTATATTTGCCTCAAGAATTTAGAAAAGAGGGATGTCAGAGTGAACTGGACTCCCTGGGGGGGCTCTTTGGAAGGACTTCAGCCAGGTCTTAAAGGAAGAGTAGAATTTAGTTCAGCAAAGGGAAATAAAGAGGCAGAACATCTAGGGCCAAAGAACTCCATGAGCAAAAGTATGGAGGTGGGATTCTCACCTAAGTCATTCCTACACAAAAAGGTAACAGAAACCTGACGACTTTGCAGATCACAAGGGGTAGGAGGAACCTTTTCTTATTGAACCAAAGGGAAGCTGGGTAGGGAAAGGAGAATGTCCTGGCTTGGTGTCAGAAAATTTGGGTTCAAGGTTCAGGTCCAGTATTAACTAGCAGTGTGACTAGGAACTGCTGGTTATCTGAGCCTAGCTTCTTATGACCACTTCGATTGACTTTGTTATTGTGAGAACGAAATAAGCTCTTGGATGCAAATTGCTCTGTAAATGGTCCAGATCTCATTTCTGAAAGCAGCATCCTTGACTCCCACTCTCTCTGGGTCCCCCAGCCCCCTGGCTCCTCTATCACTGGATGCTCTCCCTCTTTGAGTCTCCTAAATGGGGTGACTGTGGGAGAAGATTCTCCGAGTTCTAGACTTGGCACTCCTCTTATCTGACTGCACAATATGTTTTGGGGTCCTCATCTACCACCACCCAGGGCTGATGGCTCCTAAATCTAAGTTCTGGCCCAGACTCCTTTCCCCAGGCCCACACTCATGTGTTCAACCAGTTGTTGGACAATTCCTCTTGGCTCTCCCACAGGCCCCAAATTAAACTAATCTTCTTGTTCGAATCAAACAAATTTAAACAAATTGAATTCATCGTCCTTGCAAACCTCTTCCTCTTCCTTTTTATGCCACGTCTTGGGGAATCACACCACCACGTCAGAAATCTTATGTCATTCCTTCCTCCCCTACCCTCGCACCCGAGATCCTAGTGGTCACCAAGTGCTTTCTCTCCTGTGCATGCCCCTCCTTGTATTCCCACCACTACTGCCCTCGTTGGCACCTCATTAATTCCCACCAGAATTACTGCAAATGCTTCATAACTGATCTTTCTATCTGAATTCATTCTCCACACATCCTGCAGCATGAACTTTTTGAAGCACAGATTTGTGAATGCCTGTGCTCTGCTTAAAAGCAATCAGAGGCCCCTCACTACTAAGGAATGAAATTCAAACTCCTGGGCATGATATTCGATTTTTTTTTTTTCCCAGATGGAGTCTTGTTCTGTCGCCCAGGCGGGACTGCAGTAGCGCAATCTTGGCACACTGCAAGCTCCGCCTCCTGGGTTCAAGCCATTCTCCTGCCTCAGCCTCCCAAGTAGCTGGGACTACAGGTGCCTGCCACCATGCCGGGCTAATTATTTTTATTTATTTTTATTTTTTGTATTTTTAGTAGAGACGGGGTTTCACCATGTTAGCCAGGATGGTCTCGATCTCCTGACCTCGTGATCCGCCTGCCTTGGCCTCCCAAAGTGCTAGAATTACAGGTGTGAGCCACCACACCCGGCTGATATTCGATATTTTTAGCCCTCCCGGATCTGACTCTTGCCCACCTCCCCTGTCCACTTCCTGTCTCCTCTGCCCCAGTCCTACTGAACTATGTGGTCTCACATGGTACTGTGTTCTTTCAAATCCCTGTGTGTTTGAATATGCTGTTTCCTTTGTCAGAAATGCCCTTCCACCACTATCCTTCTCTGCCGCAATTGCTAACTCTTCTCATGTGTAATCACTTAGCTCAGCTCTCCCATTTCGTGAGTCATCTTCCCTAACTCCTCCCTCTGGATACGTGGAAGTCCCTCCGATGTGCACTCCTAGCAGCTTGTGCAGGACTCTCATCACAGCTCTCATCACGCTTTATTGCAATGGTTTTTTCTTTTGTTTTCTCTCCTGCTAGATTGCGAATTCTCACCAGCAGTAATGGTGTCTTATTCTTTTGTTATTTTGATGCTCTGATCACCTTTTCTTCCAATCTAATCCTTTCTAAATATTTTTAAATTTATTTTCTGAATAGGCAACATATTCATCTGACTGAAAATTCGGAAGTTACGTAAAGGTATAAAGTGAAAAGTCTCTCTCCTACCCTTGTCCCCACCTCGGACACCCTAGCTATCCCGTCTCCCTCCCCAGCAGCAATCAGTGTTATCAATTTCTTGTGAATACTTCTAGAGATATAAAAATATATATGGTTCCCTTTTATTTTATTTTATTATCATTATTTTTTTAGACAGAGTCTCGTTCTGTTGCCAGGCTGGAGTGCAGTGGCACGATCTCGGCTCACTGCAACCTCTGCCACCTGGGTTCAAGTGATTCTACTGCCTCAGCCTCCTGATGACTACAGGCCCTGCCACCATGCCCGGCTAATTTTTGTATTTGTTTTGTTTTGTTTGTTTTTGAGACGGAGTCTCGCTCTGTCGCCCAGGCTGGAGTGCAGTGGCACAATCTCGGCTCACTGCAAGCTCTGCCTCCTGGGTTCAAGCGATTCTTCTGCCTCAGCCTCCCGAGTAGCTGGGACTACAGGTGTGTGCCACCATGCCCGGCTAATTTTTATATTTTTAGTAGAGATGGGGTTTCGCCATGTTGGCCAGTCTGGTCTCAAACTCCTGACCCTGATCCACCCACCTTGGCCTCCCAAAGTGCTGGAATTACAGGCGTGAGCCACCATACCTGGCCCATGGTTCCTATTTTATATACAAATGGTATCATGTTGTATAGATTGTGCTGCACTTTGTTTTCACTGAATCATATATAGTATTGATGATATGATCATTCCATGTAAGTGCATACAGAGCTTCCTTATTCTGTGTTTACACTAATTCAGTTTTCCATTGTGGATATGTTATGATTTAACGAATAAACATTAGGGTGTTTTCAGTCTTTTGTGAATACAAATAATACTGCAATGACGGCCGGGCGCGGTGGCTCAAGCCTGTAATCCCAGCACTTTGGGAGGCCGAGACGGGCGGATCACGAGGTCAGGAGATCGAGACCATCCTGGCTAACACGGTGAAACCCCGTCTCTACTAAAAAATACAAAAAACTAGCCGGGCGAAGTGGCGGGCGCCTGTAGTCCCAGCTACTTGGGAGGCTGAGGCAGGAGAATGGCGTGAACCCGGGAGGCGGAGCTTGCAGTGAGCTGAGATCCGGCCACTGCACTCCAGCCTGGGCGACAGAGCATGACTCCGTCTCAAAAAAAAAAAAAAAAAAAAAAAAAAAAAAAAAAAAAAAAAAAAAAAATACTGCAATGACTTAACTTGATAAAAACATCACTTCACACATGTGCAAGTGTAATGGTAGAATGAACTCCTAGAGGTGGAACCGCCTCCAGATTGAGGAATATGTGTATTTGTAAGTTTGGCCATGTCCTATTGCCTTTCAGGGAGTTTGTAGATATTATTGTATTTATCTCTGCACCACTAGCTACCATTACAGAGTCTAGAACAGAGTAGGCATTCAGTATATTTTCATCTAATAAACCAATGAAAAAATAACTCTTTTAGGAGAGGCTCCCTTCTTTTTCCTTTCTCTGATGCCTTGCTTTCCCCATCCAGTGCTCAGTTCAAACCAAATGATTCATGTTCAATCCAAATGCCACTATCGTTTTGGAATAAAACTCTTATTCCAACTTTATTGTGTAACTAATCAAGATCCTTCTTCATTAGCTTGGTTGTAAAATAAGGTCACATTTTTGTGTTCTAATTATAATGACTTTGAGTCCTCACCCCATATTTTGTGAGATCTCTTTTTTTTTTTTTGAGACAGGATCTCACTCTGATGCTCAGGCTGGAGTGCAGTGGTGCGATCTCAGCTCTCTGCAGCCTTGACCTCCTGGGCTCAAGCGATCCTCTCACCTAAACCTCCCAAGTAGCTGGGACTACAGGCATGTGCCATCATGCCCAGCTAGGTTTTTTTTTTTTTTTTTTTTTTTTAGATAGAGTTTCACTCTGTCACCCAGGCTGGAATGCAACGGTGAAATCTTGGCTCACTGCAACCTCTGCCTCCTGGGTTCAAGCCATTCCCCTGCCTCAGCCTCCCAAGTAGCTGGGATTGCAGGTGCCTGCCACCACACTCGGCTAATTTTTTGTAGTTTTAGTACAGACAGGGTTTCACCATGTTGGCCAGGCTGGTCTTGAACTCCTGACCTCACATGATCCACCCACCTTGGCTTCCCAAAGTGTTGGGGTTACAAGTGTGAGCCACTGCGCCCAGCCACCAGCTAATTTTTTATTGTTTGTTGAGATGGGGTCTCACTCTGTTGCCCAGTTTGGTCTTGAACTCCTGGGCTCAAGGAATCCTCCCACCTTGGTCTGCCAAAGTGCTGGTATTACAGGCATGAGCCACCACACCCAGCCATTAAAAATATAGGGGGACTCTTTTGTAATAACAGTTAGCTTAAAACACAAGCACATTGTACAGATGTACAAAATATTTTCTTTCTTTATATCTTTATTCCAAAGGCTTTTTTCTATTTAGACAATTTTTTGCTTTATGTTTTAAACTTTTTTGGGGGTTAAAAATGAAGACACAAACATAGCCTATGCCTACACCAGATCTGGATCATCAATTTCACTGTCTTCCACCTCCATCTCGTCTCACTGGAAGGTCTTCATGGGTAATAACATGCACAAAGCTGTCATCTGATGGTAACAATAATTGGGGCTAGGCACGGTGGCTCACACCTGTAATCCCAGCACTTTGGGAGGCTGAAGTGGGCAGATCACCTGAGGTCAGGAGTCGAGACCAGCTTGGCCAACATGATGAAACCCTGTGTCTACTAAAACTACAAAAAAACTAGCCAAGCATGGTGGCGCACGCCTGTAATCCCAGCTACTTGGGAGGCTGAGGCAGGAGAATCACTTGAACCCGGGAGGCAGAGGTTGCAGTGAGCCGAGATCGTGCCATTGCATTCCAGCCTGGGCGATAAGAGTGAAACTCCATCTTAAAAACAAAAAACAAAACAAAACAAAACAAAAACAAAAACACAATACTTGGAATACATGGAAAAAAACCCACAATACTTGGAATACTTAGAATACATTCTGAAGGACGTGCCTGAGGCCGCTTTACAGTTAACTTAAAAACAAGCAGGAGTACACCCTAAAATAGTGATAAAAACTATAGTGAATTCATAAACTAGTAACATAGTTCTTACCATTATCAAGTATTATGTACTGTACATAATCATATGTGCTATACTTTCATATGACTGGCAGTGCAGGTTTGTTAACACCAGCATCACCCCAAACATGTGAGTAATGTGTTGTGCTATGACCTTATGGTGGCTACTGTATCACTAGGTGATAGACATTTTTCAGCTCCATTATCATTTTAGGGGGCCTCCCTAGTGTGTGCAGTCCATTGTAGACCAAAATGTCCTTATGTGGCACATGACTATAGTTGCAATACAGGACAAGAAAATTGCACAATAACTGGGCCTTAGTTCCGGATACTTAGTAGCTGGATGACTCTTAGCACTCTTTGTTTCCTAATAACGTAAAATACGGAAGCTAATCGTGATCAGGTTGCCTTACAGGTTGTTGGGCCCTGGTCAACATATAAGTTACTGTGCAAAAAAATGATTTGATATAATTTAAGACTCTGTTGAATCATAAACGTTAAGTTATTCTAACATTATTGTTTTTTAGAGGTTATGAAATGAAAGGGGGGGGGGAAACTTGGTCTGCATCAATAACTGAATCATTTTACCACGCTCGGTGCTGGGTTATACTCTCCTCACCCAACAGATCAAACTCCTAACCCAGCATAAAAGATAAACTACAACTCCCGGCAGGCCTTGCCTCCGAACTGCGTCTTATAACCTCGGCTCAGGCCCGGGCCCAGACCGCTCCCCGCCCCCGCCGGCCATAAACTACATCTCCCAGGAGGCCCCACGGTGCCCAATTGTCCGCTTTTCCCCCGCCCCCTGCCTCCTCTTCACCCACCACCAGCAGCTCGTTGGCCGAGTCGGTCCCGCGGCCGGCGGATCGGGCGCGCGCGTCGGGGGTCGTGCGGCTGCCGGGCAGGGCGAGCACGCGCCGCGAGGCCTTGGAGGCGTAGGGGGCGGGGGTACGGTTCGCCTGCTCGCAAGATGGCGGACGAGGACGGGGAAGGGATTCACCCCTCAGCCCCTCACAGGAACGGAGGTGGCGGCGGCGGCGGGGGGTCTGGGCTCCACTGCGCCGGGAACGGCGGCGGGGGAGGCGGCGGCCCGCGGGTCGTGCGCATCGTCAAGTCCGAGTCCGGCTACGGCTTCAACGTGCGGGGCCAAGTGAGCGAGGGCGGGCAACTGCGGAGCATCAACGGGGAGCTGTACGCGCCGCTGCAGCATGTGAGCGCCGTGCTGCCCGGGGGGGCGGCCGATCGGGCCGGGGTGCGCAAGGGGGACCGCATCCTGGAGGTGTGAGTATCGGGGGTGCCCGCCGCCCCACCCTCCCCGCGCCCCTCCTCCTGCCCCTGCACTCCCCGCTACCCTTGTCACCCCCAGGCCGCACCTCCCCCGAGCTCCGAGCCGGCCTCGCGACCCCGGCCCCTCAGGCCTCCGCAGCCGGGCCCCTCCTTGTGGGCTGCCCTCCCCCCACCCGACCCGGGGCTTCTGCGACGCCCGTCTCCCACCCCGTCGTCTCCAGCTGATGCCCTTGCGCCCCCAGTGCTCTACCCTGTGCCCCGATTACTCTGGGCTCTTCTCCGCCCCTTTGCCTTCCCGTTTGGCGTGCTGCATTCTGCTCCTCACTCCCCCTCGTCTTGCTCAGAAGGAACCTCATCTGCTCCTTACTGACGGCGTTTCGTTTTCTGATCCAGCCAGTACCGTGTCCTCCCCAAGTTCTCATCTTCAGCATCGCAATTTCGTTCTCCACCACTCCCCTCCGTCCCCGTGGACTGCCCCTTCTGCCCTCCAGACCAAGTAGGCAGGAACTCTGGTCTGCTCCTACTTTTCCTCCGGAAACAGCATCCCTCCCCGCTCCACTCCTTTTTCTTTCCTTAGTTACCTTCTCCTCATGGTTAAGCTGCCCCTAAATTTTTCCATCCCACCGTGTGCCCCTTTCCTCCCCATGTTTTTGTATTTCTACTCCAAGAGTTTACCTTGCTTTCTGACCCTTGCATGCCTTTGGGGTAGGGGGCGTGGGATTTGACACTGTAGTTTCTCGTATCACACCCTAATTTGGAATCTAGTGTCTCCATCAGCACACCCCTCTGAGAGCATCTCTGCCCTGGCCTCCTGCCTTTACTCCTGCTTTATACTCATGCCTCCTTCTAGTCAGGTTTATGGTAGACCCCTTGTCACTCCTCCTCCTCCCAAACTACTTCAAGCCCTTTTTGGGTCTTTGACCGCTCTGCTTTTTTAGGGCATGCCCGTCTCTGCTGCCTCTTCTACTCTGTCCTACTGTGATCCCACACTTGACTTTGTCCTAGTCTTTCCCCTAGGCTGCTTTTCCTTTCTTCTGTTTTTTTAAGGCGCCTTCTGCTGCTGCAGCCCACCCTCTCTCCCCTGCTGCAGTCCCTCCCCCTTCATACGCCTTCCCCACCACATCCCTTCATGCTCTTGCGGGATGCTGCCTTGTCTTGCAATCTCTGTGCACACCTCCTCCACTACTCTAATCTAGGTGTTACATTTGTGTTTTTGTACTTTGTATTGAAATTCGGATAGTGATTGCTGGTTGACTTGCAGGCGGTGTGTGCTCGCATTGTCTCCGGGCACCTCAGCAGTCTTCAGTGCTGTGTTTCTTCTCACTGAATATATGTTGTGCATTCCTTTTTTACACTTTTACTCTCTCCCTCCATGTTTCGATTTGCCCACGTGAAATCATTCTCATTTTTTTATAAATTTTATTTTAATTGTAATTTCCACAACCTTCAGTTACCTCTTGTAAAACAGTGGGTGTGCAAAGGGGATAGTCTTTTGAAAATCTGTCTTATAGAGAAGTCCATTCCTTCTTACTCATCTCGTGCCATCTACCCTTATCCTTGACATTCTTACTCTATGGTGTCCACTCATTCTGTTTCCTCATCTCTTCTACCTCAAGAAATAGTTGGTTTTAAACTGGGAGAGCTGATTGAAAAAAAAAAAATAGTTGCTCACCTAGGCCAGTGTTTGGAGGCAATATACCTTTCTTCTGTTCTTTCTGTAAATAGATGCTTTCCTGTTTCATTAATGTCCTATGTACTGTTTCCTAGTATTCCTAGTATTCTCTGACTATATATATATATATATATATACTTTTTTTTTTTTGAGATGGAGTTTCGATCATCGCCCAGGCTGGAGTGCAGTGGCGCGATCTCGGCTCACTGCAACTTCCGCCTCCCAGGTTCAAGCTATTCTCCCTCCTCAGCCTCCTGAATAGCTGGGATTACAGGCATGTGCCATCACGCCCAGCTAATTTTGTATTTTTAGTAGAGACGGGGTTTCACCATGTTGGCCAGGCTGGTCTCAAACTCCTGACCTCAGGTGATCTGCCCGCCTCGGCCTCCCAAAGTGCTGGGATTACAGTAATGACTTTCAGATTTCTTATACTTGGGCACTTAATTATTTTCTTTATAGATAACTCAAAATTTGTGGCTGATGTTTTCTTCCAATAGAAGGTCTTGGAATTGTCATTTTCCTTTCCCTTTGGAAGCTAACTTTGGACTCAGCTTCTTATTTTTAAATTTAAAACTAAAGCATTTACAATTACGAATTTATGATAAAGTTCTAAATTATTTACTCTTCACACGATCTAAAGGAACTAAACCAAAAAGAGTAATTCTGTAGCAGACTATAGTTAACATGATTTATCTTTGCAGATACACACATCCCAACATACATAGTTAGCGACTTCTTGCCTTTATTGTGGCTTCTGCCCAAGAGCCTAGATATAAACTGTAAAGGAGACCTCAGATGATCCCCTAGGAAAGGTAGAAGGACTTGCCTTAGGCTCAAGTTCCAGATTAGGAAGCTGGGAAATCTTTGCCTTCTAGAGAAAAAACATTGCTTTTTGGCACATCCTTTGTGGTAAGTAGAGAACTTTGTTGCTTTTAGTGGGCAGGGGAAAAGAATACTCTGCCTAGAAGACCTCTCTGGAAGGTTGTGGTAATCAGCAATCTTCCTGGCATTGGTTTCTCACCCTTCCAACTATATGTATTTTGATTTCCAAATTATCTGAACCTTCTTTGGTACTATAGGGGAAGTAATGATAATTACAGCCCAAAGCCAAGCTAGTGGTACATTCTGTGAGACCTCAACTATACAGTGTCTTTCTCTTTTCTTCCTTTCTTCGATAGTCTGTGCCTTCTCTTTAGGGTTTCAGGTGAGGGGAAATCAGCAATGCAATAGATGTGGTTCTTGAGGGATATCTGTGCCTGCTACTTGTCTTGATCTTGGTTAGATGGATGCTAATTTTCCTAAAGTATTTTTTTAGGCAGTACTCCTTAGAGCTGTTGTCTGTCCTCCAAGTTCTTAAAGTTTACCTCTATTGTCCCAGGAAAGCTTTGCATGTTGATTAAGAGCCAGGTGGGGTCAGAATTAGGGATAGGTGGATTATCATTGTGTGGATATAGTTTATATCAAGTCGTAGGTGAACGTTTGGACCTTGGTAATTGGTATTTAAGACTTTTCCCTATTTTAGATTCTTCTATTATGTTTACAAATTGTTTTTATAATTCACTTGTTTGGACAACTGACAGAGATGTGAAAGAACAGAGTAACTTTTAAGGGCATACAAACTTGGACACAAGTAAGAGCATCAGTTTCTTTGTGTTTCTTTTAAACACAAAGAAAGGCTTACCAAGGCTGTCCTAATCTTTAGTCCTGAAACTAAATTGGAACCCATATGGTTCAGTTTGCCCTTTCTCCTTTCAAAACTAGACGTCTAGATTCTAACAGAGCTTAGTACTGCAGTATGAACAAGCCCTCTGGGCTCTAAATTTTACTGCAGATGGAAAGTTTTTTTGACTAGCAATGCTGGTTTCCACCTTGTAATTTTTCCCAGTGTAACATATACTGAGTATTTTCCCTTTGATGTGTATGTACCTGGAGGCTAATGAGTAAAGAATGCTTTCAACAAACAGAACCAAAATAAATATGTCTTTGCACTAATTATATAGTATGTGAAGTAACATTTGACTTCAGGTTAATTTTCTTAAGGTTAAAGTAGTTCCAAGGACTCTTGATTGATTTCTTGAGAGATGCTGCTGGAAGGTTTTCATGTGCAGTGGATATAGATATAAAACTGTCTGTATTTTTGAGGGATTAGTTTAATCATGGACCACTAAGATTGGCTTGCAAGCATTCAGAATCATGATATATTTCTGCTAGTCAGTGTATATGCTTTCCTCCTTGATAGCCACCAGATAATAGACCCATCAGCTTTCCCTCATTAAAGTCATACGATAAATTAAAACTGTGTATATCGATTTGTTTTTTGAAAGTCAGTTTTTTAACTTCATTTTATGTGAGAGTCTGAAAATGAATAAAGAGACTGGTGCCACAAGAAGTACTTTTATGAGTTAAGTGTGAGTCATGTAACAGACTAAGTACTGTCTCAAGAGCTGCTGTCTCAATTGTAACTGAATTCTATTTCGCTGATACTTTCTAGGTAGATTTTGGTAATGTTTGAAATAACCAAATCATGGTTATTGATCAAAGGAAATTTTTATGGCAGCGGTTCTCAGGCTTTAGGGTACATAAGAAGCACTTGAGTGTGCTTATCAAAAGTACAGATTCTCAGGCTCACCTTTTAAGGGTTATGGTTCAGTAGATCTTTCATAGGGCCTAGAAATCTTTATTTTTTTACTCCTTTGCCAGGTATGGGTAATGCAACCCACATACCCAGTTACATGCCCAGGGTGATGCAGTAGGTTGTAGGCCTTGGATATTCAGTTCATTTTATTTTCATGATGATATTGAGAGTAATGAGCTAAGGCTATACCAACAAATAGTGAATTGTTCGGCTCTCAAATTCCAACCTAAGTGGAAAATCAGTTTAATACTTTCTGTCTGATCATCTATACTTTATTTATTGGATCTTGCTAAGCTCTTGAAATAAAGATGGATGGTTAAGAGGTAGAGCAAGTTAATATTAATAGTTATAATAGTCATTTTACTGCTTTGCAGTGTGTATAGTGTGTTATAGTTTGTAGTTTTATTTATTTATTTATTTAGAGACAGAGTTTCACTCTTGTTGCCCAGGCTAGAATGCAGTGGCACAGTCTCGGCTCACTGCAACCTTCGCCTCCCGGGTTCAAGAGATTCCCTTGCCTCAGCCTCCCAAGTAGCTTGGATTACAGGCATGTGCCACCACACCCATGAAATTTTTGTATTTTTAGTAGAGATGGGGTTTCCCCATGTTGGTCAGGCCAGGCTGGTCTTGAACTCCCGACCTCAGGTGATCAGCCCACCTCCGCCTCCCAAAGTGCTGGGATTACAGGCATGAGCCACCGCACCCAGCCAGTTTGTAGTGTTTTTACCTCTGATCTTCACACAGCCCTGTGAGGTAGAAAGATTATAAGCTCATCAAGGGCAGGGACAACATCAAATACTATGTATTTGTTGTATCCCTAGCCAAATGTCTGGTGGCACACAGAAAGTATTCTTCAATAAATATTTGCCAAGGCCGGGCGCGGTGGCTCACGCCTGTAATCCCAGCACTTTGGGAGGCTGAGGCAGGTGGATCATGAGGTCAGGAGATCGAGACCATCCTGGCGAACACGGTGAAACCCTGTCTCTACTAAAAATACAAAAAAAGTAGCCGGGTGTGGTGGTGGGCACCTGTAGTCCCAGCTTCTTGGGAGGCTGAGGCAGGAGAATGGCGTGAACCTGGGAGGTGGAGCTTGCAGTGAGCCAAGATCGTGCCACTGCACTCCAGCCTGGGCGACAGAGCGAGACTCTGTCTCAAAAAAAAAAAAAAGTAAAAAAAAAAAACCAAAAAAATAAATACTTGCCAAATGAATATATGAGTATTATCCCTATTTTATAAGAGAGGAAATGGAAACTGAGTGTTGTACCAATGAATGGCAACCAGAATTAAATCCAGATCTTTGGATTCTAGATCTTGACTATTTTCTCTCTTTTTACAGCTTTTTTTTTTTCTTTTAAAGAGATAGGAGTCTCACTATGTTGCCCAGGCTGTACTTGAATTCTGGGCTCAAGTGATCCTCCCACCTCAGCCTTCCGAGTAGCTGGGACTGCAGGCATGCACTACCACACCTAGCTAATTTTTTTGTACTTTTTTTTTTTTGTAGAGATGGGGTCGCCATTTTGCCCAGTGTGGTCTTGAACCCCTGGCCTCAAGTGATCTGCCCACTTTGGCCTCCTAAACTGCTGGCATTACAGGCTTGAGCACCTTGCTAATAACTTAGAATTCAGTTACATTCATATAAACTTCAATAGCGGTTGAACTTTGGTTCTACTATTGTGAACTGCAACTATTTTATATCTTTATTTACCCACTATTACCCATTGTTAAATTGGAAGAGAGACAGGGGACTAAAGCAGGCATTCTTTGCCTTTATTTTTGCTATCTTTACCCTGTTGGTTATCAGTGAAGACAGCAGAACAATCATTTTTAAATTCCTTTTAATTTCACAGGTAGTTGAGGTTGCAAACAAATAAAACTGAATTTGAAAATAGCATTACCTTCCCCTCAGAAATCACTTCCACAGATTGCTGTAACCAGGAAAATATATTTTATTAGTAGCGTAACGATTTGTCTGGGTCTTTTAAATTATTGTGAAGAACAGTTCTCTTTCCATCCACCACTGACCAGTTTATTTCAGATAAGGACCTGTTACCATACTCTCAAGGATAATTATTTTTCAAGATAAGTCCCATTGGGAATAATTCTTATGACCTTGTAGATAAGCAAAGAGACTTAATTGACAAGCAGACACTTAACAATTTATGATCACTGGAAAGTGCTTTTTGAGCATAATCTGTGGCAAGTTCATTCATTAGATGATGGCATTGCTGACAAAAGGATATTGTGGTAGTTTAGGTTAGAGCCAGTTAAGTTCATTCTTTTCTTCCACCTCAGCTATAATATAGGTGTTTTCTGTGTTTCTTGGGCAATCCAGTAAGAGCCCATGGATGGGTTGGTACAGTTCAGCCCACATTTGGAAAAAAATTTTAGGCAGTTTTAAAATATCTTTTAAAACATTGCAACTCATAGTAAGAGATACATTTTACATTACAGCCCAATATATATGCAAAAAAAAAAAAAAAAAAAAAAAAAACACCAAAAAACCAAAAACACACACCTGAAATAAGCTTCACAAAAATTATATTTACTGACCAGGCACGGTGGCTCACGCCTGTAATCCCAGCATTTTGGGAAGCCGAGGTGGGCAGATCACTTGAGCTCAGGAGTTTGAAACTGGCCTGGGCAACATGGTGAAACCTCATCTTTGCCAAAAATACAAAAGTTAGCCACATGTGGTGACATGTGCCTATAGTCCCAGCTTCTCAGGAGGCTGAGGTGGGAGGATTGCTTGAGCCTGGCATGTTGAGGCTGCAATGAGCCATGATCACATCACTGAACTCAAGCCTGGGAGACAGAGTGAGACCCTGTCTCTAAAACAAAACCAAACACCAGAGTGCATGATACCAGTAAATACAGTTTTTTTTTTTTGGTTTCTTTTTTCCTCCCACCTTAGCTTCCCAGAAAACTGGGACCATAGGCACATGCCACCATGCCCAGCTAATTTTTTGTAGAAACAGGGTTTCACCATGTTGCCCAGGCTGGTCTGAGATTCCTGGGCTGAAGTGATCCACTTGCCTTGGCCTCCCAAAGTGCTGGGATTACAGGTGTGAGCCACCGTGCCAGGCCCACTCTGGTATTTTTTAGTTTGTTCGTATTTTGAGTTTGTTTGTTTGTTTTTTTGAGTGCTGGTAGTGGCCTGGTATATTAATTTCACAACTCATTAGGTTGTGATCCACTGTCTGAAAAACAGTAATTTAGAGCATCACTTTTCCTGATATCGGCCTGCTAAATATTACTTCGTACTCAGTCTGGTTCCACAAGTAAGCACACACTGTATATAAAGTACTGCTTGGCTTGTATGAGTCCCAGGGTCTCTGCATCCCTGCCTTTGAGAAGCTTACACTGCAGTAGGGAAGGTAAACAATTTACTGTGTGTAAAGCTAGACGAAGTGATAGAGATAAATGAAAATGCACAATCGAAGTATAGAGGAAGGAGTGAATATGCCTGAGAAGACTGGCAGGGAGACCGCTCACATAAGGCTTTTAAACTTGATTGAAGAACAAATAAAACTTCAGAGAAGGGGCAAGGATTTTATAGGTTGAGGAAAACTGTGACCAAAGAGGGGAAAATGTGAACAGCTCTTAGGCTAGCAAGGGGCTTGAAGTTGCTGTTTGTCTGTAGACATTTGTGGTAATAGAAACTGGAAAGGAAGGTTGCAGTAAGATTTTAAAAAGATGACTTTGAATGTAATCCCAAGAAGTTTGGATTTTTTTCTCTTTATGAGCTCAGAATATAGCTGTGTGTGCATTAATACCCAGAACTTACTGTGAATTTAGTTTTATATAATTATTTACCAGAAGAGGTTGAATAACTTTTCCCAGGTGAAAGAGGAAAATCACTATTAGAATTAGAATAATTTCAGAGCATCTAGTCTTTTGGACTGTCTTGTACTATATAAAGAAGGGAACTAAGAACAACTAAGCTCTGACACCCAGAACTGGGAACAGCTGGTGAGGAGCTGGTTGTCTTTAACTTGTGTATGTATTTTATTTCACGATCGAATCCGGCTTCTCAGTTATCCTCTCTCTCTCTTATGTTTTAAATGACTATACTTACTGTTGTATTTACAGTTGATAACTGTCATCCTTGTGTGCTACAGGCCTGTTCTATTCTACTTTCCTCCAAGTTCCAAGTCTGTTCCTCTGATTTGGAGATGCTGCCTTTTTTTTTTTTTTGAGACGGAGTCTTGCTTTGTCGCCCAGGCTGGAGAGCAGTGGCACTATCTCGGCTCACTGCAACCTTAGCCTCCCAGGTTCAAGCAATTCTCCTGCCTTAGCCTCCTGAGTAACTGAGATTACAGGTGTGCACCACCATGCCTGGCTGATTTTTTGTATTTTTAGTAGAGATCGGGTTTCACCATGCTGGCCAGACTGGTCTTGAACTCCTGACCTCATGATTCACCCACCTCCGCCTCCCAAAGTATTACAGGCATGAGCCACTGCACCCGGCCAAAGATGTTTCTTTTAATTTAAATCTTTTATTTTGGCATACAGCATGTTGGAGCTGAGGGGACTGAAGACGGGGAATTAATGTGGTACTAAAGTTTACACTTAATGTCTCCCTTCAAAATGAAAATTCCTGTGAAGCTCCTTCAAATAAGTTTAAGACTTGGTGGTGACCACAAAGTGAATTTTTGCTTTCTTTCATAATATTAGTACTCCAGGTTAAATTTTGTGATATGATATTAGTCAAATGCTAGGTAGTATGTGTGTAGTCTCTTGTTTATTATTTATTGCTCCCTGCCAACTAAATAAGGTTCTCATAATAGTTGAGGAAATGTGCGTCTCCGTAAGGTATTGAGTTGCTGAATAAGGAGTTGTATTTGAGTACTCTTATGTGTACTTTCTCAGTGAACTTCCATTGATATGAAAACATCTTTTAAGAAATGGTCTGTTTTTGCTTAAGCTATCTGAAACTTTTTAGATTCTTGTGTCAAACCTCAGAGCAAGACCAGAATGATAGGCCTATGTTTTCTACGGACTTGGTCCACAAGGAATTAGCTTACTTCCCTCTGGAAAAGTACAGGCAATCTGCAGAGAGTCAGCTGCTCTGGTGCATGCTCTCCCAGCTGCTTTCAAGAGGCTGAATACTCTCACAGAACTTTCAATAAGATTATTAACTAGGAAGGTTGTCTCTTCCCCCCATAAATACCACACTACTTTTATATCTATGTGTCTATCTACTTTTATTTATATTTATATGTTATGTTTTAAAAATTAGGAGATTGATTAAATGAATATTTGGAGATCTTGGAAAACACGATGGCCTCTGAAAATTTTGGAAACTTTTTCTACTTCTTTTGCTGGTCAGTTTAATCATCTAGAACATTTGTTCCTGCCTCTGTCTTTACTTGGAAACAGCAATGAGTTTTGTTCTCTCTAACTCATGTTTTGTATCAAGGAAATGTGACACTGAAGTTTCCTTTGTGAGTTATATGCTAGTAGATTATTTTAGATTTCCCTGTCCTACCCAGTTATCTTTTATATTCCTGATTTGGAAAAGGTCCGACTGTACCTTTCTTCTCTGGAATATGTTGGAATGGACTACAGACTTACAGAAACCGTAGTCCGTGTTTCTCATTTCCAAAAGAAATTGCTCAAATTTAACTGGGATTAAGAGATGGTATTTGATCGTCAAAGGGTCATCCCTTCAAAAGTTTATCTCGTTGCTAATTTGTAGAGACTGTCTTTCATAAATGAAGGTATTTCAGCTGTTTTTTTCAGTTGTCATGATAGATTATACTATCTATTCACATTCATGTACAGGACCACTTGGGATTAATTGAATGTACAGGAAATGGGTGGTTGAGATTCAGAATGCAGGTTGCAGCCCCAGAACAAATTTACCAGATCACATGAGGAATCATGCTTTTAATTACATTATGTAGTAATTCAGAATTAGTAGTGAAATAGAACTTCAAAAAAATCAAGATTTTTTTTCCTTTGATGATTTACCTGACTTGCAAACCAAGGTTATTGATAAAACAAGTATATTTTATTCTTTAATTAACTTTCACTGTGGTCAGTATACCAAGTTAAAATCACTTGAGGGTAGCATTTAAATTGGTCATGTTGACAATGATTCAAAATGTAGCAGCTCTCAAACACTGAGTTGGTGTTGGGAAATTATTTAGGACTAGTTGTGTTTTGGTGGTGAACAACTGAGTGGGGGGGTCCTCAGAAATGTGTAGGAGGAAAATGAGTTACTTTAGGAAAATCATCATGGCTATTAGCAACTTTCTTTCCCTTTACTTTTTTTTTAAATTTAAATTTAATTTATTTTTCTTGCCCAGGCTAGAGTGTAGTGGTGCAATCACAGCTCACTGAAGCCAGGACATCCTGGACTCAAGGGATTCTCCCACCTCAGACTCCCAAGTAGCTGGGACGACTTGCACGTGCTACTACACCTGGCTAATGTTTATATTATTTGTTTATTTTATTTACTTATTTTTTTTGAAACAGAGTCTTGCCCTGTCACCCAGGCTGGAGTGCAGTGGTATGATCTCAGCACACTGCAACTTCCACCTCCCAGGTCCAAGCAATTATCCTGCCTTAGCCTCCTAAGTAGCTAGGATTACAGGCGCATACTACCATACCTAATATATATATATATATGTATTTTTTTTTTAGATGGAGTCTCGCTGTCGCCCAGACTGGAGTGCAGTGGCACGATTTTGGCTCATTGCAACCTCTGCCTCCTGAGTTCAAGTGATTCTCCTGCCTTAGCCTCCCAAGTATTTGGGACTACAGGTGCATGCCATCACACTTGGCTAATTTTTTGTATTTTTAGTAGAGATGGGGTTTCACCTTGTTAGCCAGGATGGTCTCGATCTTCTGACCTCGTGATCCACCCATCTTGGCCTCCCAAAGTGCTGGGATTACAGGCGTGAGCCACCATGCCCAGCCCATTTTGTATTTTTTAATAGATATGGGGTTTCACTATGTTGGCCAGTCTGATCTCGAACTCCTGACCTCAGTGATCCACCCGCCTTGGCTTCCCAAAATGCTGAGATTACAGACATAAGCCACCACTCCCAACCTAATTTTTATTTTTATTTTTGTAGAGACAGGGTCCCACTTTGTTGCCCTGACTGGTTTTGAACTTGTGGATTCAAATGATCCTCCTGCCTCGGCCTCCCAAAGTGCTGGGATTATAAGCGTGAGCCACTGCGCCTGACCCTTTCCCATTTCTAACATTTATTGTCCTCCATTACAAAGAAGTAACCCATTGTCATGTCCACCCTATGATAGGATAGAACTGTAGGGTTGCTCTGTACTGATCAAGTTTTTAAAGATAAAAATGAAAAAAAATCCTATCCAGACAAAATAAATCAGTGTTGTATATTTTTGGAGCATCAGAACTTACTTTAAGACCTCACTGGTAATTCTTTAGCCTCTCACATATGATAAAGACATTGTGCTTACATTTAAAAAAAAATTATTTATTTTTTTATTTATTTCAGAGACAAGGTATCACTCTTTTGCCCACGCTGGTGTGCAGTGGCACAATCATAACTCACTGCAGCTGTTGATCTCCTGGGCTCAAGTGATCCTTCTGCTTCAGCCTCCTGAGTAACTGGGACTGTGGGCGTGTGCCACCATGCACAGCTAATTTTTAAAATTTTTTTTGTAAAGTTAGGGTCTTGCTATGTTCCCCAGGCTGGTCTCAAACTCCTGGGCTCAAGCCGTCCTCCCGCCTTGGCCTCCCAAAGTGTTGGGATTACAGGAGTGAGCTACCTCACCTGGCCTAAAATTCTGACTGGAATTTTGTATTCTATTAAGAGGGAAATGGACAAGTCTGTTTTTATTCTTGGTGACAAGTGGTTACATTGGCTTTACAGGTAATAATCAGATAACAAATGAGCTTTTTTTTTTTTTTCTGAATAGCTTGATTTTTTTTTTTTTTTTTTTTTTTTTGAGACAGAGTCTCACTCTGTCGCCCAGGCTGGAATGCAGTGGCACAATCTCAGCTCATTGCAACCTCCACCTTCTGGGTTCGAGCAATTCTCTTGTCTCAGCCTCTTGAGTAGCAGGGACTATAGGCATCTGCCACCACGCCCGGCTAATTTTTGTATTTTTAATAGAGATGGAGTTTCACCATATTGATCAGGTTGGTCTCGAATTCCTGACCTCAGGTGATCCACTGGCCTCGGCTTCCCAATGTGCTGAGATTACAGGCATGAGCCACCATGCCCGGTCAGCTTGATTATATTTTTATATTTATTTTTTAAGTATCTTAAATCCTTAAGCCTTATTATACTTTTTTTCTCTGAATGACAAATATGATTCATTTATTTAGAAATAAATCTACCTGATTATATTTGTATACTGATTGCCTTGGAGTTAGAAGGTTTGAGGACTCTATAATTCTTTCGTCCCCAGTAATAAACTCGTGTTACTTCTGGCTGGAGATATTAAGGTTGAAGAACAGATGAGTCTTATTTGTACTTTTTCTGCCTCAGGCAGCATTCTTTGTAACTAGAACACCCAGTCAAAGGTAAAAAGACCCAGTGATGGTAAGCAGCTTGTTTGACAAGTTGTTTATTCTTTTTTTTCCTTTTTGGGAAGACCAGATGCCAATTAACATATTTCTCAGTTTCTCAACTTTGCCAGGGGCAAACTTTATTTGCCCTTTTGCCCAGTGTTAAATTTTTGAACGTAGGTGCTTTAAAAATACTGGTATAGGCTGGGTGCTGTGTCTCATGTCTGTAATCCCAGTACTTTGGGAGGCCAAAGGGGCAGATCACTTGAGGTCAGCGGTTTGAGACCAGCCTGGCCAACATGGTGAAACCCTGTTTTCACTAAAAATACAAAAATTAGTCAGGTGTGGTGGCGGGCACCTGTAATCCTAACTACTTTGGAGGCTGAGGCAGGAGAATCGCTTGAACCCAGGAGGCGGGGCTTGCAGTGAGCTGAGATCCGGCCACTGCACTCCAGCCTGGGCGACAGAGCGAGACTCCGTCTCAAAAAAAAAAAAAAAAAAAAAAAAAAAAAGATAAATAAAAAATATTGGTATAAAGGTTGAATTTGGCTGGGCACAGTGGCTCATGCCTGTAATCTGAGCGCTTTGGGAGGCTAAAGGGACAGACCACTTGAGGTCATGAGTTGAAGACCAGCCTGACCAACATGGTGAAACTCCTGTCTCTACTAAAAACACAAAAATTAGCTGGAGAATCACTTGAACCTGGGCGGTGGAAGTTGCAGTGAGTCAAGACCATGCCAGTGCACTCCATCCTGGGCAACAGAGTGAGACTCTGTCAAAAAAAAAAAAAAAAAGCTGGGTGAGGTGGCACACACCTGTAATCCCTCCTGCTCGGGAGGCTGAGGCAGGAGAATTGCTTGAGCCTGGGAGGCAGAGGTTGTAGTGAGCTGAGATCAGGCCACTGTACTCCAGAGCTTGGGCAACAGAGTGAGACTGTGTCTCAAAAAAAAAAAAAAAAAAAAAAAAGATTGGGCTGGACGCAGTGGCTCACGCCTGTAATCCCAGCACTTTGGGAGGCCGAGGCGGGCGGATCATAAGGTCAGGAGATTGAGACCATCCTGGCAAACACAGTGAAACCCTGTCTCTACTAAAAATACAAAAAATTATCTGGGGTGCTGGCGGGCACCTGTAATCCCAGCTACTCTGGAGGCTGAGACAGGAGAATGGTGTGAACCCTGGAGGTGGAGCTTGCAGTGAGCCGAGATCGCGTCACTGTATTCCAGCCTGGGTGACAGAGCGAGACTCTGTCTCAAAAAAAAAAAAAATAAAAAAGACTGAATCTTACTTTTCATACTTAAAAAAGGTGCCAAAGGATTTGAGAAGTAAGGCTCTCTCCATAGAATCCCAGAAATTTGTTCAATTTGGTCTGTATGTAATTAACATTTTTTTTGTTTGTTTGTTTTCCCCAATATTTGCCAAAGATGAGACCTAATTAGAATTAAATGAAGGTTTTTTTGGTTTGTTTTTATTTTTGGTCTTATTTTGAGCCAAGACACCTTTATATTGTCTTTTATATTATCTTTTACATTGTCTTTTACTAACAAAGAATAATTTGTCAGAATTATTGCATTAAAAGAATGTTTTATGATAATGGTCTTAAAAATCAAGAAGAGAATACTGTTTTATCATGAGATTCAAGAGATCAAGACCATCCTGGCCAACATGGTGAAACCCCGTCTCTACTGAAAATACAAAAATTAGCTGCGCATGGTGGTGTGCACCTGTAGTCTCATTTACTTGGGATGCTGAGGCAGGAGAACCACTTGAACTTGGGAGGTGGAGGTTGCAGTAAGCCAAGATCACACCACTGCACTCTAGCCTGGGTGACAGAGCAAGACTCCGTCTCAACAAATAAAAATAAAATCAAGAAGAGAAAACTGAAATTGATTGAAATTTTGGGACCCTATAACTTTGAGGTTGTTGTTTTCTGCTCACTTGTATTTAGGCAGTTGCTAAGGCTGGACAGCAGTTACACTAAATCATGACTGAAGAGAGGCAAGATAGTTTTTGTTTTGTTTTCTAATACTGTAAAGTACTCCAGGCTCATCTTGTATATTTCCTGCTGTAGTCCTAGAATCAGCCATTTATTTAAAGGTCCCTGGTTCCTTTATTGGTTTTACAGACCAAGATCTGGGCATTCTGGGCATTAGGGTGTGGTTTCTTTTAGGCCATTTTGGCTGACAGCAAAGAAATTTATGTGTGTATATTAACTCTTGTGTATATACATATCTATAAATACTTCTCTCTGTAACACTCTATTATATTAAATTAAACATGAGTTCTGATTCTCCATCTCTGCTGCATTACCACATGGATTATTCTAGCCTCCTCCCCTTGCCGATCTTCTGTGAATTTCCATTCCCACAGTGAGAAACTGGGCTTCTCCCATCTGCCACCCATTTACTTAATTGTTCAATTCCAGTACGCTTGTTTGCAGTATCAGAATTGTTAACGAGTACCCTCGTGGAAAACAACTTTATTGACTAAACTACAGTACTTGTTGGTAGTCCCTTTTGCCTTTAGTTTTATAGACTCTTTTCATTTTCAGTCACTTAGATCCATAACTTTTCCTCCACTCACTTGAGTGAGGTTTTTAAAAATACCTTTGAAGTACAGTTAGGTTCTCTTGTCACAGTCTGGGATTCTTCCAACCTCCTAACTGATTTTTAAAATATTTGCATATATTAAGGTTCACTCTTTTTCTTTTTTTTAATGGGGTTTCACCATGATGCCCAGGCTGGTCTTGAACTCCTGGGCTCAAGCAGTCCACCCGCTCTGGCTTCCCAAAGTGCTAGGGTTACAGATGTAAGCCACTGCCCCTGGCCAAGGTTCACTTTTTGGTCTATAAAGTTCTGTATATTTTGACAAATTCATTATGTCATATATGCACCATTACAGTATCATACAGAATAATTTCACTACCCTGAAAATTCCCTGTGCTTCACTAATTCATCCTTGTCTTCTCCACAGGCCCCTGGTAACCACTGATCTTTGCCTTTTCTGGAATGTCATATAATTGGAATCATACATATATAGTAGCCTTTCAGACTGGCTTCTTTCCCTTAGCAACATGGACTTAAGGTTCCTATGTGTCTTTTCATGACTGTTGTTGTTGTTTTTTTTTTTTTTTAGATGGAGTCTCACTCTCTTGCCTAGGCTGGAATGCAGTGGTGCAATCTTGGCTCACTGTAACCTACACCTCCTGGGTTCAAGCAGTTCTCCTGCCTCAGCCTCTTGAGTAGCTGGGATTACAGGTGCCCGCCACCATGCCCACCTAATTTTTGTATTTTTAGTAGTGATGGGGTTTCACCGTATTGGCCAGGCTGGTCTCAAACTCCTGACCTCAGGTGAAACGCCCATCTTGGCCTCCCAAAGTGCTGGGAATACAGGCGTGAGCCACTGTGTCCGACCTTTTCATGGCTTAGTAGCTCATTTCTTCTTTTAGAGGCATAATACTCAACTGTGTGGCTGTTCCACAGATTGTTTATTCATCTATTGAAGGACATCTTGGTTACTTACAGTTTTTTGGCAATTATTAATAAAGCTGCTATAAACATTTATTTATGTGCTAGTTTTTGTGTAGATGTAAGTTTTCAACTCAGTTGGGTAAATACCTGGGAATGTGATTGCTGGATCTTACGGTAAGACTGTAAAAAGTTGCCAAACTGTCTTCCAAAGTGACTGTATCATTTTGTATTCCCACCAGCAGTGAATGAGGATTGCTGTTGCTCCACGTTCTCACCAGCATTTGGTATTTGGTATTATCAGTTTTTTTGATTTTAGGCATTCTAATAGGTGTGTAGTGGTATCTTGTTTTCATTTGCAATTCCCTGATGATGAATGATATTGAGCATCTTATTTGCTTATTTGCCATCTGTATATCTTCTTTGGTGAGGTATCTGTCCAGATATTTTGCCCATTTTTAAATTGGGTTGTTTGTTTTCTTATTGTTGAGTTTTAATAGCTCTTTGTATATTTTGGATGCAAGTCTTTTATCAGATATGTGTTTTGCAAATATTTTCTCCTAGTCTGTTTTGTTTTTTCATTCTCTTTACAGTGTCTCTTGCAGAGCAGAAGTTTTTAATTTTAATAAAGTTCAACTTAGCAATTTTTTTCCTTCATGGATCATGCTTTTTGGTGTTGTAGCTGAGATCTCATTGCCAACCCCCTAGATTTTCTCCTATGTTGTCTTTTAGAAGTTTTGTAGATTTGTATTTTTGTAATCCACTTTTAGATGTGTTGGCTCAAACATTTCTAAATTATTTTGTTCTTCATATTTACAATTTTACATGATTGCTTTCTAGTTTATTAAATTATTGTACTACAGTTTTCTTGGATTTTCATCCTCCTATTGACTTTTTATAAAAACAAATTTGGAAACAACCTAAGTAATAATGGATATGTTTGTGCCTAGCTTTTTTGTGTTTAGGTGCTTGCTTCAGCAGCCCATATAGTAAAATTATAATGATACAGAGAAGATTAGCATGGCCTCTGTGGAAGGATCACATGTGAATTCTTGAAGTGTTCTATATATATATACACATACACATATATACATATGTACACGTACATATATACACATATACATATACAGTCTATATATGTATAGATACATATCTATACATATATGTATCTATATATGTATCTATACGTATACGTATCTATACATATACGTATCTATATATGTATATATGTATCTATACATATGTGTATATATGTATATATGTGTGTATATATAATAAAAAAATATAATTTTTTTTTTTTTCGAGACAGAGTCTCACTCTGTTGCCCAGGCTGGAGTGCAGTGGGCAATGTCGGCTCACTGCAGCCTCCATTTCCTGGGTTCAAGCGATTCTCCTGCCTCAGCCTCCTGAGTAGCTGGGACTGCATGGGCGTGGCAGCACGCCTGGCTAATTTTTTGTATTTTTGGTAGAGACAGGGTTTCACCATGTTGGCCAGGCTGGCCTCAAACTCCTGACCTCGGGTGATCCACCTGCCTTAACCTCCCAAAGTGCTGGGGTTACAGGCCTGAGCCACTGTGCCCGGCCACTGTTTCCTTTTTTTTTTTTTTTTGTGAGATGGAGCCTTGCTCCGTCACCTAGGCTGGAGTGCAGTGGCACAATCTCAGATCACTGCAACCTCTGCCTCCTGGGTTCAAGCGATTCTCCTGCCTCAGCCTCCCAGGTAGCTGGGACTACGGGTGCCTGCCGCCATGCCCAGCTAATTTTTTTTTTTTTGTATTTTTAGTAGAGATGGGGTTTCACCAAATTATTGGCCAGGCTGGTCTTGAACTCCTGACCTTGTGATCCACCTGCCTTCGCCTCCCAAAGTACTGGGATTACAGGCATGAGCCACTATGCCCGACTTGTTCTATTTTTTTTAATATAAAAAATGTAAAATAAAAAATTATTTAAAAAACAACAGGCTGGGTATGGTGGCTCACACCTGTAATCCCAGCACTTTGGGAGGCTGAGGTGGGTGGATCACAAAGTCAGCAGTTCGAGGCCAGCCTGACCAACGTGGTGAAGCCCTGTCTCTACTGAAAATACAAAAATTAGCTGGGCGTGGTGGCGTGCACCTGTAATCCCAGCTACTCAGGAGGCTGAGGCAGGAGAATCGCTTGAACCCAGGAGGCGGAGGTTGTAGTGAGCCGAGACGTGCCACTGTACTCCAGCCTGGGTGACAGAGCGAGATTAAAAAAAAAACTTTTTTGTGTTTGGGATTATTTATTCTTACATGAAATGCTTGAGAGTGTTCTGCATACCATTGTAAAATTTTTGCCCTTATGACAGTCATATTTTGGTCATTGCCTTAGGATAAATTCTCAGTAATACAATTATTAGTTAAAATATTATGAGCATTTTTATATCTTTAGATGCATATTGTCAGTGAAATTGCTTTCCAAAGGGTTTTGCGTGTTTATGAAACCATCATCTCATATTCTAGATGATAAAAGTTGATATTAAAAATAATTAAGATAATTTTTTATTTTAAAAGGTGTTGACCAGATTTTGCTATTTATTAGAAAATGCAAGCATTGTGGAAAACTTTGGCCATTTACTTTCTGTTGTTAGGCTTTTATCGTCCATCAATAAATAAGAAGTTCTAAGATGTGAGGTGCAAAATATTATTATTTCTAAAACAACATTCCAAATGTCTTTGATATTTAGTGATCCAGAATGGAAATTTTGTTTAGATCTGTTCAAGCTTCACCTATTTTGGTTGCATTCATTGCTTACACATGTCTAAATCTCATATCTCAATTTAAGGGCAAAGTATGGTATGATTGCTTATATAATTAGTCAAGAAGAATATTCTTCAACTTGTTTGCCTAAGTAAAATAGCAAAGAGGCAGAGTTAAATGAAAAGGAGACAAACTGAAGCAGTCAGATGATTTAACTGCAAAAATTAGAAAGGACAGACCTTTACATTTTGGTAGAGTAGTTCCTTGTCTTTACAATGTAGTTTCTAGTACAGTTGTACTGAACAAGTAAGCAGTGACCCAGTGAAAAGTCAAAGGAAATGTGTCTCTTCTCATGTGGCAGGGGTCTCTTTTCCTTCAACTTCAGAGATCTCCTAATTTTCAAGAAGATATGTTGTGGAGAAGGTAGGGAGTTCATTTATAAAGCTCTGTATAATTGAGAAGATGATATAATAGCTGTGTTAAAGTTTTAAACATAGTTCCAGTCACCCTAACTCAACTATTTTTGTATTTTACATAATGTGCCTTATGGGCTAAAATATAAACAGTTTGTAATCTTCGTTTTTGCATTTAACGTAAGAGCTTTTCCATGTTTGCGTATAGTTTTCATAAATATTTTTAAGATGTTTATAGTCCATATGTTTGATGTACTTCAGTGTCTTTAAAGGTTTCTCTGATGTTGGATATTATTTGGCTGAACAAATTATTTTTCAAATACTTGGTCAGAAGAAAATGCTTTACAATCTTGAATGCTTACGTTTTTTTTTTTCCTCGAGACAGGGTCTCTCCTCTGTCACTCAGGCTGCAGTGCAGTGGCGCAATCTCAGCTCACTGCCACCTCTGCCTCCTGGGTTCAAGGGATCCTCTTAGGTAGCTGGGACAATACGTGTGCACCACCAAGTCCAGCTAATTTTTAAAATGTTTTTTTGGTAGAGCCAGAGTCCCACCATGTTGCTCAGGCTGTCTCGAACTCCTGGGCTCAAGTGATCCTCCCACTGCGGCCCTCCAAAATGTTGGGATTGTAGGTGTGAGCCATTGTGCCTGACCCTTAAAAATCTAACAAGTGAAATCTAGGCCTCCTAAGAAAAATAATCTGAATTATATTTGTAATGCACTATAATGGTATTTTTGCAGTGTTTGGTGAATTTCACTTTATCCCTTACATTATGGCTTTGATAAACTTGAGAGATGCTGTTGTTTATCAGACTTAACTTTATAATTTGTTGCAGAGGTTTTTTTATTTTTTATTTTTATTTTTTGAGACGGAGTTTTGCTCTTGTTGCCCAGGCTGGAGTGCAGTGGTGCGATCTCGGCTCACTGCAATCTCCGCCTTCCAGTTTCAAGTGATTCTCCTACCTCAGCCTCCCAAGTAGCTGGGATTACAGGCATGTGCCACCATCCCCGTCTGAGTTTTGTATTTTTAGTAGAGACAGGATTTCACCATGTTGGCCAGGCTGGTCTGGAACCCCTGACCTTGTGGTCTGCTCGCCTCAGCCTCCCAAAGTGCTGGGATTACAGGCATAAGCCACTGCACCCGGCCATGTTGGTGAGGTTTTTAACTATACTAGGTTTGAAATACGTGTCCTGTTGTTTATAGGAGAGTAAGACAAAAAAGCCAAAGCAGAAGTAGGGGTAAACTAGCTGTGGCTTAATTTTCTTTTCATTGCTTCCATGAAATAACCTTGTAAGACTTGGAAATAGCCAAAGTTTAGCTTATTTTCCACAAGATATGGGAGGTGAAGGAAAACGCATGCATTTTGTTTAAGCAGTTTTATGCTGCAGATAGGTACAGATTCATCTACTAGATCTTCAGTAACAAAATTATTCACAATAGCAAAAAATTCAGAGTAATCTAAAAGTAGAATAGGGGTTATGCTTTTCACCCAGGTAGTGGACTCCTATTTCACACTTATAGATGTAGATATTATATAATAATTTTTTTAAAAATAAACTTTACTGAGGCTTAATTAACGTACAGTCAAATGCACACATAGGAAGTATAGAGTTTGAGTTTTGGCAAAAGTATACATCCATTTAACCACCACCCCAGTCAAGATATAGACAGTTCCATCACTTTTTTTTTTTTTTTCTCCTGAGACAGAGTCTTACTTTGTCACTTAGGCTGGAGAGCGGTGGTGAGATCTTGGCTCACTACAGCCTTGACTCCCAGGTACAAGCAATCTTCCTGCCTCAGCCCCCAAGTACCTTGGACTACCGGCCTGCGCCAGAACGCCCAGCTAATTTTTTGTATTTTTTGTAGAGAGGGGGTTTTGCCGTGTTGCCCAGGCTGGTCTCAAACTCTTGAGCTCAAGTGATCCCCCCTGCCTCTGCCTCCCAAAGTGCTGGGATTACAGGCGTGACGCATAAGAAAGTTTCTTTGTGCCCCTTTGCATTTAGTACTATCCCCTCCCCTCCAGACAACAAGTGATTTGATTTCTACCACTAAAGAATAGTTTTGCCTGTTCCAGAACTTCAAATAAATGGAGTCAAATCAGTCAGATTCTTTTCTGTCTCACTTTGCTCCCCCGGAGTGTATTTTTGAGATTTATCTGTGGTGTTGGGGATATGAGTAGTTTTTCGTTTTTATTGCTTTTTCCTTTTATTGGTGTGATACTCCACTTTATGAATATGCCACAACTTGTTTATCCATTTGCTTTTTGATAGACATTGGGTTGCTTTTAGTTTTGTACTATTTTGAATAAAGCTGCAGTGAACATTCAACTACAGTTGTTTGTGTAGATGTGTTTTTTTTTTTCTCTTGAATAATACCTAGGAGTAGAATTGCTGGGTCTTATAGTAAATGTATGTTTAACATTATGAGAAACTGCTAGATTGTTTTTGTTTTATGCACTTATCAGCTATATATAAGAATGGCACGTGTTCCACATCTTTGGCAAAACTTGGTATTGCCACTCTATTTTAGCCATTCTTATAGATGTGTAGCCATTGTGTAGACATATATAGCCATCTACAAAATTGAAATGTATGTCTTAGCACTTGCAATTATAGGAATTTATTATGTATTTTTAATGGACTATTTCTGAGAGACTAATTACTTTTTTATTACTTTCGTGCATGTCACAGAGGGTCAAAATGGTATTTTGCTTACTACATAGAATGGCTTTTTGCTGTGGTGTATATAGTGATTGGGTTTGTCATATTTCCATTTATACCTAGTTTTCATTGTATATAGCTTCCTTCACAAGTGGTATACAAATCCTGACTAGAACTTTTTCTCCTGCTTTTGGGAATGTTTATGTTAGCTTTGCAATTTCCCTAGGTGGCCAACTTTGGTTGAATAGAAGAAGTCTTATTTGAAGCCACTCCCATTAGCTAGTTTAAGGCCTCTCTCTAATGGGGCCAAATGTTGGTCTTATATAAAAGTAAGTACTTTATTAAAATTATCAAGTGTATCTTTACAATGCCAAAGACATAAAATAAATTAGATATCATCTGCCTAACTAAATAAAAGTTTGATCTTATTTGTGGATTGTTGGAATTTTTTGCCCCCTTAATTTTTAACCTACAGAAAAATTGAAAGAATCGTACAGTGAATACCTGTATACCTATTACCTAGATTCTATAATTAACATTTTGCTGTATTTGCTTAATCACATATGTGTTAGATATTTTTAATGACGTATTTAAGCTGCTGCCTTTCTTTATAAAAGCGGTATATATTGGTAGATAATACCAATACTGACTGGGAAGTCAGTACTTTTGTGTGATAAGAGAATTAGTGCTTCACTGATCCAGTGGTCTTGTGAAGCTGGCTGTCTGTGAACCCCATTATCATTGGTTGAGAGCTTGATTATTTATTTTCAAATGAATTCCAACTAGATTACGTTACAAAGACGGAATTGAAAGGCAAGGGAAATTGCTGGTAGAAAAGGTTTGTATCATCAGGGAGGTGAAAATACTACCAACCTGTTTGCCCAATTGCTACAAATACTATAACACAAATAGCTACCATTTATTGAGTGGTTACCGTGTTCTAGAGCTTCATCTCATTTTACTTTTCACAACAACTCCATTAGCCAATGGTATTAACCCCATTTTATGGATTAGAAAATTGAGATTTAGTGAGATAGAGTAATTTACTTAAGGGCTCATCCATTAAACAGCACAATTGGTATTCAAACTCGTCTGTTTGACTCCCAAACCCATACTTCGAACCTAAAGTCTATACTGCTGAAAGTTTCTCCTTATTGAAGAATTTATATTTTGCATTAATTTATGTCTTCAGAATTGTACAAAGTATTGGGCCACACCGAATTTGAGTTGGTAGAGTAGCCTTCTTGTAAAAAAGTATATCATGTAACACTTTTATGACTGTGAAGACCTCTTCATTCTTGAGGAAGGAGGGTCCTTTTTCAAATCAGACATCCTCGAATCAGACTGACCTTATTTCATTCTCTGAAGAATGAAGGAATTTCCCACTTTGTAGTAAGTCGTGGAATGTATAGCATTCCTTCTGTAGTTGAACCAGGTAAATATTAGCAAGTCTGTTTAGAACATGACACTGGAAGTTTTTTCCTGTCTTCTTTTAAAAGAGATTTTTGGAATTATAGTCAATCTGAAACTTGGTCTTAGTAATAAAGAAGTGAAACCTAAGTGAACTCCCTTACTCCTTGACCCCTCTTGGTATGTCTCACTTAAGTTTCTCTGACGATTTTCAGAGTTTTATTTTTGTGAGTGACCCAAGGAATGGTGTATTTTGATTTGAAAACTGAATGGGTGGAGGTGTGTATTGAAAGCAATAGTTCTGAATCTTTTGGGATTTCATATACTCCTTTTTGAAGCTGATGAAAGCTAGGGAAACTCCCCAGAAAAAAATGCATAATAGGCACATAAAAACAATTTTACATACAAATTTTGTAGATCCATTGACTCCCAAATCTACCAACAGAGTGCCCTGGATAAAAAATTCTTTAAAGGAAAAAAAATTAGGGAACTGAAAAGTAAGATTTGAGCATCAGTTTTTATTTTTCACAAATGTGCATTTCATAAAATTGATTGCATTAACAGAAATTTTGTTTTGGTATTTAAGATTTTATTTTATTTCATTTTTTTAAAAACAGGATCTTATTCTGTAACCCAGGCTAGATGCAGTGGCATGATCTAGCTCACTGCAGCCTTGAACTCCCAGACTCAGGTGGTCTTCCCAGCTCAGCCTCCCGAGTAGCTGGGACTATAGGCACGTGCCACCAGGCCTGGCTAATCTTTTGGCATATTTTGTATAGAGATGGGGTTTCACCATGTTGCCCAGGCTGGTCTCAAACTCCTGAACTCAAGTGATCCACCTGCCTTGGCTTCCTAAAGTGCTGGGATTACAGGTGTGAGCCACACTGTGCCCAGCCTGTATCCAAGATACTAGTATTTTGGCCAGTCTTCAAGGTGTCAACTTTTGCCACTGTGTTTAAAAAAAAAAAAAAGTATATTCATGAGTTAGCTAAGGTTTCTAGGGATATATGAGATTGTTTGATGATTTCTAAACTTGCTTTTTCAGTTTTTTCTTCTACCATCAAATCATTTTCTCCGACCTAGTAAGTCCAAATACTTAGATAAAAATCTTTTGCCAGTTCCTAACTTAAGATTTCCATTTCTTCTTTAATGAAAAAAAAAAAAAAAAAAAAAAAAAAAAATATATATATATATATATATATATATCCTCTTTACTTCTGAAACCTTCTCATATAAATGTTTAGGAATTGTTCTACATGTTTTATTACATTAATCTTCACAGCAACTCTGTTAGGAACTTATTATTGTCTCCATTTACAGATGTGGAAAGCAAGGCTAAGAAAGGTTAAAAACTCAGTCAAGACCAATTCTGGTACTAATAGGCAGGATCAGGATTTAAATTAGCTCCTGTAACTAGCTCCAAAGCCCATTTTCTTTCCATTTTTACCATGCTGGTATATGTTCATCAGAGTTGATCATGTTTTTTGATCACAAGTCTGACTGAATGAATAAAAAGCCCAAGTTTTCATCAGTGAAAGGGGCTCTTTATTTTTTTCCATAGCTAGCTTATTGTAAAATTACTGATTTTTTTTTTTTTTTTTTTGTATATAAATTAGACTTGTAGGATGTGAAATGTCAGGAGTGCTGAATTTACTGGCTAGATTGTTAAACCCTAAATTAAATCCCAGGAGACTAGCTGGGGGATCTCCTGACTGTTCTGTTTATGTAAATGGATATTTCAGATACCAGACTCTGACAGAGACAATTTCAGTGACTGAAAAGTTTATGGAAGGCTTGTTAGTAAACTTAGTATCATTTTTCAGGAAGGAAAATCCCTAATGATTTGGAACAGGACTGAAAAAGAATTTAACTCTAAAGGGTATATAAGCTTTAAATGTTAAGTTGATTAGAGGTCAGGTGTGTGTTTCCTACCTCTCTTGGGATAGCCATGGGAGGGAACCTCCAGGCCAGCTGCCCAGTGGTTTTTGCTGAGAGAGCAGCCTGGATCAGCATTCTGGACGGTAGTTTGGTTTGCTGAGTGAATTTTTGAGACTCAGCATCTTTCTTGACAAAATACTTCAACTAAACCTTGTACTTTGTTTGCCTTGTTTCTGCCTTTTATACACAGCAAAACAGGAAGGAAAATTAGTAGGCTGACTTACTATTTACCTATAGGTGTATATTTTTTAGTTTGGACTGATTGCACAGGACTTTAAATGAGATAGCATAGAGCAGGAAAAAAGTTGATGGAATCCCAAGAGGTTAATTGAAGTGGAAATTAGTGTATTCGTGAAGAGTAATACCATTTAGCTCCCAAAGTAATGAAACTTGGCATAAAGGAAAATTAAGTTGACTGATTTGAGATATGGAGAGAAATTGGATGTAAATGTAAAGGAATTATCTTCAGTCATAACTTTTTTTGAGTCTGTATTTACAAATTAAGGGAATGTATTTTGTGAAGGTTCTTTGTTTAACAGAGTTCCTATGAGGTTTAAAAAGGACAAAGTACAATTCACGTGGCAGGGCTGTCGAAAGCCACTTTGATTGAATTGTATACATGCTTGGGTAGAATGAGGAAATTGGACTGTTTGACTGAAAAAGCTTTGTTTCCTCCTCAGCTTCAGCCTCTTTCCATGTGCTTTCCCGAAGCTATGTGTGGGATATTAATATAGAGGAAGGGGAGGTCTTCTCACCTCTTTCCATTTTTTCCCTGCCATAAGTTCACAAAGTTTTTCACATTAGAAACTGTTAAAACATAAACAACTTTTCAGGAACCAAATTAATCTTTTGACTTCATGGTTCATACTATGTGACACTGGAGTGGGGGCAGGAGGGTGGAGATACAAAGTGTTTGGACCCTTCTGGTTTATGGGATTGTCTTTTTCCCTTTTTCCCCTTAGGAACCACGTGAATGTTGAGGGGGCGACACACAAGCAGGTGGTGGACCTGATTCGAGCAGGCGAGAAGGAATTGATCTTGACAGTGTTATCTGTACCTCCTCATGAGGCAGATAACCTAGATCCCAGTGACGACTCGTTGGGACAATCATTTTATGA
This sequence comes from Macaca thibetana thibetana, assembly GCF_024542745.1. Taxonomy (NCBI): domain Eukaryota; kingdom Metazoa; phylum Chordata; class Mammalia; order Primates; family Cercopithecidae; genus Macaca; species Macaca thibetana. The sequence goes on from NC_065578.1 coordinate 124,073,146, forward strand.
TTACACAGAAAAGCAAGCAGTGCCCATATCGGTCCCCAGATACAAACATGTGGAGCAGAATGGTGAGAAGTTTGTGGTGAGTGTCAGCCCAACTCGATCCTCAAACATCTAGCTTTTGTTTCCCCTAGTCGTATAATTATGAAACTATTATAGTGATAGATAAAAGACTGCAACCTAGGTCAGTTTGTCTACCAGGAGGATGAGTTCACACATAAATAAAAGACACTGACCCTGATTTATTGCAGGGGGTGAACTACAGTAATGGAAAAGAGTCCTATTCAGCTTGAGTATAATTCCATTTTATTTTTAGATAGTTTCAAGTTTGCATTCTGGTTTGTTGTAAACGTGTGAGGTTTTGTTTGTTTAGTTTCTTTTTTGTTCGTTCTTTTGTTGGTTGCCGTATCTCTTTGCTAATAGTAGTCTCTTATTTACTGTTGATTTTGTGGCGCTATAGGGCAAGATTAATTTAAAAGGATGGTGTCTTTCAAGATATTTGGGTAATAGAGAGGTTTGCCCATTTCAGAACTTAGATGTCTACTCCTCTTTCCACATCATGTTCTTTTTCATTTTCTTTGGAGATACCAGTGTGAATGATTAACTGTGGTTTTTCCCACGAGTTTCCTGAATGCAATTCCCATTAGCTGTTTCACACATTTCCAATCTGTTGCTGTTGTAGTTATGCAGGAAAGCCTATCTTGAATTTTTAGTGATGTGTGCTAGCCCCTTTCCTGAATGCCTTTGTTTGTTCTTCAAAGCCTAATTGCCACTGATAGCTCAGTCTACTTAATTTTTCTTTTGGTTGCAATATGCTTTATTTGCCTTTAATTATTTGTGGAGTGTTGATATAATAAGAAATGTTCATTATTCTTAGTAGAAAATGCAATGGGTTCTGTTAGATACTGGCAAACAGACTACAGGTGTTTAAAGCTTAACAGTTGACTGAAGTTTCAGTCTCTAAAACTGAGATTTATCCTCCGCATGGGAACGAGCTACTAAACATTTATGGTAAATTCTTTTTAGTGAAGAGATAAGAAAAGCAAGGAAGCTAAAAAAGTTGCAGAGGATCAAATAATGCCTGGTTGCATCTGTAATTTAGCTGTAGATAATGGCATGTAGGTTTTATTTCAGCATGGACTTCTGTAGTCTTAGAACCACACACAGAATTTAGAGTTTTATGCTTCGTAAGTGCTAACTTTGAGTCATAAGGCATGTAAGAAGTTGAAATCAAGGTCACATCCTAAAAGTAGAGCAGATTGGATGTTGAGACCTTTTGGGAATTACTTAAAACCTTGGAAACTTGAGAAAAGGAATGATACTACTAATTGTACCTTTGTTTATTTTTATTTTTATTTATTTTTTGAGACGAAGTCTCACTCTGTTCCCCAGCCTGGAGTACAGTGGTGTGATCTTGGCTCACTGCAATCTCTGCTTCTCGGGTTCAAACAATTCTCCTGCCTCAGCCTCCCAAGTAGCTGGGACTACAGGTGCACACCACCATGCCCTACTAACTTTTGTATTTTTAGTAGAAATGGTGTTTCACCATGTTGGCCAGGTTAGTCTCCAACTCCTGATCTCAGGTAATCTGCTCGCCTCAGCCTCCCAAAGTGCTGGGATTACAGGTATGAGCCACTGTGCCCAGCCCACTAATTGTACTTTTAAAATCAACTTTATTGAACATAGTTTACCTATATTAACATTCACCCATGTTAAGTCTACACTTTTACAAGTTTTGACAAATGTACATAGTCTTATAACCACCACCACCACAATGAAGATTTAGAACATTTTCATATCCCCAAAAGTTCCCTCATGCCCTTTGCAGTTAGTCCTCACCTCTTACCACTGCACTTGTCAACCACAGATCAGCTTACTAAAGTCACCATATTTTACGTTTTCCAGAATGTTAAATAAATGGAACCATACCATGTGCCATACCATGTGTACTCTCTTATATCTGGCTTTGTTCAGTTAGTATAGTCCTTAAGATTGGTATACATTGTTATTTATACCAAATATTTGTCCCTTTTTAATTGCTGAGTAGTAGTCCATTATATAGATTTACTACAGTTTGTTCATCCCTTCATTGTTCATGCACTTGTGGGTTGCTTCCAGTTTTGGACTAGTATGACTAAAGCTGCCATAAAAGAATATTAAATGTACAGGTCTTTATGTAGACATATATTTTCATTGCTCTTGAGTATATACGAAGAAGTGGAATTGCAGGGTGAGTATAAGTTTAACCTTATAAAAAACTGCCAAACAGTTTTCCAAAGTGGCTATACCATTTTTACATTCTCATATAAGGTAGAGAGTTCCATTGTTTCCATAACCTGTTGATATTTTCAGTCTTTTTAATTCTAGCCATTCTCATAGACAGTGATATCTTACTGTGGTTTTAATTTGCATTTACCTAATGACTCATGATGATGAGCTGCTTTTTGTGTGTTTAATGGCCATTCATGTGTCTTCATTGATGAAGTAACTGTTTAACTCTTTTGCCTGTTTGAAAAATTAGGTTGTGGCCGGGCGCGGTGGCTCACGCCTGTAATCCCAGCACTTTGGGAGGTCGAGGCGGGCGGATCACAAGGTCAGGAGATCAAAACCACGGTGAAACCCCATCTCTACTAAAAACACAAAAAATTAGCCGGGCGCAGTGGCGGGCGCCTGTGGTCCCAGCTACTCAGGAGGCTGAGGCAGGAGAATGGCGTGAACCCGGGAGGCGCAGCTTGCAGTGAGCCGAGATCGCACCGCTGCACTCCAATCTGGGCGACAGAGTGAGACTCCGCCTCAAAAAAATCACAAAAAAATTAGCTGGGCATGGTGGCGGGCGCCTGTAGTCCCAGCTATTCGGGAGGCTGAGGCAGGAGAACCATGTGAACCTGGGAGGCAGAGGTTGCAGTGAGCCGAGATCGCGCCACTGCACTCCAGCCTGGGCGACAGAGCCAGACTCTGTCTCAAAAAAAAAAAAAAAAAAAAAAAAAATTAGGTTGTTTGTAGTATTATTTTGTTGTAGAGGTTCTTTATATATTCTGGCTCTACAAGTCCTTTATCAGATATATATATATATATATAAACAAATATATATTTTCCAGTAGCTTGAAAAAGGACTTAGATAAATCAGGCGCAGTGGCTCACGCCTGTAACCCCAGTACTTTGGAAGGCAGAGGTGGGCGGATCACCTGAGGTCGGTGGATCACCTGAGGTCAGGAGCTCCAGACCAGGCTGGCCAATATGGTGAAACCCCGTCTCTACTAAAAATACAAAAATAAGCCAGGCATGGTGGCAGGAGCCTGTAATCCCAGCTACTCGGGAGGCTGAGTCAGAAGAATCACTTGAACTCGGGAGGCTGACGTTGCAGTGAGCTGAGATTGTGCCATTGCACTCCAGCCTGGGCAACAAGAGTGAAACTCCGTCTCAAAAAAAAAAGAAAAAGGACTTAAGATGTTTTGTAAATATTTGAGTTTGTGACTTGCCTTTTCATTTTTAAAAACAGTATCTTTCAAAGAACAGAAATTTTAAATTTTGATACAGTCTAGTTTATCAGTTTTTAAATTTATGGGTAATGCAATTGTGTTCTAAGAAATCTGCCTAACCCAAGGACCCTAATCTTTTATGTTTTCTTACAGTTTTATGGTTTCAGCTATCTTTTTTTGTAAGAACTTTATTGTTTATTTATTTATTTATTTATTTATTTATTTTTGAGATAGAGTCTCGCTCTGTCGCCCAGGCTGGAGTGCAGTGGCGTGATCTTGGCTCACTGCAAGCTCCGCCTCCCGGGTTCACACCATTCTCCTGCCTCAGCTTCCTGAGTAGCTGGGACTACAGGTGTCTGCCACCACGCCCTGCTAATTTTTTTGTAGTTTTAGTAGAGACGGAGTTTCACTGTGTTAGCCAGGATGGTCTCGATCTCCTGACATCGTGATCCACCCGCCTCGGCCTCCCAAAATGCTGGGATTACAGGCATGACCCACCGTGCCCTGCCTGTTTTTTATTTTTATTTTATTTTATTTTTTGAGGCGAAATTTCGCTCTTGTTGCCCAGGCTGGAGTGCAGTGGCGTGATCTTGGCTCACTGCAGCCTCTGCCTCCTGGTTTCAAGTGATTCTCCTGCCTCAGCCTCCCGGAGTAGCTGGGATTACAGGCATGTGCCATCACACCTGGCTAATTTTGTGTTTTAGTAGAGACAGGGTTTCTCCATGTTGGTCAGGCTGGTCTGGAACTCCCGACCTCAGGTGATCCATCCGCCTCGGCCTCCCAAAGTACTGGGATTACAGGCATGAGCAACCCCACCTGGACTTTCATTTTGTTTGTATGTATGTATGTATGTATGTATGTATGTATGTATGTATTTTGAGAGGGAGTCTCCCTCTGTCACTCAGGCTGGAATGCAGTGGTGTGATCTCGGCTCACTGCAACCTCTGCCTCCTGGGTTCAAGCAATTCTCCTGCCTCAGCCTCCCCAGCAGCTGGGACTACAGGCACACACCACTGCGCCTAGCTAATTTTTGTGTTTTTAGTAGAGATAGGGTTTCACCGTGTTGGCCAGGCTGGTCTTGAACTTCTGACCTCATGATCTGCCTGCCTTGGACTCCCAAAGTGCTGGGATTGCAGGTGTGAGCCACCGCTCCCAGCCATAAGAACTTTATTAAGATATGATTTATATACCATAAGTTCACCTAAAGTACACAATTTAGTTTTTTTTTTTTTTATTTTTAATTTTTTTATTTTTTAGATGGAGTTTTGCTCTTGTTGCTCAGGCTGGAGGGCAATGGCGCAATCTTGGCTCACTGCAACCTCTGCCTCCCGGGTTCAAGCAATTCTCCTGCCTCAGCCTCCTGAGTAGTTGGGATTACAGGCATGCGCCAGCATGCTCAGCTAATTTTGTATTTTTAGTAGAGATGGGGTTTCTCCATGTTGTTCAGGCTGACTCGAACTCCCGACCTCAGGTAATCCACCAGCCTTGGCCTCCCAATTAGCTGGGATTACAGGCTTGAGCCTGGGCTCCTGGCTAATTTAGTTTTTAGTGTGTTCACAGAGATTGCAGTGAGCTGAGATCACACCACTACACTCTAGCCTGGGTGACAAAGTGAGACTTCGTCTCAAAGAAAAAAAATAGATAAATAAAAGTACAATTAGTGGTTTCATTCCTTTTCTCAGTTCCCAAGGTTTTAGGTAATTCCCAAAAGGTCTCAACATCCAGTCTGCTCTACTTTTGGGACATGACCTTGATTTCAACTTCTTACATGTCTTATGACTCAAAGTTAGCACTTTTGAAGCATAAAACAAATTTATAACATTTTCATTACCTCAAAAAGAACCTCATTCCTTGTACCCATCATTTTCCAAACCTCCCATCCCCTCCAGTTCTAGGAAAGCACTAATCTATCCTCTGTCTTATAGATTTGCTATTCTGGACATTTCATAGAAATGGAATCATGGGGTTTTTTTTTTAACTGGCTTCTTTCACTTGGCATAATATTTTTGAGGCTTATTCAAGTTGTAGCACACATCAGTACTTCATTTTAACATTCTGTTATATAGATATACCACTTTTATTTATCCATTCTTCAATTGATGGACATCTGGATTCCTTCCACTTTTGTCTATTATGTTTGTTTGTTTGTTTGTTTTTGAGTGTCAGCTAGGCTGCAGTGCAGTGGAGCAATATTGGCTCACTGCAGCCTCTGCCTCCTGGGTCCAAGCGATTCCCCTGCCTCAGGCCCACTGAGTAGCTGGGATTACAGACATGCACCACCACACCCGGCTAATTTTTGTATTTTTAGAGATGAGGTTTTGCCATGTTGGCCAGGCTGGTCTCAAACTCCTGACCTCAGGTGATCCACCCGCCTCGCCTCCCAAAGTGCTGGGATTACAGGTGTTAGCCACTGCGCCCGACCAGGGTCAAGGTTTTGTTTTTGATTTTGTTTTTATATGGATATTCAGTTGTTTCACAGCAACCTGTATTTAAAAGAAAATTCTTTCCCCATTGAAATATCTTGGCATCATTGTGGAAAATCAATTTACTATTTCTGAACTTTTTGCTCTGTTTCATTGGTCTGTTCCTTATGTGTCTGAACAGTTGTGTCATTTTGGGATTGGTTTCTGTTAAATGTCTTTTCCCTTGAGAATGGGTGGTATTCTCCTGGTTCTGTGTATATTGAGTCATTTTGGATTGTATCTTGGATATTTATGAATGTTACATTGTGTAGACTCTGGGTTCTGTAATATTCCTCTGAGGAGTATTGATGTTTTGTTTTAGCTGGCAATAAGCCGTAAGCTGTGTCGCCTTGTGTGGGTTAGAGTTCAAATCTCAGTTTAATTATTTCAGCCTTTGCTATGCTGCTTCGAGTCTGTATACATCCAAGAAGGGATTAGTCTGAGATACATGTGGTGTTTATTCTTAGAATTAAGGGATCGCCTTCTCTGGTTTTCTCTTGCCTTAGGTTCTCTACTTACTCTGGTAGCAGCCATGGTTACCTAGAATCTTTTCCCTATATGTTTGAGCCAGAAAGATGTCAGGTTCTGTCTGAGTTTTAGTTACTTAAATTGTGCTATTTTGTAACTTAATGCCCACAAGCAGAGCAAAACCCTCTAAATGCAGGAGTGTACCTCCTCTTGTACAGATCATTGCTCCATGTTTTGAGTCCCCTCCACAGTCAGCCTGCTTGTAGTGTTTAATTCAGACTCCTCAGACAATTGTTTTTGTATTTTGTCCAGAATTTATAGTTGTTATAGTGGAAGGGTTGGTCTACATGAAGTGTATGTACTACTTGAAATGGAGTTTTCAGTTCTGTCAGGTTTTTCTTTATGTATAATGAATATTATATCTTGATGAATTGATCCCTTTAACATTATTTATCTCTTTATATAAGTCTCTATCTGTAATGTATCTGTCTCTCTTTATCCCTGGTAATATTCTTTGTTCTGAAGTCTTTCTCTCATATAACATATGAGCCACTAACATATAGCCACTAGTAGCCATGTCACCTTTCTTTTGGTTATTGTTTTCATTGCTATCTTTTTTTTTTTTTTTTTTTTTGAGACGGAGTCTCACTCTGTCGCCCAGGCTGGAGTGCAGTGGCGGGGATCTCAGCTCACTGCAAGCTCCGCCTCCCGGGTTCACGCCATTCTCCTGCCTCAGCCTCCCGAGTAGCTGGGACTACAGGCGGGCGCCTGTCTCGCCTGGCTAGTTTTTTGTATTTTTTTAGTAGAGACGGGGTTTCACCATGTTAGCCAGGATGGTCTCGATCTCCTGACCTCGTGATCCGCCCGTCTTGGCCTCCCAAAGTGCTGGGATTACAGGCTTGAGCCACCGCGCCCGGCCTTCATTGCTATCTTTCCCATTTCACCTATTTATATATTTATAATTAAACTGGGTTTCTTATAGAAAGCTTATAGCTGGGTCTTGCTTTTTTGTCCAGTCTGGCAATGTTTTTATTTGGAATGTTTTATTGGAATCTAAATGTTTTTATTTAGACTACTTACCTTCAGTATAATTATTGCTATAGTTAGGCTAAATCTACTGTCTTGTTTTTTGCTATCTATGTTGCATCATTATTTATTTTTTTCCTCATTTCCTGCCGTCTTTTGGATTGATAGAGTATTTTTAAATGATTCTATTTTATCTCTACTCTTGTTTTATTAGGTATAATTTGTTTTTTTCTTGGTTTACAGTATATATCTGTAATTTATGAACATTTACCTTCAAATTATATATTTGAATTTGTAGTTGTATATACATAATACATAGTACACATATTATATATAGTGTAACACTCTATATAGGTAAATATACCTAATATGTATAATTTTATAATATATAATATATATTTATATTGGCCATTTTGTCCCCATCAGATGTTAATTCCTACAAATTAGTGAATTTTCTAGCTTTCCCTCTGTTATTGATTTCTAACATTACCCCGTTGTAGTTATAGAAGATACTTTGCATAATACCTTTTGTGTGTTTGTGTGTGTGTGAGAGACAAGGTTTCTCTCTGTTGTCCAGGCTGAACACACACACACACACACACACACACACACACACACACACACAGAGAGACATACTATATATATAATTTAAGACACTTACAAGAGTATATTTCCCCCCTGCCATCCTTTGTGCTATTGTTGTCATACATTGACTTCTGTATGTGTTATAAACTTAATGATACATTGTTATCTTTGCTTTAAACAATTGCCTTTTAAAGAGTTGGGTTTTTTTGTTTTTTGTTTTTTTGTTTTTGTTTTTTGAGATGGAGTCTCACTCTGTCACCCAGGCCGGAATGCAGTGGTGCAATCTTGGCATCCTGCAACCTCTGCCTCCCAGGCTCAAGTGATCTCCCACCTCAGCCTCCTGAGTAGCTGTGACCACAGGTGCGCACCACCACACCCAGCTCGTTTTTTGTATTTTTGATAGAGATGGGGTTTCATCATGTTGCCCAGGCTGGTCTCAAATTCCTGAGCTCAAGTGATCTGCCAGCCTTGGCCTCCCAAAGTGTGTTGGGATTACAGGCATGAGCCACCACGCCTGGCATTAAAGAAATTAAACATGATAAAAGAGTTATTTTATATTTGACCACATATTTACCATTTCCCTCCTTCCTTCCTTCCTTCCTTCCTTCCTTCCTTCCTTCCTTCCTTCCTTCCTTCCTTCCTTCCTTCCTTCTTTCCTTCCGTCCCTCCCTCCCTCCCTCCCTCCCTCCCTCCCTCCCTCCTTCCTTCCTTCCTTCCTTCCTTCCTTCCTTCCTTCCTTCGTGCAGTATTGGCTCACTGCAATGTCCACCTCCAAGGTTCAAGCAGTTCTTCTGCCTCAGCCTCCCAAGTAGCTGGGATTATAGGCATGTGCCACCACGCCTGGCTAATTTTGTATTTTTAGTAGAGATGGGGTTTCTCCATGTTGTCCAAGCTGGTCTTGAACTCCTGACCTCAGGTGATCTGCCCACCTCAGCCTCCCAAACTGCTGGGATTACAGGCGTGAGCCACTGTGCGCAGCCTATATTTGCCATTTCTGATGCACTTTATTCGTTTGTGTAAATCTAGTTTCTGTCTGGCATTAGATTCCTCTGCTTGAAGAACTTGCATTAATATTTCTTGCGTTAAGAGGGCAGGTCTTCTGGCAACGAATTCTCTTAGCTTTTGTTGATGTAAAAAAGTCTTCATTTCTCCTTTATGTTTGAAAGATTTTTTCAGGGTATAGAATTCTGGGTGGATTCTTTCTTTTCTTTTTTTTTTTTTGAGATAGAGTCTTGCTCTGTTGCCCAGGCTGGAGTGCAGTGACGCGATCTTGGCTCACTGCAGCCTCTGCCTCCTGGGTTCAAGCAATTCTCTGCCTCAGCCTCCCAAGTAGCTGGGATTACAGGCGCCCGCCACCATGCCCAGCTAATTTTTGCATTTTTAGTAAAGACGGCGTTTCACCATGTTGGCCAGGGTGGTCTTGAACTCCTGACCTCGTGATCCACCCGCCTTGGCCTCCCAAAGTGCTGAGATTACAGACGTGAGCCACCGTGCCTGGCCGATTTTTAAAATTTTTACTTACTTTTTTAAAGTACCAAAAGAAAAAATCACTCCATTGTAATCCCAGCACTTTGGGAGGCTGAGGCAGCAAGATTGCTTGAGGCCAGGAACTTGAGATCACCCTGAGCAACATACTGAGACTCTGTCTCTACAAAAAATGAAAAAATAGCTGGGTGTGGTAACACAATCCCTGTAGTCCCAGTTACTTGGGAGGCTGAGGCAGGAGGATCACTTCAACCCAGAAGTTTGAGGCTGCAGTGAGCTTTGGTCACGCCACTGCACTCCAGCCTGGGAGACAGAGCGAGATCCTGTCCCAATTTGAAACAAAAATCACTCCAGTCTTCTGGTTTTCATAGTTTCTGATGAGAAGCCTGCTTGTTTTAGTTTTTGGTCTTTTCTATGGCTTGTTTTAACCCTCTCTGGCTACCTTTAAAGTTTACTCTCTTTAAAAAACAGAGACAGGGTCTCACTCAGTCATCCAGGTTGGAGTGCAATGGTACGATAATAGCCCACTGCAGACTTGACCTCCTGGGCTTAAGCTATCCTCCTGACTCAGCCTCCAAGTAGCTGGAACTACAGGAATGTGCCACTGTACCTGTCTAACTTTTATATTTTATTTTATTATTTTATTTGTTTGAGATGGGGTCTTGCTCTGTTGCCCAGGCTGGAGTTCAGTGGCACCATCTTGGCTCACTGCAACCTCCGCCTCCCGGGTTCAAGCAATTCTCCTGTCTCAGCCTCCCAAGTAGCTGGGACTACAGGTGTGTGCCACCACAACCGGCTAATTTTTGTATTTTTACTAGAGACAGGGTTTCACCATGTTGGTCAAGCTGGCCTCGAACTTCTGGCCTCAAGTGAACTGCCCACAGCCTCTCAAAATGTTGGGGTTATAGGCGTTGGCCACCGCACCTGGCCACCTAATTTTAAAAATTTTTAGTAGAGATGGGGTCTTGCTATGTTCCCCAGGCTGTTCTCACACTCTCAGCCTCAAGCAATCCTCCTTCCTCAGACTCCAAAGTGCTGGGATTACAGGCATGAGCCACTGCACCTGGCTTGCAGCGTTTTCTTCTTATCTTTAGTTTTTGGAGTTTCGTTTTTACATGTCTAGGTGGTGGTTTCTTATTTATCCTGCTTGAGGAATCTGTGGTTTGATATCTTTTATTATTTTTGGAAACTATCAGCCAGTATGTTTTCAGATATTTCTTCAGCCCACTCTTTTTCTCTTGCCTTTCTGGAGGTTCTAGTTACCTGTGTTTTGCACTGTTTGATATTGTCTTAGAGCTTTTGGGTGTTTTATTCTATTTTAGCTCTTATTTTTCTCCTTAGATAATTTTTATTGACCTATCATTAAGTTTGCTGATTTTTTTCCTCAGTTGTGTCCAGTCTGCTGATGGTACTGTTAGAGGAACTCTTCATCTTTGATACCACACCTTTTTTTTTTTTTTCTTTCAGACGGAGGGTTGCTCTGTTGCCCATGCTGGAGTGCAGTGGCGTGATCTCGGCTCACTGCAACCTCCGCCTCTGAAGTTCAAGCGATTCTCCTGCCTTAGCCTCCCGAGTAGCTGGGACTACAGGCAACCACTACCACGCCTGGCTAATTTTTGTATTTTTTTTTAGTAGAGACGGCAGTTCACCATATTGGCCAGGTTGGTCTCGAACTCCTGACCTTGTGATCCGCCCGCCTTGACCTCCCAAAGTGCTGGGATTACAGGCGTGAGCCACTGCACCCAGCCCATGCCTTTTATTTCTATCACTTCCATTTGATATTTGCTTGTAATTTTCACACCTGCTGAAATTCTCCATCTGTTCATACATGTTTTCCACCTTTTCCTTTTGCATGAGGTCTTTAGCATTGTTAATCACTGTTATTCTAATAATATACTGCCTGATAATTTCAACATCTGGATCATCTCTGAGACTGTTTTATCTCTTGCCATAATGTTGGGTTTCTTTTTTTTTTTTGAGATGGAGTTTTGCTCTTGTTGCCCAGATTGGAGTACAATGGCTCGATCTTGGCCCACCACAACCTCTGCCTCCCAGGTTCAAGCGATTCTCCTGCCTCAAGCGATTCTCCTGCCTCAGCCTCCAAGTAGCTGGGATTACAGGCATGTGCCACCATGCTTGGCTAATTTTGTATTTTTAGTAGAGACGGGGTTTCTCCATGTTGGTCAGGCTGGTCTTAAACTCCTGACCTCAGGTGATCGCCTGCCTCGGCCTCCCAAAGTGCTGGGATTACAGGTGTGAGCCACCGCACCCAGCCTGTTTTTTGTTTGTTTTTTTGTTTTTGCGTTTTTGTCCTGTAGTATTTAACTGAATGTCAGGCATCATGTGTAGAATAATAGTAGAGATGACTGAAGTAAATAGTGTTTGAACTTGGAAATGGGCAATGCTCTTCTGTTACGGAATTTAGTCAGTTAAGCTGGGCTTGGGTTTTGCTATAGCTATCATTACCTTTACTGTGCCATAGGCCTTAAGTTTCTCTAGCCATGGTTTGCTATTGCCTTGTGCTTAGAGTGAGGGCTGGGGTTCTGGAAGTTTTAAAATATTTATTTATTTATTGATTGATTGATTGATTGATTGAGACAAGCTCTCCTATCTCTCAGACTGGATGCAGTTGTACAATAATGGCTCTCTGCAGCCTTGGCTTCCTGGCTTAAGCATTCCTCCAGCCTCAGCCTACCAAGTAGCTGGGACCACAAGCACACGTCACCACATCTGGCTAATTTTTTTTTACTTTTTGTAGAGACAGAGTCCCACCATTTTGCCCAGGCTAGTCTCAAAATCCTGGGCTCAAGTGATCCTCCTGCCTTGGCCTCCCAAAGTGCTGGGATTATAGACAAGAGCCACTGTGCCCAGCCTGGAGGGTTTTTTTTTTTTTTTTAGACGGAGTCTTGCTCTGTCACCAGGCTGGAGTGCAGTGGTGCAATCTCGGCTCACTGCAACCTCTACCTCCCGGGTTCAAGTGATTCTCCTGCTTCACTCTCTCGAGTAGTTGGGACTACAGGCCTGCACCACCACGCCCAGCTGATTTTTGTATTTTTAGTAGAGTGGGGTTTCAGCATGTTGGCCAGGATAGTCTTGATCTCTTGACCTCGTGATCTGCCTGTCTTGGCCTTCCAAAGTGCTGGGATTACAGGTGTAAACTATGGTGCTCAGCCGGCCCTGGAGGATTTTTTTCAGTGTTTTGTCCTCAGACTTTCAGCCACCTCTGCATACCAGTACCACAGAGAAGTTGTTTCTTTGCATTCTTACCCCTCTGCTACTGGTAGACTGCTCTTGCTTTTACTTGGGCTAGACTCATGGTAGAGGTAGATGTTGTGTAGTTCACCCTTAGGCTTAGGCAGAGTCTGTGTCTCTGTGTCCTAATTCTTTTCCCTTCCTTCTTATTTTAGCCAAACTCGGCCTTGTATCTGTGGTTAGTCTTGGGAAAGAGTTTCCTGTCCCTCCCTCAGCTATAGCAGACCTCTGCTTGGTAACAGTGGAGGAACCTGGGCCTAATATGGTTTCCTGCCTCTCCCCACGGGTATAGAGTATTTTACTTTTACTCCTTCCCCAGAAGAAGTGGATCTTTGCCTGTGCACTCTGACTGAGAGGGTTTACTGCCTGTCTTATCCTGTTTTTGCTGCTGTAATAGAATAACACAGATTGTAGGTAATTTATAAAGAAAAGAGATTATTTGGCTCACAGTTCTAGAGCCTGGGAAGTCCAATATCAAGGGGCCACATCTGGTGAAGGCCTTTTTGTTGTGTTATAACAAGGAGGAAGGCATTCCTAGGTAAGGAAGTGCATGTGAGACAGAGAGGAAAGGGGGCCCAAACTCCTGAGATAAATAACCCACTGCCTCAATCATGACATTAATCATGAGAGTTTTGCCATTACCTCTTTTTTTTTTTTTTTTTTTTTGAGACGCAGTCTCGCTCTGTCGCCCAGGCTGGAGTGCAGTGGCAGGATCTCAGCTCACTGCAAGCTCCGCCTCCCGGGTTCCTGCCATTCTCCTGCCTCAGCCTCCCGAGTAGCTGGGACTACAGGTGCCCGCCACCACACCTCGCTAATTTTTTTTGTATTTTTAGTAGAGATGGGGTTTCACCGTGTTAACCAGGATGGTCTCGATCTCCTGACCTCGTGATCTTCCCACCTCGGCCTCCCAAAGTGGAGAGTATTGCCATTACCTCTTAAAGATCCCACTTCTTAATATACTTCTTAATCCCTCTTCTTAATGCATGATAGCTGCTTAATGTCCTTATCCACTGATTCTTTTGTGTTGGTAATTTCTGAGCCTGTTTCTACTGACTAATTTTTATCCTGGTCATAGGTCAAATTTTCATGCTTTTTTATATGTCTAGTAATTTTTGATTGGATATTATATATTGTGAATGCAGTGTTATTGGGTTGCTAGATTTTACTATATTTCTTTAAAGAGTGTTGGATTTTTTTTTTTTTCTGGCATACAGTTAAGCTACCTAAAGATTACTTTGGTCCTTTTTAGCTTTGTTTTTAAGCTCTTTTTGAGTAGTTTAGAGTACCTTTTACTCTAGAACCAATTTGACTCCACTCCTAAAGCATGGTCTTTTTGAGTTCCCTTCTGAATTCCTTGCAGATTTAGGGAGGTTTCTTTATTCTGGCTGGAGGGAAGTTGAGTGATTCTGTAACCTGCGTGAACTCTGGGAATTGTTTATTTACCACTCCCGGCTTATAATAGTTTTTTTCTTAGATTGCTATTCAGTCAAAATTCAAGGGAACTTAATAAAGATTTCTGGAGCTGTCTTGCTTTAGCCCCCTCTTGCATGCTTAGTCCTGCAAATTCTAGCTGCTTTGGCCTCCTTGAACTTCAGTCTCTGTTTATTCAACTCAGTGAAGTTGCCAGACTCTGTTTGGGTAACCCTCCCTGAGCTGCAGTTTAGGAGTTACCTCTAGGCAGAAAGCTGAGATGATGTTAGGGCTCATCGGCTCATCTTGTTTGCTTCCCTTTTCTCGGGGATCACAATTCTTAGCTGCCTGTTGTCCAGTGTCTGAAAATAGTTGTTGCCTATATTGTGTCCAGTTTTCTGGTTGTATTTAATGGGAGGTTAATTGCCACCTGGAAGTCCACAGATTGTTCTGTAAACGGAGAATATTTTTATTTAGGGATAATTTGATTAAAAATTGATTTTAAATATTTTTGACTTTAAAAGAAATGCCAATGGAACTTTACTTCATATTATATAGAGGAATAAGTTCCAGATGGATTAAGGACTTATATGACAAAACAAAAAATTAAAAGCTCTTAGTGAAAATATTCACAAAAATATTGGTGAGTAGCTTATTGATCTTGGGAGTAGAAAAAGTTTCTTAAGACACAAAAAGTGTTGGTTATAAAAAGATTGATAAATTGGACTCTTTCTAGAATTTAAAAAACCTTAAATAGATGAAAAGACCAATGACAGGCCAGGTGCGGTGGCTCACGCCTGTAATCCCAGCACTTTGGGAGGCCGAGGTGGGCGGCTCATGAGGTCAAGAGATCAAGACCATCCTGGCTAACATGGTGAAACCCTGTCTCTACTAAAAATACAAAAAATTAGCCAGCCATGGTGGTGGGTGTCTGGAGTCCCAGCTACTTGGGAGGCAGAGGCAGGAGAACGGCGTGAACCTGGGGGGCAGAGCTTGCAGCGAGCAGACATCGTGCCACTGCACTCCAGCCTGGGCAACAGAGCGAGACTCCGTCACAAAAAAAAAAAAAAAAAGACCAGTGACAAACTGCAAGAAGATATTCACAATACACACAAATGAAACATTGTGTCAATATATGAACTCCATAAATCAGTAAGAAAAGCAAAAAAACTTAATATGAAGGTAGGCAAAACGCATGAGTAGGTACTTTACAAAAATTGACACTCTCATGATCAATAAGTATATGAAGAGTTATTCAACATCATTAGTAATTAGAGAAATGTAAATTAGGATCACAGTAAGAAATCTTTTCACACCAATTCCATTGGCAAAATTAAGAGGATCTTTTTATATATTGCTGAAGGAGAATAAATTGGTACAACCACTTTAGCTTACATTTTGGCATTATCTCCTGAGGTTGAATATGCATATAGCTCTGCAGTTTACTCAGGGTTATACTCAGAAGAATATCTTTTGCATGTACATCAGGAGGCATTTATACAAATGTTAACAGCAGCATTGTTCATGGTAGCTAAAATCCAGAAACAACCCGAGTGCTCATGAGTGGGAGAACAGATTGAAAACAAACGTGCAACTATGATATATTCACACAACAAAATGCTGTATGCAGCAGAGTATACCACAAAGACATGTAATGTTGTGATGAGACTGTAGTATAATATTAAGTGAAAAAAGTAAATCCTTTAAAGTCTCGTTCATCTTGATACTCTATTTTTACAAAACCAAAATACCTTTAAAATTAAAATATAAAAATTTAAGGATTATATATAAATGCGAAAAAATATAAAAAGAAAAGCAAGGGAATCATGAACATGGTTGGATATGATAACTTTTTGGGGTCAGAGAAACGGATATAGGGATGTGGGATAGAGGAGGCAGAGACTATATGGTTTGAATTAAATTATTTTCAAGGTCTTAGCTTTGCTTTTATTTTGCTTTTCACATTATCTGTTTACTAACAAAAATTCCACTGTTGCTTAAATCACTTGGTTTTTTTGAGACTGTCTCCTTCTGTTGTCCAGGCTGGAGTGTAGTGGCAGGATCGTGGTTCAGTGCTTCCTCTGCCTCCTGGATTCAAACAATCCTCCCACCTTAGCCTCCTGGGACTACAGGCACATGCCACCATGCCCAGCTACATTTTTGTATTTTTTTGTAGAGACAGGGTTTTGCCATGTTGCCCAGGCTGGTCTCGAACTCTTGGACTCAAGCAATCTGGCCGCCTATCAGCCTCCCAAAGTGCGCTGGAATTACAGATGTGAGCCACCGTGCCCAGGCTGCTTAAGTCATTTTTTAGGCCTTTTCTTTGGAATCAACTTTAGAGCCAGTTTAGGCCACACACAAGTATCAGTTACATTGCTTTATAATCAACCCTAGGTTTTCAGCTACCTTCAAATTTGCTTGCTTATTCACTCACTATATTTACCACATTGGCTTCAAATGACTTTTAACTTTCTAAAAATAAAATCCACCCTTAAAAACTGGTAATTGCCTTTGAAGTTATTTAAAAGTATGCTAGAGGTCATTCTAATAGCAAAAATAAGATCACGCTCCTTCTGCTGGGTGCGGTGGTTCGAGGTGGGTGGATCACCTGAGGTCAAGAGATCGAGACCAGCCTGGCCAACATGGTGAAACCCCTTCTCTACTAAAAATACAAAAATTAGCCAGGTGTGGTGGCGGATGCCTGTAATCCCAACTATTCAGGAGGCTGAGGCAGAAGAATCGCTTGAACCCAGGAGGCGGAGGTTACAGTGAGCCAAGATCATGCCACTACACTCCAGCCCGGGCAACAGAGTGAGACTCCATCTCAAAAAAACCCCAAAAAACAAAAAGAACATCATGTTCCTTTTGAAAAGGGGATAGTCCTTTTTTATACATACAACTTTATACATGTTTGTCAAAAGTAAGTCTTTAAAGTGACCTTGAATATAGTTTTTGTTAAATGCATAGTAGAATGCATCTAACCAATATCATCTAAGCGTGACGAGATGATTCCGTGATTTAATTTGTATTAAGTATGCTTTTCTTTTGTTCTTCTCCTTCACCAGGTATATAATGTTTACATGGCAGGGAGGCAGCTGTGTTCTAAGCGGTACCGGGAGTTTGCTATCCTACACCAGAACCTGAAGAGAGAGTTTGCCAACTTTACATTTCCCCGACTCCCGGGGAAGTGGCCATTTTCATTATCAGAACAACAACTAGATGCCCGACGTCGGGGACTGGAAGAATATCTAGAAAAAGGTAATCCAAACCATCAAACTCTACTATATTGAGTAGACATAGGTTCTAGATATGCAGCTTCTAAACTGCATAGCTGAATTTCCGGAAACTCAATAGTGAATGTTAGTCAGGTTTCTGACTAAGTATTGAACAATCTGAACTTTGAAGGCAAAACTGAAATGTCCAGTACAGTGATCAGTAGCCTGTTTTATTGGTTTGTTTAATGCTTAACAACAACAAAAAAATGAATGTTTAGTTTTTGATGCATTTGGTGATGCCTAATGGACACTTTTTTTTTTTTTTTTTTTTTTTTTTTTTTTTTAAGACGGAGTCTTGCTCTATCACCAGGCTGGAGTGCAGTGGCACGATGTCGGCTCTCTGCATCCTCCGCCTCCTGGGTTCAAGCAATTCTCCTGCCTCAGCCTCCTGAGTAGCTGGGACTATAGGCACACGCCACCATACCTAGCTAATTTTTATATTTTTAGTGGAGACGGGGTTTCACCATGTTGATCAGGATGGTCTCGATATCTTGACCTCGTGATCCATCAGCCTCTGCCTCCCAAAGTACTGGGATTACATGGACCTTTATTTTTAGGGTTATATTATCTGCCAGCAAACACATATAGACTCAGCAATATGCTGAATTGATTTGGGAACTAAGTGGGCAATATTAAGACATTTTTAATATTTAAGACATTTTTTATTAAAATGATTCTTGGCTTACTGGTGTATCCTACCTGAAAACTTTATTCATTTTACAGGTATTCATAGATAGGTTTGCTGAGTTGTAGGTAATCTGGAGTGCCCTTGTTCTAAGCAGGCTAAACGTAGATACTAATACTTCGGTATTGAATTTTTTGTTTTTTTTTTGTTTTGAGACAGAATCTCGCTCTGTTGCCCAGGCTAGAGTGCAGTGGCATGATCTTGGCTCACTGCAACCTCTGCCTTCCAGGTTCAAGCAATTCTCCTGCCTCGGCCTCCCAAGTAGCTGGGACTACAGAAGCGCACCACCATGCCCGGCTAATTTTTGTATTTTTAGTAGAGACGGGGTTTCCCCATGTTGGCCAAGCTGGTCTCGAACTCCTAACCTCAGGCGATCTGCCCACCTTGGCCTCCCAAAGTACTGGGATTACAGGCATGAACCACTGCACCTGGCCCTGTATTGAAATGTACTTGTTATCTCAGCGCCTCCAAATGATACATCAGGAGTCTGTGGATGTGGATGGTGAAACATTTGTCTAGAGGCGTGAGCCACTGCACCTGGCCCTGTATTGAAATGTGCTTGTTATCTCGGTGCCTCCAAATGATACGTCAGGAGTCTGTGGATGTGGATGGTGAAACATTTGTCTAGAAAGGCAGGGAAATGACACAGATCTCTTCAATAAGAAGCTCATCTTGTGGCTCAGGGAAGAGACCTTTCCTTGCTACATTATAGAGTTACATTATTTGGTAGCTGTTCAGTAGGTTTTTCTCTAAAATACTAGTTTATAGAATAACAGTCTTACATGATATTTAGTCATTCTGTTTCCTTGTAACTAACTGACCTAGTTGAATCTTTTAAAAACTTTTGTAGGGAGCCTTAGTCATGAAGAGAAACCATTTTCCCCATAGAAGGTAATGGAACTTCCTTACCTGTTTTTAGCTTTTTCTAACAGGGACTGGCCTCTCTGAACAAAGCCCTTGGGAAATGAGAAAGGGTACAATTTTTAAAAATCAAATGAAGTAAAGTCACCAGTTTAATTTACCATTCTCATGAGAGTGTCAGGAAATTAACTTTCTTAAATTTAGAGGATTAGCTACCTACCTTACCTGCCTGCTTGCTTTCCTATCCCACCCATCCCCAGCCAGCTTTTTTTTTTTTTTTTTTTTTGGTTGTTGTTTTGAAGCTAAAGTCAGTAAGGTGAAATGATATGAATTCTTAATTACCTACCCTAGTTTTCCCAAAATGGCTTTTAATTTTTGTGGTTCTCTGACTGGCATGGCCTGTTTTTAGGCCAAATAAATATTTTTCCTTTAGTATTTCAATTTTATATTTGGTTTATTCCTAATTAATCTTCCCTTACCACTGCCTCTTTACCCCATGTTCTGTTGTTCTAGCTTGTTAATAGGTCACACAAGACTGCAAAGTTATATTTACTGAATTTTTATTTCTCTTTTCTGGTTATGTTTAGTATTTTTAGCGAGCTACATCTTTATATTTTCTATTATTTCTTTGTTCTGATCATATTTAGATGAATGTTTGTCATGCCTTAAAATCTTGTATGCTGGGCATGGTGTGCTGCCTTATTATTGCCTGCTATTGATGATTTAAACTTAAACTTTGATACGTCTTTGACTTTATATTCTTGATTTTAAGGCCTTATGCCAGATTTTATCTTTATTTTCTACAGTGTGTTCAATACGAGTAATTGGTGAGAGTGACATCATGCAGGAATTCCTATCAGAATCCGATGAGGTAGGTGAATATCTCCTTTAGTGATTGTTTTCCTCTTGGCTCCTTGTGGGGGAAAATAAGTTAAAGGTATTGATTATGGGTTAAATTTCCATAAGCTCTCCAAAGGACTCTGTTTTTTCTACTTCCATTTTATATGTATCCTACTTATCTATCCTTTAAGACCTAGGTCCACTTTCTCTTTGAAGTGCCAAGTCCACTTTCTCTTTGAAGCCATCCCTGATGAGTTTTCATCAATTTTTCATTCCACCAAAAGCTTTTGCAATTAGTTCCATTCAATGATCACTTGTTGCTGTCTCATTCTCTAATTTTTGTACATGTAATCAGATTATCGCTTTATATTTTTAGCTTACAAGAGTGTGAGCAACCTGTAGGTAAGAGCTAAATCTTGACCATCTTTATATTCCCAGTTCCTTACCACAGCGTCAAGCATGTTGTAGGTGCTTAATAAATAATAATTGAATAGAAGAGAGAATATTTAATGCTAATATAGTAGTGTGTTATCCACTACTTATTTTATATGCATATGCCTTGTTTTCCCAACTAGATTATAAATTTCTTATAGGCAAGGGCTTATAATAAAGCAATGCTTATGTTGTTTTAGGCAATGAATAGTACTTTTTAAAAAGTGGTACTTTTTTAAAAGGTCAAAAATTACAAGGTTAGAGGAATGTGTTAATCATCAAAAGCAGTGTGTTAATCATCAAAAGCAGTAAGAGGAGAGTAAGAATTGTTTACCTTTTGCTAGAATAAAATTGGGCATCAGGCTAACTTTGAAAGGAAAAATGGATGAGACTCAGGTATCCATTTTTTCTTTTAACAATCTCCTAGTTATTTCAGGGTTCAGAAAGAAACTTAGTATATCTCTTGATCCAGTCTGTATGCCTGACCATTAATACCAGACAATGTACATCAAAACTACTGCTTTCAGTTATCTTCTCCTCTCATTTGTGAATTCTGAATGGGGAGACGGAAGCGAATCAAAAATCTCATCTGTGTTTGACCTAGACTGTTTCACGCAAGTTTCCTGTTTTGAAATGTGAACACGTTGGCTTCAACATGTTTCTTTCCTTCCTGCTTATCTTAAAGGTTAACTTCCGCTGCAGCCCTGAAGTCAGGTTTAAGACTTGTAAATGTATTGACTTTTTTCCCGTTTTCATTGGAACTCATTTACTCTCTACCACGTTTTAGGTTGTTGTCTAGCTAGCTTGTTACAGGGAGAGTGAAGATATACTGGGCCATAAATTCTTTCTCTATGTCTTTTCCCCCAGAACTACAATGGTGTGTCTGACGTAGAGCTGAGAGTAGCATTACCGGATGGAACAACGGTTACAGTCAGGGTTAAAAAGAACAGTACTACAGACCAAGTATATCAGGTAAATTAAATGAACACGTAGACTTGACATTGGATGATGTGAAGCTAAGGAAGATAGATTAAATGAGTCAATAAAGTGCTTAGGGTGTCTGGCACATAATCAGTTTATTAAATGTTAGCTACTATTATTATTATTAATGTGAAAGTACTTTGCCCTCCCTTAAAAGAAAGGTACGGTAAATATCCCAGGTTGTAGTAGTTGTGATTAACCCCTCCTTTTTTTTGGAGATGGAGTGTTGCTCTGTCACCCAGGCTGGAGTGCAGTGGTGTGATCTCGGCTCACTGCAACCTCTGCCTCCTGGGTTCAAGTGATTCTCCTGCCTCAGCCTCCTGAGTAGCTGGGACTACAGGCGCCTACCACCATGCCCGGCTAATTTTTGTATTTTTAGTAGAGACATGGTCTCACCATGTTGGCCAGGATGGTCTTGATCTCCTGACCTCGTGAGCCGCCCTCCTCAGCCTCCCAAAGTGCTGGGATTATAGCAACCCCTCCTTTTTTGATTGTAAAAAAACTATAACACACATGAAAACAGAATAGTATAATAAATCTCCATATAGTAATCATTTATATTTAATAATTATCAAGATTTTGCCACATTTGCCTTATGTATATCTTTTTTCTTTTCCTTTAAGTACTTAAAAGCAAATCCCATGTTATTGGACCTGTGTGTACTTTAGTATGCATCTTCTTACAAAACCACAGTGCCATTATCAAACCTTAAAAATTGGCACTATTGCCTTGGTATTGCCTAATAACTACTCCATAGTCACAATTTTCCAATTGTCTAAAAATGATTTTTTACATTTGGTTTGTTAAAATCTGAATCTAAACAAGGTCCTTAGATCACATTTGATTTTTATGTTTGTTTTAGTATAGGACAGTCCCCACTTCTCCCCATTTTTTTTTCATGCCATTGTTTTCTTGCAGAAATGGGTCAGTGCCTTGTGGAATGACCTGCATTCTGAATGTGTCTGTTTGTTTTCTGGTGGTGTCATTTAATATGTCCTTCTATGTCTCTGTATTTTCTATACATGGAAGTTTGCTCTAGAGGTTCAATTAGATTCAGATTCTGCTTTTTTGATAAAACTTCATAATTGGTCCTGTATACTTTATATTGCTTCTCAACAACAAGTACACAATACTGGGTTATCCCATTTTAGTGGTACTAAGGTTAACCAGTAGGTTTAGGTGGTGAAATCTGATCTTTTCATTGTAAAATTCACCACTGGTCTTTCATCAAATGAATCTATCCATTGATGATTATTGCCTTAACCAGTGATTTCATTAAAGGTTACAAAGTGCTGATTTTCTAATACTCATTTCTTCACACCACTTAGCTAGAATTCTTCTGAAAATAACTTTTCCTTGTCAACTAATGCTACTAATTATCTCAAAATAGATAATTTCCCACAGTTTGTGGGAAAGACAGGATACATATTTAAGCCTTTCCTTTGCTGATTTTCAGAGTAAATATATAATTATATATAAGTATAATTATGTGTTAATAATATATAAGGTATATTACATATTAAATAATATATACTTTATAATTATATAATATATTAAATAATATAATATATAATTCATTATGAAATAGTATATATTATATATAATAATTTATATAATGGGTTTTTAGATTCAATGTGATTTAATCAATAGCATATATTATCTTTTTGATGCTCAGATTGTTCCATCTTTGGCCAGTGAGAGCTCCTTCATGTCTGCTCCTTTATGCTTTTGATGCAACCTAATATTTTTATGATAGCATCCTTGCTTTTTGGTACAATAAGATGTCCTGGCCTCATCTTTGTATATTTCTTACCCTAGATATCTAGAATAGGCCATTTCCCCAAGGAGTCCTATTCTTTTAGTGAGAAACTGTCTTTAGAGATCATAATCTGCGTGCTGGGTGTAATCATTGCCTGTATATGCCTTTTCATTGGCCTTTAATCCTAACTTGGGTCAGAATTTTCAGGGAGACAAGCAGGTTTCTGGGTACTAATGCTTACATTTCTCTTTTGTAGCAAACATTAAAAAATCTATCCCCCAAACATTTATTCATCCACTGTATTTTATGGCAAAGGATATATGCAGGATCTCAGGCATTTATGAAATTATACAATGGTAGAGAATTTCAAGAAAAGTACTATTTTTACAGCTTGCTGATCTTTTTGTTTTGTTTTGATTGCTTTTTTCCAGTGTTCCTCTAGCAAGGCTTAGGTTTTTTACACTTTCCTCCCAACCCTGTTACTGAGACTTCTAGCTATAAACTATTTTCTAAACCTTGAAAGCCTTTTAGTTTCTATCCAGTGCAGTGTAGAATGATAATTTAGAATACTTATAATGTCTAGTTCCTCTATCACATCATGGATGGACCTAGGCCTCATGTGTGAGCAGATAGGAGAAGAAGGGATATAATCACATTTGGCTTACTGAGATACTAATAATCAACAGTTTTATCTTTGTTTTATCAACAAAACAACGGCATGAAAAAGAAGTACCTTACTTATATTGAATTTGATCTTGAAAAGAAATTTTGTTACTACTAGTTTATATTTTGTTGTTGTTTGTATGTAATTGTCATTTATTTGCACACAGTTTTCCAATTTCTCTTTTATTTGTCATGTTAGGACCTGAGTTCCTAGAGAGAATGAGTGATTCTTGTTTAATATGCCTCTATTGTCCCAGTATTTTGCTATTTTTTTGTAGATATTAGATGGTAATTCTTAGGAAATGGAGGTGCCTAATGATCCCAGCATGAGACATGGGTCATCTAAAAAGTAAATAAAAAAGTTTTGTTTAGCCAGAATATAATTGACAAACAATATTTTACGCTCTAGAATCAAATGTGTAGTTTTTTTGTGTTAATGTATTAAATGTAGGCTGAATGTGTGAAACTGGATATTTAATCATTTATTTTCTTTTTAAGATCTGTGCTATTAAGTACATTTCTTGTAAGTGGTGTTAAAAAAAGAAGTTGTTTTAGAGAGGGAAGCTGATATTTAAGGACAGAATATTGTCAGCTTACACTGGAAGGGAGAAACTCATATTCATAGCTGTTGGGGCAGATACAGGTGTTTTTTCCCTTTTCTTTCATATGTATGTATGCGTGCATGCATGTACACATACATACAAAGAAGGATAGTTATGGACCATTAATGCAATTTTTGTGAGGCCAAGATGGCAGAACCTCTCCCCTTTCCCTCCTCGGCAGGCATACACCTGCCTTTTCCTACAGCATTGTCTGACTTAATTTTCTTGAAACCAATCTATCCTGTTTAACCTTAGGCTATTGCAGCAAAGGTTGGCATGGACAGTACGACAGTGAATTACTTTGCCTTATTTGAAGTGATCAATCACTCCTTTGGTGAGTACCAGTGGCTGATACTAATTTTGTTTTCTAATACTGTCAGAAAGAAACTATTCACCTAGAGAAGAGCTTGAAGACAAGGGGAGATCCCACTCATTGGAACTGTCTCTAACGAGCAGACCAAGCATATCCCATTAAACTTAGGTCATAAGGATGTCTGATCACTGTTGATTCTTTTTCCTCTTTTGTAAGTATAGGTTACAACCAGCAATGAATTGGAAGATACTTTCATGAGGTTCTTTTAAATCTGAGGTTCAAAATTCATATATTCCAATGAAACGGGCTTAAAAAGATGGGATGTTCTATTTAGCCACATGTTGTTTTAGTGTACTTTAGGATTTTTGTAAAGATTCTTAAGAGTAGCTTTCTGTTTTTAGAAGTTAGAAAGATATATATTGGTTAAAAGCCTTGTTTTAATGCATACGTTTAAGCTTCTGTGTGAATCAATTTCCTCTTCCAAGGAGGTTTTATTGCATGGTGATAGGAAATTTATATTTTATTTTACAAAAGCTAGGGATGGTAGTCACATTGGTTGCACTGAGACTACAGAGGGGAGAGAGTCTGAGGGCTTGCTCTGAATGACATAGATTTCCTACAGTTTATGGGTCTCTTCCGTATCATATAGATTTATACAGGGCTAAGGCCAGAATACAGATAATATTGGTTGATCAGATCTTCCTTATCCCAGAAAGGGGGAGAGTTTGGTAGATTTAGGTTGCCTTGCTATCTCAGGTCCAGGTAGAATAACTTTGATTCCCCTAAAGCAGCCATCTCCCTAATATTTTTTTTCTTCCCAACTCACAGCAGTGTAACTAGACAGATGTAAATTATGTTACAAAGGATTACTGAGGTACCAAGATATCTGGATTCTAACCTTGTTTTTTGTCTAAGCTTTAGTTTCACTTTCTATAAAATGGAAAGTATTAAATCTATCTTTTGTAGTGTTACAAAGCCAAGTAAACATCGAGAGAGGAAGTAATCTCAGCAATTTGGGAGGCTGAGGCAGGAGGATTGCTTGAGCCCAGGAGTTTGAGACCAGCCTGGGCGACATAGTGAGACTGCCATCTCTAAAAAAAATTTAAAAATTAGCCAAGCATGGTGACACATGCAGGTGGTCCAAGCTGGGAGGCTGAGGTAGGAGGATCAGTTGAGCCTAGGAGGTTAAGGCTGCAGTGAGCTATGATTGTGCCACAACACTCTAGCCTGGGCAACAGAGTGACACCCTGTCTCAAAAAAAAAAAAAAAAAAAAAAAAGGCAATTTAGAAATTAAAAGTGGTAGTTTTTTTTATCGTGCTTGGGTGGCTGTTAGAAAGAGGAAGTATAACATTACTCAGAAGACACTTTTCAGTTTGAGGAATACTGCAGGATTTTTGGAGGTAGGCTGGAAAAAACCTTTTGGCGTTAATAAAAGCAGTTCATTGAGAATTACCACATGAGAGACTCTGAATGCACCAGAGTTGGGTAAGAGGAGAGGCTTGCTTTAAAGATGTTTAGTGGACATGAGCTGTAACTAGCTAATGGATTAGATATTTTAACTAAATTTGGAGTTGGTGCTGTTTGCAGAGTTGTCATGTTAACTGATCTGTGTCTTAGTACTTTTTTGTGTTGCTATAAAGGAATACCTGAGGCTGGGTAATTTGTAAAGAAAAAAGGTCTAATTGTCTTATGATTCTGCTGATTTTCAGCTGATATCCACCAAACATCTTTAAGACTGGGTTCAAGACTGGGCATCTGGTGAGGTCCTCAGGCTGTTTTCTTCCACTCATGGTGTATGTAGAGATCACATTAGGCCCCACCTCTAACATTGGGGATCAAATTTCAACATGAATTTTGTGGGGGACAAATATCCAAACCACAGCACTTGTCATTCAAGTGATAGGTTTCTGTCAGCTTGAGACTTGACTGGCCATGGTCATAGCTAGAAAGGATATTTGGCTGGACAGATATGGCTGTTTTGTGCTCCCAAGGCAGAACTCCTTAATGGATTTGAGATGATGTTCTGGTTAATGATAACATAGCATTCTTGATCTGCCTTACATAGTTTGTATTAGGGAAATTTCTTCTATCTTTTCACTCTAGCTTTCTGTGTTTTGTCTTTCCTTTAGTACGTAAATTGGCACCGAATGAGTTTCCTCACAAACTCTACATTCAGAATTATACATCAGCTGTGCCAGGCACCTGCTTGACCATTCGAAAGTGGCTTTTTACAACAGAAGAAGAAATCCTCTTAAATGACAATGACCTTGCTGTTACCTACTTCTTTCATCAGGTAGGTGAATTGATCTTGAAAGGCGCAATTTCTTTTTATGTTTGAATATAGTTGGTATTTTGCCAATTCCCTGTGAATCCTTAGGTAAGCTGCTTTGCTCCTGGGTCTGAATTACATTCGTAAAATGTTCTCTCCCATTTCACAAAAGATAAATACGTATTAGAAGTAAAGATATCCTGGAGTTTAAAAATACATATTTTAAAAATATATATTCTAATATTTTTAAGCAACAGAAAATGAGCATTGTGGCTGTGTACCTGTTCAAAAATTTTCCACTAATATTATACATACATAGAGTTTAAAGCATCAGATAGTTCTACACAGTTTATTGTGAAAAACAGTAGTTGCCCCTACTTATTTCCATCTCCCCCCATAGGCAACCACCTTCCCTTCTTTTAGCTTTGTTTTTTATTGGTTTGTTTGTTTGTTTTTGGTATTTACTTCTATGTCTCCATTATAACTTGGTTATATTGCTTCTACTTAATTTTTCAGATTCCAGTAGCATCTCTTAATTTCCCACTATTGAAGATGAGACACCAGCTGTCTTTCCTCCTCCATTCCTACCATATACCCATACCTTTTTCATCTCTCCCATCCCCTTAATATAATCAAATTATAATATTTGTTAGGTCAATATTCAGTGTTTACAATATTATGACTCTGTAAATGGTGAAATTTACAACAGAGCCATATAATAATTACTGTCTTTACTTTTCACTTTCTTTACAACATTTTATTTTTCCACAGCTAATTATTGCCCTCCTTTTTCATTTGCTTAATTTTCTGTGTACTTATGATTAATTTAGCTCCATACTCTTCACCAGTTGTCTAAATCTCCTCTAAAGACATTCAGTTCAGACCCATCAGGTAGTTCATGAATTTCCACTTTCTGAAGAAATCTCTTGTGGAGCCTCTTCCTCTGCCCCTGTGTGAAGTGGCGGCTCTGTACTCTGGTGCACAGCTGGCCTTCTGGGATTGCCCTTCACCACCACCATCTCCTGTTTCCAGTGTTAGAGTACATTGTTAGAGTATTTTGTTTTGCTTTACTCCTGTATTTTTGTAGAATACACTTTCAGAGCTGTTCCTCTTTTTATATATGTAATTTTTTAT
Source organism: Macaca thibetana thibetana (assembly GCF_024542745.1). Taxonomy (NCBI): domain Eukaryota; kingdom Metazoa; phylum Chordata; class Mammalia; order Primates; family Cercopithecidae; genus Macaca; species Macaca thibetana. Next base: position 124,101,122 of record NC_065578.1, read on the forward strand.
TTTTAATTTTTGTGGGTACATGGTAGGTGTATATATTTTTGGGGTACATGAGATGTTTTGATATAGGCATGTGGTGTGTAATAATCACATCATGGAAAATGGGGTTTCCATCCCCTCAAACATTTATCTTTTGTGTTACAAATAATCCATTTATACTCTTTTAGTAATTTTAAAATGTACAATTAAATTATTATTGACTATAGTCACCCTGTTGTGCTGTCAAATACTAGGCCTTATTCATTAATTCTGCCTATTTTTTGTACCCATTAACCATCCCCGACTCTCCCCCAATTCCCCACTACCCTTCCCAGAGTCTGGTAACTATCCTGCTCTGTCTCCATGGGTTCAATTGTTTTTAGTTTTACAGTTCACAAATAATTGAGAACATGTGATGTTTGTCTTTCTGTGCCTGGCTTATTTCACTTAACGTAGTGACCTCCACTTCCATCCATGTTATTGCAAATGACTGACTCTCATTCTTTTTTTATGGCTGAATAGTACTCCATTGTGTATAAGTACCACATTTTCTTTATCCATTCATTCATTGATGGATGCTTAGGTTGCTTCTAAATCTTGACTTGTGAACAGTGCTGCAGCAAACATGGGAATGTGGGTATCTCTTCAAAATACTTATTTCCTTTTTTTTGGGTATATATGCAGCAGTGGGATTGCTGGATTGTATGATGGTTCTATTTTTAGTTTTCTGAGGAACCTCCAAACTGTTCTCTGAGTGGTTGTACTAATTGACATTCCCGCCAACAGTAAACAAGGGTTCCCTTTTCTCCATATCCTTGCCAGTATTTGTTACTGCCTCTCTTTTGGATATAAGCCATTTTAACTAGGGTGAGATGGTATCTCATTGTAGTTTTTATGTGCATTTCTTTTTTTTCCTGTTGAGTTGTTTGAGCTCCTTATATATTCTGATTATTAATCCCTTGTCAGATGAGTAGTTTGCAAATATTTTCACCCATTCTGTGGGTTGCTTTTTCACTTTGTTGATTGTTTTCTTTGCTGTGCAGCTTTTTAGCTTGACGTGATCCCATTTGTCCATTTTTGCTTTGGTTGACTGTGCTTGTGGGGTATTAAGAAATCTTTGCCCAGACTGATGTCATGGAGAGTTTCCCCAATTTTTTCTTGTAGTAGTTTCATAGCTAGAGGATTTAGATTTAATTATTGAATCTATTTTGATGTGATTTTTGTATATGGCAAGAGTTAGGGGGCTAGTTTCATTCTTTTGTACACAGATGTCCAGTTTTCCCAGCACCATTTATTGAAGAGACTGTCTTTTCCCCAGTACATGTTCTTGGCACCTGTGTCGAAAATGAGTTAACTGTAGGTATGTGAATTTGTTTCTCAGTTCTTTATTGTGTTCCATCGGTCTGTGTGTCTGCTTTTATGCCACTACCGTGCTTTTTTTTAACTATAAAAAAAGTAAAAAAAAAGTTTTTGTTACTATAGTTCTGTAGTATAACTTGAAGTTAGGTAATATGATTCCTCCAGTGTTGCTCTTTTTTTTTTTTCGAGAGACAGGGTCTCACTTTGTCACCTAGACTGGAGTGCAGTGGCATGATCACAGCTCACTGAAGCCTCGACCTCCTAGGCACAGGCTATCCTCCTGCCTCAGCCTCCCCACTAGCTGGGGCTGTAGGCCCATGGCACCATGCCCCACTGATTTTTTAAGTTTTTTTTAGAGGCAGGGGGTCTTGCTGTGTTGCCCAGGCTGGCTTGAACTCCTGGGCTCAAGATCCTCTTGCCTTAGCCTCCTAAATTGCTGGGTTACAGATGTGTGCCACCATAGCCCACCCAGTTTTCTTCTTTTTCTTAGGATATCTTTGGCTATTCTGGGTCTTTGGTGGTTCCGTATAAATTTAAGGATAGTTTTTTTTTCTATTTCTGTGAAGAATGTCATTGGTATTTTGATAGGGGTTGCACTGAATCTGTGGATTGCTTTGGGTAGTGTGGACATTTTAACAATATTTATTCTTCCAATCCATGAACATGGAATACTTTTACCATTTGTTGGTGTCCTCTCTTCACCTTTCTTTCATAGTGTTTTAATTTCTTTTTCAGATTGTTCACTGTTGGCATATAGAAATGCTACTGATTTTTGTTGTTGATTTTGTATCCTGCAACTTTACTGAATTTATTTATCAATTCTAATAGTTTTTCAGTGGAGTCTTTAGGTTTTTCCAAGTATAAGATTGTATCATATGCAAACAAGGATAATTTGACTTCCTTTCCAATTTGGATGCCCTTTATACCTTTGTCTTGTCTGATTGCTCTAGCTGGGACTTCTAGTACTATGTTGAATAACAGTGGTGAAAGTGGGCATCCTTGTTGTGTTCCAGGTCTTAGAGGAAAGGCTTTCAGTTTCTCCCCATTCAGGATGATAGTAGCTGTGGGTCTGTCGTATATAGCTTTTATTATGTTGAGGTTTCTCCTATACCCAGTTTTTTGAGGAGTTTTTATTATGAAGGGATGTTGAGTTTTATCAAATGCTTTTTCAGCGTGAATTGAAATGATCATATGATTTTTGTCCTTTACTCTGTTGATGTGGTGTGTCACATTGATTGGTGTTTTTGAACCATCCTTACATTCCCAAGGATATATCTTGCTCATGATGATTTTTTAAATGTATTGTTGAATTCAGTTTGCTAATATCTTGTTGAGGATTTCTATATTAATATTCATCAGGGATATTGGTCTGTAGTTTTCTTTTTTGATATGTCTTTGTCTGGTTTTGGTATAAAGGTGATACTGGCCTCATAGAATGAGTTTAGAAGTATTCCCTCCTTCTCTCTTTTTTTGAAATAGTTTGTGTAGAATTGGTATTAATCCTTCATTAAATGTCTGATAGAATTTAGCAGTGAAGCCGTTGGGTTCTGGGCTTTCCTTTACTGGAGACCATTATGGCTTCGATCTTGTTACTTGTTATTAGTGTGTTTGGGTTTTGGATTTCTTCATGGTTCAATCTTTGTAGGTTGTATATGTCTAGGAATTTATCCATTTCTTTTAGATTTTACAATTTATTGGCATATAGTTAATCATAGTAGCCACAAATGATCCTTTGGATTTCTTAAGTATCAGTTGTAATGTCTCCTTTTTCATCTCTGATTTTATTTGGATCTTCTTTTTTTTTTTTTCTTAATCTGGCTAAAGGTTTTTCTGTTTAACTTTTCAAAAAAACCAACTTTTTGTTTCATTTCTCTTTTTTTGTATTTTTTAATTTCAATTTAATTTATTTCTGCTCTACTCTTTATTATTTATTTTCTTCTACTGATTGGTTTTGGTTTGCTCTTGCTTTTCTATTGCTCTAAGATGCATTGTTTGAAATTTTTCTTCTTTTTTTGATGTAGGCATTTATAACTATAAAATTCCTTCTTAGTTGTGCTTTTGCTGTATCCCATATGGCATGTTATGTTTTCATGATCATTTATTTCAATAAATTTTTAAATTTCCTTCTCAATTTCTCCATTGACCCACTGGTCTTTCAGGAGTATATTGTTTAATTTCCATGTATTTGAATAGTTTCCAAAATTCATCATTTTTGATTTCTGATTTTATTCCATTGTAGTCAGATACTTGGTATTATTGTAATATCACTATGGTCAGATACTTGATCATATTGATACTATTTGATATTAATAATACTTGATATTATTCATTTTTTAAAAATGTTTTAAGACTTGTTTTGTGACCTAACATATGGTTTGTTCTTGAGAATGATCCATGTGCTGAGGAAAAGAATGATCCATGTGCTGAGGAAAAGAATGATCCATGTGCTGAGGAAAAGAATGTGTGTTCTGCAGTCATTGGATGAAGTTTTCCGTAAATATGTATTAGATCCATTTGGTCTATAATGCCGATTAAGTCCAGTGTATCTTGGTTGATTTTCTGTCTGGAAGATCTGTCCAGTGCTGAAGGTTAGGTGTTCAGGTCTCCAGCTATCATTGTGTTAGAGTCTGTTTCTCTCTTTAGCTGTAATAATATTTGCTTTAGATATTAAATATATATCAGGGTGCTCCAGTGTTGGGTGCACATATATTTAATATTGTTACATCCTCTTGCTGAATTGACCCCTTTATCATTATATAGTGACCTTCTTTGTCTTGTCCTATATTTTTGTCTTAAAATCTATTTTGTCTGATATAAGTATAGCTACTTCTGCTCTGTTTTAGTTTCCATTGTCATGGAGTATCTTTTTCCATCCGTTTATTTTCCATCTATGTGTGTCTTTATAGGTGAAGTATGTTTCTTGTAGACAACAGATCAATGGTTCTTGTTTTTTATTTATTCAGCCACTGTGTGTCTGTTGATTGATGTTTAGTCCATTTGCATTCAGTGTTACTATTGATAAGTAAGGCCTTACTCTTGCTATTTTGTTACTTGTTTTATGGTTGTTTTGTGATCATCTTTTCCTTCTTTCCTTCCTTCCTGTCTTCCTTTTAGTGAAGGTGATTTTCTGTGGTGATATGATTTAGTTTCTTACTTTTTATTTTTTTGTGTATTTGTTGTATGTTTGTCGGTTTGGGTTTACAAAGCTTGCAAATACTCTTGTAATCTGTTATTTTAACCTGATAACAACACTGTTTGTATAAACAAACAAGCAAGCAAAAAGAAAACTAATAAAGGCTCCATGCCTTAAATATATTACCCCACTTTTTCACTTTTTGTTGTTACTATTTATACCTTATTGTACTATGTCTTGAAAAGTTGTTGTAGTTATTAGTTTTGATTGGTTCATCATTTAGTCTTTCTACTTAAGATGAGTAGTTTACATACCATAGTTATAGTGTTATGATATTTTGTGTTTTTCTGTGTATTTAATATTACCATACCTTCAGATGATTTCTTATTGCTCATTAACATCATTTTCTTTCTGATTGAAGTACTCCTTTTAGCATTTCTTGTAGGACAGGTCTGGTGTTGATGAAATCCCTCAGCTATTGTTTGTCTTGGAAAGTTTATTTCTGTTTCATGTTTGAAGGATAATTTAGCTGGATATACTTATTGTAGAGTAAAATGGTTTTTTTCCTTCATCACTTTAAATATGTTATGCCACTCTTTTCTGGCCTGTAAGGTTTCCACTGAAAGTCTGCTGCCAGATGTATTGGAGCTCCATTGTATATTGTTTCTGTTCTCTTGCTGCTTTTACAATCTTTTCTTTATCCTTGACCTTTGGGAGTTTGATGATTAAATGCCTTGATGTAGTCTTCTTTGGGTTAAATCTGCTTGGTGTTCTATAACCTTTTTGTACTTGGATATTGATGTCTTTCTCTAGATTTGGGAAGTTCTCTGTTATTACCCCTTTGAATAAACTTTCTACACCTATCTCTTTCTCTGCCTCCTCTTTAAGGCCAATAACTTTTAGATTTGCCCTTTTGCTCCTTCATGTATTATTATTATTATTATTTTTGAGACAGAGTTTCACTATTGTTGCCCAGGCTGATGCAATGGTGCGATCTTGGCTTACTGCAACCTCTGCCTCCCGGGTTCAGGCAATTCTCCTGCCTCATCCTCCTGAGTAGCTGAGATTACAGGTGCACGCCACCACACCCAGCTCATTTTGTATTTTTAGTAGAGATGGGGTTTTGCTATGTTTATCAGGCTGGTCTCGACCTCCTGACCTCCGGTGATCCACCCGCCTCGGCCTCCCAAAGTGCTAGGATTACAGGCGTGAGCTACCACGCCCAGCCTCCTCCATGTGTTTTCAAATAGCCGTCTTCAAGCTCACTAATTCTTTCTCCCGCTTGATCAATTCTGCTATTAAAAGACTCTGATGATGCATGCATTCTTCAGTATGCCAATTGCATTTTTCAGCTCTAGAATTTCTGCTTGATTCTTTTTAATTATTTCAATCTCTCTCTCTCTCTCTCTTTTTTTTTTTGAGACAGAGTCTGGCTCTGTCGCCCAGGCTGGAGTGCAGTTGCGCAATCTTGGCTCACTGCATCTTTGTTGAATTTATCTGATAGAATTCTGAATTCCTTCTCTGTGTTACCTAGAATTTCTTTGAGTTTCCTCAAAACAGCTATTTTGAATTCTGTTTGAAAGGTCACATATCTCTTTTTCAACAGGATTGGTCCCTGGTGCCTTATTTAGTTCTTTTGGTGAGGACATGTTCTCCCGGATTGTCTTGATACTTGCAGATGTTTGTCTGTGTCTGGGCATTGAAGAGTTAGGTACTTATTGTAGTCTGGGCTTGTTCATACCTGTCCTTCTTGGGGAGGCTTTCCAGATATTTGAAAGGACTTGGGTCTTGTGATCTAAGCTATATCTGCTTTAGGAAGTACCCCAAGCCCAATAATGCTGTGGTTCTTGCAGACTCTTAGAGGTACTGCCTTGTTGTCTTGGACAAGATCCAGAATTCTCTGGATTACCAGGCAGAGACTCTTATTCTCTTCTCTTACTTTTTCCCAAACAAATGTAGTATTTTCTGTGTTGAGCTGTCTGGAGCTGGGGGTGGGGGTACACAAGCACCCCCATAACCACTACCACTGGGACTTTGCTAGGTCAGACCTGAAGCCGGCACAGCACTGAGTCTTGCCTAAGGCCTGCTGTAGCTACTCCCTGGCTACTGCCTATGTTTGCTGAAGGTTCTGGGCTTCTACAATCAATCAGCAGGTGGCAAAGCCAGCGAGGCCTATGTCCTAAACTTCAGGGTGGTGAGTTCCCTGAGACCCTGGGAGGGTCCAGAGTGCCATCTGGGAGCCAGGGACTACAGTCAAAAACCTTAGAAGTCTACGTGGTATTTTACTGTTCTAGAGCTGAGCGGGCATTCACGCCACAAGACACAGTCCTTCCCACTCTTCTCTCTTCTTTTCAAAGGCAGAGAAGCCTCACCCCATGGACACTGCCACCTCAGGCCCATGGGGAGTACTGCCAGACTCCTGCCAATGTTCTCTTAAGACCCAAGGACTCTTCAGTCAGCTTGTGGTGAATGCTGCCTGGCCTGGAACTCACCCTTCAGGGTAGTGGGCTCCCCTTTGGCCCAGGGCAAGTCCAGAAATGCCATCTAAGAACCAAGTCCTCTAAGAGCTTTGTGAGAAGAGGGTACATGGGAAGACAACATTTAAAAATCTTGAATGCCTGGAAATGCCATTATTCTACACTCACACTTGGTTAATGTCACATTTATGTATAGAACACTAGGTTGAAAATGATTTAACTCCAGAAATTTTAAAGAATTATGTTCCACCAACAGGTGTGATGGCTCATGCCTGTAGTCTCAGTACTTGGTGGGAAGATCACTTGAGCCCAGGAGTTCGAGACCAGCCTGAGCAACATGGTGAGGCTTTGTCTCTACAAAAACTTTAAAATTTAGCCAGACATGGTAGTGTGCACCTGAAGTCCTAACTGCTCAGGAGGCTGAGGTGGGAGGATCACCTGAGCTCAGGAGTTTGAGGCTGCAGTGAGCCGTGATCACACCACTACACTGTAGCCAGGGAGACAGAGTGAGACCTTATCTTAAGGGGGAAAAAAAAAAAAAAAGCCATCTTATTTCTGTACCATTTTATGTGACCTTTTTTTTCTTTCCAGAAACTGAGGTCTTTTTGTCTCCATGGGTATCAAATTTCACAACCATGTGCCTTGCTGTGGATCTATTTTCATTTATTGTGTTGGGCGCTCTGTGGGAAATTTGTGTTTCTGATCTGGCAAATTTTCTTGAATTATTAAATTGACAGTTTGTTCTCTCATTTTCTGTTCTCTCTTTTTGGCATTCCTATTATTCTGATACACAGTTTTTTGGTCTGCCCCGTAATCATCTTATCTTCTCTCATATTTTTAATTTCTTTATCTTCTTGCTCTATTTCCTAAATAACTTACTCAGGTTTCTCTTCTAGCCCTCTTACGTTTTTTTTTTAACATATGCCAGTTTTTGTGTGTGCGGGTGATGGGGGTGGTTTTGAGACGAAGTCTCTCTCTTTCACCCAGGCTGGAGTGCAGTGGTGCAATCTTGGCTCACTGCAACCTCTGCCTCCAGGTTCAAGCAATTCTCCTGCCTCAACCTCCCAAGTATGTAGGATTACAGGCACATGCTGCCACACCCAGCTAATTTTTTTTGGATTTTAGTAGAGACGGGATTTCACTGTGTTGCCCAGGCTGGACTCGATCTCCTGAGCTCAGGCAATCCACCCGCCTCGGCATTCCAAAATGCTGGGATTACAGGTGTGAGCCCCTGTGCCTGGCCTATATTTTTAATATCTAAAGGTTTTCTTTTGTTCTCTGAATATCCTTTTTTATATATAGTATTCTGTTCTTTTGTGGTTGTAGTATTTTTTTCTTGACTTTCTGAAGATATTAAAAATAATATACTTTTTTAGGCCAGGTGTGGTGGCTCACGCCTGTAATCCCAGCACTTTGGGAGGCTGAGGCAGATCACCTGAGGTCAAGAGTTTGGGACCAGCCTGACCAACATGGTGAAACCCTGTTTCTACTAAAAATATAAAAATTAGCTGGGTGTGATGATGGGCACCTGTAATCCCAGCCACTCAGGAGGCTGAGACAGGAGAATTGCTTGAACCCAGGAGGCAGAGGCTGCAGTGAGCCGAGATCATGCCACTGTACTCCAGCCTGGGTGACAGAGTGAGACTGTCTCAAAAAAAAAAATTAATATACTTTTTTTTATTTTGAAATTATCTTTTTCCTCCCTCTATTGCTTGATTATTTGTTTTGGTCTCTGTTGTACATGTTAGAAGTGTTCCTCTAACAGAGATGTCTGCTCAAATTTAAGACTGAGACACTGCACAGCTGATTGGGAACTCAGCATGTGAGTATATCTTATTGACTATGGCACAATCATGGCTCACTGTAGCCTCGACCTCCTGGGCTCAGGTGATCCTCCCACCTCAGCCTCCTGAGTAGTTGGGACTACAGGTGTGCACACCATGCCCAGCTAATTTTTGTACTTTTTGTAGACATGGGATTTTTCCATGTTGCCCAAGTTGGTCTCGAACTCCTGAGCTCAAACAACCCTCTCTCCTCAGCCTCCCAAAGTGCTGGGATTACAGGCATGAGCTATCATACCTAGCCAAATCACTAATCTTCTACTGGCATTGAAGAGGGCAGTCATCTGGTTCCAGGGAATAAAGGAGAGGATCTCAGAATTTGATTCTTTTTTTTTTTTTTTTTTTTTTTTTTTTTTTTTAAGGCAAAGTCTTGCTTTGTCGCCAGGCTGGAGTGCAGTGGCACGATCTTGGCTCACTGCAACCTCTGCCTCCCGGGTTCAAGCAATTCTCCTGCCTCAGCCTCCTGAGTAGCTGAGATTACAGGCGCATGCCACCACGCCTGGCTAATTTTTGTATTTTTTAGTAGAGACGGGGGTTTCACCATGTTGGCCAGAATGGTCTCGATCTCTTGACCTCGTGATCTGCCCGCCTTGGCCTCCCAAAGTGCTGGGATTACAGGCATGAGCCACCACGCCCAGCTAATTTTTGTATTTTTTACTAGAGACGGGGGTTTCACCATGTTGGCCAGGATGGTCTCGATCTCTCGACCTCGTGATCTGCCCGCCTTGGCCTCCCAAAGTGCTGGGATTACAGGCATGAGCCACCGTGCCCAGCATTGATTGTTTCTTAAATAGACTTTTGGTCAGTCCTCCTTATTTTAGCCACATCCTACCACCTCTCCTAGATGGCCACCTGGTGCTACCAATTCTTCAGTCTTTTGGGAGTTTTGTGATATAAATTTGAGTGATTCTCTACTTTCCCTACTACTAGGTAGGGAATCCATTTTTTTTTTTCAGGTTTTGTAAGTTACTACTTATATATCCGTGTTCCAGATTACAAAATTTTGTTCCGATTGTTTCTCCTTGATCTCCTGGGTTTATTCCTTTACTGAAATTTTAGTAGGGTTTTAGGAGGAAGTAAGAGTTGATAGTTGTTTTTAATCTGCCATCCCTAATTGGAAGCCCTCTTTTAGGAACTTTTCCTACAAGTGTTTACATGCATATTTGGCTTTAGATCTTTATATGGATGTATAATTTTTACATAGTTATAATTCTAATACAGATACAACCTTTTTCTTTTCTTTTTTCCTTTCTCATACAGTTTTTTATATATCATTTATGACTGAGTTAATATAGTATATGTTGTTTAGACGTTCCCTCTTATTTGTTCCAGAGTTTTTTTGTTTTATTTTGTTTTGTTTTGAGATGGGCTCTCTCTATGTTGCTGGGGCTGGCCTGGGACTCCCGGGCTCCAGCAATCCTCCCACCTCTGCTTCTCAAGTAGAGTGCCTGGGCTACATGTGTGCCTGGCTAGTGCCAGGGTGTTTTTTCAGTGTGTGATTATAAATGATGCTGTGATTAACTCTTGTAATATCACTTTTTCCTCCCTTCCTTCCTTCCTTCCTTCCTTCCTTCCTTCCTTCCTTCCTTCCTTCCTTCCTTCCTTTTCTTTTCTTTTCTTTTCTTTTCTTTCTTCTTCTTTTTTTTTTTTTTATAGGATCTCATTCTGTCACCCAGGCTGGAGTGCAATGGTGTGATCATAGATCACTGCATCCTCTACCTCTTGGGCTCAGGTGATCCTGCCACCTCAGCCTCCCAAGTAGCTAGAACTACAGGTGCTCACCACCATGTCCAGCTAATTTTTACTTTTTTAAAAAAATAGAGACAGGATCTTGCAATGTTGCCCAGGCTGGTCTTGAACTCCTGGGCTCAGGCAGTCCTCCCAAAGTGTTAGGATTACCGGTGTGAGCCACTGTGCCCGGACATATTTTTCTTTTGAATACAAGCTGTTTATTGATTGTGTTTTTGTAACTTGCTGTACAAAAATTGCTGTATTTTGTTAAACTTTATGTCTTTGTCATTTTAATAGATATTTACTCTGTTCCATTGTTTTTCTTTTTATCTTAGTGCTATTAATTTTTTTTTTTTTTTTGAGACAGAGTCTGGCTCTATTGCCGAGGCTGGACTGCAGTGGCATAGTCTCGGCTCACTGCAACCTCTGCCTCCTGGGCTCAAGTGATCCTCCCACCTCAGTCTCCTGAGTAGCTGGGACTACAGGCATGCATCACCACACCCAGCTAATTTTTTTATTTTTTGTACAGACAGGGTTTTGCCATGTCAGCCAGGCTCATCTCAAACCCCTGGGCTCAAGTGATCTGCCCGCCTCTGCCTCCTAAAGTGCTGAGATTACAGGTGTGAGCCACCATGCCCGGCCAGGATTTTTGTTTTAGAGAAGAAGTTTTAACATTTTGTATAACAGTGTTTATCTATCTTTTCCATTGTGATTTCTACTAATATTTTCTTTCCGCAATATAAGAGGACAATAGCACACTTATAGTTAGTGTGCTTTTGTCACAATATTTTATTTTTAATATGTAATGCTTTAATTTACCCAAGGTTTATTGTGGTGTGTAGTATGAACGGTTGGTCTAAGTTAAATTTTCTTGGTATTGCTATCCACATAGCACATCAGGATACATTAAATGATTCATTTCTAATATATTATACTTGTCTTTTGTTAAATTTGTATCTGTCTCTGTGTGTGTGTGTGTATATATATATATGGCCTATGTTTAGCATCTCTCTGCTCTTAATCTGTGTTTCTATTTTTGACTCAGTATTCCCTTTTGATTGTTTCTGTATAATACATTTTAATATCTGATAAGGCTAAGCCTTCCGTTTTTAAAAGGCTTGATATTCTTTCCCATTTTATGTTTTCAAATAATTTTTAACCTATTTCATAACACTTTATAAAGTATCCTATTACTATTCCAACTGGAATTTTGTTAAATTTATAGTTTACTGAAGAAGAATCACCATTTTAATTAAATGTTGTATTATAATAATAGATGCATAAAGTATCTATTTTATTCAACTTGACTTTTGTTTCCTCAAAAAAAGTTACATAGTTTTATGTTTTACCAGTGCCCCCATTAAAGTAATCACCAAGTATTTTATATTTTTATTGCTATTATGAATGGAATATTTTTTCTTTGTATTTTTGGAATAGAAAAATCTTTAGCTAGGAGTCAGAATATCTGGTTCAAGTATTTTTGCATAATATTGCTGAGATCTAGTTTCTCATCTGTTAAAGGGGAACAGTGGTGTGTCTCATAGGTGGGTTTATTTTATTTTAAATGTATTTTTTATTTAAAAAATTAAGAAGGAGTCTCACTATGTTGCCCAGGCTGGTTCCTGGCTTCAAGCAATCCTCCCGCCTTGATCTCCCAAAGCACTGAGATTACAGGCATAACCACCACATCTGGCCATTTTTTTTTAGTGCTTATCAAAATTTGAGGGCAGAGCATGTGAAATTGCTTTTTAAATTATAAAACTAGAAGACAAAAATATTTAAGTATATAGAAAAGTTATTGTTTTTGGAGCAGTATCTTATATCCAGCAACTTTTCTGAACTTTCTTATTGCCTCACATGATTTCTAAACAGCTTTATTGAGGTATAGTTTACATACAATAAACTGTACATATTTAAAGTATACAATTTGATAGTTTTTTAAATTTCTAAGCCATTTTTAAGTGTATAGTTCAATAGTGTTAAGTATATTCACAATGTTGTATAATGGATCTCCAGAACTCTGTTTTTTTAAAGAAGGGGACAGAATCTCAGTGTGCCACCCAGGCTGGAGTGCAGTGCTGTGATCATAGCTCACCATAATCTTGAACTCCTGACCTCAAACGATCCTCCTACCTCAGCCTCCCAAAATGTTGGGATTACAGGCGTGAACCACTGCTCCTGGCCCAGAACTCTTTTAATCTTGCAAAAGATTAAAACTGAAACTCTGTACCCATCAAACAACTCCCTGTTTTCCCCTCCCCCTTGGCAACTACCATTCTGCTTTTTATTTCTATGAATTTGACTACTTGAGATATTTAATGTAAGTAACCATACACTATTTGCCTTTGTAATAACTGGCTTATTTCACTGAACATAATGTCCTCAAGTTTCATACGTGTTGTGGTAGTATACGACAGGGTTTCCTTCCTTTTTAAGGCTGAATAATATTATGTTGTATGTATATACCACATTTAATTAATCCATTGATCCATGGACAGTTGGGTTTCTTTCATTTCTTGGTTATTGTGAATAACGCTGCTATGAACATGGGTGTGCAGATATCTTGTTGAGATCCTTCTTTCAGTATACCCAGATGTGGGATTACTGAATCATATGGCAATTTTATTTTCAACTTTTTGAGGAACTGCTATACTGTTTTCCATAGTGACTGCACCATCTCAAATGACTTATTTTTTTGTTTTGTTTTTTATTTTTTGGAGACAAGAGTCTTGCTGTGTCTCCCAGGCTGGAGTGTAGTGGGATGATCTCGGCTCACTACAACCTGTGCCTCCTGGGTTCCAGTGACTCTTATGCCTCAGCCTTCTGAGTAGCTGGGACTACAGTTGTATACCACCAAGCCCAGCTAATTTTTGTATTTTTAGTAGAGATGGAGTTCCACCATGTTGCCCAGTCTAGTCTCAAACTCCTGGCCTCAAATTATCCACCCTGCTTGGCCTCCAAAATGCTGGGATTACAGGCATGAGTCACTGCACCTGGCCACAAACACCGTGCCTGGCGGCTCTTTTTTGATGGACTAAGTAAACAACTATCTTTTGAAAAGTATATTAAATTTCTCTTAATTTCAATTATTTTTGTATCATATTTTGATGGTAGGAATATTTAATGAATTTCACAGTTCTAAGATGTTATCAATTATAAGATGCACCATTATTTTATGTATTGATAAGAAAGAGGTTAAACTGATACATCATTGATTATAAGATACATCCCAATTTCAGAAATGTTAAAATATGAAATAATGTATTCATTTAAATTGATGAGATATTATATGTTAGATGCTAATGAAAATAATGAGCCTTTTCCTTAAAAAATTAATAAGGTAGAAATTAATCATTCATATTTAAATGCAGGCTAAACCTGGCAAATTGTACGCACATTTAAGCTGCTGTTTCCTGAAAGCTCACAAAAGTAGCAGTAGTGGAATTTTAAAAGGCATAAACTTGCAAGGACAAAGAGAACAAGGGAGGATACCACAGCAGATGACAATTATTGACAGTTTTTAGAAAATGAATGTCTAAGTAAAAGGATTTTGGTATTTGGTTATTGTAGAAGAAAAATTGGTGATAGGTACATGGGAAGTTACAAACAAAAACACGAGGCATATAACCTCAGGAAATAAAAAATTATGCAAGAAAGGAAGTCATAGCATAGTATATAGCTTAGTTGTGAACAGTGTTTACATATTTATAATAATGCAGTTATTGAGTATTTAATTTTTTATCGAAAAGTTGGGGGAAGAGGAAGTAGGAGTGTGTGGGTGCTACAAGAGAGTTAAAACCAAATATTTTCAAAACAGTAAGTCAACAATGTCTAAAATTGGTAAGTCAGGAATTGTCAATGTAAGCATGCCATTTAGAATTATGGAAGGATTATCACAAGAAATTGCTTAAAGTGCCTAAAAGTAGTTGCTTTTGTGGAATGAGGCTCTGGGATCAAGAGGCTGCTGTTTTTATTAGGAGCCTTTTAGAACTTTTGTTTTTTAAAACTATATATATCTTTTACTTTAATTAAAAAATGTTAAGAAGAGGCCGGGTGCGGTGGCTCAAGCTTGTAATCCCAGCACTTTGGGAGGCCGAGACAGGTGGATCACGAGGTCAGGAGATCGAGACCATCCTGGCTAACACAGTGAAACCCCGTCTCTACTAAAAAAAATACAAAAAACTAGCCGGGCGAGGTGGCGGGCGTCTGTAGTCCTAGCTACTCGGGAGGCTGAGGCAGGAGAATGGCGTAAACCCAGGAGGCAGAGCTTGCAGTGAGCTGAGATCCGGCCACTGCACTCCAGCCTGGGCGACACAGCGAGACTCCGTCTCAAAAAAAAAAAAAAAAAAAAAAAAGTTAAGAAGAAAAGGAAACTAGGGTGGTGATATTTATGTTTTCCACTGAGTCAGTCAAGCAGTGCAATCTTTTTTTTGTTTTGAGAGAGAGTCTTGCTCTGTCTCCCAGGCTGGAATGCAGTGGCATGATCTTGGTTCCGGGTTCAAGTGCTTCTCTTTCCTCACACTCCTGAGTTGCTGGGATTTCCTGCTCCTTCCACCACGTCTGGCTAATTTTTGTATTTTAGTAGAAATGGGGTTTCAGCATGTTGGCCAGGCTAGTCTTGAACTCCTGACCTCAAGTGATCCTCCCGCCTCCCAAAATGATGGGATTACAGGCATGAACCACCACACCTGGGTAAGCAATTTCTTGATTAGAAATGAAAGAAGACCATTTTTACTGCCCCGTGTGTAAAAGAGCTCACTTGGAATTGCTGGAGTAGATAATCACTGTGACCCACCTCTGCCTTGGGAAAGTGTTCATCAAATATTAGTACTGTTGTGAGTGAGTCAGACATAGTTCTAGGCATTAGGAGTAAAAACAAAACAGAAAGACAGTATTCTTATATTCTTATTCTTACTCTCATCTAAACAATACAGAAATAAAGAAAAAAATTGTAAAGCCTTTTCCCTGAGCTAAATAACACTGTAAGTTTCTTTGGAAACTGGATAGACCAGTATTGTTTATTTCCCCTTCTACTTTTCTGCTGGCTTTTCAATAATTGGTTTAAATTTGGCTGGAGCAGTACAGTGTTTTGGTGATGAAGAGGAAAGTGTTCAGGATCTTCAGGACATTGAAATTGCATGGTAGTTCTTCTTAAATATCCCCTCTGTGGCTATAATCCTCGGTGCCTAAGTGAGCCCTCACTTGTATGGCCAGGATTGGGGAGAGACTGGCATAATCTTTCTATTAGTCACTTCCTGGCAGGACATTCATATCCTTGTATGGTTCTTAGAAGAACTTAATAGCTAAATGATACTAATAATAGCTACTGATATATACTTTACAAAACTCAACATCTGTCATCTTTTTCTTGTACACCTATAAGATATTCCAGTTTTACACAGTGGAAGGGTTTACATGACTTATGCAAATGCACATTGGTAGGTGACAGAACTAAAAATTGAATTAGTCTCTTGACTTAATTTTTTTTTTTTTTTTTTTTTTTTTTTTTGCGATAGAGTCTTGCTCTGTTGCTCAGGCTGGAGTGCAATGGCACAATCTTGGCTCACTGCAAGCTCTGCCTTCTGGATTCACGCCATTCTCCTGCCTCAGCCTCCTGAGTAGCTGAGACTGCAGGTGCCCACCACCACGCCCGGCTAATTTTTTGTAGTTTTAGTAGAGAGGGGGTTTCACCGTGTTAGCCAGGATGGTCTCGATCTCCTGACCTCGTGATCCGCCCGTCTCGGCCTCCCAAAGTGCTGGGATTACAGGCGTGAGCCACCGCGCCTGGCCCTCTTGACTTAATCTTGAACTCATTTGCCTATCCAACTATTTTTCCTTAAAAGACCCTGGGAAGTGATTTCTGCCTTAAGTATCATAACATCATTGATCTTCCTTATTTCGTTCTCTCTTCAGGTTAATTCATGTGGCTTTCAAACACAAATCAAACTTTCTTTAATAAAGAAGAAGCCATTTTTTATTGCTTATTTTAGCTCCCTGTTATTTCCTTAAGTCTAAATTCCTGTGCCTACTTTTTAGAATTTTTCATAATCTGTTGTTAGTCTGCCTATCCAGCATTATCTTTCATTGTCTCCTATTCCCTTATTTAAATCAGGCAAGTCTGTTTTCTCAAAGTATTTAAGCACAGACTCATCCCTGTTTCCTAACTTTAGCTTATAGTTTCTCTTCTTCATTCTGTTCTTTGGGGATCCACCCAAGGCGTCCCTGATAACTGTAATTATCAGTAAGTGCTTCCATTCTGACTGCCTATATCACTGTCTGTACCATACATGTTTGCTATTTCATTGTAATACAGCATTATATACCATCTTTCAGTGCTCTCTAATTGTTTACACATGTATAAAATAACTGGAATTTAAGTCCCCTGACATGAGAAACCAGATTTCTCACATATACCTAAAACAATGCCATGCCAGATATTCTTTAAATGCTAGTTATTCCAATTAGTGTACTTGTTACTGAATGTATTAGTCCATTTTCACACTGCTGTAAAGACGCTACCTGAGATTAGGTAATTTATAAAAAAGGAAGGTTTTGTTTGTTTTGTGCTTTTTTGAGATGGAATCTTGCACTGTCACCTGGGCTGGAGTGCAGTGGCATGATCTCAGCTCACTGCAACCTCTGCCTCCTGGGTTCAAACGATTCTCCTGCCTCACCCTCCTGAGTAGCTGGGATTACAGGTGCCCGCCACCATGCCCAGCTAATTTTTTGTATTTTTAGTAGAGACGGGGTTTCATCATGTTCGCCAGGCTGGTGTCGAACTCCTAACCTTGTGATTCACCTGCCTCAGCCTCCCAAAGTACAAGAAAGGAAGTTTAATTGACTCACAGTTTCGCACGGCTGGGGAAGGCCTCTGGAAACTTACAATCATGGCACAAGGTGAAGGGGAAGCAAGCTCCTTCTTCACAAGGTTACGAGAGAGAGAGAGCAAGCACACACAGGGGGAACTGCTATTTTTAAAACTGTCAGATCTAGGCCAAGTGCGGTGGCTCCTGCCTGTAATCCTAGCACTTTGGGAGGTCGAGGCGGGCAGATCACTTGAGGTCAAGAGTTCGAGACTAGGCTGGCCAACATGGTGAAGCCCCATCTCTATTAAAAATACAAAAATTAGCTGGGTGTGGTGGCTCATGCCTGTAGTCCCAGCTACTCTGGAGGCTGCGGCAGGAGAATCACTTGAACCCGGGAGGCAGAGGTTTCAGTGAGCCGAGATTGTGCCACTGCACTCCAGCCTGGGTGACAGAGCCAGACTCTGTCTCAAAACAAACAAAAAAACCCCATCAGATCTTGTGAGAACTCCCTCACTATCACGAGACCAACATGGGGAAACCAGACCATGATCCAGTCACCTCCCACTGGGTCCGTCGACAAGTGGGGATGACAATTTGAGATGAGATTTGAGTGGGGACACAGAGCCAGACCATATTCCTGGACACGTGGCAGAGTTCACTGGTAATGATGGTGGTCCAAGTGGACAAGAGATTTTCTGAAAATGCATCTGTGTCTGTTTTCATCGAGAATGTACATAATAACGATTTTTAGACTCCTTTCTTTTCTACTTCTGTTTTGGTGATAGGCAGTCGATGATGTGAAGAAAGGTTACATCAAAGCAGAAGAAAAGTCCTACCAATTACAGAAGCTATACGAACAAAGAAAAATGGTCATGGTAAGTTTATGTCCCCATAATCCCTTTATAAAATGCCCCTTCCTACCTTTTAAACCTATTGTTCCAGTCATTTTTGAAAGGATTACAATGTGGTTAGTGGCTTAACTAATTTTTAAAAAGGGGGGGAATAGGGACCTTGATGCAAAGTCTATTGTGTTTCTCCATCTAACACACAAAGATCTTGAATTACTGTATATTGGTACATAATTTTATTACTATTTTTTGGGGGGAGTGGGGGCGGGGGGAGGGATAGAGTCTTGCTGTGTTGCCCAGGCTGAAGTGCAGTGTCACAATCTAGGCTCACTGCAACCTTTGCCTCCTGGGTTCAAGCAATTCTCCTGTCTCAGCTTCCCGAGTAGCTGGGACTACAGGCATGCGCTACCACGCCCAGCTAATTTTTGTATTTGTAGTAGGGACAGGGTTTTGCCATGTTGGCCAGGCTGGTCTCGAACTCTTGACCCCAGGTGATCCACCTGCCTCAGCCTCCCAAAGTGCTGGGATTACAGGAATGAGCCACTGAGCCTGACCCATAATTTTTTTATTAATAATAACTTTTTTGATTAAATACAACAAAAGTTCTATAAAACATTACAATAGGATATAGGCCGGGCGCGGTGGCTCAAGCCTGTAATCCCAGCACTTTGGGAGGCCGAGACGGGCGGATCACGAGGTCAGGAGATCGAGACCATCCTGGCTAACACGGTGAAACCCCGTCTCTACTAAAAAATACAGAAAACTAGCCGGGCGCGGTGGCGGGCGCCTGTAGTCCCAACTACTCGGGAGGCTGAGGCAGGAGAATGGCGTGAACCCGGGAGGCGGAGCTTGCAGTGAGCTGAGATCTGGCCACTGCACTCCAGCCTGGGCGGCAGAGCGAGACTCCGTCTCAAAAAAAAAAAAAAAAAATACAATAGGATATAGATAAGATTGTATAAGAACTGATATTTAGCTTTTTAACATTAGAAATTAGTCATGATTGGCCGGGCGCGGTGGCTCAAGCCTGTAATCCCAGCACTTTGGGAGGCCGAGACGGGCGGATCACGAGGTCAGGAGATCGAGACCATCCTGGCTAACACGGTGAAACCCCGTCTCCACTAAAAAATACAAAAAACTAGCCAGGCGAGGTGGCGGGTGCCTGTAGTCCCAGCTACTCGGGAGGCTGAGGCAGGAGAATGGCGTAAACCCAGGAGGCGGAGCTTGCAGTGAGCTGAGATCCGGCCACTACACTCCAGCCTGGGCGACAGAGCAAGACTCCATCTCAAAAAAAAAAAAAAAAAAAAAAAAGAAATTAGTCATGATTTAGCAATAGCAAAATCATTTGTTTTTACAGCTTCGATTTCTGCAGTTGCTTAAACATTTATGCTCTGTAGTGCTCTTGGTTAGTATATCATCCTAGAATTGTGCTATTTGATTCAATAGCTACTAGACTCATGTAGGTATTTAAATATAAATTTAAATTCATTTAAATTAAATACAATTTAAAATTCAGTTCTGTAGCTGCTCTAGCCACATTTCAGTGCTAAGCAGCCATATGTGCACAGTGAATAGCTAGCATATTGGACTGTGCAGGTATAGAACATTTTCATCATCACTGAAAGTTTTGCTAAACAGGGCTGCCTAGAGTATTCCTTAAATGGCTTTAAATTCGTTTCCAATTTGTATCTGCCATAGATACAGGGATGGAAATTGTCAAAAATAAAATTAGTAAAGAACACATAAAAATTTCTACTCATTATAACATTTTAAAATTTCTCTCTTGACGGATTCACATGTAGTCGAAATTTTTTCAATTACGCATGCTCCTCAACTTACGATGGGGTTATATCCCAGTAAACACATCTTAAGTTGAAAATATTAAATCAAAAATGCATTTAATACACCTAACCTACCAAACATTATAGCTTAGCCTAGCCTGCCTTAAATGTGATCAGAACACGTATTACCCTACAGTCAGGCAAAATCATCTAACACAAAGCCTATTTTAGAATGAAGTTATTTAAACTGGTTTTTTTTTTGTTTTTTTTTTGTTTGTTTTTTTTGAGACTGAGTCTCGCTGTGTCACCCAGGCTGGAGTACAGTGGTGTGATCTCAGCTCACTGCAACCTCTGCATCCTGGGCTCAAGCGATTCTCCGTCCTCAGCCTCCCCAGTAGCTGGGACTATAGGCACCCGCCACCACACCTGGCTAATTTTTGTATTTTTAGTAGAGAAGAGGTTTCACCATGTTGGCCAGGCTGATCTCGAACTCCAGACCTCCAGTGAACCACTTGCCTCGGCCTCCCAAAGTGCTGGGATTACAGGCGTGAGCCACTGCGCCAGGCCTAAAGTTATTTAAAGTTTTGAGCAAAAATTTGAGGTACTTGTAAAGACAGCAGAAAAGTTTAAAAAAAAAAAAATTGAAATACAACGTCTACTGCACACACATGGCTTTCACACCATCATAAAGTCAAAAAAGCATTAAGTTAACCATTGTAAGTTAGTGACCACCTGTATCATTTTCATTCTTTAGTAATGATTCTGATAAGTCATTTGAATTATTTTGGACCTTCTGTGTACTTTTCAGGAGAGAGTGTTGATTCATGTACATTAATTGGGTTGGAATAAGAGTGCAAACAGCTGTGGGGCGCGGTAGCTCACGCCTGTAATCCCAGCACTTTGGGAGGCTGAGGCGGGTGGATCACCTGAGGTCAGGAGTTCGAGACCAGCCTGGCCAACATGGTGGAACCCCATCTCTACTAAAAATACAAAAAGTAGCTGGGTGTGGTGTCATGTGCCTGTAATCCCAGCTACTCAGGAGGCTGAGGCCAGAGAATCACTTGAACCCGGGAGGCGAAGGTTGCACTGAGCTGAGATTTCGCCACTGCACTTCAGCCTGGGAAACACAGTGAGACTCCATCTTAATAACAACAACAAAAAAGCAAACCAGTCAGCCATTGAACTTAGCCTGTAATCTTATATCTAGCTAAGTTAGTTATTTTAATCACTTATATGATGAAAAGTAATAAATCTCTTTACTTTAGAAAATTGCCAGAGATCAGGGAGCCATCTTACCGATGTTCTATGTATCAGGAGGCTGACATAGAAAATGTAAAATCTTTTAAATGTAATTAAATCTTGTCAGAATTTTGGTTAGAAGAATTTTGCTATTTGTGAGACAGAATTTTAAAACGCGACTTCACCTGTTCTTTAAGATAATGCATTGTCTTCTATATATTAATGCATGATTCGGACTCATACTACATTTGCATCTTTTTGGTGAAAAGGGCCAAATACTAACGGGCCATCCACTTCTGCAGTAGTCCTTTGCCTTTGCCAAAGCCAACAAAGTTTTCTCGTTTCTGAAAAGTTAATAGAATCAAAATAATTTCATAAGGCCTTCTCATAATACCAGTGTGGAATACATACTGTTTCTTTGCATTTATAGTACTCCAAACACACTATCTTTCCATCTATGCATTCAACAAAACATATTTGTTGAGTACCAAGTACGTGCCAAGCACAGTGCAAGGTGTGAGAGAAATAAATAGGTTTGCGTTGTGCTGTGGCAAAATATAGAAAATCTGAATTTAATGAGCACAGTAATCTATTACGAAGTCATTGTTAGACTTATTTATATTTTGTAATCACCCAGGTAAAAACTCAAGTATAGTTGATAGATATGTTTCCCCATGGTCTTTTGCCATTGTGTATAAAATAGGCTTAAACGTTTGTGGAATTAGATTGTCTTGAAAACCTAGTGCCAACGTATTTCTGGGTACTAGCCGCATGATATGAGAGTCAGATTTTCAACAAAATCTGATCACAGTTTGAATTTTATAAGTATAATATGTATTCAAGTATCAGTGTTCAAAGGCATTAGCCTAGGCAATATTAGCTCATGGTCAATACATTGAAACTTCTCACATGGGCCCTTCTAGGCCCATAGGCCTTGATGCCATTAAACATAGCAACTAAGTATGGTGAACAGGCCTATGATTAGGTGAGGTGACTACAATTTGTAGTTGTCACATCACTGTGAGACCTGCAGCAACACAACGAACTTCTCAGTTTTAGTTTCTTTTCTGTAAAACCGGGATATTCAGATTATCACCTATTAAGTAGAATCTTGACAAAATACGCCAAGATTCTTAGAAGATAAATAAGCTTTGTGTAAGTTCCCCTGTCCTCCAAATCTCCAAATACAGAAGAGAGCTCACATCTGTGCATAGTTTATAATACCCAGTGTGATCAAAAACATTTTTTGTTTTATACTTAATTACAAAGTTAGACTGAATCTCAAATTTGGATGGTTGAGAATATAATGTACAAGAAATAATGTTTTCTCTTCTCTTCCTTCCTCCCTCCCTCCCTTTCTCTCTCCTCACACAAACAGTAGACATATGTAAATTATGCTTTTCTTATGTTGAAGTGGCCTGATTTTGCCATTGTTGAACAGATAAATAAAGAGCTTTTGTCTTTCACTACATAATTTGTATTGATTTCACGCAAGGCAGCATGTATGTCAGTTTTTCTCAAAGTATGGTCTCCAGTCTACTTACATGGAAGACACTTTTGAAGCTACTTAAAATGCAGATTTCTAGACTCCACTCCACATTTACTAAGCCAGAATCTCTGGGGGTAGGTCCTAGGGAACTTTATTTTTAAAAAGCACACTGGTGATTCTGGAACGTTAGGTGCTTCAGAATCACTACTCTGATTCTGGTTTTGGGAGAGTTGGCTCTTGAGGTTCTTCTCAGTCCCTTACTTCTATTTTGGACCTGATTTGACCCTTGGCAGGTTGTTTGGGAGAAGAGAGAGTTCTCTGGAGTGGACCTTAACACATTCACCTAAAGTGTTCTGCTCTGTTAAGCATTGAGTCTCTGCTTTAAAAACTGTCGGCTGGGCGCGGTGGCTCACGCCTATAATCCCAGCACTTTGGGAGGCCGAGGTGGGCAGATCACGAGGTCCGGAGATTGAGACCATCCTGGGTAACACGGTGAAACCCCGTCTCGACTAAAACTACAAAAAATTAGCCGGGCGTGGTGGCGGATGCCTGTAGTCCCAACTACTCAGGAGGCTGAGGCAAGGAGAATGGCGTGAACCTGGAAGGCGGAGCTTGCAGTGAGCCAAGATGGTGCCACTGCACTCCAGCCTGGGCGACAGAGCGAGACTCCATCTCAAAAAAAAAAAAAAAA
Organism: Macaca thibetana thibetana; assembly: GCF_024542745.1. NCBI lineage: Eukaryota > Metazoa > Chordata > Mammalia > Primates > Cercopithecidae > Macaca > Macaca thibetana. The sequence continues at coordinate 124,124,490 of NC_065578.1, forward strand.
AATCAGAAACTGCCCTATATCTGTATTTATTTGTCTTGCTGAATATTGAACATTTTAAAAATATCCTGTACTATACCTTTCCAATTCTCTGGCTTAAATGGGCCACTTTCTACATGTTATATGAATAAAGGAAGATAATTCGGGATACATATTTAGTTACTCAAAGCTTAAAGTGAAAACTAAGGGAACCTGTGTTCTTGGGGAGATAACAGAGTCAAGTCTCATTGGGAGACAGGGTGGTCAGAGAGACTCAGGCTGGGTAGTATTTATCAACTTTAAGTGGGCACAGTCTCCTGAAAGGAGAATGGGCAGGATGATTTGGTGTTTCAAATACCAAATACCCTTTTAAATACCCTTATGTAAATATGCTTTAAGCCATGCCTGTAATCCTAGCACTTTGGATCTAGCATTTTGGAAGGCCGAGGCAGGCAGATCACGAAGTCAGGAGTTTGAGACCAGCCTGACCAGCATGGTGCAACCCCGTCTCTACTAAAAATACAAAAATTAGCCGGGCGTGGTGGCGCACACCTGTAGTCCCAGCTACTCAGGCTGAGGCAGGAGAATTGCTTGAACCTGGGAGGTGGAGGTTGCAGTGAGCTGAGATTGTGCCACTACACTCCAGCCTGGGCAACAGAGCGAGACTCTGTCTCAAAAAAAAAAAGAAAAAGAAAAAAAAATTCACCTTTCTTTGACAAGTTTTTGATTTATATAAAAACATTTTTTTAAAAGTTATTTTAGGTTCAGGGACACATGTGCAGGTTTGTTACATAGGTAAACTGCATGTCATGGGAGTTTGGTGTACAGATTATTTTGTCACCCAGGAAGTAAGCATGGTACTCCATAGGTGTTTTTTCTGATCCCCTCCTGTAAAATTTTAAATGCTTCTTCTTTGAGGCTTTGTGCAAGCCCAAGGATGTAGGGACTGCCCACTTAATGCTGATAAATACTGCCCAATCTGAGCTCTCTGAAAACCTTGTCTCCCAATGAGACTTTACCTTTATTGGCTCACCAAGGGCACAGGTGCCCTTGGTTTTCCCTTGGGTTATTTTTAGAGCTTATGCCATTAAGAAGTCCCCTGAAGGTCTTTTGCTTTCAAGGACTACATTCTTGAATACGGAGGGATAAAGCAGTCTTTTGATTCAGAGGGGACGGAGAGGGCATGTATTATGTGCCTGACTGGTCTAGGCCCTTTATATGAAGTCTCATTTTCTCCTTATAACAACCCTGTAGGTATCATTCCTACTTTACAGAGAAGTGGAATCTGAGAGATTAAGATTCTTACCTAAGATCACATAGCTTGTCAGAAGTGGAACTAGAATTTGAAAATGTGATTTGAACCCCTTTTTGTCAGGCTCCAGTGCATATATTTTTCCCTGCATCAGTGAAGACAGGATGGCAGCAATGTCTTTTATTTCCAGATGGCAGAAGAGAAGAAGATCCCAGGTAGAGTAACTTACTCAGGGTCACAAAGAGAGAGTTTAAGATACTCAGAGCTCCATGCTTCTTCTGATCTCTTTTCCCAATCCCTGCCTTTGTTGGCATGCTTCTCTCTTTTTAAAAGATATATTATAGTAAAACTCCCAATAAGAGATTATGGCAGAAATATTTGTCAAAAATAGTAGTGGTACCTCTCAACGAAGAGAACTCTCAACAGATGTGCTATGTGTAATCCTATTTTGTTAAAGGACATGAGTAGAACTAGTTTCAAGGGTCGACAGCACCCACTGGCATTTGCAGAGGTGTTAAGTGTCCTGGAGCAGAATTGCTGCTTATTGAGCAGTAAAGTTTCTGATGACTATGTTAGGAAGATGGCTTGAATTGAGTGCCAGAGGCCTGATTGCTAGGGTGTTCTTTTTCTTTTAACATTTTATTGTGTGTATTTGAGATGGAGTCTCACTCTGTTGCCCAGGCTGGCTGGAGTGCAGTGGCACAATCTTGGCTCACTGCAACCTCCACCTTCCAGGTTCAAGCAGTTCTCTTGCCTCAGCCTCTTGTGTAGCTGGGATTACAAATGCATGCCACTACGCCTGGCTAATTTTTGTATTTTTAGTAGAAATGGGGTTTCACCATGTTGGCCAGGCTGGTCTCGAACTCTTGACCTCAGGTAATCTGCCTGCCTCAGCCTCCCAAAGTGCTGGGATCACAGGCATGAACCACCACACCCAGCTGTGTAAATTTTTAAATACATAAAGAAGTTGAAAGAAAAATACAATTAGTCCCCATGTACCCATTACCCAGCTTCAATAGCCTTCGACTTTCTGCCATTCATGTTGCCTCTGTTTCATTCGTATGCTTTCTTCCCCCAGGAGATTTGTTTGTTTGTTTTACTGTCACTGACTTGAAGCTCACCCCAGGAATTTTTGAAAGTAATTTCCGGATACTTTAAAAAGTTTATTTTAGCTGTCATTTATTGAATTCCTAATTATGGCTGAGTACTATGTTAAATATCTTTTTTATTTTTATTTCTTGTTTTGAGACAGGGTCTTGCTCTGTCACCCAGACTGGAGTGCAGTGGTGCAATCTCAGCCAGGCTGGAGTGCAGTGGTGCCATCATAGCCTTGACCTCCTGGGCTCAACCAATCCTCCTACCTCACCCTCCCAAGTAGCTAGGACTACAGGTGCCTGGCAAATTTGTTGTTGTTGTTGTTGTTGTTTTTGTAGAGATGGGTTTCACTGTATTGCCTAGGCTGGTCTCTAACTCCTGGGCTCAAGTGATCCTCCCACCTCAGCCTCCCAGTGTTGGGATTACAAGTGTGAGCCACCATGCCCAGCCAAATACTCTGTATTTAATGCTCACAAATCACACTGTGGTATAGATGCTATTATTATTTCCCTTTTATGGAAGAGGAAACTGAGGCACCTGGGATTAAGTAATTTGCCTGCCTTAAAGTAACTTACAAAAGGTTGCACAGTTAGGAAGTAATGGAAGTAATGGGGCCAGGATTCAAGCCCAGGGTAGTCTGGGCCTCTTAATCACTCCTCTGTGTTTCAGGCATTGCTGTTTATTATAACCCCAGAGGAGTTCTATTCTGTTCTATACCACCCACCCCTGTCATATTTACCAAAGTATAGGAGTCAGAGCTTTCTTTTGTTTATAGTGCTAATGGCAGGATTAAGCAGTATCCATGTTTATCACTGATCTAGGAAGGACAATAAAAAAGAGAAGGTGTAATAGGGTGATGGAGGGAGGGAAGAAAAATGATGTGATTGAAATATTGTTGCACCTCTAGGCCGGGCACGGTGGCTCACACCTGTAATCCCAGAACTTTGGGAGTCTGAGGCAGGCAGATCACTTGAGGCCAGGAGTTCAAGGCCAGCCTGGCCAACATGGCGAAACCCCGTCTCTACTAAAAATACAAAGCATTAGCCAGGTGTGGTGGCACACATCTGTGGTCCCAGTTACTCAGGAGGCTGAGGCATGAGAATTGCTTGAACCTGGGAGATGGAGGCTGCAGTGAGACGTGGTCATACCCCTGCACTCCAGCCTGGGTGACAGAGTGAGACTCTGTCTCAATTTAAATAAATAAATAAATAAATAAAGAGATGGGGACTTGCTCTGTTGCCCAGGCTGGAGTGCAGTGGCATGACCATGTCTCACTGCAGCCTTAAACTCCTGAGCTCAACCTATCCTCCTCCTGCCTAAGCCTCCCAAATAGCTAGGACTACAGGCACATATCACCATACCCAGCTAATTTTGAAATTTTTTGTAGAGACAAGGCGTCACTGTGTTGCCCATGCTGGTCTCAAATTCCTGGGCTCAAGCAGTCCTCCTGCTGCAGCCTCCCAAAGTACTCTGGGATTACAGGCGTGAGCACTGCACATGGCCCCTCTGGATTAGTTCTGCCGTGTTGTAACTGTGAGAGTCATATGTGGCACTTTATTTTGGTCCAGATGCTTTTTAAGGAACCATATATACTGGAGACCCAGGGGACAATGGGGTTGATTTGGGGACTAGTCGGTGACAGTAAAAGGAACAGAGGCCTGGAAATTAAACTTGGGTTCTAGTCCTAGTTGTGCCACTTATTATTACTTGTGACTGCAGGCTAGTCTCATCTTACTCTGAGTTCCCATAAAATGACTCATTTTTAAAGTCTCTTTCAGTTTTAACATTTTGTAAGTATGAGATTTGGGGTAGCTTAATCCTTACTATAGATCATTGTAACTTTTGATTGCAAAAGGAATAAGGAGAAATACTACTGCCGGGCATAGTGGCTCATGCCTGTAATCCCAGCACTTTGGGAAGCCGAGGCGGGTGGATCACGAGGTCAGGAGATGGAGACCATCCTGGCTAACACAGTGAAACCCTGTCTCTACTAAAAATACAAAAAATTAGCCGGGCTTGGTGGCAGGCGCCTGTAGTCCCAGCTCCTCAGGAGGCTGAGGCAGGAGAATGGCGTGAATCCGGGAGACGGAGCTTACAGTGAGCCGACATCGGGCCACTGCACTGCAGCCTGGGCGACAGAGCAAGACTCCGTATCAAAAAAAAAAAGAGAGAGAAATATTTATTCCCTTTCCTAATTGTAAGGATAGATTAGATTCCCATCCCTTGATTACAATGAAAATAGAGGATCAGACTAAACAGAATTGTGAGACCCCTTCTAGCCCTGTGAGTCCTGGTTATAGTATATCTTCTGGTTTTCATCTGTGTGTCTTTTTGTTTTTCTGGGTTTTTGTTTTTGTTTTTTTCCCTGAGACAGATTCTTGCTCTGTCTCCCAGTCTGGAGTGCAGTGGCACGATCGCAGCTCACTGCAACCTCTGCCTCCTGGGTTCAAGTGATTCTCCTGCCTCAGCCTCCTGAGTAGCTGAAACTACAGGCGTGTGCCACCACGCTCAGATAATTTTTTGTATTATTAGGTATTTGAGGTATTTGAGGCTGCAGTAAGACATGGTCATGCCACTGCACTCCATTGAGACGGGGTTTCACTGTGTTAGCCAGGATGGTCTTGATCTCCTGACCTCTTGATCCATCCGCCTTGGCCTCTCAAAGTGTTGAGATTATAGGCGTGACCCACTGCACCTGGCCTGTATCTTTCTGAAGTAGAGAAAGGAGGGTTAGAAGTATGAAGGTGTTGTTTCCTTACTTATGGCAAAAAAAAAAAAAAAAAAAAAAACAAGGCAGAAGTTGAAAGTGGGATAAAGAATTGCTAGCCAGGCACAGTGGCTCACGCCTGTAACCCTTGCACTTTGGGTGGCTGAGGTGGGAGGATTAATTGAGCCCAGGAGTTCGAGACCAGTGTGGGTAACATAGAGAGACCCTGTCTCTACAGAAAAATCAAAGAAGTAGCTGGGTATGGTGGTGTGTGCCTGTGGTCCCAGCTCCTTGGGAGCTGAGGCAGGAGGATCACTGGAGGCTGAGGTGGGAGGATTGCTTGCACCCTGGAGATTGAGGTTTCAGTGAGCCAAGATCATGCCACTGCATGCCACTCCAGCCTAAGTGACAGAGCAAGACCTGGTCTCAAAAATGAAAATAATTGTCTCAGAGTCCTTTCCCAACTTAGGGATGGGTGCGAGACCAGAGGCCAGGTCTTCAGGTTGCTGGGTGAGAATACTCTTTGTTCTTTTTCTTGCACATCTCAGTAGCTCTTCATTGTGTTTAGTACCATAGTAACCCTTTTTCTCCTTCCTTCTTCTTTTTTTTTTTTCAGTACCTCAACATGCTAAGGACTTGTGAGGGCTACAATGAAATCATCTTTCCCCACTGTGCCTGTGACTCCAGGAGGAAGGGGCACGTTATCACAGCCATCAGCATCACGCACTTTAAACTGCATGCCTGCACTGAAGAAGGACAGCTGGAGGTGAGTTTTCAGCATAGGGCTCTGCTACGAGGACTGGAGATACTTTGATGCTCACTTGCTTGTGATGTTTTAATTCCTTTTTAGAGGGAAATGAAATCAAAATTGTATTTTGACTGGGCAGATAAACAGGCACGGAATCCACACTGATCCTCAACTTCATTGACTGCTTCCACTGATTTGTATTCTTCTGTCACAATCCTTTCTCTGAAGGGATGCAGACATCTCCATTCATTTCTCTTCTGTCTCCTGGTTCAGAACCCCCTACCTCAGTTCCCTAGTACTCTGAAACACAGACTGTACCTTACTCCCTTGTCTTGGTTGTCCAGAACCAGGTAATTGCATTTGAATGGGATGAGATGCAGCGATGGGACACAGATGAAGAAGGGATGGCCTTCTGTTTCGAATATGCACGAGGAGAGAAGAAGCCCCGATGGGTTAAAATCTTCACACCATATGTGAGTGCAATTTGAGGAAAGTAACTGGGACTTAGTTTTTGTTTTTTTTTTTTTCCAGCTAAATGCATAAATGGAGAGAGAGATAGAGCTAGTAGTTGTCTTGAGATCTGAACCTGTTTGAATCCTGGAACCCCCAGATTCATCCTGTCTGCTTTAGGCCTGACTGGAATTGGCAATTTCCTATTCCACTTGGCTCATGGTTACCACTAGAAGGAGCTAGAGAATAGTGGATGAACCAGGCCTGAGTTTTGTGGTACTTGTCAGGGTTTTTCTGTAGACTGAGTTTGGAAGATGGGATGACTGGGGACAGGAGTTCAAAGGCACAGTCCTGAGGTACCTTCTCTTGAGAAGTTAGTTATTGTCACCACCGTTTTTTTTCAGTTCAATTACATGCATGAGTGCTTCGAGAGGGTGTTCTGCGAGCTCAAGTGGAGAAAAGAGGTAATTCTGAACAGTTCTTGAATTGACCTTTCATCTTTTTGTTTCTTTAAAATTTATAGGCCTGTGGCCAAATACCTGGGACCCTCACCTCCATCTCTGTCTTTCTAGGAATATTAGTTAGAGACTGATTATCTCATGTGAGCCAGGACATTCTTCCAGCAAGGTTGGCCTCTGGATGGTGAACGGGCTGTGCAAAAAAGCCCTGCTTCTTCCCTTGTCTAGAGGGTGGACATTGGCTACAGGCTCTTCCATCTCTCATGACTTCATGGACCCTCCTCTGCCAGTTTTTTAAATCAGATCACCCTCCATGTTGTTCCTGACCCGCAGGGGAAGCTGTCCTCAGTTGTAGCCGTCTGACTGGATGAGTCCTGGCAGTCTTTCTAGGCGAACCAAGAATGTGTGTGTGAGGGAAGGTGTTTCCTGTTGCTTTACTGCTGTCTGTATGTGCCAGTGCTGGAACAGAATTTGGAAGATTCTGAATAATTAGCTACTTATTCTCAAAATCTTTGAAAGAATCAGGAGGTCAAGTCAATAACATGAAAATTTATATTCTTAGTGCAGTAGAAAGAACATTGGGCTCTGGGAATTTTATCTTGGTTTTCTCCTGGCTTTTTTTTCCTCTGTGTAATTTTGGGTAAATCAGTTTCCCTAGCTCTCAGTTTTCTCTTCTGTGAAACAGGAAGACTGAACCACGTAATTAATATCCAAGGTCCCTTCCGGCTCTAAAAGGCTATGATTCTAGATGAGAAGTTATATCAAGAGAGATACGGCCAATCAGATTGAGTCATCCAGGCATACCTTTTTAGCTTCTGTTTGAGGAGTTGTCTCCAGAGAAGAGGAGATGTGGCTTCCCAATAACTCTTTTTTTTTTTTTTTTCCTTTCAGAACATTTTCCAGATGGCGAGGTCACAGCAGAGAGATGTGGCCACCTAGCCTTTCCTTATCCCCTTCCCTTCCTTTCACCCCCATCCTCTTGCTCCTTTCATGTCCCATTTCAGACAGAGTAACCATTAACACAAAAGAAGAGAAAGAGTTAAAGTCATTATATTCAAAAGCCCTAAACTAAATATTATTAATAACGCCCTCTGAATTTCATGTCTCTGGAATTGAGGTGGTAGTAAACAGCAGATTGGTCAGCACCAGAAGTCAACTGAGTTAAGACAGGAAAAGAAAATAAGCCCAACCAACTTGCCAAAGGTATCTTTGTCCTTTCACCTGGGCCTCATACCAACAGCCTCTCCTTGTACTATATTTTTAAAACTGGAACTATGAACTTCATCCATTTGCACTGTTCAGACATATATATGTATGTATGTAAAAATTATATATACACAAATTAGCTGCACGTATATACATATATATATTTCTTTTTAAATTTCATATTGATGGCAGTACCTTTTTTAGCTTGTGTTTTTACACACCTTTCACTAGAATCCATGACCTCTCTTGTGCTCTCTTTATTTTGAAACAAACTTTAAAAAGGAAAAAAAAAAGCATTTTACAGGGAAAAATACCTCTCCTCATGAAGGACTTGAAAAGTTTACAACCTGCTTGGATTTTTGCCCCTTTTTTGTATCGAGTATAGATTCCGGCTCATGGGTTGCCATAGAGTCTGAGGAACAGGGAGTATAGTTTCTTTATCTTCCAAGAGGGTGTTGGGGAGGAGAAAGAGGTGTGTTTTTCAAGGTTAACAGGCTGTAGTTCTGCAGGGAGAGCCTAAAGTCCTGGTATGGTCTCTTGATTCCATGACAGTTTTTCTGATCCATCTGTTTCTCTCACTCCTGGCTTTCTAGCCACATTCTGCACCTCCTTCCTGCTTTCCTAGAACCTCAGTATGCTTTCCCTCAACCGGCCCTGAGTGGAGTTGTGCGTGGGCTCAGGAGGTTGATGCCATGGGAACCTGAACCTGAAACACTTCATGGTAGTAATTTCCTGTTTTCCTTGCCCCTCCCCCCCCCCTTTTTTTTTTTCTGAGACAGGGTCTTAAACTCTGTCACCCAGACTGGAGTGTAGTGGCATGATCATAGCTCACTGTTACCTTGAATTCCTGGGCTCAGGTGATCCTTCCGCCTCACCCTCCTGAGTAGCTGGGACTACAGGTGTGCACCACCACACCTGGCTAATTCTTCTTAAAATTTTTTTGTAGAGACAGGGTCTCACTGTGTTGCCCAGGCTGGTCTCAAACTCTTGGCCTCAGGTGATCCTCCTGTCTCAGCTTCCCAGAGTGCTGGGATTACAGGCATGAGCTGCTGTGACCTCCCCTGCATTTTTTTGCAGCAGGGATAGTACGTGGGACCAGAGTTAAACTGATACCTTAGGCACACAGGTTGGACTTACATAGAGGAAGGAAAGCAAGCAATGCCCTGTGTACGTGAGGTTTTACCTCCTCCATTCCTGACCAATAACCACCCATAACTATGGCATTCTCTGTGACTTCCTTAAACAGCAGTGATGGGAAGAGATCCAGTAATATCTTCAAGGCCTTGGGGAAACTTGCAGTGGGTCAGTGGTCTGTGCCAACCAAATGATTGCCCCATCCAAGCCAATTGAGGACCCAGGAAGGAGTAGTAGGAATACGGTTGATTTAGATTGGATCTCCCAAGTTTTAATTAAAAAGAGACTGAAGGAAAACCTTTCTGCTTTCTGTCCCTTAAAGAGCTCCTCATCTGATCTTGCAGCTAGACCTTTTGAGACTTAAGAGCTGCATCCCAGGATCAGAAGCCAGGGCTAGTTGGGGTAGGACAATATTCCCAGCCCCTAAGCTCTGTAGATAGTGCATAAGAAACACCAAGTCAGGCTCAGATGCAACTAAAACACATCTTTGAGCCTTTTCTTGTTCCCTTCTCCCCCTTCTAAACGAAAACCTTCCTAGGATGGCATCTTTTGCTCTAACTGGGAGACAGTCATAATTGGTTGTAGTCAACTCTACTGAGCAGTGTTGGGGTGATTGGAAAGTCTCTTTTTGTTTTTGCAAATCATTGTGAGGCCACTTTCTTTCTTTCTTTCTTTCTTTCTTTCTTTCTTTCTTTCTTTCTTTCTTTCTTTCTTTTTCTTTCTTTCTTTCTTTCTTTCTTTTCTTTTCTTTTCTTTCTTTTTCTTTCCTTCTTTTATCTCTTTTTTTGTAATTTGTTGTTGCAAATCATTGTGAAGCCACTTTTCTTTTTCCTTCCTTCCGTCCTTCCTTCCTTCCGTCCGTCCTTCCTTCCTTCCTTCCTTCCTTCCTTCCTTCCTTCCTTCCTTCCTTCCTTCCTTCCTTCCTTCCTCCCTTCCTCCCTCCCTCCCTCCCTCCCTCCCTCCTTTCCTTTCTTTTTTTTTTTTTTTTTTTGAGACGGAGTCTCGCTCTGTCGCCCAGGCTGGAGTGCAGTGGCCGGATCTCAGCTCACTGCAAGCTCTGCCTCCCGGGTTCACGCCATTCTCCTGCCTCAGCCTCCCGAGTAGCTGGGACTACAGGCGCCCGCCACCTCGCCCGGCTAGTTTTTTGTAGTTTTAGTAGAGACGGGGTTTCACTGTGTTCACCAGGATGGTCTCGATCTCCTGACCTCGTGATCCACCCGTCTCGGCCTCCCAAAGTGCTGGGATTACAGGCTTGAGCCACCGCGCCCGGCCTTTCCTTTCTTTTTATTAGTGTTTTTCTTTTTTTCCTCAGAGTCTTGCTCTGTCGCCCAGGCTGGAGTGCAGTGGCACGATCTTGGCTCATTGCACCCTCCGCCTCCTGGGTTCAACCGATTCTCCTGCCTCAGCCTCCCAAGTAGCTGGGATTACAGGCGTGCACCACCACGCCCCACTAATTTTTTGTATTTTTGTTAGAGGCAGGGTTTCACCATGATGGTCAGGTTGGTTTTGAACTCCTGACCTCAAGTAATCTGCCCACCTCAGCCTCCCAAAGTGCTAGGATTATAGGCATGAGCCACTGCACCTGGCCCACTTTTCTTTCTTTCTTATTTTGTTATCCTGGCAGCCATTTGCTGGTATGGGATCAAAGAGGACAGCCTTTCCTCCCTCACCTTCTCCAAATCTAGGTGGAATCACAGAGTACAAAACATAAGAATGCTGAATGTGTAAAGTTGCAGAGGGATCCCTAATTTGAAGACTTTGACACAGAACTAACTTCTTTTGACTTAAATGAATTTAAAATGAGCCAAAGGACCCTGAAAAGAAGACATGTTGATTTCCCACTCCTAGATGCTAAAGAGACTTTTGGTACCAGCTTTGTTCAAACTGTAAAAATAGCAATTTGCCCCTACTCGCTCAGAGTGGGACAGTAATGAACAGATCTGGGATTCCATTTGACAGCTCGAATGCTGATCTTCAGACATGAGACATAGGGATTGGGAGGCCACTTAGAATGGGTAGATGGTGCTATGTTCCCTTTCTGGCATAGCATTCACTTGGTGCTTTGGAGATTAGGTGAGGGCCCTATAGGTAGTTGGCCTGTTGGCAGAATTTATTTAGGAACAGCCTTTCTTAAAAGTGTCTCACTAACAAAGTACCCAGCTGCAGCAAGGAGGTGGGGAAGGAAGGCACCCCTAAAGGACAGCGCCTTCTTCTCTTCCACCCATGCACAGCCTTGGGTGATGGAGGCAGGGTCCCTGTGGCTGCGCGGGTCCCATAGGATCAAACCCTTCTTTGCATGAAGCAGTGTTAGTTGTGACTCTTCTCTCTCCCCTTCCTCTGCACTTCCTTTCTGTAATCCCTACTGTTGTTCTTAGTCCCAGCTTCTGCCCAGGGAGGCTTCTACCCAGACTTCTTTTGCAATTTGTCCCTTGGAAGAGGGGGGCTCCCAGTGCCCCCAGCTTCATTCCGGCAGAACCAGCAGGATCCTCCTGGTCTCTCACTGGCCTTCCTCCACACTTGGTTTCTCTGGGATAGAAGCTCAGAGCTTTTTATGGCCCAGGAGAAAATGTAGACCCTGAGAAACCTGTCCCTGCAGAAAGGTTCCCTTGGGCCATGCTTTGGGCCCTCTGCTCTTTATATGTTTATTCTATTCTCAATTTTTCCACCCTCTCCTTACCCTAGGCCTAAGCGCAGGTACAGATATGTGCGTGCTCAGGGCAGCTCCTAGGCCTGGACCGAGCTCTCAGGGAGGAATTAGATAAATATTCCAACATCCTCATGCCTGGCTCATTTAGTTTCATCCTTTAGTTACCCAGGCCAGTAGCTTTGGGTTATGCCTTCCTGTAGCTCCAAACCCAACACTTGGAGCAGCAGAATAGGGCACCGCCAGGAGATGACTCTCTCTCCTATCTCAGAATTTGCCAGCTTCTGGGCTGGGCTCCTAGGAGGTAGTTTTCTTGAAGGGGACTGCATCCTAGTTAACCTGAATTTTCCAGACCAGGAGGGACTGCTGTGCCCTTCCTTCTCGCCATTATACTGTTTGGCTAGATTCATTCAGCAGCAGAAGCTCTTTGATCTGTTGACCCCAGCATACTGCTGTTTCTTCACCAGCTTCATTGTGTCACAGTAGCTTCCTTTTGGAGGATGATGTGATAGAGCACTCAGAGAGAGAGAGGGAGAAGAGAGGTAGTGGGTATGCTTCTCTAGCTCCCCATCTTCCAGGTCCACCTCTTGACTTCCTGTTCCCCTAAACCTGAGCACATCATGCCAGGCCTCATTGCTGCCAGGACAGCATCAGCTCACTCCTCAGCAATAATCTAGGGTATGTGGGAAGGTCAGGGCTGTGGGAAGGAATAGAATCAAAGAGGGGAGTGATATGGGGTGGAGGCACTTGGCCACCTGCTAAACTTGGACATTAATTTTATATCATGACCCCCTTTTAAGCCAGTGAGCTGGGCTTCAGTTTTTCCCAGGCCATGCACATTTAATTTATTTCAGAGAAACTCTAATTGTATTTTCACTGCAGTATCTTGTATTTTTTATTTGTGATTTAAGAAATGTGAAGAGAAAATACACAGACACAATAATGGCTAACAGTGTTTCTTTCATTCCTTGTTCTAGAGCTAACCACTCTAAAATTGTTTGGTAATGTCACTTAGTGTAATTAATTGTAACATATTCTTTTAAATAAATTGATTTATTGATCAAACACTTCTTTGGTTTCCTAGACTACAAATCCTTTGGGTTGTGTGGGAAGAAGTGAAGAGGGACCTTTGAGATTTGAGTTAGAGTAGTCAGTCTGAAAAGAAGAAGAAACATCTAACCAGTTTTTCCAGGTAACTAGTGGGACAGTTTTTTGAGGGCAGGGAATGGAGAAGGGTGAGGAAAGAAGCCACGGAAGCCCCTTTGTTTGCAGTTCTCTTCCCAGTGGCTCCTTTGAAAATTCCTTCTTCTCCTTCAGATCTCAGAGGTGACTGAGCTTACCCCTCCCATCTGCAAGCTTGCACAAAAATCCTTTGAAGATTCACAGGATTCCTTTCTCAGCCATGCAGATAGATCCTGGCAGAGCTTTTGGTACAGATCTTAGCAATGGCCCCTCCTCCCCACCCCCAGCAACATGTATATACTTTTTCAGGTAAATCGGGAAAGTTTTTCTCTTTGGGATCTGGACTGAAAGGAACACATTATGACTGTTGAATGGCCAGCGCAAAACTAGGCACTGTGGGTGGCCTTACTCTCCTGTGCTCCCACACTCCTGAGAAGAAGGGTGATCCTACTGCCTTTTGCTTTTACAGAGGCATCTGAGGTGCTGGGGCCTAATTACCCGCTCTCAAGAGTACCTGTTCCTCTCTGTACATTTGTTTATGAGCTGACTCTGGTCTGAAAAGCTCAGCATTTGTAGTGGGTGAGACGTTTTAATTTTTTTATAAAGCTTCATTTATTATTATTTTTACAACTTCTGACCACATGCTTTGGTTCCTTAACTGATGACCATAAGACCAAGGACCATTGTGACATTTTGTTTGGCAGCTTGGGAAGAGACATTGTTCGGGGGCTCATACACTCACCCACCCATTGGCTTTGGATATTTAAAACCTAAGAAACACCACTATGCTAATGGAGGGGGAAATGTTATCTTTCCTAAGCAAAGAATCCATAAAGAAGAACAAAGTGGAATTCTAGAATTAGAGTTACAGTGGTTAAAGTCAAACTTTTATTAGGTATCTGCTGTTGGGGGTGGGGTGGGGAGATTGAGATACTGCAACAGACACAAAAGCAAAGAAACATTTCTGCCAGCTTACAGGCTCACAGAAGAGTGAGACACTTGCGCGCGGCCATGATACATAGCAGTGAAAGGTTTAAGTGCCATAAGGACTAGAAAAGGAAGGGGAAAGACCTGTGGATGAGGGCCGTTAGGGTTTTCATGAAGAAAGTAGTGTTTAAGATGAACCGTTGTAGTGTGAGCAGCATTTCAACAAGAAGGCATTCAACAAACATTTATTGAGCCATTATGTGCCAGACACTGTAGTAACTGGGAATGAAAAGACATGGGAGAAAAGGGGCCGAACTTGCCCAGAGAACAATGAATAGTTCCATTGGGGTATGTGTAGGAACGAAGTGGAAAGTAAGGCTTTGAAGAGCCTTGAATGCCAGACTGAGGTATTCTGTGAAAAAAAAAAATCAGAGTAGTTTTGTTTTTTATTAGCTGCAGTTTAGAAAGATTGATGCTTCAGAACATAGACAGAAGGACCAATTAGAAAATTGCTGTGATTACTCAGTTAATAAGTATAGGCAGTGATAATTGAAAAAGAGGGAAATGATATGAGAAAGTTTGTGGAAGTGAAATCTTTAATGATTTAATACCATTGAGCTTATGTGAAAGTACTAAAAACTCTTGAGGTTTTATGTCTACGTGACCAGAAAATAGAAATATATGAGTTGGGACTTTATGGGAGAAAGTTTTAGCATTGGCCCTGTGATGATTTAGATACGGATGGGAAATCCAATATAGATGTCCAACGGTCATTTGTTATTTACTAAGCAATGTCTAATGTTTGGGGCACTGTTTAGGGTGACGAGGATACAGTGCTGGACAAAGCAGAGTAGGTAGTAAATGTTGGTGAATTAACTTTTAAAAGATGACGATGACTCTTGGCTTCTTGGGAGAACAAATTGTAGGAGAGCAGGAGAAGCAGCATGGAGACAGATGAGAGCAATGTGACGTGGACGGTGCTGGTGGCTGTGGAGATGCAGAGACATGAGTAAGTAAATCAGCTGAATACTTTAGAGGTAGACTTAGTAGCGCTTTGCAGTTGGATTGGGGAGGAGACATGAGAGAGAGGGTGTAATCCAAGTTTTGGCTTGAGTGGGTACCTAGTGGTGCTGCTTACTAATGATGAAGACTGAGGGAGAAAAGGTAATACCAACATGGAGTTCAGGACAAAAATTAGGCTAGAAACATGTCACTGGGACTTGGTTTTCATCAGGCAGATGAGAGGATGCAATATATAGGAAGGAAACCAAGTTTATGAGGAGCAAGAAGAAGCTGACTGCTCTGTGAAATAGACTGAAAGAGGGGCCAGAGAACAAGGGTCTTATTAGAACCAGGGGCTTGGATCAGGGCTGTTCAAGTTACCAGATTTGGAGAAGAGAATGAGGCTTGGCCATGAATGGGAATTGCTTCAGTCACAAATACCTGAAGCCAAGGCTGTGAAAGGCTTTGAAATTTTAGCGGGAGAATTAAAAGACAAAGGAAACACTGAAAGTCAGAGGGCCTGGCTCTCAGGCCAGCAGAGTCCAACCCGAGGAAATAGAGACACTTTGCATTACGTTTATGCTTTCCAAAGCTTTAAAAATATGGAAAGCGAATGGGAAGTAATTATTTAGGGCTATTTTTTTCCCTAGCCATTGTCCCATCACCTTAATCTCCCTAACTGAGGATATGTTTCTAAAGGTCTGCTTTCATTCCTACAACTGAAAGGCGCCACTCTATCCCTGATATTAACATGTCAGCTCCACTCTTCTGGCTCAAGAAGTTATTTTCCTTCTCTTCCCTTTATGCTGCCATTAACATTTGAACATAACTTGATTATTTTAGAAGAAGAAACAGACAATAAAGGTAGCCACTGATGTTGCAGCAGGGGCTGCCACACCGACGTCTGGGAAGAGGCCAAGAAGGAGGCAGCTTCTCAGTCCTGTTGCCACCCTCACCCCCCAGGAGAGAAACCCGAGTCAGTGAATCACTCTGGGAGATGCCCTTTGGTCTAAAACCCACCTTCCGTCTTTCCATCCTGACTTAGAAACTGCCCTGAAGTTGAGGCAGCTCATGGGGAAATTTGTAGATATTAAATGCTGACACAGGCTTTTTCTCATCTCTGAGCACACCCACACACACAGCTCTGCGTCGTTGAGATTTCAGGCGCTGTCTACTTGGCTAGGAATACTGGCTGGATTCATCTCCTTTGTTAGGTCCCATGTCTGATCTTTACCAATCCAAGAGATACTTTTTTCTCCCAAAACAACGTCCACATACATATCTGCATAGCACTTCACATTTTGCTTCTCTTTTTAACTATTCTTAGTTTGAGGTCAATGAAGAGTAGCAGAGGTACAGGGCAGTGATCTGGGGATGAGTTGGGATTTACTGTTGTGCCTTCACAGAGCTCTGACCTGAGGCCAGATCAGAGCTGGAAGTTGAGCAAGTTTATAAGAAGGGACATATCGAGGGTGGGGTAGCAGCCTAGAAGCGTATGTGCTATGAAGTCAAAGAAGACACCTGTGTGATCCCGAGCCTTCCCTAAAGCAGCTCACAGAGAAGAATCTGGGAAGTGGAGGGACTTAGGGCTTATGTAGTCCACCCTCTACCTGAAGGACTCACTCCTAAGCCTGCTTGCTACTTCTTGGGATCTTTGCCTCAGGTCAAAGAACAGGTAAGAGAACATCATGGGCTTTGGAGTCTGACAAACTGGGTTCAACTCCTACAGCCATGCCTTACTGGCTTTGTGACTCTGGGGAAGTTAGTTAACCTTCCAAGCCTCCTTTTCCCGTCTGTAAAATTATATCCTACCTAGGCTGGGCGTGGTGGCTCATGCCTGTAATCTGAGCACTTTGGGAGGCTAAGGCAGGAGGCTTGCTTGAGCCCAGGGGTTCAAGACCAGTCTGGGCAACATAGCAAGACCCTGTCTACAAAAAACAAAACAAAACAAAACAAAACAAAAAAAGTTTTTTAAAATGAGCTGGGCGTGGTAATGCATGCTTATAGTCCTAACTACTTGGGAGGCTGAGGCAGGAGGATCCCCTGAACCAGGAGTTCGAGGCTGCAGTGAGCTATGATCTCACCATCACACTCCAGCCTGAGTGACAGAGCAAGACCCTGTCGCAAAATAAATAAGTAAAATAAATAAACTATATCCTGCCTCACAAGGTTGTTAGGAGATAAAATGAGGAAATGCACAATAAGGGCTAGGAACAGAATGACATACGGAGCAGTGGTTAGTAAATGGTGGTGTCACAACTGGCTCCTAGTATCCACACTGGCCTCTGTGCAGAAATGGAGGTCCAGATGTGAGACTGCAAGTCCTCAGCCTTCAGAGGGACAGGGCTGGATACAGAGGAGAGCCCCGGACAGGGGAGATCTCCTTGTGCCCAACTCTGCAGGACATTCCAGAATTAAGCCCCAAAGAAGGGCTAAGGGATAGGATCATGAAGCCATGAACAAGGCCTGGATGCTGCTCCGAAGCAAGGGCCTGGCCTTCCCTGATGGGATTTTCTCTCTCAAACCTCATTCTCTACCTCCCTCCCCCTTCCCAGTGTGGGCAGGGAACAATCCCCTACCCTCAACCTTCCAAGACTCTTATTTGATGCTTTTAAACTTTTTTCTTTATTTAGACAGAAAAGACCAACTCTTTAAAAGTAAAATGCAATAAATAAATAAGTTAAGCATAGAGAACTGTCTGAAACTGACTCCCCGGTCTCCCCTTACCACTCCCACCCCCACCCCATTTTCTTTTCCCTAAAACCTTCCTAAAGAAAATGATCAGGTAATAAACCCCTTTACCCCTCCCCACACCCCTCCTCCCAATATCCAATTACCCCCCAAAGCAAAGGGAGAAATTAAGAGAGAGAAAAAAATCCAAGGGCAACATTGTCTAAACTCCCAGAAAGAGAGATGGCAGCGTCCGGGCCAGGCCGGGCGGGCTGGATAACGCACGGGTGGTAGTGGTATTTACACGGAGGGAACCAGCAGAGACTGTAAACATTTTTAGGGATTCAGGGGAAGGTCTTTTCCTCGTGAAAGGAGGAGGGTCTCTGTGGCTGACTGGCAGAGAGGCAGCCCTCAGGGCTCCCCCACACTCTCCTTAGAGGGGGCCCTTGGGGGAGGCAGTGAGTTTTAGGGCTGGGAGCCCAAGAGTCAGGGATATCCTACCTCTAGCTAGAGGGTGGAGGGGAGTGAGAGCCAGCTTCCAAGAAACCCCTAATGTGGGGAAGAGGCTGGGGTGAGGGTGGGCTGGGAGTGTATGGCAGGCCCCTGCAGCTCTCCTGGGGCCTGCACAGGTACAACAGGCCCACTGGTGGGGGAGGCAAGTACAAACGCTGGGCACAGAAGGCCCGTCACAGGAGCCCAGCAGAAGGCAGATACCCCGGAACCTTCGAGCCTGTTCCTCGCTCCCTCACAAAGGCCAAAAGGGCATCTAGGAGGAAATGGGCCCTTGGAGGCAGGGAAGCATAGCACGGCCCTTCAGAGAGGCAGGGGGTGGGAGGGGCCGGTGTCTTGTGCCCCCCAGGGGCCACGAAGCAGCGTTTGCCCCAGAACCCAGTCAAGGCCCAGGGCAGGTGTGCGGAGAGGGCCGGGGCCAGTCGTGGGAGGAGGGTGTGAGGCGCCCCTTCCTCTGGTATCTCCAGACCTGTGAAGGAAGAAACATGGGTGAAGCATGGGGAAGAGCCCATGATGCGGGTCATGGGCTCTGGGGGAGGGGAGGGGGCTGGGGTGAGTGACAGCATCTAGGATGGGGCTGCCTGAGGAAGGCAGATCATCAGGCCTCAGTCCAAACGGACCCATCTGCCCCCACCCGCCAGCCATGAGAGCAGGGATAGAGGAGACAGGAGGGAGGGGGCGAACCATACAGGAAACCAGAGGATATTAGGAAGGAAATAGTCAAACAGCCCATGAGAAAAATAAAGACTGGAGGGGGAGAGAGGCAAAGAGATGACAACAGACAGGCAGGCAGAGAAATGGAGAGAGAGACAGAGAAGGGAGTGCATGTAAGAGACAGACACCTGGAAAAAAGAAAGGGAACATCCACAGAGAAGGCCAGGGCAGAGCCCAGGTCACAGCTCAGGGATGGAGTCTCATGGGGTGAGACCACCCCCGGCCCCCAGGTAGTGCTCTCATTCCTTTTTGGAAAGGAACACAGAAAGCAAGAGAGAAATGCACAAACACAGACCACAGTCACCAACCACTGTAGACCAAGCACGTCCCGCGAGCTGCCCCCGGCCCTGACCTTGGGCTTGGGGGTGCTTCCCTCCGCGGCCCCTCCCCAAATAACAAACAATCGGCTCCAAAGACAACACGCTCGTTCCATGCAACTTACAGGGGCCCGGAGCAGGGGTCCGGGGATGGGGGCTTCGGCCGACAATGGACACGGGCCCTGGGCTGGGGGGGCCCCCAGGGTAGGGGGAGTTAAGCAGCCAGGATTGGGGGGAAAGGGGAGAAACAGAAAATGTGGGTATTTTTCTTGGGTTGTGTTTTCTCAAGGGTTTGGTCCAAAGGAGATTAAACAATGTGAAAGTAACCAAGGCTTACAGCTCTGTGGCCATGAGGTTGAGGTGGTGGCCAGCAATGGGGGTGGGGGGGACCTGATAAGTAAACTTCACAGGCAGCGCATTTCAACCTCTTCCACCTAAACCAGAGCAACTCCCAAGAGGCCAGGAAATGGGCTCCCCCAGTCTGTCCTGTGCACTCTGCTGCCCTATGGGGCTGCTGCTACGTGGGAAAAATCACCTGAAGTCCAGGGCAACCAGGGCTGATGTCCTCACTTCTCAGGACAACAGAGATTCTAGGAGCCAAGGATTCTAGGGCCCTCTGGCACCCTCAGCCAACCCCTTAATCCTCCAGTCCTATTCCCCTAATTCCACTCCAACCCGAAGGAAAACCAGAAAGAGACACACACAGACATGGACACTGACCAGACAAACGAGACCGGATATTGTGGAAGGTCCAGGGAGTGGACACAGATATATACAAAGACTTGGCTCTTTCTGGGTCACAGAGTGTGTGTGTGTGAGAGAGAGAGAGAGAGAGTGACTCAGATTATTGAAAAACAGCTGAGGGAGCTGCCCCAGTCCCCTGCTTCAAGTGCTCAGGATCAAGGGTGGGGTGGGCATCCCTGAGGGTGGTGGAGGACAGGGGTGGGGGGCAGTCCAATCGAGGGCCCTGGCTGCAGTGTGTAGAGCTGGGGAGGGAGGCCACAACACAGGAGCGGGACCCACCTGGGGGCCCTCAGTAGGGCCGGTTGGCATCCTTAGGCCGCTTTAGCTGGACTTTGAGGCGCTTCATGCCGATCTGGAAGCCATTCATGGCCTGGATGGCAGCCTGGGCACTGGCCGGATTGTCGAAACTCACAAAGCCTGGGGTGAGAGGGGCATAAGGCCCGGCACAGCCCCACCTTGCTCTCCTGTGCTTAGGAGACCTCCAGCACTACCCTGTGTCTCCCAAGTGTCCGAAATGCCTAGAAAGCTGCCTGACACCTAGCAGCGTTCCGTAGGAATTTGTTGATTGATGGGTTGAATGGAGGAATCCAGTCCAGCCACTAAAATTACCACGTTCTTCCCAGCATTCTGTGCAGGGACCCCTTCCTCTGCCTGGATAACTCTGAGCCTGCCCTTTGAAAATGGCCACTTCCAGGCCCTAAATGGCTTCTGAAGCAGAGAAGAACATTCCCTTTTTCCCCTGAGGCAGCCTTTCAAAGATGTGAAGGCAGCTAAAACCGACTCCCTAAGCCTGCCTTTTGCAAACCAAACATCCCCAGACCATGAGCCTATTTCAGACCTCATGAGGCATGAATTTGGCCAGTTTTTAAGAGAAAAGCTGAAGGAAGAAGAGATGGGCCTGGGCAGCAGCTGGGTGTGGCATGTTGGGTGTGTCAAAATGGTTCTTTTGTACTCTTGGATAATCAGCATTTCAAATACTGGGTCCACTGTGACCATAAATGCCTTCAAATATATTAGACCTTGTCCTGATTTGGAATATGGCAAAAAATGTGCCATATCATATTCTTACCAAAACATTTGCTCTGATTGGTGGCCCGGTCAACAAAGACTTTGGCTGAGATGACATGGCCAAAGGGGACAAACATCTGGAGGATCTCTGAGTCAGTGAACTCCTGGGGCAGGTGGTAGATGAAGATATTGCAGCCATCAGGGCCTGGGTGGCGGCAGAGACAGAAGAAAGAGCTCAGTGACTGGGAGGCGCACGCTCCAGGAGCAAAGGTCCCAGGGAAAGCAGATCCTGGGAGGGCCCTCCAGTCCCAGTCCTCGACAGTGTGGGCCAAGCCACCCCCTCCCCACTTGCTTTCATCATGACACATGGGCAAGAGCTGGGCTCAGCATAGGGCAATAGGGAGTCCCCAAGCCCATAACGAGGGCATTCCGATCTCCCAAGGCCCCAGGCAGTACCTTCTCTTTGCTGCTGCTGCTGCTGCTGCTGCTGCTGCTGCTGCTGCTGCTGCTGCTGCTGCTGTTGAGGGGGTGGTGGGGGCTGCTGGGCGACCAGGGCTGGAGGCTGCGGGAATGCAGGCGCCACCAGGCTGTAGGCTGCTGGGTAGGCTGCTGGGGTGGGGAGGACAGAGAGGCTGATGGGGCTTCCCTGGCTTCTTAAGCCCTCCCAGCCAACCCTGTCTCCCTTCCCCTAGCCCAGGCCAGTGGCAGCTGCAGGGCTGAGAGGTTGTCAGGGAAGGAGCTGCCTCAGACCCCTGGGTGTGCTGCCCTTAAAGACCCCTCCCCACAGTTGGGCTTGTCAGTAAAGCCTGAAGAGGGTGATTGGCAGGGAGCCAAGAAGCCCAGACCCAGTTACTGGGCCTCTTTTCCTCCTGCTGCCCCTCCCACCTGAGCAGGGGCCCGGGCTAGGGCGCCTCACCTGTGTAGTGCTGCATCCCCGCGTAGGCCTGCTGCAGGGGGTCCACGGGAGCTGCGGGGCTCTGGGCTGGGGAGAGCAGCACAGACCATGAGCGTGGACGTGGCATGCAGTGGGAGCCCCCAGTGCCTCTCTGGGCCTCTGGGCCGAGGCCAGGCAGGTGGGGAGCAGAGCTTCTCTGGGCATGGGGTGTGAAGTGAGAAGATGGAAATGCACAAAGCAGTGGGAAGAGGGGAAAGAGCCCAGCATTAGGAAGACTTGGGTCTGACTGTCTTGCAACCCTGGACAGGTCGCTTCACTGCTCTACACCTCAGCTTCTTGGCCGAGCCCAACAGGAAGGATCATCCCCGCCCAGGATGGCAGGGCAGGAGGAAGCACCTGTAACCCCCAAAGCTGGAAGGGAAGGTGTGTCCTGCCTCCCTAATGGGAGTGGTGGCTTAGATGGTTGCTGGGATGGGGTGGGCAGGCAGAGAGTCCCACCTGGGTAGGGGTGAACCCCGTTGGGATACAGAGCATCAGGGGCGGGCTGCCCAGTGGGCTGAGTGGGCACCGGGCTGTAGCCGTTGACGCCCAGGGCAGCCGGAATGGCAGAGACAGGCGTGGCAGCGATGGCAGGAGGGGTGCTGGTTCCTGGGGAGGAGAAAGCGACAGGGACAGAGCAGAGGAGCAGACACACACACACACACATGCAGAGAACCAGTCAGGAAGTCTGCGGGCGGAGGGGAGGAAGTAGGCCACTCTGACCCCTGAGTCCCTCCTAGACCCCGAGGCTTCCCTGAGCAATGCCCTGTGCCTCTCCCTACCCCTACCACGCTTAGCTCCCTTGCCCAGCCTTGCCCAGGCCATACCTGAGGATGGGGTGATGGGGGTGGCGATGAGGCCATTGGCATTGATGGCAGCCATGTGCTGCATCTGCACAGCAGCCATGGTGGCCATGGGGCTGAGGTAGGCACTGTGAGCCGCTACCAGGGCCGCCTGCTGCTGCATCAGCTGGGGGGAGGGGAGAGGAGAGTGGGGCAGGCCTCCTGTGCCCCAGCCTGGCTCCCTCCCAGCCCTGGGTCTTGGCATCAGAAGGGTGGGGGCAAGATACTGGGGGTCAGGAGGGCTGGCCCGGCATTGGGGGCAGTGCTCACGGCCTGGGTGTAGGCGCTGTAGGCTCCGAACTGGAGGGCGATGGGGCTGAACATGCCCAGCTGGGTGGCCACCTGCTGCATGCGGCGGAGACCCCGCTCCTTCTCAGTGTCAGCAAACTTCACCACCAGGCTGGACGAGGCACCCTGGGCACGGGCCCGCACACAGGTCAGAGGTGCAGGGTCAGGGTCTCTCCTCCCCAGAGCCCTCAGGACCTGGTCTCCATTCCACCCCCATGGCATGGCCTGGCCTCTCTGAGAGGGCGGCCACCATTTTGCATATGACAGATGGGGAGATTTTAATCCCACCCTCTCCCTGTGCTAGGATGTGCTAGAAGCTAGAAGAAAAATTGAGGAATGTGAAGGCATGTGCTTGGAAAGTAAAAGACCTACTAGAATGGAGAGGGCATCATTGGCTTCTCTGTGAGGACTCTGAACTGGAAATCATCCCCACCCCGGGTTGCCACAGCAAATGTTTAATCTCAGGCTAGTCTTCCCTTGTAGCTGCCCTGCGTGCCTTACCACGACTTCTGCCCCCACACCCCAGTCCTCATGGTGTGCCTCAAATCTTAATACTAGTCTGAGCTGAATAAAAGCCAAATTAGAGCATCTGCAAGGACGATGGTAGAATCCTAGAATCTCAAAGCTGGAAGGGGCATAGGGTCATTGGACACAGTTCTCTACCCAATGCTGTGTCCCCTCCGCCAAGTCCCCGTGAGTTATGCTGCAGAGCTGTGAGTTATGGGAAGTGCACAGCCTTCTGAGTCAGCCAGTTCCAGTTTAGAGGTGGGTTCTAGGGTGGTCACTGACCTAACGCTGCTGTGCAGGGGCAGGGAAAGGGGGTGTACGTGGGGCCTCTAAGAAAGTGTCCTGGTGCCCCAGCAAATGAGGGTAGGGGGATATGGGAAGGCTGGAGAAGAGATGGGGGTGAAGGGAGGGCTGGGGAATGGAGGGGGAAGGAGAGGGACATGAGGGAAATTTGGCTGAAGATGGATGGGGAGTAGGGGAGGAGTGGGGAGGTGGGGAAATGCCATTTGAAATGTGAGGGTGTCCCTAAGCTGTTTGGTTCTTCTGCCAGAACATTCTTTTCCAATAAATTCAAATAGCCCATCCTGAGTGGACTGCTTATCTGGGCCAGGGCCTGGCGGGTGGGCAGGGTGGGAAGGAGAGGCCCAGGGGCAGGGGAGTGGGGCTCACTGGCAGGGTCCGGCTGCTGTGAAGGGTGTTGATGGCTGCCTGGGCCTCGGCGTGGGTCTGGAACTTCACGAAGGCGCAACCTGGAGAGGTTGAGATGGAAGAGGAGAGGGGTGAGCACCCATCCCCATGGGACTCCGCAGTGGAACCCGATGCCTAGGGAGCCATGGGGGTGGAATGGGAAGGGGAAGGGCCCGGTGGGGAAGGGGCAGTGGGTGGGCTACCTTTGCTAGTGCCATCTGGCCCCCGGAGCACAGTGCACTCGTCGATGGTGCCGAAGGGCTCAAACATCTTCCGGACATCCTCATCTGTCTGCTGCTTCCCTAGCATCCCCACAAACAGCTTCCGGTCTTCTGGGTGATAGGGCACAGGAGGAGGGCATGTTCAGGGCCTCCTTGCTGCCTTCCCAGCCCTTCTCCTTCCACCCTTCCCTAGAGCTCCTAACACTACTTCCGCTACCCTAGGGGCCAGTGGCTGTGGGGGCTGATGGTTAGGGAATGGGGTACATTGCAGAGGTTGCTCATCCCAGCTCTGAGGGACTCGCACTCTGCCCTGGGCCTCCGTTTTGCCATCTGTACCCCCCCAGATCTCGCCCCCTCTGGCCACACTGACTCCGGTCTCACCACAGCTGGGAACTCTTCAGAATCGTCGGGCTTTCTCCCTCAAGAAAGGCTACCCCTCGACAACTCCAGGCCCTGGGCCTGAGGGTGGGAGGAGAGGGACAGAGTCCAAAGGCACAGAACCTACCTCCTCGGCTCTCGCTGTCGGCTGGCTTGACCTGGATCGGCCTGTTCATCTGAAGGAGAGAAGAGAAGGCAGCTGCTGGGGACCTCCTCTGAACACCCAAGAGCCCTCCCAGGCCGGGCCCTGCAGAGAGACTAGAGGGGCAAGCCCCAGGCCCTCTAAGTTTCTGATAGGAAGGAAGGGACAGGGCCTAATATTGTTCAGGATGAAGGCCGGAGGGGATCAGAGGCACGGAGAGAGAGGATGTAGAGGGAGATGCTCATGGGCACAGCTCCAGGCTCAGGTTGGGCTCCCAATGACTTGGCCAGGGATGGGTGCTGCTGTCCTGAGTGGGAGAAGGGGGCCTGTGCATAGGACCCAGGGACTGAGAGAGAGCCCAACCAAGGGGTTATTTAATAAGAATTGCCTCAATTCTACAAAGTGGGCGCAACAGAGGCCACTCTGTGAAGAAGCCCCAAGGAGGACTCCAGACGGAGGGAGACCTCACAGAGGCCCAGACTTCCTTCTGACCTCTAGAGTTGTGTCTGCCTCTCTTTCTGCCCCCCTATACCCCTTGACCCCAGGGGGAAGGCACTTGGGCAGCACAAAGGGAGCAGATGCCCAGTCTCCGTGGCAACGGGAGAATGCGCACCATGGCAACCGCCCACTCAGCCTGATTTATCCGTCCCCGTCGCCCTGGCGACCGTGGTGACGTCATCACTTCTGCTGCTCCACACACCCAGAGAAGGAGTGGGGTGGGGGGTGGTAACAGGGTATGCTGGGGGTGGAGGATTTGGTGGGGGCTGGGAGGTGGGGGAGGGGCCCAGAAAACCTTCCTGATTCTGGAGGGAGGCTTGCAGAGCAGGCCCTGCAGGGGCCATCCCATCCCTTCTCCTGCCTCCCTCCTCCAGAGCAAATCCTTGGTGCCTGGAGGGCTCTAAAGGAGGAGTTGCTGTCCCGTGCTCCTTCGCAATTTACCCTGTGCACGGAAGTCCTCCAGAGCTCTAACCTCTCCCAGACCCCTGCAGTATCTCCCTTTGTTCAGTCTTCAGTGGAAATGGAGAAATTCCTAGTTCCACTCTCCATGTTCTTGTCTGGTGAGAGGACTTGGAAATTACTCCTGCAGGTTGATTTTCTTAACCAGGGTGGGGAGTATTATAGGAACTGGAGAAAGAGGAGAAGGACTTAGTATTTCGTGTCTGAAAATATTTTGCTCTTGAGGACTCTGACAGCTGGAACCACACCTGGTTGCCCCACTCATCTGATGGTGGGGCAGTAGTTCCAGTGACCAAAAAAATTAAACCATCCATTTACATTCTGAGGGTGAGGCTAGAGGTACCCTCAGGAAAGGCACTGGACTGGGAGTCAGGAGACCTGGATTTAAGGACTAGCCCTGCCCTGCCACTTACTAGCTGGGCGGCCTTGGACAAGCCACTTGTCCCCTCTGGGCCTCAACTTCCTTATCTGTAAAACAAGGGAGTGGGCCAGGCGATGTCTAGTCAGGTTCCGGTCAGCTCCAGGGCTCCAGCATGTGGAGATCCTGTATGTGGCATCACTTAGCGCCAAGAAGTACAGAAGTCACAGTTGCCCCTGCCCCTTCTCACCCTGGATCCTCACCCAGGTGTCCATCATGCCAGTCAGTCTGGCCGACTCCACCAGTTAGGTATTCCCGGCCTCGGACCAAATGTAAGCCCCACTTCAACTGATACTCCTATCCCAGAGCCCCACGCCCACCCCCCAAATCTCTGGATCTGAGAGCAGCTGGTGGGGAGGGAGGGTAACAGTCACACAAATCCTCCAGCCAATCTGCCCCCAGCTTTATCGCCCGCCAATCTGGGATTATCCCATCCGAAGCTCAATCTCCTTAGGTGTGTGTGTGCGCGCGAGTGCGCATGTGCAGGCAAAGCACAGTGGGTCAGATGCTCGGGGTGCACGGGCTTTCACCTCCTTCTCTGCTGTGCTCTAGCCAAAGCACTCAGGAAATTCCCTCACAGGCACCGCTGCAGCCAGGCACCCACCCCTATGCCCACCTCACAAGAAGTAGAATCAGAACCAGGGTTGGGGGATTCTTACGCTTGGCACTAGCCCCTTCCCAGCACGCCTGGGGATTTGCTGTTCTAGATGGAGACGGGAACCTGGGACCCAGAGAGAAAGGATGCAGTTCCCTCCTGGCATAGGCTCCTAGGCACAAAAATAGCATCTCGAGAAATACCCATGGCTGATGTGGATTCGCACAAAGAGACACACAAGTGTACAAACCACAGCAAGGACCGTGCTTACGGTAGGCTCCCCCTACACGGTCACAGACAGGGCCCTTGGCGCCCCAGTGTCCCCTTCCCAGCCTCCTTCTTCGTGGCCTGGCACTTCCTGTGGGGAGCTCAGGCTTTGTTAGCTCAGCTCGGGCACACCTGCCCCCTCCCCTGAGTCCAGCTGTGCCCTGTTTACCTGGCAACCAGGCACGGTGCCTCTCCTCCCTAGTTACTACCCACCAGGTGACAGGCCCTCCCTCGGGCCTCCCAAAGAAGAAGGGGCTATTTATACCCCAACCCAGTATCGTGGAGCCCCTCCACCATGGTCACTTTTAAGGCCCTCATCCTCGCCAATAGCAAAAATTCCACTTTCAAGAAGACCTCACAGTTCTCACAAAATCTAATTCTTTTGAGGGTACAGCCTGGGGTCCTGCCACTCCTGGCTCCACACTTGTTCCCGGAGTCCCAGACCACTCACGGGTTCTCTCTGTGGGGCCAGAATCCACCTTCCTGACTGCAGGCCGACAGGGAAGGCCTGTGTTCCCCAAGTGGGATTTTGGTTCAGGGTGAAGGGGGAAGAGCTGGACAGAGGGCAACCCCCACTCTACCGCCTCCAGGAGGCCACACCCTGCTCACAGGACAAATGCAGGGACCTGTGGCAGAGCCACTCCTGGGAACTCTTAGGGCAGAGAAGAGGAAATGGGGCTCAGTAGCTATAGGCCCAGCCCCCATTCTTTCTCTTTCTCTCTGCAGCCCAAAATATCACCCTAGTATGGTAGCACCTTCTAGATTTTGGGGGTGACAGAGATGGGGAGCAAGGAGAGGGGGCTAAATGTCTCCCATTAAAAAAAAAACCTGCAGTAGGAAGGCATGGAGATTAAACAGTAGGAAGAACACAGTTATGCAGGAGCTGACACAATGCACACACACGCGTGTGCATGCATACACACGTGCAAACACACACTGAGGGGAGAATGCAGGTGAAAGGAGAAGACTTGAGGAAGACAAAGGGTCACAGACGTCTGCTCCCCACAGCTGCCCTGGATCTGCTCCTTCACACCCTTTGGATGAGGGTCTGCCTTGGAGGATGGAACCCTCATTTCCTACTGGAAGCTCTGTCAGATCCCTCTGGATTCTGTCCCCTGGGGCAAGGACTAAGGTGGAGAATTCAACCTGGGAGCTCTGGAGCAGGGCTAGACAATCATTAACCAGGCGCCCTTCTTCCTCACCCCCATCCGGGCCTGGACTTCCTCAAGAAGGGCAGGTGGCGCCTCTCCACACCCAGGATGGAGCTCTGCCTGAGCTGCCAGGCAGCTGGAGGGGCACAGACCCAGACACCCACAACTGGTACACATCACCCTTGGGGCTCATGCCCATCCCCAGGCTGTCTCTCATCCATGTTTTCACTCCAATCCTCTTTATCTACCTTTTGCTCTGACCCCCTCTCATTTCTGCAGGGGCTCCGAGATAGGGAGACAACAGAAAAAGACAAATGGTGATGGAGATGAAAACTGTTGATTTGTGAGGGGCCTCCACAGAGAAAAGCGGGGAAGGCAAGTTGGGACTGGATGGGGACCAGGTTTGCCAGGGATACGTGTGCCCAAACCCCGCACATCTGGCCTGTCAGGAGCTCACATGCCTGTATGCACAAACACACACACTCGCCTTGGGTCCTGTAGCTCACACACGTGCATGACCCTTAACTCCGGCTGCGACGGGCAATGGCTATTCTTGCCACCAACTGGGATGAGATCGTTGGTGGGGGTGGGGTTTTTGGTGGATTTGCCGAAGTTGGCTTTGCTTTCCTAGCAGTGCTCAAAGGTTGAGGCCACGGAAGGGCTGGGTCATGGACCTCTGCAAGGTTTGAAGTTGGGGGTGGTTGCAGCAGTTCTAATTTTCCCAGGTCTCCACCTGCCCTTTCCCCATCTGTTTTTTCTATTTCCCTCTTAGGAAGAGATGGGTGAGCAGCAGCAGTCTCCACTTCCCATGTTGGAGAAGCAGTAGAGGCCAGGACAGATGTGTCTCTGGCACCCAGACCCTGCTGAGCAAATGTTTGCTGAAGGTGGGGATGGAGTTAGGTCTCAGGAAGGCACTTGCTGGGATTCACAGTCTGGAAGAAGGCAGAGCAGACAGATAGCAAAGGGAGTGGGGGCATCCTTTCCCCCCAGCTTCCATGACCGGGGAAGGGGGACAGTCCAAGGTTCTTTCTTCCTGCCCTCAGTTGCCAGCCCAGGCTTGGAACAATAAGCAAGGCTGGCTGGGAAGAAGAAGACACAAAGAGATAGGACCTTGCAGGAGAGGGGCCACCTCCGTGGCCACCCCTGCCTCCCTGGGCATACTTGGTGGCATCAGGCCTGATCATCTACAATGTCTGTCCCTGCCCTTGCCTGCTACTCTCAGGCCTACCTCCAGCCCAGACCTGCCTGGGCCTGCCCAGGCCCTGCTTTACCCTAATGCTCTGTGGCTTTGTTCCTGGGACTCTTCCTGGTAGACAGAAAGGAGAAGGGAGCTCAAGAACCAGCACCGAGATGCCAATCCAGCCGGCACCAGCTGCCTGTTCTCAGGTCACAGGCACTCCTCCCTCATCTCACAGCCAGCCAGTCTGCCCTTCCAGAGTGACAAAAGAGTGCCTGGGTGCCTCCTGCTCACCCTGATCCACACTTGGTGTCCAGAGACTTTTCCCCACACCTTCCAACCAGCGGGTCCTCCCTCTAGTGTTGCCCCATGGGCAGCTTGGGAAGTGGGGAAGGGGCTGCATCTGCTCCTGGTAAAAGTCATGTTTGCTCCACTAATCGCTGCTTTCCTTCTCTCTGGGTAACAAGAAATGCATGCATCTGTAGCAAGAAAGATGGATGCTAGAGAGAGAGAGAGGGACTTCCTGGTGATGAGAGCAGGTGGAAAATATGCTCAGTGTCAGGAGGGTGGTGAGCCTCCTGCCATTTCTATGGCCCTTCTCAGCCCCCTGGCCCTGCAAAGGGCAGGACTCACCCCTGGAAGTGTCTTCTGTTCGTGTAGGGCGCTCTGGGCCTTCAGGGCTGAATCCCGGGCACAGTATGTCAGGAAGGCACATCCTGAGGAGGGGCAGGGGCAGAGAAACACGGCAGGGGGCGGTGAGTCCCCCATCTCCCCTCTCTGAAAGGCTCCCTTCCAAAGACTGACGACTGAGAAGCTTTCCCTTCTTGTCATCTTCTGCCTGCTGGGGTGGGGAGGTGTCTCCAAGGGGTAGACACTCTGCCCCAGAAGTGGGGCAGACACCCGGAGGCCTAAATACTGGTGGTGATGGAAGAGGGAGGACACTTGGGCTGTCAGGAGATGGGCTTTGTGTAAGGAGAGGAGAAGGACCATGTGACTGCCAGACAAGTTGGAGTAGTGTGGCTTTCTCTCCTGCTGAGCTGTTCTCCTTTCCCCTCTCCCTCACCTCCACCTCCCTCCATCTTGGTCACCATCATCCCTCTCTTCTCCCATTTTCCCTATTTCCTCATCTCTCCCCAACTCCACCATAGGCAGGTGGAGGGTGGAGAGTGAAATAGAGAAGGGAAGGGAAGAGCAGTTAGCCGGAAGTGCCTCTTCCCTGTGCCAGGTGGAGGGGGAGCTAGTGTGGCCCCTGGGATCTCCAGTGCGTGGAGCTCTCCAAGTGCTGACCCCGACCGCCCTGTCTAGCCGCACAGCCCTTGGATAGGCCTGAGGAGCACCCTCCCTTCTCCCTCACTCTCTTAACTTTCTAAGCCTCCCACACTTTCCAGATCTTT
Organism: Macaca thibetana thibetana; assembly: GCF_024542745.1. Taxonomy (NCBI): domain Eukaryota; kingdom Metazoa; phylum Chordata; class Mammalia; order Primates; family Cercopithecidae; genus Macaca; species Macaca thibetana. The sequence goes on from NC_065578.1 coordinate 124,155,192, forward strand.
ACCAATCTCCAGCCTTCATGCCCTGCTTCCTAGTCCCTCTTTAGTCCTGGAGCTGCCTTGCCCAGTCCAGCTCCACGCTTTCCACATTAAGCACCTGACCCTGTGTCCTGACCCCCATTCCAATATTATCTGAGGCTGCTCAGATTCTCAGTCTTGCTACACACACACACACACACACAAAACACACACACACACACACACACACACACCCCTACCCAGCTGCTTATCTCCCAAACCAGCTCTCTTGTCCCTCCATTCTTTCTTGAGTTCATCCCATGTGACATCAACACCCCCATATGTCTGGGATCCACATCTTTGCGCCCTCTTGACAACTCTTTGCCCAAAAGAGGCCCTCCTTAGTCCTTCACCTGGGTTTCCTGATCACTAGCTGAGTTCTTTTTATGCTCCTCCATCCACTTTCCCCAGCCCTGAACTCCTCTCCTTCCACATCAGCCCTTCCCAGCCGCTCCACCCCTCCAGCCTGGCTTAACTACCCCCAGCCTCCCAGCCCACCCCGAAGCCTCTTCAGCCTGCCCGACCCCTCACCCTTGTGCAGCCCGGTGTACTTGTCCTTGATGACAGTCAGCTCGAAGATCCGACCAAACTGTTCGAAGATGGGCTTCAGGTCCTTCTCCTCCAGATGCCTCGGGATCTGCCCCACAAACAGCTTGATGGCATCCGGCTCCTTCATCGAGGCGGCCCAGGAGGAGGGCCGAGGGAGCAGGGAGAGACCCAAAGGCCAAGGGGAGCTGCCCAGCAAGGAGATAAGTGGTGGGGCCCGGGGGCCCAGCCGGGGCTGGCTTTCCCTTTGGCCCCCAACCACGCTGCTGAGCAGAGGGGCGGCTCTTCACACAAAGGAGGCCCAGGGAGTTGAGGGCTAGGGGTCAGGGGTCTAGGCAGACGCTGTCATGCCACCAGGGGGCATCGCCCAAACAAACGATCTCCCTCCCAGAGATCTGGCAAATGTCCCAGGATGGGGGTGAGTGTGGCCAAGACCTGGAGGAGAGGTGGTAGCTGGGGCGCTGGGGCTTAGAGGGCTGGGAACTGGGAGTTGAGATGAGAGCTGGAGGCGGGGAAAGGGCCTGAGGAGGGTGATAGGGAGGAGACTGAGGGGTTAAGGGGCCTGCTATGGTTGCCAGCAGCGTCAGTGAGGGGGGCCCACTCCTGATGTGGGGCAGGTGAATGTCTCGTTGGCTTCCCTGGGAGGACACCTCCCCTGTGACGGATCCTTCTGCTGGGTCCGAAGATCCCTGATGCCAGATGCTTGATCTCTGATGGCGGCAGGGCTTCAGGGGTCCCTTTTGCCCTGCCGCCCCCCTTCAGGTCCTCCCCTCAGCCCCCCTCCCACCCCCACCCCAGTCCCCGGGCCTGGGCTGCTGCCGGCTGCTCCCGCCGCTGGGGCTGCCTGCTTTCCCGGTCACCTGGGTCCCGGAGCTCTGCTCTCCGGCCGCGCTCTCCTCAACAAAAACCTCCCCCCTCCACACCCCCCTCCCCACTCCCACCTCCTTTCCCCTGACATCAGTGATGTCAGTCTCAGGGGTCGAATACAAATTCTCTACCCTGGAGAGGGACGCACAATCCAAGCAAGAGCCACGCCCTCTTTCTATCTCCATCCTCCCTGACTCCTTTCCCGCCCCCAGAAGAGCAGCTGGTCCTGTTGATAATAACCCTTCCCCCATCTTACTCCCCAGTCAGTAGTTGGGCAAAGCACTAAGATGGAGAATTTACAGAGGAACCCTAAAATGGGGTCCATTGTTCCGGGGGCTGGAGCTGTCCCCGGTGCTGGAAGACTCAGGAGATGGGGGTTTGGGGGGGGGAAGAGGGGAGCCCGGCATCTGGGGAGCCCCGAGAGTAGAGAGTCAAGGAAAGAAATCAGGGGAAAGAAGATGAGATAGGACGGTTGGACAGGCTGAACGGGAAGGAGGTGTAGATGGAGAGGGAAGCAGGTCGCAGAGTCTGGGGGAAAAAGAAAAAATGCAGAGAGGAAAAATGGAAAGGGACGTGGGGAAGGCGAGAGCAGGATGAGATGAATGCAGAAAGAGAACTGTATATTTTCCAGAAAAGGAACCAAGAAAAACGATAGCTTTCTGGCATTTGCCGACGCCCCCTTCTCTCCCTCTGGGGGGTTTGTGAGTATAAGTGCGTGGGCAGGGAGGCCGCGGAGGAGGCGCGGCGGGCGCTCTCACTTGTAAGCTCCTTGAAGACCAGGACATCGTTTAATTCAGCATCTTACTGTTCATAGTGTCTAGCACCCTGTCTTGCTCATGCGTAGCAGGAGCTTAACAAACACTTCATGCAAAGAACCTCTGACAACAGTGGATTCCTGATTCCTTCAGTGGGAAGAACCACAGCTGTCAAGCTTCCCCTTAGGATGTAGAAACCCAATTACTCTTTCCTTTGCTTCTTTCTTCAGTTGGGTTCTTTGAGTGGGACTCAAATTGAGCCAGGTAGCACAGAGGAGCAGGGGAGGCACATTCGGGGACCATTGCTCCCCTGAACGTGGATACTTCTATGGATGATTGGCAGGCTCCACGATCTGGAGGGAGCGTGAGCACACCCTCAGTGCAGGGATTATCTGTGGACATCAGACCTTGTCAGTGGTGGCAGCCCTTGCTTTCCGTCAGTGCTCAGCAACGGGGGCTCTCCTGGGGTTCTGGGCTTTTGTAGAGCACCCTGTCTTCCTGTCATTCCCTTCTTCACCCCCGGAGTAGGGCTGCTGTTTCCACAGGGCACTCGTGTCTCTAAACTGTGTCCCAGCTGAGTCCCAGGGGCCTCCATTCCTGAGCTATCACAGCAGGCAGGCTTCTCTTCTGGAAGGAAAATAATAGTAACAGCCAGTGCTTACATGGCTCTTACAGTGTCCCAGGCTTTGTGCCAAGTGCTTTATATTTACTAACTCCTAAACCCTCACCACCCCCTATGATGTAGATTTTGTCATTATCTCCAAATAGAGAGGAGGTAACCAAGACACAGAGCTGAAATAACTTGCCTAAAGCCATGCAGCTAGAAAGAGGTCTAGCTGAGATTGGAGCCCGGGCAGTCTGGCTCCTGTGTCCACGCATTTAACTCCCACATCAAACATTCCTCTTGAGAATAGGAGCAGTGGTGAAGTCTGGCCTTTCTTCCTCTTCTGTCTCCATTTAAGCCCTGGATGAGAGAGAGTCCTTCTTTTTACTGCTTGATTCTGTGGACCACCTCCCATCCTTCCTTAGCCTGTTTTTTTGTTGTGGCCTGGAGCCACACTCTGGCAGGTGCTTGCATTTGAGTGAATGTGTATGTGTGTAGACTTGATTACACTTCAACACATGGATGCCCAGGTCCACCAAATAGGGTCCTCTAAGATGGGGTGGCAGTGGGGGAGGTGCTAGAGGATTCAGTGGTGAGTGCTCAGAAGCAGCGAGTGATGGCAGAGCCAGGGAATCTAGAAGGGCAAATATATCTTGAAAGTAACTTTCCACTCACCTACCCCACCCCCACTGCTCCTTTCCTTGCCTTCTAATCTGATCTTGGTATTTATGGAGATGCTAAACAGATCATGCCCTCTGAGGATGGAGAAGGGGAAGACCCTATGGCCCTGTTGATCTCATTACTCTATGTCTTCTCAGCAGATCTGACGCCCTGCCGCTCATTCAGGCTTGGGGCTAATCATATTAATTGAAATATTAAACATTCACAAAAATGAATTAAAATGAACTCCCCTCACTCCTCCTCCCAGTCAGTAATTGGGGAGACAGCTGCAGGCAGCAAAATGCCTCCAGTCCTTTGCTTAGTTTGTGGTCCTTAGATTAAAGGTGTCAGTCTGAGAGAAGAGGTAGGGTTTAGGGGAGAAGAGTGGTACCTCTCATCAGACTCTCCTTGCTGAGTGACTGTGAACACATCTCTGGTGTTCTTTCAGGCCATGGGATGGGAGTCCTGTGAGGTAAAGACAGAAGAGCCCTGAGACTCCAGCGCCTATTCCAGAAAGTTTCTCTCTAGGAGGGACAGAGGCTTCCAGGATACTTTCTCTGCCACTACCCCCAAGCTCACCCTCTTTTTCATTCCTCTGCAGTCAAAGCTAGGTTGCCCTACATAAAAAGATTATTGAATTTGTAAAGGGAGAGCTCTGATCCTGGCTTTAGATTCTTAGGAAATGAGAAATGCCGGATAACTGGGATATTTTTCAGAAAGGGCAAAATGTGGTGGTATGTGTGGGCAGAGTGACCAGTCATCAAATACTGTCTGGCTTCACAAATTGAATACAGAGTGAAGACATCTGCAGCAGAATTTATGAGAGCGCACAAAGAATTGATTCTATAACCTTCCTGCCCTCAAGTGACTTCCACCTCAAGTGGAAAGTAAGACAGGCCAACACAATACATAATAGTGAGTATGGAGACGCTGTTAAAAAAACAAAAAGTAGCCCCTCTCATACATGGGCATTTTGGGCCATAGAATGTGATCAGTGAAGAAAGGCTTGATTGATTATCAAAGCACAAGAAGATCATAGATTGGCAGAGGGAGGATATCAATTTTCTACTTGGAGGTGGGGAGGTAGAGAACACTGTGCATGCCTGTGTGTGTCTGTGTGTGTAGGTTTGCTGGTCCAGGCTCTGGCATTGTCTAATATAATACGAGCCACATATATGGCTTAAAAATTTCTAGTAGCCATACATAAAAGCAAAAAGAAACAAGTGAAATCACTTTTAATAATAAATGTTGTTGGCCGGGCACGGTGGCTCAAGCCTGTAATCCCAGCACTTTGGGAGGCCGAGACGGGTGGATCACGAGGTCAGGAGATCGAGACCATCCTGGCTAACACGGTGAAACCCCGTCTCTACTAAGAAATACAAAAAACTAGCCGGGCGAGGTGGTGGGCGCCTGTAGTCCCAGCTACTTGGGAGGCTGAGGCCGGAGAATGGCGTGAACCCGGGAGGCGGAGCTTGCAGTGAGCTGAGATCCGGCCACTGCACTCCAGCCTGGGCTACAGAGTGAGACTCCGTCTCAAAAAAAAAAAAAAAATAATAATAATAATAATAAATGTTGTTTAACCTGATATATCCAAAATACTATTTCAACATGTAAATCAATTACATGTTATCAATGAGATTTTTTTCATATCAAGCCTTCAAAATCCAGTGTTTATTTTATATTTGCTGCACATTTAACACCTACAGCCACATTTCAAGTGTTCAAGAGCCACAGGTGGCTCGTGGAGACTGTATTGGCTGGCACAACTCTATTGGCTGGCACAGCTCTGGAGGTGCCACCACTAGCTTCTCTGGAGGGAGTGTGGGGAGAAGACAGATCTTGGCCAACAGGAACCATTATCTCTGGTTAACCTCTTGCTCCTGCCGGAAAAAAAAAAATCACTTCTGACAGATGGCAGCTTATCTCTCTCTCACTCTATTAACTCTCTCTCTCTCTTAAAAAAAGACAAACAACCAAAATGATCACTAACTGGGATGGGGTTCCTGGGAAGTGGCTTGTAGCCCACAAACTAATTTACTTCTTGTGGTTTTCCCTGGCTTGGGAACTGCCAACACTTTCACTTCTTTTCCTCAGTCTTTGCTGGAAAGACAGAGGCAGACCGTTGACAACCCTATCCACGACCAGGGCCTAATGCTGAGCTTGTTTCTCATGGTATTTTCTTGCTCCTTAGGGAGTTGTTCACAAATCTGAAAAGACAGCCTCCCGTTTTTTCTCCTGCTTCTCAGAAGGCCTCTGCTGAGCACGATCTCTGCGGGGGTAGGAGCTCGGCATGTGTGTATTGATAGACAGGCTCATGCCCTTTCTCGTGGCTATTTTCAGCTCTCTGGCTTTATGTTTCACTTTCTCTTCTTAATTAGATACTAGAAGAACAAATCTTGAAAACCAAATTCCCTTTCTCCTCCCGTGTTCAGTTAGGAGTGGAAGAAAATAATTTAGAATTTATGAGAACAGGGTGAAGAGAAAGTTAATCTACACAAAAAAGTCAGTCCAAGAGGGGGAAATTCTGGCAGAATGTCCCCGGGGTCCTTTCCAACATCTTTAGTTGGAGAGAACGTTCCTTCCTTTGCAGAACTCAGCTCACTCTATGTTCTGGGGTGCTTCCACGTTGTTTGAAGAATCCACGGCTCCAGTGTCGAATGTGTACAGGACAGAGGGACGGGTTGGCTTCTGGGACAGTGGAAAGGGAATAAGCCTGGGTTCTCTTTCCCCAGTACTAGGCTTCCTCTAGCTTCTGTCCAAGTGAGGGAGTCTGGAAGCAGATTCTGGGAGATCTTTTTTCCTGTTGTTTTACTCTAGAGCTAAGAAAAAAAAAACTGAGGTTGGGTGGGGTCAAGAAGGGCTCATTCCACATACAATTAAGTCCAGAAATCAGTCCCCCAATCCTGGAAACACGATCCTTTAGAGACCCCGCCCCGGCCCCGGAGCTCACCCTTCAGCTCCCTCAGTCCCTCGCCCCAGCTTCGCTGAAGGGGCCGGGCTTGGGGGCAGGGCGGGGCCTCGCCGGCTCGCGGCCCGTCGCCTTGACGACCGCAGCAAGATGGAGACGCCGCTGAGCTTGCTGCGGCGGCCCGACCCCGGGGTGCTTAGCGCCGCGCAGCTGGAGCAGCTGCGAAAATTCAAGGTGGGTGCGCCCGCGCCCCTACCCGGCGTCCACCAAAGTGTAGCTTCCCAAGGACTGGGGCCCAGACTGGGAAGAGAGCAGCCGAGAGAAGGGGAGCGGGAGCCTGTTCCCTGACAAAGTGGGGAGGGTGCAGGGGGGGACCCCCGGCGGACCTCTGGGCGTCTGAGCCCAGCACAGAGCGCCATGGGTGTCTGAGAGTACAGGAAGAACTAACTCAGGGACTCGGCGAGAGAAATGGGCCGAAATTACACATCCGACCTTAGTTAAGGCCCCTCAGCCTGAACAGGCGGCAGAATGATATTTTATCTGTAAGAAGATGGGTGGCTTAAACTTTCAAGCATCCTGGGGAAAGACTTGGGTTAAATGCGCACGCCGTTTCCCGCAGCCCCTCACATCTCCAGGGCTGAACCCTGCATCTGTTTCCTCATGGAGTGACCTTTTGTTCTTGCCCCCCAGATTCAGACTCGGATTGCTAACGAAAAGTACCTAAGGACCCACAAAGAAGTAGAGTGGCTCATAAGTGGTTTCTTCAGGTAGGTGGTTTTCCAGGCTCTGGGATTTGTGGCACCCAGGGTTTTCTTCGTTATCGCTAGAGGTTTCCTTCAGTTATCTCTAAATTCTTAAAAATATGTCTATTCATTTACTTTAACCGTAAGGATAAATACATACCATATGACACTTGGAAGAGGGAATTTGGCGTTGAGAAACCCAACAGCCATCCACTGGGTGTAGAACACTATTCTCAACCATAGGAGCTTAACAAAATCACTAGTTGAACTTAAAACAAAAATCAGTTGTCTGGTTGGCCCTTCCCTACGTGAAAACATTACTATAGAAAAATTCCAAGCATTGGAAGCCACTCTTTTCTTGGGGAAGAGAAGACAATTTACCAGTGTATCCTGGAATATGTTCTTTCCTTCCCCCACCCTCCTTTCAGCCTGACATTTGCTTGAATGGAAACATATCCTAATGGGATGAAAGGCAGAGAATTAAAAAAAAGAAAAAAATCACAGAGCATCAGTGGATGAAAACAATAGAGCTCTCTCAAATGCTGTTTGGTTATAGACAAATAGACAAGGTTTAAATAATTATAATGGCACCCATCTCCAGGCGTTGTGCTGTTTCCCTTAGCACTTACCACATTAGCACTTACCACACTGTATTGTAGTTGCGCTGTCAGTCTTCTGTTACTGGTCCAAAGCTCCGAGCTAGTGGAGTGTGTTTGTGTTCCCAGTGCCCACGCAGTGTGTGGCATCTTGGAACACTTTTGCTGATCCTCCCAGCACCTCCACAAAAGACAGGTTATTGTCGGCTGGGCATGGTGACTCACGCTTGTAATCCCAGCACTTTGGGAGGCTGAGGCGGGTGGATCAACTGAGGTCAGGTGTTGGAGACCAGCCTGGCCAACATGGTGAAACCCTGTCTCTACTAAAAATGCAAAAATTAACTGGGTATAGTGGCGGGCGCCTGTAATCTCAGCGACTTGGGATGGCTGAGGCAGGAGAATTGCTTGAACCTAGGAGGTGGAGGTTGCAGTGAGCCGAGATAGCGCCACTGCATTCCAGCCTGGGCAACACAGCAAGACTCCATCTCACCAAAAAAAAAAAAAAAAAAAAAAGACAAGTTATTGTCATTTTCATTTTACAAGTAAGAAAATTTAAGCTCAGAAAGGTGGAGTACCTTCCCAAAGTTGCTGAACCAGGATTCAAACCCTCCACTGTATTGTGCTGTCAGCAGTTGGTCCCCATTTCCCCTCTGGACTGTGTGCTTATAGCCAGAGTCAGGCCCTCCTTTGTCTTCTCAAAAGTTGTCCAGGTTGGGCGCGGGGGCTCACGCCTGTAATCCCAGCTACTTGGGAGGCTGAGGCAGGAGAATTGCTTGAACGCAGGAGGCAGAGGTTGCAGTGAGCTGAGATTGCTCCATTGCACTCTAGCCTGGGCAACAAGAGTGAAACTCAGTTACAAACAAACAAAAAAAGTTGGCTGGGCAGATGTGTTGGCTCACGCCTGTAATCCCAGCACTTTGGGAGGCCAAGGCGGGTGGATCATTTGAGACCAGGAGTTTAAGACCTGCCTGGCCAACATGGGGAAACCCCGTCTGTACTAAAAATACAAAAATTAGGCAGGCATGGTGGCACGTGCCTGTAATCCCAGCTAGTTGGGAGACTGAGGCAGGGGAATCACTTAAATCTGGGAGGCAGAGGTTGCAGTGAGCCGAGATTGTGCCACTGCACTCCAGCCTGGGCGACAGAGCAAGATTCTGTCCTATAAAATAAAAATTATAAAAACTCACTATTCATATTATAGACGTTTCTCCAAGTGGCAACAGATTCTCAGAGGGCAGATAGGGGAAGGAGACAGAGAAAACTGTAACCTATCCAGTTATGAAGGCTGGCCAGGGATAAGCCTTGGGCAAAAGACAGTTTAGGGATCCTCTGTCAATATCAGACCTGAGGATCAGGCCGTCACCATTTGCAACTTTTCTTCTAAAGGGAAATAAGATGATACCGTTCCTATCTTGGGGAGCTTGCTCTCCAAGTTAGAAGTAGATCCAGCAGAGAGATTGGGGATAGAGGTTAAAAGCTGGAACTAAATCAACATTTGCATTGCTCTCAAACAACAGGATTAGAATACTTGGGGTTGATGAATGAAGAAGGAGTTGTTTCAGTCACCTGTCAGGGATGGTCTTGCTTCTCTCTTTGTCCAGGAACAGTCTCCAGGAGCAGCCTGGGTGTCTGGGACTGGCTGCTGTGGGGACAGCCCCAGATACTTCCTTTCCTTTCTTACCATGCTCCTGTCAAGGCCAGGTAGGCCACCAGGTTTTTCTTTTTGCTGTCCCTAAAGCTACTCCACCTGAAATCCTCCTGACCTCTTTTCCTGGGTGGAGCTTGCGGAGGGTTTCGTGTTTGAAGTTTTAGGGTTTACTTTTGTTTGTTCAGTGTCCTTGTTTCCTTTGATTGGTACCAGGGTGAACCAGAATCAGCCTCTGTCCCTGCTGGTCACCTCACATGGTCCTTCCTGTGAGAAAAGAGGAAGGGAGAAGTGAGGGCAGAGTCCTGAGCACCGTGCCTGTCCTTGTCTGTTCTGCAAATCTCTGCTGTTGATTCATTCCAAGCCAAAAGAAGCTCTGAAGGGTTCTTTCTGGGAAGCAAACTCCCCACTTGGGTTTTTTGGATCCTGATGATTTATGGCCATTCAGCCACAATTCTCCAGCCTATACTGGTAAATACAGCGTACCAAACTCTTGACACCTTGAGTTTTGGACCTGCAAAATGGAAAGAGTAGGAATCTGACTTATTTTAAGGTACATGGAAACCTTGGGTTTTGTGCTGCAGATATGAGATAGCCAGGTATGAAATTGTAGAAAGTCTTTTTTTTTTTTTTTTTTTTTTTTTTTTTTTTTTTTTTGAGACGGAGTCTCGCTCTGTCGCTCAGGCTGGAGTGCTGTGGCGTGATCTCGCCTGACTGCAACCTCTGCCTCCCATGTTCATGCCATTCATTCTGCTGCCTCAGCCTCTCGAGTAGCTGGGACTGTAGGTGCCCACCACCACGCCCGGCTAATTATTTTGTATTTTTTTTTTAGTAGAGACAGGGTTTCACTGTGTTAGCCAGGATGGTCTCAATCTCCTGACCTCATGATCCACCCGCCTCGGCCACCCAAAGTGCTGGGATTACAGGCGTGAGCCACCGTTTTTTTGTTTTGTTTTGTTTTGTTTTGAGACAGAGTCTCTCACTATCACCTGGGCTGGAGTGCAGTGGCACAATCTCGGCTCACTGTAACCTCCACCTCCAGGGTTCAAGCGATTCTCCTGCCTCAGCCTCCCAAGTAGCTGGGATTACAGGTGCCCACCACCAGGCCCGCTAACTTTTTGTATTTTTAGTGAAGATGGGGTTTCACTATGTTGGCCAGGCTGGTCTCAAACTCCTGACCTCATGATCTGCCTGCTTCAGTCTCCCAAAGTGCTGGGATTACAAATACAGCAGTGATCGTGTCCTTCCTTGGCTGGAAGAATCTTCAGTAGTTCCACAACATTGCTTTTTTGGGTTTATTTTTAAAGATTCTATTGAAATATACTGAAAAGTGACATATCCTAAGCTAGATGAACTGTCACAGGGTGAAAATACACATGGTACTATTGTCCAGATGAAGAAATAGAACCTTACCAGCACCTCACACCCTTTGTGCCCCTCCCAGGCACTCCCCTTAAAACAGTAGCTAGTATCCTGACTTCTGCTAGCATGGATTTATTGTGCACTTTTATATTTTATATGAATGGAATTCTACACTACGTGCTCTTTTGTGCCTGTTTCCTTTTGCTCAGTGGTATCTTGTAGATACTCCTTTCTCACTGCTGTATAATATTCCATCATGTGTTATGCCGTGTTTTGTCTATTTCCATTGTCTTTCAGACTGCGTATAAATGTCTCTCCCCAGCATTCAAGGCCCTCCGTAATAGAGCCTCTTCTGTTTCCCATTACTCCCTGCATTCGTCCCTCACTCCAGCCAGACCACATTTCTGATCATTCTGCTGACCCGATGGAGCTCAGGCAAAGATGGCCCCTTGAGTGCTCTTTTGGACTCAAGATAGAAAGGTGTCTACAACCCACTTCCTACCCTCAAGGAAGTCGTAGTCTATAGAACACAAACTGTTTCTCTTTCTAAGCCTTTGCTCTTGCTGTTTCCCTGGATCTGGAATGTTCTTGTCCCTCCACCCTTATCCCGCCTACTACAATCCCATGTGTACTTCAAGGGTCCTCTCAAATGCCAGCTGCTTTGTGAAGATTGTTGGGTTCCTCCTCTCAGTAACCTCTCTCCCCACTCTGATCTCCCAGAGCACTATTTAATATCCTCTTTAGCACTTGTCAGAGGTTCCTTGACCTTTTGGACATTTGAAAACAAACCTGTTCCTTTTTACTTGCCTGTAAGTTATTTGAGGTAGGGCTATATTTTATTTTATTTTGAAAAAAGCAGTCACTCATATCCAGTGCAATTACACAAATTTGTGTTCAGTAATTATCAAAATGAATTGAAGGAGAAGGGGGGCAAAATTCTTGAAGCTTAGGATAAGGAGGGGCTTCCTGGGGAGTTGGGAGGCCTTGGCCAAGAGAACATATTATAGATAGCACTGACCTTGGAGTCACAAGACCTGGCCCCTCTTTACTTTATTTACCAAGTTTATGAACTTGGGCAAATCATTAATCTTTTGAAGGCTTGGTTTCTTTGGATGTAAAATGGGGGCATAATAATGGCTGTTTCACAGGGTTGTTGTAAAGTGAGACAATATTTGTGAACATACTTTATGAACCATAAAACTATGCAATATGAGGCATTTTCAACTCTCTAGTGGCATTGGCCCTGCAGGTGTTACCACAGTGTCTCTTTGCTGGACTGAGGGGCCAACAACCATCTGAGGTCCATCTTTTAGCTCTGTTTATTGTATCTCCCTCTGCCCCTTGAATTCATGGTTAAGCTTACTCAGGACATTGTGGGGCTGCATATCTCCCACCAGTCGTGGGCCAGCCGGCATGTTCTTCATCTTTGCCTCTTGCCCTTGGCTTGAGATCTGGTTCAGTGAAAATGGTCGTTGAGGCTGGGTGCCGTGGCTCAAGCCTGTAATCCCAGCACTTTCGAAGGCCGAGGTAGGAGGATCACATGAGCCTGGGAGTTCGAAACCAGCCTGGACCCACATAGTAAGACCCTGCCGCTACAAAAAAATTAGCCAGCGCAGTGGCACATGTCTGTAGTCCCAACTAGTCAAGAGGCTGGACATGGGAGGATCTCTTGAGCCAGGGAGGGTGATCGCGTCACTGTACTCCAGGCTGGGTGACAGAGTGAGACCCTGTCTCAAATAAATAAATAAATGCACCATAAAAAAGGTTGTTGATGGAATGACAAGCCCCACTTGACTGCAGCACAGCTCTTTTGTGACGTAAGCAATATCCTAGTGTATTGACATTTAGGATGCTTTGCTCCTTGCCTTAGATATGGAGTTGAAGGAAAATCACGAATGAAAGGGTCTTTGTCAGGAGTCTGCGGATTTATTGACTCCCAAGATGGTTGTGTCTCAGGTTACTCTGTGAAAGCACAGGACATGAAGTGTAGCCACAGCCTGCCTTAAAGTCTGCTTTACCTCCCATCCTATCCCTTCGTGTTTTCCAGAGAAATATTTTTGAAAAGACCAGACAACATCCTAGAATTTGCTGCAGGTGAGTAAGGCAGCATCGGTTTTGGGTATCTGACAAAGCCAGCACGGGGAGCATGTTTATGAGTTTAAACTTGAATGAGCCCAGGATTCTCCCTGCGGAGTCTGGGGTACTCCTTCACCTGATGTCCCCCAAGGGAACTTTTTCTCAGCTTTTTCTTTCCTCCATCATCATTTCCTTAAAATGAGGACAGACCAGAAATGAGGCAGAACTTCCTCATGGTGAGGATGGTTAAGAATTTTGAGATTCCCAAAGGAACGTATCAGCAGCTTTTCCCTTGGTAATCTTAAAGCAGGGCTCTCAACCCTAGCTGTGCATCAGAATCACCTGGGGAGCTTTTAGAAATACTGATGCTCAGGCCCCACCCCCAGAGAGTTTTATTTAATTAGTCTGGGGTGGGGCCCAGCATACAGGGCTTTAAAGACTCCCCAGGTGATTCTAATGGACTGGCTGCCCGAGATGCCTTAAGGTCAATGGTATTTAGAGGGAAAGGGATGGGTCCAACAATTTCTTGGGTCCTGTTAGTCCTGAGAATTGGGTACCTCCCAGACCTCAAACCATTGCTAACGGAATCTCAATACGCCTTTGCTAGCGCAGCAGATGCTGCCTGTGATTCACAGTATGCTGGGTGTATAAAAACCCTCATCTGGCGTCATCCTGCGAGAGCTTGGCTCTCCTCTGAGAGGGTATTCTCAGAGAAGGCGTGATAGCTCAGAGACGGGAGCTGGCAAGCCGAACTGAGACAAGAATAATACTTGGCATTTATTTGGGCCCCAAGATGGGCCTGGAGCAGAAAACCCAGAGAATCCCTGAGCCCTCTGATGGCTCTCTGTGCGTCAGCAGGCGGAGGAGCAAACGGTGCAGCACAGGGTAGGTGGGGGGTGGGGGCAGGCACAGCGTGGAGGGGCGGCAGCCAGCCTCTGGGCGCCCTTCCTGGGAATGTTGGAGCTGGCAGACTCAGAACTGCTTGGGTGGGGGCAGTGACCGCTCATTTTACCATATTACATTGTAAAGCAGGGCCACTAGTAGCAGTTCTGCTAGTACCAAGCCATCCTAACTTTCTGGTGGAGTAAGCTGTTTCCTTCCGTGGGTAAGTCTTTTCCCTTTGGGTATAGATGATGTCTTCTTTTTGATTTTTATCCCAGACTACTTCACGGATCCAAGACTTCCCAGCAAAATTCACATGCAGCTAATTAAAGACAAGAAAGTGGCTTAATTAGCAACATCATGATGCTCGGCTGTTGGGAGAGACCAGACAGAATCCAGCCTCAGGGTGGGTGTTAACCTCACTTACAGACAGAGGCTTCTTTACTCTTGCGAAAATAAGCTGTGGTTTATTGGTCCAGGGTGTGAAAGAAATCAAGTGGAGAATTTAAAAGAGAAGTTTAATGCAAATGTTTAGTTTTTCCTATACTGTTTTGGGGGAATTAGGGACTGTGACGAGAGGCCCAGGGTTGATCTGTCATGTCAGTATCAGGAAGCTTCTTAATGTAGTGGAATGGATTAAGAGAGTGGAAGTGGGAGTACAGTAGTTCAGGGGTAAAGATGGCAACAGGGAGATGGGGAGGGGACCATTAGCATCACGATGATGTTCCTGCCGGTGGCCTTTCCCGTGTGACCTTGGTGGTGAGAGATGTTTCCATTGCTTCTGGAAGGGGTGGGAGCAGTTTCCCTCCTTGCATCTTGGATTGGGCACTTTCCCATTCCTGCCTCATCTTCAAGCCAGGCTGTGCCATTGAGGCCACCACAAGTTTTTCAGGCAGAATGATTCCTGAAATGATATTGAAAGCTGGGATTAAAAAAAAAAAATGAGGTGAGAAAAGGTCACACTCCTAATCTAGTGGAACCATTTTTGTTTTGCAGGGTCATCTGGAGGCATGAGAGCCCTCCTGCCATCAGTGTGGGTTTCCAAGCTGCCTTGGGCTCTGTCTACTGTCACAAAAGCTTTCAAAGATATTCATTAAACACAGACCTTCCAGCTCTCTCTGCTTTATTTCACTCAAGAAGAGGAAGCCATCCTTCATGGGAGGGCTGCTCTGCCCCACTTTGGCGTGCGAGGCAGCAGGCCCGTTTCCGCTTTCAGGGCGGCCAGGGGCCTCTTGCTGGGTCAGTGGGCTGTCGTGCCCACCCCCTGAGAAGAACACAGCTGATCATGGGGGCACAGAAACAAGCGAGTCCATGCTTCAGCTGTGGTTTTGTTTTCTTGTTTATCTTACTTCCTGGGTTACTGTACAGAGTATAAGGTGATGATTAACTTTGATTTCCATAGAAGCAATTGTAAGAGGAATTGGGCTGGAAGGACATCAAGATAATGTGAGATTAGCCACAGAAAACCCATTCAGGGTCATGGATATTGTGAAATATGTGCCCACCAAGGGATCTGGGAGTTGTGGGCTTTGTTCTTGAGGACTCTGGGGAACTTGCTGCCCATCCACTTGATTTCAGGTAAGAGGTATGGGAGTGGACCAGATGGCCTCAGGAAGTCCTTTTCAGGCCTAGGAGCTTAGGGGTCTTTCGTGGTTATGTCCTACCCCTCTGGCCTGCACGATCCGCTGGCTCCACTGTAGAAAGAACCTCTCACCTGTGCGTTACGTGTCAACATCACCATAGCAACAGAAGCCCAGACCAAAGCAGGGGTTGTATTATTTTTATCTGCCTTGTCTCTGTCGGCCTTGTTCCTAGCTGCCGTCACCTGCAGTAGTAGAAAGGGCAACAAAACAGCGTGTTTAAAGAACTATTAAAACTATACATAATAAGCTATGGAATAGGAACTTGAGGAGTTATTTTTAGTGCCTTCAGAGTCACACTTCAGGAGCTATGGCACTGACAATAAGATATCCTTCTTTAGAAAATCCAAACGAACACTTTAGCAAAAAACACACATCTACTAAGGACCTCTGATGTGAAGTGTTGTATTAGACAATGCGAGAACCTTTCCTGGGGAAAGAGACCTGGAACAATGTGGGGAGAGAGCAAAGCATTTTCCAAGATGCTGTAGCACATGATTTAATACTGGGAGAGTATAGTGGTTCATTCTTGGGGGAGTTTCCTGGCAGAAATAAGAAATCCTTTTCTTATAAAATATTTACACTTAAGGGACATTTCAATGCCTTCCTGAGTAAAGAATGAATTTAGCACATGTTCATAGGGCATCTACTTTGTGTGAGATGCTGTGCTATGTCCTGGGGGCAAGACATAAAGATAGTCCCGCCACAGAACTGTTTATAGTCTGAGGAGATGGGCTTCTTTTCTCCCATAACTTTACCTGTCTGAATATCTCACCTATTAGACTGAAAGCTCCATAAGGGCAGGGACCAAACCTGAAAATCTAACTTGTTCACTACTGAATTCCTGACTCCTAGCAGTCTTTGGCAAATAGCAGGCACTCAGCAAGCATTTGCAGAGAAAATGCTTGTCTGCATAATTGAATGAGCAGTCGCATTACATCAATTGCTATACTGGCAATTACATACCTCTGATGGAAGTAGGTACATAATATAAGGGGAGGTAGAAGAAAAAGCACCAGGTTTGTCTGGGAGAGTGAGGGCAATCCCATGAGAACTGGCATGTGATGGATTAGAAAGGGTTTGCCAGCCGGACATGGTGGCTCACACCTGTAATCCCAGCACTTTGGGAGGCTGAAGCAGGCAGATCACAAGGTCAGGAATTTGAGATCAGCCTGGCCAATATGGTGACACCCTGTCTCTACTAAAAATACAAAAATTAGCCAGGCGAGGTAGCGCACGCTTGTAGTCCCAGCTACTCGGGAGGCTGAGGCAGAAGAATCATTTGAACCCGGGAGGTGGAGGTTGCAATGAGCCGAGATCGTGCCACTGCCCTCCAGCCTGGGTGACACAGGAGACTCAGTCAGTCTCAAAAAAAAAAATTAAAAAAAAGGGTTTGACAGGCAGACCTGGGACGAGAGTAGTCAAGAGCAAGGATGACTCTGCTGAGCAGGATGGTGGTGGCAGGTCCTGTTTGTCACCTGCTTGCCCTTATCCTTTTCTTCCTTGCTAACGGAACTCCAGGTTTGCTGAGGGCAGCAGTGGGTTCAGCCCCAGGTAGTGGATGGAATTTGGTCTGGTCCAGCCATAACAATGGCATTCCCTGACTTCCCAGGCTTCCTTGCAGCTTGGGGCAGCCATTTATTCATGAGCTAGAGGTAAAAGTATGCTGGGGGTTCTACAAAAACCTTTGCTTTTCTTAACAAAAAACCAGAGTTGGGGACAACAGATTAGGTTGGAATAGCCCTCCCCTTTCTGGTTTGTACCTGAATGTGATGCCTCGAGCTATACAGTCATCTTTTTTTTTTTTTTTTTTTTTTTTTTTCTTTTTTGAGACAGAGTGTTACTCTGTTGCCCAGGCTAGAGCGCAGGGGCGTGATCTTGGCTCACTACCACCTCTGCCTCCCAGGTTCAAGCGATTCTCCTGCCTCAGCCTCCTGAGCAGGTAGGATTACAGGCATGTGCCACCATGCCCGGCTAATTTTTGTATTTTTAGTAGAGACGGGGTTTCACCATGTTGGTCAGGTTGGTCTCAAACTCTTGGCCTCATGTGATCCGCCTGCCTTGGCCTCCCAAAGTGCTGGGATTACAGGCGTGAGCCACCACACTCAGCCTGAGCAGCCATCTCAAGACCATGAGGTAACCAGTGTGAGGGTGAAAGCCAGACTTCTAGAACAGCAGAAAAGGAAGATGGGGAGACCCTGGGGTCCTGATGGCATCTTTGAGCACTTAAACAGCCCAGAAATCACCCACCTACCTTCAGACTTCTTGGCAAATGAGAATAGTGAATCTCTTTTGTTTCAAAATCAAAGAGTTTACATCCTGTTCCACCACTTACTAGATATCTGGCCTTGTCCAAATCACTTCACTTCCTTGAGCACTGGGTTTCTCATCTATAAGACCTACAATACCCACCTCTCCAGGTCGTTTGGATTAGAGGTAAAGAATGGACAGTACCTGGTGCATGGGAGATGTTTGCTAGTGGCATACCCCCTGGGTGATGTATGAAGTACAAGGGTAGGTGTGGTGATAGGAAAAGCCAGGTAAGAAGGTAGGACAAATCAAAGGGTACTGTGTACTAGGCACAGGAGGTTAGGATTTTATCTTGTAGGCAATGGAGAGCTAGCAAAGAATTGTAAGCCGAGGGGAATTTATAAAGAGATTTGCATTGAGAAGGCCGGGCGCAGTGGCTCATGCCTGTAATCCCAGCACTTTGGGAGGCCGAGGTGGGTGGATCACCTGAGGTCGGGAGTTCGAGACCAGCCTGACCAACATGGAGAAACCCCGTCTCTACTAAAAATACAAAATTAGCTGGGCCTGGTGGCACATGCCTATAATCCCAGCTACTAGGGAGGCTGAGGCAGGAGAATTGCTTGAACCTGGGAGGCGGAGGTTGCGGTGAGCCGAGATCGTGCCATTGCACTCCAGCCCGGGCAACAGAGTGAAACTCTGCCTCAAAAAAAAAAAAAAAAAAAAAAAAAGAGATTTGCATTGAGAAAGTATAATAGCGTGGAAGACAAATTAGGGGAAACTAAGTCTAGAAATGGGAAGACCTGTAGGGAGATGATCATAATTGTCCAAGCTGTTTGGGCATGGTGGCTCACACCTGTAATCCCAGCACTTTGGGAGACTGAGGCGGACTTGAGGTCAGGAGTTCGAGACCAGACTGGCCAACGTGGTGAAACCCTGTCTCTATCAAAAAACTCCACTAAAATTAGCTGGGTATAGTGGCGCACACCTGTGTTCTCAGCTACTTAGGAAGTTGAGATGGGAAGATCGCCTGAGCCTGGGAGGTCAAGGCTGCAGTGAGCCGAGGTCGCGCCACTGTACTCCACTGTACTCCAGCCTGGGCAACAGTGAGACTCTTTTTTTTTTTTTTTAAAATAATTGTCCAAGCTGTCATTGTCTGTCACCTGCACCATTTCAGTTGCTTCTTACCCTAGTCTCTGCTGACTCTCTGTCCACTATTTCAGTTGAGAATGTATTTAGGTGTAGGTAACAGAAAAAGAAATTTATAGTGACTTAAACAAATACGGGGTCATTTTTCTCACCTAAACAGTTCAGCAGTAGGCAAGAGTCAAAGGGTCAATGATGTTGACAAGTACCCAGACCAGGTTTTTTCTGTCCTCACTCTACCAGCTTAGCCTGTCCCTTCGTGGCTGTGAGGCCTCCTGCACTCTCAGGTGTCCTCTTTACATTTCAGGCAGGGAGAAGGGCAGAGAGCTGCACCAGCTGACTTTGTCCCTTTTTATCAGCAAAGACAAGCTTTCTCCGAAGGTCTCCCACCTCCCCCTCACTGGCCAGACCAGGGTCACGCGGCCTATCCTAAGCTCAACAGAGACCAGGAATGGGAGGAAAACTGCTGGGTGAGACCCACATCAGCATCTGTCCCACCTGCACTCCCTGATCCATCTTCCATGTAACAGCTGGGATAATTCTTGTTTTAAAGTTTAATTTTATTGATTTTTGAGACAGTCTTGTTCTGTCACTCAGGTTGGAGTACAGTGTAGCTCACTGTAACTTCAAACTTTTGGGCTCAAACAGTCCTCTTACTTCAGCCTCCCTAGTACTAGGACTACAGGTACATGCCACCACTAATTTAAAAAAAAATTTTGTAGGCTGGGTGTGGTGGCTCACACCTGTATTCCCAATACTCTGGGAAGCCAAGGCAGTGGATCACTTGAGGTCAAGAGTTCGAGACCAGCCTGGCCAACATGGTAAAACCTCATCTCTACTAAAAATACAAAAAAAAATTAACTTGGTATGATGGCACACAATTGTAATCCCTACTACTTGGGAGGCTGAGGTAGGAGAATTGCTTGAACTCAGAAGGCAGAGGTCGCAGTGAGCTGAGATCGTGCCATTGCACTCCAGCCTGGGTGACAGAGCAAGACTCCATCTCAAAAAAAAAAAAAATTTTTTTTTTGTAGGCATGGGTTGCCTAGATTGCCGTGTTGCCCAGACTGGCTCAAACTCCTGGGCTCAAGTGATCCTCCTGCCTCAGTCTCTCAAAATGTTGGGATTATAGGTGTTAGCCTTCATACCTGGCCTAGAATGATCTTTTAAGAAACTGAAATCAGAGTATGCCCTCTCCTGCCTAAAACCCATTAGTAGTTTCCCATGAGCTTAAAATCCAGATGGCACTCCAGGGGCTACAAAGCTTTGCAAGACCCCATCCACCCCTCAGACTTACCTACTCTTTCCCTCTCACTTCACTATGTTCTAGCCAGACTGATCTTTTTTCTGTTCCTCAAACATGCCAAGGTAGTTTCCATTTTAGTGCCTTTGAACTCTCCCTGATTTCTCTGCTCCAGATGTTCACATGGCTCGTGATGGAAGTTGGAATGCCCTGTGCTGAAAGGAAGAGAGAACTCCACCATGAGTGGCTTAAACAAACAGGGCTTGCTTTTCTCCCATAGCGAGTCTGGGGGTGGTGGCTGCTGGCCTTGGTTCAGGGCCTGCATCTCTCTGGAGTTTCCTTTCTTTCTCTCATGATCAGAGGAGGACCAGGAGGACCAGGAAGGGACTCTGCCAATGCAATTGTCTTTTTTTTTTTTTCCAGAAAAGTGAGAGCTTTCCCTCCACCACAGCTGACTTTCATTGGCCAGAACTGTGGACGTGCTTCCTCTTGAAGGGAGGCTGGAAAATGGAGTATTCCAGCAGCCAACAGTGCCCTAGACAGCTTCTTGTCACTGCCACAGAGTCCTTTCCTAGTGAGCCAACTAAAGTAGCCTCCCCCAAATATTTTTCAATATTTAACTAAAAAATACCTCCCCTTTGGCCAAGCACAGTGGCTCATGCCTGTAATCCCAGCACTTTGGGAGGCCAAGGCAGGTGGATCATGAGTTCAGGAGATCGAAACCATCCTGGCCAACATGGTGAAACCCCGTCTCTACTAAAAATACAAAAATTAACTGAGCGTGGTGGCAGATGCCTGTAATCCCAGCTACTCGGGAGGCTGAGGCAGGAGAATTGCTTGAACCTGGGAGGCGGAGGTTGCAGTGAGCCAAGATTACACCACTGCACTCCAGCCTGGAGACAGAGTGAGATTCCGTCTAAAATAAATATATATATATATATATATATATCCCCCTAGTCATTCTTCTCACATCACTTTGTTTTGTTTTCTTCATATCCCCTATCACTGTCTGATACTATCTTGGTTATTTTGTTGTTACTATCTGTGGCCCCAAGAATGCATGCTCCAGTGAGGCCTTGTCAGCCCTGTTCATCACTCTGTGACCAGCACCCACAGTAGTGTCTTTTTGTACAGATGGGTTGCCCAGGTTGCCTTGTTGCCCGGGCTGGTCTCAAACTCTTAGGGTCAAGTGATCCTCTTGCCTCAGTCTCTCAAAGTGTTAAGATTACAGTTCTGAGCCTCTACACCTGGCCTAGAATGATCTTTTAAGAAACTAAAATCAGAGTATGCACTCTCAGTGTAACCTCCACCTCCTGGATTCCAGCAATTTTCCTGCCTCAGCTTCCTGAGTAGTTGAGATTACAGGTATATGCCACCACACCCAGCTAATTTTTGTATTTTTACCAAGTTGGTCAGGCTGGTCTCGATCTCCTGACCTCGTGCAGCTGCTCAATATGCATTTGCTGAAAGATAAATCGATGGGGTGTTGGAAGACCGAACTGCAGGGTGAGGCCTTGATATATGCAGTGGCATGAAAACGGGAGGTGAATTCTAGACATATTTAGGAAGGGGAATTGGCAGGGCCTGTAATTTGAATGGGGTGGAGTTATTACAGAAGTTGTAGATTCTAGAATGACTTCCAGGTTTCTTGCATGGGAAGAAGAAGAATGCTGGAATCATTCACTAATACAGAGGGGAAGCAGGTAGGGGCAGGGGAAATGGGGAGATGAATTTTGGCCAAAAGGTTTCCACTGAGTTTGCAACTGGGTCATGGTGATGTGAACATGAATAACTTCAGTGGGGTAGGCAGAAGTCAGATTGCGGTAAACTTGGTGGCAATTGTGAGATGAAGACATGGAAGTATATTCACAGTGCCCTTGAAGACAGCTTTCTAGGAGCATGGCTGGGAGAGGAAATGGAGAAAGGGCAGTCGTTGGAAGGGGAAGCAGGGTCAAGGGTGGGTTCTTGTAATGGGAGATGCTTGAGCATCCAGTAATTTGATGCTTTCATCTCTTCTGATAGATTTTACTTTTAAGCTAAAGTTAGGAGTGTCTTGGAATTGCTGTGCAGATTGCATCTGATATCCTGAGAGCAAATACACAAGCTAATAAGCTGGCTACAGGCAGGCCTGCTTTGCCACCTAGTGACCTTCAGCAACCCCTCCGTGTCAGGTTCCTCGTCTTCAAAATTGGAGCAGTAGTTCTCCTTAGGCTTGCAGTAAGGATTGCCTCAGTGTGTGGTTGCCTTGCTGTGTCTACCGGGTGGGAAGGAAGGGCAATGTCTGGAAAGCAGGCCACTCTTAGTCTAGCTGGACTGGCCTCTGCTGCCCTCTCCTGGGCATGTCTGCAGAGTTGACATGCTGTTCAGAGAATGCAGGCTCAAGGCCTGAGTGGCGTGTCAGCAGGAGGGAGAGAAGAGGAAACAAGGCTAGGCTGGGAGTGGGAAAATAGTAACAAACACACAGATTCCTGTAATAGAAAGTTCTTTAGATGTTACAAAGACCAGGGCCTTAGCCCTGGGCAGTGCTGCTTCAATGAGTACCTTAGATGTTTACTTCTTTCTTTTTTCTTTTCTTTTCTTTTTTTTTTTTTGCGATGGAGTCCACAGGCTGGAGTGCAGTGGTGATATCTCGGCCCACTGCAACCTTTGCCTCCTGAGTTCAAGTGATTCTCATGCCTCAGCCTCCCGAGCAGGTAGGATTACAGGCATGTGCCACCATGCCCAGCTAATTTTTGTATTTTTAGTAGAGACGGGGATTCACCATGTTGGTCAGGCTTGTCTCAAACTTGTGATCTCAAGTGATCCACCCGCCTTGGCCTCCCAAAGTACTTGGATTATAGGCGTGAACCACCATACTCATTCAGTGTTTACTTCTTTAAAGTATCTGAAGAGAAACCTTGCAAATTGATTATTCATTCATTTATTCATTCACTTATTCACTCATTCAACAAATATTAGGGCATATTATATACTCAAGATGCAAAGTTTTGGGAATAAGACACACTCCTCAAGGAACCCATGGTCTAGTGAGTGAAGACAGATATATAGATACATAATTACAGTACAATTTCAAAAGTAAAATGTAAGATGCACAGTGTATTCTTGATTACAAGTATTCAATAGTTAATATGTTTTGGATCTGTGTCCCCACCCAAATCTCAGGTCAAATTGTAATTCCCAATGTTGGAGGTGGGGCCTGGTGGGAGGTGATTGGATCAGGGCGTGGTTTCTCATGAATGGTTTAACACCATCCCCTTGGTGCTGTTCTCATGATAGTGAGTTCTCTTGAGATCTGGTTGTTTAAAAGTGTGTAACACCTTCCCACTCTCTCTTGGTCCTGGTACTGCCATGTAAGATACTTATTCCATCTTTGCCTTCTGCCATGATTTGAAGCTTCCTGAGGCCTCCCCAGAAGCAGTTGCTGCCATGCTTCCTGTACAGCCTATGAAACCATAAGCCAATTTTTCTTTATAAATTGCCTGCTGTCAGATAGGTTTTTTGTTGTTGTTGTTGTTGTTTTTGAGATGGAGTCTTGTTCTGTTGTCCAGGCTGGAATGCAGTGGCACAATCTTGGCTCACTGCAACCTCTGCCTCCCAAGTTCAAGTGATTCTCCTGCCCCAGCCTCCCGAGCTGCTGGGATTACAGGTGTATGCCACCATACCTGGCTAATTTTTTTGTATTTTTAGTAGAGTCGGGGTTTCACCATGTTGGTCAGACTGATCTCAAACTCCTGACCTTGTGATTCACCCACCTTGGCCTTCCAAAGTGCTGGGATTACAGGAGTGAGCCACTGCACCTGGCCTTCAGGTATTTCTTTTTTTTTTTTTTTTTTTTTTTTTTTGAGACGGAGTCTCGCTCTGTAGCCCAGGCTGGAGTGCAGTGGCCAGATCTCAGCTCACTGCAAGCTCCGCCTCCCGGGTCCACGCCATTCTCCTGCTTCAGCCTCCTGAGTAGCTGGGACTACAGGTGCCCGCCACCTCGCCTGGCTAGTTTTTTTTGTATTTTTTAGTAGAGACGGGGTTTCACCGTGTTAGCCAGGATGGTCTCGAGCTCCTGACCTCGTGATCCGCCCATCTCGGCCTCCCAAAGTGCTGGGATTACAGGCTTGAGCCACCGCGCCCGGCCCAGGTATTTCTTTATAGCAATGTGAGAAGAGACTAATTCATAAAATTGGTTCTGAGGAGTGGGGCATTGCTATAAAGATACCCGAAGATGTGGAAGCAGCTTTGGAATTGGGTAACCGGCAGAGGTTGGAAGAGTGTGGTGTGGAGGGCTCAGAAGAAGATAGGAAGATGAAGGAAAGTTTGGAACTTCCTAGAGACTTGTTAAATTGTTGTGACAAAAATGTTGATAGTGATACGGACAAAAAGTCTAGGCTGATGAAGTCTCAGAAGGAGATGAGGAACTGATTGCGTACTGGAGCAAAAGTCACTTTTGTTATATGTTAGCAAACAACCTGGTGGCATTGTGCCCCGTCCTAGGGATCTGTGGAACTTTGAACTTGAGAGTGATGATTTAGGGTATCTGGTGGAAGAAATTTCTAAGGAGCAAAGCATTCAAGATATGGACTGGCTATTTCTAACAACCTATCTCATATGCATGAGCAAAGAAATGATGTAAAATTGGAACTTATATTTAAAAGGGAAGTAGAGCATAAAAGCTTTTGAAAAATGTTCAGCCCAGTCATGTGATAGAATAGAAAAGCCCATTTTCAGGGGAGAAATTCCAAGCAGGCTACATAAATTTGCATAAGTAAAAAGGAACCAAGTGCTAATATCCAAGACAATGGGGAAAATGCCTTGAAGGCATTTCAGAGACCTCCACATGCAGTCCCTCCCATCATACACCAGGAGCCCTAGGAGAGAAGAATGGTTTCGTGGGCCAGGCCCAGGGTCCTGCTGTCCTGTGCAGCCTCAGGACACTACTGCTCATATCCTGGCCACTACAGTTCCAAAGGGGCCAAGGTACTGCTCAGAGGGTGCAAACCCTAGGCCTTGGTGGCTTTCATGTAGTGTTAAGCCTGTGGGTGCACAGAGTGCAAGAGCTGAGGCTTGAGAACCTCTGCCTAGATTTCAGAGGATGTATAGAAAAGTCTGGATGTCCAGGCAGAACCCTGCTGGTAAAGGTGGAGCCCTCACAGAGACCGTCTATTAGGGCAGTGCAGAGAGGAAATGTGGGGTTGGAGCCCCCCAACACAGTCCCCACTGGGGCACTGCCTAGTGGAGCTTTGAGAAGCGGGCCACCACCTTCCAGACCCTGAAATGTTTGAGCCACTGACAGCTTGCATCCTTAACCTCAAAAAGTTCCAGTCACTCAATGCCAGCCCATGAGAGCAACTGTAGGGTCTGAACCCTGCAAAGCCATAGGGCAGAGCTGCTCAAGGCTTTGAGAGCCCACTTCTTGCATCAGTGTGCCCTGAGTGTGAGACATGGAGTCAAAGGAGATGATTTTGGAGTTTTAAGATTTAATAACTGCCCTGCTGGGTTTCAGACTTGTGTGGGGCCTGTAGCCCCTTTCTTTTGACCGATTTCTCCCTTTTCAAACAGGAATATTTACCCAATGCCTATACCATCATTGTATCTTGGAAGTAACCAACCTGTTTTTGATTTTACAGGCTCATAGGTCAAAGGGACTAGCCTTGTCTCAGATGAGACTTTGGACTTTTGAGTAATACTGGAAGGAATTAAGACTTCAAGGGACTGTTGGGAAGGCATGATTGTATTTTGCAACATGAGAAGGACATGGAATTGGGAAGCATCCAGGGGTGGAATGATATTTTTGGATCTGTGTCCTCTCTCAAATATCATGTTAAATTGTAATCCCCAATGTTGGAGGTGGGGCCTGGTGGGAGGTGATTGGATCATGGGGGAGGGTTTCTTATGAATGGTTTAGCACCATCCCCTTGGTGCCTTTCTTGTGATAGTGAGTTCTTGTGAGATCTGGTTGTTTAAAAGTGTGTAGCACCTCCCCCAACCCTTGATCCTGCTTCTGCCATGTAAGATGCTCTCCCCACTTTGCCTTCTGCCATGATTAGAAGCTTCCTGAGGCCCCTCTGGAAGCACATACTGCCATACTTCCTGTACAGCCTGTGGAACTGTGAGCCAATTAAATCTCTTTTCTTTATAAATTGTCCAGTCTCAGGTATTTCTTTATAGCAATATGAGAACAGACATAGCTTTGTTAGGAGTAATTTTTTTTTTTTTTTTTTTGAGATGGAATCTCGCTCTGTTACCAGGCTGGAGTGCAGTGGTGTGATCTCGGCTCACTGCAACCTCCGACTCCATGTTTCAAGTGATTCTCCTGCCTCAGTCTCCTGAGTAGCTGGGATTACAGGCATGCACCACCATGCCCAGCTAATTTTTGTATTTTTAGTAGAGACGGGGTTTCACCATGTTGGCCAGGATGGTCTCGATCTCCTGACCTTGTGATCCACCTGCCTCAGCCTCCCAAAGTGCTGGGATTACAGGCATGAGCCACTGCACCCAGCCAGGACTAATCTTGAATAAAATCCAAGCACAATGTCTGTCTGGCTTTGAAATACACCACTGTATGATTTCTTTTCCTCTGTGATGCCCCTTCAATGGTAAAGTAACATGGTAAAGTAACCTTGTGAAATTCCACAACCAAATCAACGAGGAAGAAAGAGTAGCTGTTTAGAGCTGTGAGAAGTATCTAAAAAATATTTATCTAGGTGAGAAGTATAAAAAAAATGTATCTCGGTTCTCATATTTAAAGGTACTATAGGCCAAGCACAGTGGCTCAGGCCTATCATCCCAGCACTTTGGGAGGCCAAGATGTGTGGATCACCTGAGGTTGGGAGTTCGCAACCAACCTGACCAACATGGTGAAACCCCGTCTCTATTAAAAATACAAAAAATTAGCTGGCTGTGGTGGTGCATGCCTGTAATCCCAGCTACTTGGGAGGCTGAGGCAGGAGAATTGCTTGAACCCGGGAGGCGGAGGTTGCAGTGAACC